>NW_027256883.1:35783353-37058353 GCF_029215685.1 Pituophis catenifer annectens
AATTCCACTTCTTGATAATTTTCTCCTTTTTCCCACTCTTAACTTCTTTTTTTCTTTTTCTTTTTTAATATTTATTATAGCTTTTCTTCTGATTCCTTTTTCTCACTTTTATATACATTATTCGAATAGTTCTCCCCATGTTTTCTCCTAATCTCTTTCCACTATTTCCCTCTTTACCCTTTGACTGATTCTTTTTTCGGGGATGTTCCTCCCATCCACTCTTTTTTTGCCACTGTAAATCCAAGTGAAATCATCTAACTGCTTTTTGCATTCAATTCCTTTTCCTTCAATATTATTTTCTTGCTCCTCATTTATGCTCTCTTCTGCCACCTTCTCCCCTATTTCTTGTTCTGTGTGTTACAGCAAAAATTCTGACTTTTTATTATCTTTTAGTGATTCACACATATTTTTAAACATCTCAATTAATTCCTCATACATCCAAGACTCCATATTGCCAATTTAAGTAAGTGTTAAAACTTTTAAATTATGTCACATTTAATTAAAATTTAAAATCCATATAGTCTCTTTTTGTTTTCAAATAATGTTCAATTTAAGTATTTATCCAGTCCACTCCAAGTTAAATCTTTGTATCTTCCACAGCCATTGAGAATCAAGACCAAGCAATGTAGAAAGACAGATACTCCTTAAAAGTTCTCACAGATTCCAAATTATCTTTTAGTGGTCAAGGTCACAGCTGTACTTTCCCTTCTTCCTTCCAGTAAATATTGCAGTACTCTCTTTCAGCCAGTAGATGTCTCTCTCAAATCCACAATATTTTCAAACCAACTAAATGTCAAAGCTGTCAAAAACATTTAAATCCACATAAAAATTACTTTTCTTTGGATTCTTTTATTATTTTTCCCCTTGGGCTTTAGTATTTTAGCCTCTTCTTTGTTCTTCTCCCTCCATAGAATTTCCCAAGTGCCAATTAGCCACTCATTTCAGCTCCTGGATACTTTTTAATCCAATTCAAAATTTTCTTTTACCTGTGAGTTGGCCAATCACTCACCCGGTACCAGCACTCCGTTCAAACACCTCTCCTGCACAAAAACTTAGTCCGGTTGCCCCAGCTTCAGAGCGGTCATTTTACAATGGCCACCACCCCCAACTCCGGTCCGAAGAGCTGCCTCCGACCTTTTGAGGAACTTGCCTGTTCCTCTTGGTCTTCCGAGATGCCTCTCCTTCTTCACTGTCCCTACAGGATGGTTCCGGTCCGAAGACTCCCTGACAGCGGTTTGTTTGGCTGGATTTTCGTGGACTGTTACTCTTCCATTGTTTCTGCCCTGAGACAGCATGTTCTGTATCCTATTCATTAAACAGATCCTAACAGATAGTCCAGATCAAGAAATCAAATCCACAGGAAGGCTAAAACAGGTGTTATTATATATAATAACAAAATATTTTAAGATTATACCTGTCTAAGCCTCTCCTGAATGTTTTCTGTCTATGTGGATTTGGACTTAAAATGTATTTAATCCTTCATCATTTTGGTAATAGATTTTGCATATCTCTATCAAAATCATTTTCCTTACTCTCTATACAGTGCCAGCTGATGGGACCCAGGAGGCATGCTTTCTCTGTCATAGTGCCTGCCCTCTGGAACAGCTTTTACCCCCAGAGATTCAAGTGACCTTAACCCTACTCTTCTTTAAATGAGCCTTGAAAAAATGAGTTCCTTTCCCAGGCATTGGCCTAAGATGTGGATGTGGGTTTCCTATGTGAAACATTTTATGTCTCTTTAACTGAGATGATCCTCTTCCTGTCTAGTGTTGTTCTGTTATTTTGATTTTACCTTTATGTACTGTTCAATCATTAAGAAATTGGGCAGCTTTAGAAATAACCAACCAACCAATCCAGAGATTTTCTGGTGATCTCTATCCAAATACTAACAAAGTCAGATCTTAGTTTTTTTCAGGTGGGAGTGAAGGTCAACTCAAGGGAGTCTTTTCATTTTTTTGAGCATTAAAGTGACTGCCTGAAATATTACACTGTGAGATGCTTTTGTTCTAAGTCCCAAATAATTTTGTCCAT
Organism: Pituophis catenifer annectens; assembly: GCF_029215685.1. Lineage (NCBI taxonomy): Eukaryota > Metazoa > Chordata > Lepidosauria > Squamata > Colubridae > Pituophis > Pituophis catenifer. The sequence goes on from NW_027256883.1 coordinate 35,785,385, forward strand.
TCTGTCTGTTACAGAAAAAACTGCTGAAACTCTCTATTCTACCCTAGATAAGCATTTGCAGCAGTGTGGCATGTTGTGGACTACTATTCTGAGTCTCATAAAAACTCTCTTCTCTTTGTTATATCTAAAGAGATATTGAAATGCTTATTTCCATTGTTATTCTGCATTATAAAATTAGAGTATGAATAGCTGTATACTTAACCAGAATCTCTCTGTGGCTGTGTAATCTCTATTCTCCAAAACTAAATTAAGAGCAGGTGGTATCTATAGTTCACTGATGATGCACATTGTATTTAAACAAGTCTTTGCACTGAAGTAATATGCCATACATTTTAGAAGCAAGGTGACAGGAACTACCATTATACTTTCATGTTCTTCAGTGGTGTGGAAGAAATGTTGATGTACAGCCAAAGTGATCAAACTGAACTAATTTTCTTTTCTAGTTTAATTTAACATGGTGCTCAGAGCCCTTGGAAGTTATTAAACTCTGCAGCATGTATGGTCAATTTAATTTCCCCATGGAGATTGTTTATCAAACAATTATAAGAAGGCACTTAAAATCAGAAACCTTATGGAAAAACTCTAATCTTTCATTCATTTGTTTTTAATTTCTGATATTTCATTTATAATTTGCAACTTTTATTTATGAAGGGCACTTTTAAAAATTATTTTCCTCAATGTTCTCTAAAGCGAAAAAAATCATAATTTTAAATATTTTAAGTAAAAAAAGCATTGTTCACTTTGAATTATTTAGAAATACACTTTCAGTCAGGTGCACCAGTTTACATATACAACGGAACGGGGGGGGGGGAGAGAGAGAGAGATGCCAACACACACAGACAAACAGCCTTTACATAGACAAAAATTGTATATGAAAACTGAGCTCCAGACTATTTACATTGTTCATTATATTAATTAAAATAAAATCAAAAATCCTATATTTGTTTTTTACATTAACAGAAGCTTTATGTTGCTCTGTATTAAAAGAAAAAAATGTTTAGCATTTTAATATACTTACTAAAGTGTTTAGGCTGAAGTAGATCTACATTGTCTGCAAAACTATTTTTCTCAGACTTTGATTTTGTATTTTACAATGAAACTAAGATAGTGGCTTTCCAACCATTCTTCACATGAATGAATAGTAGTATATACTGTAAAGATATAGTAGTATATTGCTTAATTCCTTCAACAAATTAGCCGAACCCAGGGAAAATTGTCTTTGAAATAATTATACAAAAAGCTCCATTAAATGATTATTTTTATTCAGGATAGGATTATTTTCTCCCTTTTCTGTTGATACCAAAATTAAGTTTGGATTATATAACTTCTGGCTACATCAGGGGTATTTGCATGGGAAGGGTATCACAAAACCTAAGATGGCCATGTGATTGAATCCCTGACCTTTTTACATAGTTGCATGCATTAAAGGGTCAGGGCTTTGGTCATGCAATTGTAGCCACCATCTTAACTTTTTTTGACATGCTTCTCTCATCGGCCTCTGCTGCTGCTGAGTCTGACTTGTATGACTAATGCAGTTCCCAAAATAATGTTTCCCCTAGTTGGTAAATTTGATGTGTTGGAAAAAAAGTTACTAGTTCAACCTGATATCTACTTTGCAATGTGCAATTTTTTAAAAAAAATATGAACTCCATCAGAAAAAAAAAATAGAAATTAAAATTATGACAGAGTATTTTGTGCTTTTCTATTGGCATCCTGAACAATAGTGAAAACTTCAGGCTTGAACATCAGAAACATATTTCATAAACAGCTTCTCAAATACAGCCTTCTGGTCTGGAGCACCAAGTTATTACTTTCAGTTTGCAACAGCATGCAATAAGCCTCAAATTAGCTTATTTAAAAATGTGTACACCTCTTGTATATTATCTTGACTCTTGTTCTTCATTAAATGCAAATCAATAATTGAAATTAATAATACAAGCAAAATTGTTGCTCTCCAATTGGTTGCCATTTGTAAGAAGCTACATAGAAGAGTAGGTTGTTGTGGGAGGAATGCTTTTGGAGTATGATCGAGAAACCTGTTGAGAAAATAGGCAACTATTGACAGGCCTGATTCATGACTGAGTGACTGTTCTGCTAGTCTTCACATGATCCCCACAGAGGGAAAGCTTTGACCACCTGCTAAACAAGGTCTGTTTGAAGTTTCTTCTTAACAGTTCCAAGACGTTAATTCAGCAGGACAGCTCCACTGGAGTTCTCAGTGTCACCAAATCAGCAGCTGTTGAGGTCCATTCACTCCAGCATGAAATGTTTATATAGGGGGTCCTCCCCCAGTTTATTTTATTTGTGACTACAGAAAAATAAATAGGAAATTGAAATGTTCACAATATTCAGCTTTTACAGAGGTGAAAATTATTGATGCCAATGCACTAATGGTCCTACTGTTCTTATGATTTCTGTTCAGTTTCTCCTTTACAAACTTGATCTACCCATAATATAGGAGAACAGCTAAAATGAAATAGATTACAGCACAATCTGTACATTTTGATTCAGATGTCCTATTAAGTTTAATAAGTCTTAATGCCTTAAATACATATGTTTCATTTTAAGCAGTTAAGAAATGCTATATTGAGGAAAGAAATCCAAATATGAATGCCTTTGTTCCTTTTTCTTTATTTAATTTATCAATAAAGTACTGCGGGGGGGGGGGACAAAACAACACATCCATGTGTTCAAAGTTTTTTTATATTTAAATGCTTTTATTTGCTAGATATACTGCGAGTTGTAAATATCAGGGGAACTGTTTTAACCTTAGGTAATATAACCACATAAAATTTTCTTGGTACAACCAATTTGCTTTTCTTTTTATTGTAGATTTGTGAGTCTTAAGTGTATTTTTATAAGACTGTTAATGTGTTCCATTCTTTCTGATGTGTTTTTTCCTCCCTACTATTATCAGATTTCATTATATGAGTAGAATTATCAGCTCAACCCATTGTACAGCAAAGCAGTATTAAGTCTGTCTGGAATTTGCTGCTCTTTAAGTTTACAGGAAAAAAATTGTGTAAATCAGGCTCTCTAGTTTCAGTGGGAGGCACAGGGTTGAACAGCATCCATTTGTCAAGTTGATTGCTCCTCACTGAGGTTGCCTTTGCTTGTCTTTGAACAGGAGTGAAATCCTATGTGAAGCTCCATTTCTGTCATTTACACTAACATCCATCCTCTTAAACCAAGGCCTCCAAGAAAAAAAAACAAAGTGTTGGCACAATATAATCAGTCACTCAAGTTGTCTGTCATTTGTTTTTTAAAAAAGGAAGTTACTTTTAAGTTAGTGGAGCAGAAAATTGTGGAAAGTTGGGAATAAAGCTGTAGTAAAGGGAGGACAATTTAAACATAAAGAGAAGACATCCTGTCTATTTTGTTCTTTTTTGTTCCTGTAACCAGAGAGTATTCATTCATTTGTACATTGATTTCAGTATCTTGATAGGTGTATAAATATTTTTTTAACTTTTATTTCAAAGAGATACTAGGTTTACATTTTGCCTATATTATAGCTCACATGAATAATCAGGACAGGACCATTAGGAACTAAATCAGAACAATGAAATTTAATCAGAATAAGGATTGGCAGCAGACAGCAAATTCTACACTCATATAATTCTTTGCTAGCTCAAACATGGCTGAATAGAAGGGATGTGCAAAACAGTATGCACAAAATTCCACACTTGCTTGAATTCTTTCAGGTAGACGTGGGTCAAGGTGAGGGCAACACAAAAAAGAAATTGAGGGAGAGGAGGAGAGGCTAGGAAGATTGAAGACAAGCAAGCTGGTAGGATATGCCATGATGGGATTTTATTTATTAATTAATTAAATTTATGTGCCACCCATCTCACTGTCAAGCAACTCTGGGCATCTTACAACATCATAAAGGTTCCTTCCAAGTTATTTTGTTATGTTGAAGCCAAGGACGAAAGGTGTAAGCTTTAATGACCTACAGCTCCCTTATCTTCTTTACATTTTCCCCAAAAGACAAAAATTCACTTCCAGATAGAAACATTAAAACAATAATATTAAAATTCACAGAAATTAATTAAGTTAGGAACCAGAATGAACAGTGATTGAATGGAAAAAGGACAGAAAGCTGATCAGAGGCCGGCTGGCCACTGGGATATGCTGTACGAGGCATTAGAAGCAATAACTATGAGGACGGAAGACCCTGGAATGATGCTTGAATGATCTACTGGTAATCTGCTTGCCATTGTCCATGATTTAACCAGGAATTCGAAATGACTAGCACAAAAGAGTAGCTTAAGAGCACTTAGAAATCTATGTAAATCCCCATATATTTCTTTTACTAAGATTGTGGGATTGGGACAAACTCTAAAGCTGCACTGCTTAAGAAAAAATATATTTTAAAACTAAGCATAATAATATAATACAAATGCAATCTATACTTACTAATATTGCATTTTAAATTCCATACTTTTTAAAAATCTAAATCAGTGACTAGAGGGTGTGATCCAAAAAGAAAAGAACTGATCAAATGTCATTCTTTGTTTTAAATTTAAAAATTCTCACATTGTAATATGATGTGAACTTCACAGATATCACAGTTCTCCTTTAGAGCAATCCATGATTATTTTTCTTACTAAAGATATTGATAACATTCCTTATTCCTCTGAAGAGGAATGAAATATTGTTCTAGCTTCTGCAGTAAAACTGAGGAAAAGTATTTGGGTAACTTAATCTGCAATGTAGTGAAAATATAAACTCAATGTTGAGTTTTAAATTACCCTGTTACTTCATAATTCTTCTTTATTTAAGCTCGGTGGTAGATTTAAAAGTTAGGGCTTAATTGCATGGCCTTACTTGGAGCATAGGAATTCTGCCCTAAAGCAATTTACAATGGGTTTTTATCTATGAAGTAGCAAGAGGATGATAATATTCTAAGTAAAGAAAGCTTTAATAAGATTAATTTATACTCTGATTGTATATTTCACCTATACATGTTTTCATTTTTAGTACCTGTATTATAGTCTAGATGCTAAGAAAAGCTCACTTACAAGTAGTCTTTGATTTACAACTGGTCACTTAGCAACCATTCCAAGTTACAACAGATTCTGAAAAATGACTTATAACCAGAATTCAAAGTTCTGATGTCTGAGTCACTTGTATTTTGGGTGCTCAGAAACTGGTCTGCATTTATGGCCATTTACAATGTTTTTGCCAGAAACCGGTGTTATTTCTGGTTTCTGGCAAAAATCACTCCATAGTGAACAATGGGTTCACTTAACAACCACAACATTTTTTTAATGACTGTCTCGTTTCTTTAAGAACTGCTGCAAAAAAGGTTGCAAAATCGGGCACAGTCACATGATGACCTGCTTAATGACTGTCTCGACTTATCACTGAAATTGTGGGCTGCCAAGGACTCAGTGTGGTAAGTCGAAGCCTACCTGCATTATAATAGGTTATAGAATTACATATACATTTTGCATGGAATACTTTCAAAATTTATATTTGAGCTTTTTCTGTGTGAGGTTTTGATGAACAATACTTTCTACAGGTCTAGACAACAGAACCAGAGTGGGAAAAAACAGTGTGCAAGATCCCTTAATTTAAGGGTAAATTAAGGGATTTTATATGCTGTTTTTCCCACTCTGGTTCTGTTGTCTAGACCTAGCAAAGTATCATGAGCACCAGTATGCTCACAGATCCCTCAGCATCCACAAAGCTCCTTGCTTTATTTGATTTTAATTCTAAAATTCTTTTGATCAAAAAAAGGCAGAAACAGTATTCTGCAAACCACATTTTACATTCTATTAATTTATAATATTAGGAACTGGTATTCTGAAAAACAAAATCTGTGCTTCTGTATCATATTTATTTATAAGATTATTCAACATATACAATTGGTGGAAACCTCACTTAATCAGAGTACAACCATCAAAATAAATGTGCAAATTAGTATGACTACCTGAAGTACGGCTGATTTAAGTGGCTTTGCTCTACTTTTGATCAGAGTTATAATGCAATCGATCATCCTAAAACATGAGTTTCAGATTTTAAAGTCAGCTTTCTGTTTTACATTTTCATAATTTATAAGAGTATTAATTAAACAAATTAAGCCTATAGCAAATCATGTAAATATCCTAATAGGTATTTTAATTTTTTATTCATTTTTGTACAGTAAGAAACTGTCTGTTTTTTAAAGAAATAATAACTAACCCCCAAAAAATATTCCTTTAAATGAAATGAAAGTAAAATTAGAAAAGTTATTTTTTAAAATGTTGATATTAGTTATATTTGTTCATAAAATTCTCATTTAATTTGTATGAATTTGAACTTAGCTATTTCTAGGAATGTTCAAAACATGGTTCAAAGAAAGTTTGTTAATCTCTAAAAACATTCAGTAGAAAAATTATAACAAGAATTAAAAGGACAGCAATTTAATCTATGTAGAAGAAAGAGGAAATGGCCTTGAGGGACAGAAGGAAGAGCTGCTACCATAGCAACAGACAGAGAAAAGTAAGAGATACCAATGTAACATTCACAGATATCTCAGACAAGCTCCTTCCTAGTTCATACAAAGATAAAGAGAGGGAGGCCCATTCAGATTTACAAGATTCTGTTTCTATAACTTTACAATAAAAGTAGTATTGACCTACATGACCTTGGTTTCCCAGTCCGGTCTACTTTGAAGGACTGACATGCATGACTATGTCAAGTCAGAGTATAACTTTTTTTTTCTTGAAATAGTGTGATCCCCATTTCATCTCACAATACAACATTATTACTCATATCTCTGATCTCCTGAAAGGATAAACGCACAGCAAATGCCCATAAATTTTTCTTGGAAGGAAACAGGAGCACTAAGTATAAGAGAATTCTTATATATGGGGAGATTTAATAAGTGATTGCATCTCTAACTTATAATATATATATAATTAATAACACCAGAGTGGAAACTAACCATTAAAATACTTTAAAATTAGCCTAAAATGTATTTTTAGGATTAATAAACTTTCACAGCCTCACCCAATACAATAGTTATTAGGGTTTGTTAACATAGACTACTTAGTTGACTCTAAAACCTAGATAGTTCATGTTTCTTGATAGGACAGAAAGTATGACTTTAACACTAGAATTTGTATTGATAAATATTTGTTTGCTTCTTTCTCTAAGAACATTTTGGAAGATCCCTTATTTCTGAATAGCACAGAAGTAACAATATCTGTCAAATATGGCCACACAAAGTAAGAGTCTCTTTAGAAAAGGGGCACCATAGTTTCTTTCAAACTGCATGAAATGCTCGCTTTTGTTAAAGAAGTGTTCACAATCTCCTGGATCTAACAACTGCTAAACCACCAGTTCACCAATGGTGTCAGCATCTTTTGATAAAATATACAATGAAAAGAATGTTATAGTTAGCATATAGAACTCTCATGATTTTTTTCTATTGATCTATTTATTAGCCATACAAAACCAGAAGAGATCTACTCCTTAAAACTTTGAAGTGTCCTGTTCTCAAGGCAGCCACTTTGAGGCCCTTCTCATCTATCAGATCATGTATGAATGCATAGACAATGCTTGCAGTGGTATGGCCACTATGTCCTGGAATTATTAGAAAGCTCCAGTGCATCCATTGCTAAAGAAAGCTCAGACAATAGCATTGGAAATTTAAAAGAGAACAGATTGCAAGATACTGTATAATTCATAGAAAAGAGCCCAGGATTTTTATGCAAAATATATAAAAGTGTATCAGGCATGGTATGTAACCTATTGAGGCTGTTGAGCATGTTGAGAAATAATGCATGCAGGTACTGACAGCGTTTGATAAAGATGGATTTGAAAACCATTTTACTTCTTTTGTGAGAAAATATATAGCAAGACTTAGCACTAGAATTCATAAATAAGTTTAAATTTCAACTTGTATGGTGGATTTGGGGATTTTTTAAAATCTTTGTTCTTTGCCCAAGTGCTTTAAGTTTCTAAGTATATGTTAGACTATACACCTGAAACTGTAATGTATGAAAAGGCTTTTATGTGAATGCGTAGCAGACAGATGCCAGTGTAACAAAAATGCTTTCATTATCATGAATCTTCATGGTAAAGTATTGATTGCATGGCAAATTGAGCTTGAAGGTCATACCCAAGGAAAGTTGGCAAAAGAGTATAAAGGCTGCACCTCTTTTGTGAGTATACTGTAGGTTTTTTCCCCTCCAAATATCTCAAGGTTACATCTCAAGAACTGACTGAAACATAAAATAATATGATAAATACTTTGTGCCTTTCTTTAATCTCTGCTGTTCAAGCAGTATTTTGATCAGTAGTGGGCAAGGATTTTCTTTTTATATGCAGTTCAGAAGAAAGAGAAGCAAGGGAAAAAAATCTTCATTATCTGTGTATCTAATTCCTCCCTGTAAATTTCTAGCTACCTCACTGCTTCTCTTGCCAATTTAATGAGTAGATAAAATTTCTTATGTGTGTGTAAGTGATTTTCTTTTCCTTTGTAAATGATGTGAACCTACGATCAAATGTTATCTTTGCTGCTGACGCAAGGAAATTAAAAGCGGTATTATCGTTCTGTTCAGTGTTCTTTTTAGAGAAAACTGCTGGTTAGGTCAATTTACTTGGCTCGATACCATGCTTTAATCTTAACCTGGGGCGTACTTCAAATACACGGCAGCTGGCTCAGACATCTTCATGCATGATTGCATGTTAATTTCTCTTCGTTGAGAGGTGGGAATCCAGCAAAAAATTCTCTGCTGAATGAAAATGTTATGGGATTCCTAACGGGTGAATAAGCACTCTCATATGATCGAATAAACCTGGAATTGGTTGCCTGAACTTTCAGGGGCCTGATTCCTTCAGGGCATAAGACTTTAGTTGTGTTATATTATGGATAAATTTGTCCCAACAATTTTCAGTCTAAGAATGTGGCAAGAACAAAGCATAGCATTCTCCTCTGCTGCTTTGCCCACTTTAAGTGCTCTAAGTAGAACAAAATATGCATGATTTTCCAGTAAAAACAAGAATTAGGAGGTTTGGGCATGTGACGGCTAACTGCTGGAATTACCTATCTGTGATAAACATTGAGAGAGAAAAGATGCTGTAAACAGCCTTTACCTGGTAATATTTAATGAGTACCCAACATCTCATTCAGCAGATTTGTATGGGCAATTCATCAGATTGTTCATGCAAGTTAAACATATGAGGCTGAAGCTCTGTTCATATTGGTACGGGTGACTAGTTTTCAGTACAGGTTGGCAGAGAATTTGGCATCCAGAAGCATTGGCTGTAAAACTACCTTTATAAAAACTACCTTATATTTACTTTTCAGGTTTTTATTACTGCATTTTCTAGTCCTCCAATATCTTTTTCTAACCTTTCTTGAAACAGATATTATACAGAGCAGGCAAACTTCAGGAAGAATGTACTTCGCAGTGGAAAAAGTTAAACTCCTGTCCTGAATAATGTTGTTGTTGATGATGTCGTCATCATCATCATCTACTTGCAATGAATTATGAAACTAAATTATGAAACTAAACAATCCTTCATCTAGGATGATGAAGAATTCAAGTGGGTTTAGCAAGATTTCACAGACTCTAAAAAGAATTTGATAAACAAAAAAAAATTATCCATCTAATATTTCTACTGCTACTTTCACAACCTTGTTTGAGGGAGCTGTTTTTATATTAAAAAGTTATATATATTTGTCACATATATTAGCCATTTGTGCGTGAGTAAATGGAGGTGCCAATCTTGTTGAAGCCTCTAATTTGTCGTGTGTCTGGATTCATACGTAAGTGAGCTAAAACTAGTATAAAGCAATACCAATAGGATCTGTTTGAGAAAGGTTCTGTTACCTTACCGACCACATTCACTGGGTTCTGAGAGCTACTAGCATAGCATTTTGCAGAATCAGTTGCTTAATGAGCAGCCTGTTTTCTCTCCCTGTTAAATTAAGTGTTGCTTCTTTTAAACCATGTGTGTCATTTTTGTATAAATTTATTAGGAAAGACAAACTTCCTTTGAATTGCTCATTATTGTTGTTTCCTGCTGCAGTGTACAAAGAGAAAGGCTGTCATCTCAGAGGGGGTTGTGAATCAGAACTGTGGGGCATGTCATTGTCACATTGGTTTTTTTTTTCCTGCCATGCCTCTGAAGAGTTTGCCAGAGCTCCCCATTAAATATTCTTATTTTTGGATGCAACTTGATTGTCACTTCTACTTAACCACACTCATTTCCAGCCCCCAACAATGTGCATGCTTTGTTTTAGGACAATGAATTATGTAAAGAAGCATTTTAACAAGATACAAAATGTTGGCATATTTAGTGTAACCAAATCTAGAAATTAACCCTGTTTATAGCAAATTCCTGAATAACAAACGCACAGAACCCCATTGCTACATACTTTTATGTACCTCATTACATACCTACATACTTTTACATATCTTATTCATAGACATAATCTTCACATACTTTTAATAATTTTCTCCTTTTACATGAAGTTATAAGTGTTCCCTCAAGTATAATGCATTCAAACTGATATAATGAAGATAAATTATCTCAGTATTTAAAAGCTGTTTTCATAACATGTGCCTTCTTTGTTTTTGAATAATAGCCATAGCTCTTAATGAGTTCTGAGCTTTATTTTGGGCTTTAAGTCACCACTAAAGTTGAATAGTAGGTGCATTTTCCCCATCACTAAAAAATGTTACTGTTGAAAGAAAAGTTAAACGTAGAAGCTTGAAGACAAAGAATTCTATCTTTAAATTAGACAAAGAGTTGTTTTTGGTTGCTGAGATATCTATTTGACAAGCAGTCATGTGGAAGTAGTACAGTATGAAAGTTAATAGTGTACATAAAAAAACTGATCGAAATTAGAAATAAAAAACCTTGCCAAGATATACTTTCCTCTTATAAAGACAACTAAGGCTAGAAGTAGGAAGATTTAAGAAAAAAAAACACGTATTTTAAAAATAATTTGTTTGCAGTTTATTTAGATTTAAGCAGATTGGTATTCCAGGTTGTACTAGTCTTGTTTTATTTTATATCTCAAGGTAACACAAATGTCCAGTACAGTCAGCTGACATTTTATATTGAAACTGTTCCCTTTGAGTCTCCGTTATTTCTCCATCTGGGTGAAAAGTGTTTGGTTGCCTATGCGATGCTTGGGAAAAGAGCGATTTGCTCCAGACAAAGTTTCATCTCCCTCTGGGCAAAAAGTGTGCAGCAGAGACAGGCAGAGGCAATTCCAACACGCTGCCCACTCCGTCCCACCATCTCTTGGCTTGCCTGCAGCCACACTGAGCAGCCACCCACATGGGCATTGGGATCGCCTTCCTCACTCATCCTCCACGCTTCTCCCTTTGCCTGCTGCCGGTGCCATCATGCAAGCCTCCTGCAAGTCTCCCATGAGTCAGGCAGCTGCACAGTATATCTGGATCACCTATCTTCTCCCCTGCCTCTGCCTCCACGCTCGGACTTACCAGTATTTGTGCTGCGCCAAGGGGCTGATGGGTTGTGGCTGCTGCCAGACTCTGTTGGCCCCCATGCGCTCGCCACCTCTCATGCTGGCCACACCCATTTTCCCGGGTTTATTTTTGGAGTAGAGTTTATATATGGTCCACCCAAAAAAATCAGGCTAGGGCTTTTTTTCAGGGTGGGTCTTATTTTTGGGGAAACATGGTAGTCCTCAACTTATAACCACAATTGAGCCCAAAATTTATGTTGCTAAGTGAGAAATTTGTTAAGTGATTTCCCCCACATTTTACGACTTTTCTTGCCACATTTGTTAAGTGAATCACTGTAGTTGTTAAATTATTAATAGGTTTGTTAAGTGAATTGGATGTTCCCATTGACTTTGCGTGTCAGAAGGTTGGAAAAGGGGATCACATGACCCCGGGTAAGCCAGTTTTCAAGTATCTGAATGTAAATCATGTGACCATGGGTGCACGGTCATGCTGGAATGGTTGTAAGTGTGAAAAATGGTAATAAGTCACTTTTTTCAGTGCTTTTGTAACTTTGAATGGTCACTAAGTGAACAGTTGTAAGTCAAGGACTACCTGTGTTAGCTAACAAAGATAGAATACCTGAATATATTTTTTCACATTGCAGAACATGAAGAATAAATATATGCAAAATAACTGTGGTTCATGGAAAAAAAATCTGAATGTGGAGTTCTTAGTGGAAAGATTAAAAATCAAGACATCACTGAGATTGCATTCTATGTACTTGACAGTTCTTAATGAATTTCAATGTGAAAATATTTACAAGTTATCAAAATGATATGATGTCACTAAAATTGGCTTCCTTACTGGAGGGCTGGAATCTTACCAACAGATCATTGATTTTTTTCCCCCTAAAAGGTACTTAGGAAGTTATTGCAACATTAAACTTAACATCTGTATAAATATATTGAAACTAGAGTTTTTATTAAAGCTACAGTTGTTAAACATAGAGAAGAAAATGCTCTGCCAAGAATATATCTGATTTTTAAAGAGGGAAATCCTCACTAATATTTTGAGATATTAATAGGGGGAAGATGTTGATAATGATGATGGTGCAGATCAGGGGTGAAATGCTCTTCAGCCGAAAAAATGCTTTTAAAAGTTAAAAAAAAAGCCTCTGATTATCACGCGGCTCAGCTGGAATTGTCAGAGGCTTTTAAAAGTATTTTTTCTGCAACCTCTTCAGCCGAGGAGGTTGTAGAAAAAAAAATGCTTTTAAAAGCCTCTGATGATCCCAGCTGCCTGATCATCAGAGGCTTTTTAAAGCATTTTTTACAACCTCTTCCGCCAAAGAGGTAGAGAAAATGCTTTTAAAAGTAAAAAAAAAAAAAAAAAAAAGTTGGCCATGCTTACCCAGTCACATTACCCCCAAGCCATGCCCACAGAACCGGTAGTAACAAATTTTACATTTCACCACTGGTGCAGATACACTTGGATTCTGAACTATCCTTACAAAGGGTCTTAAATAAATTTAGAAATCATACAATAATCCATTAGTCTTAAATCTTTTGGGCTGAGAGCACTGACCCTCTTACACAGACAATCTTTTTGTAAATATATGCTTCAAAGCAGGCTGATGTTTCCAGTTGCCCAGTATTGTTCTAATCTTCACATGCAAGCATAACACAGAGCTATTCTAGAAAATGAAAGTAACAGATGACTAATCACTGATTAGTGATGACTAATGACTGATTTCTTTCTTTTAAAAAAATGCAACATTAGAAATAATATAAATTACTCAAATCAGGAGCACTTTTCAGCATTGGAAGAGGATCATTGGAATCTGTGGTGCAGAATTTTTGTCAGAGTAGAATGAAATTGAGTAGCATAAAGAACGTTACATGAAGGAGATAAATTTAGTATTCCATTCCTATTATAATTTCTGGTGTTGCTTCTCTACTACTGCATTCAGATTTGACATAAATATATACCATACAATCTTTTTCTTATTTGGGTTGTTAATCATACTTTGCCAACAGTTTATAGATAAGGCCCAGCAAATGTTCCAAATTTGTTCCAAATTTCCAATGTATTATGAGATTTTGAAATTCAGTGACTTGTTTCTGCTATTCTTTTAGTACAATACTACTTATCTGAAAATATTGAAATCAGTCAGGTAGACTGGACCATTGTAAATTAAGTATCTGAAAATATTTTTCTTATTAATAATTAAACCTTGCAAACTAAACGACATTATTAGTTCTTCACTGAGCTTTTAATGCTCTTCTATTTGTAGAAATAAACATTTAATAGCAAAACAAGAGAAGAGAATTTGGACTTACTGTTTTTCTGTATTTATTCCAGACATTCAATATTTTATTTACTACATGATCTCTCATTGTTTATTGCTGTTTATATCATCCCAAAGATATTTATGCAAATTCTCTGAAATTCCTGCCCCTTCCAGAAAGGTAGCCAGTCTAAAGGGGATACGATCTCATCTGAAATCCATACAAGTAGCATAGTTTTCACTGTTGGGTTTCTCTCTCTGTCTCTCTCTCTCTCTCCATCATGTCTTTTGATCCACACTACACCTTATATAATTCATTAAAACAATTTTTAAACAATGCATTGCTTATTTTTCTACTTTTCTTATTCAGAGTAAGGGTAATACTTTCAATATTTTCTAGCAGGGGTTCGCCATATTAGTTGGTTGCAAGAGAAACACCAATGTGTTTTCGCTATTTTAAAGATTAAGAATACATTGATGTTTGTTTGTTTGTTATGGTCAGTTTTCTTCTTCTTCTGTTCAGTCCTGTCTGATTCTTGGAGGCTACTTAGACAAGTCCCTGTGGTTTTCTTGACAAGGTTTTTCAGAAGTGGTTTGCCATTGCCTCCTTCCTAGGGCTGAGAAAAAGTGACTGGCCCAAGATCACCCACCTGGCTTTGTGCCTAAGGCAGGACTAGAACTCAGAGACTCCCAGTGTCTAGCCTGATACCTTTACCACTAAACCAAACTGGCTGTCATACTGGGGACTATAGTATACATCAGTGATTCTTAACCTTTTCTTTACCACAGACCATCTTTAAATACCTTTTGTGGCCATGGACCATGGTTATAGACCCCCAAGACTTAACAAAAGGTTTAAATTATAACATTTCTTCAAGACGTTGTGGAGCCCCTGTGATGACATTGTGCCCCCCTGGGGTCCACAGACCAAGACTTGAGAACCATTGGTATACATCATAAAAAGGTTATGTCGCAATAAATGACTGAGTCTTATAGATGCTACACAAATTTTTCAGCCATGTTCCCCCAATGTTTTTAAATTGGGAATTAAATGCGTTGTGAGAATCCTAGAAAGGAGCCAGCTATGTTAGATTTAGTACCAAACAGATCCAGTCATGCTACATTAGGCTAACTGGTCAGCCATATGAAAGGAACTCCAAAATTGTGAGAAATCAAATAGGGTTTGAAGTGAGTGGGATGTAAACCTTTTTGTATGAATTGGATCTTAGAATATTACCAGTTTTTCTGTTAGTTATCCTTTCGCACTCATTGGTCCTGCTTGGCCAGTGGGGACAGGGTGAAGATGTTATGAAGCCTTGTCAATATTTGTGTGGGGTCAGGTTCTTGGGGTACCTAGCACTTCCTGGAGAAATTGGGTGACTCCCAAAGTGTCTTCAGTAATTGTTACCTACCAGAACTGCTTGTAAATGAGGTTTAAATAGATTAATGATTGACAAGATAAGTGGGAACAGGGCTTTAGATGTTTTGTTCTGTTTGGGTGATTTTTGTCTGGGAGATAATCTTGCCTTAAATTTCTGCAGCCTTTAACGGTTTTCCACCCACCCCTTATAATTAGAATATTTTCTGCAATCCAGAAAACAAGTTCCTGGAGCAGTTTCAACTCCATCTACAATCGAGATAGCTGCTATTATAGCAGAAAATAACATCTATTTCCTATACTTTAGACAGTGTAGCTTAATGTGAGTCTGTGAAACCAAAAAGTTAGTTACTTTTAGAGGGGACGCAGGAGATAACCAAGACTTGTGGGAAATTTCTGTCAGCACATCATCAAGGCATGGTGTTGTGGTAGTTTTTATGATCCCTGCTGGAGTGGGTCCAGTGACTTGGCATATTATCTAGAGAGTCTTTCTAATCTATGATGAAAACAGAGGCATATTTCCAAGAAATGTTTGTATTTTGTGTACTTGTGTACACATTCTCTCTGGTACTTTTCCAAGGTTTATAATGTTCCAAGTTTCAAATAATTCCATAAGGAAGATGGCCAAGCTAGTATTGTGCATGAAATTCAAAATAGTGGTTGAAGTTAGTCAGCAATCAAAGAAACCTTACAAAAGACAATTGAACAATTGATACAGAATACCATTTACAGTGAGGCTTGGGCCTGGAAAAAGTATCCAATCTGTATCATTTCCCGATACAGTTGGGATGCCAAAATCAGAAGAACACCTGGCAGTCAATTTGAACAATATTGTTCAAAATAATATTGATCTTCTGCTACCTCAGGGTTGCATATAGCTCATGAGCCCTGTTTATCAAAGCTCATAGTCTCCTCTTATCATAATTGCTAAAAAAATAAGTTTAACTTTGCTTTTACAAATGTATTCAAAATTCTTTGCCCAAACCATGACACACAAAACTCAACAACCCAAGCCACATCTCTTTGCATCATCACTCTCTCAGTTGCAGTCTTCAAGCTCTTTTCAAACACTAAGTGCTGCAGTTTCAAAAGATTGTCCAGCCTTGAACTAGATGAACCATAGCTTGACTTATTTTAAAACATCTTATATTCTCAGAAGTTACTGAATTGACTTTATTTGGGGAGACATATTCCACAACCTGCTTGGCCTTCATAGGTAGGCTGAACAAATAGTATAACTTCCTCATCTATAAATAATAATATCTTTATTCTGAATAGATGAAGCCACCTTATACCAAGTCACAACTTTAGGTGCATACTCATTTTGTCAGTTTCTTGCTCATGCAGAATTCTTCTTTTTCCACAAATACAAATACATATTCCATATGATTTGTTGTTGTTGATGGTTTTGTATTTATCTATTGGCTTGCAAGAGAAAAGAAGGCATATGACAACTGATTCTCTCAGATATTTAATAGTCTGGTATTTAAGTAAATAGGTATGTTGATGCAACTGAAGTTGAAAACACCTGTTAGTTTGTCACAATAATAATGTACTGGTTATAACATATTGAATCGAAATTTATTTTACAAGCAATTTTTTTCACGAATGAGCAAATAAACCAGATGTTTGTGGTTAAAAAGGGAACGAAAAAAGGAATCACACACTTTAGTGTATATTCACATGGTCTAACTGCCATACACAAATTTTATAAACATGCAACAAGATGATGACCAGATGGTGACCAGGTGGTGGACAAATGTGAATAATCATACAGGATTTCTTATGGGAATATGCATATTATACACAGATTATATGGGCTAATTTCAGCCCTAGGCTGAACTGCAAAACCCACTAACAAGCTTTTAAAAAATAAATGAGTAACAGAAATAACTTCCCCAACAAAATGCAAAGCACTTTCTAGAAGACCAAGTATTTTACCAGGCAGAGTAGCTGAATGACTATAACATCAGCTCAAATAGACTTGGTGTTGTGGGCAAAGTAGGAGGTAGCCAAACTTAACAAATGCAGTTAAATAGAATCAAATGATACAGTTCAATAAAGTATTCCTTGGCATCTTTCGTCTGGAAATAATTTTAACAATTAACACCTTTGTGAAAGAGCTTGGTCCTAATTGCTTTCTGGAGCATCAAAATGAAGGACAACATATCTGTTTCTGAGAGATGACTGTTGCAGTGGGATGGAGGCTTAACTGAAAAGCACTGGATCCTGTTCTGACCTAAGCTTCAAGTAGTAAGGGAACCCTTAATGTCCTTATGTATCTATGGGGTGTGCGTGCGTATGTGTATGTGTGTGTGTGTGTGTGTGTGTGTGTGTGTGTGTGTGTGTACTTATTATCAGCAGTTGGTCCACTGAAGGTTAAATATCATATTCTATCAAGCTGGTACACTGCAGGTCAGCAGATAGAGGTTTTTCAAGTTCCCAGTCTAGGGCTGAGAGAAAGTAACTGGCCCTAAGTCACCCAACCAGTTTTCCATATCTAAAGAAGTACTATAATTGGTGTCTCCTGTTCAAATCCTAATATCATAGTCACTATACTGCATTGGCTTTAGGATAATTGGAGAAAAAGCGGGGCTGCAGTTGTTGGGTTAAGCAGTGTCAAATAAGTTTTAGCCAGATGGAAAAATGCCTGGTTGCAAATAGCTCTAATAATTGTCCATTAGCAGTTTTTGTCTGTGTTCTCATTTATCTAGTTTTCTCCTAATGGGGAGCAGAAGCAGTTTCCTGTGTCCTTCTTAGTCATAGAAAAATTTCCATCAAACTAGGGCTCTTCAAATAGCTTAGAGTTTCAGAGTCCATGAAAACGTGTCTTAGAATTTCACATTATTGCTTATATGTCTAAATATGTAAAATTACTATTTTTAAAAAATTAATATAATTTTTGCTTTCATGTCCATCAAAACTAAATACTCAGTTAAGGTAAAGATACTCCATGTGGATCTATAAAATATTCATACTTCAAAAAAAATTGTTGGTTGAATTTATGATTTTCTGCTAATTTAATTGTTTGGACCAGCTTGTTTAGTAACTGAAACTCTGAAGTGCTTATAAACATATCACTTATCTATAATCACACAATATAATCAGACTAAAACTTGAAACCTAGATAATAATACTTTACTAAAAAATACAAAACTGCAAAAAATGATAGTTTCTCTGTGTTCTCCCTATTTAAAAAAATAGACATTCTTTTCTGCACCAGATGAAGCAACTACTAAAGAGTCTTGAGGTTGAAATTTGAGATGTATTTTCCCGGCCTATGATGAAGTAGTGCTACACCTCTTGAAAAGACAACAGCATCCACTGGGTTTATTAGCAGTCTCTTTGTCCCTCATTGCCTGAAATTTTCAAGGGAGAAAAGATAAATCAGATATCACCATGTTTAATCTATGAAGGAGGAATCAAACAAGCTTTTCTAACAATTTCAAAACTGATCTGTCTTAGTGCATTCCAGTGACAGAATGAAATGCTAACAGTGAATCTCCCTATTTTATTTTCACCACCACCTTCTTAATGTCCAACTCTTAGCTGCCAAACATTAAACGTTAGGATTACTTGGTATTGTGAACTGTATTAGAGTTTACAGCAGGAGCAGCCAACCTGGGTTAAATAAATCAGTGACCAGGAACAAATGTGACCTTTCTTTCATATCCCTGTCCAAGCTCTGGGTACAGTTTATTGCTTTTGACCTTACTGGCCCATACCCATGCACTCTATTTTTTCTGAGCCATAGATACTTTCAGTGTGATATATATATATACGGAACAGAGATGGACTTTGTTCACAATTGTTGGTAGAAGCTGATTCACTGTCATTTGACTGTCTTTTATCCAAAAAGCATCTGCAATAAATAATTTACTTTATTGCCAAGAAATATCCCTTAATGCTACTATTACAATATTAATTTCTTAATTTAAGTTAAGAGGCACACAATATTTGGGGGATAAGACATGGTCTTTGAAGGGAGGCAGCACCACCAACAGAAGAAAGAATAAAGACACTGAAATGGCAGGGACTGGTAAAATATTAAATTTGATGAAGTTTACATTTCAAATGAATGTGATTAATATAGTTAATATAATTACTCTCCCCCTTTTAAAAAATCACGTTCTATCACATTAAATTAACAGTGCACAGAAAATGTTGAGGAAGTTCTGTGCAGTGGGCACTAAATTCAAAACTTTTTGAAGCCACAGACAGCTCTTGTTCCTTTCTGTAATGATCAGGTTAGGATACTCAAGCCACCTTGAGTCTTCGGAGTCTTCGGAGAAAGGCGGCATACAAGTTGAACAAATAAATAAATAAATAAATACTGCATAAAGCAAAATTGTTGCAGATCTTTGAGAACAGTTAATGTATCATCATCTGTCAAAGTCTGCTTAACCATGCTTGATAATGTGGCTCATTATGCTTTTTTGTAATGCTAAAACAAATGCCTCATTTGCCATAGAGTATTTCTGCTGTGATCATCCACAATACCACTAAAAAATCTATATCTTTTGGAAATTCCCTTATTTACCGGTACTTGTGTCCTATGGTCTATAATATAATAGTTCTTATAAAAACAGTGTTTGCTTTTGCAGAATCTAATCTGGGTCAGTCATCAGAACCAGAGGCTTAGTCTTCTGAGCTTTCAGACATTCTGGTGAGAGAGAAATTGCCTGAGGATGGGCTCCAAAACCTCGGAAGACTAAACATCTGATCTCAGTGACCAATCCAGATTGGATCCTGCAACTTTATCTTGGGACACCTATATTTGCCTTCATTCGTGTTTGGATTTTATTTATTTCTTAATAAATTTATTATGTATCTATACTTATAAATTTATATTATATTATATTTATTATATTATATTTATATTATTACATAAATAATACATATCTATAGTCTTTATTTATACAATAGAGAGTGTGATGGCTCAGTGGTTAAAGAAACTGAGCTTGTCAAGTGGGAAGTTGGGTTCAAGACCCAAGCACCACGCAAAAGGGTCAGCTTCCGTTCCTGCCTCAGCTCCTGCCCATGTTCAAAAGCATGCAAATGCAAGTAGATTAATAGGTACCACTTTGGTGGGAAGATAGCAGAATAACAGAGTTGGAAAAGACATTGAAGGTCTTCTTAGAACAACCCCCTGCTCTGGCAGGTAACTGTATACCATTTCAAACAAATGGTTCAGACAATCTCTTTAAAAACTTCCAGTGTTGGAGTATTCACAGCATTCTGTGTGCCTTTGGCATATAGCCATGCTGGCCACATGACCACAGGAAATGTCTTCTGACAACTCTGGCTCCCTTGGCCAAGAAAGAGAGATTTATTTATTTATTTATTTATTTATTTATTTATTTATTTATTTATTCAATTTGTATGCCGCCCCTCTCTGAAGACTCAGGGCGGCTCACAATGCATTTAAAATCATTATAAAAAACATTTAAGAATTAAAAACATTAAAACTCATTCACACCATTCATGGCCGGATCTCGCCAGATCGCAAGAGCGAGATCAACAGCCCCAGGCCTGCCAGAAGAGCCAGGTCTTCACCGCTTTTCGGAAGGCCAATAGGGTGGGGATGGTCCGGACCTCAGGAGATGAGCATCATGCCCTAGAGTCAGACACATCTGGACAGAGAAAACTTTAGCTTTTACATTTATATTTATATTTAATTGAATATGGAACGATTACCAAATAATTGCAATATATTTCAGTAGCTTTAAAATCAACCACTACAATTCCTAGGAAACTGAATTTTATGGACATTTTTTTCAGTTCCCTTAAATAGATAACATGGAGGAAAATCCACTTCTTACCACCTATTGAGGAAAAAATATTCTGTAGAAATTACTTTGGGGAATAATGGCAGTTGCCAGCTGCATAAACAATATAGCAGCATTGTTCAATTTGAGGAGTAAATAAATTCTCATCAGATTAGTGAAAAACTGTAATTAATATGACATCTTGTAAGCAGGCCGTGGACAGCTTTGTGTAAGGATAGGAAGCTGGCTGGGATTCTGTAGGGTGATGAACACATCCTGCAAAATGTGCAATCCTTTTGACTCCCACTGAAAACAGCATGTGATGTTCTTGTAGAAAAGGAGATCCTTTATTCATTAAGAGAGAAAGGAGGGGAAGGACCTCCTCCTGTGAAATGCTTAGCATTCACTGTACTAATTAACTGTGCTGGGGTAATGGGAACTGTGAGAGATCACAGGCTCACTGGGTGCCTGCAATACCCACAGGATCGGGCTGATCTTGTAGGATTTGCAGTATCTGGTCTATTTCAAAAAACTTTTCTTTATTTCAGCATTTTCAATAGAAGTGTACACATCTGTCTTTATACCCAGCAGCTTTCCTGGCCCACAACAAGTCCTCTGTGAGTTTCCCCAACCAAGCTCAGTGGGATCTCTGTCAGCTGCAAGATTTATGTCATCTTTTTCAGTCCTGAGAACTGTTCCTTAAGCTTTTCACATCTGGATTTAATTGGAAAGACATTAAAAGACATTAAGTGTGCTGGAAAAGCATATTTTAGGGAGGATCTTTATAGACACTTCCATTAAAGGAACTAGGAGAGATTGGAATGGGATGTGGATAGGACATCAGCTGTTATTAGGGACAAAGTTGCACTACCAATGGCTTCCTAGCAGTTCTTGAAGAAGACTCTGTTGTACTCCAGTGTGAATTAAAAGAAAGGCACAATCATGGAAATTTTAAATATTCATAAAACTGTATGTTTTGGGCACTATTTACTATTGCTCATTTATTCTAAGTTTCACATTTTTAGGTTCTGTTGTTTGGAATCACAGTAAGTTACAATGTTCAAAAGAAAAAAAAATACAGAAAATGTTAAATCTGTAGTGATAAACTAAGATGGTTTGGAAGGTCTGCTTCCTTGCAGATCAGAAGATGCTTCTGTGAGCCCCCTAGTTGGCCAAATAAATGATTATCTTAGGAAAAGAAAGATATGTTTCATATCTAAAGAATTGTGGAGAAAAGGGTGATATCTCATCAGATTCCTCATTCCAAATATGGGCATGGAAAAGCAGATACTTTATTAGACTGCAATGAAAGGAGAAAAGGGCAGAGAGATTATATTGCTCTTACTAGCTGACTTTGACTTCCTTTATCCTAAATTATTTCCATTCCATATAATTCTTAATTGAAACTGTAAGAACTGACTCTTTTCCCATTTTTTCCATGTTTGTTTTTTTCTTTTAAATTGTGGTTGATGCTAAGCTACTCTGGCAATCTGTATGACTAAAAGGAAGTCTAACTACCATCCATCAATCAAACAGACCATTAAATAGGGAGCTACAGAGACACTGGTTTATCTTTTAACATTTCATGGGAATGTGATCCTACAATATAAACTTATTTATATCCATGAATCTGCCTTCTAAAGCAATATAAATAGAAAAGTCCTTCAACAAGTTGGCCTGTTAATGTGTACTAGGTTTTCTAAGGAGACAAAATTACCATGGAACAATCATAAATAGTTTTGTATGGTTTTCAAAGCCTTGGTCAGCTCTGAAAACTTTACAACAATTCAAAAGGAGAATACATATGAATGCATACATTATACATTAATGTTGCATACTTATAATTACATTGTGACTATTAAAGCACTTTTTATAAATTACACTAAAATGGGTAGCCTAACCTGGAATCAGAATTTAAC
This sequence comes from Pituophis catenifer annectens, assembly GCF_029215685.1. Lineage (NCBI taxonomy): Eukaryota > Metazoa > Chordata > Lepidosauria > Squamata > Colubridae > Pituophis > Pituophis catenifer. The sequence goes on from NW_027256883.1 coordinate 35,808,154, forward strand.
AGATAGCTATTTGCTTCCATCAAATAATTTGTTGCTGTTGACAAATAATTAAAGATGTCAGGCTATATATGGATTGACAGGCAGTTAAACGTAAACATTTTTTGTTGTGGAAGCAGAGTACTACAATCTTTCTTTTCTTGTTCTTAATATATTCTTCAAATAAATGTGATATTCAAAGACATGTCCAAAGCAAAAGCATCTGTAGCTAAACAAACAGGCCTTTGAAATTATATCCTGCCTGTCTTTAAAGTGAAAAAAAAATGTGTATGTGTGATGTTTTCCTTTTTATCTTTCAAGAAAAGCAAAACAAATAGTAGTAGAAATCTCCTTCTGTAAACCATCCCAGCAAAACAAATGGATTTGATTTATGATTCTCCACCTAAGTGGTGGGGGGAGAGATGAGTTCAAGATTTACAGCACATAGAAGTATTATTTCTAAATTATTTACTCACAGATAGCACTGTTCTAAGTCAATATCCACCATCTGCATGCAGAGTTTTGTATATTATCATGTGTAATGGATGCCAATGAGAAGAGGGTTGTCATAGAAGAGGGTAGACTGGAATCAAGGGGTATTATGAACACAATACTGGCTTGGTATTCATGTGGGGTCACAGTCATATTGAGACATTTCATCAGTCTATCACATCTGTTACAGTTATATATAGTGGTGAAATGTAAAATGTGCTACTACCGGTTCTGTGGGCGTGGCTTGGTGGGGGGGTGTTAATGTGACTGGGTGGGCGTGGCCAACTTTTTTTTTTAAAACTTTTAAAACCATTTCTTTCTACCTCTTTGGCCGAAGAGGTTGTAAAAAAATGCTTTTAAAAACCTCTGCCGATCCCAGCTGAGTTGCCTGATCAGCAGAGCCTTTTTTTCTTTTGAAAACTCTGCCGATCCCAGCTGAGTTGCCTGATTGGCAGAGGCTTTTTTTCTTTTAAAAATTTTTTTCTAAAACCTCTTCGACTGAAGAGGTTGTAGAAAAATGCTTTTAAAAGCCTCTGACGATCCCAGCTGAGCTGCGCGATCATCAGAGGCTTTTTTTTTTTTTACTTTTAAAAGCATTTTTTCGGCCGAAGAGGTTGTAGAAAAAATGCTTTTAAATTTTTTTTAAAAAGCCTCTGATGATTCCATGGCTCAGCTGGGCATGGAGGGGGGGCAGGGATTTTTGCTACCGGTTCTCTGAACTACCCGCTGCCATCGCTACTTGATTGGGCGATCCAGTCCGAACCGGGAGCATTTCACCCCTGGTTATATACTTCTCCAAGTGCTTGAACTCTAAGATAAATTATGAATGAATCGGAGGATTTAAAAAAATAAAAATAAACAAGTAATAGGCTCATAGATTTCCGTATCTTTAAGCCAAACATGAACCTACCAATTCTAAAGCTTTCAGAATGTTAATACCAATCTGTAAAAGCAATTTATAGAAATAGGAAGGAATAAAAATATACTGGACAACCCTTGCCCCATTGGGTCATTGTTTCTGAGATATTTTCTTACTAGAAATAGAATAACCAAGGACAGGCAAAAAAGCAGTGGGAGTAGGAGCAACTCCCAACTTCCTGTGGCTTCCCCATTGAGTTCCCTCATGATATTTGTGGCAGGAGACATTGGAAATTTCCATTCCTTTCCCTTCCTTTCCCTTCTCTCCTTTTTCCTTTCCTTGAGGCAGGTAAGTCACTGCTGCTGAGTGGGGGAGGAAGCGAGGGATTGCAAGACTGGTTGAGAAATTGTCACAGAACACTGAAAATGAAGATCATGTGACCACATAACAGCACAGTAGCAGTCACTAGCTATTAAACAGCCACAATTTCCCCAAATTTCATTCTTGGAAAACATGTGTTCCAGATTTGAACATATTCTATACGTTAGTCCAATTGAAGTACTTTGATTCAAAAATTGTTGTCTTATGTATATATCATTTTGCTTAGTTAAATATCATGACAGTGAGAGCTTTAGTAATATATAGATTTCAAAGAATTTTATTCCACGTTAGAAAAAATACCTCCCATCTAAGAAATTTTCTTCTATATGTGAATTAGTTAAAATGTAAGTTATAGTATAGCTATGGTATAGGTATCAATAATCCCTGGTTTGAATGTCAGGTGTAGTAGTTAAGACTAGGACTGACAACTTCTGAAAAATGTTGCCAAGAGAATTCCATGGAATTAAATTAATTAAAACTTAATTAATTCAACATAGTAAATATGAGTATTTAATAACACTCCTTTTGTACATTATAGATCATGATTTGTTACCAGATTTTGAAGAAGCTCTGATGGCCATAATAAAAATTGGCAAGAACAAAGATGATTTTTTAAAAAAATAAATGCCTAGAATATACTGTATATTGCAGCAAGATTGATGTTGAATAGAAAATCATCTGGAGTGAAAACCTTGAATTTCCTCCAAGTTATATATGTAATTTGATTATGTAACTGAGAAAACAAGATAAGGAAAGCATGCAGAATATGACTTCTTGAATTCTTCTCACCCACTTTATCAGCAGCAGTCATAGAAGGCATCTTTATTTTCTTCCATGTAGTATCTGTTATGTGTATATGGTACATGTGTCTGTCTCCACTGGGAAGCTCAGGTTAGTCTGTATATGCACTGATCTTGGTCACATGACCAGGAGGGAGGACCATGAAGAGACCTACAATGAAATGGTTGTCAACATCCAAACTATTACTCAAAGGTATCTCCTATAAGGATGTATGGTGGAAATATTTTCCTTACAGCATCCTATTTCCAACATTTGTATCCTAATAACGAAGAATATGAAGATATGTGACATTATGGTTAGAAAATTCTAGTTAAGAGATCAAGTTGCTATTATCATTTCAACGTAAATGCTTGAATATCCATCCTGACTTTAAAATTTTGATTGCTACAGCTCAAACTTCATCTGAAGTTTTATACTTGATTGTGCAACTCATAGATCCACTGATATAAGTGGAGTTATAAAGTTATAAAGGTTTGCTGGAGAAGACTCTTGTGAGTCCCTTGGACTGCAAGGCGATCAAATCGGTCAGCCCTAGAGGAGATCAACCCTGACTGCTCTTTAGAAGGGCAGATCCTGAAGATGAAACTCAAATATTTTGGCCACCTAATGAGAAGGAAGGACTCACTGGAGAAGAGCCTAATGCTGGGAAAGTCTGAGGGTAAAAGTAGGGGACGACAGAGAATGAGGTAGCTGGATGGGGTCACTGAAGCAGTAGGCGTGAGCTTAAATGGACTCCAGAGGATGGTAGAGGACAGAAAGGCCTAGAGGAATGTTGTCCATGGGGTTTCAGTGGGTCGGACACGACTTTGCAACTAACAACAATAACAACAAATAAAGGTTTCAATTATTAATAAATTTTTATTACCTGGATCTTCAAAGGAAGACACTGACAGATTTGAACAGTAAATCAATCTTTATAAAAACAATATATGATAGAAAGAGATGTGGCTGATATATATCATTTTTTAAAAATGCTTTTCCTAATATTTTGGAAATATTCTGATATATAATTAACTTATAACTTAATCAAATATTTTGGAAAAGAAGGACTATGATGGGAAATAAGCCTTTCCTTTCCTGAAACCTCCTAGAGCTAAAGCAAAAAGACACTGATAATCAAGGATTATTGGGAAGGGTTATTTTCTTGAGAAATTATTTTAGGAGATATTACAGGTAATCCTCAGTTTGTGTTCATTCATTCAGTAACTACTCAAAGATATAGCAGCACTGAAAAAAATTAAGATATGACTGACCCAGGAAGTTCAAGCCATCTAAGCACCCTCATGGTCACATAATCATGATCCAGACACGGGGGTGCCTGGGTCATGATTATGATGCTACAGGGAATTGTGGTCACATGACAACATTGATGAGCTCTGCTGGCTTCCCACAAGCAAAGCCAGTGGGGAAGCCAGCAGGGAAGATTGCAAGTTGCTCTGGTACAGTTGCTCCCACTTTTTCTCCCACCCACAGCATGCACACGCACATGCATCCTCCACCAACCCTCCTCTGGCTCCCGTGAGGAGTGAGCTACTTGTGTGTAGCTGGCACCAGCTCTATCAAGCCTTCCCAGGCCTACACACTCACTCTCACAGCACCCCTACACTCCTTACCTGGGACTCCTGCCTCTCCCTGCTTCCTGTAATCCCACACATTTTGGATTTACAATGGCAATCAGGACTGACAGGGAGTGCTGCCACTAAGCAATGTGGTCACATGATGTTGTGCTTTATGACGGCATTATTTAGCAACAGCAATCCCAGTCCCAATTGCCATTTAACCAAAGGATTTCCTGTATTCAACTAATTGCACAAAGCTTGCCCTGGGAATCCATTTTATCTTCCATACTGAAGGTATATATCTCTTTTTATGCAGATCTGAGATTAAGAATTGTAGATATGCTAATGCTTTGCTAAGTAGTTTGTTTAGATTTTCAGGAAGCAGGCAGAAACCTGAGCCAGGCTTTCTCAGTCTCCACACTGGTCTAATGAATCAAGTTTTGATGATGTTGCTCTTGGAAAACATGTACAGATTGTAGTTAGGCCTAAGTATCGCCATTGGACCATTTTGTGGCAGGTAGAATGCTTACAATGTTTAAATGTTTATTTGTTTCAAAGTGCTGGTACTTTTAAGGTAATAAATGGTTAACTCGGTGAGACAGAAAGTAGATCAGAATCTACTGGTAACTTTCTGGGAAATGTAACATCAGGAAGGATTTCAGGCTTGCAATGTTTTAACAATTGCACCTTCTAAAATAGGCTAGCAGAATCAAGAAAGAAGCAATTCAGCAGAAACTAATTTGTGAAATAATTTATGTGGAAACTTTTAGAGTGAGAACAGCATCATTTACAACTGCTTAGCAGCATGTTGTTCTGCAATTCTACATCAGCCTTTTTAAGCCACTTTTGCACCTAACTCCAGTTAGTGGTCTTATGGACTGAGTAAGTCCCATGTCTATGATCTGTTCATTCCTTCCTGGAAGAGAACTTTCTGCCCCACTGGACAATAGCCCTCACTTGTTTTCTGTTCAGTAACTGAGATCTTATGCCATGTTCCCAAGCCTACCTGAAGGTCCATAAGGAGCCTTGCAGTGTACAGCCATTTCATTTCATCATCTACCTCTGATGATCTTCCCAAGAGAAGTCTTGCTGTTCCAGATGCTAACTGTTCTGTAGTATTATTTCTATAGTTTGCTTTGGTGGTATCATCTGTTCTGTGCCCAGTCACCCTTTTCTGTTGTTACTGGCATTCACCATCATACCACACATCCATCCATCCATCCATCCATCCATCCATCCATCCATCCATCCATCCTGCTTGCTTGCTTGCTTGTTGGTGTTTCGTTTTTCTCAGAACTTTTTACTGTTTTATAAGTTTTATGTTTGGAGGGCTTTGGGTTGCAATTTAGAGCTCATAATGTGGACCTACCAACAATGACATTTCTATTCTTTCATCTAATTTTGTAAGCTTCTTTACATAGTTGTCAAAAAATCTGAAGTCAATTAACAATATAATACCTAGAAATAAGTCCCAGTTAACTCATTGCTATTTGCTCACACCCACTCAACTTGCTCCAGCATTTGTGGGAAGATTTACTTAACAGCATTCTTTTAAGATTATAAAAATTCTGAATTAACTTAGAAATGGACAACTGTAAGCCAAAACAGTGGATTGGCTGAAGGTTTAGGAGCATTATTGCTTTAATAACAATGTTTTTTTAAAAATAACTGCTCATAAAATATTAAGAGTTCTTGACCAAATTATCTTGTTTTATTTCTCCGCCATCGTCTTCTTTTCTTAATGTACTGCATCTTTAGTTTATAAGCCTGAAGGCAGGGATTGTGTAGCTTTGATTCTGTACACTGTTCTGAGAGCCTTTAGGCTAAATCTTGAAATAGGCATGTTTTAGCTGAATTAATAAATATAGAAATAACTAAAGAGTGTCCTTTCTATAGAAAGAATTTGATTAAGCTTCCTTCCAATCTTCAGAATGCGTGCCAGTCGTATAAGATAAATGTCACATATACACAGGAGAACTATTGAGTCACACCTTGGAAAGAAATTGAAAAGTATTGCTATTATAATAAGAACCATGCTCTTAAAATAATTAGTGAAGACAGCCACTACATATCAACTGAAAAATATTGTCATTCTCATAAGAACCAAACTGAAACCATGTTTTTCTAGAGTAGCCTCTGTATGCAAACTGTTTTTGTAAGGACGACCTGATGTTATTAAATTGTCATTACGATATTCAGTTTCCCATAAAAGAGAACCAAAGGGAAAGAAATTAACAAATTTAAATATGATTTTCTAATTGCTAATTGGCTTAAGGAAAGCTAAAAACAATCAAGCTGATTGGAAACATGCATCTCCAGCCAGATCCAGACATATTTATATTAAGAAGAGGAGCCAAGACAAATAAAAAACGGAATTGTGCATCCTGTTGGCATTGTGTTTTGGCATTGCTATATCTGTACAGAAAACAAGCGATACATGAAATGTGTAAAGACATCTGTTTCATAACCTATGGGGCTTTTTTCGCAGTTATAAAATCTTCTGAGGGAGAGAAATATTTCTATATATCTATGCAGATGCTCTTTTGTTTAAAAAAATCATTCAAAGAGGCTTTGGAAAAAGAATTTGTCCGTGACTGATATTCCCTCTGTCTTCAGTTTAACAAAAATTGACTAGCATCAAGTTATCAAGATTCTGACCCAGTTTATTGCAAATATGCTGAGTTTAAACTCATTGCCTTTGGAACACTTCATGGATATGATTTTCATTCATTCCCTGCTCCCCCCCCCCACAAATATAGTGAAAAGATTTTCAGAAAATCACAGGGGAAGAGTTAAAAGATAGTAAAATGTATTATAAAACTTTAATGTTTTGTTTAATTCTTTCATTCTAGTATTTGATTTTAAGAACCAATCCTCAAATCCCCATTAGATGCACAAAACATCCTGAAGGAAATTACATATGCTTCTATGGTCAAGACTCAGGAATCTCCAGAATCTAATGATCTCGGAATCTAATAACCCTAGCCAATGTGACTTCAGTGGACACCCAGCAATTTATTCCAAATATTTGTGCTACTCAGAGTCTGCAGTTTTCAAAAAAGAAAGTCTGCAGTTTTTGCTCAGAAAATTTCCTTTTGTTTATTTCTTTATTTGTTTGATTATTTCCTGTGATGCCCCAAGAAATGGTCAAAATGGTCCAGAATTACACATTCCTCTTATAGAAGACAGGTATTATTCAACCTTTCACTACTATGGAGATTTTTTAAAAGATTACCATAGTGATATGTCATATACTGTTAATATACTGAATGAGGGCTAATGCTTTCATGAAGTAGATGTTGTCTTCATGTTTTTTTTAATAGTTTTTATTGTTAAAATCATCCACATTATGTCCTAATCTTTCCATGATTAAAAAACAGTACAGTACAAAATGTGTTTTCATTAATGCTCCCTTCCTGGCATTTTAGCACTGTGCTTTCATAGAGATTAAAAGTACTGTAACTAATTCACAGTCATTTCATTATTTTAATAAAGCTCTTTCTTCATCTTGCATCGTTAATCTAGTTAGGACTTATTTAGAAAATAACGTAAGAATTCAAAACCATGTTGTTAATCAGCTGGGACTCTAAGGTAATGCTACTTAGAATAAATATAATTGCCTTCATGCTGAGATTCTGAGAATATTCATTTCTTTTCAGTCCTATTTCAATCAGATCTCTCTAATTTGTATATGTGTCTGTGTCTGTAAAGCTCCCTGAAATTATAGTATAATGAAAGATGCAATGCAGATGGCACCATTTTGACATATTGATATACCGGTACATTATATATCAGGGGTGTCAAACTCACGACCTGCAGGCCGGATGTGTCCCATGCTGGCCACTCTCACCCCTGGTTTAGCAAAGGGGGGAAGTCCCAATATGTCACGTGACGATGCCATGACACTGTGATTTTGACACCCCTGTTATATATCGTGTGTGTGTGCGTGCGCTTATTTTAGTGAAATTTTATTAGTGAAATTTTATTCTGCCATGTAAAGTTTTGTAATAAATATTTTACTACTTTGTTTTAGCAAAGACTTCAGATAGATACATGTGTTTCACCTTTTTATCCTTGGAATTCCTTAAATGGGAACTAGTGCTCTTATTCAAAAGAATTACTTGCTTTTGTTGTAATATTTTCTTCAAAGAAATAGAGATACATATTGTGGGTAAAGAAAGAAACAGAGGTTCCCATGAATGAACTCTTCAAACTGCGTGAGAAACTAGGTAGATATTTCATTAAAGAGTTACAAAATTGCTGAACAAAATCAAAAATACTTAAATGAAGTGACAATGAAACTGTTTTATGTTAATTCCCTTTTTTTTAAAAAAAATGTATTCACTGTCATCATTTGTGACAGTAACACCAGAAAGAACTGTGAGAATATTTAAGAAAAGTTCTCTCCAAGAAGTTATCAGCCTATTGAAAAGTTTTATTTACCAAACCTATGCCATGTTCTTGCTTCAGAAAGCTCAGGGTGACATTCAAATTATTTCCAGATGGTCTTTTTTCAAGAAACCTTAAAACATAACGCTTATTTTCATCACCATCTTCCAGAGTTACTGTTTTGCTAGGACATTAATAAAATAGGGAATCTCACAATCTTATTTTTGCTTCCATCTATCTAGGAAAGTGATCACTATTATATAAGGTGATAAAGATTTAGCTTCTGATTTAAAGTATATAATGATGAAACCCCAAGTGGTTGATCAGATGCCAGAATGATATTCATATATAATAGAAGCACGTCAGATTAATGAGTAGCTAATAGAATAATGGAAATATGAAAATACTTTTTTTTCTGTATATTCTTAGAGGAAGATACTTCAACTGGTACCAGCGTTTAATTTATTTTAATTAATTATTAAATTTACATGCTGCCAATATAAACAAAATTATTCAAGCATAGGATATGATAAGATAATTGGATCTTATTCCTGCTTTTTTTGAATCTGTATGGCCAGGCAGATATTTTTAGAAAGTGGGCAACACACAAGAAAGCAAGAAATGGATGAGAATTTTCAGTTAATATGTAGTGGTTGTCTTAGCTCATTTAATCAGAACCATTTACCACATGATCTCACCAGCATAGTATCTGAACATAAATATTATTGTTCAACTTTAAAAAGTCTCCCCTTGAGGTGACCTTTGAATCTCATGTGCCATTTGCTAATAAAAATGTCTTGAAGATGTGCAAACCTGGACTTTACTGCTGTTGTTAATGTATTAATCTTTCAGAAGTGTCAAGCATCTGGGAGAAAATTTAGACAATAAACAGATTAACTCAAGCACAATTGCTCAGGACTGCAAAGATTCAAAGGCCATCATCTAGGAACATCCCAGCACCCATGACTGTCACTACATCCTTATAAACCTGACATCAGGCAATATGATGTGTAAGTAGAAAGGAATAAAATCAATTATTAATACTATTATTTCAGTCTTATGTGGAGACAGTACCATAATATTCATGGTACTGTTTATGAGCAAGAGGTACTGTTTATGACTTTTTTTCCTAGCCACACAGAAAAAAAAAAATAATTATTTAGGCTGCTCCAGAAATATTGAAAATCTAATCCAATAACTGGAGTCCTTAAAAAGCAAGTAATTAACAGTTTACCCAGAAGGGTAGATGAAGTTAAGTTTACAGTTAAATCCAACTCAGGGAAAATTGGAAGTCAATAATGAATTAAGTTTACTTTTTTGTAATGTAGAACAAATTCAGCTTATCTCCTCAAAAAAGTAAATGTTAATATTTTCAAATTAATCAAGGGTAGTGCTATGATAATTTTAGTTGTTGTCTTCATATAGTTTGTTTTTATGTCATCATTATACATTGTTCCCACTATTACATTATAGTTGTTTCAAACTGAAATGTAGATCATGAATATTTGCTTATATATTAATGATTAGTTCCAACATATTTCAGGTGAAAACCGTGGTGCTTTTAAATTTCTTTTTGTGTTTATTGACTGATGAAACATTTGTCTCCTCAATTCTGTTCTCCATTGTGTGAAACACATCTTTTACTTTGTTCTGTGTTTTTATTTGCCCCACCATTGTATCAACTGAGTGTTTTTAGTCACTGCATTCTGATCCATATCTAATGCAGTAAAATCTCATCAATTCATTATAGAGCAATTGTGTCTCTCTTTCTTGACTTGTAAATGACTGAAATCAGATTTGTTATATATCACCTGCTATTAATAGCAAGAACTCAATTACACTGTACTTTCCGTCCTGCAGCTGTCTGCAATGAAAGGGATGTCTTCTCGTATTCTGGAATCCTATTTTTTATATGTTCAAAAACTGTTTTAAAAATTAGCAAGAAAAATGTGGATAGGCACATTTGCTAAACAAAAAACCCCCAGTAAAATCTAGTATATAATAAGAATTTTCATGAACATAAGCTATCTGCAAGGGGTAAGGTTAGATGTCAAAAAGTCAAGATGGCATCCATATACATGCCATCAAAGCTCCATTTATTACATGTATTGTACAGGGCTGTTGAGATGAGTGACCATATAAATTAGAAATAAAAACAATAATCAATCAATCAATCAATCAATCAATCAATCTAGGACTTTAATATCATGAACAATCATCTTGAATTTTGAACACAGAATATGCACAGATAGAAGTGATGCCCTGTATGCTGTTGTGCTTGAATAACTCCTTCAAAGGTCAGTGTAGCAATGTAACTCCTATAAAATTTATCCAGTCATTAACTATACTATTTTGCATGGGGAAACATAGGGATTCCTTCTATAAGGAATCATGCACTTTAGGCATTTTAGTGTCATTTTGGAAGTATGGGAAAGATCACTTCATTAAAAAGAGATAAAAAAGATATACCATCTTTCAAGGGAGATTAACAAGGTCAAAATGGCAGGTGTGGCCAGGAATTGAAACTCTTTTTGTGTACAGGTAAAAAGTGGTGGAGCTTTGTTTATCAGATCATGCCCAATATTGAAGTTTGAAGCACACATGCCTATGGTTTGCCCTGCTATCCAGCTGCAAGGCTTTGAGTATAATTCAGCATGTTAAAAACATCTGTACTAATATTTTTAAGGCTATTAAAAATGGCAATTTATGTTGAAGATGAATTTCATTGGACGCATGGAAATAAAGACTCAGCAGTCAGAACCAGCACTAAGCTGAATTTTCAGTGGCTAAGAAGATAGGTCTCAAATGTTCTGGCTTTCCCCATGCCAGTCTAAAACAAGAGATTCAAATGGATGCAACATCCAAGTACCTGTGGGTCATAGAAACTAACTGCGCATTGTATCTAGTTCTTTATCTCTCATAGCAAAATAGACATTGCTAGGAGATTGTATTCCTCCTCCACCTCCACTTGTGGCAATGTACCTGGCCCAAAATCATCTCCAAACATAAGCAAATGTTCACTCACATGATAAATTGATGTGAATGTGGGTGTGTCCATCCATATTAATCATATATTTTATTTTAAAATCTAGATCATAAAGCAACCTACTGTCTCCCAGTTGCTGAGAAGAAATTATTTTAAATATAGTTGCTTTACAAATTAAAATTTTAATTTGGTAGATGATATCAAAATATCCACAACAGTCAAGTTTACCACATCCTAAAAACTCCTCTATCATCTTGCTCAATGTCTCATTTTCCAGAAGCCAACAGGCTTCCCTACATGTGATCCTAACGAACAGAGATTTCACTCAAGAGGCAAAGACAGCATGAACATTGGGAGGAAGTGACTTTGTCATCTTGGGTCAAATGCTGCTGAAATTAAAATTGGAATCTAGTTATTTTATGCACATAACATTTCTGAATATCCAAGTTCAACAACCGTAAAGAAATACTGATTCCATGGACAGAAATTCTGAGGTCAAAGGAAATTCTGAGGTCAAAGGAAATGTGAATATAGGAGGGTTGGGAACTTTTAAAAAATAAGATACTGGAAGTACAATTGCATATCATTCTTACAAGGAAAAGTGCAGCTAGAAGTCAGTTTAGGAAACCATTAGAGTATTGTTTTCCTTCCTTCCTTCCTTCCTTCCTTCCTTCCTTCCTTCCTTCCTTCCTTCCTTCCTTCCTTCCTTCCTTCCTTCCTTCCCTCCCTCCCTCCCTCCCTCCCTCCCTCCCTCCTTCCTTCCTTCCTTCCTTCCTTCCTTCCTTCCTTCCTATTTTGAATGAACTAAGAATTAAAGGGAACATGTATAAGATATGGGAAATAGGCATGATCACCAAGGAATTGTACAAATAAGTAGTAATATCGGTAAAAAGTAACTTGGGCTAAAGCACTTAGGAAACTCAAAGGAAGCTAAAAGCAACAAAATGGACTTCCTGACTATGTAGGAGAGAAAAGGAAGACTATGTAAAAGGAGAGAAAAGGAAGTCATAACCCTCTTCCTAGGATAGCAATAATAAGAAAATAATAAGAAAAAATACCTATTTTGCTCCAGTCTTCTCCTCCAAAGAGAATTGTATTATCCCAAAGCTTACAGTATATGTGTTTAATCCATTGCCATGTGTAGAGTAGATACAAGGTTTCTTCATCTCTTCAATCAGTTCATAAGGGCTTGGATCATTTTAATATATATCCCAAATTATAAAACTTCTGGACAAAATATGTTTACGTATTTCCCATTCAACATTATGGATTTGTACTAAAGATAGTATTAGGAAATGTCTCATGCTGATTATTATAATATTTTGTGTTATACATATATACCTATGCCTATACATACATACATACATACATACATACATACATACATACACGTACACATACATACCAGTGGTGGGTTTCAAAACATTTTACTACCGGTTCTGTGGGCATGGCTTGGTGAGCGTGGCTTGGTGGGCATGGCAGGGGAAGGATACTGTAAAATCTCCATTCCCACCCTACTCCAGAGGAAGGATACTGCAAAATCCCCATTTCCTCCCAATCAGCTGGGACTTGGGAGGCAGAGAATAGATGGGGGCAGGGCCAGTCAGAATTTTTACTACCAGTTCTCCAAACTACTCAAAGTTTCCACTACCGGTTTTCCAGAACTGGTCAGAACCTGCTGAAATCCACCTGTGATACATATGCACGCACGCACACACACACTCTTGTACTGAACTTACATACTAAGCCTAAACTAAAGGGGTACGTGATGCTTAGCTTATATGCCACTAACTGGATAGAGTACACATGCATGAATATTTTCATGCATGTGTACTTTATATGCATATAAATTGGACTAATAAAATAAAATTTCTTCTGCTCCAGCGTTAGATGACCAGTAGAAATATAGATGTGGACAAGTGTGGTAAATGTTGCCTGACAAGGCAATACTTCTTACTCAGAGAAAGAAACAACAAAGCCAAGTTCTTTAGAAACCAAGATCTCAGTGAGAACGCTATCCATGGACCCACAAATTGAATACAAAAACTCTACTTGAAGATGGATGTTGTCTAACCTTCCATTTCTTAAAGTGGCCAGCTGAACGAGTCTGGGAATCCCACCCTTAGGACAGAAGGGCAATAGCTTGTCCAAGGCTGTTCCTTAGCAACCAGAAAGTAAATGGCAAAGCACACTGACAGGATGCTGAATATGCATTTCTCCCACAGGACTGCAGCTTGTTTCAGCCTTTGCTATGGCAGTGCATCTCCAGAAATCCTCTTTGTTGTAGGTTCTTTCTTTGCTGACTCAGAATGTCAAACCCAAGTAATTTAAAACCAAAGCATAAATTTGAAAAAACAGATTTTTTAAATGTAGAAGGTGTTAAGAATATATAATATAATCATTTCTTTTGGCTGCTTTGTTAAAATCTTGGAATTGTTTATTTGTGACTTGTGTTATGCTCTATTAAGAATTCATAGTTATTCATACCACATGGACAGAGCTGGTTCTAAAACAGCTAGCTCATCTTTTTCATCAAATATTTTATACATGACAATATGTTAATATTAAGAAAATCATGGACACATTAAAAAAAATCCTTTGATTGTTAGCAGCTCTGTATAATTAACCAAAATGTATTCACAATACACCCTTGGAAACTTTTTTGGAGTAAGATAACATCTTTGAGCCAGTTACAAGAAAAATTAACTTCACTATCATTTGAGATTCATGAAAATTAGAGACATCTGTGGGTGGGTTAAAAAATTAAGATGGCGACTTTGTGATCAAAGCAGCCATCTTGACATTTAGAGTCCCTAAATGGAAACACTAAGGAATGGGGAGAACAACAGTACTTGATCATTCTCTTTAATGGACAATCACTAGTCTTTCTCACAGATACAAAAACATTATGTAAACTTTTGTTTACTTTATAGACAGAAAAACATTACTTGATTTTTTAAAAATAATAATAATCAATGCTTTAGTGAATGATTTGGTCCATCATTCTGCATCCCAGAATGGTCATCTCTTCCTTCTAAGGATGTCTAAAATAGGACAATAGGATACAAACTTCTCTCCTCCCTGATGTAGCTGATTTTAATGTATGCTGCCTGTAAATCAGAACATAACCATCAAAACAAGGTGCTATATAGGCTTTTTTCTATGAATTTGCCTGATTCACTTTTAAAACTAACTGAATACTCACATCCTCATCTCCCTGCATTTTACTTCAATGTGAGTATAACATTGCTGGAGAAGTGTTTTTTTTTTAAACCTTTCTTCACCTCTATTAGCCTCCTGTCTAATCTAAAAAACCTCTCAGATTTTGTATATTTTTTTCATTATAACTCCTGATTATTTTAATTGTCCCTTCTTGTATTTTTTCCAGCTTAAAATATTCTTTTGAAGAAGTATGACCATTTATGATATTCATAAATATTCTTTTGGATATTCATAATTGGTGGCTTAAAATTAATTTCTCAAAGACACCCAAAGCAAATCAACATTTAGCAGGTGGGCATTTTGAAAAAGGCATATCAGTCATACACCATCATTTTCTAAGAGTTGCAGTATAATGGGTCAATTTATTCTTTTAATATCTAAGCTATGAAATCAAGGTCTGAAGTCAATATACTGGTCAAAGGGGCATATTCCTGGGCAACCAAAACATCAATAATAAATGACTGAGTAATATTGATCAATAGTTAATACCATATGATTGGTAAAGGAGTAACATATGAAATGAGTCAGCCATAATTTAAAACAAAAAAATATACCGGTAGCAATTTTAAAATTCTATTGGGAACCTCAGTAGGTGAGTTTTCCTGGCTGAACTTCTCTAAGCTTAGAAGCTAAACAGATTTAGATGTTTGGAGTCTTGGACTCGCAACTTCTAGTCAAAGAGCAGGTAATGGTTGTGGCCAAGTGGGATTTTGCACTGATTTAGTTGGCATGCCAGTTGTGCCTATTCCAGAATTGTGTACCCATTCCTGAATTGTGAAACCGCTTAGATAGTCAATTATGCCTTAGTTACTGCACAGTTCAATTATTGCAGTGTTCTATATGGACCTGCTCTTGAAAATCATTTAGAGGCTAAAATTAGTCCAGAATAAAGTATTGTAGGCAGTATTAACCATATGATACTACTGCCCATGAGCTGTTACTGGTGAGCTTCCAGGAACAATTCAAAGATTGGTTATTACTAGAAAGTTCTTCATGGCATAGTGCCAGATAGTTGAGGGACAACCTGTCTCCTATACTTTCTGTCTTGTTAAGATCAGGCTGAGTCAATTTGCTTTGAATCCCTTCAATCAAACAATGGGGGTTGGGATTGGAAAGGAGAGCTTCTTTGTGATTCTTTTGTTCTTTGAAATGGTAACCCCTCAAAAATCCATGTAGCTCCCATGCCAGTGATGTCCCAAAGGTTTTGGGGTGGATTTAAAAATATGACTGTCCTGTCAGACATTGGGGTTGGGTGTTTGTGGAACCTTATCCATGCTGGTTTTTTTAAAAAATCTTTGGTATATGGATATCTGGACCCTTAAGATTGTCTCTCTAATGTATTTCTGTTTTTAAAGTGTAAACCATAATTCTGGAGTTGGGCAGTCTCAATCTTAACAACACCAACGATACCACCAGCTTGCAATCCTGTGCAGCACATGGTGGCTATTATTGTCCACTGCAAAATCTGGGTGGTAATTCTGGCAGAAGGGAGGGAGAGAGAAGGAGAGAGAAAGAGCAATAATGATGCCCCATTTATCTATGTTTTATTATTTAAAAGGGGAATGCTTTAAGAATAACCAAACATCCTTTTTAACACCTGACATTAAATAGTTTTGTTCCCATAGGCTCTCTCACAAATGCTAACTTCAGCCTGTGATTTATATAAATCTTTCCTTTCCCTTAATTTCACCTACAAAAGCTTCATTCTTCCTGTATGAACCTGCTTTGTCAGTATTTGCTCTGATTTATGGAAGATTTCAACCAAACAAAATAACTATCCTTTTTCTTTTCATTAGAGCTAATCCCCAGAAAGACACTTTCATCTGCTGATTAGTCATGCCCCTGCAAGCCTCAATAACCCGAGGGTAAGTTATTGATGTGTTAAAGATGTAATCGCAAAGGCTCAAGGAAGCCAAAGAAATCTCACTTTTTTTTATCTAACCATGGCATCATTTTGAGTCATTTTAACCCTGATAGGAGATCCAGTGTAGTAAATCATTATCTTGATCATCGTTCTTACGTTAGCTCTTGCTGTAATTGGTTCATGGTTCTGAATACCTCAAAGGTTAAAATGAGCAAGCAAAAAATGAAATGGCATCCAAATATAACTAATTCAGGAGGTATGTGATAAAGGTATGTGACTAATTCTATCGCAGTCTCATTATTAAGCCATGATTATTGCACTCCAGGCAGCCAACGGTGAAAAAGCCCAATTTTTAAAATCAACATTTAAAAGGATATTATCTTACTTTAAATAAATTAGCTTCCAATTCTGTTAGTTCTTTGTGATACATTGTGGAGTAGCTTGAACTGGTTTATTAAGGTAAACTAATACAGGTAGTTTGTGATATATAACTGGTCATTTTATGACTGGAGTTACAATGGCCTTAGAATGGGTGCTTTATGACTTGCACTTCCAGCTATGGCAAAATGTTGCTTCTTCCTCATGGTCACATGCTCATACTTTGGTTACTTGGCAACCGGCTCACACTTATGACTCGTCGCAGCATCCTACAGCCATATGACTGTTATTTGCAATGGAATGAATTCATTTGGAATATTGGGTTTAACTATACCATTTCTTTAACAACTATGATATGCTTAATAACTGCCATGAAAAATGTCAAAAAAATGAGTCCATTCACAAGGGTTCCATGATTTATGATTGCAACATCTGTATTTCCATCCCAATTGTGCTCATAAGTCAAGGACTGCCTGAAGCTTTAAAAACTATTTTAACTGTTTTCTTGTTTCATTTTATAATAGCAGGTTTGAGTGTTCTATGAGCAGAAAAGTAGGATATTTATTTATCTGGTTTATATGGTTGCTCATCTCACCTAAGTGGCTCTGGGTATCTTACAACAATTAAAAACAACAATCCAATTAAAACGTTTTAAAAAACAGTATATGATATTAATCATACCAAACAACAACAGCAAAAAAAAAATGAACTTGAACACATACCAGTATGGCTATTGAAATGTAATTAAAGTACATCTTCTAAAATTTCTGATCATTGCAATGGGAATATACTTCTTCTATTTTCTTCCTACCAGTCCTTCAGATAAAGAAAGCACCCTTAATACTTTTTTCCAAAACTAAACTTGCACAGCTATTTCAACCATTCCTTATAGGATTTGATTTCTAATATACTGTTCATTCGGTTACTTTTGTTCTAGATATGTTCCAGTGCCCTTAAAATATAGTGTATGGAAAATGATAGAAAAATAAATTGAGAAAATGAAACATCCAGAACATATTACAGGGCATTATATGAGGGAGAAATAAGAAGACTGCATCAGTCACTGCTGCTAGTTGGGTTGGCCCCTCTCTACTTTTGACAGGGTCTATGGCAACTTTTCCTGGTTACGCTGCAGCTGCATCCTTAGCAAATCTCTTTGGTTCAGCTCTCCATTGGCTCTCAAGATAGAATAGGGCTAGTTGGCATAAACTGAAGTCAAAATGAGGAAACTCATTCGATAAAGAAGACAAAGAACACAAGCATTGCACAAAGTATATATTGCACATAATGTAATGCATAATCTATACATGTAATATATAAATGTAAGTGTAATGCACATGTATAAATTTGGAAATAATTGTGGCAATTTAAATAGAAATCCAATCTTCTATCCATGAAAGGAAGATAATAATCCCTGTGCCTATTGTTGTCCAGCTGCCTGATAACTTGGATTAGAGAGCCCTTTAAATGGACAGCACATTTAAAGACTGCCAAATAGAACAGTATCCTATTTAGCAGTATATGTCGATCTCAGTAAGTTTAAGGTATCTGGGATTCAACTTCCAGGATTCCCTAATCCTGTAAGCACATCTTAAAGTTGCTGAAGTTGAGAAACACAGCTATAGACAGTAGGAAATATTGCTGAAGTTTTCAGGAATATTCTTAAACATGATCTGCAATAAGGATGGCAATCCGAATCTGAATAATTCCACTCATGCTCTGTTGGATAAGATTAAGTTGATCCTTAGTGAGGAAAATCTCTGCTCTGCAAAAATCACCATTCTCATCATCATTTTCTGTGTCACCTGTCAGTTCTAGCCCAAAGTGTGCTGGTTGCCCCTGAATGGTTTGTGTGGGGCAATCTCAATGGAATACTTTTGTTTATGCAAAGCAAAACGGAGAGCCAGATTTTCTTCATATGAAGAAATGCTAAATGTCCTCTTATCTTCCTTGGGAAAAGACAAGATAGATAAAAGCACAAGGATGACACTTGCCACTTTAGGTCATCTCATATTCTCCTTCCAACCTGGGAAAATAAGGGGTTGGAAGAGTGATAAATACTACTTGGCATTGCTGGAGCTTTTAGCATGATTCTCGGTTGAGGAGCCATTAGGAGGATGGCCAACCTTGATCACCAGACTAAGTCTGTGGTCGATGACAATTACTAATTTACAAGTTAATTTTTTTTTTAAAAAAAAAATTCATGATAATAAAGCTACAGCTAGGATCAGGCCTTCCTAGTTCTCAGCATCAATAAAGTGCAGTGCCTTTCACACAATGTTGGCTCCTGGATATTGCAGAATGCTTTTAATAGTAAGCCAGAAATCAAATGGAGCATTTGAGAAAAGAGGTAGGAAGAGTCAGCATCTAATAATGAAAGAATTTGGAGTAAAAGTAATGTGTATTTGAGAGAGATAAATCATTGGTAGGATAAATAGTATTGTGAGGGGGAAAGGATTGGGAAAGAAGTCAAGAGTTATTAATTTATCAAAAGACATTTGTGTATATATTTCGGTATCTCTTTTTTCAATTTGTTTTCTCTGTATTCCCTTATTTTTCTATTCCTTTCCAAAGAAAGACCTCATTCCACAGAGTGCTTTTACAGTAACTGCAATCTAATTATTTTAAATTATCATGTTTGTTTTTCTTATGGAGTTTCAGCGTCATGCTCTGTGGTCCAAGTTCCCATATTTCGGTCAATAAACAAATGACATCTGGCTTCCTTTTACTTGGAAAGAGATACTTCCTGTTGTCTTCCTTCCTTCCTTCTAAATCTAAATTCCTGAAAATATTATATTTGAAAATGATTTTAACAACCTTTTATCACACACTCTTCCTTATAGTCAAAGAACGTCTTTTGTCATTTTAGGTTTTAGTAAAATATTCAGAGGAAATTGAGTGGAATTTGATCGTAGAGTTATAACTCTCAGTCATAAATATGGGAATTTAACAAACCACAATAGTTAGCCAAAGAGGTCAAACCTCTTTGAGAATTTTTTGCTCAAGAATACAAGTTAATTGCCTTACAGATAAATATTTTAGAAAGGAGAATATTTCATGAACCCTGGATTACTGACCTGCTTTTATAAAAAGAAATGCAAGCACGCAAGCATGCAGTCCAAGTGCTATTTTTTATTAATAAAATTAATGTTTTATTTTCACAGGCTCTAAAATTAAGGACACAAATTCCTTGGAGACTGCAGTTGCATTCTTGTTTTGTTCATATCCTTCCTGTAGACAACTAGCTGGCTACCAGTTTGAATGCCTTCGATAGCTACCAACCGAGATAAATTAATTGTAGTGGGGGGAGAGGACAATCTTTTAACAGCTACTGGTTATGATGGCTTCCAGTGTCAAAGGCAATTTGCCTCTGAAAGCCCATTATTGTGAAGAAGCACTTTGTTTGTGGGCTTCCCATGAGTCACCATTAAGGGCCACTGTAAGAATAGAATCCTTGATTAGATTGCCCACTAGTCCTTATATTCTTACATTAAGAAAATAAGGAACTAACATAATTACCGGAAATAGGAAAGAACAAAAAGAGCAAGGGTAACTAAAAGGTTTTTTTTAATGAAATAATAAATGACACATCTAACAATCACTTCTGAAATATTCAATATTAAGCAATACTCAAGTCTGAATATTTAAGGTTCTGAGTGTGTGTCAATATACTGCATGTAGCTACAAATTAGTAGAATGGTGTGGATACTTAACATATGCCAATATAACACCATGCTGCTCAGTGGTGGGTTTCAAAATTTTTTACTACCGGTTCTGTGGGTGTGGCTTGGTGTGCGTGACATGGCTTGGTGAGTGTGGCTTGGTGGGCATGGCAGGGGAAGGATACTGTAAAATCTCAATTCCCATCCTACTCCAGGGGAAGGATACTGCAAAATCCCCATTTCCTCCCAATCAGCTGGGACTTGGGAGGCAGAGAATAGATGGGGGCAGGGCCAGTCAGAAATTTTACTACCTGTTCTCCAAACTACTCAAAATTTTCACTACCGGTTCTCCAGAACTGGTCAGAACCTGCTGAAACCCACCTCTGATGCTGCTTCATGAACTACACTGGCTTCTAGTAGGTTTCTTGATACAATTCAAGCTGCTGTTATCCGTTATATACCTCTTCACAGCACAGAATTAGGTTATTTGAGATCCTATCAATGATTTCTGTTCATCTTATAAGATCCAATAGAATAGAAGTTTCTTCTATTAAATTATGTCATCTGATGAAATTGAGATGTGTCTTTTCTGCTCTGTGCCTGCTCTGTAAAGCAGCATACTCTGTGAGATTAAAAGGGCCCTGACTTTGTTGTCTTTTTGTACCCTGTTTTCCCCAAAATAAGACATCCCGCTAATAATAAACCCAATCGGGCTTTTGAGCGCATGCGCTAAAATAAGCCCCCCCCGAAAATAAGCTGTTCTTGTAAATATTTAACCGCATGTGCAGCCGGTCCCCGCCATTTCCTCTGGTTAGGGTTAGAGGGAGAGAACTGGAAATCGGGTAAGATGGCAAGAGGAGCCCAGTCTTGCTCCATGTTCCCCAAAATAATAAGACCGCCCCAAAAATAAGGCCAAGCACTTATTTTCGGGTTCAAAAAATATAAGACAGGGTCTTATTTTCGGGGAAAAACAGTAAGACATCGAAAACTTGCTTTTTTTCTTCAAGCATTAGGCCAGAGTACTATATGCACCTATTTTTAGGGGTTACTGGTTTTGAATAAATTGGCCTTGGATGAACTATTATTATATATATAATCATTTTAATACCAAGCTAACTGTTTATAAACCCACCAAAAATAATCAATCAGTAAGAAAACTGATTGTACAGAGAATAAAATTGGTCAGAGAATGTTGTCAAAGAGAGTGAAGAATGTTAAAATTAAAAGAGACAGAAAAAATGCACAACATTTACAATGTTTTGTAAATGGATAGAGAAGCCCAAACATAGAGACTCCAATAGAGTATGGAATTAAGAATAAAATTGGGGGAAAAATTGATTTGTGATGAAACTAAAGTGACTGGAAGGATAATTTAGAGATTTCTGTGAGAATGATTTGATATGACAAAATGTGGAATTTAAACAAATGCTATTAATGTTTGTATCTTCTTTCTTTAGCAGTTTCTATCCTTGAATGAGTAGCCCTTGCCCACTTGTTGTGATGGTGAGTTGAGGCCAACCTGGACTGTCCCAGGGGACACCCTAGCATTGTTCAGCATTCTTTATGGCTGTTAATCCATTGGTTATGTCATTATCAGATGTGAAAGACCAGGTCATTTGTGAAAGTTCAAATAAGATGATTTATTGCTAAAAACCTATGCACAGGAATCTTCTCAACTGACAGTCAGCACCTGATTAGAGTTAGATAAGGGTCAACAGCACTCAAGGGAGGGTTTGACTTTGATCACATGTGGTTATGTAGGGATTCTAGGCTGATCCCTCTTTTCACTTTGCCCCAGATTCTGCCATTCCTTCTCCTACAGATAGAAATTGACAGACCAGTTTTTTGACGGAGGCTCATGGCTAGCCTCAGTGCCATCCTTGCAGGGCTGCAGTTTACAGTCAACCAACAAGGAGGAATAGCATTTACAATTATATACCGCTTCACAGTGCTTTACAACCCTCTCTAAGCAATTTACAGAGTGAGCATATTGCCCCCAACAATCGGGGTCCTCATTTTACCGACCTCGGAAGGATGGAAGGCTGAGTCAACCTTGAACCGATGAGAATTAAACTGCCGAACTGCTGGTAGCCAACAGTCAGCAGAATTAGTCTGCAGTACTGCATTCTAACCACGGTGCCACTACGGCACAGTGTACCTTGATGCTATTAGTATCTAAAAAGAAGGTGGTAAAACAAAAATTGAAAACACTGTAGAAAAGTGGAAAAATGATTCAGGTGTGGCTGGTGTAGCTGAACAAATCTTAGATTTTAAGGAATCTTGAAATATGGAATGTGATTTGCTTACAGAGCCAATGGCATCTATAGCAAACCACAATTATGTCAAAATGACAACATGGATGATTGCTTCATAATTCAAATACTGCCAATATGTACTTCATCCTGACATCTGACAAAAGTATTTTAACTCATAGCATTTGAGTGATTTTTCCTCTTGCCTCCTTTCCCAGATATGTATGTAGTGAAGGCTGAATCTTATAATTAAAACACTAGTGTTACTCTTCTCCTATATAAAGTGAAAGTGGGAGTGGAAGTTCTAGCATTTTTCTAGAGATAACAATCTTCATTACAGCTGGAAACATTCGATGAAATATAACTGAATTAACTAGCGCAGTTACAAATAACAGTGAAATAAACCTGGCAAGCAGCATGGCTTGCCTGATAAGTATTCCGGCTTACTCGGGCTTGAGATAGCTGTTTCAGGGAAACTTTGGAAGTTAGGATTTACCGTGTTGGGGTTTTCGTAATGCAATCGTTTACGCAATTGGTCTATGTGCCTTCTCCAAATTTTACCATGCCTTACATCTACCATGTATGCTTTTGGACCGGTGAGTCCTACGATAATTCCCTCGATCCACAGTGGGCCGTTGGCATAGTTTCTAGCGAATACCGGGGTTCCGATTTGGAATTGTCTTAATCCTCCCCCTTCCTCCTTGTAATTATCTGAGGAGTAATTGGGGTGTAAACAATCGAGAATGCACCTGAGCTTTCGGCCCATTAAGAGCTCAGCTGGGCTGCGCCCCGTGGAAGGGCATGGGGTTGCATGTTGTATTGCTAAGAATTGATCTATTCTAGCTTGCCAATCTCCTGCATCGAGCCGGGACAGAGCTTCTTTGGCCGTTTGTACAAATCTCTCTGCAAGGCCATTTGAAGCTGGATAAAAAGGAGCAGATAATGCGTGTCGTATGCCTAACTTGGCCAGATATCCCTCGAATTGGGTTGCTGTGAATTGGGGCCCATTATCCGAAACCAGGGTGTCTGGCAATCCATGAGTTGCAAAAAGTTTCCTGAGGACTTTAATTACGGCCTCAGAAGTTGTCGAGGGCATCAAAGTGATCTCTAGCCACTTAGAAAAGGCATCTACTATTATGAGGAAATTCTGGCCATGGAACGGGCCTGCGAAATCGATATGGATCCTCCCCCATGGTCCCTTTGGTTTTTCCCATTCCCTAATGGGAGCTATAGGGGGATCCGGGCGGGACTCCTGGCAGGGCCTGCACTTCCCCACCCACTCAGTGACGTCTTGGTCGAGATGTGGCCACCACACATAGCATCGAGCTAGGCCTTTCATTCGAACAATACCAGGGTGGCCTTCGTGCAGCAT
Organism: Pituophis catenifer annectens; assembly: GCF_029215685.1. Classification (NCBI taxonomy): domain Eukaryota; kingdom Metazoa; phylum Chordata; class Lepidosauria; order Squamata; family Colubridae; genus Pituophis; species Pituophis catenifer. Next base: position 35,832,347 of record NW_027256883.1, read on the forward strand.
TTCCAAAACTCTATGCCTTAACCAAGAAGGAATGACCACCCTGTCTCCCCACAGTAAGCAACCCCCCAACATTGACAGTTCATTTTTCTTATTAAAATACAATTGAAAATCCCCACTGTCCACCTTGGTGGGCCAACCCCACATTATCCAGCCCATTACAGTGTGCAATACAGAGTCTTTGGCAGAAGCCTTCGCCACTTCGCCAGAAGAAATGGAGCCCGGGGATACAACATCAATCAGTAGCACCAGGGCTTCCGGAGTTGGGTTCTCTAATATTTCAGGCAAGGGGCATCGGCTGAGGGCGTCAGCATGGCCCAGGGTTTGGCCCAATCGGTGGAGTAGTTTGTATGAATAAGCAGCCAGGAAGATGGACCATCTAGTCATCCGAGGGGAGAGTGCAGCCGGGGTCGGCTTGTCACCAGCCAAAAGTCCCAAAAGAAGCTGATGGTCCGTAATAAGTTCAAAAGTCCGGCCAAACAAATACTCGTGAAATTTTTTGACCCCAGCTACAGCCACTAATGCCTCCCTGTCCAGCTGGCTGTAATTTCTTTCTGGACTAGACAAAGTGCGAGAGTAATATGCAATGGGCGCCTCTAACCCATTCGGTAGTCTATGGCTCAACACAGCACCCACACCAAAAGGGGACGCGTCGCACACGAGTACGAGTGGCAGTTCAGAGTTGTACAGTATTAAGAAACTGTCCTCGGACAAAAGTCTTTTAACTGCCCTAAATGCAGCCGCTTCTGGTTTGCCCCACACCCAGGGAACGTTTTTTCCTAAGAGTCTATGCAGTGGCTCTGCAATGGTGGCTTTGTCCTTTAAAAACATTGTGTAAAAATTGAGGAGTCCCAAGAATGCCTGCAGTTCAGGCTTCAATTTGGGAGTGGGCGCATTATGAATGGCCCTGACTTTACTTTCCGTGGGGTGAATACCCATTCCGTCAATCCAGTAGCCCAAAAATTCTACGGAGGGTACCTCTATCTTGCATTTGGACTTTTTAAGTTTAAGTCCCGCTTTTCTAAACCTGGTTAGGACTTGTCTAACCCTATCCCCAAGATGTGCATCGTTCTGGCCACTAATGAGGACGTTGTCGAAATAGGGGACGACTCCTGGGAGGCCTTGTAGAAGGCGCTCCATGGTGCTCTGGAAGAGCCCTGGGGCGATGCTAACCCCAAACTGTAGTCTAGTGCATTTAAACGCACCTCTGTGAGTTACTATGGTCTGTGATTCTGCTGTAGTGTCATCTACTGGCAGCTGCTGGTATGCCTGCGCAAGGTCTAATTTGGCGAATAGCTTGCCAGGCCCCAGGGAGTGTAGTAGATGGTGGACGATCGGAACGGGATAGGCGCTCTGTTGCAACGCCTTGTTGATTGTACATTTATAGTCAGCGCAGATTCTAATTGATCCGTCTGATTTTACTGGTGTGACTATTGGGGTTTCCCACTTAGCATGATCTACGGGAACTAACACCCCTTGTCTGATTAGCTTGTCGAGCTCAGAGTCAATTTTGGGCTTTAAAGCAAATGGAACCCGTCTTGCTTTTAGTCTGATTTGGGCCACATTGGGGGTCTAAATTAAAAGAGATAGGGGTCCCCACGTACTTGCCTAGTGTCTCCTCAAAAACGTCCCGAAATTCATGAAGGAGGTTTTCTTTGAGTGATGGCCCGCCGATGCTGTGGACGCCCGTGAAGCCCATGCCGAGGGCTCGGAACCACGCCAGTAAAGACTTGGTAATGGCTTGCTGACGATGGTCAGGAGAAGCTCTTTCTGGAACTCGCCGTAGGTGACCTGGAACGTGCCCAAGCCTTCCACAGGAACTTGGTTTCCTTGGTAATCGAGGAGGCGAACTCTTTGTCGTGACAGCTGGGTTTTCTGGATCTTTGGCAGGAGCGCTTTGAGTGTAGTCCAGGACATGATGGACAGGGTTGACCCGGTGTCGATTTCCATTTCGCATGGTCTCCCTTCGATTTCTACTTTCGTGTAGACTTTCTCTTCATCAGTCGTGCTGGCTTGGCCGATTCTCGTGCTGTAGGTCTCCCGCTTTTGAATCTCGCGCTGTTTTCTCACGCTGTCATCTCTGGTTGGCTGTTTTGAACGTGCCGGTTCTGGTTGGTCGCGGTAGTCAAGTGGCTTGCGACTACGTGGAAATTGAGCTCTACAAACTCGTGCTAGGTGGCCTTTCTTTTCACAACGCCTGCAAATGGCGTCTCTGTATTTGCAGGATTGTCTCTCATGATCCCCGCCACAGCTAGGACAGTTCTCGTGGCGGCGGCTTTGCTCGCTTTTTTTCTTTTCCGTGTGGAAGACGTCTTCGTCTGACTCTTCCTCCGTGCTGGTTCGCGCCTCCTCTCTGTGAACGGGGGCTGTTTTTGGGCCATCTTTGCTTAGCAGTGGCTGTTGTAGCGCTTCAGAAGCCTTCGTGGATGCTTTGTGTGCTCTAGCTTCGTCGAGGGCACCGGCTAACGTTAAATCTGGCTTCGCCAGAAGGCGCCTCTGTAAACGAGTGTCTCTAACGCCACAAATCAATTGCTCGAGTAGCGCATCGTCTAGATCCCGGTAGTCGCAATACGTTGCGGCTTTTCAAAGAGCGGCCACTATTGCGCTGACCGGTTCTCCTTCTCTTTGTACACGTTGCCGGAGCTCGTAGCGCTGTACAAATTTCGAAGGAACTGGAGCATAGTGGGCTTTCAGGTTTGCTTGAAGGACGTCCCAGGGGACCGTCTGGACTGGGGTTGGCTCGCAGAGGGACTCGGCCATCTCGAATACGTCTGGCCCGCAGTGGCTTAAGAATAGGGCTCTTTTTCGGTTCGCGGAGAGCCCATGCATCTCGCTTGCTTCCAGGGAACACTCGAACCTGGTCAGATACGATCCCCACTTCTCTCGGGTCGGGTCTAAGGGTTTTGGTGGAACGTAGGCAGACATTGCCATGTCTCCGTGTTCGCTCGTCACCGTGGCTGAAACTCGGAGCTCTTTTTGATTTGCTTCTTGTGGCCTCAATCCCACCTTCGTCGCCAATGTTGTACCGCGGGAATAACGAGAGGCACAAGCAGGCTAGTGACAACAGCTCTTTAATTCAAGGTGAGACTTTAGCAAAGGAACACAGGCAACAGCAATCTTTATATACTTTTCAGGAGCAACCGTTAACCAATCACAATTCACAGGGCATTTGAATTTCCCACACAAAATAGATACATACATAACAGAAGTGGAAAAATAAATTCAGTTACTATAAGTGAATTCAATCATAGGCAAAAAGGCCAGTTTTCTTCCTAATAGTTTATATAGCAATTAAAGTCTTGCTCAAAGGTAGCTGTTGAGCTTTCTCAGAAGCATCCAGTGGACCGGATTGCCCAATCTGGTAGCAATGGAGGTGGGTGGTTCGGAGAACCAGTAGCAAAAATCCCTGCCCCCTCCCCCCGCCCAGCTGAGCCGCACAATCATCAGAGGCTTTTTTTTTTAATTTTTAAAAGCATTTTTTCTAGAACCTCTTCAGGGGAAAAATGCTTTTAAAAGTTAAAAAAAAGCCTCTGATGAGCGCATGGCTCAGCTGGGATCGTCAAATGCTTTTAAAAGCCTCTGATGATCCCAGCTGAGTTGCCTGATCGGCAGAGGCTTTTTTTCTTTTAAAAGCCTCTGACGATCCAAGCTGAGTTGCCTGATCCGCAGAGGCTTTCTTTCTTTTAAAAGCCTCTGACGATCCAAGCTGAGTTGCCTGATCCGCAGAGGCTTTCTTTCTTTTAAATGCCTCTGACAATCCAAGCTAAGTTGCCTGATCGGCAGAGGCTTTTAAAAGAAAAAGCCTCTGCTGATCAGGCAACTCAGCTGGGATCGTCAGAGCCTTTTGAAAGCATTTTTTACAACCTCTTCGCCGAAGAGGTTGTAGAAAAAATGGTTTTAAAAGTAAAAAAAAAATTGGCCACGCCCATCCAGTCACATTACCCCACCCTATCAAACCACGCCCACAGAACCAGTAGTAACAAATTTAGATTTCACCACTGCTCAGAAGTTCAAAGGAAACCATGACGGAAATAAACTGAGTCATTTTAGTGGGGGGACGGAATTACCATTTAGGCCGTGCTACAAAATAAAACCCAAGAAAAGTGTATCCCATGGTTCATGTAGAAAGGGAAGGGAATCCTTGGTACAATAGGTGTGGCAAGGAGAAAATTAGGTCTTAATATCCGCTCAAATATGGAGAAATTATGGACTAGGAAGTGAATAATTTTAAATAATTAAAATATTCAGCTGACCAGCTATCATGGCAGAACTATGAGACATCCTCCTTTAGGGAATAAGAAATATAAAAATAATTATTTTGGGCAGTTCCCCTCACAAGGTTGAATTGTGGAGGTTGCTTGAAAGCCATATGTAGAACTTTGCCTTATGCATCCTGTTCCTATAGATATGAAATTGCTTCACCTGCTAAAGAATAATTCTGCCTTCTGAGTTTCAGAAATTAAAGCCAATGTTAGAGGTATGACATATAGAATGAAGTCAAATCAACGTGTAGGATCAAGAAGGTTGAGAGCGGATTGGGAAATAAAAGTCTGAGTAAAAGAAAGGTCTTTGGGCATTGGAATCCCTTTTAAAGAAGGCTACTTTCTTTGATTTGTAAGAATCTTGCGTCACAATGAACAAAATCAGGAGTAAAATAATAGAAGTGGCCAATATCCCTGAAAATCTAAGGGACCAGGGACCAAGATAAAATAGTCCTGTCTGCTTTGACATGACCATCTGAATACCTTCTAATGAAATATGGTAGCCCATATAATCCATGCAGGCAGATCAAAGGCACATTCCTCAAGCTTTAAATACAAGTACAAAAATGAAAACCCCCAAATGCAATGTGCATGGACCCCGTGCATGTATCTCACCCCCCGCACACATCCCCCACATGCACATGCCCCACACATGCACCACATGCCCCCCCCACATCCTGCATGCATGCTCTGCAGAGACCCAAAGACCAGCTGGTTGGCAGAAGGCGCGCGCAAATGCGCAACAGAATTGAACTGGGGCGATAGCTTGTATGCCCACAGAGAGGGCGCTGCGGGCCACCTCTGGCACGCGTGCCATAGATTCACCATCATAGTGCTAGGTAATATGTATCTTGGTAAACTCTAGTATTTTTCATTCATGTTTTCTGGATTTATGCCTATATGTGGCTTCAGTTTTTTTTAATTAATTGTTGGATTTTTAAAATGTATTTCTTTCCAATACTTTTGAGTTTTTTTGCATGACTGTGGATATCCAGTAAAATGTTCCTTCTTTATTTTGGCATTTGTTGTTATATGCTTTATCTATCTAGGTGATTGTAGATCGAATAATATGTACAGTACCATCCACTGTGTATTTATTTAATTAAGAGATTTTTTTACCCACCTTTATTACTGTACTAAACTCTTAATCCCTTGGGTTTAAGAAATCTTGTCAGATTTCTTAGTGCCTTCAACAATGGCAAGAGCTTCTAATGTTTTTGAACAAAGTTCTTAAAAATTCAGTGAGATATTCAGTGATGTATCTGCCTTGAAAGTAGCCCATGTTGAACTGTACAGCATAGTCAACCAGAGCTGGCCACAGGAAATGTTCTATGATATTTGCTTTATGATAATTGTACATCATAAAGTGCTTTATAACATTTGCCAAATTTTAATTCCACTGGAGTTATGCAACTTAGATTTTGGACATATTTGGACAAATTACACCATTTGAAGTACCTTGGTTGAAAATGTTTTGCCTTATAGTACACTATTTCACCTAGTTAAGGGTTACAAACACAAGAGTTTTATTAGTATATAAATAAGTACCTCAAGGTGGCAAACCTATATAATACTCCTTCATTTTCCTGTTTTCCCTGCAACAACAACCATGTGAGGTGGATTGGAGAGAGAGAGAGTGGCTGGCTCAAAGTCACCCAGTCAGCTTTCGTGTTTAAGATGCAACTAGAATTTACTTTCTTTTGATTTCTAGGCCAGCATCTTAAGCACTACACCAAATTGGTTCTCAATATATAGAACATTTTGTACCAGTTTTCTTTTAAATATAGCTTGGATTAAATATAGTAATGTAACTTGGGTTAAATTTTATTGTTTTTTTTCCTCATAGCTCTCCACATTGGTCCACCGATTGCCACAGATGGATTCTATGTGCAATTTGGGAGTCCTCCTATTGCCTTTCTAGTTCACACACACACAAAAAAAAAGTAAGGAAAGAGAAAGAACATTCGGATTTCCAAGATTCTGTAACAGTTCCTGGTGCAATAAACTTGACCTATATGACATTGGTTTCTTAGTCTAGTTTACCTTATTGGACCATCACTGATCCTGGGAACCTGGATCTATGGTTGAGCTGATATCAAGCAGTTTGCCCATATTTTGGTTGGTTTTCACTTCTGCTGTTGTATATATATTTTTATGAATAAACATATCAATTGATTAAAGTTGATTAGACCTGCTTCTATCATTGATATTCTACTATTCAGAAATCTTATCCATTCATATCCAGCTATGCATACTGGGGAAACATAATGAATGCATTGGGAGTGGAAGTTGTAATTAAGTGTGCACTGAAGGGGAAAGTGAATGATTGGTACAAAAAAAGTACTTTGAGAATCACGTGATAAACATATGAAAGAAATGTGAATAGGTTGAAAGGAAAAGGATGCCTGAAAAAGTTGTAGTTTTGGATGGAGCTCATAAGAGTCGCAAAAAAAGAGAAAAATGAAGTTTATAAGACAAATGGTAACAGCAAATAAAAATTAAGAAGTTTATGAATGGATGGTTCATAATATAGAAAAGGACAGAAAAGGATAGTAAATGTGTTAGTGTAAATTATACTTAGCTATATTTCCTTTTCTCGAATGTAAGCATAAATTATGTGTTCCTGTTTATATAATGAGCTGAAATTTTGACAACATTATCATTTTATGGTTTTAGTATATAGATATTAATATACATATAAGAAAAAGTAGTACATTAAGTAAACCTCAGATTTAATACCCCTATTTGTAAGGGTTGAAGCTAGAAATTTGGGGATGCAGATTTGTGGGCCTGAAAGAATTGCTGTGTAAGCAATGAGCAGATGAGCTGGTTTACCACGTTCTCCGGTAGGCAGATCTTCTATGTACATAAGTCATCTTTCTTGGCAAAATACGTCAATTCAGCTAGTTGTGTTTGTGAAGCTTCTGCAGTTAGCAAGTTCCTAAATAAAGGACTCGGTATTTGTAGTATTAAGATTTAATGCCATGCCTAACATGAAGACTAACATTCTAGACAAATCTCATAACTACACATGAGAACACCTTTATGCTGAGTTGTTTTTGTTTTTGTTTTTTGCAATTGAAAGTTAATACTGGTATCATGTTAGGGGGAAATGATATCATGACAATATATTTCTACAGGCATATTTTCTCCACAGTTACATATATCCCCATATCAGATGAAGTAATAATTGCAAAACAATCATAAAATGTGGAAAACCGCCTTTGGAAGTCTCCAATTATTACAACCATAAACACTTCTTCAACTCATCCTCCTTTTACCATCCTTAAATAATTCCCTTACCCAGATTCCTTGACACATTTCCTCTCAGGAATATCTGGGGAAGTTCCCTGAGCAATTCGCTGGAAGTGAAATGTGTTACTGAGTTCTATAAATGTTTTTTTCCCCCATTTCGCATTCCAGCTTGGAGTGTTCATTGAAGATAAATCTCTTTCTATGGAGCTTATCTTAAATTTGGCATCCTGTCATAATGCTAAGCACCACATGGGAACAAACTCCACTAGCGAGACTTTGCTAAGAATTTTTTTTTAGATACTGAGGAATTTTTGTCACTGTATGCAGTGATAAAGAAACTGATATATTACTTCACAAAATACCAGACTGTCTAGTAGGTGGGAAAAATTCCAGTATTTCTATTATCACTTTGCTGCTCATTCATAGTTTTGCATCATTTTCTGTAATGTGAAAGAAAAACCCAGCTGAAGCGTTTTTCTCCCTCCTTAACTGCACACAAACACCCACACACATTGTAGTTGGAAGATACAGTCATGGCTTATTCAGAATAGAGGCCAAGGTCCATTCTAACTATCCTGCCAAAAGACAATATGCTGGCTTTTCTTTTCTGAATCATCAGCAACCAATCAAAGAGCATTGCTTTTACTATAATCCTGTCAAGTGGAGGGAAATTCTCCATTTTCTTGTAAATTTGTAATTGCATAGTTACTTTGTTAAATATTCTTCAGTGGAAGTACTTTGATAAATTAACAGAGTCTGCTTATTGACGTATAAATTAAAATCTAAACTCTAAAATCTAAACAGTGAGAACTCAGCTCTGTGTCCCTCTATTTCCTTCTTCTTCATTAGAAAAGCTTGTTCAATGCCATTTCAATTCCTGCTCAAGAATATAAATAGCCTTTAGCTTTATGTAAATTTAAATATGACTCCAGGGTTGAATAAAAATCATCTGTAACTATCAGAGCTACAATTACTCTGACAGAAACACAAAGTGTTCTGCTATACACTCACAGAATTATAAAATGATTGCTAGGAATTCATTCCTACCAACAAATTCACATAGGAAAAAAAGGGTTTGGCTCTCTAGGCACAACAGTGACATCACAGTCCTTATAGAAGTAATACTTTTTCTCTCTCATTTATTGCACTACCTTTACATGTAGATTGTATAACACAGGATGTTACAAAATCTCCAGCTCACCTCCATATTTCTTATTTTAGGTTGGACAGTCATATCTGTAGAAGGATAATTTGTGTTAGGTATGGATTTCATGCCCTTCTGTGATAAATGGCATATAACTTTGGAAAGAAGGAATGTTGAACAAGAGGAGGCAAGGAGGTTTAATTTGTGATAGATTGCCTTTTTTTTTTTTCAAAACAATATTTTGCTCTTAAAACTTAAAAGGGAGCTGTTCTGGGGGTAAATTAATGTATTTGGAAATAATGTACTGTACTGGTTGGGTAATATTGTGCCCATGAAAAATGGATAGCATAATTCTCACTGATCACAGACCCACAGAGATTAACACATGGCTTTTCTCTATAAGGCGGAGATGATGACCAACAGTCCTAAATCCGTAAATCAAAGAATCTGAACTGGAATGGGTTATTTAAGTCATCAAAACCCACCTCCTACTCCTATTCAATGCAGAAATCTAAATTAGAGCTGGTGTGAGAGATGGCAATAAACACACAGCCTGAACATATCTCCACTATTTCCTTTGGCAATTGAGTCCATTGTTAAATACGCTATACTAGACATAGAATCCAGAATGAAGACGAACTATTATTTCCCACATTGCCAACTATGCTAATGCAACTCATAGCTTTACAAGTTACAAGTGCCCTTCAGCCCACTTTCACAATCACTGTGATTTGCCTCTTCCACATAATATTCTCCATGGAAAAAAAAAGATAGATATTACCAATGTGCATATTTCCACCCACTTTTTGATGTTACTTTATTTATTTCAGCCCTGCCCACTACTGACATTCTCTTGCGACAGCAGACTACCTATAAAGGGAAAGGACTGCTCGTCCTTGCTTTAGAACTTTTCTATATGTAAATCCAGGACCTTTCATTGTGATGAATGCTCTGCTAGAAAATTCAAAGAAACTGCCAACACAAATGTGTCACTTTGTATAAACTGAACTAATAAAAAGTTGGACACATTTAAAAGGTGGGAAAACTGTTTAGATTTTTTCTTATTAATTACATCTATTTGTTTTAATTTGATCCCAGTCAGGATTAATAATAAGATTTTGGACAAAAAATGGGTAGGCCAGTGCAGAATATAACTACCGCCTGAAAGAGCCCCTTAACTATGCTAACAGTTTCCTTTGCCTATCTTTAAGAGTAATTTTCATTTAAACAGGATGTCTTTTTTATTTTTATTTATTTGTATTCTACCTTTATTATTTTTACAAACAACTCATGGCAGCAAACATATCCAACGGGCCTTCCTCCTCCTATTTTCTCTACAACAGGGACCCTGTGGGCTGAGAGGGAATGATTGGCCCAAAGTCACCCAGATGTTTTCATGACTAAGGCAGGACTTGAACTCACTATCTCCTGCTTTCTAGCCAGATGCTTTATGCAGTTTTTTCTTTTTCCTGAACCTACGGTAGAGAAGAACTCTGAGATGTCTCGACTGCTGGAAGCACTTTAAAAATGTTCATAGAACATGATTTATGTTCTATGGCGATATAGATTGGACTATGGCTGTGACAGCCTAAATACAATATATGTTCCCTCCCATTCTAGTTATTCTAATTTAATTTAGAATTTAAGATCCTGCATTGAAACTAAGCCTGCGGGAATTCAGTTAAACTATGGAATTTATTGTTATCAAGTATGACAATAGTCACCAAATATAGCCAGTCTTAAAAGGGAAGTGGACAATTCACTTAGGATGGCACTATTAATTACTATTATCTTCTGAATTACAGGCAAGTAAAGCAGCATATTTTAAAAATCAACTTTGGTGAGCAAAACCTGGATTAAATAGATCCTAAATAGGATTATATTCCTATGCAAGGGAGGCATAGGCGTTTCATGTGGAAAGAAGCCATATGAACATTTGTATTTTGTGTTAGCCTGATGGAATTACTCCTCTTGGACAGTAAACCAGGAAAGAAACACACACCCGCACAAACACACATACATGCAGGAACAGGAAGCACCAGCTGCTATCAAAATTTCCCAAAGGGTTTTTAGCATTTGCTCATTTTCTCAGGCCTGGTGCAGATTTAATTTGTGTTATTCCAATATATCTCTGTCCTTCAACTTGTTTAATTCAAGAGTGTTCAGCATACTAGACTGTCTTCAGGATTTTATGTGAAAGGGCAAATTTAGTAATATAACTAACTGTATTCAATTTATTTGTATACCAGTCCTCCACCCAAAAAGGTCCTCCTAAATCTTCTTCAGGCCCAGAGCTTAGACTCCCTAAGTGTATCCTAAAACTTTTAACAATACTGTGCTATTTAACTGGTCAGATTAGGATTCAGAAGTAAAATAGGATTAGGATTCAGAAGTAAAATAGGAGTAAATAGGAGAAGTAAAATAGGAGTAAAATCCCAGTTTTCAGGGAATGTAACTATGTGTGAATTGTGGGAGAACTGCTGATTTACACAAAGTTTGGCTGTTTTAATAAAATACAAGGCATGGAAGCAATCACCAAATAAAACTGGGCTTTAGAAAGTTAAATAGTAACCGAAGAAAAAAGATTTTTATTAATTTTTTAATTGTTAATAATGAGATCTGAAGACATCCAACCAAGAATTCTCAAAGAATTCAGTTTGGAAATTGCTAATCTTCCAACCTATGGGGAGGTGGTAGTATCAAAAAGCCAAAATGACAATCATGGAAGCGTGATAAAATCTCTCTCTGCTTTTGACAATTCTTGCAGACGTTGATACCACTGCCTGAAAGCAAAAAAAAAAAAAAAAAAGCATCTAAAATTGAGTTAGACAATAGGTATTGTTATATCAGTTTCTAAAAGAGATCTAGAATTGATTCAGAAATTTGTAGATTAGAAAATTGTTTCTAGAAAATTGGTGGAAATTGCACAAAAGAAAAGCTAGGCATTAAGAAGAAAAAACAACATTGAGAGAAAATCAACATGGTTTCTGCAAAAATAAATTCTGTCTTACCAACTTTTTTGAACTTCATTAGGCATAGAGGAGCGCTTGCAGTTACTGCAGACTTGTATTTTCAAAAAGCCCTTGATAAAGTTCCTAAGAAAAGGCTCTTACATAAATTAAAGGATTATGGATTAGAGGATTTGTCCTTTTAAAGATTGTTACTGATTAAAAACAGAAAGCATAGAATATTAAAATAACAGAGGGATTTTTTTTCCCTCAATGGAGGAAATAAGGATACAGGAACCTTCCTAAATTGCCTTAATTTTGAAATAAGCAGTGAGCTGGAAATTTGTTGGATGTAATCAAACTATTCAGGATTGTAAGGTCAAAATTGACTGAAATTACCCAGAAGGATCTTATTCCAGAATGCTTTCCAACAACCAACAGATCCAATTTAGTGTAGTAGTTAAAGTCACTGGGCTAGAAACCAGGCTATAATGATTCTCACCTTGGACATGAATCCAGTTGGGTGTCTTTGGACCTGTTAATTTCTCTCAGCCCCAGTAAGGAGGCACTGACAAACCACTACCAAGATATTGCAATCAAAAGTGCACACTTACCCAGGAAGATAAGAGATGTCAGGACTAATTTGAAAGTGGCATACGCACACAAATACAAGCAAAGGGCAAATACAATTGAGTTTAGGTAAGTGTAAGTTATACACATTGGAGAAAACTGCCTAACTTTATATATACAGCTAGAGCCTGAGTTAACTAACTAACGAGAAAAAAGTTCATGGGGTTAATCCAAGTTAATGGATTCAAGTTCATCCAAGTTAATGGATCGCTCAGAGAAGGTGTCAGAAAGCAATTTTTATTTTAGGCATCCTTATTAAAGGGAAATGAGGCTGTCAACATTGTAATGCCTTTTACAAATCTATGGTGCACCCATATTGTGGTTACATTTGTAAGAGAATGCAACATGATAGATTTTGAAAAGTTATATCAAATATTTATAACCTGCTTTTCAGTTTGACTGTTTTATTGTATATGCTTTAAATCTATTTTTAATATATTTTAAAGTATATTTATATACTTTATACATCTACTTTAAGTTTGTCTGATCTTCTTTCCTAACTTTTTTTAATGAGACATTTTTCATTCAATAAGTGGCTGCTAAAAAGTACATAGTTTTAAAAGATTAGCAAGGGCTTTAACTGAATTTGAACACTGTACTCTTCTGAAATATTTCACCAGCTTTAACTGTACTTCTGGCCCAATTTGTAGTGCTCAACTTGCATTATAAAGCCCTATATTGTATGGATCTAGTATCTGAAGCCATGCTTACTTCTATTCTTCCTTTTTACTTCTATCTTATGGTGAGACCTTTCTCAAATACCCATGATTTAACAATATGGTGCATGGCAACCAAAACAGTTAGGGCATCCTGGCTTTCGAATTCATTTAGGTCTATAAATGAATTTAGGTCCATACTTTATTATTATTATTATTTTATTATTATTTATTGAATTTGTATACCGCCCTACTCCCGAAGGACTCAGGGCGGTGAACAGCCAGATAAAATACATATAATACAAATGTTAAAAAAGCATTAAAATACAATTAAATAATTGGCCCAGAAAACAAAATTTAAAACACCGCAAATTCATAAGACAAATTTAAAATTGAAGAATTTTAAAATTTTAAAAAGTTTAAAAGAGAGGTTAGGCCAGGTTGGCCTGCTGGAAAAGAAATGTTTTGATGGCACGGCGAAAAGCGCGCAGGTCCGGGATCCTCCGTATCTCCGGGGGGAGCTCATTCCAGATGGCGGGTGCCCCCACAGAGAAGGCTCTCCCCCGTTTGGCCGACGGCACCCTGAGGAGCCCCTCTCTATGGGAGCGTATTGGTCGGTGAGAGGCTACTGGTGGCAGAAGGCGGTCTCGTAAATACCCCGGTCCTAAGCCATGGAGCACTCTAAAGGTGGTAAACAAAACCTTGAAGCGCACCCGGAAGACCACCGGGAGCCAGTGCAGATCGCGCAGGAGGGGGTCACATGGGAGCACCCCGTCGCTCCCATAACCACCTGCGTGGCCGCATTCTGGACCAGCTGGAGCCTTCGGGTGCTCCTCAAGGGGAGCCCCATGTAGAGAGCATTGCAGTAGTCCAGGCGGGAAGTGATGAAGGCATGAGTGACCGTATTTAACGAGTCCCGATCCAGAAAGGGACGCAACTGGCGAATCAGGCAAACCTGATAAAACGCCCTCCCGGCCACAGCCGTCAAGTGCTCTTCTAAAGACAGCTGTGAGTCCAGGAGGACTCCCAAGTTGCGAGCCCTCTCCGTGGGGGCCAATGACTCGCCCCCAATAGTCAGTGATGGCACCAACTGACTATATCGGGATGTCGGAAACCACAGCCACTCGGTCTTGGATGGATTGAGTCTGAGTACTTGTCCATTTGAATGTCTTATGCTCGGAGGGATGTATTATTAATTACTTGTTTCAATCATTTTGCATGGTGCTTACCTCTACTGCATTTAGTAGCGTATTTAGTAAGAAATATATAAAAAAAGACCAGCTTGAATATATCACTTAGCATGATCACTATAGCATGATCACTTTTCATATTCTTTATAAGTATTCAGTTTAAAGATAATTTTAGAAAGATCTACCAATCGTGAGTACTCAACAGTGTCACTGATGTCTTAAAGATCAGTTAAATTTTTTATTATTGTACATGAAAATAGACACAAGAAGTGGAGAGAAGTAGGAAAAAATGCAAAAGTGTGAATCTCTCATGACTCATAAAAAGGAAGCTTATAATCATAGAAAGTATGCAATGCTATTTCCATGTTTCTTTTTACAAGCCTCCAGACTGAAACAATGGTTTTATTTAATTAATTGTAAATTTGATACAGGTTCTTCTTGTGATAAAGAAACTGAATATATAATCTGTTGATTTAAGGTTCTATCATTTAAAAAGACACAGCTGAAGTTTATAGATTTCACCTGGTTTAACAATCATTGCTCCTTTTTAGAGCTTTGGCATCTCACTGGAATTGTGCATCTATGTATGCCAGGTGTGTGTAAAAGAGACAGAGTAACTAGCAAACTATAATTACTGAGGTTTGATGTACTGCAATTAAACTAGTATAATATCTATACAAGTGTATAGTATTGTAAGTTCTTTCTATCCTGAAACTGCCACTAAACTTTGGTTCAAATGTTATTAAAGGAAGCTGAAGTTGGAGAATTACTACCTCTGTTACACCCATGTCTCCCTTATTCTTTTAAAGTAAAATTTTGGAATGGAATATAGCAACAGAACTATAGGATTTCCAGAAGAGTTTAGCTGAAGAGTAACCAGGAAGTATGATTATAGCTGTCATAGCATTTCAGTGATCTTTAATAGGGCTCTGATGGCCATATTTATGGCCTTTAAAATATTTTGTTAATTTTTTAGACTCAAGATTGACCCTCAACCTATGTATAGGTCTACTATCTATAGAAAATAAAAATTATCAGGCCAGAATAGGAAGGCTTACAGCACAATCCTCCAGATCTCCTCAAAATAAGGTATACTCAGTGTAGTTGGCATAAATAAATATCCAGTCTCAGTCATTTAAATCTTAATTTACAGTTAAGTATTTACACAATCACATTTAGAAATTCTTCTCTCTGTTAGCCTTTTGGGGGGTAAACGATTCTTCTCAAACTTTAGTTATAATGGTTCTTGACCAATGTAAAAAAATTCTACAAACACACATTATGATTCATCAGGAGGAGATGAGGGAATATCAAATAGTTTCATTGTTAACTAGGCACCAAGAGTAGAATTATATCAATTTGTGGTAATGTTACAGTGTTTAGACACCATTTTAGTCTGGGCAGCCACATACCTTGACTTTCGTTCTGAATCATAGTGGTCTACAGTTTGAATAAAATGCTCCAAAGATTTAGCATAAAATTCCCCATCTTAAACTACATATCAAATTAAAATCTAGGAAGGAGTTATTAATTCAATCATCTAGCAGATTCAGTGCATGAAGTAAACAGTAAATATAAATATGAAAAATTATAGTGTGGTCACTGTCTTATGTAATGGTATGTATGCATCCCTGAAAAGTGTTAAATCAGTTTGAAGTAATCAGTTTGAAGTAACGGGGTGAGCACCCATTACTTGTCCCAGCTTCTGCCAACCTAGCAGTTTGAAAGCACGTAAAAAATGCAATTAGAAAAATAGGGACCCCTTTTGGTGGGAAGGTAACAGCATTTCGTGCACCTTTGCCGTTTAGTCATGCTGGCCACATGACCATTGAGACGTCTTTGGACAGCGCTGGCTCTTTAGCTTTGAAACAGAGATGAGCACTGCCCCCTAGAGTCAGGAACAACTAGGACATATGTGCGAGGGGAACCTTTACCTTTACCTTATTTCCTTTTATCTATTTTATAATGATTTATCTATTTATAATGATTTTATAATGATTTTAGATGAGCGTATGATGGCCGTAGCCAGGGGGGCTTTCTATCAGGTTCGCCTGATACGCCAGTTGCGCCCCTTTTTGGATCGGGACTCCTTATGCACGGTCACTCATGCCCTCGTCACTTCCCGCCTGGACTACTGCAATGCTCTCTACATGGGGCTCCCCTTGAGGAGCACCCAGAGGCTCCAGCTGGTGCAGAATGTAGCCGCGCGGGTACTTTTGGGGGCGACATGGCACTCCCACGTAACACCTCTCCTGCGGGAGCTGCATTGGCTTCCGGTGGTTTCTGGGTGCGCTTCAAGGTATTGGTTCTCATCTTCAAAGCGCTCCATGGCTTAGGGCCCGGTTATTTACGAGACCACCTTCTGCCACCGATAACCTCCCACCGGCCAATATGCTCTCACAGAGGGGGTCTCCTCAGGGTGCCGTCGGTCAATGTCGGCTGGCGACTCCCAGGGAAAGAGCCTTCTCTGTGGGGGCACCCACCCTCTGGAATGAGCTACCCCCAGAGATACGACTGATCACGGACCTCCGGACCTTTCGCCGGGCTCTGAAGACTTTTTTATTTCAGCAAGCTGGGCTGGCTTAAAATTTTTTAATTGATTAATTTTATGGGTAAGGGGTTTTAAATTGGTGGAAGCCAATATAGATTTAATTATGTTTTAAAGTATTTTAATGTTTATATTGTATGTTTTTTAATCCTGCTTGTTCACCGCCCCGAGTCCTTCGGGAGAGGGGTGGTATAAAAATTTAATAAATGAAATGAAATGAAATGAATGATATAGTACCCATAATAGGATATAGTACCCATTAATCTTTTTTCAGGTACATTTCTCATTTATAATTTTTCTGTGCATGGCAGAGAAATAGACCTGCTTTTCAATGCAGCTGCAGGTCTGTCTTTTGTGATTTGCCTAACTTCAAGGAATTGCCTAATTCTTTTGATTAAGCTTTGGTCACCAATCAATGAAACAATCACAGATGGAGAGGATAACCAGTTATCATGAACAGATATCTACACATTTCAATTGGAAGCTGTGTTAAATATGTATTTCAGGGTTTCTGAAATGCTGCATAGTCTATTTGGATGATATTTCATTACATGCACTCATTCCTTCTGCAAAGAAAAGAACGTACTGATACTTTTCAGGAACTGGGCATACTTTTCAGGAACTTTCTTCAAGTCAATTGATTATAAAGGCACATCAATAAGGGAGGCTTAAGGGTGGTTGTGGGAGATCACCAAATGTGGAAAATAATTTATGGTGTGAGAATTAAGATACGAGATCAGATATGAGATCAGATCAGTTGGGGAGATCGTGTGCTTTTGAGTTTATTATTTAATTCAATATTGTAGTAACAATTTAAAAAAACTCATCTGAGTGGACTTTGTTTGATAGGTGTGTATGGGATGAAGATTATATAACAGTCAAAGAATAAGTAAATTTTCTGTGCTAGGGTTGAGAGTAGAAGTGGAGGCCCTGTTGCAAAGATAGTCCAAACACTGATACTGTGCTTCCTTGTTACAGTACATGCTATCCGGTTACTGGCCAAACATCATCTTTTTTAGACTCACCATTTGATATGAATTCTGTAAAATGGGCTGTGACTGTTTTCATTCACTGACAGATATGTGCTGTATTTTGTGTGTATATAGCCAGCCGATTCAGACTTGCAGGATTGGCAAATTCCAGGGTCCTTCAGTTAAATAATGCAATCTATCAGGATCCCCAAAGTGGCACCCTCTGTAACAGTAACTATCCCTTGGAATGAGGTTCCTCAAGATCCAAAGGGCCCCAACTCTGTTGTTATTTAGAAAGGCCATGAAAACCTGGCTCTTCATCCAGGCCTTTGGTAAGTGAAAGTGGGATCCCTTGTATCTTTCATTGTTGCCAGTTTTAGTCTTTTTTCCCTTTCTTTTAAATATAATATTGTATTATCTTTGATTGTTGGGAGCAACCCAACTGGGGAGGGGGGAAAGGTTGGGTGGCATGCAAATTTAATAATAAATAGATACTGTTTATACATTCCAAAATTGGAAATTCCATACTTGGCTCAAATTCTAACCTTTTTTTGCAGAAAGAAAGCAACCATTTGTGGAAAGAAAAATCTAGTGGGAAAATTAATGGTCACCTTTTTACACTATTATTACAGAAGAACCAGCATGAACAAATCAAAATCAAAATATATTTTATTTTTAAAAACTCTATTAGATGGTATGCACCTGCAGTTGCTAGGTCTTTAGCTGATCTGGTTAAATACATTATGTAAACACAGCTGGTGTTCAGCATAGAACTGGGAAAAGCACAAATTGGATATGTCCTGCCTGAGAATGCTTTTATTATATGGGCACTTTTAAAATACAATCAATCAGTTTTTAGTGATCCGTGATCTTTGTGGATTAGGTAGGTTATTTGTTAATATTTTTAAAAAAATCTTTAAAAGCATAAGTTTATATGTAAAAAATCTGTGTTTTTTTTTTTTTTTGGAATTCCAGAAAACAATTTGTTGTTTGGATATGTGACTTTGTCAATCATAATTCTCAAGAGATGCATCTGGCAAGAGACTTTAAAAATGCTCTCATACAATCTTCCAAGTTCTGCCTTGATGTGAATAATGTGATGTGTGAAAAAAGAACATGGATAATGGTGTCTTCGAAATGGGATGGAGACTGAAGCTTAAAATCTGCCGGGACAATAGAAAACCTGCTGTAGAGAACCTTTATGTAAGCAAGGTACTAATGCTGTCATCGAGATAGTGGTTATGGCTTTGTTCAGGATGCTGCTCTTAATGATTTTAAGGGAGTGGATTGCAGTAGGCAGGACCATAAGCATCTAAGGTATTTGAATAAGATAAGAATTTAAGTTCATTTTAAACTTGGGCTACAGCTTCCATGTGGTTTCCATTTCAAAATAGTGAAAACTTAAATATATCAAAGTAGTTGCAAATGACTCTTGCAACTATTAGGAAAAAAACAAGTCTTCAATAACAAATTACATAGCTAGGGTTAAAAGTTGCCCAACTCTGATTTTAACGCATTTGCAAATCTAGTCAACAGATTAATCAGTTAATCAGACTATGGCTTCATATAATGTATGAACCAAGTATTAATTCCATGTAATAGAACTGAACTAAAAGACCTACAGCTGGTCACTGCCAGCTCTCTATTCTGATTAATATCCATTCTTCAAACAATTGAATATACTTTGAATATAAAATTCTTACAGGTACTCCTTTCACAATTTGTTAGCTAATTTTTATGCATTAAAATTGACTGCTTTGAATATTCATTTAACATATAGCCATCTTTTTTTTTTTTTACCATCTTTTGAACTGTTAGCTTAAGAAATAAATTTGTATTTGATTAGCACTGGGTTGAGAAGGGTTTTCCCTTTTTCTGGACAGAGATTCAGTACTTTTAAACCAACAAGTGCTGAAGATTATTCAGAAGGTAATCTCTCTTGCGTGTCCTAATAGAGATATAGTAAACCATATCAGAATAATCCTACTATCTCAGTAGTTTATTTGTGTATCAGTAGTTTATTTGTGTATCAGTAGTTTATTTGTGTAAAAATCATTTTGTAGAACAAGCAAGATTATCAGAAAAATTCCAGTGACAGAGGTGGAATTTAATAGCCATACTCAAACCAAAGCTGGGAAAAATAATTCCCATCATACATGTCTAAACTAATTTTGGTTATTTATTGGATAGCAGAATATAGTACTTTATAGTGACCAGAAGAAGTGTTTAAAATATACAGCATTGTCTCCAATAATTCCTTTTTTCTGGAAGAGTGTATCATTTCAGTAGTTTTCTACAGCTGCTTCTTGTTTTTAAAACTTTGATCTGAATTTTGTGGAATATATATGCAATAGAATCCATATTGTAGAGAATTGATCAGCAGTACATACTAAAGTTATCCTCCCATAAATAATGCCTTCTGAAGCAAATGCACTGCTCCTCTAAAGGTCACTGGAAATAGTGGAAATATCAGGATTGAATAGATCAAGTCATCAACTACAACTATATATTTTGATACTGTTACTATCATAGGAACAGAATATAAAAACATCCCGTGTTGAAATGGAACATGAAATGGAACATTGAAATGGAATTCATAAAAAAGTACCTCAAATCCAACCAAGTTATGTCTTAAAGAACAAGTGGATAATTTTAATAACCACAAAAGTTGGTCAGTATTTAACATGACATTCTAAAAAAAGTCACAATTTCTTAAACAAATTTACAAATGAATGATATACATTTAGATATAGAGGTAGAAGTTCACCTTTACAATATTCTACTAATACAGTTCACCAAATTCAAGGCACAAAATTGTTCTTAAAAAAAAGGTAAAAAATGTTTTCTGCTCTATAATGCAATTTTTTTAAAAAAAAAATTTACAGTCTTTCTAATGTTCAAGTTGCATCTAATAATATTACATTTTGTTTATGTAACTCTAAATGTGACAATTAGCAGGAGGACCATGATTTATTTATTTTTTTTGTTAACTCAATTTGCTTTTGAATTTTAAGCAAAAACATGGGTTATTGGATAGTAATCAATGATAGGGAAATGGATTTCACTATATAGTCTAGAAAGACTATTTAGCTGTTTATTACTTTGCCCATCCAATTCCATTAAAGTTGGTTTTTAGAGTGGTTGATTTTAAATGCAAGCCATATATTCTTATTTAACAGAAAGAAATGGTATGGATTATGACTTTCCATTCTGAAAGCATTCCAAACTTCCTGTTTATGAAGACATATTTAGGTTCAATATATGCAACACTGAAAAATAAAAAGTAATTAAAATGCATTATCACACACAGACTGAGTGAGCTTTTGAAGCACTGCCCCTGCTACATTACATAATGTAAATGACAACCCATGAAAACATCATAAGAAAATGAACAATTGATGAAACAATTGAATCGTCTAATTGCATGACCATCTCAAGAGAAATCATACAAAGTTTCTCTCTATAAAAAGAGTAGCATGTTACTGTACATCTAATAAACTTTCAAAAGAACAAGGGTGATCACTACTTATAAATTTGCCTCTCATGGTTCTCAGAAATTCTGATTACTCTACATACGATATGTAAAAAAAAATGTTTTTCCTGTTCACTATTCAGGTATAGGATCCAAGAGAATGTCATGATAAAATGTTAACAGTTGCTCCTGCTAAATGCAAGTGCACTCCAGAATACAGTTCTAGCATTTGATAATAATTCTGTTACAAATAACAGTCCTTTATAAAATGTTATATTTCATTCTTTGCTTCATTGTTATTTGTGGCCTGTTTTCGTTGAGCAATGAAAGGATACATACACTTGTCTGCTCCCAAAAACCGGTACATGCACACAACTGCTTCAAAAGGTAAGATGCTAAAACAAGGAAACAGATAAATAGGATTGTAAATATAGCGATAAAAGATGGTTATTTGCTTTTAAAAATTGCAATAAGAAATGTAAGAAAATTAAAATACTATCTAGAGCAGAATCCCTCAGATATGATAGGCTAAGGTTAGAAGTTTAAGTTTCAAAAATTATTGCTTCTCTTCTACAAAATCAACAAATCAGGAACAAATGATTCCTAAGGCTAAAGTAATGAAAGTATCCATTATTATTAAATGTTTTGAATGTAATATAATGAGTCAAAAGCTTTAATAGTGAAAATCCTAACATTGTTCCAAAGCGCTACAGGCTCTCAATGTTAATAAAACTATTCTGTACAGAACTATAATGTGTTTTATGGACAATTAAAGGGCTTCTTCTGAAGCACAAACCCCACCTGCTATTTTTCACTAAAGAATGTTTCCCAGGGTGGCTTAGTCTTGGCTGCACACACTTTTGACTGTTTTAACTAATGAGCTATTGACAATGCCTCTGTAGAATAATACAGTAATTTTATCAGCAATAACAATTCATCAAACTGTTACCTATTTTAAAACCAATATGTATTTCCTTTCTTAAGTCTTACTCATTTTTAGCTAAAAAAATACTCAAAGCCAAAGGACCAGAAGGACCATTTGGCTAGATTCCATACTCAAAAAGGGCCTCACATCGAAACATTTGCTAGCATTCTTTTTACTTCAAAATACTTGCACTATGCCTCATTCTTTCTTTCCTTGGTACTTTGCTTTTGTTTTCGTGTGTTACTGTTTCTATTTTCACTGTATCTAGAGACTTCAACAATTGGAAATGGTATGAGCCCTTGAGGAATTTAATAAGGCTTTATACAGATTTGTGAGGTTCCTTGAAAAGGAAGGTAGTTTTCCAAGAAATAAATAATCCATAAAATCAAAACAGGGAGAATATCATAGAATGCAACAGTCCAGATGCCTTTGATTAAGGAGATGCGTTGTTTCTTAATTTCACTTTTATGATTCCTCCCAAACACATTTGGGAGGGGACCAATATTGTTATGGGTCATTCTCAGCTTACAACCAGTTGTTTGATGACTGTTCAGAGTTACCACAGAAAGGTTGCTTTAAGGTCTATAATAGTGGCCATCTGTCCCCTACATGGCTACATGATCTTAGTATTTGGCATTCTATTCACATTTATGATTGATAACAAAGTTTGGATCTTTGGAATCTGAGCCCAGCCCAGTTCATCTCACAGGGTTATTGTTGTGGGGAAAATAGCAAGAAGAAGGTGTGTTGGACATGTTCACCACCTTGAATTATTTGTAAAAATAATAAAGGTGAGATACAAATAAATAAATGAAATGAAGCATTTAACTTTTCAGGGCTCATCAGCAATAGATTGAAAATGGTTTAGTTAGCCCTGATCATTTATTTCTACGGAACTTAAAACTCTAATTGTGCAGAATTCATGCCTCTTAAGATAGTAAGGCCAGGTTATGTGTCCTTGTTATTCTCCAGGCACAATTTTTTTGAATATTTTCCTTTTTGGTACACTATCAATGAATACTCTTTTGTGTTTCTGTTCCTTCAAAAGAAATACAATTGCCCTAGTGATTTCCCCATATTGATGGGCTGTTGTAGTAGTCCAGGGGTAGAAAGAATGCTTTGCACCTGAAAGAATCTGCATGCAATATCTACTACTACCAAAAAAAAAAATCTCAAGTAGTAGATGGTGAAGGACTTCTACTTCATACATTTTGCTAATGAAGAGGAAACAGTGCTAGGAGAGACCGAAAGAATGAACAGTGAGTGATCCCTGGTGCTCTTTGAGCTTGGTTGTTTTCTTGTCTAGCACTGATGATGTTACCTTGTTTGGGTAATAAAACATCTGCAAGAAAACGGCCAAGGTCAGAGTGCACCAAGGACCTCTCAATCCAATACTGAGCTACAAATATTCTCCTTTATAGAATGAACACTGCCTTATGCCAAGTTTGAGAACTGGTTGTATCAATCCCATAAATTATGAAAGATTATAGATTCCTGGGCCTCTCTGTGCTATCACATTTTCTTTGACAAGCAATAATACTTGAGTTAATTAGAAGTAAAAGCTGGACATTTATCCCAAAGTCACACTGCCCATTTATTTCTAAAATTGGTACATTTTACTGAGATCTAAATAATAACCTTTTCATAAAGGTGACCATATACATCAAACGAGGTGTGCAAATCATAGGTTGATCTGTCAGTATTGCTCTCATAGCTTGCTTTACACAGTAATCTGGTTTTAAAGGTGGAAGGAATGGCTCTATTTCTTTTCTGAAAAAATAAAAATAATAAGCCACATTTAAAAAATATATTAGATAAAAAGTACACAAAGACAGAAGACGATGTCAAGCATGTTTGTTTTACTAATTTAATAAGATGAGGTCCTTGCTTAGTACAAATCATCCTTCCCACAATATATGCACCTTCAAAAACTAAATAATACACATAGTATAAAATCTAAGAGTACTATATGTTAGAGTTGGAACTCATAGCCTAATACAAATACCGATAATAAAGTCAAATTAAATTACCTAGAGAAGAAATTATAAAACTAGAATCTTACTAGAATTTTAATTGTTTAGGACATGAGCCATAATCAGGATCACATATCATGATTACAAACTTCAGACTTAACTTTGAGTTATAACATTGAATGTTTTTTAATTTAAAAGGTTTAATATATATTATATAAATAATAACCAATGTTTTTAATATAAGAGGCATTTATGCTACACTAAAAATAGTACCTTAATTACAGCAGAACCATAGGTTGTAAACTAGCCCTGGGAGTTTAATGAACTATTTTAAACATTATCACATTAGATTCCGATCCAATATATTTTCAAATATATTAGACCATGCTTCCCCATGCATGAAGAATTTTTTAATACAAGTAGAATGATGCTATGTGTAATGTATTTGATACAGCTGCATTATTTTTTATATGCAGGTAGTCCTCAAATTACGACAATTGAGTCCAAAATTTATGTTATTAAATGAGAAATTTGTTAAGTGAGTTTTATCCTATTTTACGACTTTTTCTTGCCACATTTGTTGAGTGAATCACTGCAGTTGTTAAATTAATAACATGGTTGTTAAGTGAATCTGGTTTTCCATTGACTTTGCTTGTTGGAAGGCCGCCAAATATGATCACATGACCCTGGGACACTGCAACCGTTATAAGTGTGAGTCAGTTATCAACCATCTGAACGTAAATCATGTTACATGTAGATGCTTTAATGGTCATAAGTGTGAAAAATGGCCATAAGACCCTTTTTTTCAGTGCCATTGTAACTTTGAATGGTCACTAAATGAACTGTTGTAAGTCAAGAATTACCTATATATAGATTTTTTTAAAAAACTTGCCTACTTACCTAATTCTGCAGCCTCTGAACATTCCTGTATCTACAAGGTAAGGGCAAACCAGTGTTGTTTTAATGCCATCTTTTTCAGCTGCCTTTAATTCATGGCTCAGGGACTCATGAAACCCCACAGCTCCAAATTTACTGGCACAATAATCCTAAATTGGAAATATAAAAAGAAGCAAGAAACAAGTTACACAATTTTTTTAAAAAAACAGACTTAAACCGATCATCTTACTTTTATTAAATAAAATTGTCTTTTTGAAAAATTCAACTTAAATAACATTCTTTGATGTAGCTTTTTGAAGAAATAAAAAGCTCTGTCTTTCAAGGAGCATTAAAGAAAAAAAACCCACTTCTCAATTCAGCCATTGTTTTCTTTTAGAGAAAGAAGAGCTACCTCAAGCAATTTGGAGAAACAGCCACTAAGTAGCATCTTTTTTCTTAGGTTTGCTCAATGGTTTTGATTCCAGAAACTGGAAAGTTTGGACTTTTTCACATTAGTAGCTAAGTCTGAGCAGTATCAGGGCAAATCAGAATCTTAGTCCATAATGTAAAGTTTAGTTTAAAACTTAGGAAGCATTCATTAACAGGGTACTGAGAAAGAAGGAAGATGCAGGGGAAGGAAGGAAGATTACGACACAAAAGTCAGGCATACTTCAGATTAATACACTAAAATTTATTAATTTGTCCCTTCTTTAATTAAAATAATTGCTTGTCATCCTATCTTTAGTAGTAAAAAAGAAAAATATATTGCTGATATTGGAAACCTGCTTCTGTTATAATATTTATAACAGAATTTACAAATATCCTGGGAAAATATAGAACCACAGAGTTGCACTTAGGCTACTGAGTCCAAGCCCCATGCTCCTAGGAGGAATCCAGTTTGAAGCATCCCTGACAGAAGGCTGTCCCAATGGCAGTGTCTCACAGTGTTCCTCCCATTGTCACTCTAGCTGCTATTAAAATAAGAAATGCCCTCCTTTTGATCAGATGTTTTAAGCACCTTAAGCAACTAAGAGATGCAGAGGAAATATGCTGGTAATGCTAGAGACAATACATGGTGAATAGACTTGCCAACAGATCACCTTATCTCAGCATCTTCCTGCTATCTCCTATCAATAGCCAGAAAAAATGTAACCTTAATTATATTAGAAACAATCATCATCAACAACAAAACAATTGAAAACAAAAGGCATAACTATTCAACTGTGCTTTTCAGGAAAGAAGGAAAAAAAGACAGAATGAAGGAAAAAGGGAAGGAAAGAGGAAAGAAATATGGCTCTAGTTCTACCAGTTACCAATTCTAGTTCTATCAAATTACCAATTCTAATCAAATCCATCCTTTCACTTCAACTCTAAGTATAACTTCGGCAATGTCTTTTGAACCAGGAATGCTCTATTACAACATCTAGAATCGTCAGATGACACATGGCTCAGTGAAAGAGGTCCCAGGTTAATTTCTTAGCATCTCCCAGCACTAGATAAAGCCTCTAGAGATGTGCTGGCATTTAATAGGAACAATTTTGAGTTGGTTTGGTCACTAAAAAGCTGCTTTATAACATACCCTAATAATACTTTGCAATACTAAATTTAATTCTCATATCATTGAGATTTCATAAATTAAGGGCTGGGTTTTTTTCTTATTTTTCTTCTATACTGGTAGCTTTACAACAAACTTTTCTATAAAAGATCTGAAAAGGCTGGTGGTAGTCTCATTGCAATGTCTACTGCTTTTAATTCACTGGTGATTTAGTTTTCTAAAGAAACTAAATTAGTTACTCCTGACTGATGGATTCCTCAAAAGTTAAATTGTTTTGTCCAAGTGCTGCACATATTACCTTGCACATCAAGCTTGGTGATAAAAGCAAACTCTTTCAACATGCAAGAAACATGCTTTAAGAAATTTGAACAGACCTCTACTCCAGCAGTACTAAACAGGCCAAGAGAGCTTGCAACAGTGACAATGTGTCCATGGTTCAGTTCCAGCATTTTGGGAAGGAATGCTTTAGTGGTCTGCAAAGAAGAACACAAGAAATAATGCCTTAATCTTTGATGAGCCAGCCCAAAGGTAAGACAATGTTGTCAAACTTAAACAGTCCTTCAATCTGAAAGCTGCTTATTTCATTTCAGGACCAAGATGGAAATTTAAGCAAAAAATAACTAAAAATAAAAGTTATTTTAAGTAAAGTTGTTGAAGCAAAAAGTAAAATGAATTTACAAAAGTGCTTTACATAAAATTACACAGGATAGTACCTGTAGTTCTAATTAATTGTCTACTGAAAATATTCAGTTATTGTATTAAGTCACACTTCTATAGGATTACTTTACATAAAACCAAGCCTATATTTAACGTACTATGTGTAATTATAATGTAAAATAGTTCATTTGATTTGGCAGCTGGGGGAGGGGAGAATATATCCAACTGTGGATTACTCAACAAATATTGAATAAACATGATAAACTCTCAGGAACCTTGACAGAAAATGCACTTTAATCTCTTAAAGATAAACATGTCATCAAATTAAATAGATAAAAAAGAAGCTAGTTCTACTTAAAATGTTCTGATGCATATGAAAAACAATTACTATAGTTCAGATAAAAATGCTACCATCATAATCAAAGGCCTGTAACATGTGCTGAGTCAAAAGTGATGACAGCTTCCAGATCCTGGCTTTTTTTAAAATAATTACTTTAAAATGAGGTTTACCATGGATCAGCCTTTCAGACGCAGGAAAAAGGGAGGAACATTCTCTAAATTGGCCATAGGCCTCTAAGATAACTTCAGAAGATCTCTTCTGCTAGATATCAGTGACCATATCCATAAATGCACATTACAGTATGAGTGAAAAATTGTATCAGTGGTGGGATTCAAGTAATTTAACAACCGGTTCTCTGCCCTAATGATTTCTTCCAACAACCAGTTTGCCAAACTGCTCAGAAAGTTAACAAGTGGTTCTCCCTAAGTGGTGCGAACTGGCTGAATCCCACCACTGGATGTATTACAATGCAAGAACTTTTCTCCCAAAGATTGTCTTATTGTCTGCATTTCAAAATTTATAATTATTTGCAGCTTCTCAGAGCAGTATTTAGCCAATTCCCTCTTACCAGTACCCAAGTACCCAACAGCAACAACAAAAACCTCCACAAGGTTTCTTTTATAATCTCATCCCAGAACACCTGGATATGCCTCTGTGGAGTTTTATGAACTTCCTCATGCAGAAATCCATTTGAAATAATAAAACATTTATAAGGTGTCACATTGCAGCTGCCATGTGCTTGCAGTAAGAGATAATGTGCTAGAATTGCATATCTGCCAAATTGATTATATCTGTAAGCCAAAATAAAGGCTCAGTTTTGGACTGCTATATATCAATTCTACACACATGTGGATTCTTCTCCCTTATCCTCCCCAACTTAAATCACCATATGATGCCATATGAATTTGCTCTCTAAATAACTGTTGGCTTAAATAATTTTACTAACAGCTGACTCAGTCTAATTTCATTTTTATGATGACTTTGTTTTTCAATCAGAAATGACTTAACAATTTTCACATGTTCCTTGAACCAGAGTTTTGCTTGCAGTTATTAACTCTGAGCTCTGAACACCAGACAAAGCATTTTATGTGCAGTTGTTGGATGACAGAAGATTAAAATTGTTCTATTCTTGCTTCTCCTGATTAAAATATGTTCTCCAGAATTAACCTTGCTTGTTTGATCTGTCCACCCCATCTTCCTTTGGAGTTCTTTAAAACATTCTAAAAACTTATTGCAGAGCAGATAGTCACACTAATTAGAAATGCAAAATCTAAGGCCCATACACAAATGTGTGTCTTGAGAGAAAAGAGGATCTAGTTCATCTAATCTCCAAAATCAAGCTTGTTAAATCATGATTAAAGACAATTTATTGTAGGCCAATGATTGCCTAGTTGCTTGTAAAATGTATGAATTCCTTCATACAATGAGGCAGAGAACTACTCTGCCATGAAAGAACAAACTTTGCTTGCAGAAAATCTCAAGTTCAATTTCTGGAATATGTAAGTAGATTTGGACAGTTGCTGTCAGTCAATGTCAACAATGATGAACTAAATGGACTACTAGTTTGAGATTTAATATCTCTTTAAGTAACTCTTGATATACCTGTAAGTATGTGAGAGTTTGTGGGGGGGGGGGGGAGAGAAATACATTAAGCAAGAATTGCACTACAACCTTATTTACAATCCAATTATAAATAAGCATACAATATTACCATAAGACAAGATGGTATTTATTTGATAAATAATACCAAATAAATGAATAAAATTAATGAAGCAAATTTTGCCTTTTATGACTCAAAGTTTCTCCTAACACTATATTTTTTAACTTACAATATGAATAGAGAAACATAAAACACATAGTTACACTAAGATTTATATCCTATTTTTATTTTTGTACAGCTCAGGTTAGTATATGCATGTTTCTGCCTCCTAATTACTCTACAAGAAACCTATGAGCAGGGTTGAATTAAGAGACTCACTCAGTCGCCTTTCATGCATAAGAGAAAACTAGAATTCACAGTCTTTTGGTTTCTAACTTTAACCACTTCACCAAACTTTTCAGTCTGCTCCTGATTGAGTCTTTGACTAAAATGGAGGAAAAATGCAGCTAATATATGAAAAAGCACCAATCTAGATTTAGAAGGAAGCTATGAATTAGCTATCATCACAAAAATCTTTTTAAAAACATACTAGCCTCATTATTAGAGGCAGCCAAGTTCCCATAACATCAGGATAATTTCATTCACCATCCTTAATCTTACTTTTTAAAAAAGAGCTGTTAAATTATTTCTGCTACAATAGTCTTATAGAGTTTGGGAAGGGGGGGTGCCTAATGAAACTAGTTTAATGAAACAGCAAGTATATTGTTTTATGAGGTGGGGGTTAAGATATTTCTATTCATGGAAAACTTAAGTTTCCAATATCCTTCGCCTTTATTACTTTAGTTCTAGTTTTAAAAATATCAAGAAAGCTAGGTGAAAGGATAAAGGAACATAATACAAGCACAGAACTAAAATTTCAACTGAAAAATATGAAAATATGAATAAAACAATGAAATATAGATCAAAGCCAAGTTTTAGTCTATAAAGTGATATAACTAGTATGGTTCCTACCAATACCAGTACCTACTTAATGAAGCAACTAGGAGAACAACTGTTAACCTTATTCTATGCAGTTGCAAAGGAACTGGCTCTACTACTTTTATAGTCATAAAAGGAATTCCCTTGATACATGCATAGAAATTGTTTTTAACTCGTGTGGGATTTTTAAAAAGTGCCAAATTGTGTGTCAAGAAAACTCAGATCTTATTGCTATTAAACAGAAGAATATAAATGGTAGTAGTGATAATGAATTATGATTCTGTATTAAGACACTGGTATTGGGGGACAGCATCACAAAATTTTATTTCATTTACATCCAGTACAATTGTTTTTAGCAATCTACAAGGACTTATATTAGCCAATGGCACTGTGGTATTTTTATGTCATTGACCGTATACTGTATAATATGAAATGTTAAAATGGGGAAAAAATGACAAATGCATTAGGAAAACCATGAGCTTTACAGCGCTTTGCTAGCCTATCTAGTAATCTGGCCTTAGTCAATCTAATCTTCATTTCAACTGTCAGGAAAAATAAAGGACAAAAGTATAGGTCAAATATAAATATATAACCATATAGCATTTTTCATTATTACTGTAAACAGAGCAATGTAATGTCACATCTGCCAGTTTTTCAGATGGTATTGGCCTTCATATGCATTGAGTTCTTCCCAAGAACCTATGATGTTATAATGTATTGGCATAATATGTGTATGGATCCAGTGTGGAGCTGCTTGGATCCACATATATAAGTGATAGATAAAAATGTTTGTCAATGTACAGTAATAACTATAATAATAATAATGCAATTATTATATTAGCCTCCCACCCACAATGGGCTCTGGATGGCACAGAAAACCCCTATAAAAATAGCTATAAATATCAAATCAGGCAGACAATCCAAACTAAAATAATCTAATAAACACAAAATCAAATGAAACAGGACAAGGCCCTAGAAAACTATTACGAGTCTCTTGATTCCACAACTCTCTTAAATGGTACCTGAGAAACTTCAGTTTCCAACAGCTTCTGAAAGTTGCAGTCAAAGACTAAAAACCTTACAAGTTGATTATACACACCCATTTTGTTCTTGAGAAAGATCTATGTGGTTTCAATGACACATAATCAATCAATCTACACAGGTTACTTACTGTACCATCAAGAAAACAAATAAGCCAAAATGGAAAATGAGCTAAGAAAACAAATAAGTCAAAATGGGAAATGCGTTAAGAAATTAAGGGTTTAGCAATCTTTGTCTCTATATTTCCCACACACTTTAATTCAGGATGTTAAGGAAGGAAAACAAGAAAGTTGGCAGAGACTTTGCTAAGGAACAACAAAGAAAACATCAAAAGCTTATTTTTAAACTACCAAGTTCCAGCAAAAGGAGTTACCTTTTGTCTTTAGTTGTTCATTACACAGAAGTTTCCTAGCACCTAAATCCTAAATCTCACCTACTAACACATTCAATTTCTAGTTGTGAAAATCCTTCACCTCTGTTGAATTAGCACCAAAGCTTGTTGCCATTTGGTTAAAAATCAATAAATAATGCAAATACTTAAAACTTGTCATTTACCACCCGACTCGGTTTAAATACCCATTGTTGAGAAATGTAAGCACACTATTGTGTTCATGTCCTGCTTCTGGAATTTTTATAAGCTGATCCCAGGAGAGGCAGAATGCTGGACCAGCTATACCTCTGGCGTCTTCCAGCATGGGGCCTCACTGAGATGGAGAACAGTGAAAGGAAGAGAATCACCTGTAGCTCTACTAAGGCAGAAAACTTCCAAGGGATTACTTCAATACATCTAAGAACGAGACACATCATTTTTATACAATGCTAGTAAAGTATAATATTGATCTAGAAGTTGAAATGAAAAGAAATCAATATTTTAAACCTGAATTGTCCTTCCACATGGACAAAAGATCTTTCCGTTTATGGAGGAAAATGTTCCAGAGACTTCCTGTAAATACAAGAGAATGGATTGCAGCTCCTAGTGTTATTTTCCATTCTGCTTCAGAAAGATTCCATTGGAGATGGCCCTAGGAAAGGAAATCTGAGAAACCTACTAGTCAGACAACCACCAAATAAGTTTCATTCTCATACAATGGGCATTTACTGCAAAAATCTTTTTCCACAAACTGGAGATGGAAAAAACCACATGGGATCTGTAATTCTGTAGAAAATGATAAATATAGCAAGAACATACGAGGTTTCTTTCAGAAATAAAATCAAACAAAAATATTTAATTAGACCTTCCTTAGAAATACACTTTAAATGATTTATCAGTAAATGTAAATATGCAATGCTGATAGCTTACAAATCAATGTTGCCAGGACATTTTTTTTCATGATTAGAAATTCAATTAAAGATAATTGACATTTGCACAAGACAGCCTAATTTCCTTTCAATAAACAGAAAAAAATTTGCTTACAATATATTTGCCTTTTTACCACACCATTCTATACTTTTTTCAGAAGAAAACTCCATTATGTTCAACAGAACAGTTTGGAAATTGAATTGGTGTATGCAAATATACACCAGACCAAAAAATGACTTAGGTTGTAATGAGTAGATTAAGTTAAATATACAGGCCAAGTGGTGACAATAAAATGCCACATCTTTGACATAATGAGGTAGTGACAGAATAAGTTTCTTACTCACAATCCCCACCCCCAAAAGAAAAATATTGCTCCCAGATGTATTATGTCACATACTTCCTAGTGTAATGTGTATCACTCCCATTTTAATTTGATTCTGGGAACAAGCAGGATATGCACATATCCTACTATAATAAGGAAATTCATTCCTTTAAAAAATTTAAAAAACAGAACATAATGTTAGTCCTTTCTGCTGTTGATTTTGGGTAATTTCTACATTGCTTTTCATTACAAGTAATCACCAATTGGCTTTTCTGAATCATTCTGAAAAGCATTTACACCTTATTAAGTATTGCAGAAGAATGTAATAGAAACATTTTAAAATACAGTAAAAGGAAAAATTGGAAACAATAAGAAAAATACTTTTTACTCAAAGCCTATGGATAAGCAGACAAAAAAAAAATAGTATGAGTTAAAAAAAAACTTTGGGAATATAGGTAAAGATAGAATTGGTAGGAAATTCTGGAATCTGCAATTCAAACACATTTTGGGGTCACCAATCGGGAAGCACTAGTGTATAGTCCCACTTTTGGAAAGCACAGCTTTCAATTTCAATAGTTTCAATTTCAGAGCTTTCTGTATGTCTGACTGTCATCAGATACAGATCTCATAAAGGACACGTGAAGTTTCCAACAGAAGACTGTTCCAAAAGAAAAAGCCAGAAAGTCCACTTTCCCTACTAGTGATATGGAATGGGCTGTTGAAACATGGTTTTCCCCCTTGTGCCTTGGGCTAGGTCTCATGTGCACATGCATTGTGTAAGAGAATGTTGTTTTCCTTGTCATTTAAAAATTGTTATAATCTGTTTTTAATACTGCATGTTGTCTAGAGTTGCTATGGCATTAGGAAGCTTTCCAAATTTGAAAAAATAAAGAAATCGGTGCCAACAGATACTATTATGTTATCTTCATATTGTAGATGTGTGAAAATATATACATTCAATTCTGGTATCTCCAAAGAAAGAATTTGGGGAAGAAGACTTCTGCTCAAGAGTTTGGAGGGCCATAGACAACCACAATAGATAAAAGGGAGATAGAAAGTTTCATTTCTTTTAACTTAAGATAGTTTCATCTGTATACCATTGTTGAGTTGAAAGGTAGTATCACAAGAGTGAGATCAACAGATATTAGTTAGGTCAACTGAATCTAATTCTTTGTAAATAGAGACTGATCAAAGGAAAGAATAAGAAAAAAGGGCTTTTCAAAACTACATATATAAATAGGGAGCAAAGGTGTAAAATGTTTTGAATTATGAGTTAAAGCTATGCAAGCCATAAGAGCCACCTGCCACTTAGCAGATATTTTAACGATGAACAAATTAACTCCTAAGGAGTTCCTAACTCCTCAGTGAAGATATTTATGTGCAATATATCATACTTGCGCTTTAACATTCTAACTATTTATTGCTAATCTAAAGCTCCTAGTACAAACTAATCCAAGCACACAATGGAGTATCAAAATACTTCAACTTCTATCAACTTGAAAGAGTTTTTAATAACCAACAGCTTTCATGGCTTTCCATTTCTATTCAACAAGCATACCTCAAGTCTTAGATTTGATGTATACCGGGTAGCACTAATCGACTTAATTTAATTCAAGCTTAATCAAAGATCAAATAATGCATCTGATGAGGAGGTTGAATATTAAGTGCTCAAAAACTATACATATAATAAAGATATGTATCTGTGGACAAGCTTGCTGAGCTTATTACAGATAAAAATTGGAGTTAAGATTGATGATGAAAAAGCACATACTGAAACAACTTTGATACACCTACTTTCAACCATTTTTAAAATGCAGAGATGAGAACAATTGTCTAAAAGATACTTGGGGGCATACTTAAAAGCACTTGTTAAAAAAGCCAACTGGTCTATATTTAAACTTTTGTACTTTTGCATTTAAACTTTCTTTCTTATATGAATTTTCCCATTCATTTCAATCCCAGTGTTGTTAGATATACGTATCAACACTAATTAGGGAAAACAGTTATTGGGAAGGATGTTTGTAAATCTGGGATGACTTAGGTCCGTGATGGCGAACCTATGGCACGCGTGCCACAGGTGGCACGCAGTGCCCTCTCTGTGGGCACACGAGCTGTCACCCCAGTTCAGCTTTGCCATGCATGCGCGCGCATCTCCTGCCAGCCAGCTGGTCGTCAAGTCTCTGCCACGCAGGGGGCAGGGTGAATGCGCTGGAGCCACACACGCATTGCATTTGGGGGTTCGGGGACACATGCGGACATTCACACACGTACGTGTGCGCTTTGGGCACTCAGTCCAGAAAAGGTTAACCATCACTCACTTAGGTAGTCTTAACCATGATAAATACATAAAATGAATAATAGAAGGTCCAATAATTTCATATAAAACGGCACTTGATCTGGTAGTACACTTTCACTGCTAACCCTGTTGAAGAGGTAGGAAAAATCATACTGACCAATAATTGCAATCAATAGCTCTAAGTTCCCCTGAAAAATATAATGGGTAGATTTTGTCCAGCATGATATTAAAGTAGATTAGCTAAAACAAAATTTGATGAATCAGATTCTAAGGCAATCGTTTAAGTAATAAATAAAGCAACAACAGAATAATTAGGTATACTTTTCAGCCACATCATAAAGAATGAATGTGAACATATGGTGCACTGCTTATTCTAACGTTGTATATATAAGATCAAGTGGGTTATATTCTCAAAGGTGCATCATGGCATGGCATGAAGACAATAAGATACTCAAAACTATTTTCTACTATACCGATACTAAAAACTATATTAATGTGCATTATCTTTATTAGAATGGACTATTATATACAAAGTTAAGATCTACTTAATGTTGTTCTTACAATTGTTAGACTCATTAGCAGCCCTATTTTGAACTATATTTCTATAAGAACAATAGTGCTTACCACACACCAGCAAGACCTTTGCTTGTTCATGTTATAATTAAGAAAGAATAATCTTAGTAGTGGACAGTGTTACAATTTTTGAAGCTCAATGGGCTAGAAATATTTGCATTAAAAAACAAGAAATATATATATTTAATGTGGTGCATGGGTGTTTTAATGCAAAAGTTACTTTAAAGTTCTAGTTCCTTTACCTTTGCTAGAGATACATTAACCTGTTTTATTGGTTTGCAGCAGTGGTGAAATGTAAAATTTGTTACTACAGGTTCTGTGGGAGTGGCTTGGTGGTGGTGTTGGCTAATGTGACTGGGTGGGCGTGGCCAACTTTTTTTCTTTTTTTTTTTTTTACTTTTAAAAACATTTTTTCTACAACCTTAAGAGGTTGCAGAAAAAAATGCTTTTAAAAGCCTCTGACGATCCCAGTTGAGCTGCGCGATCATCAGAAGCTTTTTTTTTAACTTTTAAAAGCATTTTTTCGGCAGAAGAGGTTGTAGAAAAAATGCTTTTAAAAGTAAAAAAAAGCCTCTGATGATCGCGCAGCTCAGCTGGGCATGGGGGGGGGCAAGATTTTTGCTACCGATTCTCCGAACCACTCGCCACCATCGCTACCGGATTGGGCGATCTGGTCTGAACCGGGAGCATTTCACCCCTGGTTTGCAGATGAAATGTGTATTACAGAACATCACATTTTAAATATATAATAGCAATAGCTCTTATAATTTATAATCTACTTCACAGTGCTTTATAGCACTCTCTAAGTGGTTTACAGAGTCAGCATATTGCCCCCAACAACCTGGGTCCTCATTTTACCAACCTTGGAATCATAGAAAGCTGAGTCAACCTTGAGCCGGTCATGATTGGACTCCTGGCAGTGGGCAGAAACTGCCTGCATTCTAATCACTGTGCCACCACAGCCTAATGTTTTAAAGAACAGATTATGAGGTGGTCATAATGGATTCCAAACATGACCAAAAAGAGATTTGGAATATTTTTTTCACTTGACACAGTGAGATAATTATATGTTTATAAATAATTGAAGACTGATGAATTCTAATGTAGACTAAAAACTGTAAGTACCATTTAAAATAAATAAATAAATAAATAAATAAATAAATAAATAAATAAATAAATAAATCCCATATATTAAAAAAAATACTTCATGATGAACTGGCAGTGCATCTAAAAATGACACTAAGGATTGTGTCCCATTGTGTCTTCATTGTGGAAGAAAGCCATCCATCAACCAACAGAAAAAGTGGTGACTCTCCTATGAGAGTAATTCTGGGGGTCTTATGCAGAAATCTGCACAAATCCCCCTTTCTACTAGGTAGTATAGATCAGTGGTCCCCAACCTTTTTATCGCCGCGGCCCGCTGAGCGCGCGCAGGGGTGGGGGCACGGCCCAGGAGCTTTTGCGCACGGCCCATTGCGCACGGCCCAGGAGCTTTTGCGCACGGCCCAGGAGCCTTTGCGCTGCAGCGTTTATGTCCCCCGGCCGCTGCGCGGCCCGGTGCCAGGTACTCCACGGCCCGGCACCGGTCCGCGGACCGGGGGTTGGGGACCACTGGTATAGATGAATGGAAGCCAGGTTATCATCCAAATTTTTTGGAATAAAGATTGCAGCTTAATCAGCAATGGAATTCAAGATTGTAGACGACCAATTGTTGTCACCATGCACTAATAAAGACTTGCTATAGTAGTATACTAAATGACATGTGTATTTATGATCATCAATAGCAGATGTCAATACCTCAGACTCTTTTAGTTTAATTGTTTTTGTGCTCTTCGTAGTTTGGATTGGAAAACAAGAGACACCTAAGTATCCACACAAGAAAATAATTTCTTCCTAAAGACATTTTCATTGAACTACAGAAATCATGTACATGGAACTAAAGTAGTGGTTGCTAACTAAAACTATATAACTATACAAGTTCTGAAGTCATTTTTAGAGTATTATTAGGTCTGTCTGCTTCAAATGAAACACTATTGTCCCAGAGCAGAGAGAAAAAAATCAGAAATAAGGCTAGATCAAAGTTGCTGCAATAAACCTATATACATTATTCAAATTCTGTTCATCACCATGGTGCTTATTGTTAATAAATTCTTATAGGATTACAACTAAATGTTCTATTGGTTGAGGATTTAGAAATGATTCCTTAAACCAGTGGTCCCCAACCTTTTTATCGCCGCGGACCAATCAGCCTTTGATAATTTTACCGTGGCCCGCTGAGCGCGCGCAGGGGTGGGGGCTTTGGGCCACACGTGCGTACCTGCGCGGGGCTCTCTTCCCTGGAGCCTTTGCGCACGGCCCAGGAGCTTTTGCGCACGGCCCAGGAGCTTTTGCGCACGGCCCAGGAGCCTTTGCGCTGCAGCGTTCATGTCCCCCGGCCGCTGTGCGGCCCGGTGCCAGGTACTCCACGGCCCGGCACCGGTCCGCGGACCGGGGGTTGGGGACCACTGCCTTAAACCACACAAATTTGTAAATAATTGATTTAGTTGCCAAAATGAAGAACAAGATAATTCAGGAATTTAATGAATGACAATGCCTCTCATTTTTATATTTTTTCTTTAATCAAATTTGTGAAGTTAGCACTGTTCTGCCTTTTTAAGTATGAACAGGATATTTATCCTTCTAGCAGAAAAAGTTTCTAATTACAGTACTTTCTCTTTGTAAAATACTAAACACAAATCTCTTTGAGTTATGCAACTGGTATGTACTGAAATGGGCTCTCAGATCAAGTCACTCAACAGCATACAGTATGGATCGAAAGAATAAGCTTGACAGAAGGATCATGAACTTCTTGCCTGCTCTTCTCTCCTAAGATATGTTCAGCATATATTTAAGATTCTCAATAGCAAAGAGCTACAAAACTATATCAACATTGCAGGTGCTGGGATGATGACTACTGTACAATGGTGTGTAAATCATTTTTTAAAAATCGTATTTAATGAAATGATACTTGTTTACAGTCAATAACAGAAATTAAAAATAGCATTCTCAACATTAGATGATTTAAGATTGCCAAAAAAAGCAAAGGGGGCCAAGGAACCATTTCCATTAGTTAAGTGCTTTTTAGATTCAATTGGCTATAGACTTACCTGGAAGTAAACCCCTCTGGGGATGCCAGTACAGGTGATGAAAGCCACAGTCATTCAAAGTAGCAAGTAGCAACAGAGCAGAAAGTAGACTATGAATACAGCATAGAACATTTACCAGCCTTGATTGAAAACAAGACTAGAATGTACTTCTGCTTGGCATTTCAAACAGCTGCTACTACTCAAAAGACAAAATATTCTGTTGAGCAATGATCATAGTCAGAGTAGTGAAGCTTCATGTTTTTGAGACAATAGTTTCTTGTAGCCAGTTCCAATTAGATAAATCAGGCTGTAAAGCATGTTCAAAAAGAAATGACTTTTTTCATTATCATAACACATTAAATATATTACAACTTCTAAAGAGCCAACTGTATGATATAATTCAAAAGGAGAATTAACAGAACTCATGAGTGAATGTTATTTCTATAGTAATATCTCTGAACTGGAAGATCTATAACATTCCCAACCCTTACTGAAATCTGTAGGAGAGACATTGGTTGGACAAACATGTCTAATTACTATTTTCACAGCAGTATAGTTTCTATAGATCAGTCTCATTGATTACAAAGATCAGCAAAAAGGTAGAAGGCACAACAGTCTAGGGCAAAACCATCTTGAAGCTACAGTCTTACGCAAAAAAAAAAAAGCTACTAATTTTAAATATCATTTAACTTTAAGAGAAAGGACAAAGCAAAAATGGAAACATGAAAATGAACTAAGTATAAGTAAATAGCCTTGTTCATCTTCAGAATATCAAAGCTTACTGTAACCAAGTCATACAGTCATCCCACTAGAAATAAGTATATTTACCCAGAAATGTGCGTGGCAATTAACCATCATGGTCCTCTCAATAAGTTCATCAGGACATTCCAGAAGATGGTGGCCAGAAACAACACCAGCATTGTTCACGAGGACTGAGACTTCACCAACCTCCTTGCAGACTCTCTCAGCAGTCTTGTACACATTCTCTCTGTTGCTCACATCACAAGTGTATGTATGAACTTGTAAGTTGTAAGGAGGTAGCACTTCCTCTTCACCATGCCCAGCTGCTTACAGAAATCCAGAAAAGCAAAGGAGACGGACAAATAAGAATTTAATTAAATATATATTCAGTGTTTCCATACCAGGAAATAAGAGGCCATTATTAATCTACCCAGTTTGACAAGATTCTTGTTAGTCCTGTTCCAAAAAATAAAGTGTGACAACTACATACCAAAACAATGAAGTACCAAGCCCTACAGTACTAATCTTCAGCAGTGATCTACTGATGCCAAATGGAAGGTAACATGACCAAGGAATTCACCATTACTAATTAAAAAATGAAACAGAGAAACCCCAAGCTCAGTAGGGACATGTAGACCTAACTTTTCCATATTTGTTCAAAAACAAGCCTTTATTTAGTATCATTTATTTATTTTGCAGGCTGCAATCTTTAAGTTATTTACCTGGGAATAAGTGCTATGTATTACCTGTAATTAAGACTTCCTACCAAGTAGGCTTAACATTATTTAAAATTATTTATATCATTGTGCAAATTATGCCATTTCCTACATCCTTATGTCAAGGAAAGCACTTGACATAAGCGCTTTTTTGCTTATTTTATAGCAACTGTCTATTTCTTAAATTGTAACAATCTATTTAAAAAAGCCTAGCTCCTACTATGATAGAATTCTGTTGTCACCATTGTCATTTTTCTGTAAGCTTTGAACCCTTAAACTTTAAAATATTTATCCCATGTCTTTTAGTCATTCAAAATCATGGAGTAGAATGACATGGAAATTTATTTATTTAATTTGTACAACCACCCATCTCCAACCAGTGACTCTGGATGCAAACAATCATGTAGCATTTAAAACACAATAAAAATAAAAGGAAATACAAATACCTCGGAGACATTATAATACAATGCTATCAACCTCAGGCAGTTGAACAACAACAACAATAACAAAAATGCCCAAATTCCTAAACTTCTTGGGTGGCAAGAATGGAGAATACTTCCCCAATAACCACAATTTTAAGGATACCCTTCAATGCTTCTCTTCCACCCTCCACTCCTAAAGCTAAAACTTTTGAATACTTTCAAGTCTGCTGCCCTTAAGCAGAGCAGGGCAACTCACTCTGGAGAGACTGCAAAGCAGCAACACAACTCTCTGAACCTCCTAGTGACTTGTGGAAATGTTTCCTCCTGCAAAACATCTGGATATTCCTACCTTAAGCACTGAACCAGAACCAGTCAATATTTGAAGGTCTCATTTAGATATACATTGAACTCAGTGAAACAGGAAACTCTATTCCAAGCACTATCAAGAAATAGGAATAGGAATAGGAATAAGAATGGAGAATAAAAGTAAGAAGCTGAAGAAGCTTCTTGGATGAGAATCTTCAAAGAAAAACCAGAAAGTCCAGTTGCCTCTTGAAAAAGCACCTTTGTGCTTTTACCTTTATCAAGAGTAATAGTTTCAACTGTGGCCCTCATACTCCTAATTTTCCTCCCCTTCTCATCTCAGCGCACCTCAGGTTAGGATTTCATGATACTCACACAACTCCAATTTTCCCCCTTCGAACGAAGCAACCCTCGATGCCCACTTTTCTTGACCCCTTGGAGAATTTGGCGCCCGCCTCACGCGCCGGTGCCTAACCCCGGAGAGTCCACCCGCCTTCAGCCAAGCCCGTTACCTTTCTGAGCCGCGACCACGGCTTCTTCCGAGATCTCCCGGTAAATGTGCCGCACCATGCCCGCCGTCTCCTCGTTGCTCTGCGTGTTAATGTCCCACAGGACCAAGCGTGCTCGGCGGCGGGCGAACTCCAGAGCGAAGAGCCGACCCAGCCCGCTGCCGGCGCCGGTAATCAGGCACACCTGCCCGGCCACGCTCTTCTCTTTGGGGCGCATGAGCCATTTGGCGGCGGCCACCACGAACGCCCAGAGGACCTTGAAGGTGACCACGAAGAATTCCAGGATGATGTTCATGGCTGCCGAGCCGGAGAAGCCTCGGAGGATTCGGGGAGCCCCGTCTGGCGAAGGCGCGAGCGAGGAGGGCGTGAGGGCGCTGGGTTCCCCGCGCCGCACAGGACTTGGGCACCGGCTCGACAAGTTAAAAGCAGCGTGCCAGGTCAGAGCAGGAAGAGCCCCTGTTCTCGCGCGCCTTGCCCCGAGCAGTTCGGGAGAGTGGCTCCCACTCTTCAGAGAGGCCGGCAAGAGTTGGTCTCTCACACACTCTTTGGACACTTTCTAAAGACACCTGGCTGGCCGGGACCGACCTGTAGGGAGTGCAACTCCTCCCCGCCTCTGACTCAGCGGTTGTTTTGTGCTGCGAACACAAGCCCTGTTACCTAACGGTCACCTTGCCTCTCTTGCAGGAGAAGCCAAACCTACACGCGGCGAGTCGAGGCGGGAAGTGGCCAAAGTTAAGGGAGCAAAGTACAAGTTCGGATTTCCCTTCGTCCTGCCTCACCCGCTCGCGCACCGCTGGGCTCCCCTAGAAAAGGGCGCGCGCTGCGACCACCTTGCTTGCCTCAGCTAGAATACCGAAGGAGTCTTAAGAGGCGGCTGCTTGGAGCGCCGCTGCCTTTCTTCCACGCCTCCTTCCCCAGCCCTACCTGCAACCTTTACCTCGCGCCTACGCCAGGGCTCCGCGCAGCGCCCGCTAAGTGAGCATGTTCGCACCGCTCGGGGCTCTATATAGCCCCGGCGCGAGAACGCCAGCCCGCCCCCAAGCCCCCCTCCGTCTGCGCTTCGCAGCCCGGCCCCTCCTCCTCGTCGCCCACTTTGCATTCCGAACCGTTTCTCCCCACACATTTTCGCCCAACAGCGCCACCCTCGCAATTTGGCGGACGGCCCGGACTGGACGGAACGGACAAGTCCCCCACGACCGGGACCTTCTCTACCAGCCACCACTGAGAAAAAGGGGGGGAAAAAAACTCGCGGTTTTTTCCTTTTGTTTGGCGGCGTCCACGGATTGGGCCCCGGAGTGGGCGAACAAGCCCAGGCGCGCGTCCTTTGCCAGCGAATCCCATTTCAGTCAACAGACACCTGAGCAGAGTATAGCACCACGAACCACGGCGTGACCAGGGAGTAGAAGTCCCCGTGGCTAAATTCACGCAGTACTTACAGTGCGCACAAAGAGGAACCAGGAGTTAGTTTAGCGTGATCTGTAAACCCGTCATGAATTCTATGCCATCTTTGAACAAAGTTACTATCGCATAAATGTATCTCAGATTGTTAACCTTGATTCCAGGACAAAAGGAGTGGGTTTTTAAGGTAGTTCGAGATTGCCGTTTTCCTGTACAGACTAACCCTGCCGGAAGCAATGTGAATCGGGAACATTATTGAGTGGAACGCCTTATTTTTCTTTACAAGTGGAGAAAACTCTGTAAATTGGAGCAAGAGAGGTGCGCTGCTTTCTACCTGAAACCACTTCCGTCGTCTAGTCCGCAGGACCACTTCCACGTGTAATTTTTTTCCCATCACCATTCCCAATAACTGGAGATCTGATCAATCCGATCCACAACGCGGTCCCAAATTAGTTGGAGGACATTTAAAGTTGATTTATTCCTATCCCACATAAACTTCCTCGACATCCGCAAAGCAGTGATTTCCCATGGAATTTACGGCCAAACATTGGGAAAGATCAAGTTCAGAAAGGATTTCTGCACGAGTGTGACGTCACACCGGATTCAACTGGATTGGGAAGGCTGAAGTTAAGGAGGTGACCTACAGACACCAAAATTCCTAACCGGCCAATGATGTAACTTCAGAATGCACCTGACTGCATGCCTCTATGTAGAAAGACTTGCTCCTGTAGCATGTTGTAGCTCATTTTTTTTCTCTCTT
The DNA here is from genome assembly GCF_029215685.1 of Pituophis catenifer annectens. Lineage (NCBI taxonomy): Eukaryota > Metazoa > Chordata > Lepidosauria > Squamata > Colubridae > Pituophis > Pituophis catenifer. The sequence goes on from NW_027256883.1 coordinate 35,875,830, forward strand.
GCCCGCCTAGGGTTGAAATGCTGGGGAATGTAATTTTTACATAAGCATTTGGCTTTTCTCTCGTCTTTTAGGCTTTCTCATGCTCCGGATTCAGTTTACCCATTGTACTCATAATGAACAGGATTTACTGTAAACTAAAGCATCTTTCAAGCCGAGCTTGACACGATGGACAGTCTGCATAGTTTTCTTGGCAGTAAAATGAAAGAAGATTGCCTTTACCAAACTTCCAGCCGATCTTTCATCCAAATGCTAAACAAACCAGACATGTTCAAACCCAGCCACGTGCTGCTCTTCGTACAGGGACGTTGAAATTTACATGGAGTAAATAGAATAGAATGTAAATCCGTGTAATGTAATGTGATCCCCACGAAGTATTCCAATTTCCATATAGTAGCCTAGTGAAAAAGGCACTTGGGAAAAGCCTTAGGAGAAAGCCCCACTTAACCAACCTGGGTCAGATATACAGTAAGGACGGCATACTGTATTCTATTCATGTAGACGTCCTTTATAGACGACACTGTTTGATTGCCTAGAAAAGGAGATACGAAGAGATAAAAGCAGGTAGCATTATCCATCAAATTCCAAAATAGGTTACTTTAATACACTGATAAAATAATATACCACCCCTTCTTATCGCCTACCCTGGTTGGCAATAAAAACGAAAGTATGGAAAAATCTTTCACCATTTGAAGGAGTCACGACAGCTTCCGCGTTCGTTTCAGCACTAATCTGGTACCCAAGCTGGTCTACTTGGTGCAGGCGTTAATTTAGACACCTAAACGGGAGCGGGGGCTTCTCATTCAGCAGTCCCATCTATTGGCCCGCTAAGCGACAGTTCATGTTCTCTGCGCATGCGTCCCGTCTCTCTTTTTCCGGTAGCGACCATGGCGGCCGAGGAGTAAGTAATGCTTTTGGGAGGCAATCTGTTGCCATCCACCGCGTTAAGACTTTCTTTGCAAGCCTTTCTTTTTAAAAAAGTTTTATCATGGCTTTGTAACTTGGAAGGTTTTCCCTAAACTAGTGCAACAGTTGTCTGGAAGGGTTAATTAGGGAGATGTGGCTGAGAACTGAATCCCTGCTGTTATGCATCGCGTTGAGTGTTGTAGAAACTGATTTTTTTCAGAGCGAGAGAACTCTAATGGAGGAGGCATTTGCGGCCTCCCAGGTCCACTATTGTTTGATTAATGGTTGATTAACCATTTATTTTATGAATGGTTTAATCTAGGCCTCACTTTTCCCTTCCGGTACTGTCCACGCATACAGTGGGGGGTGAATGGAAGACAGCAAGGAACGTGGGTCCTTCGCTCAAAATCAGGGATCCGAAACTCCGCGCTATTCATCGTTGAAAATGGCAAAACAAAAAAACAAAAAAACCCAACCTTGGAATTCTTCCTGCTTTTTCCATGATTTCTGAAAATAAATGTCTTCCAACTTCTGTCTGTCAGTAGTAAACTTGGTTTCTCTGTAAGTTTTAGAACTATTTTAGTGGGGCAAAACATGTGCAATAGTAACAGGCAGAGTGAGTTGAAGGAAGTGTTTTTGTGATTGATAGTGTAAGAATGGTTGATGATGCATATTTGGATAATTAGAATAAATATCATAAAAACTGCAAAAAGGAGCCAAATAAGTTAAGAACAAAGTATATCTGAATTATCTGCTGTGCTTATATTTCTTGCAGTTCTAGGGTTTTTTTAAAAAAAATTGGGTACATTTTACTAGTTATCAAACATTTTCACTTGAATAATTTTTGTTAATTTGCTTTATAATTTAGAGGAAAGAAGAAGTTGCCTTCCGTGCCAGAAAGCCTTTTAAAGAAAAGGAAGGCTTTTGCTGATTTAAAGGCCAAACGCATGAAGAGACTATTGGTCCAAAAGAAGGTAAATACTATATTTTTAATCTACCCCAAGAGACACATCCTATGACAGTTTACTTAAGAGTGGAGTAAAACAATAAAATCCAGTATGATTTAATGAATTATATGCTCTTTTATATAGAATATAGACACGTTTATTTGGCTTATTAGCAAGTAAATATGTATCAAATTGCAAATTAGTATGTGACTTTATTTAAAGTCAAAGGTTTCAATTGTTGCTCTGGTATGTTTCATTTTGTTCTGAAGAGAGAATACTCAACTATGAATCTGCAAAAACTGCATTTATTTTTAGCTTTACTTTGAATTTTCTTTTAGTGTTTTGTAGCAGTGTGGCATCTACAGAATCCCAAGGTTTTCCCATTTCAAGCAAAACAGAGCAGTTTATCTTAAACATTGTGCTTTTATTCTGAGTGTTCTGCTTTTTTCCCTGGAATGGACTGCATTCAGTGTAGTACATTAAATAAATCCAATTTATTTGGGATTCACATACTACTTTGTTCATTTCCAAATCATCCTAACTTCTAATCTAATGTGTTTTTCTTAATAGATCCTGGATTCATTTTTTCTTATTATATCTTGCACTTTAATTTTACATGGTTTAGCAAGATATATGCTAGAAAACTGTCCACTACTCAGGATTTTTCAGCCATTCCTAAATTGTATTTTGCTAAAATAATTCCTGCTTTCACTGTTCTCTCATTGAAAACCCTTGTCTAGCTTAATATGCTTTACATATATATAAAATGATATAGCGTTGAGCAGGGAGTTAATCTAGAAGACCTCCAAGGTCTCTCTTAATTCTGTTATTCTTCTTTAGCTTGAATTTGGCTTGAATCTACCAAAATTTGGCTTTAATCTACCAAAATTTGGGAACTTGCCCTTCCCTGCAAGAAAAAGGTAAAGATGGTAAAGATTAAAAAGAATAAGCATTTACTTCAAAATACGTGCCTTAAAAAAGCACAAGTTGATTAGAAATTAGAAAAAATATATTTTTAAAAAAGAATTTACTGTCTTGGAGCTATGTTGTCTTTGAAGTGAAATAAAAAATAAATTGCAGTGATATGACAAGAGCAAATTGAAATTCATATTCATTTGGTTTGATATCTAATTTTTCCTGACAACAGTTGTGAGGTTAAATGGAGGATAATAAATAAATGATAATAAATAAATGAGGGGGAAAAAAAGATAAATTGCTCAAAAAAACATTCTCATTTCAGATGCGAAAGGAGGAACGAAAAGTCATTTATAAAAGAGCCCAGACCTACCACAAAGAATATAGGCAGATGTACCGTCGTGAGATTCGAATGGGATGCATGGCTCGCAAAGCTGGCAATTACTATGTACCTGCTGAACCCAAATTGGCATTTGTAATCAGGATCAGAGGGTAAGGTAAACAAGTGTAATGCTAACCCTATGTGTAGTACTATCTAAGCCCTGGTAGGAGAGCCACTGTTAAACAATTCAAGCCAATACTAATTAGACAATTTTATTTAGAGGTCAATTTTTTTATTAAGGATATTTTGATTGTTTATCACATTTACCTTGTCCAGTATTCAATTTATTCACACTTTAAAGGCAGTTTTAAGTAGAATTTAATGCTTTATTTCTATCCCAGTATTGTACTGATTATATACTCTATGAAGTCACCGAGTCAGATCATTTTTGACACTGGCCTGAAAGGTTTTAGGCAAGATTTTTTTTCTGTCTAACTTAATGAGCTAAGAATTGAAGTTCAACATCTTGCATACAAAGAGATGGTTATTACTGATCTGTTGATGAAGAATTGTAAATTAGCAAATGTTGGGTACAAAATGAGTGTTTGTTATATACAGACGTATAGAGAAAAATATAGGATAATATGTCAGGGATGTGATAAACTCACTGATGCAGAAATAGAAATTTTGTTAGAAATCTGGAACTTTCTGCTCGCTCTCTAGACCCTTCCATGTATTCTTTGAAACCAGGCTGTTGAGAGGGTGGTTCTGCAGCTGCTGGAACTAGATCCTCCAAACTGGAAGCAGTTTGAAGTGTTCTGGGGTAATCAGTCCTGAAAAAGGCCCCCCTTTTCAGGATATCTCAAACAGCTTCTGGTTCTAAGCTTTTACTTTTGGAGACCATGAAACTGCTATTTTGGACTGCGAATAAAACATTTCATAATTCCCTGGAAGTTTCCATGCATGTAGTAACCAGTGTGTGCTATGTTTGATCATCTATACCTTCATAATTAATTTCCAATAGCTTCTTAGTTCAGATTAATTAAGAAATGCATTTTTAGGGTATAGGTAATCACTCTTCTTTTGTAGAAGAGTGTTTTGCATAGCTCCTAGTTAGATAACAGGAATTGCTTACCTTGGTTGATACCATAAAAGCTAAGCAGGATTGGACCTAGTAAATGAGAGACCACTAAAAAATCTTGCGTGTAGGTAGGCTGGAATGTTGAAAAACATCCCAGAATAAGTTTAGAAAAGCACATTGATGTTGTTTCTAAGAAATAGATGGACTTGCATCCTTCAATTACAGAATAAGTTACTAATGTAGGACAACAATTATATATATTTTATACAATGCAACTTTTAGTATTGTATGTTATCTTATAAATGCAAGCTTATTAATAGCAAGTACATTTGAACGTATGTGCTAAAGAGTTTCTATTTTGCCATTTAGAATTAATGGCGTGAGCCCCAAGGTTCGAAAAGTACTACAGCTCCTTCGTCTGAGGCAGATTTTTAATGGGACTTTTGTGAAACTCAACAAGGCATCCATTAACATGCTGAGGATCGTTGAACCTTACATTGCTTGGGGGTAAGTTGAATCACGTTTAATGATCACTGATTTTTTAAAAAGGATATGTCATTTATTAAAATCTGGTGAAATCTATCTTGTTAGTGCTCGCATTCACTTTTTAGTAGTGTCTCTGCTGATTTGCCATTTAGAGAGTCTTTGATCTAGAAGAGATTTTGCAACCCAGTCCTCAAACAACCCAGGTTTTATTATACCAGACTGTGTAAGACTTGGGGCCTGCTAACTATGATTATAGGAAGCAGGGTACTACAAGTGTTATAAGATTAAAAACTTTTCTCACTTTATTGAGAAAGTAGGAGCATTATCAACAAATAGTACCTCATTCTTATTCTCATGAATGCCTCAGAAATTTGCCATGATGGTTTTGGTCCAGCATAAGAGTATATTTCTTTTTGTGTACCTGCTAATTCCTTAATGACTACAGAAGGAGACATTCATAATGTCCTTGCGATGATTTAAAATAGAATTTAATTTTGGACAATGGTAACCACAAACTATAGAAGCCTGGAAGATTTGGCTGGATTTCTCTCTTGATCTTCCTGTGATTAATACACTTGGTTAGAAAATAATTGGCAAGCAGGTATTTAGAAATATTTTAATGGCTATGTGCATATGTACCTTACTATAAAATAAGTAATATTCTTAATTGTTTATATGTGCACTTTTAAAGTTGAGAATTACCTTGTGTGTGATGATTTCAGTAGGAACATTTTTTAAAAATTAGTATATAACACAATTACAGGATTTTTTTTCCTTTAGCCCTCTCCATCTTTCACTCTAAATTTTCTGAGCAAGTTAGGGCTAGGTTTTCCTTAATACCTTTAATTTTACTGCACTAGACTTTTTAATAATGTATCCCAAATGAATTCAGTATGTAATAAGAGTATGCAAAATATGGTTTTGTGTTCATTTTATTGATCGTATTTTTATTGATCAATGATTGAAATAAAGTTCTGTCAGTAATTACATCAAAGCAATTGTTTATCTTCTAGATATCCTAACTTAAAGTCTGTGCACGAGCTGATCTATAAGCGCGGATATGGGAAGATCAACAAGCAGCGTATAGCTTTGACTGACAACTCTCTGATTAAGAAAAGCCTGAGTAAGTACAATTTACTTTGCATTGTCGCTTAACTAGTGATGGTATTAAGTTATACCTATACCTGTAAACCTGAGGTATGTTTTCTTTGAGGTACGTATGTAACTTTTGTACACAACCTGATGTGCTAGTTTGAATAATCTCAGTTATATTTTGGGTGTGTGTGTGTGCAGAGGCTACTTTTCTTTGAAAATTCACTCAACCCTTCTGTAGTATAATGTATATTTGCTCATATTATTGAGCTGCCTTTTCAAATCTTGGTAATTTATTGTTTCATGAAATAGGAGCTAAGGAACACAGCAATATATAGTGTTCAGAATAAGGTTTTAGAATTCCAAGGTCTTCTTGTTCTTGCAGCTTACTTTTGAACACAGTTACATGTGTTCAAAACATCTGAGGTCAAAATGTTTCAATCTATAAACATCTAACTTCACTGGAAACGTTATAATATTATGGATTATATTTTCTGGCAAGATTGAAATCTAGTTTCATATAACAACTTGTAACTTTGAAGTAATGAAATTTTTATAATGTTTAGAAGAATTATGTTTTGGAAACCTAATGATAAATATTAGCTCCATTGAGCCTTGAGATCTTACAAATTAGAATAACAATTCTAATAAAGATTAACAATTCCAGAAGTTTAAAATATGCAGTATGCACTTTCTAATACAGCAGGAATTAAAACAGTACATCTTTAATTATAAATCCAAACAATAATTTGGGTATATTTGTATTTAAAAGCTGCAAGATCATGTGTGTGTTTGTGTCTCAAATCAATAATTAGTTGTATGCAAAATGTTTTGAATTTGAAACATTTTGAATTTGTAAAACAAGTTTGAAATACTCTTGAATTTTAAACAGCTATTCCAAACATTTAAAAAGTGTTCCAAAGTTGAGAAAGTACCACTTGGAGTCCAAAACAAAGTGCAAAATCAGCACTTCTGAAATGAGTACTTCCAAAATGGCCAGAACAATCTATTTTGAACTTGAAACCACTGTTTTCAAGCTTATTTAGACTTTTGGCACATTTTGCACATTTCCATTATTTGAAAATAATTAGCAATTTTAAGTGAGTGTGTTTTACTGTGTAGTACCTATTTATACTTGGGACATTTAATCTTTCACTGCTTTAAGGTTCTCTGAATGGAAGGACTTCATTATATAAATAGTCAGAAAAGTAAAGTACTGAGCAGATGGTTTGTCAGAGGATCAAGTGCCTAGAATATTGCTTCACCTGGGGACTCTGGCTTGTTTTTGCTGTAGTGAGTACAGGACTTTTCCGTTTCATATAAGAACAAGCAAAGGCTACATCCTTCAACTAGCATGGTCTGATTGGAACATTGATAGTTATGATCAGTTTTTAATTTACTGATAGAATACCTCTGATTTCTACAAAAAGTGGGTGGAAATATCTGTGTGTCTTATACAACAAATGTTGTATAAGCTCGGCCCACTCGCCAGCCTCTGCCTCCCAGCAATTTACCTCCTTACAGCAAACAGCCTGGTCAGCTTCAGCACAGCCTGATTTAGCACAAGCAGGTGATTGGCGGTTGGATCGGCCTCCCAGAATACCGCCTATCAGCTGTTCCAGGTTGCAGGGATCGTCTCCACCCATCGCTGCTGCCACCTACCACCGCTTCTACGCGCCCCATTTTTGGCCTCCGTGCGTCCTATTTTTGGCCTGTTCCAAGCAGTGAGGATAGGCAGTCCCTGCTGCCTGGAACAGGGCAAAAAATGGGACGTGCGGAGGTCAAAAACGGGATGCACGGAGGCCGAAAATGGCATGCAGAGGCGGCGATAGGTGGCAGCAGCGATGGGTGGTGGTTATCCCTACAGCATGGAACAGCTGATAGACAATATTCTGGGAGGCTGATCTAACCGCTGACCAGGCTATTTGCTGTTTGCTGCAAAGAGGTAAATTGCTGGGAGGCAGATTTTTTCCCCTTGTTTTCCTCCCAAAGCTAGGTGCGCCTTATACTTCAGAGTATTTTATAGTCCAAAAAATACAGTATTTCATGTGGGCTTGTTACTAGGATGTGTAGTTGCATATGCACAGGAGATCTGGTGAACTGGGCTCCCTGTCATCCACACTGGGGTCTCTAGATTTCTAGTTAAAACACTTCTGCTGCAATCTCCCAGGGAGATTCAAAAGTAGAAGAAGTTTAAGTCCTAGAAAAGTGTGCCAATTCAAATAATTTCTAAACTTAATAAGTGTGGCAAGAAAAGTTGTAAAATGGAGCAAAATTCACTTAACTGTCTCAGCAACAGAAATTTTGGGCTCAATTGTCATAAATCGAAGACTACCTGTATTGTTTTATTTATGGTTCTCCAGTTACAGCTTTTTGGGGATTTTCCTGCCTGGCTTCTTGCTGCCTGGAAGAGAAAACTTGCTCTTGTCATTAGGGAGAAGGCACAACAAAAGCAAATCAGAATTTTATTTCTTTTTAAAGTCCACCAGAGACAGTAATGTTCCTATTCTTCTTGGTTCTTCAGAGTTTCATTTGTTCTCAGAACACTACCTTTACTGATGCTGTAGATTTATTTGATTGACAGATTTCCTTTTATTTCATATCTGAACCTGCCGGGATGTGAAGGTTGAAATATTTTGAGCATGGTAAAAATAACCAGACTCAGCATATTTAATATGCCTTTCATGAGCAAGTGAGAACATTTTGCAGGCTAAATATTTTCTGATGTTCATTTTAATTTTCAGAAAAATATGGCATTATTTGCATGGAAGACTTAATCCATGAAATCTATACAGTTGGCAAAAACTTCAAAGCTGCAAACAACTTTCTCTGGCCATTCAAGCTATCTTCTCCAAGGGGTGGAATGAAGAAGAAAACAACTCATTTTGTAGAAGGTGGTGATGCAGGAAACAGGGAGGACCAGATTAACAGGATGATTAGGAGGATGAATTAATGGTAAGGTACAGTTAGATGGTTGCATTTCCAACATACAAATTTTGATCCCTTCATATTTTTTTTTTTACTAGTGCTGTTATGTTGTTAATTCTATGCTTTAAATAAATACCAGAAAAGGAATTAGTTTTTTTTCCTGAATGGGTTTTAAATGTTGCCTTTCTGGGGCTGTGAGGGAAGGAAGAATAGATTAAATATTTATTGGGGCATAAGATAAAATGATTAAATTTACGTTTACACTCTTAAGTGTATTCTAATTTTATTTTAAATAAAATTTAGCTTTTGTGCTGGCTGTAGCCAATCCATCTAGTTGCCATCTGCTTTGTAGAATGTAGCCCCTGAAAGTACCACTCAAAGGTTCTGTGTGGTCGATTCAGAAATGGGGAAGTAAATGCAATATAGTATGTTGGTGGTTTTCAGAAATTTTAATACATTGCCTGTATTCAGTTTTTTTCTCTGTGAAATGTGATTTGTTTTCTGCTTTTTAAGTGTTAATATCTCTTCTCTCCTAGAGGCTCAGAAGATGACTGCTCTACACATTGTTAATAAAGAGAACTATGAAAACTGCTTGCACTGTTAAATTCTTTTACTGGTACATGAAGTGCTTCTGAATATTCTGATTCCACTAAATATGATTAGGTAGTAGAATAGTGAAGTAAATGTTATTAGATAACCTGAGAGTCATAAGTTAACGTCAGTAAATACAAAGTGTATCTGTATGGTGCATAGACACATGAGGATTTCAGTTATCTGTCAACACCTTTTTCGCCAGGGTAAAAGTTTTAGCTAAATAGTGTGTCATTATGTTAAGTAATTTGCTCATTGATATAATACATTGTGCATTTCAGACACATACACTTAATCCTGCTTCTTTCAATAAACCAGTAGGATAAGATAATGGAATTATAATTCAGTTACTGGAAGGAAAGCATACATGCTTTATATTATTGGGTTGATTTAATTGCTGAGTAGCCCCTATAGTAATATCATAAATAATTTCTCACTATACACTTTTTTAATCGGGGAATATTTTTCTAATTAAATCAATGCTTGACATCTAGCTATTTTTCTTTTTGATGTTCAAATGGCATTGCTTACAAAGAGAACTGGGCCCTGTGTAAAAGTAAAGTAAAATATGGTACAGTATAAGAATTAAATTCTGATTAAGTTGCTTTTCAATCATTGGGCTATTAAGTGAGTAAGAATAATACCAGGATTTTTTTTTCCTGATACTTGAACATGAGGTAAGGAAAAAGTTCCATAGTAGATCAAGGAAAGGAACGGTCTCTTCTTTTGTATTAAATATTTAAATACAGAGCACTGTAAAATGAAGTTGACTGCATACCATATCCAGTCCTTTGGCTGTCCCTGTCTGGCTCCCATGAGGTAAATTAGAAATTAAATGTAAATAAGTAAATAATTATAATCACACAATTGAATGGAATTAAATTCACCCTATTGGTTTGATCCTCTACAACACTCCCAGTTTCTCATGGGGCTTCTTGGAGAAATCAATTGCCCGTTCCTATATGCTATGCTTTCATAAATGTGCTAATCTATAGTTAGTTACTTTTAGTTGCTAACGAATCAATTTAAACCTTAGCATTCTTAATGAAGTAATCACAATGCTCTTCATATATTCTAACCATGGCTTGAATAAACAAACAGCTGATTTCAGACAACAAGGTAAATTAGAATCAAACCAGATTATGGTATCTATCCCGAGACTGCCTTAGCAAGTTTAAGCATGATGTAGTGCATGAATACAGGTAATCCCCAAGTTACAGGCATTCCCTTAGCGAAGTGCCACCTAGCGTTTACAAACAAGCCCCAAAACTAATCTTGCAGCACCATAGCAATTGTTCGCCCTTATGAGCAACTGCAGAAGCTGCAACATTTGTCCTGCACTTTGCCAGCCAAAATGGAGGTTTGGAGGTGCGGGCCCACCCCTCCAACATTGTTTAGGCCTCTGGAGGCCTTGCCCGGCATGTTGCAAGCCAAAATGGAGCTTCAAAGGAGTGGATATCCCCTCCAAAGCTCCATTTTGGCCTGCAATGTGCTGGGCGAGGCCTAAACGGAGCTGATTAGGCTGGCAAACTGCCAGGCAAGGCCTGCACAACCCAAAGTGGGGTTGCAGAAGGGCATGTGTAGCAGAGGGGCTAGAGAGGAGACTGCTAGAGCTTTGCACTATAAGTGACCCTGTGTGGCAGATTGGGTGGAGGGGGAAGCAATTGTGGGGAGCATGAGGTATTTCAGTGGGTTGGGGAAGCCTTGGGTGGTCTTAGGCAGGTAGCCTGTTCCATCCCTAGGCCCCCATGGCCTTCCCCAACCTGGAATGCCTCATGCACCTAACGAGCAACACATTCAATTAGCAAATGTGGGCGAAAGGAGGGAGTGATCCCGTTCAAGGTACGAGATTCCCACAAATTCTTGGGTTATGAATGGAATGGGCAGGCTCCATTACATTTTTAACTCAATGGAATGGTTGGGAAAGGAGGAAATGCCTACAACTTCAGAAATATGTTCAGGATTGAGAGAGATCATCTAATAATTGCAGCTAATAATTGCAGAAATGGACAAAAATTTTCTATTCTCATGTATTCAGCATATTCTGGGTTTATGATTAGGTTTATGATCTTTGCATTATTGTAGGCAAAGCCAATTTACAGATAGTTTTATTTACTTATTATCTATGCTGCCGATCTCGCTATCCAGTGTGTTATAATTTAATAGAGACTTAACCACTACACTAGTTTGGTGTAGTGGTTAAGGCATAAAGTTGGAAGCCAAAACACTTGAGTTCCACCTTAGGCACAAAGCTATCTGGGTGACCTTGGCCCAGTCACTTTACCCTAGGAAGGAGGCAACAGCAAAACACTTCCGAAATAGAAAACAGTAGGGACTTACTGGCAGTCTCCAAGAATAAAAATAAACAAATTTGCATGAACTAATCACAATAGCTAGGTTTGCATAGTATGCCTAGATCATTATGCTTGCTGGGAATGAAACAGATGTCAAATTCGCGTCATGGTGGTGTCATGTGACGTATCGGGACTTTTCCCCTTCGCTAAACTGACTGGGCAGTGTGTGATGCATCCAGCCCGTGGGCCAGGAGTTTGACAGCCTTACCTTAAATGCTTTGAATATAGGTTAGAGAAGGATGCATGCATTTAGATGAGGTTGAAAGTTGATTTTTTTTCCTTCCATTTTGAGTAACCAATTTTTAAACTGAACTTGGTTTGGACAATATAACCATGATAATACATTTATTAAACATCTAATTATTATTTTACATTAATTGTGACTCACTGATCAACACAATATATGTTAAAAGGAGATCAAACAAAAACATTAATTGCAAAGGAGCCTGCTCCTTGCATAATTGGGATCTATGCTTCTTGTTTCTTGGTCTTCTTTATTTTTCCGGTTTTCTCTTCATAAATGGTTGTGCATTCAAGAGCAGCTAATTCAGCAAGCCTCTGAAGGAACTGAGATGGGGCTCCATTGGCAGGATCAGCAAATCGGTAACCTAAGAAGAAAAAAGATTCTACTTAGTTTTTATTTAATGATACATGTGTAAAAACCATCTGGAAAATACAAACTTTCGGTCATAATCAATTGGAAGACTCCACTGACATACTCCCGTCCTTTTGGCCACAACAGAAATGGCTTATTGGTGCTTTTTGGGGTGTTCTGCATTTTTAGGATAAGCATATAGCCCTAGGTTTCATGATGGTTTGCCATTCAAATGCATAACCATATTCGACTAAACAAGGCTAACTGCCGACTGCCAAGAGTTTGATCCTGACCGACTCAAGGTTGACTCGGCTTTCCATCCTTCCGAGGTGGGTAAAATGACCCAGTTAAGGGCAATATGTTGATGTAAACCACTCAGTGCTGTAAAGCACTGCGGAGCAGTATATGTCTTAAGTGCTGTTGCTATTTTTGAGATCAGCAAAGGTTGATTAACTTCTGCCAGTTGTGCTGTGCATTATGATAACATAGAGTACAATTGCACAAATGTGTATTAAATGTGAAAGTTGCATGCTAGCACTGATTTTTGCAGTGATGTAATTTATATAATTTATAGCCTGGATGAAGGATTTGAATTTATGTTGGTTGTGATTTAAGTCAGGTAACATAATAGAGGTTGCTTTTCCCCAGCTAGTCAGTTAAATGAAGGGTCACTGTATTAAATATTTCATTTTGATTCACTATATATACTTAGTAAACTGTGGCTTAATGCAGCATATGAACAACATCGGACAAGATTTGAATCAGGTTGCAACTTAAATCTTCACCTTTCTAGATGAGTATTTTGGTAGTAGGATGCTATCAGACAGAACGAGATGGACTTTTCCAGCCCATGTGTTTTTCTGTCTGTATTTGGAACTGGAGGTAGAATGAAAAACAACTCTTAAGAGGCCAGGTGCCTCAATGCTCAAGAGTGCTTAAAAAAAGAGACTGAATTCTTCCTTAACAAACAATAAATCTGGAGTCTATAAGGGAGTGGAAAGCTTGAAATATCTTTCATTTCTACTCTTAACTTTGGGGTGAAATTGTCAAAATTCATCCACTTCTGTTACCAACTAAATGCAAATATGCCACAAGCTATCTAAAATTGATAATATAGGACATCACTATAAATGCACTCAATATACGTTAAAATCTGTAATTCGTAGCAGCAATCCAGATATTCTGAGAAATACAGAAATTGAACATCATAATTATTTCTGAGATTTATGTTAGAAGTAGAGGAGAATTGTATGAGATGGTTATAAATTAGAGGCATGTGTTATTATAATTCAAAAATGCATTTACTGGTATATTTTATCACAAATAATTACTCTTTCAAACAAATCAATTGCAGCAAAAATAAACCCCCAAAATGGGAAATTACAATGCCAAATTTTTTAATTGCAATTAACTGAAATGTGCATTTGAAGCTATTACTAAATATTGATTGCCAATATCTCCAAAGCAAAGCATTTTAGGAGCTCCCTCTGCTGACAGAAGAAACTGATGTGTTTATTATCTTTCGAAATGAGTTCTCACAAATGCAGCTCATTCCCACTTTCCCTTTCTTCCCTGCTCAAAGTGGCTAAAGCTGGTGAGAGTTCTGCTTTATAGAATTCTAGCAAAAAGATCCAGAAAGGTAGTTCTGCCGGAATGACTCATTTCTTTGACTTTATCCTCCACTGATGTTTGGGAGGGAACCAGTCTTAGTGCTAGATAAGGGGTCTTGCCTTCTTAATATGGCAATATGACTGCCTACAGCAAGCCCATAAGCCTTACTCTAGTATTTTTTATAGGTTTTTTGTTTTTAAATCAAGGCAGAACAGACATCCACAATGTAAACACCTGCATGTCTATGAGCCTACTTTGATCATCAGAATATTTTCTTTCTCAAAGGATCTAAACCAGTGATGACTAACCTTTTCCAGACCAAATGGCCAAAGAGCGTGAACCCCCAAAATGTAATGCATGGAAGGCCCCCAACCCTGCGCATGAACCCTGCATGTGTCCCACCCCCTGTGCATGTGCGCATGGCCCCACGTGCGCCCCACCACCAATGTATGCATGTGTGCCCCCATGCACACGTTCCCCTCCCACACACATGGGAGACACCTGATGACCAGCTGGCCATCGGGAAGTGTGCACACATGTGTGACAGAGCTGAACTGATGCGACCCCTCATGTGTCCACAGAGGGCGCTGTATTCCACCTGTGGCATGAGTGCCATAGGTTCGCCATCACGGATCTAAAATTTAAAGTATGGGGGTAAATTATTCTAGATTCCATTCCTTGCCCATATTTTAGAGAAAATAATATTAATAGTGAATGTAAAAACAGGAAGAAGACTTCACAATATGGGAGAGGACAGGTTGCTTACAAAATGGCTAACACCTATGCTGCTGTTGTCCTGTCCTTTTCAAGCCTAGTAGAAGTGTGGTAGAAGTAGGAAAGAGTGGAGTAGTGAGCAGTTAATACTAGCTTTTGAGTGCTTGTGTGTTGCCAAGGGACCTGTGTGGTTGTATTGGCTCTCTTGGATTTTGGAGCCCATTGATTTGGGTATATGTAAAAGAACTCGTGATAGAGTAAAATACAGTGAATACTAATTTGCTTAATTTTTAAATAAAGGCAGAAGTAGGAAATGGCTCTTTTACCAGTCCTGTAGTTGACCCTTCCTGGAAATGAAGCCAGTCTGGAACACTTATTCAGTTTCTTCAACCTATAAATGTGCAATGAAAGGATAGCATATTTTAATTACCAATAATTATTTGTTTGTATGAAGTCAGTGTTGTGGAAGGAAATTAAAATATTGATTTAATATTTCTCATGATATGATTCAGTAGCCATCACCACCCAACATTTTAAATGGTACTATATTCTTAATAAGTACTGAAATTGTAGTTGGAGATACAGAATTGTCATATAAAGTCAAATGCTGACATACTACAGGTTACAAACCATTTTGAAGGTTTAATATTGCTGAAAATAGCATTTTTATTTCATTGGGTAGGATGTTTTCTTTACATTTATTGATTACATTTCCATTCTTGCTTTTATTTCAAGAGCTCAAAATCATTTAAATTTAAGAAAAAACACTCACTATCCCAAAGTCATTCAGTGCTTTCTGGTTTATGGAATTCACTCCCAGATCAGAGTATAATATTTAATCTGTGCTTATTTGTTTTCATTAAGAATGTTTATTGTGGTTTTTATTCAGATGCGGTATAATGTATTCCACAAATTTACCACATATAATCAATCAAGTATGTATTTGATTTCTCAAATCTTAAGCTTTTATTTATATCACTAGAATAACTCCTAAATTTATAACAAATGAAATGTGAAATCTGAATTGTTGAAACAAAGCAGCTATGGTAGTTTACTATATCTCAATCAAAAATAGCACTTAGGTAATAGCCTAGTAAAAATTTTTAAAAACTCCTAACTTTCAGCATTTCACTACAGAGTTAGCTATCTTTGCACTTTCAAACCGCCTTACCTCACAGTATCCAACTCTCCAGCTTGACAGTGTGGTTTGGAGATCTTCAGAGGTGCTGATATGCAAGGCACTTCTTTTTTGGTTGGGTGTCCCATGGCAATGTCTCCCCTGTAAAGCATGATAATACATCACAGATGTGAGTAAATTAAATCTGCCTTCTAAAATCACTTATTTTTCACAATTTGTAATGTGGAAAGTGCTTATGGCCTTGTATCTTCTAGATCAATGTTTCTCAATCTTTGCAACTTTAAGATGTGTAAACTTCAACACCTAGAATTCCCCAGCCAGCATCTTCAGCTTGCCAAGGTTGAGAAATACTAATCTAGATGTTTGAACTATGACTCCCAGAGTTCAAAACCATCTGGCAATGATGGCTAAGATTAAGGAAAATGGAAATGGAATATATCTAGACGAACCAAGCAAAGTATCTGAGAAAACTGTATTATGAGCATATTCAATTACATACAATTTATTCTTTATCATATCTTACACTTTAAGCTACACTGAATTCAATTGTGACCATCCCCTAATTTTTGGTATTGCACAAAAATACCAATTAAAATATTTGTTAAAGGAACTGTATACTGGGAAGCTTGAATAGATAAGATTTTGTCTTTGGAGATAATGATTTCCCTAAGATAACCTAAACTTCTGATAACTACATAAGCAAGTTCGTATAGTTTTCTTGACAAATAGTCCAGTTTGCTATTGCTTTCTTCAGTTTTTGTTTTTGTTTGATTTTGCAGTCTAATCTATAGATCTGGAATTTCCATCCAAATACTAATCAAATTTGATCTTGATTAGCTCTTGGTTAGTTGATTAGCTCTGATCTAATTACATCAGCCACAGTTGATTAGATGCTGCCATCTATTGGATAAATCATAATGAGCAATTTCAAAGTACCACTCTTGTATAATCTTTAATGTACAATTACACAACTGATGAACACCAGTATGCACTTTTGTCCTCCAACCACAATTATTAGAAAGATGGGTTCAACTATCTTCAATATCTGGCAAGTAATTTGATTTTGTGGACCCTCCAGGAGTCTTTGGACCACACTTTTAAAAACACTGATTTAGACAGTTGCAGTAGTAGTAATAGTTTTCTTTATTATGTGCTTATCACTAAATGCAATACATGAAAGAAAACAATTAAAACAATGCCTCTCAATTAATCATACTATGAAATAATATGATCTGCCTTTTAACTAGAAGGCTTATAACTGTTTGAGTAGATCAGACCATGAAAATTAACCTCACAGGAAGACCGGTACTACACTTTATTTAGATTATATTTAAATAAGAGAATCTTAAAAGTCAGGTTATGCTCTACCCCTCCTCCTTATACTTCAAAGAGCTAGGGAGGTACTTGCCTAAGCTGCTTATGAATATTATCTTGCTTCCCAAGATTTATGAACTTTTCATCCTCCAGAAGTTGTGGGTGCTCCAACACTGGAGATTTTTACGAAGAGATAGGACAACCATTTCTCTGACCAGTGGATCCCCCTATGTTATTCTGTTCTGCTATTCTGCTTTTTTTCTAAGTAACAGTTCTTATATATTTCTTGCTCTATACAATAACATGGAATACTTCTATACATTTAAAATGACAGGTAAGTTTTTTTTAAAGTAATAAACCAATTCCATAGGGGTCCATGGAAAAGAATGTTTATATTTTTTTAAATGATCTGATTCCAAGTATAAGCTTGATGGAAGCCTCGTGTCTACTCAAGCTACCCCTTGTATTGGCTTTTTTAGAACAATGTCTACCAGAAATAGACTGTCTACTTCAATTGCTTTTTTTAAAAAGGTCAATGCTGATTCCTGGCAAGGTGTTTCAGAAGTAGTTTGCCATTGCCTGCTTCTTAGGACTGAGAGAGAATGACTAGCCCAAGATCCTCAGCTGGCCTTTTGCCCAAACTTGGACTAGAACTCACAAGTGTCCTGGTTTTTAGTGTGGTGCCTTAACCAGGACACCAAACTGGCTCTTGATCTTAAGCTTTGTAGGATTGCAATTAACCAATTTGAGGAATATAGAAGAAGGAAAATGTTAAGGATCGGAACAGATCTCTTCAGTTTTCTAAACTCTTCCAGCTGCTCCAAAAACAACTGCCTCTTTCTAAAAGGGACAAAAAAATTGTCCTTACCCATGCCAGTGATATTCTGGGACTGTAAAATAGGTATGTAGGTAATATATGTGGCCTACAGTTTGCTCACATAAGGAATATAATATTACAGTAAAGTAAGTTCCTTTCAAAAAGAAATTAAGCCTTACCTGCTTTTGTAGTAGCCTTCAAAAAAACTTTGAGATAGAGTAGATGGAAGCAAATATAAAGGTGGCAATCTGGAATCTTCATTACTATCAGAGCTAAAATGATGAAAATAATAACAATAAAGACTAGCATTAGCAGTTGAAACACTTAGGAAATGACAATGATGACTGATCAGTGTCCCACTTCCTTCTTCCCCTTTGATCTAGCCACCAGAGTAAACTCCTACTCATTCTAAATTAGACAATAATGAATATTGCAAATTAGCTTTGTTGTTGCCTTACCAGGCGGTTTATGAATTGCTATTCTATTTTAGTTTATTGAATGTTTTGTCACAGATTGTTTGTTCAGATGTTATTCTAACAGCATTTTAATAGTTTATCATGAACTCCTTTGGGTACAGTTTATTGGAAATTTGTTAAGAGTAAAAGCCTTAAACTGAGGTCCTTTATGGCATAGACGGGACATTATTTGTATTTACCACTTTATTACTTTTTTCTTTAAAAAAAACACAATTAGGACCAACTCTGGAATATGGGTAATAATCTGAGTCTAAAAGAAAGTATTTTACTCAGGAATAGCATCTTGACAACAATCATAGTGACTCTTGGGTGCTAACCTTATACTGCTATAATTTCTAAGGACTGTCGGTTAACATCAGAAATACAAATACCATACTTTCCGGAGTATAAGACACACTTCCCCCCCCCCTTATTGGGTTGAAATGTTGGTGTGTCTTATACACTGAATACTGCCATTTTTGGCCTCCCAAACTCTGCCCCATGCATCCTGTTTTTGCAAAAAAAATGGGCCTATTTTAGCAAAAACGGGGTGCACAGAGGCTTTGAGAGGCCTGCAGAGTGCTTCTGTGGATTGGGGAGGGCAAAAACGTTTTTCTTCTTGCTTATCTTTTTGAAATCTTGTTGCGTCTTATACACTGGTACGTCTTATAGTCCAAAAAATATGGTAATACAATAATGGGATCATCATTGATCCATGAATCACAGGAGCTGTTAATACCTATTCTTTGTAAAGTATTTTGGTGGTATCAAAAGAACTATACAAACAAGGATAATTTGGGAATGAAATGGCGCTTATGATTCTGTAAATTATTCTGTGCAGTACAATCTGAGAAATAAAATTTGCATATTCCTCATATTTGCATATTCAAAGGAGCCTGTAGTACAGTGGACTAAAGCACTGTTATTAACATCTGCTGCTTGCAATTACTGCAACTTCAAATCTCACCAGGCTCAAGGTTAA
The DNA here is from genome assembly GCF_029215685.1 of Pituophis catenifer annectens. NCBI lineage: Eukaryota > Metazoa > Chordata > Lepidosauria > Squamata > Colubridae > Pituophis > Pituophis catenifer. The sequence goes on from NW_027256883.1 coordinate 35,895,075, forward strand.
CTCAGCCTTCCATCCTTTCAAAGGTAGGTAAAATGAGGACCCAGATTGTGGGGGCAATAAACTGATTTTGTATAAATATACAAAAGTATGAAGGCTATTGCTTAATGCATTGTAAGCCGCCCTGAGTCTCCGGAGAAGGGCGGCATATAAATTAAAGCAAAAAAAAAAAAAAAATTAAAACCCAAAGTAAAAAAATATACCTGTTTGGAAATTTATTAGCACAACTTTGTGTCATTTGTATAACAGGAAGGGGATTTGGTATTGCAGGATATTCCTCCGTACTCTGAGAAAGACACTGCATTGCAGTATTTTCATTGGAATCACTCAAGCCATATGCAGAAACATACTCTGCTTAGGGAAATAATTCAAAATAGGAAACATGAAATATCACATCAGAATTTCAAATACTCTAACCTTAATTATAAATGCATAGAAATCAAGCACTGAAATCAATAAGAGAAATATCTCCAGAATAAATAAGGACATGTTTACCTACAGATACTTTCAACTTGGCTATCTAGGGAAAAAACCCAAAACTACAACAGAAACAATCCTCAATAATGGGAGCATCTTCTATGAAATCATTTTTAGCTATATAAATGCTCAAAATAGAAGAGAGGAAACAAAAACGAAAAGCTGTCTTCATCATGACAACTCTGTTCCATCATCTGCTTGAAACATACAGACAAGAAAGCTGTAATGGAAATATAAACTCCACAGAGTTCCATAAGACTTACTCCCAGGTATGTTTATATAGATATTACTTACTATTTTTCAAGTTGCGGACTTTTGCTAATGCCAATAAATCTGTCCACAACTCTAATTTAGAAGGTCCCAACAGTCGGCAGAAGATAGAGAACAGTTAGCAGTGCCAGAAACTAATCCTTTCCCATTCCCACCCTCTCCAAGCTTCTACTCATATACTATAGGGCAGTGATGGCTAACCTTTTTGTCGTCACATGCCAAAAGCGGGGGGAGCACAGTGAGGTCGCGTGTGCACGTGCCCACACCCATAATTCAATGCACATGTGACACTCCCCCCACTCCCCCTGCTTTTGGCACACGATGGTACTGTGGGCCCAGTAGGCCCGATTTTCACCCTCGCGAGGCTCCAGAGGCTTTCTTGGAGCCTGAGGAGGGTAAAAACAGCCTTCCCCATACCCCCGGAGGCCCTTCAGAGGTCAGAAACAGCCTGTTTCCTGACTTCCGGTGGGACCAGAAGGCCCGAAAATCAGCTAGCTGCACGCACATGCGCGCTGGAGCTGAGCTAGGGCAATGCTCGTGTGCCCACAGATATGGCTCCACGTGCCACCTGTAGCACCCGTGCCATAGGTTCGCCATCATGGCTATAGGGTAAGAACTGGGTATGCTTTTTATGCTTATTGGACTTGAAAAGAAAACAAGTTTTCAACAGCCTCTCGGAATGTAACCTGTTTGTAACTAGTGTGCTGTCTGTATAGAACTGCATCCTAAGTAGATGGACCTAAATACATCCATCTCAGAAAGCTTTGAATGACAATATCCTCAAACGTAAGGAAAAATCCTTCCAAAAAAGAACTATAAACAAATTTGAATATGCTAATCTTAATCATATGCTGCTAATATTTTGATAGTTATTACTTAAACTGTAAATATAACAGACTTATTTTATTTACATAAAAGATTTATATAATTGCCTTCAGGCTTGCTTCCCAAACAATTGACAAATGCTCAAATGTAAGACATCAAACATAGCAAAACAATAACTCAAAACACTAATAAATCTGTGGAAGAAAGACTCTGAAATTTTTTTAAATATGTAACATCATGACAACACCGGTATAAAAATACACAACTAGATTTAATAAGTATTAAATTTTCTGCAAAATTGTTATGTTTTACCTTGTTTAATTCTTTTTGTCTTTAAAACCGCATTTTTCCAACTATCCATAAATGGTTCACTTTCAAATAATTTTCCTTTACGATCCAGGAATTTATTATCAGGTGCCAGGAATGGTAATTTTCTTTCTTTTGGGATTGGCTGTAAAGTGGCATGTTTCCTATTTCAGACAGAAAAATGGAACATCAAGGGCATATGTAAAAACAACAAATAAGTAATGTTTTTCAAATGTTATAAAGCACAAATATATTTCCGATAAACAAGTCACTAAAGAATCTGGTTACAATTTCAAAAACACCTTCCTTTTTTGGGGGGTAACCAAGGCCCTTTCTTATAGGTGGGAATACAACTTCTGGAATTCCAAGACAAACAGGGCCAGTGGAGGATGAAATACTTGCCAATAGATCTGAAGAAACCAAGTTATAGAAACTTCCTTAACTGATCATCCCTAAGCAATATTGGTTCAGTTAACTGACAGGTTCTATACACTATCATGGGTAGTTTTAAACGTTATACTTTTAGGAATCTGTTTCTATATCAATAGTTTTATGTAAAACTCCTAAACATCAGCCATGGTATATTAAAGGAGTGTGGAAAATCTTCAAGGGTAGTGTTCTTGCACTTTGTATGTGATCTTGTATGTAGTCCATACAAAGAACCTTTCATGCATATAGTAAGAGTAGGGAAACTAGCTTTCAGAGATTTCATTACTATTTTTTTATTAATTTATTAAGGAAATTGAATGACTCTCTTTAGAAATCAAGGGTCTTAGGCAAGAAATAATCTTCCAAAAGCAGAAGTTTGATTTATTAAAGAAACAGATCTTATACTACCATTGCTATCACTGTCTTAGCTATCGATTCTTTTATACACGTTTCAGTTTTAACGTTTCCAAATAGGTATTTCAGTTTGTTCCATTTCTCTCTAACCTAAAATAGCAAATGGTGTATCCCAAATGTACTTATCTAGCAAAATATGTTTTATTAAGAATAATTATAATAAATTCCAACGTGCCATAAAAAAAGATAAAAAATAACATGTCTTTCTCAAAATCATCATCCAAGAAAAATATGCCACAATTATAACCTCATGACTACATTCAATAGAAAAATACTTTGCTAATAATTTCTACCCATTATTATTTTGGTTTAGACATTGATTGATTATTGTCTGTGCCATCAAGCTGTTGTTAACTCTTTGGGATCACATAAACAGATTTCCTCCATGACAATCTTTCAGATCTTCCAACAATGACCTCATTGCTGCTGTAACTAAGTCTATCTTGCTGCTAGTCATTCTTTCTTTCTGGTCTTCTTTCTTTCACTTTTTCCAGCATTAGAGCTTCTCCAGAGAGTTAGGTCTGTGCATGCTGTGTTCAGAGTGGGGTAATTTTAGCCAGGGCATCTGTGCCTTGAGTGGGAATTCTGGCTGGATTTTGCTCCATGATCCATTGGTTTGTTTTCTTGGCTATTCATGGTATTCTCAGGAGTCTTCTCTAACAGCAAAGTTTCAAAAAGTGCCCAAAGTATTCAATTCTGCTTCTTCACAATCCAACTTTTGCTTCTGAGTGTCATATGGAATATGATCTTTGTAGGTATAGACTCATCATGGCATTTGTGTATCGTTTCTACAGCTTTCACATATATTTTCTACCAAGTACTAGTTTGCAGTGTATTTCTTGATCAGATGTAGCAAATAGTAATTTAGGAGAATTTCATGCTCTCATACCACTTATCTTTGAGTCCCTCTTTTTATCCCACTCCCTTATTTTAAAAAACAGTGTACTGTCTGCCTCAGCTAAGAGCTACAAATATATTTATCTGGAAATGTTAGATTAGAGTAGACTAAAAGTATCATGTTTTCTATAACAATAAACCATTTTAAGATTTAAAAAAAGAATTTAATTGATCCTGGTTTAAAATACTTACCATTTTGGAAAACGAGAGATCTTCGGGAGTTTGCCATTATCTACCTGTAAATCTGCAATGAAATATTTTGTTTTCATTTGAAAATGTAAAAAAATCACTACTTTTTTTAAAAAAAAAAAATCCGTATTGGGGAAAAAAGTAAATATTTTATAGAATAATGAAAAAAGTATTTGTATTAAACATAGTTATAATTTTTCCCTTCTTTTTTAGGCAAATAATTCAAATCAAATTCTTACATAGTTAAGCAAAGGGGGAAAGAGATATTTTATCAAATGACAGTTATAATTTTGTTTAATAACAAAACACTTTCTGTAGTATTGGCATCCCAAAGTAAATATAATAATAACATAGAACCGTGATGGCGAATCTATGGCAGCGCCCCCTTTGTCGGCACGTGAGCCATCACCCCAATTCAGCTCCGCCGCATATGTGCGCGTGCCTCCCGCTGGCCAGCTGCTCTTCGTGCATGTGCAGGGGGTGGAGCGCATGCAGGGGAGCTGTGCATGCATGCACAGGGGACGGGGTGCATGTGGCGAGCAGACTGCATGCACAAGGGCCATGTGCGCATGCACGGGGTAGGGCGCATGTGGCGAGTCTGCACATGGGGCCGTGCGTGAATTCATTTTGGGGGTTCAGGCACACGCACATTCATGTGCATGCACACTTTGGGCATTCGGTCCAGAAAAGGTTAGCCATCACTGATACAGAACATTAACTAATAAAGTTGCAAGTACTGTAGAAACAATTTAAAGCATTTAGCCCTGTGATGGTGAACCTATGGCACGCATTCCACAGCTGGCACACAGAGCCCTCTCTGCGGGTATGCGAGGCGTCCACTGTGCATGCACGCGCATGCCTCCGCTAGCCAGCTGATTTTCGGGATGCGCAGGGGCAGGACGTATGTGGGAGACATGCACGCATGCGCGGGGGGAGCGGCGCGAGCGTTTCAGAAGTACAGAAACAGGCCTGTTTCCAGCCTCTGGAGGGCCTCCGGAACCTGAAGGAGGGCGTTTTCACACTCCCAGAGGCTTGGAAAAAGCATCCAGAGGCTGGGGAGGGCGAAAAACAGACTTCCCGGAAGTTTCCAAAATTTTCAGCCTCCGGAGTATCTCCAGAGCCCGGGGTAGGCCATTTTCACCCTCCTGGAGGCTTGAGGAAAGCCGCTGGAGCCTGGGGAGGATGAAAACACCCCCCCACACCGTGGTGCAGGTTGCTAACATTTTTGAATCCTACTCCTTTTGTGTACGTGTGGGGGTCGCATGGGGGGTCACATAAGTATGTGCAAGGGCACATTCCATTATGGGTGCCAGCACATATGTGCGCTTTTGGCACCCAAAGAGAAAAGGGTTAGCCATCACTGATTTAGCCTATTTATAAAATAGATCTAAATTGTTTAACAAATCCATATTTACTGAAATATTTTATATATTTATGCCTATATCTAGATTCCACACAAGACAAAATAATCAAAATCAGTAAAAACACAGAAACCCCAGAATATCTCATTTAAGCTTTCTTGCAAGGCACTAACATAACTTTCCCAGCTCTGATGCTCCCTGGATAAAGGGTATTACTATTCACATCAACCCTAGCCCCAAACCTTTTGAGGAAATAAAATACTAAACTAGCAATAAAACATGTTGAAATATCTGGGCCATAAAAATAATTGTTTTCCTGAAATCAACAAAGGTATCATAACTGGCACTATGTGTACTTTTTTAGGGAGGACATTCCACGTCAATACTCAGATAAGGTTGGTCAGTCTGTGCTGAACATAAAGTGTCAAGGGACACAAAAAAAGAACCTCAGATAACAAATAAAAAGTTCAGCCAAGCTCATGTCTCCAGTTAGTTGGCGAGATGTATGCACTGCATTTTGTAATACAGGTAGGTTACGATCATTCAATCAGTGACTAATCAAGTTATGACAGTGCTGAATGAAGGGGACTTATGATGAGTCCTCAGAATTTCGGCTATCACATTCTCCCTGTGGTCATAAGAGGGGCTTCTCAGGGTGCCGTCGGCCAAACAGTGTCGACTGGCAGCCCCCAGGGGGAGAGCCTTCTCTGTGGGGGCACTACCATCTGGAACGAGCTCCCCCTGGAGATACGGAGGATCCCGGATCTGCGCACGTTTCGTCATGCTCTCAAAACATTTTTATTTCAGCAGGCTGGCCTGGCCTAACTCTCCCTTTCAAATTTTTAAATCGTTTAATCTGTTTTACAAATTGGGTGTTTTAAATTTGTTTTTGGTCAAAATATTTAATAATTTTAATGGATTTTTAATGTTTGTATTATCTGTATTTTATCTTGGCTGTTCACCGCCCTGAGTCCCCCGGGAGTAGGGCGGTATAGAAATTTGATAAACAAACAAACAAATAAATAAGGTTGTGATCTAGGTACTTTGCCCAACTCACATGGCAGCAAGCTTTGGTCATGAGGTTGTGCTTTCTGACATTGTGTTGTGGCCCCGCCCTCTGAGCCTGTCCCATCGGAGGAAGAAAGCTCCGAGCATGAGGAAGAGGAGTCAGCCAGGCCTCCCTCTCCAGGCCCCTCCCCTCTGGCATTGTCTCAAGTGCCGGTCGAGGGAGAGGAGACAGCTGATTCGAATCAAAGTGATAATGAAACATCATTCCTGGACGCACGCCTCCGAAGGCGTGATAAACGTTTGCAGCAGCTTAGGAGGCGTGCTAGGGATTAGAACTGAGTCACTGGACCACACCCCAGAGACTATATAATAGAGGGTAGTGGTCAAAGGATCCTTGTGACGAACAAAGTAAACCTTGGACAGTCACTAAAGCCTTGTCCGGAACTGCTGGGAGGAATATTATTTCTGTTTGGACTTTCTTGAACGTTCGTACCTTATCTGTCTGTTTGTGAAAATAAAGTCCCTTGGCAGACGGTGTGTCTATCGCTGCCAAGAGGGAGATAAGAACTGGGTGCGTTCCAAAGTGTTTCCTTAACCCTCGGCTGGCTGTGTTGTGTGTGTGTGGGGACAGGGACAGATCACATTGCCTGCTGGCTTCCCACAAGCAAAGTCTATGGGGAAGCCAACAGGAAATTGGAAGTCACAATAGCGTAAGGTTTTCACTTAACAACTTGTATGATCTTCATTTAACAACAATAACAGAGACTGCTGGAATTACTATCACTAAACAATGCTGTCATGTCATATCATGCTTTATGACTGCATTGTTTAGCCATAGACTTCTCAATCCCAATTGCTGTCATACCCAGAGGACTACCTTTAATTAAAGATTTTCTACCAAGCTTTTAGACAAATCCTTGTACTGGAGGATTCTTCAACTTGTCATGCATCTCAACATCCACTGCAGAATAAATCCAAACAACTGTTGAAAACATCAGTAAATTATTAATGGATTGTAATTTGTAAGATTGTTTATCAGTGGTTTCATTCTAAAAGGAGCCTTGAACACAATATAAATAACAGGAGGATATGAGATTTTGGTATTGGTGTTTTGGTTACATTACTACATTATTATACTAGAAAAATGAAGTCATAGTTTCCAAACTGACAATGATGTATTTAACAAAATTGTTTATCAGATAATACAAATAATCCTCATTTAATGATAGCAATTGGGACTGTAATTTCCATCGCTAAACAATGCAGTCATAAAGCAGGACACCCCATGATTGAGTCCTTAGAATGAGTTATAAGTACTGGCATGTATGTGTGGAGGAGACAGAGTGTGTGTGAATGTGTGTAATGTATGAGATTTATTCATTTCTGTATGAACTAGTTATTTTATTGAATTATATAAATATTTTCTTTTCTCCCCAATAATATAGTATATATTTTTACTATTAAATTAATTATCCAAATAAAATACTGTGTAAGGTACTTCTCAACTTACAACTATTTGTTTAGTGACCATTTTCAGAACAATGGCACTGAAAAAAGTGACTTCCGACTGTTTTTCACAGAACAGTTGCAGCATCTTATGGTCACGTAATCAAAATTTGGCTGCTTGGCAACTAGCATGTATTTATGACAGTTGCAGTATCCTGGGGTCATGTGTTCACCTTTTGCGATCTTCTGACAAGCAAAGTCAGTGGGGAAATCAGATTCACTTAACAACCATGTTACTAACTTAAGAATTGGATTCATTCACTTAACAGCAAATTAAAATGGGGTAAAACTCACTTAACAACTATTTTGCTTAGCAATGGAAATTTGGGGCTCAAATGTGTTTGTAAATTGAGAACTATGTGTAGAAAACTGAGACAAATACCCATAAGGGATGTAATGCTTAATAATTTTAAATATATATAATTCTATTATAAATTCCTAGTATAAAAGGACTAATAAAATAAAATTGCTGAAGAAGAGACTAAATCAGACCTTGGTTCTGGCATTTTATATAACTTGCACAGCATTTTACAATTTTCCAACTGGAATGCATTCAATGCTAAAGAATAAAAATACGTACTTAAATGCTTGGTACTTTTGGAAGGCAGCTTTACTACTTTGTCTTGGGATTGGCAGCTGTGAAAAAAAGATTACACTCTCCTAGCAAAGACAGGTTTACAGTGGATCCCAATTGCCATATCTTAAGGCTATTCTTTGAACGGTGTGGCTTAATGAGATTTTTCTTCAGTCTCTAATGCTAGGTAAATCATGTAAAATGCAAAGCAGAATCCTTGATCATGAGAAACAAAAATTGCAGACTTCAGATCCAGCAGCCTTATTAGTCCAATTCAAAAGTTACTAGGTTTAATGTTTATTAGAACAAGCAGGTTGTTTAAAGCTGCACTGAAATATGAGGATAGTTAATTATGGAGCTACCAGAACTATACCTGGTTATATAGGTTAGCTAGACAATCTGTGCGTTGTTCGGTCATTTCAGAGCTACAGTATTTCCTTAGCAGGTTTCTGAACACTTTCAACAATGACAGGGATTCTAATATACAGAGATTCTATGTCTTTGACTTATGAACCACTTGTTTAGCAACTGTTTAAAGTTTTAGGAGTATATACATAGATGGATCGTACCAATACATAGTACTTCTGCCTGTACAGTTAACCAATCTTTTGAATGATTACCTTGCTATTGCAGCATTTCCTCACAATGTTCAAAATAAAGCAATTAATCAATTGAAAAGAAGGCTAAATTTCTAACTTTCTGATTTTGTGTTCCAACCAAGGCTATCATTCAAATTTTCCAAATCAATAATTTTCTCAAACCACATTTCAAGCTTCCCAATCTTGATTTGCAAAATCACACCATCCACATTCTTGCTCAGTTATTTCAACTAGAAAGTCATACTCTATTAACTTTAGACAATAGCTTTTTTAGCTCCATGGTCAGTCACTATAGTCTAAAGTTTTTAAATTTATCTATTGGGGAAAAAAGCTGTTAAGAAAAACCCAGTAGGAACAGATCCAAGTCCCATTTATTCTGGCATTCTATTCTCACAATGACCAACCAAAACACCATGTTAGCTAGGGAATTCTGGGAATTGAAGTCTTTGTATCTTAAATTGCCAAGGTTGAGAAACACTAGTATAAGTAGTGGTGATCCTCCTTCCAAATTCTCTTTTAAATTTGTACATTTTTTTGGCAGAAAATTCTTTAAAAGAATGTTATTTTTTATATGTTGTGAATCTTCCATTATTCAGTTTTACTGTATGCATTCTCAAATATTATGATAAACATTGTTTCTAAATGACACATTTTTATACATATTGTTATACAACATAACAATTATAAACATTTGCAGTACTATTATTCCTATTACCATTTGTCCCTTACAAATAATTGGTACTCCCACTTTTTACATTACTGTTATACTTCACTAAATCAGTTTTGTTAGTTCCAGTCTGATTTTGTAATGCTTCATTTCTGTCAAGCTTCATTCTGGTAAAATGAAATTTGTTTTTGCGTTAATTTTATGTAAAATAAAGTGAATACAGTAAAAAGTATGCTTAAGCATCAGTAGTACATTATTTTCTGCAGCTAATCGTGCCTTTTTTTTTTAACATCTGGCATTTTTAGGCTACACTCCAATACAGTACTCCTTGACCATAACTGAGTTCAACATTTTTGTTGCTAAGCAAAACAGTTGTTAAGTGAGTTTTGCTCCATTTTACAACCTTTCTTGCCACAGTTGTTAAGCGAATCAACCCAATTGTTAAGTTAGTTAACACAATTAAGTGAATCTGGCTTCTCCATTGACTTTGCTTGCCAATAGGTCGCAAAAGTGGTCACATGACCCTGGAACATTGCAACATCATAAATACATACTACCAGTTGCTGAGTGCCTGAATTTTGACAATATGATATGGTGCAATGGTCATGTGAAAAATGGTCGTAAATCACTGTTTTCAGTGCTACTGTAATTTAAACTAAAAAAATAGTCTTGAGAAGTACCTGCATGCTGTATTTTGAGTATCAATCTTACTTAGTTCAGTGAAAATTGTAACTTTGGCTTCAAACACTATTCTACTCCATCGTTTGTTTTAACTACAGCTTCTTGAAATGACTAGACTCACCTTGGTAAAGGTATGGTTTACATATCATAATAGCTGGACTTACACATTCCAAACCATCAAACACATTTTCACTTACTTATTCTTATTTATTAAATTTATATGCTGCTCGGCTCACTATCCAAAGTGGACTATACTTAGCATTTGGAAGGGCCTGAGGGCTGCAATTACTGGTAAGTGAGATGATGCCACCAATAAGTAAGGGCAAGAATTTTGTTTTGTTTTTCTTTGGTATTTAGAAGATCAGACCTAATTAGTCCTTAGACAGGAGACTATAAAAAAAATATGAGGTTAGAAAGCAATTTATTTACTGAAATGGCTATTTTAGGAAGGAATTGTATAAAAGACTGGAAACCTATAGATTTTTTTTGCCAAAAATGGATAAAAATTATGATATGGGAATTTACTGATTAAAAAGGGTGGTTTATGGGAAGAATGGAACCATGTTACATCATTTGGGAGAGTGGAAATGGTAATAACTATGTTTGCAAGTGTTGCAAAGAAGATTGGAAGTGGCTTCTTTAAATATTCTCATTTTTTCCCGCTTCCTTTTCACTTTTTCATCGTTTTTATCTCTTTTCCCTTCCAATGTTCTCTTTATGTTTCCGTAGTTTTTAATCCTGTCCAACATTCTTTTTCTATAAAAATGGGACAAAAGGAAACACCTGTGTCTTCAGCAACATGGATACAGCACACCCCGGCGTCGTTAGGGTTCCAGCTCAACTCAACATACCCTTTTGTTAACCAAAACCTGCAAGGTTCGCGCCTCAAAATGTTCCTATATAAACTCCGCCATCCAAACAAGGTCAGATGGGCAGCAAAAAAGGAGGTTCGGAGGTTGCCTACCTGGGTCTGAGCCCCATGTGACTTCTCCATGTGTATTCATAGGCGCGTGCCATTTTGTGATAAAGTCCAAATAATCCATTCTTTTTATTATTATTATTTTTTTAAAAAAACACCTTGTAAGGTAAGCTAGCATTGTTATACCCCTGTGCCAGGTAACACTCCAAACAAACCCTTTTGCCGAGTTTCCCTTTTCTTTCAGCTACCCTCCCCCACGTCCCGCACCCCGCCGGGCTCCCTCACGCACCGCGTTGCTCGAGGTGGGAGCGTTGCTGGCTGCTACTCATAGCGGCCCTTGCGCCCCGCTCCCGAGGGCGAAAGGCAACGGAGGACGAGGGGCGAACCGACACCCAAATCCCTCGTCTCTGCAGAACTGGGGGAGACGGAAGCTACCCGAGACGCTCATGATCCCCCGCGGCGGCCGGCACCCAGAGGGCGGCGGCACCGGCTGTGGCGGCAGCAGCGGCAGCAGCAGCATTCCTGCCTTTCCGGTTTTTGTTACCGCGTCGCCGGCCGGAGCAGGCAAGGAACCGAGGCCTCCAGTTGCTAGGCAACCGGGAAGCCGCAATAAAGAGGTGAAGCTCCGGGTACAGTCTTAGGTTTGGTGGGCGGGGAGAAGACGCGGTTCTCTAATGCCCCATAATCCCCGTCCTTTCCCGGGGCATTTTTAATTAATTAATTTTATTTATTTGTCAAGAACACATTAGGTAATATATATATATATATATATGAGTATAAGCATGAATTGAATACATAACATAGATACAAATAGAGGCAACATTAGGACAGGGACAGTAGGCACGCTGGTGCTCTTATGCAGGCCCCTTACAGACCTCTTAGGAATGGGGTGAGGTCAACAGTAGACAGTCTAAGGTTAAAGTTTTGGGGGTTTGGGGAGGAAACTACAGCAGTGCTTCTCAACCTTGGTAGCTTGAAGATGGGTGGACTTCAACTCCTAGAAACCCCCACCAGCAGCGCTGGCTGGGGGGATTCTGGGAGTTGAAGTCCACCCATCTTCAAGCTACCAAGGTTGAGAAACACTGAACTACAGTCAGGTACTGCATTCCAGGCACTGACCACTCTGTTGCTGAAGTCATATTTTCTGCAATTGAGTTCGAAGCGGTTCACTTTAATTTTGTATCTTTTTTTTTTTTTAAAAAAGGTTTTTTATTTTTTAAACAAACATTTATAATACATCAGTTATCTCTTCCCTGTGACATCTCACTGTTATCTTCCAAAGTTCCTTCTTATTCTGTATAGTGGTCATTTCTTCTCTTGATCCTTTGATCCAGTCCATAATATCAATTCATCACTAACATAATATTCTACTCATCACATACATACTTATAAAATTAATCATTTGTATCTCTTCTCCAAACTAATAATAAAAATCATTCCATATTTTAAAATATTCTGAGTCTTCTCTATCCTTAATCATCAAAGTTAATCTATTCATTTCTGTACAATCTTAAGATTTTTCTTATTACTTCTTCTTCCAAAAGTATTTTCTCGGCTTTCCAATTTTGTGCATAAACAATCCTTGCATCTATTGTGGGCGAACACAGTGTTGTAGCTACGTGGGGCTACAGCTCATGGGAGACTGCTAGTAAAGTCCTCTTAAGTTTCCTGGGGGGGTGGGATGTAGACTGTCTATGTGCCAGATCCTTGGCTGTGTTTATGAAATGGCAGGAGAATAATATATAGAATAACAGTTGGAAGGGACCTTGGAGGTCATCTAGTCCAACCCCCTACTGGAGCACGAGAGTCTCTACCATTTAAAACAAATGGCTGTCCATCTCTTCCTGAAAGCCTCTAGCACCCACAACTTCTGAAATCAAACCATGCCACTGGTTGGTTGGTCTCACAATTAGGAAATTTCTCCTCAGTTCTAGGTTGCTTCTGTCCTTGATTGGTTTCCATCCATTACTTCTTGTCTGGCCTTCTGATGCTTTGGAAAATAGTTCGCCCACCTCATCTTGTGGCAGCCCCTCAAATATTGGAACACTGCTGTCATATCTCCCCTAGTCCTTCTTTTCACTACACTAGACCTATCCAATTCTTGCAACTGTTCTTCATATGTTTTAGCTTCAAGCCCCTTAATCAACTTTGTTGCTCTCCTCCATACTCTTTCCAGAGTCTCAACATCTTTTTTATATTGTGGTCACCAAACCGGATGCAGTATTCTAAGTGTGGGCATACTAAGGCTTTGTAATGTAGTAATAATATTTCACGTGATCATGAGTCTATCCCACTGTTAATGAATCCTAGGATTGTATTGGCTTTTTGTCTTTATATTGCTTTATGGAGAGAGGTATTTGCCTTATTCATTTCTATGCCTTAAAAAACAGGCTTTTCCAAGTCAGCTTAATGTTAAAGGCATAGATAGACATTTTAATGAAACAGTAAAATGCATAAGCATTAATTAAAATAAATTGTTTACAATTAATTAAATTAACTTAAAATTAAAAGCAGCTGCTAAAGAAGTTCAAAATTCCCATGAAACATACTATCTATCCATTAAATTTAAATGGATTCAACTGTATTGAAAGAGAATAAAAATGCCCCAGCAAATCATCTGATAACCCGGGTTCATGTGCACATATGAAAGGACAGGACTTCAATCCATGGTCCTGCCCACCACATTGACTTCTCCATTGTGGGTAGGTCTACCATGATTGAGTTCCAGAATGTTAATCACATACCCGCAATGCAGGAAAAAAAATCCAAAGGCACTTTCTGACAATATAAAGCTGAGCAAATATGGGATATTCCTTTGTTAGACTACCTGATGTAGTTAGTATGCAAGACATCACATGACCAGACATGATTTTATGACCATTTTAATTGCCATTTTTACCCCAGTCATTAAGCAAATCTAGCTTTCCCAATCGACATCGCTGTTTGGGGATCAGCTGGGAAAGTTGCAAATTGTGATTGTTGACCACTACACACTGCAACCCATTGTAAATGTTAGCCATTTGCCAAGTACACAAATTGCAAATAAGTGGCTGTGGGGTCAATGCAATGGTCAAAACTTCGGACAGGTCGTAAATCACTTTTTCCAAGGCCCTTGTTACTTTGAATCATTGTTAAACAAACAGTTTAGTCAAGGATTACTTGTAGTTATAGTCCTTGATTTATAACAGTGGTAAGTCAAGGACTCCATCTGTGCTATGAGTGAGTGCTGAACAGATCCTGCCCCCATCCCCAAGTTGACCAAGAGGCCTATCTATAGGATCATGAAGAGGAATTTTCATTCATTCCCAGTTGGATACCAAATGTGATACAAGTCCTTTGGAGATGCCAAGGAAGCAGACTTACCCAGTTATCTGGGAACGGTTTGATCCTGTAGTACCAAAATGGCATTGGTTGCATCCATGGATTATCTCTGGTCGGATAGGGGTGGTGCATCCATCCTTGAACTTCTTGACCTCACAGCAGCTTTTGATACCATCAACCATAGTATCCTTTTGGGAAGAAATATACGTCTTCCTTTTGGAAAGAGTTGGGAGTGAATAGTTCACTTCTTCCCTCTGAGGTCAGTCCCAATCAGTGTTGATAGGGAGTCCAGCTCTAGAGTCTAGACCCTAGCTTTCTAGGGTGCCACAAGGCTCCAATCTCTCTCTGCTCCTTTCTAATATCACATGAAATTGCTGAGTGAGATCGTCTATCACTGCAAGATGAGGTATCATCCATACACTGATAATATATATTTCCATGCCAGGTGAAGTGAGTGATGCAGTGGACATCCTTTTGTGGTGCCTGGAGGCTGCGGGGGCCTGGATGGGGAACAACAGACTTTAGCTGAATCCTGGTAAAATAGTGTAGCTGTGGATGGTCCCCTCTGTATCCAGGAATTTATCATCTTTGGTTTTAGATGGGGCTGCACTACTCCAGACAGACCCAGTGTGAAACGTGGGGGTCCTCCTGGGCTCATGATTCTTCCTCAAAGAGCAGGTGACAGCTGTGGCTAGAAGAGCCTTTTTGTTGTGTGCCAGTTACACCCTTTCTTGGATAGGGAGGCTCTCCATTCAGTCCCTTATATTGTGGTCATCTCCTATTTGGATTATTGCAATGTAATCTACATGGGGCTATCTCTGAAAAGTATCCAGAAGTTTCAGCTGGTACAAAATGCAGCCTGCGTGGGCTATTTTAGGCAGTCAGACACACACATACAACACTTCTGCTCTGTGAGCTGCATTGGAGGTCGGTTTGATTCTTGGTCCAATTCAAGGTGTTGGTTGTGCCCTATAAAGCCTTACATGGCATGAGGCCAGGCTAGCTACCGAACTGTCTTTGTTCCTTTGCATCAGCCTGTCCTACCTGGTCAGGCAAGGAATGTATGTTACAGATTTTGTCACTTAAAGAATTCCGACTGATAGGGTCTAGAAGAGAGCCTTCTCTGCTGTTCCCCCTGCCCTATGGAATATTCTTCCCATGGAGATGAAGCAGGCCCCCACTCTCCTAGCCTTCCGAAAAAGTTGGTTAGTCTCCTGAAAAGACCTCTCCTTCACTTTTTAATTAATTTTAATCTCTTGCCTTCTCTTAACTTTTTTTTAGATTTTTAACTTTTATATATGTTGTTTTATATTTTAACATTTTATTGTATACCACCCAGAATACCTATCTGTGGGAGAAGTGAAAAATAAATAGACAAATAAATAAAAAAATACATACATTTTGATTTCATATCACGTTTTATGTAATTTCCTGGTTATATAGTCTCACTGGAATGATATATATTGACATCACTTTCTACAAATGGTTGTCCAGAATTGGTTTATAGCTTCTGATAACAGACACAGAACATTTTGTCATGTCTCCAATATTTAAGGTCAAATGTTTCCCAGTTGGAAATATGCCATCTGGCTGTCTTGTGATTGTTATGTAGAGTCTTCATTTTCATGCTTACTTTATTTTGAAAGGATTAGCTATACAGAGCTGCCCTGCAGTGAAAAATCTGGATCTCCAAAAGCATAAAATTATTTTCATGATGAACAACACTGAGGCTGAAATTATCTTTGCGTATTTGTGATTGTTATGAAAAACCAGAAACACAACTGTCTAGAAATGATGATTTGAGAGAAGAGGAAAACAAAATTGACCTACTTTAACATACAAATGATTCAATAATGACAATCACTTCTGGGCAGGAAACAGAAAACAAGATTTGTGGTTATCCAACATGAGACAATCTGTAGTATGGATCAAATATAGCAGAAACAAACTACAAGCAGGGTATACATGTCTACTTTTTGTCTGACAGATTAATCAAAGGTTTAATAAAATAGTTTGGTGCAAAATAATTACCCATATCCTATAATCTCAGAGTGCTTTTTGTCCATCCCATTGCTAAGCTGTGGAAAAAGTAATACCAGTATTATCAATATTCAATGCATGTGTGATATTATACACAAAGTGTTTGTAACTTTTTGTAAAATAAGACATACTATTTGGCAAATGGTATGATCCTCTAAATTGATTGTTCGCTTACAATGCTTGTCTTATAAAATGTAGTTATTTTTCACAAGTCATTTCATTCTGGGTCATTTACTATTTATTGACAACTGTTTCTCCATTCTTTGGAATTTTACTGATTATTTCATGCTTCACCACATCAAGAATAACTGGTACGATCTAAAAGCACTACATACTTTCTAATTCTAAATTAGGTACTATATTTCCAGTACCAGTATAATTCTAACATACTGTCCAGGTAGTCCTCAACTGATGACCATAACTGAGCCTGGCAATTACAGATGTAAGTCATGATGGTCATAAAGCAGGTCATCATTTGATTGACCTGATGTTATGATCTTTTTTGCATGTGGTCGTTCTGCAACCTGTTGTTTGCAATGGGGCATTTTTGTTGAAAACCAGAAATAAATGCCCATTTTTGCCAAAAGTGTTATAAATTGTGGTCATGTAACCATGGGATGCTGCAAACGGCAATAATTGTGGGATGGGTGCTGAGTGGCCAAAATGCAGTCAAATGACTGCGGGGCGGGGGGGGACACACCATCAGAACTTCATAATTGACATATCTTAACACAAACATTTATGTTTTGATAACCTAATTGGGGTAGCACATGAGGCTGTTTTTCAACACAGTGCAGACTTCTATGACCCACTTTTAAGCAGGAATAACATGCTGTAAAAACCTTTGTGGTTTGCTGATTATAAGTCAAAGCAAGATTCTTATTTATTTATGCAATTTATATTGCTCCCTTTTCTGGTGCTTTACACCTGTCTTTTCTGGGAAAGGACATAAATGGCCATTACTGTATCAGTGGAAGGAGAGAGTTGTAGCTCAGGATTGACAAAGACAATCAAAGCCTATTTTAAGGAATTCAAGGCTCCAGGGCCAGATGAAGTACAGACTAGGGTACTGCAGGAACTCCTGAAGATGATTGCAGAACAAGTAATTGTAATCTATAAGAACTGATGAAGTCCTTGGAGGAGACCAAGTATTTCTTTATTCACTTTCTCAAAAAGTGAAAAAAGAGGACCTGGGAAATTATAAAACTGTCAGCTTCCTGTCTATACTGAACAAGGTTCTTGAGTAGATTGTTAACTAACATACAGTATTTGTTGCACTTAGACAAATAAAAATAAATGAGCAACCTATTACTTATCTCTTTTTATCTCCTTTTAAAAAGAATTACTAGTGCAATAGTTTTAGGGAATGTCATGCACATAATGTATTCTGATTTTAGCAAAATGTATGAAAAAAATATCTAAATATTCTCACTTATAACATTGTACACTGTATGGACTAGATTATACATCTGTTAGTTGGATTAATAATTGGCTGAATGACTGCAAAAAGAAAGTAGACATTAATGGATTCACATCATGTTTAAGTTAAAATGCCAAACTACAGAAATTATTATTATTATTAGTTCAATTTATATGCCGCCTTTCTCTGGAGACTCAGGGCGGCATGAAATATTGTTCAAATGCCATAGAACAGAAATATTGTTCAATATTTCTATGAAAGATTTAGATTTAGGAGTTGAGAGGGCGATTATCGAGTATCTAATTGATGCAAAATGAGGACTAGCTAAATATTTTAGAAGAGGAACAGAAGAATGAATGAGTCTGAGTGCCATATTAGGAAAGCTACAACTAATTCAATAGGTGAATTGAGTGTTAGAAGAAATAATAGAAGCATTTCTTTCTCTGTTGCCTCAGTGTTCAATCTTGAACAGAATGTTGGGTGAACAGAATCTACGGTATATGCATTTATCTTGGACCTTTCTATTCAAAGCATTAATGTGTAAGAGCTTTGAGTTTACTTTAGTCAAAGTTGAAAAAAGAGGTACTATGAAGAAAATCTGTGATATTTTAAGTGCTTGGTGAGATCAAATGTAAAAGTGATACTATATCTTGGTTTTCATGTTAATGCCCCCCTGCCCCCCATAGTAATCTATATGTCCTTCAGAAACTGGAAACTCAGCACGTTTGCCTGACTTCTGAGAATATTTTTTTTATTTGTCTTTCAACAGTGGTTGGGCTCTTCTAAAATCAAATCCAACAGTGTCTCTGTTGGTATACTGAGATCAAATAAACCCCAAATTAGGTTCAAAGTTGTTAACAGTTGGTCAGCATCCCTAGGATTGAGTGTGCATAACACAATATGGTTGCATTTGAATTATTTTCCTGCTTGAATTATACATTGTCAGACTTAATTTTCCAAAAAGATTCATATCATTCCAGGGCCATTATGTTGTTGACATATCTTGAATTTGTACTTGGCAAGATGCTTAGGCACGTTTTCAGGCAAGGCACTTCCTTCTTAGGAGGCCTGCTGAATTATACAATTAGCCGCCAGGTGGGGCAAAGGAATAAAGTGCTTATAATATTGAAGCATTTACAGATCCAT
Organism: Pituophis catenifer annectens; assembly: GCF_029215685.1. NCBI lineage: Eukaryota > Metazoa > Chordata > Lepidosauria > Squamata > Colubridae > Pituophis > Pituophis catenifer. The sequence continues at coordinate 35,914,121 of NW_027256883.1, forward strand.
CAATCTCAGATTTTAAGTAGCAATTTATATTTGTATCCTCCTCCCTATATTTTTCATACCTCTTTTTAAATATTCTAGGTGTGGTACAGAATAGTGCTGATTGCCATAAAGCAACCTCCATAACAGTGAAATCTGGATGTAGGACTTTGGGTCTCTTCCTACTACTTTAGTATAGTGGTTAAGGTACTGACCTAAAAATCAGGAGACAGTTCTAACCCCACTTTAGACATGAAAAGCAGCTGTGTGTCCTTGGGCCGGTCACTCTTAGTTCCACCCACCTCACAGGGTTGCTGAGCAGAAAAAGCAGAGGAAGAAGAAATATTATGTTGAATTACTTTATAAAGTAATTATAAAGTAATAAAGGCAGGATAAAAGCCAAATAAATAAATTCTCAGTTAGGTGGACAAAAATTCATATTGGCCATACATTAAAGACCAACATATTTGGACAAGTTTGAAACAGCTATACTAAGAGCATAATGCTGTACAATATATGTACCTCTTCTATTCAAACAGTTATATGGAGAAAGTCCATATAACTCTTCCTGCTATATGTGTACACATTACTTTTCCGAACAAGGATATACTTCAGGGGTGAAATGCTACAGGTTCGCACCGGTTTCGGCAAATCAGTAGTAATAAAAGCTACCGGTTTGGGTGAACTGGTGGTAAAAAAAAATGCTACCGGTTCATTCGAACCGGTATTTCTGATGATCAGCTGTGCCGCACAATATATATTGCTAGAAAGCAGGAAATATTGTTTTCTAGCGAATCTAAATTGCACGGCACAGTTGTTCCCCCCTCGCTGTTCTTCGTGTCTTCTTAAGCCTCCTTTTTTTAAAAATAATTTTTATTGAAAATTATTAAAAATTACAGAAAAAAAATATAGCAATATGGATAGAATTGCAGAGAGTGATATAATACATATAGAGTTTTAAAGCATCAATTTTCACCTAGAAATAGTACAAATCTCCATTAAACCAAATCATCAAAAAAAGAAAAGATTATCCAGAAGAAAGAATTCTCAACTGCCATGCAATATTCCTATAAATATTTACCCACAGTCACACTAAGATTATTATTTTACATTCTTCTTAAGATTTCTTTTTTGCAGCCAAGCATACCACCAGTCCCAACTCATATATAGCTCCGATTCTTGTCTATCTTGCAAAAGTCCGGTAAGCTTGTCTGTCTCTGCACAGTCCATGATCTTTGCGGTTAACATAGCCTCCGATGGGATATTTTTGGATTTCCATTCTTGCGCAAACGAGATCCTGGCTGCAATGATGATGTGGAGAGCGAGATACCAATTAGATTTGTTTAAGTTCTCTGGTTTCCTGCCTAGTAAAAACATTTCTGGGTTCAATTTTATTCTACATCCTATGATTTCTAAAAGCCATTTTTGAATTCTGGTCCAATATTCTCTTACTCGGGGACAGGTCCACCAGATATGAAAATAAGTTCCCATAGCGGCGTTACATTTCCAACAAACCAGGGAGGTTCCCGGGATCATCTTCGATAATCTAGCTGGAGGGAGGTGCCATCTATACAGCATTTTATATGTATTTTCCTTATAGGAAACCGACATTGTTAGTTTTAGGGTTTTCCCCCAAATTTCTTCCCATTTTTCAAGCTCAATCGAATATCCCAAATTTCTCCCCCAGGCCTCCTTTTTCCGTGGAAAAAGCACACACTGCGCTTGTGAGCGTGTTTGGCATGTACCAGGCATGCGTGCACAGCAAACCAGTGGCAAACCTCGAAGGATTTCACCAATGGTATACTTGTTATAGATTTATATCTATGGTTCTAGAACTTGCTAATGTAACATAGCATTATAATTATTGGTGAATAATGTATCATAGTCTTCCCGAGTTAGTGAAGCATTAAAGACATCATTTCATTAAGCAGTAGCCATGATGTTTGGATCTGATTAAAGTTATATTAGGCCAAAACTAATGCAGTATTCAGGAACAACTTGAATTACAAAATTACCTTGAGCACTATAATACATCCTGAGATGGTAAGGCAATGCTGGATTTTGCTAGTCTTAAAGACAAACTAGCTGAATGAAATCACATCCCATTTTCCTCTTCGCCTTTCTAAATTTCTTAGAACTGCTTAGGCAACAATCCAACTAATACAATTTAAGCAATAAGGAAATCAGTAGAAGATAATATCAATAGTCCAGTGATAAAGCATATGTTTTGCACATAGAAACCTCCGAGTTTCCTTATCTTAATTCCTTTCTTTTATGGAAAGAGAGTATAATCTCATTTCCAGTTATCATAATTTGGCCAAAAGAAAGCAAAAAGCTTTGTAGTTTTATAAAAATAAGTAGCCTTTAGGACTCTCAACTGTAGGAAATTAAAGCCAAAGGGATCTTTGCCCTCCTCTGCATCTCTTTTTGTGGGATGGCTGTTTAATTAGAAACAAGTTTCTCCACTGTGGAAGATATAGGCAATGATATAAACAATAGAACACATTCAGAAGCTCTTGAATCCATCAGTTGCTTACATTACCTGACCTCTGTATGAACTAGAACTAGGCTACTGTTCTGTGAATTGCAAGGGGTTTTTTTTTTCCATGGGGAAGCCAGGACTTTATAAAATAAATATTTAATTGAACATCCAGAATGACTGCTGAAATCACTAAAAAATGTGATGCAGTGTTAGTTTGGTTTCTGCAACTTGATAGGTACATTATAATGATAGAAGGGGAATCTTGACAAATAGTTATGTTGGGTTTTTATTTATTTTTGGGTTGCTGCTTTTTTACATTAAATCCAGAAATAGGAAGCTCCCTGTAGACCTGTAAAACAGACCCGTTTCAATGAACGTTTGGTAACTGCTGGTTCCAACAGAAGAGAAAATCTGTAGCTCAGAGTTGAACTGTGAAGTCCTTAGTGCTCTTTGAGCTTGGTTGCTTGCTTGCAGATATTTGACTTTTAATCGCCTGGTTGTTTATTGGTCTTGGGCTTTAGAGTTCATTAATGAAACAACAGCTTTGCAACAATCTTAGTTTTGTGTATTTGAGTTAATTAAGAGACTTTTGCCAAAGGATTTCTCTATCAAGCACTTCTAAACTTTATATCACTGAAGAGGCAATTGATGAAACAATGTACAAAATAATTGAAACTTTGGACTTGGACAGAGTAGATAACTTCCAAATTCCATAGAATATCATGTTATATGCATTTATTTGGATAATTTAAATTCTTATATGTTAATAAGTGGTGCTCATTAAAATAGAATTTAAAAAAAACAACGAAAATAATGTGACTAGAAATGTTGTCTTATAAACCACCCCAATCCAAGCTAATTTTGAGCAGCAGCCAATTTCCATTTTTGTCAATTCAGATTAAAACACATAATAAAAGTAAGCATAAAACACCCATAATCCAACAAATATATAAAATCTGGGAACACAGCAAACTACTCTAGCTTAATGTTTAATTCTCCTCTTCTCCACAGCATGGTAAGGAATTGTGGGAGGTGTTTGGAACATCTGGAAGCTATCAGTGAACATGGCTTTAGGTACCATCTAGTGCATAGTCTTATCAGTGGTTTTAAGACAAAACATGCCCTTTTTTGGCAATTTTTTCTTGGCAGTGGGTCCAGATTCATATATTGCAATAAACCAAAGTATAATTTTTTTAAATTAACATGTGTGAACCTAGTCATTACAATTTGGAAATAATAGTCTTTATCTTATTAGGAAGTGTGATCCCAACAGTATTATTCTTTAAAACTCCAGGCACATTTTTTTCTTTTCTTTAGCTTGCAGTATATAGTTATTTTTTTATTATATGGATTATTGTTTTCACTGTGGTCCAGGGTGCCTTAGGTTATTAACTGCTGTGTTTATGTGACTTGGCATTACATTTGTTCAGAGGAGCCACGCAAATCTATTTGAAATACCTGGGCAAACTTCATGTAGTGTAGAGTAAAAACCAAACATAGTGAACCCTTAGCCTTGCACCCGAGAATAGAATAACTTTCATTTTTTTGATTGAATACTGCCTCAAGTTTAGTTCAGATTCATGTTATGCCGGGGGATCCTTTGGCCATGCTTGTTGCATTTTGAAAATGCAGACATGGGTATTCTGAGTGAATTGGCTTAGCATCTCTTTCTTGGATTCTTGCATATCATGGCTTATAACAATTGTCAGAAAAGTATGACCAAGCAAGGATGGATGTTTCCTCAAGAGAAGAAGAAATTCTGGCAGAATTAAAGGAAGATAAACTGAATTTCTAGTAACCAGAAGGAGTCTGGGAACATCTTTTTAACTAACATGTTTTATTTAAAGGCAGAAGTTTTCATGATCTTCAAGTTTACTTTATCAGGTACATAGAGTGGTTAGGCTGATGAGATAGATGAGAGTGGGAGGGAGGTGATGACATGTTGATTATGCAGATGAATCCATGTGAAAGAGATTACCAGTATTTATCAATGAACACGTGTTAAAAATCTATGGTATTTGATAAGATTTTCTGAGATTGCCTGAAATGTTCAGCAGCTTGTTCTCAATGGTAGCACCAAAGTCCTGCTTTTCCAAACAAGCCACTTTGATGTCTGTTATAGTGTCCTGAAAGGTTGGAATGTTCTGATACTACTTTGTCCTTATTTTGAATCCCAAGGACAAATTTGTGTCCATCACTTTTTTTGCACAAAGTCCGTCCTGTTTGTCCTATGTAGAATCTAAAAAAGCATTGCTGACAGATGGTAGCATATATCACATTAAAAAAATCTTATGTCTTTCAGTAAAAATTACTTAGTTGGGAAATATTTCTGCTGATTTTTTTGTCACCATAAACTAGCATGCCCCTCCTATAATAGACCTCAAGTAGTGTCAATGAAATCTAGTAAACTGTTTTTTGGGTAAGAATTGTGCAATCCAATCATGACTTCCCTGGTGAAGAAAGTAGCAAGTTTCATGAATTCTGCAGTAAATAAAATAGGAACAACTGCATTTGAGATACTTTCGTTTCGGAGGAATGAAAATAAAGTTTCTTCATTTACAGCAGAGTGAGAAATAGGGGCTTTGTCCACTAGGAGGCAGAGAACAGTATGAAATTCATGACTGGCCATCTTTTCCCAAGACACTTGTGTCTTGAAATGTTTATGAGTTCTGTTCCATTGAAATTAAAAAAGAAAACTAAAAAAGTTAACAAATGAATCCAAAATAAACTTTGCAGAGGTAACAATATTAAATGTAATCAAATTGGTAGTAGGCAAAATATGCAACCATGCATAATTTTCTACAAATATTTGCTTCATTACTATATATTATTTCACTTCTACTCCATTATATGTGTTGCAGTTTTTACAATCTCCATGCAATTTTATAAAAGTTACAAAACTTTGGACCCAGCATTTGCATTCCATAAGCAGTAAAATTGCAGCAGCAATAATCCACAACCACATGATGAAAAAACAGCTAATTATCATGATGAGGCATTTGGAAAAAATGTCTTGGAATTGATAATGAACAATCAAACTTTACTGGGGCAGATAATACATGTGGCAGAAGCTGATCCTTTGCAAACAAACAAGCTTTTGCAAACTCAAAATTTATATTTTGCCTTTCCTCTGCAAACTCAAAACAGCATGCATCAGAGTTTTCCAAATTTTATCTTCTCAACCTTGTGAAGGAAGTGGGCCTGAGAAATAATGTCTCTGTTCAAAATCATCCATGACTGTCCAAAATCATCCATGAAGCTCCATGGTCCACTGGAGAATTAAATTTGTATTTCCTTGGTCCCGGCCCACATTTGAAATATTATACCACTGCCTGATATATGCTGGTCTCAACCATCAAGGTAATTTACATTATCATCCAGATAGATTTAGGATTGCCACAACCAGAGTTCCCATACCATACTAGCTAGGAGATTTATGTCTAGCAGTTGTTCCAGGTTGAGAAAGAAGTTGGGAGGCAAAATGGAGAAATACAGACTTGGATCCAGAAGCCTTGCAAACAACAAAGAAATTCTTCCTTGCAGAAAATATTTTTGTTTTGTCATTCCTACTGGCAAAATAAAATCACTCCACTGGAGGTAGAACAAGGGCAATTGTAAAAAATTCTAAAATACAGCACATTTGGCTTATGAATTTCCTCAGGCTTCAGGAATTTTCAGCTTTATTATGCTTCAGCCCACAGAGTGGTTGGGGCAGCCTGTACTGATTTTTGTCTAGAAGTAGCATACCGAGAAATACTTAATCCCCCACAAAGAAGTATGCTCTGGGTTTGCTTTCACTTGGGACCCTAGTTGCAGCTCTCTGGCTTCTGTTGCTTGGGTGATTCACATGAATGGTGGGTGGTATATATTTTACCACCCATAGATGAAAGACTCAAGCCCTCCTTGCTCCATGGTCAAAACAGGTTCCTTTCTCCCCAAAGAGCTAATGTTATTATTGAACAGAAAATGGAGTATTGTGTATATTAAAAGGACTTTAAAACTTGTTGCACAAATTGCTCATTCCCAACAACAGATTAAACACTCAAAAAGGTCAATGCCATCAATTCAGTCTCCTATTAAAGGAGCAAAGACTTCTTTCAAAATCAAGAGCTTTGCAAAGAGCAGTTTCATAAGATAATGGTGCCCTTTCAGAGTTGTGGATAATGCCTTCAGGAAATAACTATCCCATAATAGCGATGATTTCTACTTAATGTTTCAACTGCATCATTTTAATGAGTTAAGAGGATACATGCCAAGTCATTTCCTTTGTAAATTACAACCAGGCAGGCAAGAAACATTTGGCAATTACAGGCAAACTTCTTTCTTGACTTCTCAGGTTGGAACTGAAATGTTAACTAATTTCCTTATATGAAATGATTGTTCATTATTGTCTACCTTGGCTGGATTTGCATAAAGCCATGGTTATTTAACCATGATTCAATGATTAAACCACATTTGCCTGGGTTCATTCAACATGCTAAACCATGAGCCATATTTTAGAAACTACAGTTGGTGCCAAAACCGAATACATCCAGTCTTGCTCAGTGTGATATATGAATCGAAGGGTTTGGGCGGTTGTCTTTATCAGCAATATCCAGTGATGATTATCCAGAATTAAACTTGGATTATGAGAATTTTTCACACAAATCATGAATCATATGAAGACATAGTTTTCTTTTTCTATGATTTATTGAATGAGCTACAATTGGTTACTAAACCAAAATATGAAAAACTACATCATGGTTCAAAACATTGTGTGAACCAGTTCTAAAATGTGGGGCAGTAGAAATAAACCAAGAAGCAAAATGCATTTCAGTTATAAGATTAATTATAGACTAAGTTGCACAGAAACTAGATTGATTGGCCAAAAAGTAGATTTTAAGATGGGATTTGAAAAGCAAGAAAAGTTATATCAACTTGATATTCCTGGAAATAACATGCTGGCCTGTTTCTCAGCATGCACTAAATCAAAATAGGATTTACTTGAGTAAAGATTAGCTTGCTGTATAAATCTAGGCCATTATATTCAAAACCCTCCCTTTACCAGGGAGGCCCAACTCTACCACAAAGCAGAATGAAGCAACTGCTTCAGATGGAAGATGTTAGGGAACATTCTCAATTTTGAAGTTGTTCCTTTTGAATATCCAGGCCATTTTCTTCTTGATTATGTGCCCATCAAGTTGGTGCAGACTCTTAGCGACCACATAGATAGATTTTCTCCATGATGATTTGTCACCAATCTTGTCTCTCAGATCTTTCAACAGTAAAGCTATCATTATCGAAACTGAGGCTCATCACCTTGTTGCTGGTCATCCTCTTTCCTTCTATCTTTCCCAGTGTTAGAGCCTTTCCAGAGAGTCAGGTCTTCGCAATATACGTCCAAAGGGATTTGAATCTGGTCATTTGTACCGTAAGTGAAACTCTGGGTTGATTTTGTTCAATGATCCATTTGTTTGTTTTCTTGGCTGTCCATTATATTCAAGTACAATTTCAGCACATAGGCAGATCCTAAATTTATTTATATAATTATATTCTAGATATTATTAGAATAAGTTAAATTACCTTAATGCAACCTGAAGAATACAAATTACCAGCAAAACAAAATTCCATACATATTTCAGGCTAAAAATGCTTTCTGTACTGCCTGGGTCATAAACAACTCTGCTGTTATGCTGAATGAAGCTGTTCTTCCAGTTAGCAAATTACCAACTTAGCCGGGCAGCAACACTCAAGAAGACAAAGAGGAATATTCTATGCAGCCTGCATAGATTCACTAGGCTAACCCTCTAAACTAATTTATAGTCTTTGGATTCTTTCCCTCAATTTATAAATAACATTCAACCACCAATCTAATCAGTAGTTAGTGGGATGGGGAATGAATGTGCCATTTAGCCTGGGGCTCTGAGCAAATGTCTTGGCCTTGTTCAATTTCAATTGAACTTTTCCAGCCTGAATGGTTCACAGTTAAACCAGAACCATGGTGTTTTTGCGCATGGATCCAGTTATAAAACTATCTGAAATAGGGCTCCATCAGGCTGGGTACTCCAAACAAGGATACATTATTAATATGCAGAGCCAAGGACTTAATGGCTCATTAGGATCCTACATTGTGTTAAGAATTTTGGAATTAAAACAAAGTATGCTTTTGTGAGTGTGTAAAACAAGCTACCACCATTCTGTTTTGGGGGAAAGTACTTTCTTTACTTGGTCACCTGTAATATTTTAATAAAATAGTTCATGTTTTGTTCATTCACACTTTTGCTCCTTTCTCATATATGGCAGAAGGATGAGGAAAATCTGATTATGATATCCAAACAAAATATAACATTTTTACCTCCTTTGTCCAATGTTTCAGACTTTCAGCAATTCAAGTCCTAGAATTCTTGTTTAACAGCCCTGCTTATTGGGCAGTTTTGATCACTGAAAGCAATGCATCTGGAAGTCACCAAAGTTGGGAAACTCAATGCTACCCTGTCTCTTCAGGCACATTTATTCTAATTGACCTCTGCTACATTAATGGTAAACAGTTCAATGAAGGTGTCACACTATACTCATTTGCTGTAAAAAAAGGCCCACAACATTTGAGGAATAATAGAGATGGTACTGAAAATAGAGATGCTAGGATTTTATATAAAGCAATTTATAAAAAGCAATGGTGTGACTGCTTCTGGAATATTATGTGCATTTCTGGCCACCACACCTCAAAAAGGATGTAGTGAAGCTAAAGAAGATTCAGAAAAGGGAATAAGATGATCAAGGGGCTGGATCAGCTTCCCTATTGGGAAAAGTTGTGACATTTGGATCTTTTCAGTCTAGAAAGGAGGCAACTAAGAAAGGATTTGATTAAGCTATGCAGAAAATATGGATAGTATGAATAAAGTAGAAAAGGAAAAACTATTTTCCCCTTCCCAAAATACTGGATGCAGAGGTTACCCAGTTAAATCAGGACAGACAAAAAGTAATTTATCTTTTTTACACAACACTGTCAGAGAGAGATTGGCTGAGCCAGAGGCAGGAGTCAAGGAGGGAACTAGTCTAGAATCTCTACATAGGCACAAGAGGGCAGGATCTGATCCCTCTTGAATGCTATTAAACCTTCACTAATCTGGCCCAGGTACAAACCACCAATCTGAGAAGATCCTTGTGTCGTAGACATGAGCAATAGAATAGCTAACAAATTTTCCCATGTGGGTCTGATTGTTCATGCTTGATAAACACATGTTGTAATTGAGCTTTGGAATTTACTATCAGAAGATGTGATGCTGACTATCAGCTAGGCTGCTTTCAAAAAAGTTAGACCGTGAGTGTTCAACCGATGGACAGCTAGAAAATGCATCCCCATAAGAGTGTAAACTTTTAACATTATTATGTGATTTTTATGTACATTAACTATATTATATATTTTATATGCAGCCCAAGACAGCTCCTCTTCACTCAGTGTGGCCGAGGCAAACCAAAAGATTGGACACCCATTAGCTAGACCAATTCATGGAACTCATGGGGGGGAGGGCATCAATGTTTATTAGCCTTGATAGCAGTTGTGACTGCTATCCGAAGGTCACCTGCTGGGAGACTAGTGGGCTTTATTCAGTTGGTTGGCCTTGTGAAAACATTGCCGGACTAGATGGGCCAGGGGTCTGCTCTGTTTATGCTCTCATGTAAGCTTTCCTGCAAGAAAAGTGTCCAGCAAAAGAGGGAAGATGTTAACTTGGTCCATATAACATACTAAAACACTTCTAAAAAAGGGTTTTAAGGCAGTTCAGAAGCAAATCTGGCCTTTAGCATCAGTTGGTTTAAGATGCTGGGCCATCTTAACTTCTGACTCTGCACTGATTTAATTGAAACCCGAGTAAAGCTTCATATGATACATTTTTCTATTTTTGTGTATGTGTGTGTGTATGTGCCATCAAATAAGTCTTGGCTCCTGGCAACTATTTGGATAAGTCCTAACAGTTTTCTTGTCAAGATTTCAGAAGTGGTTTGCCATTGCCTCCTTCCTAGGGCTGAAAGAAATGACTGGCCCAAGATCATCAGATGGCTTTGTATCTAAGATGAAACTAGAACTCAGAGTCTCCCAATTTCTAGGCTGATATGTTACCCAACTACTCTAAACTGGCTCTTGTATAAAATACCGTAATCACCATTAAAAACTAAGTAGTATGCAATTACATTTATATTTTCTCTCTCGATGTACAATTAAAACCTTATTCCACACTTTCAAGGAATTGGAAATAGTACATTAATATGGCTGCTGCCTTACAGCTTGCCTTTAAAAGGAATTCAGCAGGACGTTATATGGAGAATACGAATTGTGCGTTTGTATTTAGTAGACAATGCACTTCCCTACTTGTGCCTCTTAATTCTGAATTCCTTTGCAAATCCTTTTTATAATCTTTGTTTCTGACTTCTTCATACCATTAAGGATTTACTTTCTCTTGACATATGAAGTAAATTTCATATTTCAGAAAAGGTGTTAAAACAGCCTTTCGCTATAGTGAGTAATAATCAGAATTGATCTTTGACCTATGTATGTGAAAGAAAGAAAAAAGGAAGAAAGAAAGAAAAAACAAACAAATTGGGAGGTCTGTTCTCTGAGAAGAGTTTTGGCACTTCAAGTACTTGGAAAAAAGGGGAAAGGAAAGGAATTTAAAGAGTATACAGTCCCTTGACATTCTGAGCTAGGAAACATAATCTACAGTGTTTAAATGTACCCATATCTCCAAACCAAAATTAAGTAGGGAAGGAATATTCCAGAAGGCTTGTATCCAAAAGATAGGGAAAGGACATCTTCTGGAAGAATTGATCTTGCTCCCTCTTGGCTAGTTCTAAAAGGGGAGAGGGAGAGAAACTTTCATGTTCATTCAATTGTTCCTCAATAAGGGAGAGGTACTGTCAGACATGAAAAATGGTAATAGTGCATTTCTTTTGGGGAAAAAAAAAACAGTTTAGATTATTTCTTTTAGGCCTGTTTCCTAACCAGGGTGATGGCAAAACAAGTCCAGGCCATCTTGGAAGAAAGATTATCTAAATCAGGGGTGTCAATCTTGTGGCCCGGGAGCTGGATGTGCCATGTGCTGGCCCCGACTCTGCCCAGTTTAGCGAAGGGGGAAAAGTCCCAATACGTCACGTGACGCCGCCATGATGACGCAAGTTTGACATCCCTGATCTAGATCTTTTTCAGTCCAGTTTCAGACTGGATCACAGTCCCACAAGATAGAAACTTGGAAAGTTGCAATTCCATCCTATCTAGCCAATCAAAGAAAGCTCTTATAATAACGAGCCTCCATACTCCCAGATCTGGACTTGTAGTTTAAGAGTGGTTCTTCATCTGTATGATCTTGTAAAGATATTTACCGCATGCTGTGCTCCAGTCTTATAGTACAGGTGACTTAGAAAGCAAAAACCTTTATTGCAAATTAAAACTGGTACCACTATGTGACTTCCAGCTTGCAGCTTTCTATTTGATTTAGGTAATTAAAAAGCTTTTCAAGGATATGTAGTCTTCCATAACTAAATTTACTAACCTCATGTTTAGGTTTTATCAAGTTTATATTGAGAAGCAGGATATAATTGTTGCATGGCATTTTTGATTGTAGTTCAATCAAGCGCAACAACACAGTGTGTATGAACTTACCTAGGAAAACTAGTCTTGTGCAGGTGTTTTGCTGGCAGTTTTCCCCAGGGCTCATATGAGGATACCGCCTGCTCTTTCAAAGTACCATTCTGTACCATGAGGAGAGGGCTTCTCTTTCCTCTTTCGTGTCCTCCAGAAACAGGTGGGGGTGACATTCCAGAAACTCTGAGGTTTGACGAAGTTGACAGAATGAAATACATTGGTTTAATGAAGATGAATTTCAAGACCTGGCTAGTATCAAGGATTCCGCATGAGACAATATTTTTGGCAAGGTTATTTAGTGCCTAGGATTGCATTCTAACTCTAGAAATGAATAGTGACAAATCTGCCTATAGAGGTAGCTTGAAGCCCTTTCAGCAGGAACATAAAATCATAGGTTCTGACATTGGACTGATGTTTGTTACTAAATTTAAATTTAATATGTATTAAATCATCTGATTTTAGGTTATTGTACAACATTGCAATGAAGAACGAGAAGGTATGGTGTTCTTGTTTGTAGCTTTTTTCTGGAATGTTTAATTATATTACATTATTATTTTATTGGTATTACTTCTTAGCTTTCTGATTAATACCCAAAAGTGGAACAGCAGGTTATCAGTTTCTTAAATAAATACTGATAAAAAAGGAATTTCCCTTAAATTATGTATGTTTTAGAACAATACAGAGTTAATGTGCAGCATGTTAGAAACAAATCACATGGAATTCAGTAGACTTATTCTCAATTAAAGAAAGCATAAGCTTGCAAATTCATGGGCTTAGATTCCAGCTATTAGTGTTTAATGAAAAGTGTCGGTATCATTGTTTCAGTTAAAAGCCTTTTTAAACTAAACAAAAAGAGTGGAAAAAGATAACTACCCACAAACTTGGCACAAATTTCTTTTTCTCTCTATTTTTGGACTCAGTTTTGGAACTTTAAAGATTTCCTTTTAAGGTTGAAAAGGAACATAGTTTCCAATGGTGCAATTGTATAGCTAATGCTATTTTATTCTGCTAACATATATGTGTGTGATTTTAAACATCCAGTAAAAAAACCCTGAAAATGAGAACTATGCTATAAAATCTCACTCATTGTTCCACATATGGTGTGGACAGAGGGAATTAGTTTAGACAGTCTGCAGCTAATGTCTGGGAAATATTACATTTGAAACTATATGTGTTGAAGGTCTCTGATGTTTAAATAAATGTTCATATAAATATTATGAAAACCTCTGCTCCTTTCATGAAGTCTAATGAGATATAGTTTGCTTGTATCCATCTTTTCCAGCAGTGTTTTCTCTTTCTGTATGCATAGGTGCACATCTACCCAACTATTTATTGGAGCAAATTTCATGTATCAGGGTGGATGGTGGACCTGAAAACACTTTTTTTAAACATAATCTTACTCATTTGAGTTTTTATAGTCAACTTTAATTATTTCTTCTATATTTCTTAAGGTTCCAGATTAAAGTTTTGGTGTTTTTGAGATCTACACCATTAGATCCAAACTTTCTCATCATTACCTCTGAGAAAACTAGAGCTGTGGAATAAGGCTTAGAATCACCTTACAGGGGAGATGGGTGGCCTAGCAATTTAGTAAATAAATACGGCTTCCATATGATTGTTAAGGACACTGGAACCCAGTGAAGGACCATATTAAATAGAAGAAAACTTATTTCACGTGTAAAGATCTCAAAATTGATCCCTGACATCTTCATTTACATAGAACAATGATATAAAACAAAGTCTTTCTGTATCTAGATATCAGTCCAGTTTGAACAGCTTATTACTGCAGTTAAAATCTACTGGATATATACATTGAGCAAAGTCATTAAGTAGTTTCTTTGGTTTTATTTCAGTACGTTATTTAAACTCTGCCATTGTGTGTTACAAAAAAACATAGTTTAGCTTATTCAGTGAAACTAATCAATTGTAATTTATTAAATAACAAAACATGGTTTAATGTAATGAGAAAACCCAGCCAATCTGTAGTTTGTCATATGGTTTTCACATTACACTAAATCATGTTTTGTTTAATCATTTATTTAATAAATTACTGTTGGTTAGTTTCATCCAATAAGCATTTCACTAGGAGAGCAGGGTCCTGCGTTTCTATCAGCAAACCTCTTGGAATCCACTTTTCCAATCATATCATTGGCTCGATATGACAATCAGAGGTGGGTTTCAGCAGGTTCTGACCAGTTCTGGAGAACCGGTAGTGGAAATTTTGAGTAGTTCGGAGAACTGGTAGTAAAAATTCTGACTTGCCCTGCCCTCATCTATTCTCTGCCTCCCAAATCCCAGCTGATTGGGAGGAAATGAGTATTTTGCAGTAACCTTCCCCTGGAGTAAGGGAATGGAGATTTTACAGTAACCTTCCCCTGCCACGCCTACCAAGCCACGCCTACAGAACCGGTAGTAAAAATTTTTGAAACCCACCACTGTAGACAATGATGTATGATTCAACCTGAATCAGGAATTGAGTGTAACATTGGGAATACTTTGCTGAGAACTAAGCATAAAATTGATTGGTTTACACTTAATTACCCAAAGTTTCATAGATAAAGGAATTTGTGGGGAAACCATGAAAACCCATTTAAAATCACTGGAATTTCTGTATGAAATATCCCCACAGGAATATAATCAATCATTCTATATATTATTAATTTCACATTGGTTTCAAGGAGACAGGGTGTTCACATTGAATTATGCATTAGGACTAGACTTTTTTCCTCATTTTTTTGTCTTGTAAGTCTATATGCTAGTTTGATAAAGAAAAATATGTTAAAAAGCAAACAATTTTGTGGGGGGAAAAGAACATTTTAATCCATATTATAGTGAGACACTTAATTATTATTCATGAAAGCTTAATCCCATGTTCCCTGAGAATTTTGGATGTTGTAATTCCAATGCATCTGGTGAAGTCAGGTTACAAAGAGCTTCCATTTAGAATTAAATAATCTGGTATACCTTTCATTGTCCTTCCCTTAATTTTGTTTTGTTCTGATTCTTTTTCTAAATGTGTAATCCACTTTAATTAGAGCATTCAACGTTGTGTTTTATTGTATGTATTTCCATGCATATTTTGAATTCTTGTTTTTATTTACATCTATTCAATATTCATTGCAGGTTTTTCCTATAACAAACTTTGGAGAAAACCAAAACTGAGTACATTACACATTATCTTTCTGCTTCTCAAAGGAATTCAGGATATGTATAATTTTCTGTCTCATAACCCCGGGAAGTAGGTTAGTCTGTATGAAAGCTTACCCCCTAGGTTTCATGGCTATGTAGAGATACCTTAATTAAAATGCTAATTATTGAATTAACACATGTTCTCTAATATTTATGGATTGAATGTACAGGTTTGTTGGTTGGAGTCATGTCATATACATGGGAAATATCAGGTATTTAAATTACTTCTAAACTATTAAGTTTTTCTACAGTTTGTATTCTCTTGTTGTATGTTTCCTGCATCTGAATGGCAGGAAATTGCATATGTGATTTTTAAGAATAATAGGCTACAAGAACTGGGTTTAGTATCTGCAAATGCCCATGGTGGCATATGAACTATTAGGCAGAATATAGTTGTTGGTACAGTCCAGCGACTGAGAGATGGATATGGCTGAGTTTGGGTACTGGTATATTGGATCAAATAAGTAAACTCAGGCCCTTGGCAATTGGGCTGCCTTTATAGCCATTTGTGGTGTTCCATAATCCCATGATCATATTTTAGAACAGGTTTCCCAAAAACTGGTATTAACTTCATTATCAGAAAAACTGCACTCATAAATTCACAAATGCTGCATTCGCTTAATGACCGTTGTGAAAAAACTCATAAAATTGGATCAGACACATGACTAATTTTAAGACCATCACAAGGTACAACCATGGTAGGCAGGCTCCTTTTTGGTCATAACTTGAGAACTACCTACAAACCTTTTTCAAAATATTTGGAAACATATTTTAGATTTCTTGTGTTAGAACTTCCCATTTCTTTTTCATCCCTGAAAATGATTTTCTATACAATTATTCATAAATAGGAGGCTTTCAGTGGTTCAAATATTTTTATTCATTTGCAAGCTTTATTACCAATTCTTTAGCTAGATGTAATTGGAGGATTAATGGAAGTTAGATAAATGACTGCTTGCTCTAAAACAAAATCAATGTAGAAAAAAATAAGGGCATTACTGACGTTTTTATTCCATACCCGCAAACCTACAATTCATTTGATTGTCTTTGAAATGAATGTCTTTTCTAAAATTAACATTATAATACCCAAATTCATGTTGATATCTTATTTCTAACCCTGAGAATGCCAACTTTCTTTTATTGGAAATAATTGTGTGCAAATAAGCCTGGAAGGAAAAGAGACATGAAACAAAGAACTTTTGAAAACTTCTCATTTTGTGCCATCAGCTAAATATTTCAAAAGCAAACAGAAATGAACTAACTGTATTTGTGCAAGTTTGGTCTGATCATATGAAGGGGCTGTTTAGATCTGGAATTCTATCAACTAACAGCTACTATACAGGGAACATACTTTAAAAATGACCTGATGCTTATGCTGAATATTCAGTATTTTTTGTGGCTATTGAAACTTGAAATAAGCTTAAAGGTGGAAGATGAAAGTTATTAATCATTAAACAAAACTTCAACAACATTTCCAAAATAGTATCATTTCCATTTATTTCTGCTTTGTTTCTTTTCAACTGCTGCAGACTGACCTCAAAAAGAACTAAAGGCAAACTTCATGCTGATTTAAACTTAAGGATTCTTTTAGTAATTTTAGATTGCAAGATCTATATGTATTTTTATTGAAGCACAAATTTTTTCCTGTTAATAACGTCTTAATGCAGATGCCTAACTCTGGCCTCTTTGTAATTTAATAACACACACCTTTTGGTTTATAATTACAGTATGTTGGTTATGTCCATATGTGAGAAATTAGAACTTGGGTTACAGAACCCCACAGCAGTTAAAAACCATCTTTAAAGTTTCTAGCTTAGGGAATAAAATGCATCTTGCAGAATCAGAAACAAACTATTTGGGAGATAATAAAGATACAATCTGTACAGTCAATACTTCCTCCTTTAGGAAAAAGGTGCAACTGACAACCAGTTAGTTCGATTTGTTGGCAAACAGTACCAGGTCAGATGGGTGCAATTTTCTCATTTTAGCTTTTGTTCCTCATCAAAACCCAGGAATATGATATCATTTTCAATATACCTCTTTCTTGCAAAGAACTGGCCAGCTATGTTTCATCTTCCTTGACAGAGGAACCCTTGCAGCTATGATCCAACATAAGCTAGCTGAAACTTTTGGAGTATTTCATAGGATTCATCGTTCTCTATTGTGTTTGGTGGGTACGCATTGAAACAGATGCCAAGTCTTATGCGTTTTCTTACCACTTTAGTGTAAGACACACTTTACTGTGTCCTGTCTTTCACCAATAAGCTAGCTGGACTGATGGAACCTGTCCCTTTCATTCCTCACGCAAGGGCTTTGAGATAGTTTCCTTGTAAATCTTTAATTTTATTAAAGATTTATCATAGACCAAGGACCTAGGCACAATTAAGTGGCATCTTACTTCTTTTCTAATGCCATCTTTTTGAGATAGTTCATATATTTATTCAACATGTTTTCCAGAACTATTGCCTTGCCTGTACATATTTATAATAGAAGTCCTCAATTTGTGGCATTGTTTAGGCAAAATATTTTATCAGTTGATGGAGAGTTCCATCTGTCCTCTTTCCATAATTCAGAATTGGATGAGATGATGTTACCTAAGAACTTTAATTGGTTCATTTTTTTTTTTTCTTGTGGCTGCATTCACTTATACTCAATTCATTCTTCTACTCTAATGTTGCAATTTTACCAATGGATATCATTATCTGTTCACAAAATGTTTTCCAGTCCTCTCCCATTCAGGCAGTCTATTTTTTCCAGTAACTGCAGCTACTCAATGCTGATTTTTAGTGACCTATTCTGGTTTTCCACCACATTTCTCCACTCTGCATGTTTGTCTAAAAAGCTAGATGGAAAATTTCCTGTACTTGTACAGTTTAATCCTGTAACTTTTTTTCCTGCTATATCACTGCCCATTCTGCCCTAGTCCTGCATCACACCCATCATTCTCTGCACACTTGGTCTCAATACTTCCATCATAATTGCAGGAGGCAAAAAAACTGAGGTTATGAGGTTCTGGTTCTGTGGGAGAAAGGAGAGAGAACAAATTATTCAGAAGGAAAAGGTACTTATATGTCCACTGAAAGAGTGATGGAGATTGCCCTGAATGAAGTCCAGGGAGAGAGTTCTGGAATTGTGGGAGTTCGGATGAAGATATATATTCTATAAACTAGAACTACCCCTTCTTGCAGTTTGGTGTTAGACCGAAGTAAAGATTCAATAGGAGAAACCTCTAGCAATTTCTCCCAGAGAATAGATGGCAATCCTGTCTCTCTTATGATATCCCTGGGCAGGAGGAAAGCTCTGAAACTTCAGCCAACTAAGAAATGGAAGATGATGATGAATGGAAGAGAAAAGAACAGAGAAATTCCAAAGTAGTGATCTCTGTCTATTCCAAATGAAAAAGAATCAGAAATGGAAGGAGGACCACCATAGCCCCCAGCTGATGGAATTCAACTTTGCATACACCAGTTTTTGACATCTTAAAGCCTCTTCACCATTACAGCAATAAATATAGAGACATTTAGTAGATGGACCCTGCACTTTAATGTCATGTCCTTCTCTAAAAGATTTATTTTGCACTTTGGTCCAACAAGCCACCTACAGTATTGGTTAAGCTGATATTTCCAGAGCTTTTATTGCTTCCTCCCACAGTTCAGTCATCTTTCTTTTCTGACACTGACCTGTGCAGGTCAAGTACTTATCTGATTTCTTCTCTCTCCATAATGCAGGAGAGCACATTATAGTTCTCTTAGTTATAAATATTCTACACTGAAGTCACTTGGGCTTTCCTAGCACTATGCTATTCCTTAAATAGAGCTTGTCTTTATTTGTCTTTCACACAAGTAGTAAACTCAAGAATGCTTTCAGATAAAAGTTATATTCCTAGCTTCAGAATTTCTCTCTATTCATTCTTTCTGCTGTGTAAAACTATCTGCTATCCCACAAGGGACTATTTGGCCCAGAGAAGAAAAGAGATTTAAAGAGTAGGCAGAAAAACAAAAATTCTGTTTTTATTCTAAGAACTGCTGGGTAGTAAGATTTATTAGACGGGATGACTATTGGTGATTCATCAAAGACAGCTGACTTGATGGAGATGCTGAGCAATATAAATGGCAGAAAATGATGTCTTTGAAAGGAACTGCTGAATACTCTTGGGGCAGCACATGTTCTGGAAGAACAAAGGTCAACAGAAACCATGAAGAAGCAGTCTCACATAGGTGGGGAGGAGAGGAGGATGCACCTGGTACCTCCAGGTTGAATGAGGGGAATGAGAAATTAGGGAGTGAAGGAGGTGAAGCTGATGAGACAGGAAGCAGAAATTCTGAGACCCATTAGATTGTGTAAACATAGAACAGGTGCATTCCAGTTTCATGGCTGGGAAAAAATGACCATTATTCTATTGACCCAAAAAAGGTGCAAGAAAGGGTTTATGATGTGGGCAGATTTATTTCTATGTTCTATATCAGATAAATCTTCTACATTATTTGACTATTTTCTTTGTCTTCAGTAAAACAACTAACCTAGTAATAGTACCGAGTCCTTGAAGTTTCTGCTATTAACTAATATGTGAATGCAGAGATGAATTTGGGGAAGAACAGAGATGGATAGTTGATACTTGAAGCCTCCCTTTAACTTCCTGTTACCTAAATACTTTTTCTTTTTAATTTTCAGTGCTCTCAGAAGAATCATCACTCAGCTGCCTCAAAATCTTTTTGTCAGGCATACTGCAGCTGAGCTGCAAAGATCCAACTGACAACTAGAAGATGTGTATCATGTAGAACAGTGTTGGTCAACCTTGGAGACTTGAAGATGGGTGGATTTCAACTCCCAGAATTGCTGGGAGTTGCTGGCTGGGGAATTCTGGGAGTTAAAGTCCACCCATCTTCAAGTCACCAAGGTTGACCAAGATTGATGTAGAAGATGATATCAGATGATGTCTGTATGGAATTGTTGCTTTCTTCAGATAGACCTTGACTTACAGTACAACCTCAACTGAGCCCAAAATTTCTTTTGCTGAAAGAGTTAAGTGAATTTGCCTCGTTTTACGACCTTTCTTGTCACAGTTGTCAAATGAGTCACTGCAGCCATTAAGTTAGTAACACGGTTGTTAAGTGAATCTGGTTTACCCACTGACTTTGCAAAAGGTGATCACATGATCCAGGTACACTGCAGCCATCATAAATATGAGTCAAGCATCTAAATTTTGATCAAGTGACCATGGGATTCTGCAACTGTTGAAAGTGTGAAAAAAGTCATGTCACTTTTTTAAAGTGACATTGTAACTTCAAACGGTCACTAAATGAACTGTTGTAAGTCAAGGACTACCTGTAATTGGATTTTCTGGTATTTCTCTGCAGACATTTATTGGATTTTTGCTTCCCAATTATAGTATTTTATTCTGTTCTTCCCTTCCTAATCCTTCATAACCAGTGAGGAAGGATGTGAATACCAGAGATTACCAGGGCAGCTACTAGGCTTCTGCTTCTTGGACCTATTGCAACTGCTGCCAAAGCAACAGCTCAGTTGGGAGTAACAGCTGTCAGGCCCAGCCCAACAATGACATAGAACAATCCAGCTAAAGTTCAGTTTTTTATTTGTTCACTCCAAATGGACAGAATTTGTGCTGAACTAAACATATGCCAATAGTCCTCCACTTATGACTGGTCACAGTGAATGTTCAAAGTTATGACTGACCCCTCTCCCAAAGGACCTGGTTTTGAAGTTCTGAGAGCTACCTCCGGGTCATGTGACCACATTTCATGGACTTGGCAACCGGCCCGCATTTATGACTGCAGTGTCCCACAAACACATGACCGAAATTTATGATGTTTTTGCCGAAAACGGCATTTACTTCCAGTTTTTGGCCACCAATAGACTCCCACCGGCTGGTACGCTCTCATAGAGAGGGGCTCCTCTGGGTGCCGTCGGCCAAACAATGTCGACTGGCGGCCCCTAGGGGGAGAGCTTTCTCTGTGGGGGCACCTACTATCTGGAATGAGCTACCCCCGGAGATACGGAGGATCCCGAATCTGCGCACCTTCCACTGCGCTCTCAAGACCTTTTTATTCCATCAGGCGGGCCTGGCCTAATCTTTTCCCTCTTTTTTAATTATGTAAATTTTAATCAGTTTTTAAATGATTGGGGTGTTTTAATTTGTCTGGGCCAAATTGTCTAATTCGATTTTATTCTGTTTTTAAATTTTGTATTTATGTATTTTTACTGTTTTGGCTGTTCACCGCCCTGAGTCCTTTGGGAGTAGGGCGATATATAAATCAAATAAAGATAAAAGAAAGATAAAAGATGGGCTGATTCTTTTTAATTCTCTTCTTCCCACAACCTGACAAATTGGGACACCATGATTCCCAAAATTGAAAGGTAAAATATGACTGATCATTTAGTGACTAATTGAAATTACATTTAACTACCCGAAAGCTACTTATGACCAGTTTCAAAGTTCCGATGTTTCCTTCCTGTTACCACATATTGGCTGCTTGGCAGTTGGCCTGCATTTACAGCCATTTGCAGAGCCCTGTGGTTAAATGACCATGATTTGCAATGTTTTTGCCAGAAACTTGTGTTTACTTCTGCTTTCTGGCAAAATCTGTCTCATAGTGAACAATGGATTCACTTAACAACCATGATGTTTACTTGACGACTGCCGTGTTCGCTTAACCACCACAAAAAAATTGTAAAATTGGGTCTGGTATATGGTGACCCACTTTACAACTGTCACAACTTAAGGTTGTAATTGTGGAGTTTGATTACAGTCGTAATACAAGAACTTCCTATATGTAATTATTACTTATTTATTGCAATTTTCTCTTCCCTTTCCTCTGAAAAGTTTAAGAAAATTTGAAAAAAAGTCCTCTCCCAAGAAACCCAATAAAAATGGAGGTCCCAACTTCCATGTGCCATTAGTTCATCCAGTGTCTCTTTGGGTTTGGCTATCAAAAGTTTGTTCATTTCTGACTGTAGAAGGTCAGGGAGATTACCTTGAGGGGAAAAGGCAAGAATTATTATCTAAGCAATGAAGGTTGAAACATTCCTTAAGTCGTCCTGGGAAAGAGAATAGTATTAGAAGAGATTCAGGCAGGTTCATCTCTGATTCACTGGGATATAAGAGAGAGAGAAGGTAGTTCTCTCAGCTACTGTACAGTACTGTACTGTACTGTACTGTACTGTGGCATATCCCAATAGTATAGGATAGAGTCAGTTTCTGATCTCATCTACTTGTAGAGCTGACAATGGTGTAAATTTTTGTGAATAATAATCTGTTTTATCTAACGCAAAATATATTTGCTATTTTTCCCTTTTTCCCTTTTCCCTAAAAATTTGCTATTTTTCCCTTTTAAGATACGATACTACTTTGTTGTTTTTGCTGCAAAAAAAATCAACATACTGGAAATTGCTATCTCATGGTGTTCAGATTTTCTAATTAAGAACTACCTATTGTACTCTGCATTGAACTCCTTGCAGAAAACAAAAATGCATCCACATAATTTATTGTGCTAAAGAAAGGACTTATTTTACAAGTTTAGAAAAAACACAATGACTCAGTCATATAAAATGTGATAAGCTACGCCTTGCGTAACACCACAATTTATGGAATAAATGATAAATATATAGAAACTTCAACTCTTTGCTGCTAATGATTGTCATGTAAGGTGTTCACAGCCCTAATCTCACTCGCAACCATAAATTATAATATACAAAACATTAGTGTTATATAGCTAAATAAATCTAAATCATATACAAGTAAGCCACACTTCGTCTAAACACAGCCACTGTAAAAACTGGGATCTCTTCCAGTTGCTTAAACTAATTTCTTTTTAAGGCTATTTTGCTACTAATTTTCACAATGCTTGAAATTTCATTCAGGTTTTCCCAAGCTTATTTTATTTTTAAACTGTTTCGCACCTGTATATGTTGAAGCCTACCTGACTCTCCACATCTCCAGGCCTAAAGAAACTCACTGGAGGAATTCCTAGCTATTGGAATGTCATTGAGGAGGCAGCTGGAAAGGTGTTTTTTTCTGAACGGGCATACTTTAAAGGCAGGGCTTCGTAGGTTAAAAAGAGCCACTCAACTCTGTAGTTAATAAGGGCAACTGAAATTACGTGCCTTCCAGATAAACGCAGAGCTCAGGCTTCACTCTCGGTTAGGAATGAAGGGCCCTATAAGAAAGGTCTGAGGACCCGGAGAACGAGGTCAGCCGCTGCTGCCAGAGAGAGGCGGAGCGACGCTGCCCCGGGCTTTTGGCGCGCTTCTCTGCCAGCCGCGCCCGTTCCCGACCCTGCTGTGAAAGGACGGGCGGCGGCGGTAGAGCATCCCTCGCCCTCTCCCGAGGGAGGGAGACAAGCGCGCGGCCGCGCAGAATTCCGCCCTTCCTGGAAAGAGCAGCGGCCACTTTCACGGACTCTCGCGGGTCCGACTTTCTTTTCCACACTCACGGCTCGCCCCGCAGCGCCGAGAGACCGACGCGAGGGCGCCCCCACCCCGGACTGGCGAATTCCGTGCCCTCGAGGCAGGGAGATGGGTATCAGTGCTGCCCCGGGACTCCTGGCTCTGGTGGCGCTTTCGACGCTCGGGCGCCTCGCCGGAGCGGGTTGCGTCGAGGAAAGGCGCTGCTGTCCCGGCCGGGATCCGACGTGCACCGCCACCGGCTGGCGCCTAGACAGAATTTACGGGACCTGCTTCTGCGACGAGGCGTGCGAACAGACCGGCGACTGTTGCCACGACTACGTCCAGGCGTGCCCAGGTAGGCTGGAAGAAGGGACGGCGCTCGACGGGCGCCTGAAAGCACCTGCCGCCGAGCGAAGTTCCACGCGGGGGTGTTTTGCCTCCAAAACACTCCTAGTTGTAGTGGGGGGCGGGTTTCAGTGGTCCTAGAAATAGGGGAAACTATGTGGTCCCCCCCCCATGTCTTCGAGGATAACTACCTTTTGCTTTTGGAGTAAACCGCATCTCTTAAACTCCAGATAGGTGGCTACTTCTTGGCAAGTGCAGGGTAGGTTTACACAACTTTGGAATCTCGACAGCAGAACCACTGTCTTCACAAAATGTAATGCCAAGCGGTTATTCCCCAATAGCTTGAATGATAAATTGTGACTTGTTCTGCTCTAGTCTGTCATGGGAACTCAGCTTTCCCTTCCCACTTATTCCTGCTCCCCAAAGGAAGGAAAGTTCTGTAAAGAAAACTTGGTGCAAAACTTAAACCCACCCACTTTTCTTGACTTTTCATGAATATGAAAATCCAAAGGAAGGACAAAAATGTAAGGAACGGCCTCAAGCAAAATTCAATGAGTATCTGGAGGGCAGGTTTAAACTTTCAAAATGAAGGCAATGGATTCCTTTGCGAATTGAATCAAGTTATTAAAAAGTGTGTAACTATGTATGAATGCAATAACTTTGTTGGATTTGCGATTTTTTGGAGTGGGAGGGAAGAAAAGTAACCATACAGATTCTCTATAAAATCCTTCTGCAGTTTTAATAGATAACAATGTCACTTCTATGTAAGATATAAATGCTTTGTAAATGCAACAGAAGGAATTTATTCAA
Organism: Pituophis catenifer annectens; assembly: GCF_029215685.1. NCBI lineage: Eukaryota > Metazoa > Chordata > Lepidosauria > Squamata > Colubridae > Pituophis > Pituophis catenifer. The sequence goes on from NW_027256883.1 coordinate 35,938,939, forward strand.
AATTTAAATAAAATGGATACTGGATCCCAGAATAACAAGTGTCATCAGTGCTACATAAAATACAACTGCATTCAGAGAATTTCAAAATCATGCTATCCTTTGTACCTAAAATCATAGCAGATATATTGAAAATTGCCTTTCCTACAAATTAAATGTGCTCTCAAATCCTTCTGTTTCTTACTCTCAGTCAAATTACTTGATTTGTGAGGTCCACTATGACAAGGGCCATAATGGACTTCAAAAGACCCACCTGTCTTTTTACCTCTGGCTCTCTCTGTATTTCATGATAGTCAATCTTATAGTCATTTAAAAATAAAAATAGGGACGATCAAACACATAATAAGGATTGCAGCCTTAGCTGTATAATTCAGTTCTTGATAATGTAGTATTGAATAGTCAATGTATGCATGAAGTTTTGGTTTCTGCATTTTTAAAAGTACATTTTTTTAAAAAAATTGATTTATATGCCGCCCTTCTCCGGAGACTCAGGGCGGCTTACAATGTGTTAAGCAATAGCCTTCATACTTTTGTATATTTATACAAAGTCAGCTTATTGCCCCCACAAACTGGGTCCTCAATTTACCTACCTTAGAAAGGATGGAAGGCTGAGTCAACCTTGAGCCTGGTGAGATTCGAACTTACAGTAATTGCAGACAGCTGGTGTTAATCACAATGCTATTAGTCTGCTGAGCCATCAAGATCCAAGCTACAGAAACAAAAACCCCTTGCCCCCTTGTTGGAACAATTTTTTAAAAAGAACATAAAGCATCATTTTGCATGGCTGGGGAACCAGGAACTGATATAGGAATATGCCCATCAAATGAGAATCCTAGAGGTAATTTTTGCAGCTCAAAGGCAAATGGAAGGAAACACTTTTCAGTTTGTATAATATTTTTCAATCATGAGTTCCCCTTGCACTGTTGTCACAAATCTTTAGGGGCTGTCTGCTTTACCAGCATCTTGGACTGGCGTGCTAGCTTTGTTTCTGCTCTAATTGGTCCATTGTGAAATAGATTATATGGATTAATCTGTGGAGCACGGACGAAGGATCCCGCATCAGAGAAGAGCAGAATCTGATTGGCAAGTGGTTTCTCTGAATTCATCCATGCATGGTCATGAAATCATTTAGACAGGATGCATTTAATCAGGACTGGATGTTAGCTGGAGATAGACAGAAAGCAAAGGTAGAATTTGGGGCAGCGGATTTCCCTCTTAATGGTACTATGGAGACATTTGTATGTTACAGTTGCTTGCACAAGGAACTACTCCTTTTTATCTGTTCTTCTCTTCCCAAAATTATTTTTTGTGCTGTCCAACTACATGTCTGAGAATAAACAACAGAAGAAGTATGGAGAAGATTATTGGTAGCCAATTATCACTGATTTGGTGACACAGGGATAAGATTGTCACTTTTTTTTTGTTAAAAGACAAAGTTCCAACTTTTCACTTTTGTTCCAATTTTAATTTTTTATCAAATGTATTTTAGCCATGCTCGACATCTATAAATGTCAGTAAACAATAACTTGGCTTTATGCCTGTCTGCCAAACAAATCCTCAAATTGTTTTTCTCTTTCCTCCATGAGCTATTGGCTTAACTGAATGAAAACTGTCTTGTTTTCCGAGGTTGAATTTTCAGGAGGCATTTCAAGCAGCTGATGAATTTGTGACATCAGAACCGAAAAATGGGACTTTGGCATGCATATGTTTGGGAAATAGCAAATTTAGGATTAGAGTACAAATATTAACTAGATGCATATATTAACACATGCAAATATACATACAGGAATTTTCAACTATAAGGTAATGTTCATCATCATCATCATCATCTATAAGGTGATGTTATATAAACTATGCTGAGTGTCACTTTAATCTTAAAAACAATTATTTAATCCTGAGTCCTAAGCACTTTTAGCAATGTTGAAAGCATTTTCCACTTGAATCCTAATCAGCAGGGATACATGGCCATGCACTATTCAATATGCAGAAAGGATCTCCTTTCTGGCATCTGCTTCCTTCTAAATTTTCTATAAATTGCAAAAAAGTTCAAGAGTTTCTTGCCATGTAGGCTTTTGAGAACCCAACAGCAGTACAAGTAACATGTGCTAGCCCTCACTCTAAATTTCCAAACACCTTTATTTGCTTTGAAACAAGAGAAAACAATGAAGGACTTCTCCAATAACTTACCTTCTTCCATTTTAGTATCATACCATATAAAAATGAGATGGGTGGCCATATAAATTGAAGGTAAAGGAAATCATTACAGGCCATCAACCATGCCAATATTTTATTGCTTGGTGTTGTAGTTCCTATCCTATGATTCAAAAGGTGGACTTTGAGATGATCTGAAAAATGTATGTATTGATATAGGTACCACTTTTTAGAGACTTATGTATTATAGGTGATAGGCTGAAAAAAATGGGATTAGAACATATGAATATGAAACTGTAAAATTATTTTATGGGCAAGAATATTTTAAGCTATGGTTTGGGTATTATTTTGGAAAAGAAAGGAGGAAAGTTATTGAAGTAGAGGCCCAGATGGATAGGCAAGTGAAAAAAATGTGTTCTAAAGCAACTTTATTTCCACAATAGTTTTAAAAATGACAGATCAGTGTTAACTTCTGATCTTCTTAATCTATTTCTTCAGGAAAAAGCAGGTTGTGTGACCTACTAAATTAAGTTTCGCTAAATGTTTATAGAGAAAAGATAAAACTTTGACAGTAACAAATGACTTCATGAGTTTCGTTGTGACAGTATTTTTATAATTCTTTTGCAGCTGTTTCGTGTGTTGTGGGGGAATGGAATCACTGGAGTGGCTGTGCAGAACAATGTAAACCCACCTTCCGGATGCGTACACGTATTATAGAACAAGAGCCAAAAAATGGTGGGGAGCCTTGTCCTCCGTTGGAAGAAAAAGCTGGCTGCCTGGAATACACAACTCATGAAGGGAAAGATTGTGGAGATGGTACACATGCTTCCCACTTCTCTCTCTCTCACACACAATTTGCATCCTTATCAAACGGCTTCCAGTGTCTTATAAACTTGTTTAATCCATTGTCTCTAATCAGAGTGGTTAATTTTGCCATCTCTGCTAATTCAATCTTCTACAGTGAACATCCCCCTTTCCTTCCAATACTTAGCATATACAATCCTCACAGCGGTCACCATGTAAAGAAATAAGGCCCCCAAATGTTTTTCAGTTGATTTGTCCATAATACCTAGAAGAAAAGCTTCAGGTTTCATTAATATTTGTAATTTAAATATTTTCTGCATTGTCAATATTGTATCTAGTATGATTTAGCATACTTTCAAGACCACCACATATTGTTAGAATGTACCTGGATTTTGGTTGCATTTCCAACTTGTTGGAAATCCCTTTATACATTTTTGCAGTCTATCTAGAGCCAAATACCAACAATTCATCATCATATAAAAACCTTTCAAACTGTAATTCACAATGAATTTTAAACCATTGGTGCATACATTCTGCCATTGGTCTAGAATTATAGTGTAACCATTTTTTTTCCTATTTTACAATCTTCATCTTCCAGATTTATCATAACTAACATTTTTTAAACTTCAGCAATCAGGTAGTCATCTCCAGAACATACATTCATGTCCAATTCATATTTAACTCCTGCAGACACAAAACCTTTTTTTTTATTAAGTTTAAATTTTTCAAAAACTCTATAATAATTAAACCAATCACAAACAAATCCTTAACTTACTAATTGTTCTCTTGTTTTTATTTTCTTCAAATATTAGTAAGTCTTGATATGTCATCCATTTGGAATCTAATAGCATCTCTTTCCTGTGTAATGCTTCATGGGTGATAGCCAGTCAGTCAATCTTCTGTTATATTTCTACCATATATGCCCAATTGATTGTTTAATAACATGAGTCTGAAAACCAGGTTTAACTTTTATCTTATTATACCAAAATAAGCATGTCACCCAAATACTAAATCAGAACCTTCAAGCTCTAATAAACTTGAGTTTTTAAAATTATCCAATCTTTTAACCATACCAAACAACAGGCATCATAATATAATGTGGTCTAGTAAACCCAGAACTCTTTTTTAGCATCCTGTAGGAGCTTATAGTTAATTTGTAGTTTTTTGTTTTGCCACTTCCACATCCCTGTATTGAGAAGATAAGACTTTGATATTGAATATGCTGAATTCTGTTCTTTAAAAAAGGCAGGATCTCCTACCCTCACACTTATCCAATTGATTGAAATACCTGACTCTAATTTCTCCTTCAAATGAACTGATAATCCTAGAAGTTCATATATTTTTGCCACACAGAAATGTTGATTTGGATGGTTTTCGTTAATGAATAAATGAGCAATACGTTTTTACTTATTTGCTTAATTAGGTTCTCTAAACTAGGATTATCTAGTTTTAGGACTTGTGTAGAGAACTGATCATATTTTAGATCATGTTTATGCAGAAATATTGAAAATTCAAATGGGTTCACAAAGTTTTAAGCACCACTATATACCAAAGGATGGAGCAGGCAGTTTTAACTTTGTCCAGTTTTATATTATTTTATACAGCTTCTACTCTCTGTTAGTTAAATAGCAACACCAGCTTTACAAATTTTATTTTCATAATAATTCTGTTCTTCCCAGTTCCTGCATTCATAACTACTTCTGAATATAGTAAAGAGAGAAAAAAGACAGCTGTACATCCAAGGTGGTCTTCAGAAACAGAAGATTCTAGGTAATTACAGCTAAAACTTTTACCACCTTCTCTGGAGATACATTTCTTTGAATTGTGTTGTATTTGTCTCAGAGTCAAAACATGTATATACAATCTTGACATTTAATATACATATGGGTATTTCAAATTGGAAGAAGGTAATTTTGTATAACTATCCATACAAGATAGATTAAAACAGTTTCTGTACTAAAACTATAATTCTGAAAAGTGCCATTGCTTTTCTTCTTCACACATAATTTTCTTCAGTTCGTTTATTTGTTGAAAAATATGGTTTTGTAGCACTGCCTATAATAAAGTGAAATAAAGCAGTATGTTTTGCAAAGCATGAACAATTATGTATTTTTTTCTACAAAAAGCCATTTTAATGTTTATCTAATTTAAAATAAGTTAAATAATTTAAAATAAAATGATACATTTTATATGTAAGCTTTAAACACTTTTTAAAAAAATCCTGACTTTAAAAACCCACATATGGGAATTATAGTTCCCAATGCTAGTAACACAAGCCCAATGAGCTTATCCCTAGTAGAGTCATTGGCTTCCTGACTATCTTTCATGTATTATAGAGATGGGTAAACTGCCTGTCTACTAAGTATGGTCTTTATTATTTGCAAGTGGCTTTTGAAATTAGACAATCTCATACTATTAGTAAAGGCAATCCGTGCATCCTGATAGTCTGCTGCTGAGTAGAGAAAGGCAAAAAGAAAACAAAAGAGGTATAGAAAGACAAATGTGTTTTATTAAGAAAATGGCTGGTCTCACTATTGGCAGATGTGATTCAACGAAGAGAAAGTTGCTCACTCTGATATTCTCAGGTTTGTGGCCTAAGGAGTTCAGTCTTCCCCAATTTTTTTTAGTAGTCTTAATTACACATCAGAGTCTGAGCCATAGCTGCTAACGATTACTTTTAACTTTCGGGGAAACTACTTTGTCTGGCTAACAGCTTCATAGATTATATATGCTATAATTACCTTTCAGATGTATTCTTGCATTATTAACAAGCACTTCCTCCCCAAAGGAGTTACTGTGTGGAATTTAAAACAGAATCATTGTCTCCTTACTGCTCTATGGAAACTCGCCCGTATGCTCGATGGATGCAGTACCTTCGAGCAGGCTATACAGTATGTGTAATCTGCCAGGAGCCAGCAATGCACAGAGATAGCTATCGTTGTCCTGGAGATGGAACTGATACTGATAGGTAAGCAACTAAATTTCTTATCTGAATCTCTATTAATAATACAAAGTCCTTAGAATCTATATATTGTTTCATTTATGAATTTGTAGCAAAAATTCTCAAACCAACACATGACATGTATTAGGTTTATATACATTTTTCCTTCAAAAAAATCAGTTTTATAGCTTTATCTTCTCAATTTCCATCTCTAAGCCTGTGAATTTCAATAGTTATAGTTAGGGGGGTGGGATTCAGAAATTTTAGCAACCGGTTCTCTGCCCGGTTGCTGGATGGGCGTGACCTAGTTGGCCTCCTGCACCATCGGGGGGGGGGGGGTGGGGGGGGGTGGGGGTGGGGTGGGGTTTGTTTTTGCCCTTCCCAGACTCCGGAGGCGAAAACTCCCCCGGGCTCCAGAGGCCAGAAACGGGCCCATTTTTGGACTTCTGGTAGCCTTGATAGTACAGTGGTCTAAGCACCCTGTTATTAACACAGCTGCCTGCAATTACTGCTGGTTCGAATCTCTCCAAGGCTCAAGGTTGACTCAGCCTTCCATCCTTTCTAAGGTAGGTGAAATGAGGACCCAGATTGTGGGGCAATAAGCTGACTTTGTATAATTATACAAAAGTATGAAGGCTATTGCTTAACGCATTGTAAGCCGCCCTGAGTCTCCGGAGAAGGGCGGCATATAAATCCAATTAAAAAAAAAAAAAAGTTAAAACAACACTGAAAAGTGACTTAGGGCTGGTTTTCACGCTTATGACCACTGCAGCATCCCCATGGTCATCTCATCAAAATTCAGGCTTTTGGCAACTGGCAATGCATCTATGACAGTTGCAGTGTCCAAGTGGCCTGTAATCACCAATTGTAACCTTCCCAACCAGCTTCCAAGAAAGTCAATGTGGGAAGCTAGATTCACTTAATAATTGCATGACTCACTAAAAAACTGCAGTGATTCGCTTAACAATTGTGTCAAAAATGTTCATAAAATGGGGCAAAAGTCACTTAACAACTGCCTTGCTTAGCAATAAAAATTTGGGATTCGGTTGTGGTCATAAGTTGAGAACTTCCTGCACATGTGAGATTCACATTGTAATTTTAAAACAGAAGTATAGAAAATAATAGCTGTGCTTTTTTCACGAAAATCAAGAATTGCATTCCACCAAATTACAATTAGAAATGATCTATTTTCCGTAACTTGGCTACATAGAGAATTTAGACTTTGCAGCTTCCAGTATCTCACCCTTTAATTATTTTCTTGGCCTCATTGTTCCATCACTTCATTTTACTTTTATCTTCATAATTGTATTAAGACAATTTAGTAGCCATATTTTAATTACCATGGGGCATCTTAGCTCATACAAATTATAATTTGGAATGAATTCCAGGTGAATTTTTTCTGTATTTTCATTGTTAGAGAATAGCAATAGCACTTAGACATATATACCGCTTCAGAGTGCTTTACAGCCCTCTCTAAGCAGTTTACAGTCAGCCTATTGCCCCCAACAATCTGAGTCCTCATTTTACCAGCCTTGGAAGGATGAAAGGCTGAGTCAACCTTGAGCCTGGTGGGATCTGAATTGCAGGCAGCCAGCAGTTAACAGAAGTAGCCTGCAGTACTGCACTCTAACCACTGCGTCACCGAGGCTCATGGAGCTCATGAAACTCCTCACAATGGAGTTCTTCTGCAAATTTAGGAAGTATTCTGGTTCAGTAAAACCATAGAATGGTCAGCCTTCCCAGGTAGATTAGACAAAAAACATAACCAGAGTTTATTCTACTTTATTGTAAGACTACATTAATAGCCTTTTGCAAGTCTGAAAGTACAAATCATCAATTTGTCTGTTTTTACAGGCTGATAACTTAAAAGAGGATTCTTTCTGAGTTTCTTTTCTCTCTCTTTCTCCTATACAGCTATGGGCTCCTTCTCTATTCTTACCTCTTCATTCTTTAGGCAGCACTTTTCCACCCATCTCCCAAGGTTGTTCCCACATACCATCACAAATATAGTTATATTAAACGTATCTATTAAGAGTTCTACTAATATTGGAATGGTCAAGGAGACGATTCCTCCTTCCACCTGCATTTCTTCAAAAGCTGGAAAACTGGAAGACCATTCAAAGAAGCATGAGAAATATAAACAATTGCTGTGAATGTTTTGCACAAAATTCAGCAGAGATATTTAGAAATTTGTGGGAAAATAAATACAACATCTCTGTAAAGCAGCCACGTTTATTTTCAGGCTTCTAAGGAAGTGGGAAAGGAGACATGACTTAAATGAGTCACATGAAAGATGACATTGTCTTAATGAGTCGTTTTGTTAAAGCATCATCTTTTATCATGATCACATGGAGATCTGCTTTAAAGGGCTGCCATTCCCTTGCCTTTTGAAGTATCTCTTCAGAAGCATTTCAAAATGACATATAGGTGTACTATGATCCTCTTTCCAAGTCCATCTGCTAGATACCAGAATCCTGAATGAGAAATAATCTTTATGTTCAAGAAATGTCACTGTTTGCATCCCAACAGTTTGCAACTGTTTCAGTCAAGAAAATACTATTTGCTCTTATGTGGGTAGTGAAAATTACTGCCGTGTCCTTGTAACTGTTTGCTATCTATGAGAATATTCAAATAGGGAAGTCATTATTTACACCATTCCTCACAATAGGATATTAACGTTCTATGAAGGAATATCTATACCATTAAGACAATATATTTCCATTCCATTTTAGGAATGCAATTCTCCACTGGCAAGCCGTTGGAAACCCATCCTGCTATGGAACGTGGAAGAAAATTCAGCAAGTGGAAGAATGTTCATGCCCTCTTGTACATAGTTTTATTTTTACATAGCAGAGTAAATATATACTTTAATATATTTACCTGAAGTATGAAATCTAGCACTGGACCTATGTAAATATTTTAGGTATTGAATAAATGAGAAATCAATTTTTGACATTACAGTCTTGTATGAATGAATAAAGTTAAATGAACTATATAAAGTTATATTGGTCTTCCCTGAATTCAGTACTAATAATTATTGTAAAATGCCATTAAAACAGATAAGCCGGATAATCATTTACATAAATCAACTGTAATATGGCATTTGTTCTTTTGAAAAATGTCTGCTTTATTTATAATTGAAAATAAATATTGGAAGTGGAAGTTATTGAGATTAAACCAGAAGTATATTTAGTAACATCACAGTTCATTTTGGGGGGTGGGGGGAGACAGGGGTGGTGGTGTGTCCCTTTAAATCAGTTTTTGACTCTTGACAACTACCCTGACTACTCCTGAAGTTGCCTTGGCAAGGTTTTTTTGGTAAGTGATTTGCCATTGCCTTCTGCCTAGAGTTGAGAGTGAGTGACCCAGCTGGCTTTGTGCCTAAGGCAGGGCTAGAACTCATGCTCTCCTGGTTTTGGGGTTAATGTCTTTGCATTGCATTAATGTCTAATCATTGCATCAAACTGGATCCCTCAGCTTCTTAGAAGCCAAATCTAGGACTAAGCCATTGGCAGCCTGTCTGCTCCATGTGAATTAAAAAGATAGCAAGGCTCCATGCATAGCAGAGAAAAAAAAAATCAGAAGCAGATTGTAGGATAGGACACTAACTGGTATCCAGAGTTGATACTCAGCATTATCATCTAAAAGTCACTGTGATGACTATACTGAAGGACTTTTATCTACGGAATCATTTAGCTTTAAAAAATTTTAAATTTCATTCTTAGTACTGCAAGGATCAATCTGGTGCACTCATTATTTTTGGTATCAGTGTCATTGACAACATTACACAACCTCTCTGTGACCAGTTTGCCTTGTTACCTTCTTGGAGGAGGCCTCATGTTATTGGAAGTAGAATATCTAGATTCAGTCTCAGCTTTGTTCCATATAGTATCAACCTTGTGAACTTTCAAGTTTCCTCTTTCTGCTATGTATTCAAAATGGACAGTGATTAAGATGTATGTATGTTTGTGTATATGTACACATACATACTTTTTTTGAGAGCAGGCATCAGAACTTCATTCTTAGTATGTGCCAGTATGCTCACAGTAAAAAATGACAATAAAGGTTATCCTATCTTATTTTATCTGAAGGATAACAGATTAACTACCCTTTGCTATTTGAGAATGAATCCCTTGCAAGCTTATAAAAGTAGTGTTATTAGTGATCAAAGCCTCACATCAAATGACAACCAAATCTGTAAAACAAATTGACTTTCGGAAACAAGACCGATATTTAAATAAATGCCTATATTCATGAGATTTTTCAAAATATTGCTCCCACAAAATACTATACAACTCCTATGTAGTTCTTTGGACATTCCTTAAAATAGAAGAGTCGCTGATTAAGAATGGAGAAGTTACTTAATGTGATTGATCACAAAAAGCTATAATATAGTTAACAAAATAAAAATGCAGCACTCTGAATTGAACTTAATAACACAATATATTTGTTAGAATTTCCAGACGTACAGTCTACATTTTACTTCAGTGTTGCCCACAAGTTGAACATAGTGGGTTCATATTTGAATAGTTAACTCAATAAAGCATTGTAGGCAGCCAAATTATCAGTCTCTGAGCCATATAAAAAATATTATGGAAAGAGTTGCAGAAATATTCCTATGTTCTAAAGCAGTGGTTCTCAACCTTCCTAATGCCGCGACCCTTTAATACAGTTCCTCATGTTGTGGTGACCCCCAACCAGGGGTGGGTTCTAAATTTCTTTTACTACCAGTTCTGTGGGCGTGGCTTATTTTGTGGGCGTGGTTTGGAGGTCATGTGACCGAGTGGGCGTGGTTAGCTGGTCATGTGACCAGGTGGCCATGGCTATGTGTATAGGGACTACTCAGAGGGCTGAAAAAAAGTCATTTCTGACAGGTCCTCGCACTTTTGACTGGTCCTCGCACTTATGACCATCCTCACATTTATGCCTGTGCAGCATTCTTAACAACCATGTCACTCATTTCACAACTGCTTCTCTTCAACATGGTATAAGATAGGGCAAAAAACGTAAAATGTGAGGACAGTCGTAAATTCGAGGACTGGTCAAAAGTGCGAGGACCAGTCAAAAATAACTTTTTCAGCCCTCTGAGTAGTCCCTGTGCACAAAAGGACTACCCAGAGGGCTGAAAAATGTGATTTCTGACAGGTCCTCGCACTTTTGACCGGTCTTCGCAGTTATGACTGGTCATCATTTATGCCCATTGTAGCATTCTTAACAACCATGTCACTCATTTCACAACTGCTTCTCTTCACCATGGTGACAAGATAGGGCAAAAACGTAAAATGTGAGGACAGTCGTAAGTTCGAGGACTGGTCAAAAGTGCGAGGACCAGTCAAAAATAACTTTTTCAACCCTCTGAGTAGTCCATATGCATAAAAGGATACAGCAATAGAGAGGGATGAAGGAAGGGAAGGGAAATTAGAATAGGAGTGAAGGTAAGAGAGGGAGGAAGAGAGGAGGAGAAGGAGAAAGAGGAAGTAGGGAGAAGAAGAAGAGGGGGGAAGAGAAAGTAAGTAAGAAAGAAAAGACAAAGGTGGTAGGTTTGAGGAGAAAGATTGCTGTACAATAAAAAAGATGAAAGGGAAGAAAGCCAACCCCAAACAAATATAAAGATATTAAGATAAAGAATGAATTGTTAAACTTTAAAGAATAAAAGAGAACAAATAGGAATAAATAGCAATAATTAGAAACACACATACAAACATACAACATATTTTCTTTGAACAGAGTATTTGGCCGGTCCACAAATTTAAACAGTTGTAGGAGGTTAGCAGCCACCCCTTTCCTAGAAGAATGAAATATTTTGGGAAATATTAAAAAGGCAGAATATTATATTTCCCTGGATGAGAAATGGAGAAGCATATTTTACAGACAAAGCTCCTCCCACCTTCCTGCCCCCCACTCTTTGTTAATGCGCCAGAGGCAGAAAGTCAATCCTTTGTCAAAGGACATTTGCAACACAATAGCAACAGAAACTAACACAATGGGCCCCATCAAGCCATGTGATCCTGTCCACTATTAAAACATCTTTCCAAACAGTCTCCATGTTTCCAGTGTCTTTTTCCCCACTTGGAGCAGAACCCAGAAGGATATTTCTTCCAACACAATATTTAGTCATTTCAATTAAATTTACAATTTCTATATTTCCTTTTTACCATATTTATTCCTCAACTATTTTTTTAAAAAAACAATATTACCCTTCATCCTCATCTCTAATCTTAATCAAATTCAATTTTTCCCTTCTATTCTATATTATACCCCTTTGCATTGTCATCTATTTTTATATCCATCCTCACATTGGTTAATTATGTAATACAGTTGTTTAATACAAATTCAACATTTTAATATAAATCAATTAGTTATATAACTATCTTTTTTGTATATTTATCAATATGAACATGAATATTCCAATTATTTCCATGCAATCCAATTTCTTACAAATCAATTAATTATATTTACCAATAATAATAAACCAAATAATTTCCCCCATATATTCCTCCAAACCACAACTTAACCATTTCTGCTTTCAACACAATATACAATTAATAGTATCTCAATTATTACAATTCCCTAGTTAAATAGAGCTTTTTTTCTTTTGTGTTTTAAAATCTTGAACCTCCTCTTGCCCTAAATTTCCCATTGTTTGCAGTTTTGTACCTACCTTTTTTGGTTAGGAAAAAGAAAAAGAAACCTCTCTGCCTCATTTTGTCACTTGCAGCTAAGACCCTGCTTTCGCTTTCTCTTTTCAGTATAGCTAGGGGGAAAAAAACTTGCTCCAGGAATTTACCTCTTTGCAGCTAGCTCTTTGAAGCCCCGCGGCAAGAATTTAAAGTTTTTTTCCCTCTAGCCATCAGCTGGGACTCCGGAGCAGCAATAGATTGGGAGTGGGCGGGGTAAGCGAACGGCGACCGGGCGATCCAGCAGAGGCAGAGGGTGAGTGAAGGGGGGGGCGAGAGAGGGCTTTGGCGACCCCTGGGAAATGGCCGTTCGACCCTCAAAGGGGTCGCGACCCCCAGGTTGAGAACCGCTGTTCTAAAGCATTATTTCTTTGTTAAAGTATTTCTTGCACTGAAAAATTTAGTCTCCCTGTTCTGTTTGCATAGAACAATGAAGATGTCCTTATTAAACAGATCCAACATGGATCTTAAACTTGTCTGCTTAAGACTCTACTTATGTCTTAACTTTGCAGTATTTGTATGATCCTGCAAGATATTACCCTGAATTTCTTACAAGCTCTCCAGAATGAAAGGTTACCGTATTTTTCGGAGTATAAGATGCACCGGAGTATAAGACGCACCTTATTTTTTTGGGAGGAAACTAAGAAAAATAGGAAAATAAGAAAAAAGCTGACTGGCAGGTAGATCGGTCTCCTGGAATACCCCCAATCAGCTGTTCCCAGAGGTGAATTTTAGCCACAGATTCCTTGGTTGTAAGCTCTGTGCCTTGCTTTTTTTTCTCCCTCTGAAAGCCTCAGAAACAGCTTCAGAAAAAAACCTCTGAAGCTCTGTTCGGCTTCTTTTCTGAAGCTCCATTTCTGATGCTTTTTTCAGCCTCTGAAACCTCCGTTTGAGAAGCTGGGCGTAGCTACATTCAGAATATAAGACGCACCCAGATTTTCACCCTTTTTTTGGGGGGAAAAACGATGTGTCTTACCACTCCAAAAAATACGGTAAATCAATCTGAAATTGCTTGTCTTAAGCAGCTTTATTCAGATGATAACTAGGTAACAGACTTCAATTTAACAACTTATCACCTCTAGATTTTCAAGAATCAACGAAGACACCAAAAACTATTTTTAGGAACTATAATTGCATAAAATGGTTCCTGTTTATTCGTTTAAGACATGACCTCATCATCAAAATATAAAGAGGCAAATAATAGGCTGAGTATCTGAGGAAAAAACAATTTAGGCCAAGCCTAACTTAACTAAAGTTCTCCATCTGTCTTTTAACATAACATTGGTTCTATTATTAAAATCATAATTCTGAAGAATTTTCATCCAGTTTCCAACTCCAAACTTCTGTACACCATTTTTTAATTTCTGGTCTTCTTCCCACTTCCATGGCTATAGAAAATTAAAATAAGGTATTATAACATGTATCTTTTCAAGCACTTTAGTTATTAGCCTAATTAGCAATTGCTGCAAGAACATTATATTTCTATTAACTCTCATTCTTGAAAGCACAATTAAAGCCTATAGCATTTGCATTTTACAAGAAATCAGCATTTTAAGAACTATTTCTTCTATTTCCATTATAAAGAATAAAAAGCTTTCTGAAAAGCAAATGATTATTTCAGATATGAGAATTACAGGGAAAAATAGAAATTACTTTTATTACTTCTAAACACAAACACACACATCTGTTCATATTTATAAAACAGCCACTTGCATCTTATAGCAATATTGTTTTCTTAAGCTACAGCAATTTCGATTTCTGTATGTGTCATAAGTCTTATCTCCAATATCAATGTAGTGATTGTCATGATTTTTTAAAATTACAATTTGAGTTGCAAACCTGTTACACTGTATCAAAATACAGACTCCAATATAGAGATTATTTGAAAGGAGCAGGACAAAGAAGCAGAAGTCTACAAAGATCACTGCTTATATGCATTTAGATTTGCATTATAAAATGGAAACATTAACATTTTTCTGAACAGAGTTCTCTTGCATATGTATTAACAAGTTCAATTTCCTTGGAATATCATATCGTTAACACCAAAGAACTTGGGACAGTTGAAATAGAAAGCTGATAAAAACCAGAGACAACCAGTTTCCAAAATCTGAGGGGCCAAACCCACTGACAAATATTTGTATTTTGTGGGTCTGAATATATGAGAATTATGTAACAGCAGAAATTCTTTCCTTTTCCTTTTGCTAACCAGCTGTAACAGAAGTGCCAAATAAGAAGGCACCTTGGCTTCTTCACTGATAATTGGCTAGATATACATTATTATGATATACTATAGACACAACCTTTTGGGCAACATGCAAAGATCACAGTTTCAATAGCATGTAGATCATTTATGGAGTGACTTTAGATATGTTGGATTTTAATTCCAATAAACCAAACCAACAGTGTTCAGGCATATTAGCTGTGTATTATACAAATTGAATTTCCAGACATTTGGAACAATTGGGGAAGGTTACCTTCTACCACTGTATTTTCTGTCCTTTATTAAATTTCACCATTTTAGATTTTATTTTTATGTCCTACTTGTATATTAGCCTATTTTTTTTTACTGCAAACCTCCACCAAAATTTGTATTATTAAGAAATACCTGCATGTAAAGAAGTAAATAAATATGAAAATATGAACACTGCACTTCTTCCTATTACACTAGGTTTGACCATTCTGCATGGCCATGCTGGATTGGAAATAACAAAGTACTTTTATCTTGTCGGATCTTGTATGTATCAGACCATACTTACAGACAGGCAGTCTTCTTGGGCAAGCAGAGAAATATTTTGGAAAAATGCTGTTTCTTTGGTTAATCTCACTAATATTATTTTATATTAATACATTATTTTGAACCTTTCTTGTTTATACCTTTTTCTTCTGACAAGCTGGCAGAAATTCATCTTGTAGAGCATCTGTAGTATTTTTCAGATTTTTTTTACCTGGTTCAGAAAAATAATACAAACACCTCTTTTGAACCCTGAAGTACTGTGCATTTTTTATGGATAACTACCGTATTTTTCGGTGTATAAGACGTACTTCCGTCCCCCCCAAAGTGGGTGGAAATGTCTGTGAGTCTTACAGAGTGAATGTTACCGAAGCCCCGCCCATCCACCCACCATTCAGCCTCTGCCTCCCAGCAATTTGCCTCCTTGCAGCAAACAGCCTGGTCAGTTTCAGCACAGCCTGATTTAGCATGAGCAGCTGATTAGCGGTTGGATCTGCCTCCCAGAATACCGTAATCAGCTATTCCAGGCTGCAGGGATCACCACTCCCCATCGCCTCTGCCGCCTATCGCCGCCTCTGTGCATCCCATTTTCAGCCCGTCCCAGGCATCGGGGATAGGCATCGGTGGCAATCCCCACTGCCTGGAACGGGCCAAAAACGGGATGTGCAGAGGCCAAAAATGGGGCATGCAGAGGCGGCAATAGGTGGTGGCAGTAATGGGAGGCGATGGACGGTGGCAATCTCCACAGCCTAGAACAGCTGATAGGTGGTATTCCGAGAGACCGATCCAATCACCAATCAGCTGCTTGTGCTAAATCAAGCTGTGCTGAACCTGAACAACCTGAACAACCAGGTTGTTTGCTGTTTGCTTGCAAGGAGGCAAATTGCTGGGAGGCAGAGGCATATTTTTTTCTTGTTTTCCTCCTCAAAAGCTAGGTGTGTCTTATAGTCCAAAGCGTCTTATAGTCTGAAAAATATGGTAATTAAACTCACTTAATTAGGGGACTAGCAGCAGGACTGCAACATATAAAACAAATAGAATAAAGTGAATCAATAAAAAATAAAACAAAGGGATATCATTTTTAAGAGGGAAAAAGAAAGCCTATGAAAGAATGTTCTGAATAAAGATATGTCATGTATTAGATTTAAGATTCAAAGGTGTATGGAGATTAGCCCAAATAAAGCTGAACCTAGTCAACATAAATGGAAATACATCAAGCACAAAGCCTGCCAAGCTACAGAATGATCATTGATACCTTGGTCTATATTTTGCTTTCAATGAGCAACTATTTTTTTAAGTGAAAGGGGGGACTCTGAAGCATGGATTGTGGGGAAGGAAATCTGATTCCCCTCATATTTCCAATATATCTATCCTGTTCAGATATACTGAAATTACGTAGTACTTACATTGAAGAGTTTTTCGTTTTGTATTTTGGGGCTTGCGGGAAATCGGATTCTGCCTTGGTTTCCAAAATGATTGACCAGGTAAAGAACAGGAATGTTTATGTAATCTATAAGAGAATGAAAGAAAGGAGATATGATAGAGAACATCTATATGGATGGTGAAACTTTTCTCCCCTTGTATTATATCATTCTTTGTTAAATTCCACTATCCGCCTATTTTTCTAACATAATACATTAAAAAAATTAACTAGGAAAAGTCATTTATTTACCAGAATATGTTAAAGCTGAAAAGAAAACTCTGCAACCTTCAAGATAACTAATGTTGATATAAAACTAGCGAATTCCAAGGAAAGTCATACTTTAACACGGTGTTTGGTGTGTTTTCCAAATGATTTTCTTTGTTTGTTTCAACTGTACTGTCGCATTGTATGGGTACCATTATGTTTTCTGAACTTTTTGTTTTCACCTCTTTTGTAGCTTCCTGTAAAACAGCAACGTTTACTTAAGAAATACTACTTTTCATATCTTTTCCAGTCTTCCTAAAACACTTTTTACCATATACTGCTAGAAAGGAATTAAAACACGAGATTAATAAAAATGTAAAATGAAGACAGCAATATAATTAACAGCTAGAGTTGTGTAATGCTTCAGTTCAGAAGAGGTGTAATGAATCAGAGAGAAGACCTGTGTTCCTGCTACCTCAATAAGCTCTTGTAAATCATAACGAGAGCAGGGCAAAGCCTAATAACTGTAGATTCAGACCAATAGTCAAGATGAATCAGCCATCACACACTTCTGCAGCATGATATTTATTCAAGTAGGAAATAATTAGATTTTCTCATTCCATTATTCCCCCTTCCAAAATTAATAACCACTTTAATGAGGTTTTTTATGTAGGTAGGAATTTATAACTTCCTGGATCTAGCTACAACTCTTTACCAGATATGAAGAACAAGGGGCAAGCAAAAATGGTTGGTTACATTCAATCAACACATCAGGTGGGAACTGAAAGTAATGCAAAGAAAGCCTCAGAAGATAAGAATCTGGATGTATCTATTGATTGAATCACTAGAATCACTAATTCTGCCCTGCAGGCATCTCTACAGTCCAGGCAGTCCAGAGACACAAGTAATCCTCTAAATAATTCCATCCTAGTTACAAATTGTTGCAATGCTATGCATTTGGTCTATTGCACCTATTATTCTGATGTTATTTAAAATTCGATAATTTGTATAGTATTACAGTTTTAACAATTGGAATGTTTTCCAATACTTTACAATATTTTAATGAGTAAGACATTCAGTCACTTATAAATATGCAATGTTAATTGTATAATTAACATTTATATAATTGAATTAGTATACATTACTTTTATTCTATTTTACTATGGTTTTCAACATACCTTCATTAAAAAATTGTTGGTTTCTTTTTTCAAGAAAATATTGATATAAGTTTTAATTCTCTCAGTCAAAAGATTAAAACTGAAAAATTGAAGAAATGGATGATATGGATCTTTTTGTTTTGATACTGCAGAAAGCTTCATTCTTAAAGGCTACAGGAAAAGAAAGTCAGAATACAATAAATATTACATATTGTGCTTCTACGGTAATCCTGCCATATTTTAAAAGAAGCAGAATATTAGTTTTGCCTCCAGAAACCAAAATGTAGGAAATTAAATCTTTATTATTCCATTATAAATAATATAATACAATATAAGTGGTAAGTACATGCAAATTATCTTTCCTAATAATAACAAATTCACTTTTGTTAGATTTTGTTAAAGTTATCAGCATTTCCTTATAATTTTCACACAACTGTGCACAGATAAGATGATACAACAATAGTAATAGCTTCTTTAGTTCAGGGTTCTCAATTTTCTTTAGTCAAACTCCTGGGCAACCAAAGCAATGCATCTCATGCCAAACATCCTCCTCTAATCTTCCTTTACATTCCTCCATTCCATAGTATTCTTTTTTAAATACCCACTTCTCAATTAAACATCCCACCCTACATATATCATGATTTGTATTAATTTCTGTTTTTCTTTCTGCCTTTAAGTTTATTTCTTCCAACTAGTTTTCCAACCCAGCAATAAATATATGGTGTCACTTTCCAAGATTTTATAGCAACGAAGCAGTAAATTATACAACATACTAAATATAATGATCTGAAAAAAAAAAACTTATGCCAATGTCACCAGTATGAATTTTTCCTTTTTATTTTATTAAAAATATTTATATGGCTGCCCAACTCACACAAGGTGACTCCAGGTGTTTACAAGATTAAAAATCCACAATCTAAGTTCCTTAAAACTTTAATAGAATTGGGTGAAGTTTAGATGGCAGTAAAATAATATTTAAAATTATTACAGAGAAATTGAATAGGCAAGAAGACATGAAATTGGATCAGAAACCTTAACTTGGTAAGGTATGACTATTGAAAATTCCTGGAGGTTTTAATGTCTGTTTTAACATTAATAGAATAGAGGATAACTTTATTTTTGACACTTTTCATAGATGGATCGATCAAAAGGCTGCTTGGTGTACTGTAACTAGTCAGTAAAGCTAAAATTTTAGGGTTTTTTATTATTAGACATTACTGAAAATAGCTGCATTCAGTGTGCCAGAAATGTAATGCATCTATTTTACTGTCCAAAATGTAACAGATAAAACAGTGAACATATTGCAGAATTATCTGCAATATTAAAATACTTTTAATCACTGCTTTCAGTAATGCATCCTGAAGGTCACAAAACCAGGTTGTGGGCACAGGTTGCTCGCCCAAAGTTTAATGGCTTCATAGATTGTAAATTAACAATGACTAGAACAGAGTAAACCCTGAAAGTTGTTTTATTAGCTCAGTAAATCTGCACATTGATCATTTACAAATATCACATGCATTTTTATTTTGTAAGGCTTCAGAACAATTGTCTAATTTAATTCAATATTGAACATACTACCTCATTGCAGGAAGATTCTGGAAAAAGTCTTTCTATCACTTCTGCAGCCTCCTGAAAATATCCTTTTTCCATATATATAGCCACTGCCTACAAAGAGACAACTTTTAAGTAATGACTTCCATTCTTTATAATAAATCTGGGAACAAGAAAACTTATGCAATTTAATGTTATGATCAATTTCACTTTTCTCTGTAGCAACTCAACTTGATGTATGGTGCCAAAGAGCATTTACTCTGTTCTTCCCGTTCAGCACAATGGAGGCATCCATCATCCAAATAAATGTTTCACTAATTCCATTAACTGGTACGGAGGACAGGAAAATCTCCTCCCTGCTACTACTAAGAATTCTTACAGACAGGATCATTTGTTGGAGACAGCTTTATCCTTTCCCTGCCTGATTTTAAGTGTGGATATAGGAGTTTCCACATGTAAAATGAATTAAGCAATATTGACAATGAATCGGAAAAAAGAAGCATGTTTGGCTTATGGAATGAGGCAGACTATGACAGCTGCTACTCCTGCATGTCCAGTTGCCTTAGTGTAATAACTGGAACTGATCCTGGGAGTATCTTATTCAACACTTTCATTTCCCATATTTCCCTTGTGCTATTCTCTCCTATGCTTTTTGGCTATCCAACATGACTAATCCAAGTGCAGAACTCTGCTCTTCTTTTCCACAACTGGATAGAGCTTCTAAGTAATCTTTTTGTTCATTTATGATGCCACAGACTATAAATGGTCATGAGATTTCATGCTGTTGCCAATTAACTGTAAACTCATGTAAATGTTTAAATTCCTAAGTGAATTTTGAAGATGCAACGATGGATTTGATGAAAACAAAGAATTATATTTTGTATTTTGTGAATGGTACAGTTTCCATGGAAATTATTGTGGGGATAGCCTACACATAGTGATTGTTTTGAAGTAGTTTCTAACATAGGGGGAAAAAAAACTTAAAATATTAAACATTGTCCGTCCTATCTCAAATGGCATGACCATTTTGATCTGACCCATGAGAAATCACAAACAATTTATAGAATATATTGTAGATCAATATATTCAAACAAACCTGAATCTGAATTAAGTACTTGATATCTTTCTGCAATTTATCTTGTTTGCTTTGTGTTTTTAGGAATGAAATCCAAACCGACAAAGCATTTTCCAGTGGTGAAAGTCTTTGGTCATCTCCAAAATCAGAATCTTAAGAGAAATAAGAAGAAGTAAAAATAGCAGCGTAGTATTTTAAAGATCAAAAAATTAAACTTCCATATAGAAAAAATACAGTCATCATATTAGAAGTCAATTTCTTCCTTTGATTTTTGGTTCACAGAAGAAAGCTTGCTAAATAGAGATCATCAACTATTCAACTGAGGTAGTTAGGGAGATGATTGAACAATCTTAGGAAATCTCTGGTTTAAAAAGTTATCCTCAGGTCCTTTTTAATACCTTGTTATACAGAGCCTGGTCAAATGCCAAGCCAAACTGTGGATATAATTTAGAGAGGGAGCAAATCAAATAGCAGAGAATAAAAGATCCTTTAAATTTTATTTTGCTACTTTTTTTAACAGTATTTGAAAAACTACAATAAACTATCTAGGGTCCTCAGTTCAGAACAATAGTTCTAAATAAGATATGGGCTTATGCCTGATTAAAGACAACATGCATTATTTTACAAGATTAGCCCTACAACTTTCTATATTATTTTTCTTTGAGCTAGGAATTCCAGAACCACAGTAGTCTATTCAAGCAATCAGTATAAAATAATTTTTGTAACTTTTATTGAAAATGGAGGAACTTAGCAATAGCAATCACTATATCAAAATCATACCATACTGTGCTCAGACTGTAATTCCTTAAGACAAGAGAACTATGATATACAATCACATCAAGAACTAATGCCTAATCTCTAGCCAAAAACATATGTAGGTTAGCTCCTTCATCTTTTGCCCCTATGATGTTCCATTGACATCAAATGTACACTTCTTGGACTAGGTTTATGAGTGCACAGTATTTGTGGAGTTTATATAAAGTTACTGGTTAAGTAGTAAGTTGGCAAGATATCCTCAGTATTAGCCTATCAAGATTAAGGACAACTTGTTTACAAATACTAAAATATGCTGCTGACTTGAAGCTGCCACTAGTGCAGATAATTGTCATTGCTGAGCATAAGAACACAAGGCCATATTTCAGAAAACGTGGTTTGTTGCAATCAACTTACCAAATTTTCAGACCTCTTTTGCTTTTATTAACAGTGGTTATTTCTAATAATTTTAGTTTATATTTTAACAATTAAAGATAAATGACAGATACAAATGTGTAGACTATGTGTGTATACATTTTTGCATTATTTTTTAGTTAAAAGAACATGTTTTTCTATAAATAAGCATATAGTTAGCATTTGATTGCCAGCATCTAATTAAGAATTCTCTCCAAAGCCAAAATATTAAAATGTTTTACCAAATATTTTTCCTTCCGCAATATATGTCAACAGCTGACAGAGGCACACTGTTTCCCTTTGATGAGTTTCTATTTTGTGCAACCCTTTAATAACAGCTGAAAAAAGAAAGCAGACATATCAGTTATGATTTTGTTCCTACAGTGCCACTGTGTGGTTATCAGTAACCTTGCCTATAATACTAAATAGAATTGACTCCCAAATAATTGTATTTAGGATTGAAACATTTCAGAGCAGTTTATACTGAATAGTTTATACTTATGCTAGTTAGTAAACAATTAACCCATCTGTCCCCCAATGTGACAATTTGAAATACCGGTAGTTATTTTGGTCCCTTAGACACTACTGCTTTGTACTATAAATCACTAATGAACATCAATGAAGAAAGAAAATAGACCTCTTCAAATATTTGTTATTCTATAATGTTCTGTAATGCTGTGCAAGTCCTATGAACTCCAAGGTGATCAAACCGGTCAGTCCCAGAGGAGATCAACCCTGACTGCTTTTTAGAAGACCAGATCCTGAAGGTGAAACTCAAATACTTTGGCCACCTAATGAGAAGGAAGGACTCACTGGAGAAGAGCCTAATGAGGACAAAAGAAGAAGGGGACGACAGAGAACGAGGTGGCTGGATGGAGTCACTGAAGCAGTTGGCATGAGCTTAAATGGACTCCAGAGGATGGTAGAAGCCAGGAAGGCCTGGAGGAACGTTGTCCATGGGGTCGCAATGGGTTGGACACAACTTCGCAACTAACAACAAATGTTCCATTAACAAACACCTCAAAAATTACAAATATTCAAAAGAAATGACTGTGACCAAAAAAAAAAAAGGATTTCTCCATTGTAATTGAAAGGTGTCCCGGGAGAAAAGGGTTGATGGATTGTTGACAGCTGCCATTGTATGAGATTGGCAGCCACATATACAAAGTTGCTCTGAGAAACATTTCTTTTAAAAGGCAGCGCGTATATAACTAAATCAAGCGAAGAAGTGTAAAAAAGCATCACCACCACAAGAAAAGAAATACAGCTGTTGAACGTCTGCCTGGCAGAACCACTGCCCTAGTTGTAGAGAAAGCCAAGGGGGAGGAAACAAGCAGTTTCTATAGCAGAGGTCTTCAAACTTGGCAGCTTTAAGACTTGTGGACTTCAACTCCCAGAATTCTCCAGCCAGCATAGCTGCTCTGTTCTATAGTCTGCTGAGCCATGCATTATGGGCTTGGGGCACCCAGCACCAGCAAAGGAGCCACAACTCCAGCCTCCCACATCCCACCAACAGCCAATTACCCAGAGCCAGGTCTCTGCTCCTTTCGAAGTCGATCCGGTTCCCCTCGCAAAAATGGCGGCACAGGCAGCGGCAGGCAAAATCCAGCATCCATCCAGCGGCTATCGACTCCACTTCAGCGAAGAGGTCCGAAGAACTACCCTCTGAAGCGCCACAATCCACAAAGTCCGCCCGCGCCGGCGTCCGAGGCACGGACGTGGCGTCGCTCGCGACAGTTAAATCACTTGTCTGCTCCATTTTCAAATCTCGCACCCCGCTTTTCCAAACGCCGCCATTTATGACAACGGTCCTTGCCGCGAAGGGCTCCACTCTTGGCCACGCCCTCCTTCCGAGCGATTGGCCGAGCGGGTTCCCCCTTTCTCTCTTGTCACGTGCCTTGTTCGCGCTTCTCGCTCTGTGGAGAAGGAGAAATACGGAGCGTTCTCTGGGTCCCGCTTGCAAGATTCTGTTGCGGGGAGAGTGGAAGCTGCAAGGATCGCACGACCAGCTCGGCTTAAATCTCTGCCTCTTTTCCCGCATTAAACATTTGTAATTCGTGATGCCTGTCCCATCGCAGAATGAAACGCGAAAGTTTACACTAGTGTTTTGCAAGTTTGACATTTTAAAGATATGTGGACTTCAACTCCCAGAATTCTCCAACCCAGTCTGCTGCTGACTGAGGCATTCTGGGAAGTGAAGTCCACACAGCTTAGAATCATAGGACTGGAAGGAACTTAGGAGGTCTTGAAGTTTAACTCTCTGCCAAGGCAGGAATCCTTATAACAGGGGTGGGCACCTATGGCCCTTTTATGACTTGTGGACTTCAACTCCCAGAATTCCTGAGCCAGCCATGTTAACTCAGGAATTCTGTGAACTGAAGTCCACAAGTCATAAAAGGGCCATAGGTGCCCACCTCTGGCTTTTACCATCCTGGACAAATGATTGTCTAATCTTTTCTTGAAAACCTCCAGCAATGAACACCTGCAACTCTGGGAAGCAAGCTGTTCCAGTGTTGTTGTTGCTGTTTTAACTGTCAGGAAATTCCTCTTAGTTCCAGGTTGAATCTTCTTCTGACCAGCTTCCAGCCTTGCTTCTTCTCCTGCCCTTAAGGGCTATGGAGAATCATGCATGCTCCCTTCGTTTCTTAAATTGGTTTATCTTCGCTTCTAACATAGTGTATACCATGATCTCCACGTGCCCATTTCTAATCCCTACCTTGAGAAGGCTTGATGGAAGGGACTGGCTTAAAATCATAAAATGAACGATAATCCTGAAAGTTTGGCAAGTAAATCCTTTTGTTTGGGGATAGAGTGAGTTATAAACTAGCCAGCTTCAGATCATTTTAGCGACCTGTGCGAATTTAGCCTGTTGTCTAGTAGAAGGTTTGGGGTGTCATGAGAATCGGTACACGGGGTTGGGTAAATCATGTAAAATGAACCAAGGAGGCACTACGAGTGCAGTAAGCCCGTCGATGGAAAGAGCAACGACTTGATCTCAGTTCAAATATTCCTCATGATGCTGTGGAAAGCGTAAATAATTCAGGAAGAAGCAGACATGAGAGGAGCATAATTGCCCTTCCTGAAGACATTACAGCCTTTTAAGGATGAATGTTCTCTTGCTTTTGCGCCGGCGGGATGGGGACATGAGGGTGGTCTCGCGTTAAACTCCTTTTTTTGAGGGAATTGCAGAAAGAAATCGCGGTAGAGTGAGTCAACGGGCAGAGAAGCTCTTTGAAAGTCTGATCCTGGGCGAGGCTGAATTAAGATCACACAAAGGGCTGAAATGCGTGGAAAATGTGAGTGCACCTAGAGAAGTAGGAAAGATGTCGCGGCATCCTATTTGGTCCCACGATTTTCCTTACTGGAGATTGTGTCAGCGATGCTGAGTGTGCTAAGAGCTGTAAATAATTATTAAGTGCAAAGGATAAATGGACTATCAATGTACTCATCCAGTGGAAATTCCACTATGTCCAATGACTGTCATTCTAATAAATGTTTAATTTTAATCCATAAAGTAAAGGTTCCCCTGGGACAGGGGTGGGCAAATGTGGCTCTTTTACAACCTGTGTCCACAGGTTGTAAAAGAGCCACATTTGCCCACCCCTGCCCTGGCACATATGTGCTAGTCGTTCCAGACTCTAGGGGGCAGTGCTCATCTCCGTTTCAAAGCCGAAGAGCCAGCGCTGTCCGAAGACGTCTCCGTGGTCATGTGGCCGGCATAAACGCCAAAGGGCACGGAACGCTGTTACCTTCCCACCAAAGGTGGTCCCTATTTTTCTACTTGCATTTTTTACGTGCTTTCAAACTGCTAGGTTGGCAGAAGCTGGGACAAATAACGGGAGCTCACCCCGTTAAGCAGCACTAGGGATTCGAACCGCTGAACTGCCGACCTTTCGATCTACAAGCTCAGCGTCTTAGCCACTGAGCCACCACGTCCCTCTCTTAATCCATAG
This sequence comes from Pituophis catenifer annectens, assembly GCF_029215685.1. Classification (NCBI taxonomy): domain Eukaryota; kingdom Metazoa; phylum Chordata; class Lepidosauria; order Squamata; family Colubridae; genus Pituophis; species Pituophis catenifer. The sequence goes on from NW_027256883.1 coordinate 35,964,770, forward strand.
CATGGTCTTATTCTGAATTTTTTTAGCAATGTTGCCCTTTGCTCAGTCAAGATTAGCAACCTCTTTCAATAGTTGGTTACTATATGAACAATAACACCATTTATTTAGAGAGAAATTTTAATAGTCTGAAAGTACAGTATACTCTCTTCAGGTTCATTACAAAGTGATTCCTTAGGAATCCTACGATTCAATAAAGTTTTTCTTTTCTATTATTTAATAACATCTTTCTTTCCTAAGGCTTCCCAAGGCTCTGTGTGCTCTATGCTTTTGTCTTTTCTTTTTCTTCTTCTTCTTATTGGAAGGAACCCTATTCTTTATAATGTTATGATTTCACTATAAGGAGTTTCATAATATTTTCAAGAGATGAAAATTGGCAAGGACACCAATTCTCTACTTGCCTGTGTGCCTTTTTCTGACAACCACATCTCTATTCCTAAACTTGGAAATAAGATGAATAAATGAAATAATTTTTGTGTAGGAAGAGAATGTTTAAAAAAACCCCAATGGTTAGGCTGCATAACAGCTAATGCAACTGTGGTTGGTTGTGGAAAATAAGAGGCAGAAGTATTTGGTATATAATGGTTGCTTATAGTTGGCAATTGAGACTGGGAACTCTGTCTATAAGTGATGCAGTTGTAATGCATGAGGTCATGTGACTGCCAGTTTATGTCAGCAGTTCTGGCAGCCCAAGTTGCTGTTGTCTGATGGATCCTGCATGGGCACAGTCATGTGATCACTATTTGCAACCCTCCTGCTGGCTTCCTTGTTGGCTTGGCTTGTCGTAAGTCTGCAGTGAAGGATGCAATTGCTGACCAACCATCACTTGGTTATGGCATACCGCAATGTCATAATTTTGAGCCAGTTGCCAAGTGTACAAATTGTGATCATGTGAACACAGGAGTGCTGCAACAACTTCAAGTGTGAAGACCCAACATAAGTTCCCTTTTTCAGTGCCATTGTAACTTTGAACAGTCACTGAACAAGTGGACATTAAATGAGGACTATCTGGATATTAAAAAGGCAGGATAACAATATAATAATAATATTTTATTTTAGTAAAAATGTTCAACATCTTAATTTTTCAGTATTAAAAAGGCTGTTTTAGGAAATCTACATTGTAGCCATTTTTTAAGTAAAATAAAATAAAAAACATGAAAACATTGTTATTTTACAATTGCTCTGTGTCTTCCACCATTTCTTCTTTGTGGTCTCTCATACAGATTAGATTAGCTTCATAATCTCTGTCATTTTTTATACTTCAGTTAGTATTTATTTATTGAATTGTTATTCTATAAATATAGTAAATAGTATTTGCTTTTCATTATGAGCCATTTACTTGCCACAAACATGTTGATATATATTCTGCTTCATACACATGTTTTTCCCTATGTACTGATCTAATAAAATGTTTAGGGTCAGGTGTACTTAAACCTGAGAAACAAACTAACAGCCGTGGGACTAAAAATCATGAATACTTGCTTTTTGTATAAAAAGTGATTATTGAGCATTCCTACTTAATAGACAAAAGCAGTAAATCTTGAGAATGTAAAAAAACAGACCCAGATGCACAGAATAATCCTGTACATTACTCAGAAGACACCCCAGTTGACTTAAATTTCTATCAAGGTTTTCTACCATGAACAAAAGTGTTAGGAATTTGTTTATTTATTTAATAATTGTATATGGCTCCCCATTTCATGAGTCTGGTAGTAACAGTTAAACAGAATAAAAACATAATAAAACAACAGAAATAACATAAAATAACATAGCAGCTGTGAACGTAACCATGACAGAAAAGAAAACACTACCATTATACATATAACTTTTCTGATCCATTGAAGAGGAAAATAGGTGTCTTGGCAACTGAACAGTTTAGCAAATCCCATTAAAATATTACCATGGTTTCAGTAAAGGAAATAATAGGACAAGGATACTGCATACTAGAAAATTTTATTATTTTGTAACTATTATAAATATAAATGTAAAGAAAATTTAGCACCAAAGTGATTTAAGATATTTTCAAGCCCTACCTTGATGTCATTATTTGTTTTCACTCCACATATTCTTCTGTAAAAATCCAACTGTAACAGTACCCAAATGATTTATTGTCATATAAAGATGATACAAATAAATGAGTATGGATCAATACATGAAAACAAATTTTTTTTTGAACATTTGCTGTTCAATTATAGTTAATTGAGTGTTATATATTGGTTGAAATGGCCTAGTTAAAATGATTTGGGGTTGTGATTTCAGGGGGCTATATGGGTAGCTTTGGTGAGGAAGCAACTTCAAGTAGCACATACAGTGAAGTCCTTCCCTCCAAAATGAAGGATAACGTTTGCACCCCATACACAGGAATTATGCCTGGAGCAGCTATTCTGCTGAATTTACAGGGGGAATTTACATCTCCTGTTTGAGGAGTTGACGAAGCTGCCTCCAACACAAGATCAAAACATTTCTTTTACTCCATTTACAGATAGTCCTTGACTTACAACCATTCATTTAATGATGGTTCAAAGCTACAGCAGCCTTGGAAAAAGAGACTTATGACCTGCACTCATACTTACAACAGTTGCATCACTCCCATGATCACATAATTGCAATTCAGACACTTGGCAACCGGCTGTCATTTATGACTAGTTTCAGTATCCTATAGCCAGATGACCATGATTTGCAATCCTTTTTTACCGATTTCCAGCAAAAAAAAAAAAACAACAAAAAAAAAAAACCAAAAACCATTAGGGAAGCTGAATTTGCTTTATGACCACTTTAAAAATTGTAATATCAAGTCTGATTTGACTTATGGCTGCAATGATAGAAATTCTGGTCCCAATTGTGGTTGTAAGTCAAGGACTATCTGTAGCTACTTGCTGCAAAGAGAGAAAATTACTTTCTCAGGATATTTAACCTTTTGTAATGCCTCTTCCTCAGCTGACATCAACTTTTGGTAAGCAGATTAAAATGAAATTAGATGGGGGTAGGGACAATGAATAGGTCAAGTGGAGAGAGGGAATCAAATTAGAAAAAAGAAATGGATGGGTTTTATAAACATGATTCTTAATGTGGACATTGACACATACAACATGATATCCAAAAATGATTATCTATGATCCCTGGGTATGAGCAAGAATATATATTAAACTCTAACCAGAGATACTTTAATTAATAGAGAAACGGTTGCATTTGTTTTTGAACAAGTGAAAAGATTAAGTTAGCTGCCACCTGGAAAATTTTGGAGGATCTTGTGTAGTCCAATATTTCAGGAGGACATTGACTTGTATTTGAAGGCAGAATTTTTTAAAAGTAGCAAATAGGTTATCCATAATTCAGCATGACACCTGTGTTGGGTGTGACCTATTTATCTATGGAGATTCTCAGTCATCCAGGTCATGGTTGTCCCAAAAATACTTTTTCAAAAGGCAATTTTGTTGTACGGGGTGCAATGACAATAAAGTAAACAACTGAACTTTGTTTTACTTGAAGACATTCTTGAGAAGTGAAACATCTTCAAGAGAAAAAAAAGCCCAACTGCCTTTTGATAGAGCAGCTTTGGAACTATATGACCTATTTGACATTATGCCTTTTACATGGGTTAAGAACCCTTGAATTCCCAGTTAACATTTATAGAAATGTGCTCTTTAAATAAAAAAAAAGCAGCCAATACGGTACACTTTCTTTCACTTTAAGAAATGACATTGGGATCAAGGAAAGATACAAATAGTGGCAAATTGTTGAAATTATTAATTACAACATGCTTGAGAAAATATTAGCAAATGTCTGCACTGACCTAACATAAATTTGGCTCGGAAAATTGATGTGATGCCTAAGGAATGTCTTGAATCATTGTTAAATACATTGTTAAATATTTTCTTATTCAATCTGATGCTTAATCTACCTTGTTTAGAATGGAAAAAACAAAGATTTTAGTTTTGAAAAACAAATAGAATGGGATTTGCATCCACTTTGCAAGATAAAGCTACTGAATTTCACCGAAAATGATGCAGTTTTTAAAATCATTGTTGTGTGAGGGATGTATCTTTAATTTCCATGTATTGGACCACAATATCAAATTTTAGATAGAAATGCAAACGTATTGTTGTGAAATAGAAAATTTCAATAATTTCCCAATAGTGTGAACCTAAGAACTTGTAAAACATTTTTTGTCCAGAAACTATCTCTGGCTACCGCAAAGCAGATGGACAAATAAATAGAGAAGTTGGACAGTTAGAATGCATCTTAGTGTAGTCTTAATATCCTGACTGCAGGTGAGTGAGGTTGCATCGAGAACAGCAGGAGGTGATGTAACGCTACAATTAGCTGGACTTTTATAGCTACAGGATGTTATGCCCTCAATGCCAAATTACAAGTAAGTGAGATTGAACTTTGACTAGCAGTAGGAGCAGCCAAAGGAAGAATAGTGGCTATGTTAGTTGGATCTTTATATGATATTATGGGATACAGTGGGGAAAAGGTGTTTCGTTGCAAATAGCTTAAGAGTTAACTGGAATTATTGTAAGCCCAGGTAAGATGATACCCGGCAAAATACATAATCCAAGCAAATGTAAAAGGTCCGTAGAGATTTCTGCTATGATACAAGAGGCCAAACTCAATATTGTACTACATGAGGTGAATCTAACCAGCGGAGAATCAGGAAAACATTCTAACGCTAAACTGTCTAACATTACCAACATATACAATAGCCAATACAATATCAAACAGTAACATAATATTGCTAGTCTTTAATGGAAGAAGCAAAATCAACCAAAGTTTTTTAAAAATTATATGAAGGAGCAATCAATTTGACAATTAAGAATCACCTAATACAACAAGCCAAAATAGGAAGCAGTCAGTCACGAACACAAAACATAGAGGCATATAAGCAAATTATAATAAAATGAATCATATCCCCTACGACCATTGACTTTGGTCAAAGGGTTGACTTTTTTGTCTGGTCACTAGAGACACTCCCAATTGAATGGACGCTTCCAGCCACTGAAATATAATTCTATTCTTTCTTGATCATCTCCAGCACAATTGTAGGATGTCAACATTCTAGAAATCCAAAGGGAATGAGAGCTTTGTGGACATTTAGCTCTGAAATGAGAGAGGTGAGGCTGGGTATGCTTTATTCCAGGGCACTGAAATTGGGTCCAAAGTATTTCCCTTATGTAGCAAATATGAATATCGTCTAAATTTAATCATGAATATCCACTTGCCTCCTTCAAATTGTTTTCTCACTCAGAACATTTGTCATACAGGTAATACTCAACTTACGTCCACAATTGAGCTCAAAATTTCTGTTACTAAGCAAGACAATTGTTAAGGGAGTTTTGCCCCATTTTATGACCTTTTTTGCCATGGTTGTTATGTGAAGCACTGCAGTTATTAAGTTAGTAACAGTTGTTAACTGAATCTGGCTTCCCCATTGACGTTGCTTCTCAGAAGGTCACAAGAGGTGATCACATAACTCCAGGACACTGCAACTTTCATAAAAACATGACCATGGGATGCTGTAACAGTTGTAAGTGTGAAAAACGGTCATAAGTCACCTTTTTCATTGCCGTTGTAACTTTGAATGGTTACTAACTGAATGGTTGTAAATTGAGGACTACCTGTATTATGATTGGTGAAATCAGACTGGGTTATTTTGCTATGAATTGATATAATGTAGACCCTATGTAAAAATAAATATAGGGGCACAATTAGTTTTTGGATGCTGAATTTCTTTGAGGTTTTATTTCGGAGCAGTTTATAAAAATGTGAAGCATAATGCATTGTCTGTAATGAAATAATTGGACATATTTATTTTTAGAAAAAATGTGTTAAATGTGTTAATTTAACCTTTTCTTGCCAATATTTATTTTTTATACAAAGTAAATGTTTGAGTGAATATATGCAAACATCATACAGATAAAAAATGGATAGAATACCAATCCTAGGTAGAATTATCAGTGATGCCTATTTATACATTATTTCTGGACTGTTTACAGTTTTGGAGTATAGATAGGGCTGAAATATGATTCATAAGAATGTCCAGCATTTCATTGTTCCATAGTTGTGTTTTAAGCCTATCTAATACTCAGTATTATGGGGAGATTAATGGCAACAATAAAACTCATGGAATACATTTTGAATTCCAAATTAGATTTTAAAATGAATTTGTGTAGTTAATGTAGTTCTTTATTTCTTGAAAATCTGAAGGAGTGAGGTATCTAAACTATTTCTTTTAGTCATTTAATTATAAAAAATTAATAAATAAATTAAGTCACCTACCTCAACTGTCTTCTTATGCGTCTGTTTTTTCCCCCTAACCAGGCTAAACTTACTGTTTTTCTTCAGAGGATCCCAATCATATATGCAATATTTTTAGCATTTAGATAAAACCCATTTTTATATATTTAAGATAAAGCATAACAAATATATGTCTACAACAGATGCTTACTCTATTCCATTCATTACTTAGAATGTTTACCAAGATAGAAGGTAAAGCTAGGATTACTTCGTGTTGTTTTCTTTTTTTTATAGCTATAAAAGGCAGGCTTTGAGCACTTGCAGAAATCAAGTTGAATTTTAGTAGAATATATGAGTTGCGGGATCTTTTTAGTCAGCTTGATAGTTTATAAACTACCATTGAATAGTAAACAAAGTAGACTCTCAAATTTCCTATTCTCCAGATGAATTGGACTACAAATACCATTGTTCCTAGCCTGAAATAATTAATTAGTTATTTTACTCAACTATTTACTCTAACATATCTGAAAAGTACATATTGATGTAGGCTGTTGGATAAAGTATTAAGAGAAGCATTCTGGTTTTTTGTTACTGCAATGTCAAAATGCTTTCTTTCAGATTTCATTAGAAATTCTAGAATGGCAGTGGCTGATGTGGACTCCTTTTAAAACTGTGAACTTCAGAATAACTCCTCAACATGATACATCACAGTTGCTTAGCATGCAGGCATCATCCAGATATTGAACTTCCCCTCCATTGACTGAAGCCAGCATGGCCAATGGTGACGGGTGATAGAGATCTTGTGCAATACTACCAGCCACATTGTACTCAGTGTTGTACTCAGTGGCCTCCTGAGAAAAATCCACAGTCCTGCAACAAGAAGCCATTAGGCCACAGGTATCAAACTCGTGGCATCACGTTGCCGTCACGTGATGTATTGCAACATTTCCCCCCTTCGTGGAGCTGGGGTGGGCATGGTCTGTGCGTGACGCATCCGGCCCGCAGGCCACCATTTGACACCTCTGCACTTGGCAATGTTGCAGTGTCAAAGTATCAGGAATAATGGATTGAATTAAATGGAAAGATTAAATTGGAAATAGGTTTTGAGGCATATTTCTATTTGTCATTCTGACTGCCTAAATTTGTATCTGATTGGTTGCTACTGACTCTGTGTGTGTGTGTGTGTGTGTGTGTGTGTGTGTGTGTGTGTGTGTGTGACCTAATTAATTAACAAATTCCTGACACCAAAAAGAAACTACTACTAAACAGGTACAAAATTAATTTACGATATTCACAGCAATAGAATTTTAAGGTAAAGACTTTCTTGAGCATGACTTCAGTGTTGCTTTCTGAAGAGGAGTAAATAATATCCAATCTGGGTCAGTCACCAGGACCAGAGGTTTAGTCTTCTGAGCTTTCAGACTCACGCTGGAGCCCATCCTCAGGGAACTTCTCTGTCACCAGAATCTGTCTCGCTAACATTTTGGTGAAAGAGAAGTTCTCCGAGGATGGGCTCCAGCACGAGGCTGAAAGCTCAAAAAACTAAACCTCTGGTCTGGTGACCGACCCAGATTGGGTCCTGCAACATTATTCTGGGACACATATATTTGCCTTCATTCATGAGATGCACCCAGCTGGTTTGCCATTGTCTTCCTAAGGGATGTTTGATAGACTTCCCAATCAAACCTAAATCCCAATCAAGTCCAACTTTGCTTAGTTATTCTTGAGAGCATCCACAATTAGTTAGGGGCTGATGCATGAGCTGGTGAAGATGTTAAATATCATTATGGACAATGTTTTTCTCAATATTGGTCACACTGAGGCTATGCGCTTGAATCATGTTGTCACCAGTGTATTGTGTTCATTAATTTCCATTCAAGCCCCAAATTTCTTTCAAATGACCATTCACAGCTTAGTAAGTAGAAAAGACTCAAATCTCCCTAGTCTTTCCAGATATCATCCCCTGTTCCTCAAGGTATATTGCAAAAAAACCTACAGTATTATAAAGGTAAAATAATTATGCTTTTGTAAATAATTCTTCTATATTCAACACAATGAGATCTACAGGTCTTTGTTGTAACAGATGATAATGAACTTACTGAAGAGAGAGAGATACACAAGTTCCAGTGATACTGAAGAAGCCCTAGGACAGAGATCTTCAATCTTTTGTTGTCTATTGGGGAGCTTTCTCATTGAAGAAATGACTGCCATAGGAAACATAACTGGTTACAAAACATAAATTTATCACATTATTAACTGATAATCTCATAGCTTTCCCCCTACTTTATTCTAATGTTGCTTTTGCTATTTTTGTAGGCTACTGATCATACTTACAAATATCAGACTATGGCCAGGGATCTTTTAAAACATTAAATTCCAAAAATGCTCATGGAACTAATTTGGGGTTTAGAGGCATTTTTGAAAATCAAGATGCTGGAAAATAGTCAATTTGTTTTAACATCAGATGAGGAACCTGGTGAGAGTTGGCCATAGGTATGTGGGATGCCACACTCCAGTCCAAAGGCAGCAGCCTGATTCAGGGCAACCAGTCCAAAACGAAGTGCCATTTCTGAGAAACATGCCCTAGCAGCCTTTCTTCAAAGCTAATTTTATGAGGTAGAACCAGCAATATTCTGCAGTCCCACTATTGCTGCTTTAGGGCATGCACAGGTCAAGAATGTAAGACCACAATTATTGAAAAAAAAAAAGGCTATTGTAAAATGGAATGGTGAAGTCAGCCTTGTTTCAAATCATTAGGCTTAGCCCCCTGACTCAGGGCTTGATTCCAGAAAAGTCTCATGGCAATTGCTGCCATACATGCTTAGTCTAGAAAGTAACTATTGAAAGAAAAGGCAAGTGATGAAAATGGCAGGCCTCTCTTATTTCTCAGCATTCCGAATATTTCTTTCTACAGTTTCCCCCATTCCTTGAAATGAAACTAAAAATTGCTATGGATTGGGACTTTGATATGTATGCAATGTTGAAGGCAAAGGAGCTTCATGCAGAGAACTGAAATGAGACACAGATGACTCATTTACACATTTATTTTACTGTTCTGCTTACTCTGGCAGACGGAAATGGAGAACAATGCCATTTATTTTACAGACATTTGACAGAAAATAAATAAGTCTCTTGATGCTGAACAATTGTACAATACAGCTACAACATGCATATTTATATGCTGATTTGTGTACAAATATTTACTTGATCAGCAAATGTAACAGAATTCAAAAGAAAGAAAGAAAAAAAGGATAGGAAAGGAAAGGAAAATTTTGAAACATCACGTTTCCTTTTCATGATGTTAAATGCAGCTGAGATGGAAACATTCATACAAACACATTGATAATGAATACTATTATATGTGAAATTCTATTAATGGTTTACTACAGAAGAAGGTAAGGGGTAAGATGGCATACAAAATGATGAAATTAAGTCTTTCCTAATAAATAATGCAAGCAAGTACTCTTGCAGTGTCTTATATGAGTATTATTTTCAGCCCAGCAGCCGCCCTTTAAAGATGAATAATATGCTCAACAAAACTAGCAAAATTTTCCATTTTAAAATATGGGGCATTGTAAAGGCAGTAGAAGGACATTTGACAAGATGTGTACGTCTTTATCTCCCACTGAAAATACATTTCTTAGTTTTAAAAACAAAAACGAGGATAACTTGTTACAATAATTTAGCAATTCACAATAAAATGCTGTCATTCCTTGAAATTGAATAGTAAAAACATATTGTGGCAAAAGAAATCATCATCATCATCATCATCATCATCAAATACTGTTGTGCTTTTTCCCCTTTCAGCATTCGTAGCATTCAGAAGAAAACAATGTTAAATTCAAATAAATAGAATCCCTGCTACTTGTAGATAAGAAATAAATATCAGTTATAACATATTACCCATAAACATGAGACCGTATTTCATCATTTAATAATTATGTATCTCAATGTAATAAGCAATATTCTTTTTAGGAAACTTATCCCTATGTATTTAATCATCAGCACAACCAAACTTGTATATCGTATCCGTGGCTAGAGTTGCATATTTTGCTGAGGCTATAAAGAAGCGTAAGTCTCAATTTCTCTTCTACATCCAGGGACTTGGGATGCAATTTTTTTTAGTGCTCTGGACCAGGCGAATTAAAAACAAAAACAAAAAAAACCTACTGTAAGCTTTTTTCTCCCCTTAGGTGTGAGCAAAAGATATTTTCCATCACATAGAGTAAGTTATGCAGGTATGGCAGTTTTTCACCTAGCTGCACCAGACCCTTCCTAAAAGTAATCAGTTCTGAGGATAAGAGCAGTGGGATTTTTTGAGCAGCATTGATATCTGGAAGTGCATTTTGTGGAAGAAAATTTTGTCCTACCCTGTCCTACACCAGTATAAGAACTCTTAAATCCAATGCCAGGGATTTCCCTTCTAGGTGGATGAGCAATAAACTGAATTATAAAGGACACCAGATTGGGGAGGAACTGCATAATACACAGTTGTTTTACTATTTTCTACTATTTAGTAGCAATACATAAACTGGGGAACCTGACCAATTCAGTACTGCAGCTCTCAACAACCCAAGCCGACATGGCCTCATAAGAGCTGCTGGGGATTGTATCAGCAACATCTGAAGGACCACTGATTTCTACTTTGCACAACTACTGATGTTACTGAGATTAGAGCTAGACCAGGGGTGTCAAACACATATTGTCATGGCGTCATCACATGATGTATCGGGATTTTCCCCCCCTTTGCTAAAAGGGACGTGGGCATGACCAGCACGTGAAGCATCCGGCCTGTGGCCTGGGACTTTGACAGCCCCGAGCTAGACTGACAGATTGTCAATACAATGGGGGAATGTGAAAAGTGGGGAAACTGCTTTCACTCTTTTTTAGAGTAGAAGGGAAATGTTTAAGACCAGATTGTAAACATTTTTATTATAGATAATTTTTGTTTCCCTTCCTTGAAAATTTGCTGTGAATTGGACATATCTATTTATTCACATTTTAAACATAATAAATATGATACTTTTATTTGTTCTTTCTTTTGCCCATTGACTTCAGCTGAACTTGGCTAGAAGAATGAACCTGAATGCCCAAGCATAGACCACTGTAATTAATTGATATTTTTAAAAGGGTGGTTTCAATTATAACTGATATGTAAGAAGATTGGAATGAAAAATTTTAATATTGCTCTTTGCTACAATAATTAACAAGCAAATATATAAAAAATTAATTTTTAAAAAACTTGTTACGCATACTCACAGGAATTCTATTTTTCTTTCTCCTTTTTTCCATACTGGCTTTGGCTCAGCAATTTCCTCAAGACATTTAGTGGATCAAATATTTTACAGAATTACAGCATAATTTTAAAAAAAAACACCAAATATACATCCATCATAGCTGAGTACTACAATCACTTTCTATGATAAATGTTCTATACTTTAAAAGGAAGAAAACATTACATTCTTTTTTTTCATCTTAATGTGGCTTGCTTTTGAAATAATCATGAAAAATGAACCTTGGAGAATTAAGATATTTGCTACACATGTTATTGATTGATTGGCTTATTGATTATATGACACAAATATCCAAATCAAGCAAAAGTTTTCTTTGTGAATATGTTGAGAGTTTTTTATTTTAGACAATAGGGAATGAAAAATGCTAGAGTTTGCTAGTTATTTAGTTAGTTATTTAGTTAGCTAACTAGTTTAGAGTGTAGAGTAGGATAAGTTTTGATTCAAATCCCTTCCTAGGATTCCAGCCATTTAATGACTTTGGGCTAATTATTAATGTATTTCATAAGCTTGTGATTGTGAAAATTAAACAATGTAACAGTCTTTTGTTACTTACAGAAAAATGTAAGTATATTTTCCTAGTGGCTTGGGCGCCATTCTGAATCATCAGGCCAAATGGCTTTTTCTTTTTTTTTTTTTTTGCTGGGTTGGGGAAGCTGGACAATTTCAGCAATTCTAGCCATTATGGCCAAAAATAAATAGCTGAGAGTTTAAATTCAGCAGAAAGGAAAGTCATAGATCCTGTATTTCTGCCTTAGAATCAGTCACTGTTTTAATGAGGTGCTAGTTCTAAACACTTGCTTTAGAATAAGAGCACATGGCATTTAGTAGCAGTATCCCTACAGAACGAAAGAAGCATCTTTTATTTTACTACTACTATAAGAGCAATTCATAAATCTTCAATTTTTTTCCTAAGCAGATGATCAGCTTTCAGTAGCAGCAGTTGAATTACTTTGCAAACATATTTGAAATAAGATTTAAAAAACTATATTTTCAGTAGCAGACGATTTTGAAACGATAGTTGAACAGACTTGGTATGGGAAACAGATTACAATATTTCAATGCGTCTACAGAAAATACACGAGTTTCTTTTTTTCATCTATAAGATAGCAACTTAAAATGTCCATGTCATGTGATACAACATCAGGACTATAAAGACAGAAAGATATTCATCATTCAATCTGAGAAGAACAAATTTTCATTTTTGAACTTTAGATCTTTAACTCAGAAGTTATGGTAGTTCCCAAGAGTTTTCTTTGAGTAGACATTATGAGGGAAATCATGATTTCATTGAAATTACTGAGCAAACTGCTATTTTTAATCTAAGGCTAACATTTCATTTAGCTTTTATTTTTGACTATTACTCAATTGTCTGAATACAGGCAGAAACTGTATATGGGACATAAATAAACAAATAAATTGGAATAATAAAACAACATCTCCCAAAAAGTATTAGCTAGCATTTGCTCTCCATTCATGGGAATATCTAACTGTGAAAGAAGATAAACAAATAAAGGAGCTTTATGGAACAAAATATAAGTAATTGAAACAGATCATGTGGATTGCCATGCAATTAAGTCAAATCTTATGCAAAAATAAAAGTAATTTTGATTTTCATTAAGAACTAATAAATACTTTGAGACTTAATGACCAGACATTGGCTGCTTTAGAAATGACATTTAGCCCCAGTATATAAATTAATAAAATATGGATCTGAAGATATATAATTTAATAGAAAAAGGAAGTCTTAAGAGGAACTTAAAAAAACATTTTTTTGAAACCAATAATCTCCTGTGCTTAATATTTGGTCCAAAGAGTGAAATATAAATTTGCAATTGTGGAACTGTATTTAGGAGAAGTAAAATTCATGAGCTGTACAGTACATTTTCTCCACTGAAAGCTGTTTTGGTGCAAATAACAAAAGAAAAATTGTGTTTTAAAAAAGTTTAGGGGAAATTTTGAGCTTTGTTTATCTATACAAAAAAATCAGCAACAGATGTTTTTCGTCAGTGATTAATGTGCTTTAAAAATCTTCTTTTAACTGGAAAAAAAGTACATTGGGTGGCACTTTGCAAAGCCATGTGTGGGCCTTTAGTATCATGCATTTTTAAAACATAAAAAAGACTTTGGATTGGTCACTCTCAGAAAATAACATTGGTGGAGGGCTGCAAGCCTATGTTTTGTTTGAAAATGTGTCACTTGCCTATTGTCATTAGGGAAAGCTAATAAAGCTAATAAAGCTAAACTATAATTCTAAACAGATCTATTGAGCCATAGAAAATATCTTCTCATTTGCATCATGTGGTTTATTATATTATTTGTTAGATTTATATCCATTTGTTTCTCCTAGACTTACACAGGGATCTGTCTTTACTTCATCCCATAAGAGAACATTGCATAGCTGTAAGGTGGACTGTTAGAGAAAATGACTGATCTAAGTGAGTTTTGCTAGCTGATGGTACTTCTAGTCCCCCCTTTGAATTCCTACAAGTTCCTAAAATTCCAATTGTCCTTCCTGGCCCTACAGAATAAGTGTAACTGAGAAATATATAAAGTTGTCGCTTTTTTTTTTTTTAAAGTAACACAGTCAAAATGCTGTTTAAACCTACTGAATTTTCTGATTCTAAAATAACTAATGTATTAAATCTTTATTAGCAAAATTAGTTATAGAAATCTGGGGGAAAAAGAAAAAGATTGACTAGAGTGCTTGTGATGGGAGAGATATCATGAAGATGAACAATGGAGGTTTCAAAATATTCCATTTTCTGCATGTTAATTGCTATAATTACATGGAAATGGTGATAATTTTGAGTAAACCTATCTGCATTCAGCGTACCTTGTGCAAAATTGAGGCATTCAGACATTTTGCTGAATAAGCACAATTATACAGGTTTTACACATTTTTAAGCCCTATACCACAGTATATGGACCACTGTGGCCACAGCATACTCTAAGCTAAACACAAATAATCTGCATTACTTCTTTGCACAGTGTGTGAACCTCAATAATCTCCTCTGAAAGATAAATTTTCTGACTTCTCATACGTGACAATTCTTTCGGTTGATTCATGGAATGATATTGGTACAGCATTCTGAAACCAAATAGTAACTAAATTGGGATGAAAAATGATGTGCAAATGACACATTACTGTTAAAGAAAACAGCAGATATACAATAACAAGAAGTCTACAAATAGTAAGATTTTAACAATAATGCAACATTACAACATTGTTAAAGTCTTACGATAAAATAATCATTTTCATGTCATTTGGCACATTTTATTACCATAAAAATAATTGTATTTCTTGTAATGGATTTGTATTTGCTTTCAATTTGGCATGTATGACAAAAGTTCAATTCCTGGTCATTAAATCTTGCAGAGTCTTAAGAAGTCCCCCCCCCGCCGCCCCCCCAAGAAGCTGCAAGTGCATCCATGACATCTATGCAAATAAAAATAATTGAAGCTATGGTTCACTTCACAAAGAAATGAGAAAACACTGCAATTTTCTTAAACAAACAGCGTACATTGAATGGGGGTTTAAAGAGAAAACAAGATAAGTAAGATGCTCTAAGAATAAGCTGCAATTCTGCAACATAAGTCTATACAAATCCTCCAGACAGTGGACTTGAAGGAAGTCTCTGCCCCAAGAAATCTGGTTTTTTGTTTTTGTTTTTACAAATCCTTGACGACTGGAGATGTTCCAGCAAATCCAACTTATTTACAAAATGTGCATTTTGCAGACTCAAAGCACCTTATTTCACACTATTATTAACATATGAATCAACATTTCATCCTTTCATGTGCAAATTCTGAAATTCAAAAGGAAAAATAAAAGTTAATTAAAATTATCTACAACCATAAATGAAAGTATTAACAGTGTTAAGCATTGCAGAAGATCATCTCTGAAAAGAGCATTTTATTTTACTCAGTTCTTGTTGCATTTTTCCTGATTTACCTTTTGTTAGAAAAAAAAATGTTTAAATTAAATTGTACTTAAACTAAGTAAGTCTTCATGCCATGCAAAAATATTTTATTTACTTTCGAGGCTTCCCTTTTTTAATTCATAGGCATTGCTAATTCCAGTTTTAAGAAATAAGTTTTGTCATTATTGCTGTCCTAATTAGTCACATGCTGGTTTCTCTGGCGGGACAGTAACCAGGATCACTAGGATTTGTATGGATTTCTGGGGGAAATAAATGGTTTTCCATTTTGTGACCTTCTTGATTATTGTCCCCTGTTATTTCCCTTCCAACATGATAAATGTCTTGAGTGCAGTTATGACTCAAATGTTTGGGTGAAGAAGAACTGACTTCAGAGTCCTCTGTTACATAGTTCCCATCCTTAAGTTTATCCCCAAAGCAGTTTGCCTTGATATCCAACTGCCTGTTGTGCCTTATGCCAGGGATTTCCAAGAAGTCATCTTCTTCACCAGTGTCTATTTCAGTAAAACTTCTCTCCTTGGAAGGGAAAGAAAAACGTTTCTGCTTGGGGAACAAAGGGCATACTTGCTTAGAAGTTCCAGAAGAATCTGCACCCAGCACGGGTCTTTCTCCCTGTGGTGAATTCTCTTCTAAGAGGATAGTGCTGATATGCTGAGGGGTATATTGTAGGAAGTCTCCTGTTGCCAACACTGGCAATGGCCTTGTGGTGCTTGGTGGGGTTTGTGGAGCACCGCCTCTGTTTTCCTTAAAATTAACTTTAAGGGACCTTGATTTTAAAGGGTTACTTCCTCTGAAAGAACTTTTGGGACTCTCCATGGCATTGTCAAAGTGAAAGTGACCATGAAGGAGAGGATGAGGACAGCTCTCAGAGCTCATCATTGTATTTGAGGAGTAATCAAAACAGGTATCCCTGGGAGCAAACGTTTTATCTTTCATAAATGGTAAAAGCTGGGAATCTTTTGCTGTTTGGTCTTCTAAGTGGGAAAACTCAATGGGAAATCTTAGTTGCAAATGAGAACTGGAATATGGAGGAAGAGGTGACCGTTCTGTCTCTGTGAAATCAGTGGCACAGCTGGCAAAGCTGTCAATGCTAGAAGTGCTTCTCATATCAGGGATGACTTCTTTGGGTCCTGTTATAGATGCATCTCCTTGTCCAGTAACCTCTTCCATTTCTATCTCCTCCTCATAGAGGGGAGGTTTCACTGAAGGGCCTTGGTAGGTGGAGTTCAGATTAGGCTGAGACTGAGTTTTAGTAATTTCATTATATAATATTTCAAGTTTCTGAGCACTCAAGTGTTGAGGACTGGAGGTTGCTGCTGTATTGTTTAGCTGTTCATGTGAATCTTGCTGGCTCACTTCCTGGTATTTGTTCTCCAAGGATTTATTAGAACTTGTCTCAGACATTGTCCTTCTGGCCCATTTCCAATGACTTGGAGATAAGTGGTTGTCATCGGGAGTTTCCTTTGAATTGGCTGCTTCCTCAGTTTTATCAGTATCAACAGCTACATCAATCAGTTCCATACTGCGAGCAAAGGCTTCTTTTAAATTCATTGAGATAATGCTTCCATTTCTCTTTGCTCGTTCAAGCGCTTCCCTTCTTTTAATGGCTTTCTCCTGCCGCTTTTGCTCCTTGTAGAACTCTGAGAAGTTGTTTACTATGATGGGAATGGGTAGGGCTATTACTAGCACTCCAGCAATGCAACACAATCCACCAACTATTTTACCTAATAAAGTTTTGGGATAAATGTCACCGTAACCTACTGTGGTCATAGTGATGGTAGCCCACCAGAACGATGCAGGAATACTTGTAAACTTTGTAGCATCTTCATCTTTTTCAGCAAAAAACACTAGACTGGAAAATATCATAATTCCCATAGCTAAAAATAGTATCAATAAACCCAATTCATTATAACTCCTTCGTAAGGTAAATCCTAAAGATTGAAGTCCAGTTGAATGTCTAGCAAGTTTAAGGATCCGCAGTATCCTCATGATACGGAATATTTGAACTACACGGCGGACATTTTGAAACTGCAGCACACTTTTGTTGGACTCTGTGAGGAAAATGGTGACATAATAGGGCAAAATGGCTAACAAATCAATGACGTTTAATGGACCTTTGAAGAACTTCCACTTGTTTGGAGATGACAGAAAACGCAAAAGGTACTCCATAGTGAACCATGCTATACACACTGCTTCAACATGTGCTAGCTGAGGATTGTCATTTAGTTGTCCAAATTCATCAATTACTTGAAGCTCAGGTAGAGTGTTGAGTGACAAAGCAATGGTGGATAGTACAATGAACAATATGGATACAATGGCCAAAATCTGTTAAAAAGAAAGATAAATAAGAAAACTGTGGTTAACAAATCACAAAGAATGCTTATATTTTAACCAAAGAAATAACACAATAATAGAATTACAGGCTGTCCCAAAGTTGCTTTTTCAGGAGGCAACTGAACTTTCATGTTTTTTTCTTTTGAAGACGTTTCACTTCTCATCCAAGAAGCTTTGTTATCTCTGACAGGATAGTGGAAAGACCTGTCAGAGCTGAAGAAGCTTCTTGGATGAGAAGCAAAATGTCTTCAAAAAAAAAAAACAAGAAAGTTCAGTTGCCTCCTGAAAAAGCACCTTTGGGACAACCATGACCTAGATGACTGAGAATCTCTACAGAGAATTATAGGCCGCTGTTCTTGACTCATTGCAATTAGATATGCTTCTCTATTGCCAGTACCCCTAACTAATTCATCTGAAGTGCTAGTCCACAATAATAGTTCCACTGAAAACCTAACTTATGCTACAATGCTATCCTAAATAATTCCAAAGGTGTACATATTTGGGAATAAGATCCATTAATACAACTCAAATTATTTCAAAAGCTTAATTAGATTATACAGTTCAGCATTTTTTTCAATCAGCTGCTTTCCAAGAATAGTACATTAGACCATAACTCCCAGTTCATAGCAAGATAAGATATTTTTTCCTATTGTTATCCTAAATTGTGTGCCCAGTAAATGTTTGATGTAACAAAAAAAGCAAATGAAATTTGTTCCTGCTAAATGCATATTGGACACATTTTTAATTGCAAACATTCTAACTAAAGTAACTAACTAACTAAACTAACTATCTTTCAAAAGCAAGTAGAGAGCTAGTTTTGGGAAAGCCTGGAAACTTGTTTTGTGTACTTGGCTACATTGGCCAGAAGTGGAAGTATAAGATTCAAAGAACATCACTTTAATGAAGGCTGGCTATGAGTCATTCTGAATTCTGCATCATTCTAATATAATCTCAGTAGGTATATTAAAAGATATGACCTTTTTAAATACAAAATTGCCACAAACCAAAATAACTATTATTTTAGTGACTTTTTAAGGAATTGCCATCAAATGTTGTAGGCTGCATGCCTAATTTTAAATTTTTTTTAACTTAACATGAAAAGTAATCACAAAAATGTAAGGTGCAAAGTTCAGTATTAATGCTGAAAAGAAAAACACAGAGATATTTGATTGAGCTGTCCACAATTGTAGTGCTGAATATTCCCCATGGGTTTAATGTTAGTACTTAGTGGTACTTACAATTTAGCAATTACGGTATATGATTTTACAAAGTTATGTTTGTTATAACTTCATTATTATGTATTATTATTATATCATTATTATATATATATGTAAAGAAAGAAGCAGACATTCTGCGAGCTCAGGAACTTAAAATTTTAAAATATTTTTTTAAAAAACTTGATAAAATTGTGCTAAATTAGACTTATTATTTATTTATTTCAGGCGAGGCTATCCCATCCACATCAATGTTGTATCTTCTAGAGAGTTGCCAGTGTCTCTCAGCCCAATAAAGCGGAGGGCAAACTATGTATGCTGCTTTGATCTCCTCTACAAAATGGGAATATACTTCTAATCAATTAATGTATAAATAGACAAATCTTATAGAACCCTTTAAAACAGATTAATTACCTGATAAAAACTTCAAGGTCACCTAACCTTCATCACAGTTCAGTAAGTACTGAAACTTTTGCAGATCTGAGAAGGCATTGTGAATTAATAGAAGGAAACACACACACACACACACACACACACACACACACATGCGCACGCACACACGCATGATTTTATGGAAATTTAGGAATAATTATTCTAAGTAACTTATTGAGTATGGTGCAAAATAGCCATAGAGTGTAAAATAATGATTGTATAGTCAAACATTTGCATCAACACATATTTTAAAAAATATGTTAAAAATTAAAAACTTACTGCATCCTATCCATTAAAAACACTGGCTTTCAAGTATTATTAATTTGGCCTTATTTTTACCACTTGAATCAGAGAATATGCATGCTTCTAGTTTTACATTTCCAATGTAGTTGAAGGCATCGTAAGCCAAAGTTCTTTTTTAAATCTCTAACTATTGTAAGTTTGACAAAAGCATAATAATATAACACGAACACAAAAGTGGAACTTCTCCAAATAACAATAGGTATCATTGTCTGTCAGCAGGTTTTCTTGTTCAATGACATATTGAATATACGATGCTTTAAACTATCATTATTTTTCAGATTTGTCCTTGGCTGATTCCTTAGTTGCCTGGCAATACTAAGGCTGATTTCAAAGCTTCATTCCACTGTAAAAAGCCTCAATTCTATGCACATATACAGAAGAATGAAGACAATATGATTCATTCAAAGGTAGGATTGTATAGATTGAATATCTGTATAGGGGCGGGTTTCAAAACCCGTCGCTACCAGTTCGCTTGTGGGCACGCGCATGCAATGCTTCTGCACATGTGATGCTTCTGCGCATGCGCAGAAGCGTCCAGGAGGGTGGGCGGAGCTCCCGCCGCTGACACTGCTACTGGTTCACCTGATCTGGGGCGAACTGGTAGCAACCCACCACTGATCTGTATATTTGCAGTGGTAAACATAAATAATTAGTTTCTAAAACTATTGGAACCATGGAAAATGCTCTAGAACAGTTGTGGGAAAAATCTTGTTGCATGCAATGAAGTTCTTGTTAACAAATGTGCCATGTGGTTTAAGTCTGGAATACAAAATATATGAAAACGACTCAATTACACATAGAAAACCAATATATTAGAACCAGTATTGTCATTTTCATGTTGCACTTTTTGAAAATAATGGAATCTTCTTCCAATATTATTTGTTACCATACAAAAATGATCTTGCACAAAAATTCTTAGTAGAATTCTTGTGAATTATTTTCAACGAAGTTTTTCCTATTTTCACCAGAAGATGTCTCTACTATACCATCCTGGAATTCATGACAGCAGCTGCCCTTGGAAAGATAACAATTATAATAATGCATCTCTTTCTCTCTTCTCCCTACGAAAAAATGTTTTTCCTTAAAAAAAAAAGGCCTTTCTATCAATACTTATATCCTTGCCTTTGCTCAAAAGATTATTTGTTGAATTCTGTGCCAGAGTCCCACATCTCTAATAACTTGAAAATACTTTATTTCAGAAACATCTCTTACAGTCTCCCATCCCCTGTAAATCTAAATATTCTATGACTAATTGTAGATGACACTGAGCTGCCAGGAATAGCCAACACTCCAGAAGACAAGCTCAGGATCCAAACAGATCTTAACAGACTTGAACAATGGGCCGTATCCGACAGCATTACATTTAATGTGGAGAAAAGCAAAGTTTTACACGCAGCCAGGAAAAACCAAAGATACAAGTACAGATTAGACAAAACCTGGCTCAAAAACAATAACTGTGAGAGGGACCTTGGAGTCCTAGTGGAAGATCACTTAAGCATAAGCCAGCAGTGTGCGGTGGCAGCCAAAACAGCTAATATAATTCTTGGTTGAATAAACAAGAGGCATGGAATCAAAATCATGTGAAGTATTAGTACCACTTTATAAATCCTAAGTAAGACCACATCTGGAATCCTGCATCCAGTTTTGGTCATCACATTACAAAAAAGATGTTGAGACTTTGGAAAAAGTTCAAAAAAGAGCAACTAAGATGATCAAGGGCCTATCTGAAATGGTACAGGATCTCTTGCTTTTTTTTTTTTTTAATTTGATTTATATGCTGCCCTTCTCCAGAGACTCAGGGTGGCTTACAATGCATTAAGCAATACATGTAGCCTTCATACTTTTGTATATTTATACAAAGTCAGCTTATTGCCCCCATAATCTGGGTCCTCATTTTACCTACCTTAGAAAGGATGGAAGGCTGAGTCAACCTTGAGCCTGGTGAGATTTGAACTTGCAGTAATTGCAGGCAGCAGATGTAAATGGATGTTAATAACAGTGCTTTAGTCTGCTCAGCCACCGGAGCTCACTTCAGCAGAGGGTTGGACTAGGAAACCTCCAAGAATCCCTTCCAGCTTTATTCTGATTGAAGTGACTACATAGGAAAATGTAATATAAATAATGCACACTACAACCTCATGTTTGAAAATAATATGTATTAGCATAAGTTTCATTTTCTGAAGACTTTGGGAAGTTGCCTATTTACCATCTTAAAAGTATTAGGTATTATTTGGGATGATAAGTTTGAAAAGTTGCCTAGTGAGTTTTGGTAGTTTCAACTCTGGACAAAAGTAAGATTAATTGCAAGCTTAAGAACTTAAAGAACATTAAATAAACAACAAAAACTAAATAAGATTTTTATCTAATAAAGTTACAAATGGATTCAGAGTCCAGTTAAATTTGGAATCTTGTCTTTTACTATGAGATTTTGGAATTAATATAAAAAAATAATAGCTTCTTGTGATATTATTAGAATTATTTTGGCTATCTTGGCTCATAACAAAGATAAACATATTTATGATTTTAGAAACTGGACACTAGATGGAACTAAAGAATCTAAGTAGAAGGGAAAACAATAGAAGCTTCTTTTTAGTGTCAGTTATTGTATAATTGTATAAGGAGCTTACAAAATGACATATAATGTGGAAGTATTAAAGGATATCTTTTGAGGATGGAGCCAGAAATTGATAACTATCATTATCAACAGTGTCAGTAATGATGTCTGATTCTATGGATAGATTACATCCAAAAGATGCTAATGAGGAAATGACAGATGAAAAGCAAATTTTGTTTGACATGAGAAAAAAAAGTTTCTAAAGTAGAATTACAAGTGACAGGGCAAGAGAATGATTTGGAAAAGGACACTTTATTGGATATTCTGGCTGAAGTTTTAAAAATTAAAAGAGAAATACAAATGGCAAACCCGGAATGACTCTGAAAATATTGTCTATTGGATCTATAAAAGAGGCTTGTTAAACACTTGAAGAATTGTGCAGAAGAGTGAAATTAGATACTACAACAATATTTGAATAGGATAAATATTGCGACTGTTTGAAGTAAAGGAAGGAGTATAAAGTTAGTTTATTTGATCAAGATTAATAAGACATTTATCTGTAAAGTTCTGACAAAAAATTACAGACTTTTGCTGATACCAGGAATAAAAATTGATGTTTTATAAATTTGCTTATAGATAAAGGATTGGATAAGAGATGAAGATATATCTGCAACCTTGGGGGTGGGGAGGGGGGAAGAGGTACTAATTTGTATACTTATAATGAAAGTGGGAAGCAACTTTTTTTTACCATATTCCTTTCTTCTTTTTTTCTTACACTGTTTATTCTTTCTTACTAGTCTTTTCTTCTTTTTTAAGTTTGGTATGCGTTAGTTTTTACCCCGTTTCCCTGAAAATAAGACTCAACCAGAAAAAATAAGTCCTAGCATGATTTTTCAGGATGCTCGTAATATAAGCCCTACCCCAAAAATAAGCCCCAGTGCCAGACGGGTGCATTTAGTACTTTATTTCCCCCAAAATAAGACCTAACCAGAAAATAAGCTCTAATGCATCTTTTGGAGCAAAAATTAATATAAAACCCAGTCTTATTTTTGGGGAAACACAGTACTATTGCAATAAAAATACTTAATAAAAAATATAAACTAAAGAAAACAAGCTTGAGAAACTTGTATTTCTGTGCTATCCTGATTCCCAGTAAAATTCCTTCCTTCCTTCCTTCCTTCCTTCCTTCCTTCCTTCCTTCCTTCCTTCCTTCCTTCCTTTCCTTCCTTCTTTTCCTTCCTTCCTTCTTTCCCTATTTTCTGTTTTAATAGCCTGACAGACAGTTGTTGGCTGACATCTCTGCATTGTTATTATAATAGGCTCTTTGCATATTACTTGAATTCTTCTACCCTTATAATCATAAAATATAATAATGAACTATGACTGCAGCCACTAAAGACTCACCTGATTTTGTGTTGTTGAGTTTCGTTTACACCTATCGTTTCTACTTCCTATCATTATAGGCACAGAAAATCTTTCTTTAGACTAAACTATGCACTTGTTAAGTGATAGATGCTGCAGGATGCTCAGCTAAACCAATCTAGTGCATTCTTCCTATCTTCTTTGAGTAACAATACTTGTGGCTACCATACACCTGAATATAATTGAATGTTTTTGCTTGTTTGCAAAAGTAAAGGTAAAGGTTTCTCTTCCAGTCATGTCCGGCCCTAGGGGATGGTGCTCATCTCCATTTCTTGGCTGAGGGAAACAGCATTGTCTGAAGACATTTTCTATGGTCCTGTGGCCAGCATGTCTATATGCCAAAGGTGCACTGAATACTGTTACATTCCCACCAAAGTGATACCTATTAATCTATTTGCATTTGCATGTTTTCAAATTTCTAGGTGGGTAGGAGCTGGGGCAAAGAATGGGAGCTCACCCTGGTGTGTGGTGCTTGGGTTTCGAACCTGGGCTGTCAGCTTTCCAGCTGACAACTCAGTATCTTTAACTGTTGAGCACAGAAATAACCTGCATTGGACCTGAAATGACACTTTATAATGATAAAACCCTTAATGGTAGACCCAGGTTTAAACATTCTAATAAATGAGGGACAGGAAGGTAAATCTTTCAATTCACAAATTTTACTGGCTTGCATCATGCCCTCCCAAATGTTGCTAACACGGAGAAGTTATAATAGGTGTGGCCAATGGTGAGGGATTCTGGAAGATGTAATCAGTTCCTGAACTACAACTTTGAGTATGCCAGGTTCATACTCAATAGTTACTGTATTTTTCAGAGTATAAGATGCACTCCCCACCCCCCCGTAAAAGAGGATGAAATTTGGGTTATACACCAAATGTAGCACCACCCACCTGCCGGCCCCCACCCTTTGGCCTCTGCCTCCCAGCAATTTACCTTCTTGCAGCAAACAGCAAACAGCCCATTTCAGCTTCAGCACAGCCTTATTAGCACAAGCAGCTGATTGTCGGTTGGATCGGCCTCCTGACCCTCAGCTGTTTCAGGCTGCAGGGATTGCCATTACCTATTGCTGGGCAGGCCTATGCTGTTTGCTGCAAGGAGGCAAATTGCTGGGAAGCAGATTTTTTTTTTTTGTGCTAATCAGACTGCTGAAAATGAAAATGAAATTAAAGGATGATGTTTGCTGCAAGGAGGCAAATTGCTGGGAGGCAGAGGCAGAGACAGATTTTTTCCCCTTGTTTTCCTCCCCAAAAAGGTAGGTGCGTCTTATAGTCCGGAGTGTCTTATACTCTGAAAAATACGATAACTTCCTTTTGCTACTTTTCTCCAACCAGCTTCTGTTACTCTTGATATACATCACTTAAAAGTCTCAGATGTCCCTCACCTTATATATTATGGCATAAATTTGGATTTCAATAGGTGTTTTTTCAAATGTATCAACTTTAAGATGTGTAGACTTCAAGAAGTCCCCAGCTAGCATGTTACAAAAAACTGAGTTCAATGATATCTACATCATTACAATTACACTTTATAACTGCATTGTATTCAGCAGTTATTTATATCTGAATAGAATTTAAGCTTCAGTGACTTCAGTGGAATTTGTTCACAGGTAAGTCAATGAGGGAAAGTAAAATGATTTCAAAGAAAAATCTTTTAGTATATTGTCTTTTACAATCCAGTAAGCTTTTAATAAAAAAAACAGGCAGTCCTGAACTGTGAAGATAAATTCATCACATAAAACAATCAGTAGAAATGTCGATGAAATGAAAATGCTTAATCAAAATTTTATGATAGGGCAAAGTTTATAGACTAGGACAGTGATGGCGGCACCGAATTCCCAAACCGGAATGCGTGTGCGCCGGAGCCCCAGAAACTCAAAGACCAGCTGGCCAGTGCGCACCGGAAACTGGAAGAGCAGCCGGCAATGACATGCATGCCCACAGAGAGGCACGCATGCTAGAGGTGGCTCTGCATGCCACCTCTAGTACGCATGCCATAGGTTCACCATCATGGGACTAGGAGAGCCCAATTAAAATACACCTGGTCTCTAAGCATTCTTTTTTTGGGGTAGATCTTATAAAATATCAGGTAATGAATGAGTCACCATCATTTTCATTTCACCCCGAGTTCTACTTTACTTCAGCCCAGAAGTGTTATTAGGGAAACATGATAAGGGATAAATCAATGAAGATTTGTGTTATTAGGGAAGTGTTATTAGGGAAACATGATAAGGGATAAATCAATTATTGATAATTGCTTTGGAACACTAGTGCAAGACAGAAAAAAAAAGTCCTGCTCACTACTACATGAGCACGAAAAGTCTGTTAAGGATGGAAGGAACAGGATTTCTTCAAACCAGGAGCTGAGTCATTCCCTACGTTTTGTTTTAAGGTATACTGCTGAGTGTGGCTCTATTTCTTTTTAAAGTCCTAGTACCATGATGGTGAACCTATGGCACGCGTGCCACAAGTGGCACGTGGAGCCATATCTCTGGGCATGCAAGCATTGTCCTAGCTCAGTTCTAGCGCACATGCGCATGCCAGCCAACTGATTTTTGGGCCTTCCACTCCCACTGGAAGTCAGGAAACGGGCCATTTCTGGCCTCCAGAGGGCCTACAGGGGGGGTGGGGAAGGCCATTTTCGCCCTCCCCAGGCTCCTAGAAAGCCTCTGGAGCCTGGGGAGAGTGAAAAACGGGCCTTCCGGTCTGACCAGAAGTCGGGAAACGGGCTGTTTCCAGCCTCTGGAGGGCCTCTGGGGGGGTGGGTGGGAAAAGCCTTTTCCACCTTCCCAGGCTCCTAGAAAGCCTCTGGAGGATGAAAAATGGGTCTACTGGGTCTACTGTGCCATTGTATGTCATCATCGTGTGCCAAAGCGGGGGGAGTGCAGGAGAGGGTCGTGCGTGCATGCATGGGGGGGAGCATTGAATTATGGGTGTGCGCGCGACTCCCCCTGCGCTCCCCCTGCTTTTGGCACGGGACGGCATCATTTCCTCGTATCTATTGACTAATTAAAATGTTTCTTATCCATTGAAATAAGGTCCCCTCGGTTTCATTTTTGATACCAGTAACCCTACAGGATCTACTATTTTATATGGAGTGCCCCTTTACGGGGGGAAGTGGGGGGGGGGGAAGAGAGGAAGCAATTTATTGCAATATTTAACAGAACATTTCTGAAGCATTGTGATAAAACTATACACATTATACAAGCTGGAGAAGAATGCTTCCTAAAGCATGCTCTACTATTAATCTGTTGTTCTGAAGCATAATCATTTAAAGGTTGAATGAAAGTTTGTGAAAACAAACTTGATCACAAATAGAAATGATGTTAATTATCTAGAATTTCTTTCTTCCCTTTGAAAATGCTCAATTAGACATGAAAGGGATAAGAAAAGCTGATCTTTAGTAAATGTTTCATAAATGTTTTCAGACTTATGTTTGGGGAGGGGTGTTTCAACTTGCCTTCTCTAGGCTGAATCAAAGTCAGCCTAGAAGTTCATGGCCACCACATGGACTTGATCATGGTTCAATTTACAGTTTGTGGAGGGGGGAAGAGAGAGAGGGAGAAGGATATTAGATCTGCACAGTGATGATATGAACTGGATGTTGTTACCAGACCCTTGACATGAGCAGATTACTATTTGGTGGACTTGGAGTTTTCAGCAGTTGCTTCCCACTGCAGTAAGGAAAGATCAATTTATCCATTCCAGATACCAGAGGGAACTTGGAGCAGACCTGAAATTCTGTAACTAAGTTTTGGCTTAACTGAGGTCTTGGAATGATGGCAGCTTTGGATAAGATTGTGTCTGGATGGATTCTCTGAGTTCATGGATCCCAGAAGACTTCCTTGTTCTTTTAGGAATTCAAAGATGAAACAGCACAAGAGATGTCTAGAGCATTACCAGAGGAAGCAAAGAGTGAATCTGACAATGCACAATTGTCATTCAGATTTCCTTGGAACTGAATTCTGGCTATGAAGGTCCTATGGAATTGACTGGAGCATGGTCTTCCTTGGTTATCTGGGGAGAATTTGAAACTGTTACTCCTGAGCAAATGGATAGGGTCTTTGAGATTTTGAGTTCTACCATCTGTCTTTTAGTTTCATGATCCTTCCACTGATTAAAGCCTTCTAGAAGAAAACATGGAGCCTCTGCTATTTTAAATTATTTGTTGTCTTATGGCTTTTATATCTCTAAGGCAGTAGTGGGTTTCAATTTCGGTTGCTATCGGATTGCTCACGGGTGCACGCTCACACGCACGCACACTTCTGCACATGCGCAGAGACATCTAGGCGGGTGGGTGGAGCCTCCCACCACCGCCACCGGTTTGCCCAATCCAGGGCGAA
The DNA here is from genome assembly GCF_029215685.1 of Pituophis catenifer annectens. Lineage (NCBI taxonomy): Eukaryota > Metazoa > Chordata > Lepidosauria > Squamata > Colubridae > Pituophis > Pituophis catenifer. The sequence goes on from NW_027256883.1 coordinate 35,992,834, forward strand.
CCGGTAGCAACCCACCACTGGTCTAAGGAGATTCTATGGCTTTTCTATGGCTTTTTGCTGTGTTATTTTATGGATGAGTTTTGTTAGCTGCCTAGAGTTTTTAGGTTCATTTTATGTTATTTAACTGTATCCTGCCTTTATTATTTTTATAAATAACTTAAGGTGGCAAACATATCCTCAACAACAACCCTGTCATTTGGGTTGGGCTCAGAGAGAGTAATTGGTCCAAAGTCACTCAGGTGGCTTTCATGGCTAAGGTGGTACTTGAACTCATGGTCTCCTGCTTTCTAGCCTGGTGCCTTAATCACTAGACCGAACTGGCTCCAAACTGATTAATGTACACTTTTGAAATAAATAGTCATTTAAAAAAAAAAAAACTTGAATTCTCTACTGCTATCTATCTCTATCCAGATTGTTCAGCCTGGTTTTGTTAGTCCTAACCTCCCTGTTTTCTAGAGCAACCAACCACGTGTGTTCAAAGGTACAGAATATAAAGTAACAACCTTTGTGCAATGTTATTGTTTAAACAAATACTGCATTCAAAAACCATGTTGTTTGCTTTTATTCCAAAATCTATACATAGATGCACTATCATTCTACAAAACTGATATGTATTACTTAAATAGTTGCTTTTATTGGTTTTCACTATCCATTTTTATTGATTTTATTTATGTTATTGTTTTTCTTACAGACACTTTGTAGGTTGGTATGAAAAACAAACATTAATAAGTAAATCAATAAATACCGAATAGGGATCATTCTTATAAACAGAAGAACATTGACAACGACAGTCCCTAAACTCCACTGAAGATGTTACCTAGCCTGGTAACAAAATGTTCGGAAACCAAGCTACAAGCTCGGAGAATGAGCCTTCACCCTCATAGGAATCATTTTCATTTCCATCTAAATAATATTAGACCAGCACAAACCCATCTAGGCAGAGTCTATTAATTTTGAAGCCCTTATTGCAGGGGTGAAATCTGAATTTTTTTACTACCGGTTCTGTGGGCGTGGCTTGGTGGGTGTGGTGTGGCTTGATGGGTGTGGCTTGGTGGGCCTGGCAGGGGAAGGATACTGCAAAATCTCCATTCCCTCCCCACTCCTGGGGGAAGGATATTGCAAAATCTCCATTCCCACCCCACTCTGGGGCCACCCTACTCAAAATCTCCACTACGGGTTCTCCGTACTGCTCAAAATGTCCATTACCGATTCTCCAGAACCTGTCAGAACCTGCTGGATTTCACCCCTGCCATATTGTATACTCAGATATCTCTCTTCATCAAGTAGGAGAGTTAAGACAACAGGGCTTCTGATTGTGTGGAGAAAGCACAATAAAATTATTTCTTTATGCTGCTTTTTTGTTTCTTGAAGTGTTTCTTCAAGCTGCTTTTATTCCCCTTCATTCATTTTTTTTCAAACATATATCAGTATAATAAAAAAAATTGTATTTACTTTTCACTCATGTTATTTAAAAATTCTGGAACTTGATAATTTTTTTCTATTAAATACTTAAATGACTGTGCTTAAAATGATATGTCATGCCTCTCTTCTTGCTTGCTCTCACTCCTTACATATGTACACGCATCCCAGGAAGGCAGTAAAAACATAACTTAACCAAAAATCCAGTGTAAAATAAAAAATCATTCCTCTATGCAGACTACAGAGAAACTGGAAAGAGCAATCTTGTGCAAATACAGAGCAACACCAGCATAAATCATAATAATTTGACTCTGAATAATTAGATGGGCTGAATAGGTACAGTTCAGATAATGTGTAATATATTGCTTTGTAGCGGGATAACGGCCAATAGTGCAACAAGACTTCTTTCTCACTCTGTATCTTCTCCTCTTTTATTGCATTAGGCTATTGCATTTATTTTATTTCAGGCCTGTGTGGTTTCTGCATACTCTACATTGCATTTCCTAGTAAGATGTTACTGTAAATCTTGACTTGCTCAGAGAAATTGGAATTGTCACAATCTGGCACTGCAACACTTACCTCAACTTGGGCAGGTTCTTGCCCCCCCCCAAAAGCCAGGTTCAAGCACATCATCTTCCCTATTTCCAGTACTCTTAAAGTCCTGACTTCAAAGCAGCAGGCAAGTAGCTTTGTCCAAAGGGCCAGTCTATGGCAGAAGAGGTGACAGTGGACTCAACTGTGGCATGACGCAGGTGGAGATGCAGGAAAAGCAGATGGCTTTGTACTAAGATAGGCAACAAGGGAATCAGAGAAAGTGAGGCTGGAACTCACAGTCCCTCATAGCCCCAAGCCTTACTCTCAAGGAGACCTCCTCCTGAGGAGCCACTCCTGCCTTTTGGCAGCTCTGCGCGCTCGTGCATCGAGAAGAGGTTCCTCCTCTTCATCCTCTTCACTTAAAGGAGCTTCTGAAGGCCCTGGCTGAATCCCCACCTCTGGCACCACATCTTCTCCAGCCTCCTCATTGTCCGACTCGAGTGCCAATTGCACAGGCTGCTGGCGCAGCACCACACCAGCCTCCTCGCTGTCTGAATCAGCTACTAGCTGCACAGACCGCGTACGGGTCACAATACTTGGTGCCTTAACCATTAGAAGATTGATATATAATCTGATATACAAGTAGTCTTCGATTTACAACCATAATTGGGACCAGAATTTTGTTCATAAGCAAGGTGGTTGTTAAGTGAGTCACATCCAATTTTAGGATCTTTTTTGCAATGGTTACTAAATGAATCACAGTTATTAAATTATTCCAGCTTCTGCATTTGACTTTTGTCAGAAGCTGACTGGGAAGGTCATAAATGATGAATTACATGACCGCAGGATGCTGCAACCACTGTAAAAACATGCTTGTTGCCAAGCATCTGAATTTTGATCATGTGGCCATCAAGATGCTGCATTGGTCGTAAGTGTGAGAACTGGTTGAATGTAATTTTTTTAGGGCTGTTGTAACTTTGAGCAGTCATTGGGGAAGTTGGGGACTATCAGTTGTTTTTGGCACTTTTTTCCTTGTTGGCGCATCCTCTGAACATATATAATATACTGTAATATTAAGATGTAGTATTATCTAAAACAGACTAAAAAGAAGTGCTTTTCTGTATTACACACATTCAGTAGAAGACATACTTCTACTACAATAAAAACAGTTCATGAAAATCAAGGTATGATGCGAACATCAATGTGGCCTGAGCCAAACTGAATAAAAGCTCTGAACCTGAGGTTGTCCCAAACAGCTACTCCATACTAAACATTCTAGGTAATAAATATTTCTATAATTATCAAATTCCAACTAATTAAACTCATAAAAATTGAATTTGAGGTGTCCTTATGGTTTTGAATGTGTATAAAAACAATCAAAATGTTAGTAAGGATTGCACATTGTAACTTCAACACACATAAGAAAGAAGCAGGATTTCAGTCATGTGGGTGCAACTTCCATCATTATTTTTTTGACCATTCCTCCACTGACATCCTTGGTTGAATTAATGAACATTTTTTATCATAACATTTTTTTATTGCTTTGAACTGGAAAATTACAATGGTTTGAGCCAAGAAATAAACAAATATCTAGGTGTCTTAGTATGTGATTTAAAAAAGAAAATCTTCTAGAAATAACAGTATTCCGGAGTCTTATATGTATGAAAACAAAGTCAGATTTTGAAAAGACAAATCTCTCTTTGCTTATACTATCCTTAGTGCTGTCTCCCACTGACAGTCCTTTAAAGGCTAAGCAACTGAGCTGTCTGGCTGGATCAGTTTGTGAACATCAATATAGCTCTATTTTAAATCTATATAGTTAAATGCAAAGCTGGGAAAAAGCCTTAAAAATAGAATTTGATTTCCTTGCACTGCACAGATTTTAACAACAAAGAACTCTGTGAGGAAAATGAAACATAATATAAAATGGTCCTTTAACTCAAAAGCTGAATGCAAAGGCAGGACTGGGCCCCTTTTTTTTTTGAAAGAATGAATCACTGATAAAGCATAGGAAAAGTCTATTGGGAGCCAAGTAGAGGATGGAACTAAGCTCGACTTCCCCCCCCTTTCTCTCTTCTTTCTCTTGCTTATCTACCTTTATGCCATCCGTTTTCTCTTTCTTCCAATTTCTTTTTTCCCCTTCTTCCAATGCAGCTGTTATTGCTGCAAGGTAATCTGCGGCTCCTTAATGCTAAAGCAGAGAAGCTTTCCAAATGGTCCGTTTCGGCCTATATGTATCACCCCCACCTCTTCAATTGAACCGGCTGCCTTCTAAAAACACAGATAAGGCCAATCCATTTTTACAAAGCGGTCTTTGTAATTAGCTAAGTAGTCTTCATTCAAACGAATATGCCATTTCAAAGCTCTGTTCTGAATGGAACACACTTTTAAATCTCTTTGCTCCCTTTGGAGTTCCATCAAAAGCACTACACGCTCATTCAAAAGCCTCAGTGGGATTGACTGAGTCACTAAGCAGGCCAAAGCCAGAAGACAATTGAAATTTGAGTATATGCTGCATGTCACTCATGGATTACACCTCATAAATGACTAAAGTATCTTATTAAATAGATAAGTAAACACATGAACCATGTAACCTATAGGATGACTATGAAGGCTTCTAAATTGTCATGTAATGTACATCTATGCACTACAGTCCTGTTGTATGAGGGTTAGCCTGCACTGCAGCATTGTCCATCTTTCTAAATACTGTACCTGTAACCTTTGAAAGCATGAAAATTCTAGGATATTGGGACTGGTGTGCCCTAAGAGAAGACCTGTTTAGGTGTGCTCTTGCCTTCTCTGTTGTTTGTCCATTCCAGTTAATGACTAGTACTATAAAGGGGAATGTCTGGCCAAGACCAATGTCTTGAGATTTTATTTTAAGGGTTATTATCCCAAATGAAAGCTGCCTTCAGATTTCCACCCGTAGAACACTAAACAGGATATTATCTAGCCTTCTCTTTTAAGAAAAAGTTAGGAATAATTTATTATTTAAAATATTTATATAGCCCACCAACTCCAGGCAGTTCCCAAGTAAGAGTTAAAATAACATATAAAATCATATTAAAACTGTAAAATCAAACAGATTAGAATATTAAAACATTAAAAACAATACATACAACAAAGTCCTGGCACCAACTCTGCCTCCTAACATGCTATTATCCAATCTTATCCCAGCATTTGGGGAAAGATCCAGGTCTTCAAAGCTTTATGGAAGGCTAAGAGGGAAGAAGCAGGGGTGAAATGCTCCCAGTTTGGACCAGATTGGGCGATCCGGTAGCAATTTTGGCAGGTGGTTTGGAGAACCGATAGCAATGGCAGCGCGAGGCTCCGCCCACCCACCTGGGTGTCATTACTTCCTGGTTTTAACCAGTAAGTAATGTGTTTTCTACCCACATTACGGGGTACCCATTACTAGGTAATGCAGTACATGCACTTTCAAACCGGTAAGGAAGGTAAGTAGATTTCACCTCTGGGTAGATTTCACCCCTGGGTAGAAGCCTGCCAAACTTCAGAGGGCAAGAACATTCCATAGGGCAGGGGTTGTCATGAAAATGCATACTTCTTAGCTTTCTATAAGAAGAATATTTAGGGGAATATAAGTGATTAGAAGTTTGCCCACCCTATCTGACCTGGTATGACTGGTATATGTCCCTAGGAAAAGGTGGTCTCACAGATAATCTGACCTTGTGCCATGTAGAACTTTAACTACATTAACTCCTAGAACTGCAATTAGATTTGCACCTACAAAGAAACTGGAAGCCAGTACAGCTCAGCAACAAAGATGTTACATGGCCAAACCTTACTGTATGAGCTGCTGCTTTCAGGACCAGTTGAAGTTTCTTAATGGGCTTCAAGGACAGCCTAATGTAAAGTGCATTGTGGTAATTCAAATGGAAGGTAACCAGAGGATATAATGACCATAAGCAAGTCCTGATAAAGTTAAGATACAATAATATATTGCACAATATCATTTAGTTTAGGAGTAACAAGGCAAAAAAAAATCTCTAGATAATCAAATCCAAAATTGAGCTGTTATTCCCATTTTCATAATTTTATTACAGAACTGCAAAATTTAAAAGCACTTTACAATCAATATATTTAACCCCATTGTGTAAACATTAGATACTCAGTTTCTGATTGTTAATCCTGGTGTTCAAGAAAGAATTTCAGGGCAGGAAGTCAAAGGCTTTGGCAGAAACCCACAAATGAAGTCATTTTTCAAAGGAAAAAAACAACAACAATAAATATGTCTTTTAAATAATTCATCTTTGTTTTTAGTAAATTGAAAATATAATTGAACCTATAATGATTTTTAAAAAAGATTTAAAATAGACAAGTGTTGGCGTATCATGATTTTTTTCTAATAAAGATAGCCTTCTAACATATATCATATATGAAGTGGCTCAATCTATTGCAATGATAACGACAAAGATTATGGTCCTGTACAAAGCTATGCCTGTGCACAGGATAGGTCTTCAATGTTGGGAAAATTTGTTTTGCCTACTGAAGCCATCCCATTCATTTTCATATACGCTTCTTTTGTGCCTGCCTGGTCTCTCAAGTTTGGCTTTCTGCTTGGACATACCAGGTTGTCCTGTCAAAATAACACTACCTGGACTCTGGCACCTGCAAAGAAGTCTATAATTAGCAACTGAAGTTCTTTGACTGCTCTCCCAGCCACATCAGCCAACAATTCCAGATGTAGTTACACTATACCTCCCAATCCTTTCTATCCTAGGACAACATTGGGATTGCTAGATGGAGTGCAATTTATATTTTAGTATTCAAAATATACTCTCCACTGCAAGGAGAGAGAAGCCCAAATAAAATCCCTTTGACTTATAAACTTGATTTGACTTTTATATTCCCCAATTCTGGCATGTCATCACAAGTGAATATAATGGTATATATGCTATAGGTCAAAATTTATATATTCTTATGGAGAAGAATTTATTTTGAACTATAGTATTTGGTCTTCATATAGCAATTAACCAAACATTTGCTAAACCAAAAACCAATTCCTGGCTTTTTCTTTTCCTCCTGATTGTGTGGAGAAAAAGAAGGGAAGCACATGAATCCAGTGCTTTGAAGAGTCTCATTTCTACTTATATTGTAACTCTTAATTATGGTTTCAAATTATACAGTATGCAAACTGTTACAACCAGGAGATTTATATGGACAGATAATTTGCAGCCAAGCCAGGCTCCTGACCCTAACAAATTTGAAAACTCATGCTGCCTATATAGCAGTCTTCTAATATCTCAGGGGTTGCCATAAAGAAGAGGGAGTCAACCTATTCTCCAAAGCACCTGAGGGAAGGACAAGAAGCAGTGGGTGGAAACTAATCAAGGAGAGAAGGAACCTAGAACTAAGGAGAAATTTCCTGACAGTTAGAACAATTAATTAGTCCACCAAGTTGCCTCCAGAACTTGTGAATGCTCCAATACTGGAAGTTTTAAGAAGTGATTGGACAAACATTTGTCTGAAATGGTATAGGATTTCCTGCCTGAGCAGGGGTTTGGACTTGAAGACCTTCAAAGTCCCTTCCAACTCTGTTATTCTGTATTCTCAGCCTAAATTCAGTTCCTTTCTCTCGTCATTACCATTGCAGCCCGATAACTTAGGGTAGGTCCAGTGGTGGGTTGCCCCGGTTCACACTGGTTCTATAGAACCAGTAGTAAAACCGGCGGGAGGCTCCGTCCACTGACCCCGTCATTAAAATGCTTCTGCACATGCGCAGAAGAGCATGCGTGCAAGCGAAGCAAGCGCCCGCGGCCCCGTTGCGAACCGGTAGTAGAGGTAAGTAGAACCCACCCCTGGGTGGGTCCCTCCTGAGCCTCTAGCTCTAACCACTATGCATTTGTGGAGACCTTCCCTCTTATCTGACTGTTTCCTAAGCAGTATATCTTTACCATGTTTTCCAAGATCATTCTCACATACCATTACACATTAGAGATTAGTTTCTTCCCATTAAATGCAATTCTAGGTACTGACGGTGTGTATTTTTTTAAATAAATACTTTTAAAAAGTACTTATGAAAAAGAAGCCTCTGGGTGTATCATTTAGCTACAGTTATTACATTTTATATGAAGAGTTGATCAGAATAATGGTGACAATCAGCTTTGTCTGGCAAAGTGAAAACACCAGAGCATAATCTAACTACCATGGACACTGCCTGAGTTCAGCTTCTAATATTCTCTGCAATTAAGCCATACAGCTACATAAGAATGGAGAATTTTGTTGATTTCCTTTTGCAACAAAATTATACTAAATATTTGGCTTTCAGATGAATGTATGAACCAGGATGTATTATGTGCATTTCAGAGAAACATGGGATGAACTTCTCCAAGTGCAAACAAAATATGTATATTTCTTAAAATAAGAAAATAACATAAAAAGTTTTCTATAAAGGAAAACTACTTGCAAGAAAACATCTGTTCATTAACATCAAGATTAGGATATCTGAACTGCAAAATCGAAACATTTACACAATGGTAGCAGAGATATTGAAAAACAACAAGTCTCAAATACATTATTAGTAATGATCATTTTATTGATCATGTCAAGGAAAAATACCCTTCCAAATCCATAGATCACATTTAAGATAGAATGTGGGTTATTTGATTTTAGATTGGTATATTATGTGAATCAAAGCTCTGTGGTTTGTAAGCTATGCTACATGTCAGCTCAACCCATTATGGCTGATATAGCAATCAATGTTTAAATAAACCATATACCATTCCTGTTTAAAGATGGAGATGTTCTAAACAGAGTTTCAATCTACATGGGGCCATATTTTATTTTATTTTTATTATAAACCAGTTTTAGCCATGTTTATTTTTTTTAATCTCATGCCATTAATTTGTATATATTATTTTTTATGCACTGCAGAACACGATTTACCCTGAAAAAGAATAAGACTAGTGTATACAATAGTGCAAATAGTTAGGACTGCTTACAAACATAGACATCTGAACAAGTCATGATGGTGTCATATTACCATTGCAGAAATAACACAAATTGTGTTTTTTTGTGATGTTTGCACAAAGACATCTTGATGTGCAAAACATCTTTATTATTTATTTATTTATTTAGTAGAAATAGACCAATCCACATAAGAAAGAATAAACGAATAAAGTTTTAGAATGGGCAATGAGCTGTGATGGCACAGTGGTTAGAATGCAGTATGGCAGTTAAATTCTGCTGACAGCCAGCAATTCAATTCTCACCGGCTCAAGGTTGACTCAGCCTTCCACCCTTCCGAGATTGGTAAAATGAGGAGACAGATTGTTGGGATCAATACTGACTCTGTAAAACGCTTAGAGGGAGCTGTAAAGCACTGTGAAGTGGTATATAAGTCTACGTGCTATTGCTATATTATAAACCTGTGGAAAAACATATCAGCACCTCCCCACCCTCTTATTCACAAGCTTAAAGTAGGCATTCATGGAAAGCAATAGAATCTATCAGTAGCTTCAGTGTAATTGTCAGTGTGTACTTTTTGCATTTCATATCCTTCTGGATTCAGTAACTTTTTTTTCTTTCTGCACTGATGTATCCGATGTGCAGAATAACTGATCTTTTTACTGCAGTATTCAAATCAATCCCTTCTGCTTATATTTTGTTTGCCTGGATAGCAGGAAGTGACATCATTTGTCACCACATTATGAAAAACCTTACCTTGATGCCATTCCCTTATATACTGCATTCATACTGTATGCTCCATAACTCTTTATTCTTTTTCATTTCTGCGCACTTATTCATTTCCTCTGAAGCAAGACAATCTTTAGAAGTGGTAAAAGTTCTCATTTGAAAGCTGTTAAGTTGAAATTGAGATTTATGCAAACAGGCAAAACAATTGAGAAAAACAGATTTCTTCGTCATTTTTAGTTTTCCTGCTAGCTTCATCTCGGTGGCAAAGCGAACATATTGGCTGATGGCAATTGCTTTTACTTAGAATCAATCTAGGAGCAAACACAGTGCAATGGTATTTTAGAATTCCCTGGACACTTCTCGGAAGAAAATGTTCTATTTTCCTCCTAGAAATTCTATATTATCACAAAATAGTATTCCCATGTGGAGTTTGGGAAAGAAATCGAATGATGGCTGCAAATATCTGGTGGTTAAGAAGTCTCTCTGTCTTTGCCCCCATTTTACAAAGATTTACAAAGAGTTAAAAGTTTTCTGTATCTTTTTTTCTGTCCTCCAGTGGTTATCTGGAATTTCAATTCCCAAATGGACTATCATTGTCAAAAAATTATGCTGTCCTCCTTTATATCAGTTCTTGTGCATGAGGTAGCAAAAGGGTTTTAATACTGCTCAGCCTAAATCCTAACTCAACTATTTATGTGCTTAAAATATAAGCTGATTTCATGCCTTTCATTCTTCATGATGTGATGTACACTTAGTATAATAGTTCTCTAAAATGTCAGGACAGGACATGAAAATATCAAATAGCTAGTTAAGTGCTTACTCCAGAAGCAGCATCTTGTCTGATGAACTTGCTATAGTGCAGTTGACAGAGCACATTCTGTTACAACTTCAAACATATTGAGAGTCTCTGCCTTGAGCCATAAAATCTGTGCACTATAAAGTACAAGTGACAAATGTTTCAGGAAAGCATCTATGATGAAAGCTGAAGCAGATCTGCTCAAAGCCCTTCTTTACAACATTGTTTCCAAACTTTTACAGTAGACACGAAGCAAAGATATTATAATATAAGGACTGTATGTAAATATGTCAGATATTATTTGAATGGACTTCTGAATTAGCTTTCAGTAATATTACTTTGCACTTCAACAGCATCAAATAGTTCATTAGGGCTGTGTGGGATCAATGGTTTTCATCAAGTGGACATTATTGTTAATTTGCACAAGGGGATCCAAGAATGGTTCTCTATTTGGAACAATAAATTGGAAATATTTTGTCAATTCTGTGTCAAAGGAAAATCACATAGTAAGAAGGTTGCAATTGATTTTTTTACATTCTTTTTTTTTTTAATCACATTTGCTCCCAACAGGATATTTGAAATCCGGAAGTCAATGAGTTTCAACATTTAGTTGAGCACAGTACTCCAATCTGTTTAATTTGAGATGGGCGGGAAAGTGTTCCAACCTGTGATTAAGAGCTGAGTTGACTGATGACAGCTTTAAAATCTAATTTACATACCTGAAATGTTGAAACACTGATGAACGGTAATGGCTGTATCTTATGAACATGCACAATTCATTTATTATAAATAGCCAGACATTTTGGCTAATCAAGTATTGAGGCGAATAAGCACTCTAGTTTCAGCACTACTGTACACATTGACGAGAAATTACATGCAGACTGACAGGACCTCACAAAATTCTCTGAACTAAGCCTCATTGAGTTCAATAGGACCTCTGTGATTCCAGCAGTCTTCTTCATCTTGGCATCTTTCTTCTTGAACAACGCAATTATGCTGACTGAAAAGTTTGGGGGTATTACTCCAATGCATCTGGAATGCATTAAATCAGAAGAGTTGAAATGAAGACTACAAGCCATGTTTGTACCTTAATAATTTGGTATTTGGTAAACTGAATTGTTCATACTATTGCTATTTTTTCTGTTTCAATTATTGTTGAATAATTGTTCTGTTGTTATGGGCATGTAAACTTTTAAAAAACTGTCTCTGCCACATCTTTTGCTTTACCATACATCATTTTTGATATAAGCAATTAAAATTAAACCTTTAAAGAGCAATTGGAAAACAATGGCTGCTTGGAAGGGTAAAGTGCTAAAACTGATACAGTAAAATGTCATTTAACCTCAAATCATAATCTGCATGCCTACGCTAATTAAGCATAGTCCTCAAACTATTATTTCCATTCAATTCCATATGTCAGATAGGAAGACTAATAGTCTTTACATGTTTACTATTTGTAGAAATGTGTGTTCAAACTATCCCTGAATTTAATTGTTGAAAATCTCAGAATTTATTTATTTATTTATTTTTATTAGTTCAATTTATATGCCGCCCTCCTCCGAAGACTCAGGTTGGCTTACAATGCACTTATAAAAAATAGCCTTCATTCTTTTGTATATACTTGCTTATTAGGGCTTTTGGCCCCCCCATAAGCGGTGTTTCTACAAAGTCAGCTTATTGCCCCCACAATCCGGGTCCTCAATTTACCTACCTCGGAAGGATGGAAGGCTGAGTCAACCTTGAGCCTGGTGAGATTTGAACTCGCATTAATTGCAGGCAGTCCGCTGCACCAGCAAGGCTCTTATAATTTACATAGATACTACCAGTAAATTCTGAGGTCTGTATAGTAATCAGCCATTTCTGAGTGATAATTTAATAAAGATATAAAGCTTTTCTAAATGTACCTGGGAACATCAGAACATCACCAGCTCGAAAAAGAAGAAAGTGCTAAGAATGAATGTACATCTTTGCTATATATAGAATCCTATTCAATTTGCCTTAATTGTCCTTTGCTTTCCTACAGAACAGTTTGTTTCCAGGGGTATCCTCTGTTCTTTCCCTGAACCACATCGTAATATTAACAACTATCTTTCAAAACAGAGAGAACAAATATTTTCTATATCACTCCAAACTTTCAAATTCACAATGTACTTCCAGTAATGCTGGAAAAACTAGTATTTCTTAATACTTGGGAATATTCCTGAATGTTAGTTTTTTTAAAATTCCGCCTCTATGCCCATCTTTCTACTTTTATATATTTTTTCACAATAAAATTCTCAATCCCATGCAGATTTACTTAAAAATATTATCTAATTGAACACAGGGGACTTACATCTAAATTAACATGTAAATTATAAGGATTTCTGGTAAAGCAGAAACTGATTTTATACGGAAATGCAAGTGTCCACTAACAATAGAATATTGAAATCTGCTTGCAATATCTGTTTATTAATCAGAGAAATCACATCTTACTACATGTCTTTTATAAACAACATCAATCTCTTATGTGAAATATATAAGCGTCATCCTAGGGCTCAAGCATGTGTATTTTTATATTGGTATGATGACTTCCAGAAGAATATTCTTGGATGAGAAGTGAAGCCATCTTCAAGAGGGAAAAAAAGTCCAATTGCCTTTTGAAAAACCACTTTGAGGACAACCATGACCTGGATGACTGAGAATCTCCATAGACAGATGACTTGGAGAATTTCCAACTGGTATGCCAATGCCAAGATAGGAAGCACTGAATTATAGTTCTTATAAGGGAAGTTTGATCTAATGGTTAAGGCATGGATTAGGTATGAAAGAAACTAGTCTAGCTCTAGTAAAAGCCAATTGGATGACTTTGGAACAATGATCCTTCTCTGCTTTAGGAACAAGGCAAACCACTTCTGCAAATGTTGCCAAGAAAATTTCCTACACTTCGCTGTGCAGTCACAGGAATAAAGACTTACTCAAAGGCAATAAATAAATAAATAATCTTAGTTTTACAATTGTAATTGTCCTACCTGGGAGTAACATCACCAAATTCAGTAAGACTTTTCAACTGAATATTAAGTTTGTGTTTTCATTATAAATAATCCTACATATACTTGAATTGGCCTAGATTTAATTAGACTTCAAGTAAATCCATTGAATCAATGAAAATTAAGTTAATTAACTTACAATGATTTACAGAAGTCTGCCCTAAGTAACTACATTCATTCAGAAGCAGAAGTGAATCTTTTGCCTTTATGAATGTACATAATTGATGCTTTAATTGATTAATTGATTAAAGTACTCATAAGAATAAATATGAGGAAAAAACTTTCCTTTTTGTAACCAGAATGTTATTTTCAATAATCTTCTACAAAGGACCTAATTATGCTATTCTTTAAATCACTGTGAAATTATTTTTCATAACAGAAAGAACTACCAATCACTCTCAAAAGAAATTAGAATCCAGTAAAAATATAAGGCTCTGTGTCTCAAATGAATTTATTAATATGTGACTAATTGGTGACTTTCACAGTCAATATTTAAATTTTAATCACCAGTTTAAAGAAAATGTTTTATAGTAACTGACAGAAAGTGTTGTAGTAATATAATTTAAATAATTAATAGAAAAAGGATTAAAATAACTAATCTAAAGTCTTCACACAAAAGGGGAACATGAAAAAGTCAGACTTAAATTATAAATTATAAAATAAGAGAAGAACAGTTTAATGCCCAGATGACAAAGTTAGAAAAGATCACCCCTCCCCCAATTTAGATCTCTGAATGATATACAATATTTTTTATCGACTTTTTATTTGTAATACTTCAACTAAAACAGAAGCTGTCCTTCCGTGAATTACACAGCCTAACTATTCTCTTTTGTTGAATACAAATATTGTTCAGTTGCATATTAGATTGCACTTAGTCTAGTGTAGATGTGTAGTTATGGGAAATACATCCTGTTTTGGTTTTTACATGGCATAAAAACACACACAATTTCATGATTTCAACAACTGGACACTACAGGGAGCTAAAGATATTAGATAGAGGAAAGATATACAAGTCTATAAAATGATGCAAAGCAATCTAACAATAAAAATACTGAAGAATACTTTTTGAAAAATGGAATCAGAAATTAGTAACCACAATATCATCAATGTCAGTAAAGATGTCTGCTTCTATGAATAGACTATGTCCAAAACATGTTATTGAAAAAATGACAAATGCAGAACAAATTTTATCTGACAAGATAGAGATGGCATTGAAAATGGATTTTGACTGGCCATGACAATGACTTAGAAATGATGTTTTTCTGGACCCACAAAAGAAATTGGTGAAGTTTTTAAATTTAAAATGGAAATACAAATGACAAATCAAGAGAGTGGATAATTTTTCCTATTGGATTTACAAAAGAGTATTGTTAAAACCTTAAAGAACTCTGCAGAATGGGACAAAGAAGAAAAGAAGAGAAATAAAATCCTATGATAATAGTTGAATGAATTACAGATTAAGTTGTTAGAAGTAAAAGGAAAGAATACAATGTTGGTTTATTTGATCAAGATTAAAACAAAGTATATTATTACTTCTACCCTTGATGCTCCCTGATCTTGGTTGTTTTTGTTTCATTAGCCAACTAGGTAACAACATCAGTGCTAGATGGAAGTGTGGCTTGCTGTTTTTTTTAATATATATTAGTGGCTTGCCCTATCAGTGTTGGTGAGAGAGTTAATCTTCTTCAAGAAGAAATTCTTGTTTCTTGGACTTTACTTATCCAATGGCTTTTACCTATTTAATCAGGGTCATCTCCCTGATTCTCTACACTATTACTTATCCTATCATCATCTTTCATTCTATGTCTTGTGATTGATTAATCAAATGCTGCAGTCCAGGTTTCATGCCCCTAATTAATATTAAATGGGTGTGAGGTTCTAAAATGTAAAAAGCATGGAAGAAACATAATATTAGCCCATCAAGGCATGCATAAATTAGCAAATTAAACAAATTTGACAAAATGTCAGATCAATTTCTTTATTTATTTTGGAAAATTTATATAAGCACCTACACGCTCATGGCAGCTTCAGGTGGCTTACAAAAAATAAAAAAACAATGTAGAAGAAATAAAAATAATAATAAAATAATAATAAATAACCTCCACCCCTTGATTAGAGAATCAATAATTCTTTTCTATGGTGTACTGAATATTTATACAGTTTTATTTATATTTGATGTTGACATAAAATGGTAAATACCATAAAGTAAATACCATAATGATAAATGGATCGTTATGGTCCATTTAATCATGGATTAAAGATGTAGTAAATGTTATGGAGCAGCCACAAACCTATCACACGTGTTAAATCATCATAAAATTTACAAGTTGCTTTAAAGAACAAGTGTTCAAAAGCTCTTTTCCAAGATTAATGCTGAACAAACTTATTCTAAGAAAGGTAGTTGCAAAAAATATTATTTTGACTTTTCAATACTTCAATATCATTTGATCAAAATAAGTGATTTATTCTGAGCTCAAACCTATGTTCTGTTACTTGTTATTTGAAGAGATTTTTCCCAGCTTGACACCAGATCTGCTCCTTATTCTTCAACTTTCAGTGTAATAAAGCTTCAGTTCCTTTTAGAAAACAGGTCATTAGAATGGGCAAACTGATGGAAGACAATGTGCTGTTTTGTAATATGTCCACATTACTTAATTTAGATAAATACTGAAAGTTAGCAGTCTTCCATCTTTCCTTTGTCTTGTGAATTTCAACAAAATTAGAGGAGCGCAAAAATCAAATTCAAATCAAATAAAAAAGCAGAATTCAGGACAACATACATTGCTGAAACATGAAAAAGATGAATGAATCACAGTAAGTTTTTGATCTGCTTCTTAGTGACTAAAATGATTACTCAAATCCCACGGAGAAATTTCAGTAACAGTGTAACACTTGGTAGTAGGCAGGGTATAACATCTTTAAGGATGTGTCTAATGCTCATGAGACTGATATGGTTAAATACTTACTTAAATGGATTTAAAACATATTTTAGAAAATATATTGCCTATTGTTTAATTTAATTAAGATTTAATTTATGGAATTAAGATTTAATTCCATAAATTAAAAATTAGCGTTAATATAGTCAAATTATTAACATTTTTGAACTTGTATGAACAAGTAAGGGAAGAGCACATCAGGGAGAAACATCACCTTAAATTGCCTTCTGTAAATTTGTTCTTTAATAAAAAACAAATTTCTATGGAGACTCTCTTTAATTTTTAAGGAGCGTTTGCTGTTGTATGTGAGTTTGAGCTAAACTGAGTTCCTAAAAAATTAAGGAGTTTATACTTCAGACCTAAATGATCAAGGAGGCAATATATAGTACATGGTTTGGCCGACGGCATTCCTGTAAATTCTGGCATCCCAAAACTACTTCCACAGCATCTAAAATTGTGTAAGTTGTTAGCACTGTCATTCAACGTATTTTGTTATATTTCAGATAATTTTGCAGAAGAGATGTCTAGGCCAAGATAATATAAGATTGCTAATTTCTGGTAGTTTTGTCCAGCAGTAAAGGCATCAGGCTAGAAACGAGGTGATTGTGAGTTTTAGTTCCACCTTAGGTATGAAAACTGATTGGGTGACTTTGGGCCACTTTTGTTGTTGTGTGGAAAATAGGAGGAGAAAGGACTATTATGTATGTTTGCCACTTTGAGTTATTTATAAAGTAATCTGGATTCTGAGGCTGAAGTAGTTGATATTCTGCTGGACAATGCAAGCAGTGCTACATGTTATTTATTTATTTAATAAATTTGTATCGCTGTCAATCTCACATGAAATGACTTTGGACAGCATTTATTGTTTTATTAAAATAAAACAATAAATCAATTAAAAGCAATTATTAAAATAGTCTTATTAAAAATACAACTATCTGGTATGGGGAGAGTAGATTAAATACAATATTAGGGCCATTTTAAGATATTCCTAGTGCCCTGGGATCTCCAGGCCTGATGATAAAGCTAGGTCACAAGGGACTTATAGAACATTGAAACATTACAAACTTGAGGAAGGGGATTGATTAGTCAGGGGTGTTATCTATAGGTCATTTGAAAAAAAATGTTAGTTTGTCATGTTACCGAGATGCCCATGTTGGACAATGATTAATCTCCAACCTATCCTTTGTAGGAAAAGTTGGGGAATAACTAGTGGGTTTACATAGGACCTAGATGAAATAGATTACCTTGATCTTTTCCAGTTTAGCTTCAGAGGCAAAAGCCACAGTGGTTGTCCTGATGCTTAACTTCTATCAGCTCCTGGATGGTGGGGTGAACCTTTCCTGTACTTTTGGGTCTTTCAGTGGCATTTGAAACCACTGATAGCAATAGCAATAGCATTTAGACCTTATATACCACTTAATAGTGTTTCACAGCCCTCTTTAAGCAGTTTACAGAGTTAACATATTGCCCCCAACAATCTGGGTCCTCATTTTACCCACCTCAGAAGGATGGAAGGTTGAGTCAACCTTGAGCTGGTGAGATTTGATCTGCAGAACTGCAGCTAGCAGTCAGCTGAAGTAGCCTGCAGTACTGCACTCTAACCACTGTGCCACCTTGGTTCTTCATGATGTCCTTCAGGTCCATCTTCAAAGGTTGGGAATTGGAAATACTGGGTTATGATAATGCTATTCAGTTTGGTGCTATATTACACCAGTTTCAAATTCAAACTCGTCAGAAACTTTCCCAGATGAATGCTGTGCTTAGGGAAGACTTTCACCAGTTTTGGATGATGCACCAGTTTCAGCCTTCTAGGAAAGAAACCCTGAAGAGTAAGTTATAGCCTTGTTACCTCTTACATAGATTACTACAATGTGCTCTACATGAACTAGTCTCTGAAGATGATTTGCAAGCTATAACTGGTAGAAAACACAGGAGCCTACTTGTTGGCACTCATATCTATCACTCATACCAGCGGTGGGTTCTAAATGTTTTTACTACCGGTTCTGTGGACGTAACTTATTTTGTGGGTGTGTTTGATGATCATGTGACAAACAATTCTTTAGGATTTAGCAGAGATACTGGTCTACCAGGCTTTTAACTGCTTGCGGAGCCGTACCGGTCTACCCATTTGTTTTTGGAGCATACCCATCTATGGTGCGCTTCAAATATATTTTGCCCCCGTTACCTTGGAAATAGAGCTGACATAATTCTGTCAAAACCATCATCCTTACTCTCTACAGTCACTAATAGACAATTAGGTGCAATTCAAAGCATTGGTGTTGATTTATCAAGCCCTAATTAATTAGGCACCTGTATATTTGTAGAACTATCTGCAAGATTATGCTTCTAATTGAACCTATCCCTGCAGTATACAAGTCCTGAATAGGAATGCTGAGGGTATCTTCCCTGAGGAAAATTTGGGGAAAATGAGAAATCATTGCCTTTTTAATTATGGCCTTAACTCCAGGGAACAGTGTTTCCTTGGAGATATGAATGGTGGCTTCTCTCTTGACTTTTACTGCTGTTTAAAGTGAGCTGTTAAGAAATACCCTTGAAGATTAATATTATTGTCACTTGGGACATACCATAATTATTATACTTATGGGTTTAATAATGTTGTAATAATTGTAATGATTTAATAATGCATTAATTACGTATTGCTATTATATAATTGAACTCATTTTTTCCACTTCTCAGAATAAAATTGGCTCCATATTAAAGCAGATTAATATTAGCACTGGCTAATGGCCATCTTTTCTCCCTTCTCCTTTCAAATACAAAATTCTGAATTCTGCTCATACAGTAAATCTGTGAGGAAGAGTCATGGATTTTGCTTTGTGGATGCTGCATTGTTGACAGCCATGTTATGTCATGAGGAGATTCAGTTGGCTAAGCCACTACACACCTTTAAGCAGACCTCTCTTCTGAATGAAAGGACAACTTTGACACTGAAGATGTGCTCCTACTGCCCTACCGCACATTTAGCCCTCATACAAGAAAAATGAATATCTAGATAAGGCTTCAGGGTTAAGTTTCTGCCTTTCCACAACTCACTAAAATCTTCTTCTTACTGAGTTCAATCTGTTGCTGACATGAAAAAGGAAACAAAATGAATATAATATAATCTCAACAGGGTGACTCAAGGCACGAAGATCATGCCAGCTGCGCAGCTAAAGCAATCAGCACCTACCATGGGCAGAAATGATACAGGAGAGTGTTGGAGTTTCACAATCTCTTTAGTGACAATGGCAAAGATATCCATTTATACTGCATTAAGAGAAGGCAAAGATAAACTACTCCTGTATTTAATAAAGAAAGCCACATAGACAGACAATATAAAGTGATTGATGATATAGTGCTGGATGATTGCCTCGGACAGTGAGAGATGGGGCATATAAGTTTTAAATAAATAAATAAATGATAGGCCTGTCAGATTGAATGGCACTCAACGTATTATTCAGGAAAAGTTATTATTATTATTATTATTATTATTATTTTAGCAATACCAACGGTGTTTATGACACAACTATATTAAAGCCTTTTAGAATATAGTTGTTGAAATTTGCATTCAGGAAAAGAAAATCTGAAACTACAAAGAGAAGTACATTGGAAATATGAAACCACAGAAGCATTTTTATGTATTTATTTAAAATATTTGCATAGATATGTATCTTAAAAGCAAACTCTGGGTGGCTTACAACCAAGAATAAAACTATAAAAACAAAAACGATAAAACAAATAACCTCCACCACCAGCAGAAAAATGTGACACCAAAGTCACATTCCCCTGATGCAATCTACATAATCTCTCTGACTCTAACCTTACCTTTTCCCAATATTTGGGGCACAGCCCCAAATATGTGCTTCTTGTTTGAATTTTCTCATAGGGTTAACAAGGTCCCATGTCATGTTGGCATTAAAGGTAACAATCAACACCATGAATTGTATCTGGGAAGAAACTGAGAGACCACACAGCTTATGCAACAGGGGTGTAATATGGTCAAACCTATAGATACCCAACACTGTGTATGCAGCTGTATTCTGGAACAATTGTAGTTTCCAGGAGCTCTCATTGAGCAGGAGCTGTGAGTCTAGGAGGACTCCCAAATGGCAAATTTCAGATCCATCCAGGGGAAAGATGACCCTGGAGACATATAAAACCCTCAAGATTCCATCTTACGAAAAACCAAAAAAGAATGACATTACATTTATAATTGGGGAGAAAACAGAACTTGCATACAATGCAACTGAAGTCAAAATTATATTAATTAGACTTTATAGGCAATCTTATAATAAAACAGTTATCAAAGTTCATGTTACAAGATTGATGCAAAAGAATCAATCAGAATAGAGCTAAAAGGGACTTTGGAGGTTTTCTAGTTCAACCCCCTGCTCAAGCTCAACTACCATTTCAGATAGGTAGTTGTCCAGTCTTTTCTTAAAGACCTCCAGTGATGCAGTACCTACAACTTCTGAAGGCAAGCTGTTCCACTGGTTAATAGTCTTCACTGTTAGAAAGTTTCTCCTTAATTCCAAGTTGCTTCTCTCCTTGATTAGTTTCCATCCATTAATTTCCAAAAGAAGAGAAGGGGGAGGAATTTTATGATCAGGGTCCATTTGAATTGGATAGAACTTGCAAGCAATATACGCTGCTTGTAGTTGGAAACTAGAATACCAGAGCTGAAAATAATGAAGAAAATGTATTTCAACTACATGACTAGAAAACTAAAATGAAACAGAAAAAATGACTCATCAGTTTCTATCAAAATATGACCAGATGGAGAACACAGAGAACACAAAAAAAATCATGATATGAAGAGATCAGTTATAACTGCAGGTGTGAAAAGGAGCTGTTTGTGAAACAGATCATAAATGATCATCTTTAAGTTACAAATCAAGTCAAGTGGAAGAAGTAAGCCAACCAGATTCCACGATGTTACCTTGACTATATATCCACCATTTTCAAGGAGAACATCAAAATTTCTTTGAAGTTTTGAACCTCATAGAGAACCTATGAATGAAACCAAGGTTGCTACAATAAAAGTGGAAAGAGAATGCCAAAGATTAAGAAACAGAAGACAGGAAACTGGATGTGAGAACATATGGTAGAAATTGGCAAGGAGAGAAAACAACCAAAGCAAAAAAAAAAAAGATCTCAGAAAGGAACTTAATATAGAATTTCAGAGTGCTGTTAGAAGACATAAGAAGTGATATTAAAATATATATAAGACAGAAACAGACACAGCCAATCAAAGAAAGTCTTCCAAAACATCTCTCTAAACTGAGGAGATTCCAGCCTTGAATTGATAATGTTAAAAAAGGCCAATATACAAAGATAGAAGGAATATAATTGAAATTATCTATAAAAGAGATGTGAACATCCAAGATATCTTAGAAAATACTCATTAATTACAAGAAGCTGTAGTACTAAAAGACAAAATTAAATTTTATTGAGTCATTACCAAGTTGAAACACTACAGTAATTGATGAAACACTGACAGAAATATTGGATGCAAAAGAAGAAGGACCTATGCCAGATTCTAAGAACTGCTTTGGTAGAACTTAGTGTATTCATTACTATATCTCACTAAGGAGAAAAAACATAGGTTTACTTTTTTTAAAATGAAAGCTTATCTTTCACCAGCAGCTGAAAGCAGCAGGAAGTCTGAGTACAGTTTTCCTTAGGGTACAATTTGTCACTTTCGATAAAAACTTAACTCAATTTTAAAGAAGAATTTTTGATTTGCAGCAAGATTTTACTTTTTAGAATGTAGTATGTTAATTACATTGTAGGTATTCTTTTCTAATTGATATTATGAATATTATAGCAATAGCGCTTAGACTTATATACCGCTTCATAGTGCTTTACAGCCCTCTCTAAGCGGTTTACAGAGTCAGCCTATGGCCCCCAACAATCTGGGTCCTCATTTTACTGACCTCAGAAGGATGGAAGGCTGAGTCAACCTTGACCCTGGTGAGATTCAATCTGCCAAACTGCTGGCAGCTGGTGATCAGCTGAAGTAGCCTGCAATACTGCACTCTAACCACTGTGCTACCGCAGTTTTAAAAACTAATATAGTCTCATTTAGATGAAAATTACTGGTTGTTATTGTCTATCAAGTCAATCCTGGGCAACTATGAGAACAATCTCTTCAGAAGTGGTTTTGTCAGTGCCTTCTTCCTAGGACTAAGAGAGAGAGACTGACTACAACCACCAAGCTGGCTTCTTTTCCTAAAGCAGGTCTAGCACTCATGGCATCCTGGCTTCTAATCCAATGCCTTTAACCATTACATCAAACTGACTTTCATTTTGAATACACACACACACACACACACACAATAAATAAACCTAAGCTTCCCAATGTATATTAATTTTTCCATCAGGGTATTTGGGAAAGAAGACCTTGAACTGAACTGTGTTTTCATAAGCTGTAGCACTGTATTTAGCATGTATAAATTAGGTAACACAGTATTTTGCTTTTGCTCAATGTGGTCTGAAGCTTTTCATGAATACCTCATTTATCTGTTCAGACAGGCCATGACCTCATTTTCTCTTTCATTCAAGTTCCAAGTATTAAAAAGTAATCTGAGCAATAAATGCTGTTTGCTACAAGACACACCACTGGTTGATAAATGGCAGCATTGTAAAGAAAAGACTTGAAGAAAAGCTATGACCAAAATGTTTGCAGGAATCCCCTTTCAGATGCAGAGTTCAGAATTCCCAAGTAGAATAGTTTTTGGCTATGCTGGCTGGGCATATTTCCCACTCTGCTGAATGTCTGCCGGATCTCCAGCATGGGTTTCTGCAGTGTGCTTGCTATCAGCTGCCATAGAACTGGGGAGGGGGACATAGGCATTTGGGATGGAGAAGTGAGCTGGTGTGTAGTAATCCCATGAGAACTGGAAGGAAGGTTTGTACTCATGAATTATGGTGCTGCTGAGTGGAGTTGTTTATAGTCTGTCAAGGCCAACCATCCTCAGACTCTAGATGTGAGAAATACCTGATGAGGAGCTTTCCCATAACATCATATTGGATGTTGATTGGACTCTCAGTGCTGGACCGTAGGGAGAGGGATTTGGGGTGACTTTCAGTGTGTAACCTTCACATGTTTTGACTTAGATTTTACCTTGCTTTCGCTGCTATCATTTCAAGTTAGTAAAAGTACCTCTTTTCTAATTCAATGGAGTTGGGGGTTTTCTTTCTTAAGCTTTGAATGGAGGCAGGCCCGACATTGTCTCATTTTCAGGAACATAAATACATTTCCCAACACAGTGCTCTCTAAATATTTCACTTCAATTCCTGCTATTTGCAATCTGCATGGCCATAACTGTCTAAGAACAATGGAGTTGACATCTTTCCCCATCACCAGCTTGGGGAAGGAACACTTTGAAGAATGATAGATACCATGATGGTTTTGAAACATCTGGTCTGAATGTCATCTAAATGCTCTAGTAGATAGATAGATAGATAGATAGATAGATAGATAGATAGATAGATAGATAGTAGCAACTCTGAAAATTTTTTGCATGTTATGCTAGTGCTCTTTGCATTATTAGCACAGTGGAACCATATCAAGCTTCTGAGAAGAGTTCATAAATCCGGTGGAAATCTTGGTCTTTGAACATCTTAAAGACCGAATTCTAGTCCATCAGCCAAATTTATAATTTCTAGTTGCATTATAGAACATTTTATGTTGGAGACTATAGAAGTCTTTGAAGATAAACAAACAAACAGACAGTCAAACAAACAGATTAACAGAGTTGGAAGGGACCTTGTAGTTAGTCCAACCCCCCCCCCCCGCCCTAGCAGGAGACCCTACACTGTTTCTGACAGATGACAGTCCAGCCTCTTCTTGAAAGCTTCCAGTGATGAAGCTCCCACAACTTCTGAAGGAACATCAATACCCGGAAAGATACAGAACAGAGCCTGAATTTCTTTCTCAAGCTAATGCAATATTAGGAACAAAAATACCTCTATAGGCTGTGGACAAAAATAATCTCCAAATCATCTCATTGTAATTCCGATTATGTCATTCACTAAGTAGAACTGGGCTTGGAAAAAACATTTCCCCCTCTATTAAATAGATTTTGGGGGGTGGGATTTTCTTTCCTCCTTTTCAGGATATGGAATATTTGCACTGCAAAGCCAGATGCTATGCTTAAACTCATCCTACTTATATCCAAGGTGTGTATATTTTAGTATTTTAGTGTCTTCTATGGAATCATCCCTTTGTGCTAGGAGATGGCCATCTGAATGAGACTTAATTGCAATTCCACCTTATCCTTGGAACATCTGGGCATTTGGGATAAAACAGATTTAGCCAGTATTTCTCAATTGCCTCCTTTAAATAGCTTAAAGGTAAAGTTAAATAGTGCAATATATTAAAACAGCATAATGTTTTCTGTTTATTCGTTTAAAAAAAAAGAATACCAGCATTCATCCTCTCTCAACCTCTATATTATATTATATTAGTATGAAATTAACAGACCATTTCATTCACTGTTCTAAATAAGCCCTAAGGTTTTAATGATTATCATCTTTGGGTATTGTATCTCTCCCTTCTTGCTTCCCAAAATTGTCACATCTTATCTAGCTTATATGATTGAATGAGACATATTACGTTGGCTGTTGCTGCATCCCAAAAATGTAATTTGCAACATTACAGAAGTAATGTAAAAGCCAAGTCAAGGATAACATTAATTGTATCAATTTCTGGAGCAATTTCAACAACAACAATAACAACAACAACAACAACAACAACAGATATTATTACATGAAAAAATGTTTTACATAGGGTTATAAATACACAATTAGCTTAATTATTGAAGTATTTATTAACATGGCTATCCATTAAAAAGAGCAGAGCATTTTGTCCTTTTATTTTTCTTCTTCCATTCATTTGTGTTTGATTTTTGAAGACTTCCTGGGTAAATCAGAAGTTTTCAGAAGTTTGCATTACCTCCTTCCTAAGGCTGAGAGAATGTAGCTAGCCCAAGGTCACCAGTTGGCTTTACGTCTAAGGCAGAACTCACAGTCTCACAGTCTTGATAGCTTAATGGCTTACACCAGACTTACACCAGACTGCCTCTTTTGTCCTACTAATTCATCTAATTTATCATACAAACATTGAATTCAACAGTGAACATCAATCTTTAGCTATAATAAACAACATTCATAAATTCTAGACAATATTATCCACTCACATTATAACTGTTATAAATATTGTATTCAAAAAATACTAAAATATATAATATACTGCAGAAATAACAAGTTCTCAAACTACATCCTAAAATTAAATTAAAAAAAAAATCCATCCAACCACTCTGAAATAAAAAGGATGAAATGTAGAAGTTTGGCTAATGGAACTGTTTTTCCCTCAAGAAAAATCTATTTCAACTGTAATAAATTGTGTTAACATGAACCTTTCCATCATGATTTCATTTCAGCTATTATTTCACTGGCATCCTAACATAAGGGTGGAAGACAGGTGCAAATCAATCAGAGGTAAGCGTTTTATTGTAAAATGGCTCTTCCTTCCTTCCCTCGTCTTTATTGCTTTGTACATCTGAACATCAAACTACTGAAGGTTAAATTAAATCTCCTCAGACAATCAAGAATATGAGCAGGGACTCCCTAGAATAAATTCTCTCCTGCCCTACCAAAAGCAAATAACTCTTTCTCATTTCTCTTTACTGCAATTTGAATAGAAAATATATTATCTACTTTCTAGAATGACGTTTATATATATATGTTTTTTTTTTTACATATGTAAGGTTTTTATCTATAAGGTTTACATATACTGTATATTTAAACTGGCTTTATTTACCCGTTTTACTAATTCTCTATAAAATCTGGCATCTCATTAGGAATAACAGTTGTAAATACTTAATATGTCCCTCGCTATACATTAAATATAATAAAACAAGATTGTAACCTTATGTATGACTACTCAGAAATAAAACCAATGGAATTCAGTGAGCATATCCCTAAGTAAGTATTGAACTTTCAGTTTAATAGCCTATTTTTGCCCCAAGCTAGTATAACATTATGAAAAAGACTCAGTTCCTAGTATTAATTATACGATTACAGCTTTTTTGCTCGTACACTCCTAGATCCACCCACAGTATGCTGTTCAAAGGAAGTATAGAATAGAAAAGCTCAAACTTTCCACTGTTTCCTTTGTGTGAAGTTTGTCTGGAACACAGAAAGATCTACATCAACATGCATGTAACTTTTGACAAGAGTAAAAAATAGCACTAGAATTATATTATTTCAATGACCCAAAGATGCTTTTTCAAGAGGCAACTGGATTTTCTGGTTTTTCTTTGAAGACTTTTCGCTTCTTATCTAAGAAGCTTCTTCAGCTCTGACTGGATAGTGGGGAATGGAAGGATTTATACTCCTTGCAGACAGCTAGTCATTTGCATTCTTTTAGAGAATCATTGAGGCCACCTGGAGATTTGTCTTCAGAGTCACAATACTTTGGAAATGTTAAGCAGGCTCCACACCCATTTTGCACTACTCAAGTGACCCTGATGACATAGATAAACCTCTAGAAGGTCACCTGAGTAGTGCAAAATGGGTGTGGAGCCTTAACATTTCTAAAGTACTGTGACTCTGAGGACAAACCTCCAGGTGGCCTCAGTGACTCTCTAAAAGAATGCAAATGACCAGCTGTCTGCAAGGAGTATAAATCTTTCCATTCCTCACCATCCAGTCAGAGCTGAAGAAGCTTGTTGGACGAGAAGGGAAAATTATTCAAAGAAAGACCAGAAAGTCCAGTTGCCTCTTGAATTTTGGGACAACCATGACCTGGATGACTGAGAATCTCCATAGAAATATATTCTTTCAAACTCCAAATTGTTCAAACCAATGAAAAACAACAACAACCCAAAAGCTGTTTTCCCCAATTTCATCTTTATAGATATAAATAATTAACCTACTGTATGTTAGCACTTCCTAAGAGAAAAGTGGAAAAACACATTCTTATAAATAGAATTGAAATTATTTTTAGCTTTCTATTCTTTCAGTATCCATTAGCCTTCCAAAACCTGCTTTTGGATGCTTTATTACAAAAATAATTGTTGGAATGCATTTTTAACTCTTGGCAACAATCATAAAAGAAAATTAGAGTTAGCTATAAAAAACACCTTAGAACAATAAACTGATCAAGGACATGATATAAATAAATTAGGAAGTATTATGCTTAAATTTATTTTACTTTTTTTGCAGCAGAGGGATGAGAAATCAAGTAACAGTTATTGATTAAAAATATGCAATTGCGGCCATGGTTAGTTTGAACGAAGTTGGTAAGACAGAATGGCTAGATTCACACATCATGCTCAGCATCAGTTATGGTTTACTATTACTATTCAATCAAAAGTATTTGCTTTAACATTTAAGAATTGGAAAGCAGAGCAAGCAAGATTTTCCCTTTTTTTTTTTAAAAAAAAAATATAGGATAAGAAAAAGTTACACAAATTGCAGCAACTGGATTGCTTTCACTTTAAAATCCAATTTCTGTTCCTGGATGTTAAGGCAGAGATTATTTTGACATACTTTCCTAGGCTAATCATTGAATAAATATGTTAGTGTGTGGGTGATTTTCCTCCTCTATATAGTTTTCTTTTAATCTGAAGTTTGGCTTCTACAGTTTGTAACCCCTATAAGCTACCCAGTGTAATTGGTGAATTACTTAGAAATCAGCCTTAGAAATCTAATAAACAATTAAGTAATTCTTACACATGTAGTAGAATATTCTTATACTTATTACATACAATGGTGCCAAAGTATATCTGAGGATCGTACTTGCGTTTATTAAATTATCATCATAGTATGTTATGGAATGTACAGGTGAAACTCAAAAAATTAGAATATCATGCAAAAGTTCATTTATTTCAGTAATGCAAATTAAAAGGTGAAACTAATATATCAGATAGACTCATGACATGCAAAGCGAGATAGTTCAAGCCTTGATTTGTCATAATTTTGATGATTATGGCTTACAGCTCATGAAAACCCCAAATTCACAATGTCGGAAAATTAGAATATTACATGAAATCAATAAACAAGGATTGTACATAGAACAATATTGGACCTCTGAAAAGTATAAGCATGCATATGTACTCAGTACTTGATTTGGGCCCCTTTTGCATCAATTACTGCCTCAATGCGGCGTGTCATGGATACTATCAGTCTGTGGCACTGCTGAGGTGTTATGGAAGACCAGAATGCTTCAATAGCGGCCTTCAGCTCTGCTGCATTGTTCGGTCTCATGTCTCTCATCTTTCTCTTGGCAATGCTTTCTCTATGGGGTTCACGTCAGGTGAGTTTGCTGGCCAATCAAGCGCAGTAATCCCATGGTCATTGAACCAGGTTTTGGTACTTTTGGCAGTGTGGGCAGGTGCCAAGTCCTGCTGGAAAATGAAGTCAGCATCCCCATAAAGCTTATCTGTGGAAGGAAGCATGAAGTGCTCCAAAATCTCCTGGTAGATAGCTGCGTTGACCCTGGACTTAATGAAGCACAGTGGACCAACACCAGCAGATGACATGGCTCCCCAAATCAACACAGACTGTGGAAACTTCACAGTGGACTTCAAGCATCTTGCAGTGTGTGCCTCTCCATTTTCTTCCTCCAGACTCTGGGTCCTTGGTTTCCAAATGAGTTGCAAAAGTTGCTACATCAGAAAAGAAGACTTTGGACCACTGAGCAACAGACCAGTTCTTTTTTTCTTTAGCCCAGGTAAGACATTTCTGACGTTGTTTGTTGTTCAGGAGCGGCTTGACAAGAGGAATACGACATTTGAAGCCCATGTCCAGGATCCGTCCAGGATGTCCGTCTGTGTGTGATGGCTCTTGATGCACTGATTCTAGCCTCAGTCCATTCCTTGTGAAAGTCCCCCACACTTCTGAATGGCCTTTTCCTGACAATCCTCTCTAGGCTGCAGTCATCCCTGCTGCTTGTGCACCTTTTTCTTTCACACTTTTCCTTTCCACATAACTTTCTATTAATGTGCTTTGATACAGCACTTTGGGAACATCCAACTTCCTTTGCAATTACCTTTTGAGGCTTTCTCTCCTTATGGAGGGTGTCAATGATGGGTTTCTGCACAACTCTCAGGTCAGCAGTCTTTCCCATGATTGTGATTCCTACTGAGAGACCATTTAAAGGCTCAGGAACCCTTTGCAGGTGTTATGGCTTAATTAGCTGATTAGAGTGGGACATTTTGGGCCTAGAATATTGAACCTTTTCACAATATTCTAATTTTCTGAGATTGTGAATTTGGGATTTTCATGAGCTGTAAGCCATAATCATCAAAAGTATGACAAATCAAGGCTTGAACTATCTCGCTTTGCATGTCATGAGTCTATCTCATATATTAGTTTCACCTTTTAATTGCATTACTGAAATAAATGAACTTTTGCACGATATTCTAATTTTTTGAGTTTCACCTGTAGTCTGAATTCCCAGAAGGTAGAGAGTGCATTCCAGAGGATTAAGAACAATTCAATTCATATAGTTTGTATGAGAGAAAGAAGGTGAAAATAGCCTCTTCCTAATAGTTCCCAGAGGATATGTTTTATGTAGGTAGTAGTTGCCTTCAGTTGGACAAGATTCTGTCTACTTGGAAGAATCACTATATGTTTTTCTTGGGTTTTGGAGCCTAACATTATAGGGGAATTCAGTGTCCCTGGCTTCCTCACTTCAATTAGATCCCAAAGAAAAATATAATGTTGATATATCTCCAAGTGGGCTTTTTTAGGTCAGGAAGTATAGACAACAAGAGAGATGACAGTGAAGCAGTGTTGAAATCTCGCTGGTTCTATCCGGCTCATGTGAACTGGTAGTGCTGGCGGTGGGAGGCTCCACCCACCTGACGGAACATCATTATGTACCATTTTTTACCCTCTTTGCATGCACAGAAAAGGTGCGCATGGACACATAGCGCACACACGCTCCAGGGGTGAAATGCTACCGGATTGGACCGGATCGGCCGATCCGGTAGCGATGATGGCCGGTAGTTCAGAGAACCAGTAGCAATGGCAGCTGGAGGCTCCGCCCACCCGCTGCCCACTCATCCTTCGCCTTGGGTCAGAGGCCAGGGCCCAGGAATGCGCCATTCACCGAAGCCCCGAAGCCGCCACCTGCTCATCGCCTGCCTCAACCAGGTCAGGGAATGCACCATTCCCCGACTCGGGCCTTGCCGCAGAGCCACTGCCTGCTCGCCCTTCGCCACATGGTGTATCCTACTGCTCACATTTCTCCTGCGGCTGGCTGTCAGGGAAGGCAAGCGCCCAAAAGTTACTGGAGTTGTTCACTCTCCTTCTTGAATGAGCTGCTCTGATCTATGCGCCGGCTGCACAAGCGCCCCCCATTTATTTAATTCATTCATCAGCGGCAGGTTGGGTGTGTGCTTGTGCAGCTGGCGTGTGGACCAGGGCGGCGATGGTGGCGGCTCATTCAAGAAGGAGAGTGAACGACCCCGGTAACTTTTAGGTGCTTGCCTTCCCTGACAGCCAGCCGCGGGAGAAAGGTAAGGACACTCTGCTTGGAGATGAGAGAGCGAGCAGCGGCTCCGGGCAAGGCTGGTATCGGGGAATGATGCATTCCCCAACCTGGTTGAGGCAGCGGC
Organism: Pituophis catenifer annectens; assembly: GCF_029215685.1. Taxonomy (NCBI): domain Eukaryota; kingdom Metazoa; phylum Chordata; class Lepidosauria; order Squamata; family Colubridae; genus Pituophis; species Pituophis catenifer. Next base: position 36,023,834 of record NW_027256883.1, read on the forward strand.
GAGCAGGTGGCGGCTCCAGGGCCCTAGGGAATGGTGCATCCCTGGGCCCTGACCCCCAACCCAAAGCGAAGAGAGAGCGGGTGGCGAGTGGGTGGCAGAATAGAAATTTAAAAAGTTTTCCTACCGGGTTCTGTGGGTGTGACTTGGTGGGAGGAGGTCTTGTGACTGAGTGGGCATGGCTGTGAGTGACATCGAGTTGGGCATGCCCACTCAGTCACAGGACACCCCCCAAGCCACGCCCACAGAACCGGTAGGGAAAAATTTTAGATTTCACCCCTGGCACGCTCCCATTCCCGAACCAGTAGCGAAGGTAAGTGGATTTCACCACTGCAGTGAAGTATGTCACAAAATAATTTCTACACCATTTTCATAACTTGAAAGTGCAACAGAAAAAATCAGAAGCCCTCTGATGTAATAAAAACACAGAAGCTTTTTTTCTTCCAGAGGGAAAAAACAATAGTTTTGGAAGACAGATTTAGGCACCATATTTCATTTTAGCTCAAAACTGTCTTCCCCATCTGCTTTTTCATCCTCAAAATATTTTTTTTATAAATGATTCATATCTCCCACATGAAATCAGGCACCAGAACACCTTTTAGTAAGCATAACAGAAACATTAAAAGAAAGATTAAAACGTAATCCTAAATTTCTATATGCTTTTTCCTGGGAGCCAAAACCTACACTGCAAAGGGTAATCGGTTTATTTGAATTTAAACATTGTAAGAAGTCACTGTTGGTTTAAAATAGAAAAGGAGGAAATGGAATGAAATGTCCCCCACCTCCATATATGTCAAAGTCTAACATCTATAATTTCCTGTCAATATAGTCAAATATAAGAGATAGACACTGATATATTTGAAAGAAATATTGATGAAAGAAATGTTAGTGTTATATCCAAGCTCATACCATGGAACTTGTAGCTTTGAATTTTAGTTTGCATTTTTCATTCTTTGGCTTCTCTTCGATACAAGTTATTCCGTATGGTTCCTTTGATACCACCTTAAAGTGTGGTTCAATTCCCAATAATAGTATAGGTTTGCTGCTTTCATTTCATTTTTGTATTGAAGGAGTTTGCTAGGTCAGAAAGGAACAGTGAAGAAGCTGGTTAAAATAAAAATAGTTAATGCCAAATAAGGAAATAAAAAAGCTTTAAAAACTCTTATCTCAAAAATGATCAGTCTCTTAAAAAATGAAAGGACAGTTGGTTTCCTTGGTGATTATTCCAATATAAATCCTTTCATAAAACAGCTGTCTGTGTTATTACTGATGATGTTGGAATTCTCAGTGTCTGCCTTTGCTTAGAAACAAATATGTAAATTAATACATTATTCCTAAAGAGAAAAAATGTGTCCCAAGTAGATCTGATGCTCAAATCACATGATTTATTGTAGAGTTGCTCTTTTTAGTTCTATAGAGACATTTTTGTGAAGGTTACGGAATCTTACTGACATGAGGTAAAACTATATTTGTTGCCAACACATATGCTTCACTCTATTTATAAAATCGCAAATAGTTATCTGTCTCATTGGAAAGGAAGAAAAGATAAAGAACTCTGATTTGTGTTTTATTGAAGCACAGGATAAATGTTCAACACAGTGAGGGAACAGTGTAAGTTTGGATGAAATGCCAGAAATCTGTTAACAGAAAATATACTCATTTGCTCGTCTTGAAAGCAAATGAAGCAGGTTAGATGCCATCATTGCTTTGCCCAATGGATATTTACATAAATTGGTCATAATCACTATTTTTGTTTCATACAACAAAATTCTTAATTCAAAGGAATCCACATGAATACATTAGAAGGCTCTGCTAACTTGGTTGTCTACTTTCATATTGCACGGTCATTGCAAATTTATTAGAATGAATAAAATTAATTAGAATTCTTTGTTCTTTTTCATACTAATGTGTTAACAAAGAAACATTCCATACATGACTACAAAGGATCTCTACAATTATCTCTCATTCTAGTCCAATGCTTTTCCATTTTATTTCAATTCATTTTAATTTTTTTTCTCTGGGAGTGTAAATCAGTTTTTAATAATTAGAGTATCTATTCAGTAAAACTAAAGAATTTATATATGAATTGTTCAGATACATTTCCATGGCATCTGAAAGGAATTATGCCATGGCAACATGCATAATAAAACAGCTTTTTAATTAAAAAATGTGTTTGCTACATACAATGATTGTTGTAAAGATACATTCAATGTTGATGACTCTTCATGATGGTCTCATATTTTGATTGGTTCTTTCAGCTCCTGAGTTCATAGCGTGGTTCTTCCATTTGATACCATTTGCAGGTTGTTAAGACTACCAGCCTTCTAGTTCTGGACTCGAAAAAGCTGAATAACCATTGCTTTCTGGATAACCAGAAAACTCTGCAGCCCAGATATGATAGTTCTGCATGGACAATAATTCATCAGGAAGCCCACTCCAGAACATACACAAATATTGTAAAGACACATTTAGTTAGGACAGGACAAAGATGAGAAAGAAAGCAAGGTTTTAAAAAGCAATTTGGAGGGAAAGGAAAAATTAAAGGGGGTTTCAATAGCAACTTTAGAGTACCTTTAGAGATAATCTCAGTACAGAAAGTAAGTTGTACTACATGTATTACACTGAATAAGATTAAAAATAAAGGAAAAAATCTAAATTTGGGTGAAAGTCTAAGGTCACACGAGCAAGGCATATTAAAAAGAATAGTAGAATACATATGAATTTCTCTCTTTTCCTTCTTTCAAGTGAATTATATTAAACAAATTTTAGTATAATGAAAGTTGAGGGATATAGGAGTTCATTCCTGAGACTGATCTGCTCTGAAAATTGGGGAAAAAATGAAATAAGAGAAAACTGAAGACATATTTGTTTATGCAATAGAACTTTCTCTTCTTGCACTCTCTGCTATCCTCAAGTCTATATATTTTCATACTTTGGAAGAGATCCAGAGGCAGATGCAAGCTTGATGGATTTCACTGGAAACTCCCCTTAGCTATATATTTTATCATCTCTATCACTGAATGATCATAAAAGTTCCCCCTGCCTAGGTCCTTCCCTCTCTGGCTTTGTTTTCATTGCATCTATCACTGACCTGACTTGGAAAAAAAAAAAAAAGAACAGTAGCAAATCTGATAGATATGTAAATTAGGTATTTTCAAGGAACTGGAGCCAGATCATTAAACCCGCTTGATGACATTTTTTTCTCTTCATGCATTAATAGTATTGATGAATCCTTCATGAATGTACAATTAAAATTTGCCAAGCCTTTAGTCATAAAGTACATAAGAAAGTATATATAGAAAAAGAGGGAAGAAGAAAAGGAAAATGCTACACTACATAGAGAAGAAAAATAACATTCTCTATCCCGCTGTAATAGATGTTTTTCTTACCATATTGTCTCTAATTTGACAAACAATAGTAATAGAAACAGTGAACATTAATTTTCAAAAAACTGCATAATTCAAGCCTGTCATAAAAAGGAAAATTGCTGCAAGATATTGAAGGTGTGATCTTGAAAGCATCTAGTCTTCCTAATATCCCAACATAAACACATATTGGAAAAGTAATAGTCACTAGAGAAGGCCTTGATGCTTGCAAAAATCTAAGGCAATTGAAAAAGAGGCAGAAAACAGGAGGGCTCGATATTATTGTTGATGGTACAAGCATAATCTTATAGCGACTCAAAGTCGCAACTGCTCACAGGTCATAGACTGAACCCAAAGGCCTGATCCAACAAGTTACAAGCCTCAGGAGTTGGTAGACAATCAAACAGTCAGCATTTAATCATTAGTAGGTAAGGTTGGAATCAGGTGATGAGGGGCCTTATCCTGAAAAGGTGCCCAGCCCCAAAATGTGACAGCTACAGTGGTGGGTTGCTCCCGGCTTGGGCTGGTTTGGGCGAGCTGGTAGTGGTGATGATGTGATGTCACAGAACTGGTTCTCTTTGACTGGGAGCTGGGCCTCCCGCCCGCCCCTGTGTTATTCCTACCTTTATTTCTCATTTTTTAGTCCAGCTGATAGGTGCAGCAGAGTGGATTGCCGCACCTCAGCAGAAACCTAATGCGCTTGCGTGGCGCAAGTTCGGCGCGCGTGCGAGTGAAGCGAGCACGAGCGTGGCAATCGCATGCAAAGCGCATGCGTTAAGACAACCGGTGCTAACACCGATTGGAACCCACCACTGGACAGCTACTGATGGCCTCCTTGAGAAGGAAACATGCCAACACCTTTAATAAAGACATGGCTGCCCTTACTGAGGAACAGTAGCTAGTGATTACCCTTCTGTTGGAAACAACTCTTCGACCCTGGACTTTCTCTCGTGTCTTGCTTTCTGTTATGTTCCTTGACTCTTGGATTGGTTGTATACTTTCTCTGCTAGTAACTTCTGGAATGTCATGGACCTTTGCTTCTAAGTGGCTCCCTTTCTCCATTTTTCTGAACTTGCACTAGATTGTCTTCTACACCTGCACTCTGGCCACTCATACTACATCTTGCTATCTTTCCCATGGCTTGCATCTGTATGACTTGTTCTATGCATGCCTTTGTAACTATCTGAAGTACTTCTTGTCAATAAACTGACTTGTAACTAGCTTGGGTGTACCTGCTCAGCCGGAACAAAACATTAACTTCTGATGACACATATGCAGGAAGGAAGGATTTAACTGAAATGCTAATATAAAGCACTGTTGAAAAGAATATTTAGGGCAGAAACTATATATTTATAATTCTATACATTTGTAAATCTATATGTCAGTGCCTCGGAATGTGATGGCCCATTCCACCAGGAGCGTGACCACAACAGTGGCGTGGGCGACTCAGGCTTCCATAGAGAAGGCGTGTCGAGTGGCAGCTTGTTGTCTATATCCCCCTTCATATGTCATTACAAGCTGGACACCTTCGCTTTGGCGGACACGACGTTTGGAAGGTGAGTCCTCCAGAGGATCCAAATTGAAGGTGTGGCTGGGGACCAAGCTGCTTATCACCCTTAGCACATACCAGCTTTGGTAAGTCCCACTCCTGGATTCCCTCCACGCAGTACCATCGAGAAGAGATGTTGGTCCTACCTGACTGTTCTTTCTCATGGCGCCGGTGGAGGAAATCCAGCCCCACCCTGCAGCTGTCTGGTCCACAGTCCGGGGGGGTGGTGGTCTCCTGTTTTCACAGGTTACAAGCTTCAATATTGCTACACCTTCGCCGAACTGGGGAGCCACCAGAGTGTGTATGAAAGAATATTAAAATTTTTCAAGATTTGGCAGTTGTGCAGGATTTTATTTCCTGTTTCTATTTTAAACATATTTAAAAATCGCAATTTAATTTGAGGTCCTGCAAACACCAATAAGAGCTATTGCCACATAGTCATGTGATTAATTATAGCTGTTCAGTGCTCCAGTTTTAAGTCCAATTATAGTTGTTTGGAATTTGCAGTGAAAATATGGCAGTGGTCTGTAACTTTTAAAAGCAACTGCATCATTTCTTGGCTTTGGCATCACTACGTACACCAAAGTATCTTTTATTAATGCTTGCTATAGAGTTATTGCTTTAAGCTGTAGTTGAGTGGCAGATGGCATGAAGGGAATGCAATGAAAAAAGTTCATTAAAAACTCAGAGATCTTGTACATCCAATCCATCAAGCATGAACCAATTATTACTAATTATCACATGTATATAATATTATAATATTATATGAAAGCACAGAGATGCATCATTTTTCTAACACTTCTACTACTTTATTAAAAACATTGTTACACATATTTTTGGAAGCTCTTATTTTTAATAATGTGTGCCATCTTCCCTTTGCAAAGAGCTTTATGTCTTGCCTTTCAATACTTCACAGAATTCATGTATGCAAAATCACAGTATCTAATATTTTATGCAGAGTAGTTGACACAAAGTGCAACATCTTTGTCCTGTTTTGAAGATCAAGAATAAAAATTTGTAAAATTTGGATTGTACTGACAGAAATACACTTGCCTTTTTAAACAATTGAGTTTAATTAACACTGATTAAATAAGCATTTTTAAAAAGTGAGAAAGTGTAAGCACACATTCCTATTACTGTAAGGGTGAAAAGGGGTGGGTGCACTGCACATATATGCATATATTATACATGCCATAAGGTATAATCAACACTATAAATATTTAATCGGAGACTTTGCTTTATTCAAGTATCATAAGGTAAAATGGTGAATACAATTGCTATCACAGCTTAGTTTCAAACATACTGTGCATTGTTTTGAATAGCAAAGTTAGCCAGAAAGGAATGCTCTTGTATTGGATCATATCTTACTCATAAGAAGCATTTTACAATATCCTACATGCAAAAGATGGTTGTCAAATTAGTGTTTTCAGTAATTTGTTCAATTGTATGCCCGCTTGCTTGTTTTTGTTTTAAATTATTATGATTAAAAGTGATGAAGAAAATCTCTGATGATTAGAATGAATGAAATTAATTAAAATATTTTTATTGAAGTAAATATAAGAAAAATGGAACCCCTAAATTTACAACACTGCATAATCTTTACAGTGGAATTTGTGTTTAGCTCCATAGAATTTGTCCTTATTCTTTATAACATTTTTTTAAAATGTGAAAATTGTGTATTTTGTAGAGGAGATGGTGGTGAAGCTCTATACTTACGTTGACTTCTCCACAATATAGAAAAACAATGTCAGGACTGTTTTCTAGATCCTCATTATTGCCCAGAGAACAGTTATCTTTTACTTTTGCTTGAGACTGAACATAACTAGAATACCAGGCAACTACTAATCAATAGTATCTTAGATTGAACATAGGTAGTCATTGAAAGTCTGGAATCCTGTTTAGCAATCTTTTATGGTCTTCCTACCTTATGCCCTGCATTAGGGATGGTCTTAACCTTTGATAGAGTGACAAAGCTGGTTCAGACAACAAAGAGTTGAAGATGCTAGAAGAAAGCAAAGTGGTATTCAGTCAACTCTGGGACCCCATAAGTTCTCCTCAAGCAGAGGTCGAGAGGATACCCTATTTAAATTTGAAAAAGAGAAAAGTAATTTGCCAATCTGGCCAGTTCTATCTATGAAAAGAGAGATAATGACATCTTGTCCTTTCCCTCAGGCAACAAAATATCTTGGTTTCTAGCTGAGTCATAGCACATTGCTAGGTGAAAACATAAAGTAAATATAAAACTCAAGAACCTTTGGCATAACCTTGGAATACTTAGAAATATCAACACACTGTTCATATTATTAGGAAACAGTAAGTGATAGCTAAACATTAAATCAAATATTTATGAACTGGTGCTAAATGAAGATGAAATATACCCATATTCCTAAATTTTCATGTACTAATGGAAGCCAAAGAAATTTGAACAGACATACTGGTTCCTTTTAGGCCAAGATAGTGATGCACCAACATGGCTATTAAAAGGGAATGTGAAATGACTTAATTCCGAAGTGAATCAAGGTGCAATGCTTGCCCTTCTCTTTACTAAGATTAATCAACCTCTATCCAATAATTTTGCTTATTCATGGACAATTTATTTAATTAAATATCATTTATATAATTAAATATCATTTAATTAAATATCATTGACAGAATAATTCTGTGACACAGAGGAAGCAAAAGCTACTTCCATGACTTTCACTTTTACATTTATTTGCAAGTGTATAAAATTCTTCAGAAGCAATTCTTTGCTTTACTCTATATTCTGAAAGGAGACAGTTTTCTATTTAAGATACATTTTAAAATATTTTTTCTGCATTTTGATCTTTGTGTGCTTATTAAGCACAATCTTCACTTCTGCATTTCTCATGCCTTCTTTATATCCCAGTGCCTATTTGTATAATATTCATTAATTTCTTTTAATACTGACATAGCAGGTAATGCACTTAATTTACCTACTCATCTTGAAACTGCAGAATGGAAACATGTGTTTGGATATGGTTCAGTCGGTCGGGTAGCAACAGTCGCTTTGGGCTACAAAATGCTAAAAATAGCTTGCTCTTTGCAGCAATTCAGGTATGAAAGAGTCAGACCATTCATAATAACTGCAATTAAAAGCACCTAATGGGATGGAAATTCTCCTTCCTTTGCACTGTCAATTTCATTTTAAATGACAAAGACTCCACAGTCATTTTTTTAAACACACACAACAGACAGCATTTCTTTAAAGATGTTTGGACCCACAGCATATGAAAGACTAAAAATAGATGGTTAATCAGAACAAAACAACGTTATAATATGAATGTGTATTTCAGCCAATGCAGACTCAGAATAAGCAGTTTTCAAAGCGATGTTTTGCAACTAGGATCAACTAACCTTCATCAAATCATTGGGCTACTTTTTTGTACAATTCTTTTGCAACCCTTTGCTTGAGAGTAAGTTTCTCTAACCTAACATCCTTTTAATGTGTTGACTTCTGGGAACTGAAGTCCAGAAAATGAAAGCCACCAGATTACAGAAATCTGCTTTAAAATTACAAAATAGCTATTGGAGAGATTAGGAAGGGCTAGAAACATTGTGGTAAAGAACATACAAGGTTTGGCTATTTACATCACTATTTAAAAGAATCTCAGAACACTTTGCTACTCTAACTCCTTAGAATCCAAGCCATTTAATAAATCAAAGTGGCAGAGTCAATGCAAATTAAAAAGTGTTCATGTATTTATTTGGATAATCAGAAATTTTCCTTTATCAAAAAAGGGAACATAGCAAAAAATAATCTTATAAATCCAAAATGCAATAAAAAGATTTGCAGTTTAAAATAGCATTAAGAGACAAGTAGAGCACTAAAAATAATACTCCAACCACAATGATCAACCTAAATTATTAAAATAAGCAGAATAATTGATGATTTGCCCAGGTAAAGACAGTTATTAAGAAGACCTATGTAGTCACATCAGAAATATAATGGTTCATATCACAGTACAAGTTAAACTCCTGATAGATGCAGAATGGTTCCCAATTTGGATGACTTTAAGAGTAAATCGGACAAATTTGTGGATTATTAATAACTACACATCACTACATCCAGTATTAGATACTCGTTTATCTCTAAATACAGTTACTGAGGAACATTAGAAGAGTACTATTTCTCATAAATTACTGTAAGAACAAAATGCTGGATTAGATTTGATCTGACGGACTATGACCCTTTGCATATTCTTTGGCTGTTCAGATACACAGCAACTCAGAATGATGAATACTATAGATGTACTGAAAGACAGATCCAGTATATGCTTCATAGAGCATGTGACCTTCAAAAATTAGAAAAAGCCATTTGTTCAACAATTCAGATAGATTGCTGGTAAATTATTTTCACCATTAACAGATACATTGTCCCCAAAATTTTACTTATAAATTATCTATGAATTTCTATGCAAGAGATAAGGCTAATTGCGTTAAACCACATCATGATTTAATACAGCTCTGATATGAATCTAAATTCTCAGTAAAGGCTGAAACAAAAGAACATTGTGCTATTCTTGAATACAAATAGCACAGACATTAGATATTTGACATAATCACAGTATATATTTTTCTTCACATACATACTCATACATGAGCTGAGGTGGTGCAGTGGTTAGAGTACAGTACTGCAGCTACTTCATCTGACTGCTAATTCAGCAGATCAGCGGATCAAATCTCACCAGCTCAAGGTTGACTCAGCCTTCCATCCTTCTGAGGGGGGAAAATGAGGACCCAGATTGTTAGGGAGCAATATGCTATTTAGTATACTGTCTTTGGTGTAAGTTGCCCAGAGTCCTCAGACAGTGGGCGGCATAGAAATATGACTAATAAAATAATAAATAAATAAATAAATAAATACTGAAAAAATAATTTTATCTGAGAGAATGCCTTATCATGTGAATAGAAGAAAACTGATTTTTAAAATATAATTAATGCACTAGAACAGCCAATGCACAATTATCTATTATCTATTTATTAGATATTTTGGGGTTATTTAGATATCTTTAAGTTTCTGTTGATTTCATCATTAAATATAGCATACACAGGAACAGTGCAAAATGCTCCAGTGAGTGAATTATTCACTGAAAATCTGATATTCCTTTCTAGTACTAGAATGTAGGAATAAATTATCAGATACAAGAATAATATATTAGAATCAGAGTCCCTAGGCATAGCCAATTCATATCGTTTCTCAGCCTTACTTAACTGTAATTCCTAAAAAGAATATTTTCTCCATCTCAATCTAACATGACAAACATCAGCCAGATGCTCAGAGGTGAGAAGATAAATTAGATGAGCCAATAGTAGGGATAAAGTGACAAGATTCTGATATGAAGTGATGCCTGTTTCTCCTATATTTAAAAACAAATAGCCATGTTTTTTTGATGCCATGTGTGATATTTGTGCACATTGAAAAATTATTCTAAATAAACCTAAACCAATCAGCTATCCCTAAACATTAGAATCAGCTCTGCTCAGAATGGATATCATGTTGGAGCTGCTTTCTATATATATTTTGTATCTGTTTTCACCCCCACAAAACAGGTGGTCACCCTAATCCATTCCACCAATGAGTTAAAGATGCATGAATTTGGACTGAAATTTTTCACAGCTGAACATTAATGCCTCCTCCATAGAAGAATGAAGGGTCTATTTGCCTTCTTCTCACATTACTTTCTTTCTTTCTTTTAAAAAATCCTCTCTATACTGTTTATGAAAGGTTTGCATATTTTGTAAGTTCTTATTTTTAAAAAGCCATCAAAATTGGACCACTTGAACCCAGTGCAGGGCCCGAAGTCAATGAGCGAGGAACTCCTAAAAGCTACTCTTTAGCTCCTGAACCAGAATCCTCCTCAGAAGGAACTGCTACTGAAGAGTAAAGTGGTATTATTTGCTTTTAAAAGCCAAATAGCCTGATTTCACCAAGAAATAATTCTATCCTGTCAACCCATGAAGATACTTTCTCCTACAACTATTCCACCTGTTCCCTAAGTTTTCCCACTCTTCTTTGGCTCTCATAGTGCTGCAACAATATGCCCAGGATGAGCAATGAGATAGCTCAGGATGTCTACTTGGCTCTTGGCTCCCTATAATCCCAGAAGTCATGGATATGTCATGGATATGAGATACATACATACGTGCATACATATGTACACACATATGTCACAATGAAAACAATCTTGAATCTGGCAAAAGAAAAAGTTCTCATAATTTTTCTTTTATATTATGACATCATAAACAAAGGAACCATAAAATCTATAGATAGATTTACCCTCGCTGGTTATCCCTTTCAAAAACATCGGAGCTTTGGAGTCACCATGTGTGAATTGGGTGGTCATATAAAGATGTCTGATAAATAAATAGTAATTTTTCCTCTTACAGAATCAATAGTATTGCTCAGAAATTTTATTTCTGGCCATATTCACTTGAAAATAGCAAATATTCTAACTGATTTATCTGTTCTTATATCTTACGACAGCTGAGAGGAAGCAGCAGGATATTTCTGCTGCACCCGCCCAATCATATTCTCATTACTCATCTTTACTGTCTTCTTCATAGAACAAGCATGTGCTTCACACCTTCAGTGTCCAACACATGGCTGAAAGGAAAGCCAATTTGCTAAACAGGACAATCCGAAGGAAGCAGTCATGTTCTTTTCACAATGCTATTGTAATTTAGAGAAGACAAATGAAGAACATATATGGTATTTTCTTTGAAAGAACCCACATGGATGCCAGGCTCTGACTGATGACAATCCTGAAGCTCTGCTGAAGATGGTAATAATAATAAAAACGCCCACTTCTGCAGACCTTTCTATATTTATTATTAATCTCTGCTTATCTTGTCTGTTTCCTATTGCCTCTGAGCCAGGTGTCAGTCAGAAAACAGAAGATGCGTTATGGAGTAATACAAAATATCTATGGGCAGTAGTGCATGAATTTTGAAAGAAGACTTGCTTGGCTTAACTTTTTCTTGGAGGTTGACCTGTGACATGGATAGATACAAAAACAACTTGCTTCTAGAATAGTGCATTAAACCTATACTATTGCCTCAAATCTTTCTATGTCTACTGCTGCATTAAATATTGCTGTTTAAGATAGCATTGCAGTTTCATAATTTGCTGCTGTGCAATGCTTTTATTAGGAAGATAAATTTTTTTTAGAATTCTCCAGAAGATTTTCCATCAAGCAAAGAAAAGCAAAAGAAGCAAAAACTGTAAAAATTACAATCACGAAACCTACTGCCTAAATTGATACTATTCTCCAAACCTATTGTCTTCTTTGCTAGAAATTGGCCAAAAAAGGTCACAAATCACAATGATGTGACCACAAGCACTCAAAATGTGGCCATGGGGGAGGGGGGGCACAATATTTTTTGGACAGCTGGAAAGGCTTTACAGACTGAAAAGCACCTTTTTTGAGGTTGTTGCAACTCTGAATGGTCACTAAATGACCAGTTGTAAATCAAGGACTATCTGTACTCAGGAACAAACATGAGTTTGAGAAATGTATAAATCTTTTTTTAACATATTTTTAATTTTTAATTGGTTTGTTATCTTAAACTGGGGCCAAATTAATATATATCCTTTTAATTGTTTTTTAATGTTTGTATTGTATGTTTTTATCTGGCTGTACAACGCCCTGTCTTTTGAGAGAAGGTGCGGTATATAAATTTGAAATTAAAAAAAAAAAAATCCTTTGTCCCCAATTGGTTTCACATAACCCACAAAGTCCACAAGCTGACAACAATGTTTTTCAGTGTACTTCGTTATTTATCCATATGTGTAATGAAATTCTTCCATGTCAATTATTAATAATTCAGTCCTACAATTAAAATTTTCAGGTTACAGTCAAGGATGCAGAACTGAATCCGGGAGATAAAGTACTTAACTAGATCCATCAGTTCATGGAAGAGCTGGATTTTGAACTTAAGCTTATATCCATATGTTCTCTCTGGGCAGTGAAAATGTGCTTTGCTTATTCTAATCAAAAGGGTCAGTATAAACTGTTCAATTGTTGCAGTATTCAGAAAAGTAAAATAATGGATATAAGTGGATATTCTCTGATTATTGAAGTGGTAGTATTTTTTTTCTTGCTTACTAAAATGTCCACTTGATGTGCTCATTCCCCAGTCTCTGTAAGAATGGAAGAGAATCAGAATTAGACAGGGGTTCTTACATTTATTGGCAGGAGTAGCTAAATGACCTAAGCAAGGAAACAAAGTATACAACTCATATCCTTAAAATGTCCTTAAATCTGTGTTAACTAACCCTAATATTTGCTATGACATTAAAAGCATTCAAACGTATAGTTCTTTGATTGTGTTGGACAAATTTCTTCAAGGTTAATTAAATAATGGATCAAGATAGGCCTGCTTCAAATGTGTTTGTCAGAATTTTTTCTGTCATTTTTTCAAAGCTATGTATCTACACATGCAGAGATTTTTATCTATTCTTCTCTCTCTCTCTCTCTCTCTCTCTCTCTCTCTCTCTCTCTCTCTCTCTCTCTCTCTCTCTCCCCTCTCCCTCCCTCCCTCCCTTCCTCCCTTCTTTCTCTTTCTCAATTTATACAATAATGAGGCAAAGCGAATTTTGCCTGATGTAGAAATATTGGAACTAGAAATATTGAAAAATTTAAAAAATCATGGATTATAAAACAGAGAAGATAACTAAAATAGAAACACAAATAAGACATTGACTTGGAAAGGACTTTTTTTTTGGATACTCCAAAGATGTTGGTTAAAGCCCTGATAATTAAAGTGATAGTGGATAGCACTATCTAGCTGTGGATAGTAACTGTAGTGGACATAGTTGTCTGCAATATGAACATTACTAGCTTTGATTTAGATCTATATCACCCCTGGCTCTTTTCAACAATGAATGGGACACGAGAGGTTATTTATATATATTTCATATTTCTAGACTGCCTCTCTTCCACAAGGAGGGGCTCTGGGTGGTGCATAGTACAATCAACATAGGGTTAGTTTTGTAGGGAAGTTAATATTTCTTTGCAAGATGGCATGAAGTTGGCAACCTGAAAGAAGCAATGGTGTGCTCTTTCTCAAAGAAGCCATCTCTTAATCCAGTTTTATTTGACAACTAGGTTTCTTTAGTTTCCTCTTTGGGAAAAAAGTTGTTGAAAGTTGAGTGTCAGCTACAAAGGGCCCTACAGGAAGTATGTTATATAGATGCTTTTCAATTGGAGTTCCAATACAGGCATGGATGGAATCAGCATTCACTGCTGTGGTGGATGACTGATATCAGGATCTTGAAAGTGGAAGCCCATCTCCTTTGTTTTGTTGGACATTTCAGAAGACTTTATTAACATCAATCATGGTATCTTACTGACCAATTTACAGAGATTGGTAAATTCTCTCCTTTTAACATCTATATAAAGCTGCTGGAAGAAGTTATTCAACAGTTTGTGGTGATATATCATCAATACACTGATGATGCTTAACTTTATGTTTCCACCCTATGCTAAGTTTAAGATACTGTGAAAGCCTTGAATCAATGTCTGGAGGCTGCTGGGGTTTGGATAGATTAAAAACAACTCAACCAGAACAGAGTTACTTTGTCCAGAATTCTCTAGTCTATTTTGTGGTTGGCTGCTACTGCAAGTGTTATTTGTGTTCTTCAGTCTCTCCATTGGTTGCCAGTTGGCTTCCAGATCAAATTCAAAGGGCTGGTTTAACATTTGAAGCCATAATGCTTAATGCCAGAGTGCCATAGGACCAACTCCTTAAACTACAATCTGCCTATTCCGCACCTACATGCAGGGAGAAGATGCTGAGCATCCTGCCCCTATGAGAATTCAGAGAATTCAGTCTTTCTCTGCAGTGTCTACATACCACACCCATTAAGGTTTGCTTGGCACCTTCCTTTGCAGACTTACAGAAACTCATAAACCCACTCATTTTGCTTGAATGGATTTAATAGGTTTAATAGGATTTTGGGGGGACCATTATTGTTTTCATTTGTTGTTTTTTTATAAAACTATTTTTATATTTTATAATATAAAATAATTTTGTATCTAATTTCATAAACATATTTTTATATTTTATATAAACTCTCAGGAGTTGTGATTGAGCCTGGCACTTCGTAATGGTACTTCGTTAAATAAATGAAAATAAGCTTATCTTTATACAAGAGATAGGGAAATGATATAATTTATGGTGTACATTTTAAGCAAACAGCTACATTTAAAAATATTGCTATGCAAACCAATGTAAATATTAGCAGACTTAAATAGCAAGAGTCATATAAAGTAATCATTGCAAGTATTACAAGGAATCAATATTTCAGCACTGCATACTAATGTGCCATTGATTTAAGAAAACAGACAATGTATTTGGACTTACTGTTCTCCCAGTCAAGTTTCAAGTGTTCTATAAAGCTGGTCAAGAGTTTCTTTTAAAATTAATGTGTAAGCAGAGTTGTAAGTACATGCTTTTAAATGACATAGCAACTATCTACTGCAATCTGCTCTTTATTTATACTATAGAGTAATAATAAAGGCTGCAGTGAAAATTCCAAAGGATCTGTTTCCCCGCTACGTAAGAAATTAAATAGTAGGATATCATTTGCATATAAAGATGTATCATCATGTCTTCTCTGTTGAATTAACAGCAACATACTCCCCATTAAACTTATCGTCATTAACTGATAGTAAGTGTTGTGCCTCTGTTGGTTGGCACTATCAATAACTGGCAAGGAAATAGCAAATCTCAGCAAAGGTCTAGCACTTATATTTTCTGGCAGAAGCTTGAACTGGAGATGATCTGAGATATTTGTGATCAGAGGTGGGTTTCAGCAGGTTCTGACCAGTTCTGGAGAACCAGTAGCAGAAATTTTGAATAGTTTGGAGAACTGGTAAATACCACCTCTGACTGTTCCGGCCCCATCTGTTCTCTGCCTCCCGAGTCCAAGTTGATCTGGAGGAAATGGAGATTTTACAGTATCCTTCCCCTGCCATGCCCACCAAGCCAGGCCCACCAAGCAATCCAACACCCACCAAACCACGCCCACAGAACCGGTAGTAAATTATTTTTAAACCCACCACTGTCTGTGATATTATCTCATGTGGTCTTCCTTTTGGTGGGAGCTGTGGCATTGCATTACAAGAAAGGGAATGAACCCTTTTACCCCTTTAGTCCTCTCCCTCCCTCCCTCTCCCTCTATGTTTGTGTGTCTATATGCATACTGTATTCCATTCAGTAGCTCAGTAATACAAGAAACAGTGATGACAGAAGCAATACATTCCTTTCCGACAAATTCAAGAAAATGTTTGTTCTTTCCTAAAAGTATTCATTTGTTCGCCTTCTGTATTATGCCTGCTGACTATTATATACCATTGCAAACATCAGACAATTATTTGCAGCCCAAAATGTAATTGTGTCATTAAGACTATTTCTATGTAATTATTATTTCCTGACAGTGTGTGTGTTAAAAGTATTGTTTCCTGACATCAGAATATGGCCAAATATTATGTATAAGTGGATTCCTTTTTCTGATAACAGCTAAAAACTGATATCCTAGGGCCATGTTGGATGCAATAATAGCCAGTGGATGTTGAATGCAGTAATTTGGCTTTTCTTTGCTATAAACACAAGAGTTTCTGGGATGAGACAAAAGCGAGATCCCATTATACAACAACAGACTGGTTATTTTTGTTTCTAGGATTTTTGTATTCCTACAAATAAAATAAATTTAAACCTGTCCTGATACAATGATCATGTGAATTTAGTTGTATATTGTTTGAGAAATAAAACAGTATTGTTCAAGCAATATATGCTTCATGACATATTGAGAAATCTATTTTCTTACAGCAAAAATAGTCTACTTCAATGTTTGGAATTTCTACAAAAAGTATTCTAAAGACAAAATTGAATTATATGCCTTCCTTCCCTTCCTGGTAAAACTGTTTCTTGATTCAGCAAAAGCTAAAATCAAAGTTTATAAAAAATAATTTAGCATTCTTTTCAAATCACATTCCTACCTATAGCAAAAGTGCAAACTGATATTAGGAAATATTCTGTTTTGATCCTTCCCTGAAGTTTCCCTCTTTCATACATTGATTGCAAAAGCCTGGATATCTCTTTCATGCCTTTCATGTCTCCTATTTTTTTTTAGCCTGGTGTCTTAAACACTAGATTACTGGACCAAACTGGCGCTCAAAACAAGCCTCCTTGCAGCCAGAGTTGAACCTGTGGAACCAGAGTCTAATTCAGTCTAACTGAACTATTGAAAAAAAATATTGTTTATTTTGTCTTCTATCATACTTTACCTAACAGATATGATTGGTAACAATTATGAAAACTCAAAAGTATCCAAAATCTTTTTGTAAGTAATTCTTTATGGAAGGAAAGATAGGAACCATAATCAAAGAATTCTAGAGGCTGCTATGTTTTGCAAGCAAGCCCTATTCACAGAAATAATATTCAATCTTCTTTGCATCTCTTTCTTGTTCTCAACCTATATTTCGGACTACCTGGTTCCCTTTTTGCATTTTTTCAAATAATTTAGTTAGAGATTACAGGCAAAAAGAATAAAAACTATATAAACTATAAAAATATAAAAAGAAAAAAAGAAAAAAATCCTCTTCATTCCAACAAATTCACATAATTTAAGTAAATTTATTGCCATATCTTAAATTATAATATATTCATCCTGAATTTCATGTTTTAGCTAAAAACAAAATCAAAATCCTCATCTTTCATTCTTTATCAGTGAAAATCCAGTAAGGGTTGTCAAATATATCTAATTATCTTAACCTTGATTGAATAACCCCACCTTATATTCCTTCCCTACATTTAATTCTTTATTCAAACTTAATTGTAAACCTTTCATATAGAGTCCTACAATTTGATTTCTTGTTATCTTTTCTTCTTCCTTACTCTCCCTCACCAAAAATCTTTCAGAACCTTAGCTTGTCTCATTTGTAAACTCAGTAAGAGGAATT
Source organism: Pituophis catenifer annectens (assembly GCF_029215685.1). NCBI lineage: Eukaryota > Metazoa > Chordata > Lepidosauria > Squamata > Colubridae > Pituophis > Pituophis catenifer. Next base: position 36,041,731 of record NW_027256883.1, read on the forward strand.
CATCCAGTGGTAGGTTGCCCCTGGTTCACACCGGTTCTATAGAACCGGTAGTAAAACCGGCAGGAGGCTCCACCCACCAACCCCGACATCATCAAAATGCTTCTGTGCATGCACAGAAGAGCATGTGGCCCCACTGCGAACCGGTAGTAAAGGAAAGTAGAACCCACCCCTGATTTCATCCTTTTTTGTCACTTCTCAAAAAATCCTTATAACTATTAACAGATCTCTTTTGTACAATCAGTAAAATATATATATATAAATCTCTTTTCTGGTTTGATAGTTGTATATTTCCTATAGGCATTTAAGCACCATCCTGTTTCAATTGAAAGCCAAGTATATTCTTTTCTACATTTCTTCCATGACTTGCCATATTGATACACACATTCACATTACTTTCAAACTTATTCAGAGTATCTTGTTCTTCCATTATATCTTTAGCTTACATCTATCCATTATTTCTGAGTGTTTCAAAGACCATTTATCACAAATATTCATTATTTTTTCATAGTTTTCCATCAGGAATTGGAGGTTTTATAGTGAGGACACATACTCAAGAAACAGTAAGACAGCTGTCTCAATGCCACAATAAATAAGGTGTGTGGATGTGCCCTACTATCCAACAGTGCAATTGTGACTGAATGTATGGGTGTGTGGCATGTATATTTACAGATTTTATCTTTCATTTTATTATGCTTGTAATTGATAATGGATCTAAAAATATGAAAGTAATACATTGAAAGTCAAACAGGTTTGAAAGGTTCTTGTCAAATGGTTGAAAATAAAATGAAACTACCTGGAAGGAGGTCTGTTTGTCCCAGCTCTTAAGGATTTAAGCAAGAATGAACTTTTGCTTTTATTTTATACAGAGAGGAAGAAGGTGAGATCTTTGCATTTAAGTATCCTTGAATATTGCTTTATATCTTGTAGAAGAGCAGCAATTTGAGAGACAGTTAAGCTGTAAAAGGAGAAAGAAAGATTCAAAGAAAAAGAGATATTGGATATCTGTTACTAAAGAGATTTCTGTATTGCCTACACTCAATCCTGACTAATTTAAAGTTATATTATTTTTCAGAAGATACCTGAATGTTTTGTACTTTATATTACACCAATTCTCCACAAGCTGCACTGGCTCCCTATTGGTCTCCAGTCACAATTCAAGGTGTTAGTTATTACCATTAAAGCCTACATGGCTCAGGGCCAGGTTATCTTCGAGACCGCCTTCTACCGCATAGCTCCCAGTGACCGGTAAGATCCCACAGAGTTGGTCTGCTCCAGGTCCCGTCAGCTAAACAAGACAGGGGAGGGCCTTCTCTGTGGCTGCCCCAGCTCTCTGGAACCTCCTAAGATCCGGACCATACCCACCCTATTGGCCTTCTGAAAAGCGGTGAAGACCTGGCTTTTCCAGCAGGCCTGGGGCCGTTGATCTCACTGTTGCAATCTGACAAGATCCGGCCATGAATGGTGTGAATGGGTTTTAATTGTTTTTGATGTTTTAATTTTTAATGTTTTTATATGTGGCTTTTAAATGCATTGTAAGCTGCCTTGAGTCTTCGGAGAAAGGCGGCATACAAGTTGACCAAACAAACAAACAAACAAACAAACAAATATTAGTACCTGAAAACAAGGCCAGAGTTCCCTTTGCAGGAAGTTTAGTTCACATTTTGATATCTAATCATTTAGTCTCTAAATATGTATCTTGAATTGGAATTAATTTACATTTACTCTTTAAAAACAGTATGTATCAATAATATTTTTCTGTGCCTTGGCAAATATTGCATTGTTGCTTGGGGTGGGGGGATCTATCTATCTATAGAAGAAAAAAAACACCAATTCCTATATCCAAAAGACCATATTCCAATACAATACATCTACTATAGGACAATGCACAGTTTTAATTGATTCTTTATCTAGTAAAAGAAAGAAAATAACTTTCTGGCTGTTTGTTGCAGTCTCTGTTCTATTTCTTCATTTCTGATCTCTACTAGATTAGTAGCCTAGAAATACGTTGGATGTGCTAATAGTCTTTTTGGTCTCCGATCGGGGAACCCACCATTTCTGCTTGCTTATATTTTTGTCAATACAAAAAAATATGATCAATATTTTTTGAATAGAGTCCTTGCTGCAAATTAGTAAGTTTCAGTTTGTCTATGTAAAGGATCCCCTTCATTGTCAATGTAACTAATTATCAAAAATACTGACTTTAATAACCACATTTTTCCACTATCTCCTTCCCTTTTTCTTTGACTCCATAGATCAGAAGGTAAAACCCTCCTGTTGGTAGGTGAGAGTTGCTACAGCAAATTCTGCATCATTCACCAATAACTTGACAAGTGCAGCTCATAATGCTGGGGTTTCTCTGGTAAAGCCCTGTGTGCCCTAGCTCTTGGCTACCTTCATGACTAATTCCTCCAAGTGATATCTACCCACCCTGTGGTGTTGGTACAGAGGGATGCTTAGGGTTCCCATTCCACAAGAGATGGCATCAGGGGTGGTTTCTACCTTTACTACCAGTTCACAATGGGGCTGCTCGCACGCAAGAGCAGAAGCTTCTGCACATGCACAGAAGCATTTTGATGATTTTGGGGTCGATGGGCGGAGCCTCCCGCCGGTTTTACTACTGGTTCTATAGAACTGGTGCGAACTGGGGGCAACCCACCACTGGATGGCATGTATGGAGTACAGCAAACTTGGCTTTGCCCTTCATCTTTGACATCTTCCTTACTGAGTTTTAAATTAATCTTATTTGTTGCTATATGATTTTACTCTATGTTGCTGGTTGTAAATCACCCAGAATCTTGGGCTAAGCAATATATCAGTTTTTAAATAAATAAATTGCTGTGGTTTTAGGGGTGCAGAACAAACCCATACACATTTATCTTCAAGTTACTTGGAACATATTTGATGGTAGGAGTTCCTCAGTTGCTGACTGGGCAGAGATTATACAGGAGAGCTACTTTTCAGTCTTTGCACTGGGAAAAGCATACATTTTGAAATGGCTCATCCAGCAATCCAGCAAGAATTCGTGTTTTGATTCTTGTTTGTACTTATTTTTTAGTATCATTTAAGTGAAAAATGTTGGTTATTAAAACAATCGTGATTATAGAAATGCTTCATCTCATGGATTCAAGATGTTCAGCTTGACAAAGCATTGAGGCCAGGTCAGTTGACTGAAGCAGAAACCTCTATTATCAGTTACATGGCTGTATTGTAATCACACTGTTCTGATCATTAAAAACATCTGGTTTAAAATAAATGAATAAGACCTAGAAAGCAGTGCTATGCCATTCTCCATTACCAGTGAAGGAGAATATGCAATGTTGTTTGCCGAAAGTAAATTGCTGAGTTTTCAAACTGGTATGAAATAATAGTGATGGGGACTAAAGCCACATGTTCAGGGAAGATAACGAATGGTCACACGCAACAAAGAAAAGGGCATCCGTGGGGAATTGCGAAAGCAATGAAGCAATGAAAATGCAAGACTGGATATGTCTACTTGTGTGTCAGTTCAGAAAGTGAGGAATAGGGAATGCAGTTTGTATGTTTGTATACTGAGTTCTTCTGAAGAGTTCTTTGGAAGGCAAGAGCTGTGAAAAATGGTCAGAGAATCCAAGATATGTACACCAAAAACAGATTCTCTGTAACAGGGGCTGAGTTGAAATTATCTGAAGCAAGCTGTAATCAATCATAGTCAGGATGGGAACCAGATACAAACTGTTACAGCAAGCCAGTGGCATTTCTTTGAGGTAGGTGCAGTCAATGTACTGCTTTGTTGAAAGTATAATAACAGTATCTGGCAAGTCTGCCAGTGTTTCTTCTCTACCCCGCTGTCCTTCCTTTCTCTGTATATGTTCAAGTCAAAGCTGAACAGCCATGTGTCATGGATGGGTTAATTTGGATTCTAGTATTAAATGGGGGTGGAGAGGTTGGATTAAATAACCTCAGTGTCCCCTGCCAGCTCTGTGATTCCATAACTCTATGATTTATAGTTTAGGCGTAACTGCAGACTCTACTGAAGTAACTTTAGTAACTTGGTTCATTTTTTAACAAAAATTTGAACATGGGATAAAAGCTTTTGAAATGCTGTAAAAAATATACAGCATATTTGAGAACCTTGTGGATTTCAGGTAAAATGAGAAGCCCCAAATTTTTATTTATTACATTTGTTTATCACTATAATATCCAAGATCTCCCCAAATATGCAGCAATGTCCAAACATATCATTACCATGTGACATAGTAGTCAAATTTAGAGAAACAAATTGATTATATGCCATCAAGTCATTTTCATATGTCACAAGTCATATATATGGTGATAGATTTTCTCCATAACAATTTATCACTAACCTGTTCTTTCAAGTCTCCAACTGTGCACTCACCACCACTGTAAATTAATCTATCCACCTTGCTGCTAATCATCTTCTCCCTCTTTTTCCTCCCACCTTTCCCAACCTTAGAACTTTTCCCAAAATACTGGGTTTTTTCATAATGTATCCAAAATAGGATAATTTTGGCATTGTCATTTGTGCCATATGTGAGAACTCCTAGCTGATTTGTTCTATGATACATTTGTTTATTTTCTTGGCTGTCCACAACATACTCAACACCAAAGTTCAAAGGCATCAATATTCTTCCTAGCTTGGTTCTTTAAAATCCAGCTTTCACTTCCATGGAGTGGAAACACCATGCTTATATGATTCTTATCTTGGTAGATAAAGGCACATCACAGTATTTGAATACCTTTTCAAAAACTTTCTTGGTTGCTCTACCAAGTGCAAGTCTGTGATATATACTTTTACTGTTAATGATTGATCCTATAAGGTATTCTTGATTATCAGCATGGGTTGTCAGTTGGTTCAATAACTTGGGTACAAGATAGGAGTGAATGAATCTTTTAATTTTGCTTTTGCTTAGATTCTTCTTCCCTATGATAGGTCCTTGGTGCTCTCTGAGCTTGGTAATTTTCTTGCAGACATTTTATTATTCAAAGTAGATTACATCATCAGGACCATTCATTTCAACCATTGAAACCCATTCACTCATTTTAGCATTCTGAATTGCTTTGACTACTACTTTGGAAAATGGGAAAATGTACTAAATTTTTGAGATAAATACAGCCCCCATTTCTGAAATAGGAATAGGCAATATGGTACTTTCCAGTGTTTTTGGATCAGTGAGTGGACATGCTGGTTGGGTTGGATGGCTGCCAAAATTTATTTAAGCCTGGGCTTTGTTCTTCTAAAGGAGTGTATTTTGAGACTCTTTTTCAAAGGCATTAGAGCAAGATTTTCTCAGAAACTGCACTGGCTCTTGAAATACAGGGAAAGTCTTTGTGTAGTTCTATAATCTTTTATGGAAGCAGAGCTTCTATAAATTTATATAGTACCGTTGTGGCAGCCATCTGCCACAGTCCTAACTGATATAATCATGGAACTGACCTCCTGAGGGATAAATTGGGTCCTTAGAATGAGTTACTGTGAGCTGTACATAGTGGGTGCCTATGGAAGAAAATATTACATTTGCCTTACAATATAGCATTGTGAAGGCCTCAGAATAGTGAAACACACATAGATGTAGCAAGAGATGTTGACTGATGACAAGACTTTCTCCCATAGATGCCATGGATTTGCAACTAGGCAGTTGATTGGGAGGACATCATATGAGGCCTAAGTACAATTTCCAATCATCCTAATTTGCTACCTTGTAGTGGTATAATGTCTGGGATGTTTTTAATTCATTGTCTTTCTGCTTTATTCCAGTTTTCATTAAGGCATTGGAACAGTTTCTATTAGTTTTAATTCATTCCACCATCATTTGGTTGGCTGCCTATTCCCTTCCCAGCATGATAGCAAGTTTTCATTTCCAGGAACAGTAGGACAGGTAGGGATAGGATGGCTCAGCTATGTTTCAGCTGAGCTGATAAGGGGAGAACTGTGGCCTTACAGTGCTTTGATACTATTTGAAATTTCATCACTAGAACATAGGAGATGCAAACATGCTTTGCAACCTTACTTTGCAATAGACTGCCAAAGAGCAATTGATGTAGTTTGTCGCCACCATTCCATAAAGGTTGCCAGCTAACTCTAGCTAGAAAATGTTTTGTTCATGTAATCCCTCCTCTCTCCTCACCAAACTGCTACCTATATTTAACTGGAAGTATTACCTTGTCTGTCTTCTTATGTAGTGATGTGCAACATCTTCTGGGTCAAGGGAAAATGCTTGGAGGCCAAATTCCAAAATAAGTGACAAAATTTAGCTTCATTTCACCTAATTTACATTTTAAGAACAGTAAATATAATCAATAGGATTATTCTCTAGTGATGAATATTATAATTTCTCCCTTCTGCTACTCTTCACTACCAATGTTAGAACTCCTCTGGGGCCACCACTTAAAGCTTTTTGAGGTTGCCTAAGGTTCTGGGACTTGAGATTTAATATGTATACTTTGTAGGATCCTCAGAAAGTGATGCCTACGAGTTGTTTGCAGGATACACAAAGGGGTTGGTGCTACTGAGAAAAATATGCAAGAAGGGAATCCATCGAGCATGGTAACAGGAATAGTTGCTTCTTTTCCCAAAACAGACAGTGAATCCTTCCAGGCTTCTTGTCTCCAGAACAGACTTGGTTAATTGTTCCAAATTCTGACAGTGCCAATCAGTATGGCAAGTGGTCAGAGATGATGAAATTGTAAATAAAAGGTGCCTGGGAGAATCAAGATCCTTTCTGGGCTGAAAGAGAAGGCAATTGGCTCCATGCATTATACTCCCCATGGTGTCTGAGAGTTGGCAAAAGAAAGCTATTAGCTTGGTCTCAGTTCTACTGCAAGAGCCCTTTCAAGTGGCCAATAGCTGTCATGAAAAGCCTAGAGAATGGCTGACTTTGGCCTGGCTCCCGAGTCTAAACAATTTGTTGTTTCAGTGATGACTACACTGCTCATATATTTGCTCCCCTGCTTGTTTCCTTTTTTAACTGCCTTCCTGCCTGCAAGCCATCAGTCTTTGCACTAAATCTTTGAAAGCATGGAATTAAAAATAAATATTTCTTACGATGCCTTATCTGGGCTGCACTAATGATAAATAGTTGATTTGCTTCTTTTACAACTCTTTCAGAGCTTGTATAGAAATCTTCAGAAAAATAGCCATGTTTAATGAAATCATTTTCAAATCTTGTTTGTATTATTTTCAACTTATGCTCAAAGCTGCTCACGATTCACACTGGTAGGGTAATAAGTGTTACCAAGTTTGTTACTCTGTCTCAATATGTACATATATGTGTGTGAAACAAAGGGAAGAAGTGTGCTTCCTTTCCTCCACTTCTCACATTATTAGCAAGTCTCTGACTGTGGTAAATTTGCCCTGAGCAGAAAAAAGACCTACTTTTCAAAAGAAGGAAATAAATTTCAGCTCCTTCAGGTGGAAATTTATAGTCCATTTTTTTCCACTTAACCACTGATACAATACTTGTGTATATTCCGTATACCGGTCATTCCTACATTTCACATCTGTTGCCTCAAAGGTTTCAAATGTGGCATGGGAAGAATAGCCCACTTTCTAGTGGAAATCACAGTTTATAAAAGAGGAATATATTTTAATATTTGATTGTTCACCGCCCCCAGAGTCCCTCTGTGAGGGAGATGAGTTGTTTAAAAAATGTAATAAATAAATAAATTGGAGGTTTATGTTGTTATTAATATTATTTTTTAATGCTTTGTCATATTCTAGATTAGTAAATGAAATAATCACAGGTAGAATTTGACTGTGCTCCTGTAGACAAGGTCGCATTTCAACTAGAATTAAACATGGCCAGAAAAGTCAACTCAATTCTACTGAAAGACTTTTGATCCAGCCCCAGATTTTAAGCTCTTGGTGCCAAGATCCACACACATTTCCACAATCAGCTTCTAGTATTAAGTTGCTGAAATGTATGACTCCTGCTCTAGAATAAAGCAAACTGGAATATTTGATAGAGAAGAAATGGTGTCTTACATATAAAATAAATGAGAATGTTTATGGATCATGGTAGCAAGAAAGATTTTTGCTTATTTATTTATTAGACTTTTGTTCTGCTTTTATTATTTTACAAGTAACTCAAGGCAGAAAACATACACAATACTCCTTCCTTCTGCTATTATCTCACAACAACCCTGTGAGGTAGGTTGAGTTTTGTTTTGCTTTAGAAGGGTTCAGACCCTTGATATTGACAAGTTATACAGCATTTGATAGATGACTTTCCTTCTCCTTAGAGAAATAATTTTAAACATGATTGTAAAATATTTTGAAAAATATTGTTTTCTGGATTTAGTAGCAAAAGAGTGCTTAGTGTATGCACTTTAGAAAGTTTAACAATGGATTAAGGATTTAGGTGGACTTGGAATGACAATATTAAGCTTTTCACAGAACTCCTCCTTTGAGAAATTGTTGTTGTTTACCTTTCCTCAGTCAGAAGAAGACACTATGACTTTAATAGTTGGACGCTAGAGTTAGTTAGAGATTAAGAAAAGAATGGAAGGAAATATTGTAACAGTGAATTTCAGCTCCAGCCAGACATCCAAGGCGGCTGGAGCAAGATCAATATGATCTGGCAAAAAAGTGCTTCCTATTGAAAACGGAACAAGTCCTTCTTTGTATGAAGACAGAGTTAGACCATGACAAGGCTATATTCTCTCATATGACTCCAGAGCTTTTATTCTGGCTTGCATAGAGAACGCAGCTGTGCCTAGCAGTGGTTAAAATGCTAGCCTAGAAACCTGGCATGAAAGTCAGCTGGGTAACATGGTCCAGTCACTCTCTCTCAGCCTCACAGGGAAGTCGTTTTATTGAGAAAAATAGGACAAGGAAGGAATATTATATATGCTCACTGCTTTGAGTTACAAAGTAATAAAGGTGGAATAAAAATCGAATGAATGAATGAATGAATGAATGAATATTAACCTCATGTAAGCTACAATTCCTATAAACCTGAAACATTTATAAAGCCAAAATATTTCATTTTTAAGGCCCAAGCATAATTGATATACAGGACTATTTTAATGTGTTGCAAAAATCCACAGTTCAATTGCAAAAAGGCTGTTTCAAGAAAACTAGTGATTTGCCCTTTACTGTTCTGTTCTACTCCAGAAATTCAACAGAATGTTGTAAAGAATCTCTTTCTGTTTAAGAGGACAGCCAAAGAAGCTGAAAAGGTGTCAGACTGAGTGATTGAAATGCTCTTTAAATGCTTTTACTTGTCAGCTGTGGTTCATAAACTGAATGCCAAGATGACATTTGCCATTTGTAATTCTTCAATCCCGAAAAGTGTTTTCTGCCAGGAAGCAAGGACACTCTGCTTAACCTTTGTGCTGATATTTTGGGTTTAATAGGTAAATATATTGATTTTCTCCCAACAGGCTAAATAGAAAGATTTTTAAAATTATTATTATTATTAAGTGATGCAAAATCAATGCATGGCAATTAGAACTGGGAAGAAGAATTCAGCGGATGAGTAGTCTGAATTTCTCTAGAGAGAGAAAAAAAATCTCTGGTAATTGTCAAACTTGAAATGGAAAAGCCCTTAAAACATGTCAATTGGCTAGGGGAACTATAATATAGTAGCAGTTTGCTAGGTAGTTATATTATAGGTGCACTCTCCTGTATGCTTTTCTGCCATTTTGTTTTTTATTTTGTTTTTATCTATTTACCGTAATTTAAATTGGTTGTTTTTAAGGGGTTTTATGTTTGGATTGCTTTATTATGTCTGCCACCCAGAGTCACTATGTGAAGTGTGTGGCTATACTAATGTGATAGGTAATCAAACAAACAAATAGGAATGTGGTACATTTAAGGCAAAAACTTATGCTTAGTTGATGAAAGATATTGAAAGATTCAATCCTCCTTTCATACTGCACAGAATGAATATAGTTTCCATTGCTATAAATAATTACAGTGGGAAGGGCTGTTTAGGCCATCAATTCAAGACTTTGTCTCCTCTTGAACACAACCACTTTTGACAGATATTTCCAACCAGGCTGCCTCTGTCATGAAAGGTTTTGTTTGTTTTTTTAAAAAAGCAGATTCAATAGCAGAATTAGGAAATGCTGTTTTCATTTGCTTTTCCTTTTATTGGGTGAAATTGACAAAGAGCTCTGTCAAGCCTTGCCTTCTAGCTCAAATGACAGGAAAGACTGATTTTTTTTTTCTCCTCACTAGTTTTCAAAAGACCCACAAAACAGAACAGAAACCATTTGGTGCTTGCTTTCCTGGCACGAATGGGAGGAGAATAAACTTTCCAAATATTCACTGCCATTTGAACAGAACTCTTCCAATTATGGTGGCCAAAGAGGAAGAAGTGATTATTTCAAATTTAGAATATTTTATTTAAAATAAAAAATTGAAATATTTCAATTTAAGATTAAAAAAATATTCACTCCCCCCCTGCACACTATCCAGTCTCAATTGTCAGTATCTATCCTTCCATTCCCCACCATCAGAACTGATGAAGCTTTTTGGATAAGAAGCAAAATATTTTCTTCTTCCTCAAGGGAAAAAACCATCAAGCTGCCTTTTGAAAAAGCACCTTTGGAACAACTATGACCTGGATGACTGAGAATCTCCACAAACATTTCAAATTTTACTTTTGTAATCTACAAAATTGATAAGCATTCCCCCACTTCACATGAAATAATTTATGAAAATATTGAAGAACAGAAAACTTAGAACTGATCCTTGTGGCAATATACCCAATACTTCTCTCCAATTTGATCGGGAATTTACCCTGTCAGATGATTTTTGGGCAGGATATATCCACTGGACTTTGGCAGCTATATAAATCTGTTTAATAAATGAAATAAATAAAAATGAATTATGACATCCAACCCACTCTTAATTAACTTGCTAATCAGCATACCCCATGGTACTTTGTCAAATGATTTGCTGAAATCAATCTATAAGGAAAGTCATCCAATCAAAAAAGAGGTAATATTAATCTAGCAAGATTTACTTTTTGAAAAATCAATTCTAATTTCTGAGAGTTACTGCATTGTTTCAAGATGCTTATAGATCAATCTCCATATGATTTGCTCTACATCTTCTCAGATACTGATAATAGCATGACTGTTCTGTAGTTTGCTAGAACTTTCCGTTCTGAAGACAGGGACAACATTTGTCTATTTGATACTTTACCAGTTCTCCAGTTCTTTCTAGAGTGGAATTAATCTACTCCTGGAAATATAAACCCACTAGATTCCTATTAGTCTCATGCTTCACTTATACCCCTTTATCCTGCCCTTCAAAATTTCTTGGTAGAACACATATGTTTTTGCTGGAGAGAACTGAATCAAATAGGAATGGGACAGTTCATCTTCATCCATCTTGGCAAGACTAGATAAACTGAAAGTGTTTACTCATTCTCTATTAGTAGTGTCCTATATTCTTATATAATACCATTTGCTTTGTCTTTAGAAAAAGAGCAGTTGTGATTTCAACCTCTCTAGATCTCTTTTCTCTGACAGATGAAATCATTATGTAGACTGGGACGTGTATTATTTTCTCCTGTCATTCTCTACTCGTTGGAGAGGTCACACATTTGGAAAAATAATTACTGTTTACATTGTAATCTTATGCTCTGGGGATTCTGAAACAATTCTTAATATAAAAATGACATAATCATTTCCTATAATCACTTCACTTTTCTAGTCTAGAGATATATTTACAGAACAAAGCACTTCAACCCATTTATTGGAAATTCCTGAAAGAAAAATATTATTTTTTCTCCCTTTCAGCTGGTAAATTACTTTCAGTTCTCACTAAAATAGTCTGGGTGAAAAATCTAAATAATCTGACAATGTATTTCTTTGCAATTATGAAAAACAATGCAAAATTAATTTTAAAAATATTATCCGGCCTATAGAGAAGACACAGGAAATTAAAAGGATAGCATCAGTATCAAAAATTGTGAATTCTGATGACAATAGCCTTTTTTCTCATCCCAAGTATCCCAAGTATCCGGAGAGAAATATAATGCTTCTAGCAGGGTTAGAATATTGGGGAGTTGAGTAAGTTTTAAATTTTGTGATTACAGAAGAAATAATCAGAATCTTGACCACTTTTTTTTTTAAAAAAAGTAGTTTAAAGTATTCCACACAGATAGAAGAAAAAGCAAAGCAAAAGAATCCTTGTAGATCATTATATGGACTCATGATCAGAATTAAAACAATGTAAACAAAGGGAGGAGTTTGGGAGACAAACCAAAAAATGAATAAGAATTGAAATATTAAAATGGACAAGAGATGATGGATAGAGGAAATGTTTTGTAATACAAGATTGGCTTTACTAGGAACTAGAACAGAGGCAGAAACAAATAGGTGAAATATTATTATACATATTTCTATATAATATTCTAAAAGTAGTAGCTAGATGTAAAGATTAGATATTGAAAGATGGTGACATATATGTTTTAATGATATTGTTATTTCATTAGAATGGTGGACTAAAATGCTGAACAATTAAATAATGAAGGCCTATATTTTAACACAAATATGTATAATAACATTACAATTACATATGTATGATCTAAGTAACAAATATTATTAATACTATCATTACTACTTGTATCCAAATGAATGATACCCAGATGCTTCACTGTTCATGTATTGATATTGATGTATATTAAAAAAAAAACTTTACCAAAAAAAAAAAAGAATTAAAGCAATGTAGCCAAGCAAAATGATATGGTTTTCTCTTCAATCCAGAGCAGCTTTTTTCAACCTTTTTACCCACAAGAAACTCTTGAAATAATTTTCAAGTTTCAGAAACCCCTGCCTAAAAATAGCATCCCCACAAACAAGCTTTGAAATACAATTAATTTCTAACCTTTACAGTCAATGTTTTATAACAGCAAATTGACAGGCCAGGCCAGCAACTTCAGCACATTAAAATTTTCACCACTTTAAGTGCATCATATGACGTTCAGAAAAGCTGATTATTTTATTTAAATCTCTGTTAACAGTTAATAATTATGATTTAAACTATGAACTATGTAAGCACCACTGGTTTCCAGACATAGCTTCTGTGATTATTCTTTGTATTCTCTCAGCGCAGAGGCATCCATGTATCTGTGGGGAAAATGACAAAAGCAATGTTGTACCATCACAACATAAGCTCCACTGCTCCATTGTGATTGGGTGCAATCCAGAGGTGGTATTCAGCAGGTTCTGACCAGTTCTGGAGAACCGGTAGTGGAAATTTTCAGTAGTTCGGAGAACCGGTAAATACCACCTCTGCCTGGCCCCACCCCCATCTATTCTCTGTCTCCTGAGTCTCAGCTGATCAGGAGGAAATGGACATTTTGCAGTAACCTTCCCCTAGAGTGGGGTGGGAATGGAGATTTTACAGTATCCTTCCCATGCCCACCAAGCCATGCCAACCCACCAAGCCATGCCAACAGAACCGTTAGTAAAATATTTTGAATCCTATCACTGGTACCACCCACGGTTAGTTAGAAAATGGGGGACTATATGAAAGAGATAGAGAGAGAGAGAGAGAGAGGAACAATGCTGTTTTAATCATTTTATGAGAAATTTATGATGAGATATTTAATTTTAATAGACTTCCTCCTTCCTTCATTCTAAGGCTTATATTACAGTAATATTAAAGCAAAAAATATTCTATCAGATGTGCAAAACCTAGAGCAATATTGCTGTTTAATCATGATGCCAAGATACAAACAATGACATTAGCATGGAGATCACAGAATGTAATACCTGTCTATGTATATGTCAGTCCAAATTAATAAGAAATAACAAATAGACAGGGATATATACTATTCAACTGATAATTGTTTTTATTGGACTGATAATTGTTTTTATTGGACTTTTATTGGACTTTTTTTTATAATGGCAGATAAATCAGACTTGGCTGTCTTAATTTTGTTACAGGCTGAAGAGGCCTTTGTTATAGTTCAGACAACTTTTTGAAGTGTATTTTAATAATACAAAGTTTTCCACACCAAGTTTTGTACACTGGATTATAATTTGGTATTTTCATCCTTTTGCTAAAGCTTGTTTGCTTATTTATATCCCGCCTTTTTCTTTTACAAATAACTCAAGGCAGTGAACATACTGAACACACCTTTCTCCTCCTATTTTCCCCATGGTCACTTTCTCTCAACCCAACTCACCTTACAGGGTTGTTGTGGAGAAAATAGGAGGAGTCACCTGGCTGGATCTCATGGGTTAGGCAGGACTAGAAATTCTGGTCTTTGGCTTTCTAATCTAATGCCTTAACCACTAAATCTGACTGGCTCTATGTTATTGATATTTACTGTCAGCCTCCGCCTTTACTGCTTTGGCTGCCATAGTAATGGGAGGGGGGAAAACTAGGTAGCATGGGGGGGGAAGCGTGCTGGAGGAAAACGAAACCGATAGTTAAGCTACCGGACTGTATCTTTGAAGCTGCCGTCGGGCCAACGGTCGTGGCATTCCTGATTGATGACGCTGCCAGACGTGTGCTTCCACCTGACCCCAATTGGATTGGATGATTTACAGTGGACAGTGGGAGGGGATGCTTTCTATATGCAATTTTCGCGCGTATTGCCTTAGATTCTGCTTTCCTTTGGTTGCGTTCACTTCATCTTCTAGTAAAAGTACCCTTCTCTATAAACAATGGAGTTTGAGTCATTCTTTCCTGGACTTTGAAGGAAGCACACCTGACATTAAGCAGAATCTAAGGCAATACGTGCGAATGTTTCTCCAAGCCAGTGCCAAAATCTACCGGCTCGGGACCAAAGAAGGCTGACAAAGCACCCGCAAAAGCTTGCGAAACCGCCCTGAAAGGAGAAGTCATTGAGTTCACTCCCCGAAACCAGGGTGAGTTGGGAACTCCTACCACCGCAGATGACAGCGGGACGGACTCCGACTCTGATGATCTGGTGAGTCACACTGAGGGCCCCATGCTCATCCCCATAGAAATAAGGGTGCCATCCACAGGGGCACATGCGCAGATGTTAGCCCTATTAGACTCTGGGTGCACCAGGTGTATAATCAGCCCGAAAGTGGTGGAGAAAATGGGCCTGAGGCTAAAAACATTAAAAAGGCCCATTGCGTTCTGTTAGTTGGACGGATCGATTGCAGGAGGGGGCCCAGCCAGTTTTGTGACCAAACCCATTGAAATGCAATTGGGGGATCACGTAGAGACCCTCAGGTTTATTGTGGCCCCTGGCATGGAACGACCCCTCATACTTGGACTGCCCTGACTCCGTAGATGGAATCCACATGTTAACTGGAAAACGGGGGTTTTGCGCATTCGCACCGGAAAACTGAGACTAGAGAGGGAAGAAAACCCCCTGGAGGACGGAGTAGAACATGAAAGGGCGGAAGTGGCAATAGGCCACATCGAAGGGGAGGAAAAGATTCCAAAGGAGTATTGGGATCTCCAAGAAGTTTTTAGTGAAAAGGCCTCGAATGTGCTACCCCCCCCACAGAGCTACGGACTGTACCATTGAAATACTCCCCAGGGTGAAGCTCCCTAAGCCAAAGATCTACCCCATGACCCCTCGAGAACTAGGGGAATTGCAAAACTTCATTGATAAAAACCTAGAACGGGGTTTTATCCAACCAGCCAGACCAAGGGTGGCGGCACCTGTAATGTTCCGAGAAAAGAAAGATGGCTCCTTTTGTTTGGTAGTTGATTATAGGAATATCAACGCTATTTGCGTGGAAAACGTTTACCCCCTGCCGCTCATGAAGGACATGCTAGCACATTTAGGAAAGGGGAAAATTTTCACCAAACTGGACTTACAAGAGGCATACTACAGAGTGAGAAATAAGGAGGGGGATGAATGGAAAACTGCATTTAACTGCCCACTGGGATGTTTCCAGTTTCGAGTGCTCCCTTTTGGACTACAAGGAGCCCCTGCTGTGTTCATGCAATTGATTAACGAAGTACTGCATGAGCACCTGTATAAGGGGGTGCTGGTTTACTTGGATGACACTCTTATCTACTCTGAGAGCATGGACAACCATGTGAAATTGGTGCGAACTGTCCTGAAAAAACTCAGGGCTGCTGAACTATATGCCAAACTCTCTAAATGCGAGTTCCACCAAAGCAAAATTGACTATCTTGGATATCGCATATCGCATGAGGGAATAGAGATGGACCCTGGAAAAGTGTGGGCAGTATTGGAATGGGCTGCACCACACACCTGTAAACAACTACAAAGTTTTCTCGGATTTGCTAACTTCTATAGACAGTTTATCCCCTCGTTCGCCAAAATCGTGCTGCCAATAACAAATCTTCTGAAAACAAAAGGTGAAGTAAGACCAAAGCCCTCACAAGCCCTTGAATGGACTATGGACTGTCAGGCGGCATTTGAAAAGTTGAAACGGTTGTTTGCTGCTGAACCAGTCCTCAAACATCCGGACATGGAAGAGCCTTTTGTAGTACAGGCTGATGTGAGCGACATGGCAGTAGGAGCAGTACTTCTGCAGAAGAATGCAGAAGTTACAGAAATTACAACCCTGTGCCTATACGTCCTGCAAATTGTCAGAGACCGAAAGGAGATGGGCCATATGGGAGAAGGAAGCTTTTGCAGTGTGATGGGCATTGTTAACGTGGAGAAAATTTCTTGAAGGAGCTAAGCATCCTTTTGAAGTTTGGACTGACCATAAAAACTTGGAGGCTTTGAAAACACTGCGTAAGCTGTCACCAAAGTAAGCTTGTTGGGCTCAACACTTCAACCATTTTAATTTCACTTTATGCTACCTTCCTGGTGGAAAGAACTTCATGGCGGATGCACTTTCCAGATTGCCTCAATACAACAGTACCAAGGAGGAAGTGGCTCGGCCTATCATACCTGTGAGACAACTAGCAGCGCCAGTAACTACCAGAACACAGGCAAGGGCCGATCCAGCCCTCTTGGGAGATTTGCTTCAGAAACTACAAGAAGCTCTAAAGACTGACGAGTGGTTTTGAACCCATTCGAATGAATGTATACTCCGTGATGGACTAGCTTGGATTGGGCCCAAATTGTATGTTCCAGCCAGTTTAAGAGTAGCGGTGTTGCAGCACACTCATGACGCCAAGACGGCGGGACACTTTGGATTTGTTAAAACTCTACATCTTGTTAAAAGACAATTCTGGTGGCCTGCACTCAAAAAGGACATAGAGGCATATGTAGCTAGCTGTCCAGTGTGTGCCTCAGCTAAGAGACCTCCAGGGAAGCCACCTGGTTTACTTCAGAGTGTGGCAAGGCCAAATGCTCCTTGGAAAGAGCTATCCATGGATTTTATTGTAGACCTGCTGGAGAGTGGGGGGGGGTGCACAGTCATTTGGGCAGTAACGGATTTGTTTTCCAAACAAGTGCATTTCATCCCTTGTTCTAAAATCCCTTCAGCTAAAACCCTTGCAAAATTGTTTATTCAACATGTTTATCGATTACATGGGGCTCCAAAACGTATAATCTCGGACAGGGGTGTGCAATTTACCTCCAACTTTTGGAAGGAGTTTTTAGGATTAATAGGCTCTGCCCAGGGGTTAAGCTCCGCCCACCACCCCCAGACAAATGGGGCTTGTGAGAGAACCAATGCTGTGTTAGAACAGTACCTAAGATGTTACATAAATTACCAGCAAGATAACTGGGTGGACTTATTGCCATTTGCGGAGGTGGCGTATAATAACTCCATACATAGCAGCACCGGTTTCATTCCATTTAAGGTGGCCTCTGGCCAAGAGTTTGTGCCAATCCCAGAGCTACCACAGGATAACCCACAGAACCCCTCTTTAATTGAGTGGATCGAACAACTACGGGGTACTTGGGCAGTAACTTGAAAAGCTTTAGATGACGCACACCGAGCACATAAAGCCCAAGCTGACAAAAAGAGGTGCCCGGCACACGTTTACAAAGTGGGTGATATGGTTTATCTTTCCACCAAATATTTACAGACCTCCCATAAATCAAAAAAGCTCGGACCAAAGTATGTGGGGCCTTTCCCAATCACTAGACTCATCAACCCAGTCACAGTTGAATTGGAATTGCCAAAACATTTGAGACAAATCCACCCTGTGTTTCATGTTAGCTTACTGAAACCGGAACATTTGTCCTCTTTGCGTCCGAACCAGGACTCTCCTCCAGTCCCCATACTGATAGAAGGGGAACAACATTTTGAAGTTAAGGAAATCTTGGATTCTAGGAAGCATCACGGTAAAGTGCAGTATTTGGGGGCTTGGAAGCATTTCCCATTATCTCAAGCTGAATGGGTGAATAAACGTGATGTCCGGGCACCAAAGAAAGTTCAGTTGTTTCACACCAAATATCCCGATAACCCCTAATTTCTGTGTTGTGTTGGTTTCTCTTTCCCTATTTAGGACTAACATCTCTTCTGCAGAGGGGCCGAATGTCAGCCTCCGCCTTTACTGCTTTGGCTGCCATAGTAACAGGAGGGGGGAGAGCTAGGTAGCATGGGGGGGGGGAAGCGTGCTGGAGGAAAATGAAACTGATAGTTAAGCCACCGGACTGTATCTTTGAAGCTGCTGTCGGGCCAACGGTCGTGGCATTCCTGATTGATGACGCTGCCAGATGTGTGCTTCCACCTGACCCCTGGGAGACCTTTGGATTGGATGATTTACGGTGGACAGTGGGAGGGAATGCTTTCTATATGCAATTTTCACGTGTATTGCCTTAGATTCTACTTTCCTTTGGTTGCGTTTACTTCATCTTCTAGTAAAAGTACCTTTCTCTATAAACAATGGAGTTTGGGTCATTCTTTCCTGGACTTTGAAGGAAGCACACCTGACATTTACAACTAAATATATTTACAACTAAATATATTTCTATCGATGAATATATTGTATGTCTAAGTTGTTACAGATAGCTATAACATGACACCTGTCTCCTTTTATTTTTAAACAAAGTATTTTGCTTCCTTTGATTTCTATTTTAATTCTGAATCTTTAGCTTTTTTTAACAGAATCTCAAGACAGTAAAGGAGTTAAAGCAGTAGATACTAAATGTAAACTTTTTCTCTATGGAGAAAATATTTTAGCTCTTTTGGATAATTAATTAGCTTACTGAAGCTGTGTAAATAAAGTAACCATTATTATCTTACTGAAGCTTAAATTGAGAATAAAAATTATTTCATCATCATACTTTGCTTTGTGTTAACTGACCTGCTTAATGAATGTTTTTTTAAAAAAAAAAAGATTGAATGCTAGATTTCTTGAGCTCATATTGCAAAAAATTTGAGAGCTCATTTTTTTGTATAGCTTAGTCCTTTCCAGGAGGGCTACATTTTGGTTCCAAGTTATAGCATATACTAATATAGATCTGGGGAAAAATACTAGTTGAAGATGTATAATATTGAGTTATATCTCTGAAATTTGATATTTAATGAAGAATTTTGGCTTCATTGAGTTTGAAGAGCAACAGACTGTTATTTCACGTAGATGAGATAATTTATTCCCTTAATATAATGGAATAAGATAAAGACATCTATTCATTATCAATTTATGAAATCTCTATATTGTAAAAATTAAAAGATGGGACATGATCTAAATTTAATAAATTTATAGTCTGAATTGATTTTTATTGATTTTTTTCACTTTTCTAGTTTAGTTTATAATCATTGTATGCATTTAATTTTTAATTTAGTTTAATAATTGAACATTCACTTATGTATTATTTTATTTTATTTTATTTTATTACATTTCACCAATAAAATTTAAACACTGATAAAGGCATCAAATATTGTGGACACCTTTGCTTCATTCTTTTTTTAAAAAAAATTCTTATCCCCCTTTTTACAACATTGTTGTAAGTCTCGATACATTATATTATTTCAATTCAATGATTTTATACAATATTAATTAAAATTATTGAAATTCTACTTAGATAAAGTATTGGAAATAAAGAAAAGAGAAATATATATTCTATAAATATTAATTTCAATTTAAGATGTCTATTTATAAGAATAAAATTATTTGACATTTTCATTCAACTTTCATCCAAAGTTGAGTATAACATTAGATTTATTTATTTTATTTTATTTTTTTATTTTATTTCCAATTTATATACCACCCTTCTCCCTGAGGACTCAGGGCAGTGTACAGCCAGAATAAGAACATAAAATACAAATATTAAAAACAGTTAAAAATATATATAAATTTGGCCCAGAAGTTAAGAAATCACAAACCGATTAAAACAATTTAAAAAATTTCTTCTCAAGCCAGCCCGGCTTGCTGGAAAAAATGGGTTTTAAGGGCACGACGGAAGGCATTGAGGTCATGGATTCTCCTTATCTCTGGGGGCAACTGATTCCAGAGGGTAGGTGCCAGAGAAGCCCTCCCCCTGGGGGATCACCAGCCTACATTGTTTGGCTGATGGCACCCTGAGGAGGCCCTCTCTGTGGGAGCACACGGGTCGATGGGAGGTCGTTGGTAGCAGCAGGCGGTCTCGCAGATAGCTAGGCAGATAAAAGAAACTGCAGCAGAATACATCATATGTTTGTTATATCATAAAGGTTACGGACTTAAACCTTTGTTTCATTCTTAAGAAGAAAAGTTTTATGCACCTTTGTAGCACAAGTTATTTAAACAAATACTTAGTAAAAATAAATAATCTAAACGTCAAAAGCAAATAAATTGTTTATACCTGCATCTGAAGCAAATCCAAACTTAGATACATATTCAAGAATATAATTGGGTACGACGGGATAAGAAGGCCCAGTTCATTTTACTTCACTGAACTAAACAAAAATGTAATGTACAGAAAAAAAGATG
This sequence comes from Pituophis catenifer annectens, assembly GCF_029215685.1. NCBI lineage: Eukaryota > Metazoa > Chordata > Lepidosauria > Squamata > Colubridae > Pituophis > Pituophis catenifer. Next base: position 36,062,471 of record NW_027256883.1, read on the forward strand.
ATAATAAAAAGCATCATTTTATGTATGTATATTAGAGTTTCTGCTTCCAGAACGGATCTTATGTAACTTATTAAGTTCTGCGATATTTTTGTCTCCTTCGTCTGTACCTTGAACACTGTCACAGCAAGACTAACCAAGAAAAGAGGAGGAGGATGAAGGTAAGACAATCTGGCACTGAGGCCATATGTAATTGGACCTTTTGATGTCATCTTCTAGTAGCAATCTTGTGCCCCGTTTTATAAGTCACTTTGGTATTTGGGGAACATTTCAAAAATGACATTTCTTCAGCATGAAAAATTCCACCCCTGCAATCCACCACCTACCCTTTCTCTTAATCATCTTTTTCATTTATGGAAACATAAGAAAAACAGTGCATATCAACATAGGAATAATCACCTTGAGTTTAAACTCTTAAGGAGTTCTCTACAAGAAACTACAGAAGCCAAGACATCTGGTGTTTTGAACCTTAAATATTCTAGAGCAGAAAAAAGTTGTTTTGAAATAGCAGCTCAACACTGGGATTACCCACCTAGGACTTTCCTCCAACCAACTGAATATAGTATTCCAGCCTAAATTATGTTATATATTTTTTACTAAAGAAGACAAAAATAGAATGAGGTTGAGCAGGAATGTGCATCTTTTTTTCTAAGCCAATCGCCTTATATGACCCTTGAAGGCCATGCCGGGACTTTAATTAAATTTAATATAGTTGATAGGATTACTCTCTGATCATGTATTTAATAACTTCCACCTACTGTCACATTAAAAAATTACAGTCTGAGAACTGGAGAGTTCAGTCAAGGCAACCCCCAAGGTTTTCTTTCAGGGGCTGGAGTTCATGGAGCCTTCACTCTACCTTTTAGATCCAGCAGTATTGCTTTTACAGCAGTATGCTTTCTTAGATGAAAATGCAGCCAATGCAATCCTGGTCTTCGGGAGTCTTCTGTGTAAGCCGAATAAGCTTATCATTTGGGAAAATTAAACTGATTTGCTTCACTTTGACATTTTGAAAGTGAATGACACAGGAGATTAGTGCAATAAAACCAACGGTAAGAGAAAGCAGCCCCTTTCCCAAAAAATTATACAAAAAGAATCAAAATGAAAAAGATAGGCGGAGCAATCTACCATTACTCTTATTTTCATGTTAGGAAAATATTCTCAATCTTTTGTTCTATATTGATATATTCATTCTTGCTAATAACAATGTCAGCGTTCCAGAAAAAACCCCAACTTCAAGTAAAAACTCTGAAGCAAGCATTTTTCAAAGTTTCTATTTACTAGAATAGGTAAACTGGCACATCTGGGAAAACCCCATGTCCATAGCTCTGGACAAACAATACCATTCAAATAGATTTCAGTGCTATGAAATATATTTTGTTTGTAACAAAACTAAATGCCACAAAAGGCTTTCCCTCAAATTTACATTTAGACATGCCTTTGGAGTGGAAATGAGCCAAATTTATAGGGAAAAAACCATGCTTGGGATACTGAGTGTTGTTCAGTATGGAATCTGAAGTTTGGCATTTTGATAAAATTGCGTGATACTGAGAAACTATCTATTATTGGCATGCAAACCCAAGCTGTTTTTTTTCTTTCAGTGACATGGAACTCCCAGCTTTCATGGACAATCACAGTGTGGACTGGGAGTTACGGGATAACAACAGCATAGGCTAGAAACAATCCCATTAGAAAGTTGAGGAAAAGTATAACATTATGTTTCAGTTAAGGGAAACAGTATCCAACCTGAGTCATTCTGGAGAGACAGATGTTCCCTGAGGATGGGCTCCAGCATGAACCCGAAAGCTTGGAAGAATAAATATTCGGTCCTGATGACCGACTCACATTAGATTCTGCAACATTATCCTGAGACATGTATATTTGCCTTCATTTGCAATGGAAACAGTGTCAATAGGGCCTAAGGAATACTAATCCTCTTACGTTTTTAAAACAGCTTGATTTATTGTTTGTTGCATTTGTATGCAGAACTGTATTTCCCCAAAAATAAGACCCTGTCTTATATTTTTTGAACCCCGAAATAAGGGCTTGGGCTTATTTTCTGGGGGGGCACAAATTGGGGGTGGCAGATGAGGAGTGGTGGGATGGGGGAGAAGTGAGGGACTTGTCTCACAAAGCTGGCATGAGAGTTGCAGAGGCCTCCAGGGCCAGGGCCTGAAAAGCGCCTGGCTCGGTGTAGCTGTAGCCCAGCCCCTGCAGCACCGAACACAAGTACAGGTCGGCCCTCAGCAGCCCAAACATTAGACAATGCTCAAACTGAGTGGGCAGAATGTTATTTCCTAGCCTCCCACTTCACCTCTCAGCATAACATATAAAATGATTAAATGATTTCTAACTTATATGGCAGGATGTTCTTCATTAAATATAGGAATAGCTTTTAAAACACAAGAAAGGTTTTGAAAAAGATTTTCTTTTCTAGAAAAATCTCTTTTTGATAAATCAGTTTAATTCATACTTCAAAATGTGATGACTAAAAGTTACATAATTTTTATTATTAATATTTGATTCTCCCAGCAGATGATCCATGCAGAGAAAACATACAACTCAAAACAAGTCAAACAAGTGTCAAGTTTTGCTTGACACTTTCAGTATTTTCCTACTAAACCTGAAAAGTGATCTAGGACAAGCCAGCATCAAGACATACAAAACACATTCATTCATCCATCCACCTAGTATCAAGAAAGATAAACTTTTCTTTGGACTGCATTACTTTAATTGCAAGCATCGTGGAGCACTGACTGAACAATGGGCTTTGATTTCACTATTGTTAAATTTTTAACTTAAATTACAACAATATACAGAATTTAAATACGATAACTCCTGCCATATGTATTTCAGCAAACTGAAAACATTATACTTATGCTACACTGAAGAATGCTTCACATTAAGAATGTAAAAACCTTTGCCTGTGGGAAAACAAAAGAAGGCAATGGATTGGACATCAAGCAACTTTGCTGCATGTGGTTCCTATTAATTTCAGTAGCATTTAAATCAGGAATAGATAACTTTTCATATAGATGGCAGCTAGATTTAGCAAAATAGCTTTGTCCAGATGCAGTCTAATGTAAAAAAGAGAAAATATGAACATTCTGTAGCTCAGTCCACACATACAGTTATGTTTCAGTTGAATGCTTATATATACAGAAAACAACAACAGACGCTTAAGTATTACTTATGGAAAAGCAAACATTTAACTTTCTAGTCAATTCTAATTACTGTCTTGAAGCTACGGTAAAGATCAACAACTAATCTGGAAAAGAACAAACTGAACATTATTTTTACTATGTTACTAACAGGAAAGACAGAAGACATTCTTAGAGCATTGCTAATATAAGACTTTAGAATAAACTACAAGAATAAAGATCACAAGGCAAATATATATAGCAATGTTTGCAAGATATATCATTGTGAACTTCAAGTTGATTTTGTAAAATGCGTGACACTAACAAAATGTTAAAGGCTGACTTTTTTTCTACTAGTATCAGTTCTCCAATATAGGATCTATCAGAATAATATATGTATAGATCTCAGCTTTTCCAACCAACCTTTGGCAAATTTAGTTAGGCTTCTAGGAGTATTGATCTAATATAACTAAGTGCCCCACTGAGGAAGGCTGAGCTAAGATTATATATGTGTGTTATGTGATCAACATGAAGTTCATGTGATGTACATAAGGTCATGATTACATCCTGTGGAAACCTTTGTTACTAGCATGACTCATTATCTTTGCTATGACTGGTATGAATACTTTACATCTTCACTTCAGATGATACAACTGGGGATAAAATTAGCTGATTAGGACCATGGAGTTCTGTTTGTAAAGTTTAAATGTTGCTAAAGTTTAAGCATGATAGTTATTCACTTAAAATATAACAGTTATTGGACTGAATTTGCCATGCTGAAAATGCAACAATGAGCAAATCCCAAAGGATCTTATTATTTATCTTATCACAACTTATTTATCTCTTTATAATCATCATTAATGAATTAAACAAGAATATCAATTTTCTTGGAATACTTGTTTCTGTAAATAAATCTTAAAATAGGTAAATGAAGCAATTTCTGCTATCTGTCATGGAAGTACCTCACCGTTGCTGTGCAAATTCAAGAATTTCCAAAGGTCATTCCTGTGGTGTGTTGAATCCTTCAAAAAATGACAAGAGGGATGTTACTGTACAGAAACTGCCAGTGTGCAGTAATAGGAGGCAGTTGTCTTACCAGTCATTTGTGACAATATGAGTAGGAAATCTGCTTAAGTCCTTTCGTGACCTGCCTGCTACTCCTATGTGTAAATTATCAAGGAAACAGCTCAAACATATGACCTTTTAGATAATAAAGACAGATACATTTTACATTGGAGATAGTGACTTCTGCTTTTAAAAACACTGCCCACTATTATACTGACTTTGCATTTTGGTACTTAATTGTACATCACAAAAGATGAAAGTGATACAACATGATGTAACCTTGATCCTTATAAAAAGATAATTGAGAAATTATGTTTGGATGAATAGGAGACAGAAGCTGAATATTTTCCCTACCTTTTCTTTGATTCTAAGAGCTCTTCTTAAAACTTTTATCTCTTAGGAAGGATGAAATTAATTCAACAATTTGAAAATGAGAAAAGGAAATTCAATTCTATATTTCTTTCCTTAGTTAGTTTTGTTTTGTTGTGTTTTGCTTTGTTTGATTATTAATTAAAATTGTATAGCTGCCCATTTCATCCAAGTGACTCCAGGAAGTATACAACAATCAATAAAACAACAGACATAGAAATATAAAAACTGTCACCCCAGTAATGGAGCCATCTAAGCCTGTCTCAGGTTCCCACGGAACTGCAGGCCTGATATTTATCAGGTCTTGAAAGACTTCCAAACTGTCATAATAGATGAAGCTAATCTAATTTTATGGAAAGTTCCATAAGATAGGTGGCATAGCAGAGAAGGCACATCTCCTAGGAGCCCCCCAATTGCATGACGCTAGCTGATAGTACCCATAGCCTGCCTTGTCTGCCATGGGGTAGACTGATGTAACCATGGTCCTTTAAATAGCCAGTCCCAGAAGGCTTTAAAGGTTAAAACCAGCATTTTGAATTGGATCTGGAAGCAAACTGGCAATCAATGCAGCTCAAGAAGCAGAGGTATAACATGTGCTTTTCTAGCACTGTCCATGCTGCTGCATTCTATACTAGATGAAGCTTTCAGATACTCTTTAAAGGCAGCCCTATGTAAAGCACACTGCAGTAGTCCAATCTGAAAATGACTAGAGCATGAGTGACTGTCAACACTCAGTATGTTCACTACAATGAGTTTCAAATTTTGAGCAGTCAAATTTACACTATGGAGTTGATATACCACAGCGGTAGTTCTGACCGCTGTGTCTACCTCTGATGTACCTATCCACACAGTACATAATCTAGGTCCAGACCCAACAGCCTTGAGGGACCCAATATTCAATGCTACATACCTTCATTTTAAAAAAAACAGACCCAACCTGACCATTTCCCCAGTCTCCATTAAATGAGGACAGCAAATTGGGGAGCTTGTTATATGGTTATATTAATTGTGGCCATAGGTTGTTATTTATAATTTTGCAATTTGTAATTTTGTTAATACTGTTCTTATTCTGTTTTTAAGTATTATTAGACATCTAGATTCTTGTATTTGAGATGGGTGGTCATCTAACAAATGAAAAGGCAGTTGTGCTCTATAGCACATTCAACTAAGGGAAATATAATGTTGCTGCTTGATAATGTAGACAGAAGAAAAATAATAGGGGGAGAAGGAGAGAGAAAACTGAGTGGGGGGGGGACTTGGGGAGTAGAGGAAGAAATAAAGGTCTGGTTCAGACCTTCTTGATATTACCACTAATCAGAAGCAATGCGATCCTCACTTGGATAACACGCTTGTGGATAGGAATGAATGGGTTGCCTGTTAGCTCATGGCAGATTTCTTTATTCATTCAAGTTTAAACAGAATTTCTCTATATGTGTAATATAATTTGTATATACTGTTATATTACACATATATTACACACACATTATATAACCTGTACCTCAGGAAACTGCATGAATCAGATAAATGGTCTGATAAATGAAATCTCAATTCAAAGCAGGATTGAGGGTGGATAAAGGCTTTAGAAAGGACCCTCCCTAATTCTCTGTAATGTAAAGGCAGGGGTGGAGAAAAGCACTTTCAGATTTTTCTGAAAGATTCCATTACTGTAACCATAGGTAGTCTAGTAGTCAAGATTTTGATTTCCTGGTCTGGACTATCTTGAAGGCCTTATCTTATCTTTAAATGTCTATGGAGATTCTTAGTCATGTTACAACATGTTATAGCAAAAAGTCATAGACATAGTTTAAGTGTCCACAACATATTAAATAATAAATTAGTTATGCCTGTTTTAGCCTACCATATTTCATTGTGTCTATTCAATGAGAAGAATAACACTGGGAAATAAGGATAAATCTATTATTATTTTAGAATAAACATCTACTAGATTTCTTTTCTTCCCAGATATTTTTTTATTGTAATGTTCTTCATTAAAAAAAAATTAGTTACACAAATTTTAGCTGAAAGAAAAAAAATTGTTCTGAGTGCCTCAAGGGATTTCATTCTCTGTTGTATTCAGTGGAAGCATCATTTCTGGTAGCAAAACTGACCTCTTGGTTCAAGAATTCATAAAAAAAAATTCACAGTCCAAGGACTTTTTCAGTGACAGTTCTTTGTGACAATTTCTGTATTTGAACAAATATCTTACATTTACAACATACTATAGAGCTCGGATCCTGCATTTGTGATTCTACAACCTGGATCATTCACTCTTTTTTACTGAAGTAATCAACTGTTTCAATGTAATTAGACATAATTAAATATATTACACATTAACAAATAGCCTCCTGAAGATTTTTGCATATTAATTCCATTCAAAATAATCCTTTAGAGAAAAAAATATATTGAGTGGACTTATTTTTCTAGAGCTTTCTTTATTCTAGAAAATATCTTGATTCATGTATTTGATACGTGCCATTTGCAACTTAAAGAATAACCATTTTTAACAGGAAAAGTAAAGAAGATTTTAATTAACACTCATGTCTTCCAAATTTAACTAGATCACACATCTTTTGCAAATTGCAATAAAATAGTACATAAGAAACTGTCATAAAAGAGGTTTGTGTATCATGTGTAATTCAAGGCCTGCTAACTAACAAGAAGAAAAGTTTTAATATGCTCATGTTCAGTTTATTGGATAGATTCTTTAAAGTACTGGCACCTTTTTATGCTCACAAAAAAACTAAAAAGACTAATTAAACTCAATGTATTACCTCAAGATAATACTTAAAGCACGCAAAACCCTACAGACAGATATGGGGATGGTGAACAATACAGATCCTACTTTCCAAATAGTGAAGTTGGAGCTTTTATGGTCTGTTACAAACTCATTTATTCCACAGGGAATTATAGTGGTTTCCATAATGCTTACAATAATGCCAGCAAATTGTTATAATGCTAATTTAAGAGTCTATTTAATTTTTAACCATGAATTCTTTCTCATTGCTTTTTTTTTTTTTTTTTAAAGAGGACACACAATAGCAACCTCCCTGACCTGACCTGTTAAAGATTTTGTCCAATTCATATTGGTTATCTTTGGTTACTTTTGTAGAACTCTCATTTTGTAGAATCGTCATGTTGTCATGCAATCAAGGACACTGTTTGAATTACAAATACGCTGCAGGCATTATTTCTCTTATATGGCAGCAAAAAGCCTGGGTCCAAAAGCTAGGAGCTTTTTTTCTTATTTCACCTCCAGCAATTGGAATATATATGCAGATATCATATATCATCTCAAATAAAGCTACTCCACACAAAACTACTTAAACAAAACAAATTTCAACCATGTATTTTACATACAACATCTAATTTTTTTATCATCTGTGGTAGTAAATTAAAATACAGATCCCCACTATGAATTGAATCAAGGCTAATTCACAAGGCTGAATTCTTATGACTGCCCTTATCTTTTGTTTTTTGGCTAGATATGTTTCGGGCCTAAAACAGTATTTTTCAATTCTTAAAGCAACTTTAAGAAGTGTGGCTTTCAACTCTTATAATTGTGGCCCCAGAACAACAGAGCCCAAGTTTTATTCAGAATGGTCTGGAAAGTCCTTCTGCAGATAAATTATACTTATTTACTTAGTTATTGTAAGGTGACCAGATTTTAACATTGGTAAAGAGGGACATTGTGGGCGTGGCTTATTTTGTGGGCGTGGCTAGCTGGTCATGTGACTGGGTGGGCGTGGCTAGCTGGTCATGTGACCGGGTGGCCATGGCTATGTGTATAGGGTAAGGTGAACAGATTTTAACATTGGTAAGAGGGACACCATTGTGGGCGTGGCTTATTGTGTGGGCGTGGCTTGGAGGCCATGTGACTGGGTGGGCATGGCTAGCTGGTCATGTGACCGGGTGGCCATGGCTATGTGTATAGGGACTACTCAGAGGGCTGGAAAGTCATTTCTGACAGGTCCTCACACTTTTGACTGGTCCTCACACTTATTTAATTTAATTTAATTTTAATTTAATTTCGAATTTATATACCGCCCTTCTCCCTGAGGACTCAGGGCGGTGTACAGCCAAGATAAAAAACATAGAATACAAATATTAAAACATTTAAAAATATATATAAAATTTGGCCCAAAAAATTAAGAATCGCAGACTAATTAAAAGAATTTAAAAATTTTAAAAATTTCTTCTTAAGCCAACCCGGCTTGATGAAAAAGATAGGTTTTCAGGGAACGACGGAAGGCATTGAGGTCCTGGATTCTTCTTATCTCCGGGGGCAACTGATTCCAGAGGGTGGGAGCCCCCACAGAGAAAGCCCTCCCCCTGGGGGCCACCAGCCTACATTGTTTGGCTGATGGCACCCTGAGGAGGCCCTCTCTGTGGGAGCGCACGGGTCGATGGGAGGTCATCGGTAGCAGCAGGCGGTCTCGGAGATAGCTAGGCCCTATGCCATGGAGCGCTTTAAAGGTGATAACCAACACCTTGAAGCGCACCCGGATGACCATCCTCACATTTATGCCCGTGCAGTATTCTTAACAACCATGTCACTCATTTCACAACTGCTTCTCTTCACCATGATGACAAGATAGGGCAAAAATGTAAAATGTGAGGACAGTCGTAAGTTCGAGGACTGGTCAAAAGTGCGAGGACCAGTCAAAAATAACTTTTTCAGCCCTCTGAGTAGTCCATATGCACAAAAGGACTAACCAGAGGGCTGAAAAAAGTCATTTCTGACAGGTCCTCGCACTTTTGACTGGTCCTCACACTTATGACCATCCTCACATTTATGCCCGTGCAGCATTCTTAACAACCTTGTCACTCATTTCACAACTGCTTCTCTTCACCATGATGACAAGATAGGGCAAAAATGTAAAATGTGAGGACAGTTGTAAGTTCGAGGACTGGTCAAAAGTGCGAGGACCAGTCAAAAATAACTTTTTCAGCCCTCTGAGTAGTCCATATGCACAAAAGGACTAACCAGAGGGCTGAAAAAAGTCATTTCTGACAGGTCCTCACACTTTTGACTGGTCCTCACACTTATGACCATCCTCACATTTATGCCCGTGCAGCATTCTTAACAACCTTGTCACTCATTTCACAACTGCTTCTCTTCACCATGATGACAAGATAGGGCAAAAATGTAAAATGTGAGGACAGTCGTAAGTTCGAGGACTGGTCAAAAGTGCGAGGACCAGTCAAAAATAACTTTTTCAGCCCTCTGAGTAGTCCATATGCACAAAAGGACTAACCAGAGGGCTGAAAAAAGTCATTTCTGACAGGTCCTCGCACTTTTGACTGGTCCTCACACTTATGACCATCCTCACATTTATGCCCGTGCAGCATTCTTAACAACCATGTCACTCATTTCACAACTGCTTCTCTTCACCATGGTGATAAGATAGGGAAAAAAACGTAAAATGTGAGGACAGTCGTAAGTTCGAGGACTGGTCAAAAGTGCGAGGACCAGTCAAAAATAACTTTTTCAGCCCTCTGAGTAGTCCATATGCACAAAAGGACTAACCAGAGGGCTGAAAAAAGTCATTTCTGACAGGTCCTCACACTTTTGACTGGTCCTCACACTTATGACCATCCTCACATTTATGCCCGTGCAGTATTCTTAACAACCATGTCACTCATTTCACAACTGCTTCTCTTCCCCATGATGACAAGATAGGGCAAAAATGTAAAATGTGAGGACAGTCGTAAGTTCGAGGACTGGTCAAAAGTGCGAGGACCAGTCAAAAATAACTTTTTCAGCCCTCTGAGTAGTCCATATGCATAAAAGGATACAGTAATTGAGAGGGATGAAGGAAGGGAAGGGAAATTAGAGTAGGAGTGACGGTTAAGAGAGGGAGGAAGAGAGGAGGAGAAGGAGAAAGGAAGAGGAAGTAGGGAGGAGAAGAAGAGGGGGGGAAGAGAAAGTAAGAAGGAAAGAAAAGAGAGGTGGTAGGTTTGAGGAGAAAGATTGCTGTACAATAAAAAAGATGAAAGGGAAGAAAGCCAACCCCAAACAAATATAAAGATATTAAGATAAAGAATGAATTGTTAAACTTTAAAGAATAAAAGAGAACAAATATGAATAAATAGCAATAATTAGAAACACACATACATACAATGTATTTTCTTTGAACAGAATATTTGGCTGGTTCACAAATTTAAACAGTGTTTAGTCATTTCAATTAAATTTACAATTTCTATATTTCCTTTTTGCCATATTTATTCCTCATCTATTTTTTTAAAAAAACAATATTACCCTTCATCCTCATCTCTAATCTTAATCAAATTCAATTTTTCCCTTCTATTCTATTTTATACCCCTTCCCATTGTCATCTATTTTTATATCCATCCTCACATTGGTTAATTATGTAATTATGTAATACAGTTGTTTAATACAAATTCAACATTTTAATATAAATCAATTAGTTATATAACTATCTTTTTTGTATATTAATCAATATGAACATGAATATTCCAATTATTTCCATGAAATCCAATTTCTTACAAATCAATTAATTATACTTACCAATAATAATAAACCAAATAATTTCCCCCATATATTCCTCCAAACCACAACTTAACCATTTCTGCTTTCAACACAGTATACAATTAATAATATCTCAATTATTACAATTCCCTAGTTAAAAAGAGCTTTTTTTTCTTTTGTGTTTTAAAATCTTGAACTCTCCTCTTTTGCTCTAAATAATTTTCCATTGTTTGCACTTACCTTTTTTGGTGAGGAAAAGGAAAATAAATCTGCTGCCTAATTTTCCAACGTTGCAAGCAAACCGCAAAGCCAACAGCCTGTTTTACTTTCACTTTCGTTTTGAGCTTGGTTTGCACAAAGAGGAAAAAAAAGCAATTTAGCAAGAGCAGAGCCCTGTGCAAATCAGCTGAGAGGGGGAAGCCGAGCTAATTAACGTAGGGCGGCCCTTTGAAGCCCCGCGGCAAGAGTTTAAACAGGTTTTTTCCCTCTAGCCATCAGCGGGGATTCAGGAGGCAGCCGGGAACCAGGAGGCAGAATGAAAAATCGGGACTTTTTTAAAACGCTGCGGGACGCGGGACAAATTGCTCAAAAGCGGGACTGTCCCGCCAAAAGCGGGACGTCTGGTCACCTTAAGTTATTGGTGCTTATCACTAAGCACTATCAGAAGGGACAGATTGGCTAAACAGAAGAGAATCCTTTCTCACTAATCAGTTAGGCAATTTATTTAAAATATTGGCTTCTACAAGGGCTACAGACTTAGCCTGGCTTTGGCTACATAAACATATGCAGTCTGGGTTTGATATTAGTATTTATTATTAGCTCCTTCTAGTCTAGTTTGGATTCTTATAACCAATAAAGTTATGCTTTATTGCATAATGCATTCAAGCATATGATTTCTGTCAAAGGAGTTCCAGAAGTTTCAGATGCATGAGATACAAATTGTTGTGACTGTTCATTAATAAACACTATATTTCTAAAAAAAATATGTTTTTGTCCATTCTACCGTGTTTTCCCGAAAATAAGACCCTGTCTTATATTTTTTTGAACTCCAAAATAAGCGCTTGGCCTTATTTTCAGGGAGGTCTTATTATTTTGGGGCGCGTGGAGCAAGACGGGCTCCTCTTGCCATCTTACCTGATTTCCATCTCTGCGTTTAAATATTTTTGGGGAGGGCTTATTTTCGGGGGGGAGGCTTATTTTAGTGCATGCGCTCAAAAGCCGGATTGGATTTATTATCGGGGATGTCGTATTTTTGGGGAACAGGGTATTAGCAGCATTATGAACACTGATAGTTCAAGCAGCCTTCCATTTGCTTAGTAAATTTGCTTTCTGACTTCTATATCACTTTAAATTTGTTTAACACCAATTCTACTGAGCAGCTGCTGCAAGAAAAATGTACTTCCATCAAGACTAAAATGCATCTAATATATCAGGAACAATTTTCCAAGCAAGAGCATGGAAAATTAATTAGGTATGCAATTTCAGCTAACAACCTGTTATATTATTTGCATCTCTGATTTCCAGCTTGGCAAAATGAGAAAGAATTATGGACTAGTGAATAATTATTTTGGCATTTATTAAAAATGTTAATAATGATATTTTCTTTAGTTTGCATTCATGTTGGCATACAATGCTAAATCCACTATTTTTCTATTGCATTGTATTATTAGCTGACATCTATTTTATTGAATGCGCTTCCAAACCATCAAAATAAACTTGTGTAAGGTGCTGTGGGAACAGTTAGATGTGGATAGAAAACAATGAGTAACAGCACCTGGACACCAAGGCTGTTGATTTTCGTGTGTGTGTGTGTTTTAGGAATAGGCTTTCAGATTATCTTTTTTTTTTTTAAAAAAAATAATCTTTATTTACATTTTCCATTAAAAACAAAAGAAAAACAACACATCATATAAATAACAAACAAGACATCACAACAACAGCAAACAGAGAAAAAAAAACAAAAAACAAAAAAGCAAGCATACCTATAAGCAGTACCTTAATAACCTAGTATTCGGTACTGTATATCTATATTATAATCCGGAGAAGACAGAACATCTTGCATACCTTTATAAAACAATTAGGTCTATCCGACCTCACTTTACTTGTATTATATAAGTTTCTCAATAGATATAATTCCTCATCTAATTTGGGTTATATTTTCCGTTTCTCTAGCCACCTATATAATTTTTCCCATGATAAACATATTTGTGTTTGGTCTCTGTCTTTTAATTTTTTGGTCAATTTATCTGCTTCTGCACAGTCTAAAATCTTCTTTATAATAGCTTCCTCTGATGGGATATTTTGATTTTTCCAAAGTTGAGCGTATGCAATCTCGCCGCTGTGATGATGTGCAATGCAAGATACCATAAATCTCTTTTCATACTTTCTGGCTTGGAGCTGAGCAGGCATGTCTCTGGATGCCATTCAATCTTTTGATTTAAAATCTCATTCAGCCATTTTTTAATTTTCCCCCAGAATTTTACTGCTTTTGGGCACGTCCACCACTGATGGTAATAGGTGCTACGCTCAAACCCACATTTCCAGCATTCCGCAGATTGTCCAGTAAACATTTTAGCTAGTCTATCCGGGGGAAGATGCCACCTGTATATCATCTTGTAGATGTTTTCTTTGTATGCCGTGGAGACTACTAATTTCATATTCTCCCACCAAATCTCTTGCCATTTCTCTAAATGAATTGAATATCCAAAATTTTCCCCCCAGGCAATCATTGTATCCTTAATTATTTCTTCACCTATCTCTATTTTCATCAACAACTGATAAATTTTCGAAATCATGCCTTTTTCTTGGCCCATCAAAATTTTGTCTAATTCTTGTAACTCACCATTAATACCTTTCTCTCTATCTTATTTGTATTTAGATTGAATCTGTAGATAGGTCCACCAGTCCACTTGTACCCCTTGGGAGTTCAATTCCTGTTTAGATTTTAATTTTCCTTGTACATTCAGCAAATCTTTAGATGTTAATTTTTCCACGAAGTTATAAAGTTTGGGGTATATCAGTGCTTCTAAGGGTGATATCCAGCACGGTGGATATTAATATATTAATATTAATATATTAATATAATATTAATATATTAATATAATATTAATATAATATTAATATAATATTTTTTACTAACTTTTTCCCAATTCCAAATTAAAATATTTCTTATGTAATGTCGGGTGAACCATTTGCTTTGTGGAGTATTATCTCGCCAAAGTGCCATATGCCAGCCCTGATGTAGGTCGAAACCTTCTATTTTAAGGAGACGGCTATTACCTAAAGTAATCCATTCTTTACCCAGGTTAACAGAGTGGCTACATAGTAATTCTCCCAATATGGTAAGCCCAGGCCTCCTCTTTCTTTTATCTCTTGCATCATCTTTTTTTTAATCCGTGGCTTTTTCCCCTGCCAGATAAATTTAGTTATTATTTGGTTTAAGTCCATGAAAAATTTTCTAGATAGATTCACTGGGGCGGCTTGAAACAGAAAGTTAAATTTTGGTAGCACGTAGGATTTTACCATTATTACTCGTCCTAGAAGTGAGAGTTGTATTTTTCCCCATTTGTCTAAGTCTTTTCTTATTTGAATTAGTACTTTATTGTAGTTATCTTCTTGTATGCTCGAGCATCTACTAGTTAGCCAAATTCCCAAATGTTTGACTTTATTAACTACCTTTAATCCCATCACTTCCTGTAGGCCTTTCTTAGCTTCCTTTAACATGTTCTTAGTTAATATATTTGTTTTCTTTTTATTGATTAATAAACCTGCTACAGCCCCAAATCAATTGTCTCTAATAAATATAAACAAGATGAATTGATCAATTAGAGGACAAGGTAGGGAATTTAATAAAAGATAAAAAAGGGAAAGAAAAAATTGCAGTGGACTTTTATAAAGAATTATATAAAAGAGAGGAGATCTTAACAGACACGATAAAAAATTATATAGAGAATTGTGATCTACCTAAGATACCCAATTTAACGAAGGAAATACTAGAAGAAGAAATTACTTTAGCTGAGATTGAAAAAGCAGTAAGAAATAGGGAAATCAGAAAACATCCGGTACAGACGGGCTTCCGGCGGAGTTGTATAAAACAATGTTTGAGGTTATATGAAAGACCTATTTAATGAAGTCCTTGGGAAAGCAGAAATCCCCCATTCATGAAGGGAGGCCAATATTAGCTTAATCCCTAAAGAGGACCCCTCCCCCCCATTAGATATAAAAAATTACAGACCAAAATCCCTTCTGAATTTGGATTATAAAAATTTTACCACAATTTTAGCAAGCAGATTAAAAGGTTTTCTGAACGAATTTATACATATGGACCAAAATGGATTTTTACCATCACGACAACTACGAGACAATATGAGAATCATGCTAAATATATTGGAATACTATGAAGAACACCCAGGCAAACAGGTCGCACTAGTCTTTATAGACGCTCAGAAGGCATTTGATAGAGTTAACTGGGAGTTTATATTATTGCAGTTAGAACATATGGGCTTTGGACAGAGATTTATAAATGCAATTAAAGCTATTTATTCAAAACAAACGGCCAGACTATTGATAAATGGGGACCTGACAGAAGAATTTCCTATTGGTAAAGGCACAAGACAGGGATGTCCTTTATCCCCTTTACTTTTTATTTTATCACTAGAAATATTACTGCGTAAAATAAGGAACGAAGAAAGAATAAAAGGCCTTAGAATTGGTCAACAAGTATATAAAACCCAGGCCTTCGCAGATGATATGGTCTTTATTTTAGAAGAGCCTACAGAATCTTGTTTATATTTATTGGAATAGGCTTTCAGATTATCCATTCCTAAGAACATTAAGGAACATTAAGGTTGTAGAAATAATCCTGTGAAACCTCCAGCTTAATATCAGATAGGAGGTTGACTACTTGTTGGACAATAGCTGCACTCCAGAGTCCTATACCATTTTCAATATGTTTTATGAACAGGAAATGGTTACTACAATATGACCCAGTGGTGCTTGGTGGATTCAATTTTATTACTCTAAAACTTAATCACAGTCAAAGAAGAAGGAGATGGATTCTAACTGAGTCCTTTGTTCTGCAATCTGTCCCATTCAAAGAACTGTATAGGGACAGGAGAATGGCATTTTCCATTTATGTTATCTTTTCTACATATCACAAGAAACAGGTTAAAGAAGGAAAGATGGTTCAGTTGTACAAAATGCCTATTCATAAAATTGCTTATATTTAGTGTTAATTTTTGGTCTGATTAGTCAAATCTGTTTCTTTTATTGGAGTAGAACTTCTAAAATATCATCTAATAAGTAAAAACACTAATCTTTATTTATTGGAATATGTTGAAAATACTTATTTACAAAAAATACAGCGTATTTCCACATTTTGCACAATAAGCTACAAAGCACATGTTATTAATAAAGCCGTACTTTCAAAAGCTAGTATCATGCTTTATCTTAAGTTGCACCATTTTTACAGATGGTCTAAAGTTTTATATTGTATGTATTGTGAAACCTTTTCCATCTTATCACTCCCTGCCTGATTATTATAAGGAGAAAAGCCAGATATGGATTCTCAGTGTTCTCTCAGTGTAAGTCAGCATGTTTTTGCTTAGTTATATCCTCACTTCAATGAGCGGCCTAAAAGGATGTTTTAAATAATAGGTTTCATTTAAATAACTAAAGCATTAGTATTCAATATAGAAACTTGTGTGTATGTGTGTGTCCACAGTATATCTGACAGTATCATGTTCTATGCTATCAAAGATCCTACAGATATTTCAATACAACACATACTTTTTCAGTTATCTGCCAAATACTTATGGGGAAGGAGAAGTATAAGTACTAGACTCTGCATTTATAACTAAACAATTTAACAATGTTGTCTGATTTGTCAGGAGACTAAATACACACTGGATATGAAATGAATAGCCATATCCCTATTGTGGAATCAGCATTATGTGATTAATTATGTGATTAAGTGATAGTAGCTCAATATATCTCCCTATCTTCCATACTACATAATGGAAACTGTGCTCAAAATAGACTGTTAATTTCTGTAGAGATTAAAGGTAACCAAGCTACTTTACTTGCTGATAATTTATCTAATACCTCTTAGCATGTGGATGCATTCACTACAATGATTTTTACTATGAGAAGCCAGATTTATTCCAAAGAAGTAAAAACAAAACAGAAAATAGCATACTATGAATCAAGAGAGCCAGTTTGATCTAGTGGTTAAGGCACCAGGCTAGAGAGAGAAAGACCATGAGTTCAAGTCCCGCCCTAGCCCTAAAAAGCCAGCAGGGTGAGTTTGGGCAAGTCACTCTCTTATAGCCCAGCTTACATCAGGGTTGCTGTTGTAGGGAAAATAGGAGGCTGGATATGTTCCCTGCCTTGAGTTATGTATAGAAATAATAAAATGCAGGATACAAACAACAAATAGAATTAGACCACCATAGAATCATCAATAAAAATAAAAGAAACTAAATTATTTTTACTGCCCAGTTGCAAATATTGCAGAAAGCAAACTGTTAGCAAAATTGCAGGTACTTGTGCTGCCTTCTTCCCCTCCCATTTCAGCCTCTTCTCCAACATCAGCACTGTAGAGTTGTCAATAATTCTGCAACCTTCAAACAAGTGTGGGATAACAAGACAGGAGGAAACATGTATTTCTCAAGCTCTGAAGCCACCAGCAAACAGAAAAACAGCCAAATAAAAGGTGGGTTTTTTTTCTCTTCAAAAGGAATGGATGACCCAGGGAAAAAAGAAAAATACAGGCAAAGCGAAAACAAAGCACAACATAGAAAGGTGCAAGTACTCTACACAATGTCCATTAACAGAGAAGACAACAAAAGGCAGAAGAAATCATAGAAAGGAATTAAGGCAGAACTGGATTTGTAAAAGAAAATTTGTAAATTGGGTCAATTTAATTAAGTAAAGGAAAAAATATATCCACGTCACACTACCAGTAAAATCTCATCCCTTTGGACTCTAAATTTACTGTGTTTTTACATTAAACTCTTTTATTATTTTGTTCTTGCAATACCTGTATCACAAAAGTAAACTTTATTTTCCTCTCCTCCCATCCTCTCTTTCATCATTAAAGGACATAAAAACTGAAAAATAAAGTTTTAATTGTTTTAATGAATACAGAATATTTCCGTGCATACATGGATCTAACACGTGAAGCACTTTTGATTAATTGTTGAAGTATTCATGATTCTAATATTTACCAATATTGCAAAATCATAGCCCATGTGAAATGATACACATGCCAGTTTTATTAATAGGTAGTTGGATGGCATAACAACAAAAGGCAAATCTTCAGAAGATATCCAGTTAGGCTTCAGATTATCACCTTTATAAAATTGAAAATGTGACTTTCTTCCTTTTTTTATTTCCAGTTGGATCTGGGAAGCAATTAATGTTCATGGAAAATGAATCACAGCATTTGAAATCTTCACTCTAGAACTAAAAGTATAAAGTATTTAAAGTATTTAAATTACAACCGTTTAAAGAAAATACCGGGTAGTGATTTTCTTGGATTCTGTTCATAAATATTTGGCCACAATAATATAGGATTCTTACTGTCAATGGAAGGATTCCTTGAGCTGAATAAAGACCAATTATTTCAGATCAGTACTGAAGACAAATAGCTTACATGCCCAAGCCCATCATTATCTAATGTAAGTTGTATTTTTTACAGCAAGCACTTTATTCATTCAAGCCAATTTCTTTCCCTTTATTGCTATATTGCTGATTGGTTTTGGCTGCAATGATAACTTATTATTGAAAAGAAGCAACAAAATAAAATCAGTGCAATGTAGGCTAGTACAATACAGTTTAGGGCAGCACAAAACAATTTTCAGCATACACACTATGTTCTCCTGAAGGTTCCATGAAAATACTCTAAGAGGTTCCTGAGATCACCTGAGCAATGTCCACACTTGCATAGATATTTCATCTGGACAGCTACTTCACAAAGTCCCCCTTCAACTAGTTTAGCACATGCTTAATAATGAGTAGAGTATTTCAACATTTCTTAAAGTTTATTATTATTATTAAAACAAAATCGAACAAGAAGTTGGCATGCTGTGAAAGAAAGCAATAGCCTCAAGAACCATTTGTTCTTGTAATGATGGAGCACAGTGGTTTAGTGATTTGTTTGGAAGTGTGCCTATAAGCTTAGAAAAAAACCATCCTGAGAGAAAAGGAGTTAAGGAA
This sequence comes from Pituophis catenifer annectens, assembly GCF_029215685.1. Classification (NCBI taxonomy): domain Eukaryota; kingdom Metazoa; phylum Chordata; class Lepidosauria; order Squamata; family Colubridae; genus Pituophis; species Pituophis catenifer. Next base: position 36,081,749 of record NW_027256883.1, read on the forward strand.
ACTGTAAGAAACAGCGTGGTCAAATTACTCTCTGATAAATGTAACTTATTGAGAAATAGGCAATCTTCCCAATGCCACTGCATCTTTGATTTTATCTCAAATTTCAAATTACTCATTGGACAAAAAAAAATTAAAAGGTTTTACTTTATCTAATATAATCCTTACATGATAGATGCATCCCATCCCATTCTGCATAAACTATCCAATAAAATTGAAACTTCTATTTTGTGAGCTCATGTTCAGGATGCTTGATTCTTTTAGAAATTCTTTGGATGATATTTTCAAAAGTTTACCATAATTTTCCGAGGTTGTAAAGAATTAGGGTACATCTCTTTATTACTCTCCTGCCATTCCGACTGTTCATAATTCCTGATCTGAAAATCTCAACAGATGTTCTTGTCCTTTCCTCATTAATGGTGTTTACTTAATTATTATTAGAATAGAATTCTTTATTGGCCAAGTGTGCAGTGGTGGGTTTCCAATATTCTTACCACCAGTTTGCTGCACGAGCATAAGCTCGCTTTGCATGCACGTCTTCTGCGTATGTGCCCAGCCTTCCGTGTATGTGCTTTGCTCACTTGCGCGCCTTCCATGTATGCACCCGGCCTCGAAAATGTGCCTAAATAGGATGGCATAGAGGTGGGGCGGGTGGGCGGGCCCACCTGTGATCTCTGCTACGGGTTCACGTGAACCGGTACGAATCGGCTGAATACCATCCTGCAAGTGTGATTGGACACACAAGGAGTTTGTCTTTGGTGCATATGCTCTCAGTGTACATAAAGAAAAAGTAAAATATATTTGTAAAGAATCATAAGATTCTTAATTAAAAATATCTGATTCATGAATGTCATAAATCCATCAGGCTATTCCAACGTCATAAATTCAGAATAAGTTTCAGAAAGGTATGAAGATTCACAGTGGCAAGAAGACAGGAGCCTTTTTAACCAACACACAATACTGAAAAAATGGCAAGTTAATTTTTCAGAACAGTGCTCTTCCAGAGAGACATCAATTGATATTCCTAGTGAAAAGACATTCAAATTGTGTATCTATCTCATACTTTACTCTTTAATAGGTTTGAATGGGTGAGTGGGAAAACAAGAGGAAGAAACTTGAGGAAATGTCTCTATCTCAAATTCAATTGAACTACAGTGAATGCGATAGGGAGTTGAATAGTACTATTCTTATGTAGACATTCTCTGAAACAAAGGGAATCTGTCCAGGAGTCTCTAGCTTTGGCAACTTTAAGACTTGTGGACTTCTTCACCCAGCCATGCTAACTGGGGAATTCTGGAAGTTGAAGTCTATAAGTCTTAAAGTTGCCAAGGTTGGAGACCCTATGTTAAACAACATAGTCCCAAATTTAATTCGGTTAGGTATCATCAGTGATTATAGTCTCTTGCTCAATGTCCTGTTAAAGTAGAATCCTCCAGTCCTGAAATTAGCACACTGAGGACCCGTCTCTGCCTATTTATTTATTATTTATTTATTTTATTTTATTTCTATACCCCCCTTCTCCTGCGGGACTCAGGGTGGTGTACAGCCAAGATAAAAAAATTGCATATATAATTTAAAAACAATTTAAAAACAATTAAATAATTTCGGCCCAAGCTATTAAAAACCACCCAATTAAAACCGATATAGTAGAAGCCAAGGAGATTGCTGGAAAGATGACTCTACAGTGGCAGGCAGGAGATTCAAATACATTCTTTGCCCATTTCAATCAATCAATCAATCAATCAATCAATCAATCAATCAATCAGAATAGAGTTGGAAGGGACCTTTGATGTTTTCTAGTCCAAGGCCCTATATTATTTTAGACAAGTGATTTCCAGTCTCTTCTTAAAAACCTCCAGTGATGAAGAACCCACAACTTCTGATGACAAGCTGTTCCACTGGTTAATTGTTCTTAAAAGTTGACCCCCTCCTCTTTATGGCAACGGCTCAAATACCGGCATATCATGTCTTTCTTTTCTCCAGATTAGAAAAACACAAATCCTGCAACTATCCTTCATATGTTTCTGTCTCCAGGCCTTTAATCATCTTAGTTGTGGAAAAAAAAAGTTATCCATAAGAATTTCTTCAAAGTTACATTTTTGTTTTGAAGAATTTCTAAAGCAAATTCTATTTCAGGAAATTTCATAAGAACTGATATGGGCTTCTAATTGGCACTTACTGTAGTTGTACAGTATATTCCTGAAGAATATTTTCAGTTGTTCAAGCAATGGATGAACGGGATGATATTTGCTCTTCATACTTTTTGAAATAAAAGTAAGTTTGAATGAGGAACTTTTTTTATCAACCACAACTATGGACCTCTTTCAGAACACCAATTATTTTGAAATAGTGTTGTTGTTTTTTTGCTTCTGCCATGGAAAAAATTGCAAACAACATCAATTCACCCATTTCTAAATGGAAAATAGCAGGCCCTTTGTTCCTGATGAGAATATATTATCTTTTTAAAATACAGTAAGTGCTTTTAAGTGATCTTCCTCTAAAAGTGTGCCTGTTTTCTGGCCTAATCCCAAAGTTCTTTGTTTGCCCAGCCTTTATAGAGCTGGCAGATTTTACAACATTTCTGTGCTTTAAAGCATGGCATTTACTACAATGTAAATGTATTGTGGAAGCCAGTGTGCTTCCTGATATAAACGTTCTCACAGGAAGCAATCTTATGAATTATTTGTAAGAAATACAATTGTCAACCCATTGAAACTGCACAAACTGTGTCTGCAAATGAATACAGAGATTAAAGGTCATAGGATATGCACTTCTTTATTTTTATGCCACTCTGATTTATTTTATTTTAAATGGCCAATACCTTCCTCGCTTCAGCTTGAAAATAATCATATTCAGCTTTTTAATTTTGGAACTGATCCTGCTACCTATTAAAATGTAAATTTTGGTTTTTAATTTGATTTCATGAGGGAGGGAGGGAGGGAGGGATAGATATTCAGAATTCCAATTCAGGACAGGCCAAAGGCAGAATGAAAGCTAAAACCTCTGGGTTGGATGAATCTGGATTGAATGAGTTGAACTTAGACCTCTTAAGGAAATTTCTTAAATTAAAAAAAAGTTAAAGGAGAAAATTAAGAATATATATATTTTCTGGAGGATTTTTCTTTAAAAAAAAGAAAGAAAAATACAGAGAAACCAGGCCTGAACCTACTCCTATCATATCCTATCCTATCATTAGATAATTATAAGATACTGACTTTTAAAAAATGAATTATTGATGTTATGTATCTAATTTTGGAGGGAAAATTAGAGTGGGAAAAAGCTCGATGATTATTGGCTAATACACTTGGCAAGTAGATATATAAGGAGAGCTGTTCTATGGGAAAGTTGCTGGATTCTCACTGTACATTAAAGAGTTGTTGTTCACTTCGACCTGTCTCCTGTCTCCTCACTCACCCGATCTAACACTGGCGACGAGGATGGGATTGATGTAGACAGGTTGCGCAAATAAGAGCTGACAACAGAATCCAGTCAGGCGGGAAAGTCTGCACGAGCCGAGCACAGCAGAGAAATGTCCGCCTTCACACCGCCAATGCCATTCAATCTGAAAGAAAAGTGGGGATCATACATGACGCAGTTTGAATGCTTCCTCGAAGCAAAGGACCTCCAAGGGCTGTCCAACAATTGAAAGCGAGCCCTCTTTTTGAGTCACTGTGGCCCTGAAGTGTTTGACACGGCCGAATCGCTTTCAGAGCCAACACCAGTGCAGTCTGTATCATGGCAGGTCCTGCAGACCACATTGAGGACACACTATGCCCCTGTGTCATCCAAATTTGTTCAGCGCTATGAGTTCCGGCAAAGACTCCAGAAGGAAGGAGAAACAATTAACACATACATGGCAGCGCTATGCAAGGCTGCCACGCACTGCAAGTACTGCGATCTAGACGATGTCGTCCTAGAGCAACTAATATGGAGAGTCCGGGACGTTCGCCTCCAGAGGCGACTGCTGCCAAGACAAACCTCACTCACCCTGCACATTGCCCTAGATGAAGCCAGAGTGCATGAATTGTCTAACAAGGCAGCAGAATCCCTATAGCGGCCGGCGCCACCCCAGGCAGCACAAAAATCTACTCCTGTCAACAGAGAATCAGCCCTGACTGATAGCAATGAAGAAGGCAATGAGGACGTCTTCAAAACGGACAGAAATAAGTGGGATGATGATGGCCAAAAAGAGAGTTGTGCTAGCTGCGGGGAATTCCATCAGAGACAGACATGCTGATTCAAAGATGCCATTTGCAAGCGCTGTGACAAAAAGGGACATTTGGCGCAGGTGTGCAGAACGAGTTAACCGTCCAGTCACAAACAGAGAGCATTCACCAATCAAGCCGGCCAGCTGCGACTGCATAAGGATGGAAACATCCAGCAAAAACAAGGTGCCTATTCCAAAACACCTGAGACATTCCAGACCCACATCGGCCAAACTACAACATCCCCGGAGAAAAAGCTGCATGTAACTGTCGAAATTGAGGGATCCCCATGCCAAATGGCTCGTCCATCACCATGTCCTGGGCCGAGCTAAAAGCAGCAATCCCAGACATCAAAAAACACCAGCTGAAGCACCAGCGCCTAAGGCTAAATGACTACCGAGGAAATTGCATTCCCGTTGAAGGCTGTGGGACGTTCCAGGTGAAATTCAGCCATTTCAACAAGTGGCTGCCCATCACCGTGGTCAGCGGACATCTACCAAGCCTCCTAGGACTCAACTGGTTTAAAGCCTTGGCCACGGGGGTCACCAGAATCCACTCTACTAGTGGCAGCCTGATGGACGACCTACTCTGCGAATTCCAGGATGCTTTTGATGACCATCTTGGAAAGTATGTGGGGACCCCTATTTCTTTTAACCTGGACCCTAATATAGCCCCCATAAGAATGAGGGCGAGGAAAGTGCCATTTGCGCTTAAGCCTAAGATAGATCAGGAGCTGGATAAGCTCATACGGCAGGGCATTCTAATACCGGTCGACCATGCAAAATGGGAGACCCCAATAGTCACCCCTCTCAAATCTGATGGGTCAGTGCACATCTGTGCCAACTATAAGTGTACCCTAAACAAAGCCCTCAACCAAAGCGCCTATCCTGTCCCCATTTTGCAGCACCTACTCCATTCCTTGGGCCCCGGAAAAGTTTTCACTAAACTCGACTTTGCGCAGGCATATCAGCAACTGCCGGTAGATGGTGCTACCGCGGAAGCACAGACTATAGTAACACATAGAGGTGCCTTCAAATGCACAAGACTACAGTTCAGGGTTAGTGTTTCCCCTGGACTATTCCAAAGTTTGATGGAACGTCTGCTGCAAGGACTATCGGGGGTCATCCCCTATTTTGATGACATTCTTGTCACCGCAGCAGACGAGCAACAACTAGGGGACCATCTAAGGCGGGTGCTGACTATTTTTAGAAACACAGGACTGCGAGTTAAAAAAGACAAATATCAAATAGCAGCGCCTGCTGTTGAATTTTTAGGGTACAAGGTTGATGGGGCAGGCATACACCCCACGGAAAGTAAAATCAGAGCTATCCACAAAGCGCCAACCCCATAGAACAGGGCGGAGCTACAGGCATTCCTGAGACTTTTAAACTTTTATTTGATTTTCTTAAAGGACAAAGCCACAGTGGCTGAACCACTCCACAAATTGTTAGCAAAAAAATCCCTGTGGGTTTGGGGTAGGACAGAAGCCGAGGCGTTTGTAGCTGTCAAGAGACTCCTCTCAGCGGACAGCCTCCTCATCCAACACAATGAACTGCTTCCCCTTGTCTTAGTCTGCGATGCCTCCCCTTTTGGCGTGGGGGCTGTTTTGAGTCATAGCCTGCCGAATGGACTAGAAGCCCCCATCGCCTATTTCTCCCATACCCTATCCAGCGCTGAGAGAAATTACAGCCAGCTGGACAGGGAGGCCCTGGCGGCTGTTACGGAGGTTAAGAAGTTTCATGAGTATCTGTTTGGAAAAACTTTTGAACTTGTTACTGATCATCAACCCCTGCTAGGACTTTTGGCTGGAAATCGCCCCACTCCAGCAGCCATGTCCCCCAGTCTGACTAGGTGGGCTATTTTTTTGGCTGCCTACTCTTATCAACTCATCCATCGCCTGGCACCCTCACTCGGTGCCCACTGCCAGGCTTGCTGGAGGACCCGACTACAGGCATTCCTATTCTGCTTATTGACTCTATGGACTCTGGTCCTATCACTTCTGCTGAAGTTGCAAGGGCCTCTGCTAAAGACTCTGTGTTGCGAACTGTTATTGGCTGGGTGCATAGGGGGTAGCCGAAAGACCCTGTTGGCGGGTAATTTAAACCGTTTATCTGTAAACAACACGAGCTGTCTATGCAAGGCAGTTGTTTGCTATGGGGTGACAGGGTGGTTGTTCCCCAGTGTCTAAGGGAACAAGTGTTGACCACATTGCATATTGGGCACTGGGAATTGTGAGGATGAAGAGATTGGTGAGGAGCTATGTATGGTGGCCCAGTATGGACGACAGCATTGCTGAATGGGTGGCCAAGTGTACCCCCTGTCAAGAATTTCCCCCCACTCCCCCCATGGCCCCATTCAAACAGTGGGAAAGGCCCCGGGGACCATGGTCCTGCATTCATATCAATTTTACTGGCCCATTCCATGGTCAAACCTTTCTAATCGTGGTGGACGCTTATTCTAAGTGGCTGGAGATAAAATTAATGCACTCCACCACTGCGGAGGCTGTAATTAAAGCGCTCCGGAAACTATTCACCACGCATGGGCTACCAGACACCCTGGTGTCAGACAATGGGCCTCAACTCATGGCTACTCAATTCGAGGGGTCCCTAGCAGAGATAGGGGTCTGTCACGCACTCACAGCACCTTTTCACCCGGCCAGTAATGGTCAAGTGGAAAGATTCGTGAGATCAGCCAAAGAAGACTCAGGCCGGGGGACTGGCAAGCCAGGATTGATACCTTCCTGGCAGCCCAACATGTTACCCTGTGCATGGCAATGGAACGAAGTCCCGCAGAGCTTTTAATGGGCCGGAGACTCCACTGCACCCTAGATAGGCTACACCCCAATTACTCCCCTGAGGGGTACATGGAAGCCAAAAGTAAGACTAGAAGTTTCTCTATTGGGTCCCCGGTCTTTGCAAGGAATTACACCGACGGCCCCGTCTGGGTAGCTGGACAGATCTCTGACATTACCAGGCCAGGTCATACATTGTCGAAGTCGGTAATGGAAGGGTGTGGCGCAGACATATTGACCAGTTAAGAAATCATCTAGGCCAAACAATGCCTGACGAGCCAGGTTATAAAACAGACAAACCAGTCCCTGATTCACCAACCATTCATCCAACAGCTAACTCAAATCCAAAGTGGCCGGAGGATTTACCTGATGACTTTGGTGTCCGCCGCCACCTCCTCGAGAAGCCAGGCCCATCCAAAGAGTGCGACGCCCATAAAAAAATCCAGGAGGTTCCATTGGCTGGGCTGGGAGAGACAAAGGGTCCTTCCAACCAGCCCAAATCCCCGCTTCAGACTGAATTGCGCAGGTCAACTAGAATCAGGGAACGCCCTAGTCACCTGCGTGATTATGTATGTAAATAGTTGTCTAAATGCCTTCTGGGAGGGAAGGAGTGTTATGTATCTAATTTTGGAGGGAAAATTAGAGCGGGAAAAAGCTCGATGATTATTGGCTAACACACTTGGCAAGTAGATATATAAGGAGAGCTGTTCTATGGTAAAGTTGCTGGATTCTCACTGTACATTAAAGAGTTGTTGTTCACTTCAACCTGGCTCCTGGCTCCTCACTCGCCCGATCTAATAATTGATATTGCCAAAGTTATACTTAAAATAAAAACTATAAAATATAGTTAACATTGCCAAAGTTAAAGTTATTACGTATTATGTTTTAAATTTGGAATGGAGATTTTTCCTTATAAAGATGTTTACAGATCTGGCACAGTTCTGAGTAGACAACAGCCTTGTTTGTAATTCTTAGTAGACATGGGCACATAGAAACATCAGCTACCCCTGCACTGCTATTATTTCTATTGCCAGAAATAAGCCAATGGAGGTTGATGTATATAAACCAACTATTATGAACATATGTTAACTAAGCTTTTCTATTTGTAAGGAATCAACATTTGAAGGGTCAACCTCAGGGCTGAAAGCTAACACATGCTATGAACAGATGTCCTGTTAAGTACTTCTTTCACTTTGAATAAAATTGTAGATCAAAGGACTGCAGAGGTGGGGGTGCTTAGACTTCAGTAGATTAAAAATGTAGCAAGGAAAAAAAAAGCTTTGGGTTTGCTAATTCCATGATCTATCACATCTCTCCATCTGTGCAGAAATGTGTGGGTGTTAGGAGTAGGGGGGAAAAAGCAAGCTTGGGTGTTAAAAGATTCAAAGACAAGTTGATTTGAATGCATCTAAGCTACCATAAATGAAATGATTTGGCTACGCGTGCAAAAGATACCTGTTGGTAAGTATCTATCATTGAAATGTAGTATTCACAGCCCAACAACCCTCAGTAAGTCTAATGTTTTAGGAAATTATAGCATTGTGACCTAAAAATATTTGCAATGATAACAGTGTAAAAAATACAATATGTGCATGCAACACACACACACAAACAAAAGTTATTCATCTTTCGCTTAGCATATGTGAATCTAGTCACTATGGTTTGTAAATTATAGTTTGTTTAACATATAGACACAAAGTGTATTAATTTATTCAAACCATAGATTAGCATAATATACTGTAGATGTAAATATTTAATAATGGTTTTTTTTTACTATTATCGCCAAATGCAGTACTGTAATACAAGTGGCTGTTCTTTGCTCCTTTGAGATGATTTGGAGGAATGATTTTCCTCACAAGAGGAAAATATAATGTAATCCTCTATGTTGAGGTTCTTCACATAGCCTCAAAGATCTTACTTGGCTGGTTCGGGAGCTAGAAGAGGCTACCAAGAGTTGCTTGAAAAAAAGCCCTGCCTTCTGCATGGGAACCGAAATCTCTTCAGCTCTGAGAACTGCTGGATGAGGATCTCAAAGTAATATGAAATTACCAACCCCATCAACTGCATTAGCATTAGAAGTAAGGATAAGATATATATCTTTAGAAAGCAGCAGTAAACATAATTCAGGTCTCAAATTCAACCCAACACCAAATAAAACTAAAGGTAGCAATACTATCATTACAGTTTGCATCTCATATCAATCTGGATTTTTTTTAGCTTTGCAAATTATGTTAATTCTATTTTGGACATTTTCCTTAGTACAGATGACAAAAAGAATCACAAAGTATATCTTAGTTTATAATAAGAAATGATTTATTTGTGCCTTATTAAAATTTTCTATTTTTCACTAAAATGTTTGTAAAAATATCCATAAGCAAAATCTTTTCATTTATAGAGCATCCAATAGTCTTTTTGACCTAAATTATTGCAGCTTCATTTATATTTCTAGCTGAGCTATATTTATAAAATGCTAAATATAGCTGACCTCATATTAATTCTTTATTTTGAACAGACAGTATACGAATAAAATAAAAAAATAACCTGTGGATTGTATAAGGCTGCAAAGAACTTCTTAATCTCAAAATACAGTGATCATAATTATTAAATTCACATCATGCTGAAATTATGGAACATGGAGCTTCTGGAAATCCCTGTCATCTTTATTTACAAGGTCCTCAGATAAAAATATACAGAGGTTAGTATTGGATGTATAGCAAATCGCTGATTGCAATGAGTTTTCTAGCAATCACAGTTGGAATCAAGTTTCACAAGTAGCACTTATTGTGATTTCAACTTCCTACATGTATCACAGCCTGCTAGATCAACAGGGTTATATCCAGGAGGCTTTGAACTGCAACAAGGTCTAATGTGCTGATATTTTCTGGTCATCGGCTGGTCAACATTCTTGCTACAATAATTCCCCCTTCATTAAGCATTCTTTCATAGTTGAAAGTTGCCGGAATAGTTGATATTTGTCTGGAAAAGATTACAGTACACACATGATTTTCACTCCTTCCTCATATGCAAATCCTCTAAAGCACATATGTAAGCACATACTTTATATATTAAGTTCCATGTCTCATGGTTACCCTTAAAGCTATGCTCAATAGCTTTAATAGCTTTACAGCTGCAGATACCCTAAAGTAACTGAGGGAGATGGTAGTCTGGAAGGGTAGCAACATTCTCCTTCTACCCTTTTATTGCTCTTGGCACTCTTGAGTAGGCATAAAGTCTGTAGAGTATAAGACACTGCCAGGTAACCACTGCTGCTGCCTTGCAACTCTGGAAAGGAGAAAATGGCACAAAAAGATGATATATTGAAATAGACTAACATGAATTTCTCTCTGGAAACTGTTTCAAGGCGCAAGTACTATATACTTGTGTTTAGCAACCACAAAATCTGCAGAATTCACAGATAATATTTTTCTTTTCATCTCTTTGCCTATAAGAGTTAAACTTGTTGGGTTTGGGTTTTTTTTTTTTTTGTTAATTTCTAAAGCAAATACTTTCTGTCTATACAAAGTTGATGGCCAGAAAAACCTTTCTATGGAGAAAGAGACATAATTCTGTAGGAATTATCTAGGAACTACTGACACATATCTTTAGTTATCAATGAAAGGATTGATTATGGTATTTTTAAAAACCTTAAATTATTTGCATCCAGGATACCAGGAATTTTATTTGCCATCCCACACCAAACAGTCTACTCCCTATCCTTCTTCAAAGATGAGAACTAACTGACTGATTGATTTGGCTAATATATGGCTCTGTTGAAAATGTGGTCTACAAATACTATTACAACACAACTTGAAAGAAAATGCAATAATGCCATACAACAAAGAAAGTCCTGATATGTCACCATTTGAAGTAGCAAAATCTTCAAATGTGCCCAAATGTCTTTCCAAGGAGCCATGTTTCATTATCATCCCTATGAATTCACTACTATGAAATGTACCACTTAGATTAAGGCCAGTTTATATGTAGGTCTATGCAGAATACTCTACAATGCTGTTTCTCAACCTTGGCAACTTTAAGAAATGTGGGCTTCAGTTCTCAGAATTTCCCAGCCAGCATGGGGTCAGGAAGGATGGTGACAGCATGACTGTCTGAGGAATTCTGGGAATTGAAGTCCATATATCTTAAAGTTACCAAGTTTGAGAAACACTGCTCTACAATGATCCAATCTCTAGGACTCAGTTTTCTGGAAATATCGCAAGTAGCACATCCTGTCTAAAGTGGATAAAGGTACTTCTGGCTACAGTTGTCCCAAGCTACTGTTTTTGCAAACTCTGAAAAATATTATTCAGAATTATATTTAATTCAGATTCCAGAATTTCCTTCTAACTTACTTCCCCCAGTGATATTTAACTTGCATCTTAAGTAAGACTTTCTTAATTGATAAATATAATACTGCTACAAAGAATTTCTAATTATAAATCTCTAGAATGTCAATGTATAATACCCTAGAATTTATTCAGATATTATGGCTCAAAGGATTTCCAAATGTTGTTTTTGCTGAGTATCACAATGTCAGACAGTTTGGATAGCAGTCTAGCATAAAAGTATTTTGGATATTTAACAGTCACAGTTATAGTTCAGTTTTAGAAGTTGTGATATTTGACAACATGACAAATATTTTAGGAACTTTAAATAACACAGTTGGTTAATACAAGTATGATAGTTACACTTTCAGGGTTTTTAATCTCCCAACTGCAGCAGTTAGGCAGTAACCAACAGCAAAATTAATGCCAAAAGTGGTGATTAAAAGACAAACAAAAAAGAGAGATGTAGAGAGAAAGTTTTGGTAGTAGTATGGGCATAAAGAAGTAACTTGGTGCATGTATAAGAAAGAGCATTAGTGCATTTGAGTTTAATGGCTGCAATCAACATTGAACAATGTCTTTTATATATGGCAAAGTCACTTTTTGTCATGCAAATTATTCAACACTATTACAAAATGTGCTCTGGAAAGATTATGAATGCCTTTTAGAATGGCATTAATACTGGTTGAAAAGCTTTGCTTGTTCCAAGTTTCAAAACCAATTCAAAAAAAAAAAAAAACCTATGCAGAAATTATTCTAAATTTTCAGTCAGAAGTTATTTGGTTCAGATCACAAAAGACAAGCAATTATAATGGGGAAGATGAATTTCAGAGATAAGCCAACATTAAAAATGTAGAAAAGAATCTATATACTGTAATATAATATAATAGGGTCAACAATGACAGCTTGAATTGCAATATTTGCCAATTTACTGTCAAGAACAATGATCTACAGAAGGGGCAAATGATTTCTCATTTATAAGGAGTTATGAAAAGTTTACCTGTACCTTTATAACTATAAATACTGGTCTATATACAATATAGTTATATGAATGATGAGAAAGAGTTGGTCAAAATTTATCCTTCTTTTTGACTGAATTGGTCCTAATAATATAGTACATAGGATTATTGATATAAAACTATTACTGCCAAATATAGTAGAAGAAGAGAAAGGAAAAAAATGTATCTTAAACTTTCAATCTATAGTTGGAAATATGCCACAAGAGAAGATGAAGGATTTATTAACAAGAGGCCCAAAGGGTCATAATATTTTGGTTATAAGTAGAGTCCAACCAATCAGGTAAGCTTCACACAGAAGGTCACATAGAGTATTGCTCCAAAAGAGAAACTAAAGCATAAAATTTAAGAATAAAAACGATAAATAATCTAAAAATGTTGGACATTCCTGTATTGGCTGCAGATAAGGCACATAAGGCAACAAAAAGTTATGATTAGGAATGTATTTGAAAGGATAAACATCAGGTTTTTAATGACAGAGGTCTAAGAAATTTGAGGGCTTTCTTGAGCCATATGATATGGTCATGTGATAATTTAATATTTCTTTTGGAATTGTATATTAATGTCTAGAGATTTATGGAAAAATCTTTAAATGTTAATGTAATATTGATTATTTGCAAAGTTTGGTATTTGATTGTTAATCAGGAATTGGAGTTCTCTCAATCATAAACAGTGGCAAAATAAAATTATACTAAGAAATTGGAAAATGATATTATTCCAAGTGTCAGAAAATGGTTGTTGGAAATGTGTGGTCCATCTGTTTTGGAAAAGGCAGTATTTTCAACTAATCAAATGATGCAGCAATATGAGTTACTATAGCAGAGATTCTATGATGTCTTACAATAACATCTTCTATTTTTTTAATAGTAGTGAATTCATTGCTAAGTCAATGACTATTGATAAGTATTATGTGTGTGTGTGTGTGTGTGTGTGTGTGTGTGTTTAGTTTGTACTTTTAAAAAGATTGATTTACTACATAGCTGTAATTTTAAAAATTAGCAGGAATATAATGAATACATGGTCAAAACAGTGGTGGGATTCAAAAGTTTTTACCACTGGTTCTGTGGGCGTGGCTTGGTGGATGTGGCTTGGTGGGCATGGCAGGGTAAGGTTACTATAAAATCTCCATTCCCTCCCCACTCCAGGGGAAGGATACTGCAAAATCCCCATCTCCTCTCGATCAGCTGGGACTTGAGAGGCAGAGAATAGATGGGGGCGGAGCCAGTCAGAGATGGTATTTACTGGTTCTCCGAACTACTCAAAATTTTCGCTCCCGGTTCTCCAGTACTAGTCAGAACCTGCTAAATAACACCTCTGATTTGTAAACTTTTTCCTTAGGTATACAATTTTGAGATGTTTCTGATATGACAAGCAGACTAAAAATGGATTAAATATATACTTATGCATTTTGCAAAGAAGCTATGCATCAAACACCTAAATGCATATATTGAAACTAGCATAATTTGCACATTAGTCCTAATCTATATCGAAATGGAAAAGATAAACAACTTTTAAATATTTTTAAGATATACTTTAAAAGATGTTCTAATTACCTTATATTTTTCTTAAAGACTTTGTATGTATGTTTTCTATCGCCCACCATCTAAAACTAAATTATGAGGCGTTGGACTTACCATGAACGCCGTTTCTCCGGGGGCTGCGGACTGGGTCAGGAGTGGGTCAGGAGTGGGATGATCCCAGATGGTCTGACCGGATACTGAGTCTAATTGAGCTGGCCACGTCTCCTCACGTGTCCCCTGCTTCCAGTTTATGAGACGAAGATGGATCTGAAAGACAAGCTCAGGCAGACAGTCATAACAATGCCCCCTTGGCTCGCAGGCAGGGAGGGGCTGACCCACTCCGCAGCCCCCGGAGAAACGGCGTTCACGGTAAGTCCAATGCCTCTTCTCCCAGCAGGCTGTGGAGTGGGTCAGGAGTGGGATATGCCCAAACTAGGTCGCCTTACGGGTGGGAAGCCTGCGAGGACGATGCCCCCAAGGCTAAATGCACCTGTTGGAGGACTCTCCTGCCGAAAAAAGCTTCCGCGGAGGCAAAGACATCCAGGTGGTAGTGTTTAATGAACGGCACCGGAATAGTCCAGGTGGCGGCCCTGCATATTTCGTCTAGGGGAGCTTGCATGGCCCAAGCAGCAGTGGTAGCTGCACTATGCGTGGAGTGCGCTGTGATATTTCTGGGCGCGGGAAGGGCCTGCGCCTCATAGGCCCGGGCAATACAGGCCCGGATCCAACGTCCGATAGTGGCCAAAGACACCTTAGAGCCTAAGGAGCTCGGCTGAAAGGAAATGAATAGAGCCTCAGTTTGCCTTGAAGGCACTGTCCACGAAATATAGATCTTAAGAGCTCTGCGGACATCTAGGGTGTGCCATTTACATTCCAATGGATGACAGGGTCTCGGACAGAAATTAGGTAGAATGACCTCTTGTTCCCTGTGAAAGCGGGAGTTCACTTTGGGGACAAACTAGGGATCTAATCTAAGGACAATCCTGTTGGGATGAATGACACAGAGATCAGGCCGAGTGGAAAGGGCCGCGAGCTCGGAGATGCGTCTGGCCGAAGTCACGGCCACTAAAAAGGCGACCTTGAAGGTGAGGAACCTGAGGCTTGCCGAGCATAAGTGTTCGAAGGGGGTTTAGTAAGGGCCTGTAGAACCCGTGGAAGGTCCCAGGATGGGTACCGGTGTACTACGGGCGGGTGAATGTTGTGTACCCCCCTAAGGAACCAGTGGATAGAGGGGTGGTGGGAGAGGGGGGGGCCTGTCCCTGGGTGACAAAATTGTGGACAAGGCGGCAACATGTTGTTTGAGTGTATTGAGCGCTAGACCCTTGCGGAGCCCAGCGTGCAGGAAATCCAGGACCTGTGGGACAGATGCTGAAACAGGATTAATCTTGTGCACTGAACACCAAGAGATAAATACTTGTCAGGTGATGTTGTAGAGCCTGATGGTGGAAGGCCGTCTGTCCGCTTGCATGACCTGGAAAACCCCTTCAGAATAGTGTGCCTGTCTCAAGAGGAGCCCCTCAAGGACCAGGTAGTTAGATGTAGCCAGTGCGGGTCCGGGTGGTGGATGGCTCCCTGACGGAGAGATGCCCTCTCCGGCGGGATCTTCCAGGGACGAGTCGTCGATAGTGCGAGAAGGTCGGAGAACCAAGGCCTCCGAGGCCAATGGGGGGCAATGAGGATGACTTCTGCTCTCTCCATCACAATTTTGTGAATCACCTTGGGAATCAGGGCCAGGGGAGGGAAGGCGTACAACAGGCCCCGTGGCCCAGGACACCGGAGGGCGTCTGTGTCTTCTGCTCCCAGTGTCGGATAACGACTGAAGAACCTGGGGAGTTGTGTATTTGTCGGGGTCGCAAATAGATCTATCTGTGGTTGGCCGAATCGTCAACAGGTGTCCCTGAAGATGTCGGGTTGGAGCTGCCATTCCGACGAGTTCACTGTGGTGCGGCTGAGGAAGTCCACACGCAAGTTGTCTGTCCCTGCAATATGGTTGGCCCGAATCGAGGCGAGGTGGGCCTCCGCCCATCATCCCAGTAGGAGGGCTTTCCGCATCAGGGTTTTGGATCGGGTCCCCCCCTGGCGATTTACGTGCGCCTTTGCTGCAACGTTGTCTGTTAGAATTAGCATGTGGCGGCCCTGTATCTCTCGATGAAATGACTGCAGGGCGAGGCGAATTGCACGAAGTTCCAGGAGATTGATGCTGGAACGAGTTTTGTCGGGGGACCAGCGACTCTGTGCCACAAGTTTGTTCAGGTGCGCACCCCAGCCATAGAGGCTGGCGTCGGTGGTGATCACGACCCGTTGAATGTCCAGGAAGAAGCACCCCTTGTCCAGAGCCTGAGATGTCCACCAGCGCAGGGATCGGCGAACTGACTCGGACAGTCGGAGTTTCTGAGAGGAGGCGTCTGTTCTCGTACGTTGGTGCGGGAGCAGGAACCACTGTAGGCTCCGCACGTGAAGGCGAGCCCAAGGAAGGATATTTATGCAAGACGCGAGCTTTCAAGCAGCTGTGACAAGGTGAGTGCAGTGGTCATCGGGTCTCGAAGAATGAGCAGTGTCATTGATCTGAGGTCGTTCCGCCTCTCTTGAGACAGAAAGACTTGTCCCAGTCTTGTGTCGATGATTGTCCCGAGGTGTGTCAATCGCGTCTGGGGCTGTAGCTGACTCTTGGGGAGGTTTATGAGAAAACCGTGGTCTTGTAAGACCTGGATCGTCAGCTCTAAATCAGATTGAGCCCGAGACAGGGATGGGGCTTGGACTAGAATGTCGTCCAGGTAGGCCTGAAGCTGTACCGGGACCGACCGTAGATAGGCAATTAGCTGCGAGGACCTTCGTAAAGCTCCGCGGGGCCGATGCCAGCCCGAATGGCAGGGCACGATATTGGAGGTGATGCCCCACATAGCTGAACCTGAGGAAGCGATGATGTGATGGCAATATGGGTATGTGGAGATATGCCTCGGACAGGTCGATGGAGGCTAGATAGTCTCCGGGCTGGATCCCCTCCAAGATGGTTTTGAGGGTGCTCACTTTGAACCTCCGATAGACCAGGTGGAGGTTGAGGTCTTTAGGTCTAGATCGCTCTCCAGCCCTCAGAGCGCTTTGGTACCACGAAGAGAATCGAGTACAATCCCTGCCTCCATTGGTCGGGAGGGACCTCCTCCACTGCCCTGATGTCTAGCAGATGATGGATGGCAGACTCCATGAGCTTGCGTTTGGATAGGGAGTTGGAGACAGGGCATGGTACAAAGCGGTCCGGGGGGCTGGAGAAGAACTCCAGAGGAAGACCCTGTTCTATGGTATGTAGAACCCACTGATCGGATGTTGTAAGTGTCCACCTGTTTAAGAAGAGGCTCAGCCTGACCCCGATGGGGGCGGTGAGGCGAGTGTCATTTTTGGCATCTGGACTGGCAGCCGCCAGAACCACGGGTGAAGCGCTTTTGGGTTCCATAATTGCGGGACCTGTCCCGGAAGGGGCCTCTATCTTGGGCACGAAAGGAACCTTGTGAGTAAGAGTGCTGAAAGGAAGTCTCCTGGGAAGGGAAATGGGAAGGCTGTCTCCTGTAATAAGGAGTGGCTCTACGGTCTGCCCGCCTGGAAGATGATGGTAGCATCTTCTTTCTATCTTTATCCTCGACCAGAAGAGGCTCGAGGGAGTCACCGAACAGCTTAGGCCCCGAGTACGGGGATGCGGCGAGGCGCCACTTGGTCTTAATATCGGCTGGCCACTGACGCAGCCAGAGGAGGTGCCTGGCAGTGACTGAGGAAGCCATCGCTCGAGAGGAAAATTTTGCTGCATTGAGCGTGGCATCAGCAGCGAATTGGGTAGCTGCAATAATCTTATTGAGGTCCTGGTGAACTCGGACCTCCTGGGCAGGAATGCGAGACTGTAGCTGCTGGAGCCACAGCAGGGAGGAACGGGAGAAGAAAGAGGCCGCAGTAGCAGCCTGAATCGCCCAGGCGGAGGCCTGGTGGGTCTTTTTGAATACAGAATCAAACTTTTTGTCCTCCGGCTTAAGGCCATCAGAGGAATTCCTGGCCAAATAAGGGGAGGAGGAGGAAAGGGCGGCAACAGGACCATCGACAGATGGGACCTGCAAAATACCTGTGAGCGAGGAATCCATATTGTAGTTCCGACAATCAGTGCCACTGGGAGTGGGCAGGGATGCTGGAGAAGACCACTGCTTTTTCACTACATCGAGAAACATCTTAGGAGCCGGAATGAAGAGTTGCTCCGTCACTGGTTCAGAGAAGATTCCCTGTCCTGCAGTTGAGGTGGAAGCCGAAGCCTGGTCCAGAACCGGATCCACGAAGCCTGAGGTGACCTTGGCTTTGTGCAGGAGAGACTTGAAAAGTCCCTGTGGGAACAGGCCCGTGAAGGTCGGAACATCAGTGGGGGCGCTCTCGTCATCGGATAACTCGATATCCCTGCGGACTTCATCCTCCAGGCAAAGGTCTGTGCTGTCTCTGGATCGTGATGGTGAGCGCTCGGGTGATCGATCGGGCGAACTGGTGAGACTGGCAGAAGGCAAGACCCGAGAACGGCGAGAGCGGAGACCCTCAGAAGTGACCGAAGCTGAACGATGTCCTCTAATGCCCTCAGTTATGCCCTGTGAAATGGCTCGTGCAATCAGCTGCTGCACTGCCTCAGGCAGGTCTCCCAGCTCCAGATCACGAGGCCGTTGTTCAGATGAAGGAGGTGGTTGAGGGGCCTGAGAATGGGCAGAGCAGGCAAAGGGGTCACCTTTTGACTGGTTAGTGGCGGGAGGAGAATCAGCCACGGAAGGCTGATCTGATTCTTCTGGAGACAGCGCCCGGGAGAGGTCAAGATCTTCATCCTCTGTCTGGTCAGGAGACCCAAGGGTGGCCTGAACCGAAGGGCAGTCCTGACCTGCTCTCTCCCTTTCAGCCTGTAAAATTTGACGCTCCAGGGCTTTGTGGCGCCGCTGGAGGTCCTTTAGTTCAGTCTGAGAAGGCTGATGGGCCTTCCTTCCGGAAGATGACTTAGAAGTGGCCTTTCGGCCAGATTCAGTAGAACTATCTTTAGGTTGATCCGCCATTACACACAAAGGTGTTGAGACTCTGGTCCATTTTTTTTCTTTTTTTGCAGGAATTAATGAAGGCTCTGCAGCCGAATAGAAAGTCCTGCTGGTCTAGTTCTGCTGGGAAGGGCAGAGGGAGCTGTGAAATTCAGCAGCTCTGTGTCAAACGACGGCCGCAGCTGAAAGAGGGAATCCCAAGATAGCCGCTGCCGATTCCGATCCCTAAAATGGTTGACGCGCGAAGGAAAAACGGCCACGATGCAAATGGCCGCCTCCCGATCACTGAAAGCAAGCGCCAACTGCTATCTCCACGAAAGCCCTAATACCTGAAAGAGACCCTCAGCGAGCTTGGTTGCTGGCTGGAGGGGCGTAGTGGCTGTTGCGGCAGCAGCGAAGCGGCGCAGGTTAAAGCGGCGAGTGGTACGCTCCAAGCCGCTGTGATCCTCCTCGCCGCTGTTCTCCGTCAGCTGGGCGTCGGTCAAAGATGGGAGAACAAAGGCGGCGGCGGTAGCGGAGAGGGTCAGCGGAGCTGCTAGAAGAAGCCGCTAGACCTGAAAGCCTCTCAGCTGTGAGGCGGTGGTGGTGCAGCGGCGGCGGCGCAGTGGCGGCGTTTCCAGCCTAAACTGGAGTGGCCAGCATGCACAGCAATAAGGAGAAATCACAGTCAAATTGAAGCAAAAAGGAAGAAGACGAAGGATGGAGTGAGGAGTGAGATAACTCAGAACACGTCTGGCCAGATCCACTGAGTCGAAGAAACTGGAAGCAGGGCACACGTGAGGAGGCGTGGCCAGCTCAATTAGACTCAGTATCTGGTCAGACCATCTGGGATCATCCCACTCCTGACCCACTCCTGACCCACTCCGCAGCCTGTTGGGAGAAGAATACATTTATCTGTTACAAGTTTCAAATGAAAGCAGAATGAACTGTCAATAAGTGCAAAGCTTTCTAAATCAAAGTCTAGTCCCAACAGAAATAGTTCTGCTATGTTTTCTCAAAAATGTTAGTTTAATTTCTTTGTCTTTGCATTTTGTGTCTTTTTGCTGTTAGTTATATGAGTAGATATTTCTAAAGTAGAAATTTGAGTAGGTATTTCTAAATTTCTACATAAAAGTAAAAAAGGAGTGCTGAACCAAGCCACTGTGAAACCATAAAATTAGAATGTTTTTCAAGGAAGGCAATACTTTGCTTCAATGTCATTCCCAGCTCACAACTGAGAACCCTTGCTGTCATGCACAGAACACTGACGTACTGTATCTCATAATCTTCATTATGACATGGGACTTAAACAGATTATAGCATTTCTAAATAGGAGAGGAGACAGAGAAGAAGCTCTGTCAAATCAGCTAAGGCAGCTGGGTTTCTCTGATTAAGCTAGACTGTAAATCTGAAAATCTCACTCACAGAGATCAGCCAAATTTGTTTGAGTTTGCTAGCAATGGAGAGTTTTTATTAGTACTGTGAAAATCCTTTGAATGAATTCATTCAGAACATATGGATGCCCATATAAAGCAACACTCACTTTTCAAAT
Source organism: Pituophis catenifer annectens (assembly GCF_029215685.1). Taxonomy (NCBI): domain Eukaryota; kingdom Metazoa; phylum Chordata; class Lepidosauria; order Squamata; family Colubridae; genus Pituophis; species Pituophis catenifer. The sequence continues at coordinate 36,102,167 of NW_027256883.1, forward strand.
AATTAAAGCACCCATGTCTTTTCCCTGGCTTGAATAGCAGCCTCAATCACTAGTTAAAAAAGAGGTGGTAACTTTGGCTAACTGTTTAAAAAGTAGTTTTTCATCAATAGACAATGCATTCTGGAACATGAAACTGGATAAAAAGTTTTACAATTTTTGTTTTACAACACAGGCAAAAAAAAAAAAACCTATGCCATTAAAAAATTGTAAGAGAATGTGGGAAGATGACAGTGTTTAATTATAACAATAATTAACAACATCTAATTCTTAACAATCCAATCTTAGCATACAATACTATCATCTAATTGTATTCTTTTTTTTTCCTTCACTAAAAAAAACAGGTTCTAAAAGAGACACTTCTAAACTAAACTCTATTTAGAAATGTATGGCTTTGCTCAATAGTGCTTACTGGGCATTGTGAGTGACAATAGAATAGAGTCTGTCTTGAAAAATAGCAGAGTCTTCTTCAATGAAAGTAATTAAACAGAGGCTAACTGGATATCAGTATTTTTCAAACTTGACAATTTTAAGATCAGTGGACTTTTAACTCAAAGAATTCCCAGCCAGCATGCCAATTTTGTTAAAGTTGCCAAGTTTGAAAAACAATCTTGTTTGTACAAGTGTTACAATCTTCTCCAATCCAGTCAGCTAGATAGGGTGATGTATTGTTATAATGTTGCAATAATGATGGTAATATTATTTATTGTGCCCCTACATATTATTCTGACAAAAAAAATAATAATAGCAAGGGATACAAAGCCAGCATCCCTAATTTGGCTTCATCTAATTATATTGGGATTGTAATTTCCAAAATTAAAAAGACTGGCTAGGAATTCTGAGAGCTGGGGGACACTAGAATGGAAAAAGGTGCTTTATACTCACAGTTAGAAAGAGTGTTGTAGCATCTTTTCTGACTAACAAATGTCATACTTTTATGAGATATAGGAACAAACTTCATCATATGCGTAGACTGATTGGAGTGTGCTTGTAGGATTTAAATTAGGATAAAGCACCGCATTTTTGCTACCACACGCTACTATTGCTTTCTTCTCCCAGTGTCTAGGCTCACAATGTAACATTAGTTGCCTGATATTCTTAATTTCTTGTGAATGAAATAATGTCCTACAATACATGTATGCATATTTACATATTTTTAACCATGATTATAGTCTGAGGCTGTGATCCTCAGCATACTTTCCTACAGTATATTCTTATGTTTTTAAAAAAATACACATGGAATAAGGCTTATTGTGAGGAGCCAAAGAAAGGTTTTGTGTTCTACCAAATCAAAACAGCAGAGCCAGCCTATGCTGTCAATTTCATTGACGTGGTTTTTTAATCTCATAGTGGATTTAACTAAGTCTCTCCAGACATTGCAAAAGCTTTGTTTCTTTGCAGTATATCCGGCCTCCAGCTTCATGACCTGAGGTCACTTCTTCAAAGCAAATCACTTGATGTCTTGAGGACATCAGTAATTTTAACATTCGTTCTATTGACTTTCTACAGCATCAATGAAGATTGTAGCAACATGCAATGTTCATATCATCCAGTGCACAGCTTCAATGAACAAAGAAAATAACCTTATGGGCCAAAGTCACTTTTTCCTACTATTGCCATACTTTTATTTTCTTCCAAAAACAATATAAGCAAAAATCTGTATTTTAAGCAAAGGAAAATAATGTCCTTTTGTGGTATGCATATGCCTGTTAAAGTCTTAAATAAAATATTAACTTTCAAGGTGAGTCTTGTATAGTATCCACTTTGATGAAAAAAGGGAATTATTGAGTAATGAAAATTGTAGTAACTTTGGCTCCTATTGTAATAAATGTCATATTGGATGTCTATGGTTATTGATCAGACAGAGCTTTTTTGCCAATCACATTGCAAAGAGAACATCAGAGAGAATGGAGGGGGTGGAGGATGCTGGTTTTCTTGGGTTAAATTGGGATCATTATGTATCTTTCATACAAAGCACATAATTTCAGCACCTGTCAATATATGGATAAGATTCTTTTAGACGTCTTAATCACTATCTGAGATTTTTTACTGTGCAGATTTCTAGTCTAATACAATTTCAGTATAAAATATTTTGACTACAAGAAAAACAAGCCAATTCTCAGAATTTAACTACAGTGCCATAGAGAAATAATATCGTCCAGTTATCAATGCAGAGTTATTTCTGTTGAGGCAGGTACTGCCTATTCTATACTTATACATGTGGTTTTTCTTTCTTAAATGTAGAACCTTGCTTTTCTCAACATTTAACTTCATTTTGTTAGATAGGGCACAGTATTCAATTCTGTCAGGATCCTTATCTATCTTGAGCCTATTCACTGGACTGTTGGCTCTTCCTGCCAATTTGGTGTCTTCTGAAAATTTGATGCATTCTCCTTCTATCCCCTTGTCTAAATCATCAATGAAGACATTGAAGAGTACTGGGTTCAAGAGAGAGCCTTGGGGCACTCAACTGCATGCTTCCTTCCATGTAGATGCAATTCTATTAAGGACTACATGTCAAATGCGATTGGTCAGCCAATTCAGAATCCATCTGGTACTGATGCTATCTAACCCACATTTTTCTATGTTATCAAGTAGTAGGTTGTAGTCTATTTTGTCAAATGCCTTACTGAAGTCCAAGTAAATTATATCCACAGCATTTAGCTAGTCCACTAATTTTGTCACTTTGTCAAAGAATGCAGTAAGATTTGTCTGGTATCTGTTTTTGAGAAATCCTTGTTGGCTTCTGGTTAAAACTATGCTTGCTTCTAGGTGTTCACAGATTTGCTATTTGAATAGTGATTGTTCATCTCGAACAATGATTTGTCTAAAATGTACATATCCTATTGCTTCGTTTGCTCCTGAAAGAAAGCCAATATACTGCATTTTCTGAAGAATAATTTACTGCTCCTTGACTAAAATTAGATAATCTACATTTACACTTAGAGTTTATGTCATTATCCAAGGAATAGTGTAGGAGTATAAACCCATAATCTCTGCAGACAGGGAGCTGATGAGGACTGCACTGAATAAATGCAACAGCTGCATAAAGTCTGTTCCCAGTGTTGATCTTATCTTTGTGATGAACTTAAAACACATATGCACATATGGATCTCCCAAGTGAAAGAAGAGGGGGGGAAAGGGGGTGTAATCCTACAATCAAGCACACGCCATTTATACTGCATATGTAATTATTCTGACAGCTAATAACTCAATAGTTTAGGGGTTTTACAGACAATAATAATCTCAATCCATCATGAACACAATATTATTGAACCACGATACAGGATATATAGAAAGTAGCCTTGCTAAAAGAATACTAATCTTATGCTTGTACACTACCTGTTCCCTGGAGAAATGCACTGCACAGGAAAGTTTAGAATAATAATTTAAGTGTGCATGTGGAGAAAGATATGTGAAGAAGTAGATTAATATGTACAGAAAGAAACTTGTTAGTATTATATAGTGTATTTATTACTTTAAAACGAACACATACTGTAGTATGCTACAGTAGTACAGTATAAGTAAGCAACCCTAGTAACGTTCAGAATGCTTGAGCCTGTTCACAGAAGTCCTAGCCAGGATGTTCAACTCCCAATTCTGACATTTGAACTTGTAATAAATGAAAGGTTGGAGAAAGCTAATTTAACCTCTGAATATAAGAATTGATTTTTATCATCCTGTGATAAATAATATCCTACATTAGTATTTTTCAACATGCTGGCTGGGGAATTTTGGGAATTGAAGTCCACACATCTTAAAGTTGCTAAGGTTGCAAAGCACCACACTAGTCGGTTTAATCTAGTGATTAAGTCACCAGCCTACAAAGTGAGTGAGTTCTATTTCTAGGATTTTAGGCATACAATCCACCTTAGTGACCTTGGGCCAGTCACTCTGTTTCAGCCCAACCCACCTCATAGGATTGTTATGGAAAAAACTGGAGGAAGATGTATTGGATATATTTGCCACCACGAATTATTTGTAAAAATAATAAAAGTGGAATGCAAATAAATAAAGAAATAATATAAGCAAATTTCACAGAACATGTCAAATTAAAACACTGATGAAGGACACTAACAAGTGTGGATAGCAAATCATGTTGCATTTTCTACAGGAACACATGATGAAATTTGATTGCTAGGCAAGTGCCATTTCATCACATAAGTGTCTGAAGATGTCTGAATCCCCTGTCATAGCTAGCAACTTCATATTTATTGATTGCCTGGTAGTTCTTATACTGTAAATGATGTTTATCTGGAGACTTATCAAAGCAAAAGGTAAATTCCCTATACTCGGTCAATAATGCTTATTAGTGTAGAACTGATAAAATATTTCCATGACTTCACTTTGCAGATACTCAGATGCTTTATAGATACAAAAATATTGCTGTCTGTAATGATATTTAATGCATTTTTAAAAAATGAGCTTGGCAATGTTGACAGGCATTTAGTTGGATTTTTTCCCCTCCAAAGCTAGATTGCTGGCAGCCTCTAGAATCTATTAGTGGTGCATTATCTATTTTGATTCTAAAATGACAAGAAGCAGACTAAACTCATAACCACCACTGAAGTCATAGTCGTATTGCGCTCACTGCGACATTTTTTAAAAAGGGCCTTCTGTCTTCAGAAAAATTCCACCTATGGAAAAAGATTTTTACTCTTCCTTTCCCGAAATATTTAAGTCACTCTGATCAAAACAGAAACATTTGGATTTTAGGTCTTTCCTCTCTTTCTGTGTTTTATAACACAGGCCTTTCCTCTTGAAAGATACATTTTGACATTGGTAAATGAATGCCACATTATACAGAAAGAAAGATGAAAACAAGAAGGCTGCAGATGCATCATTTGAGGAAATATTCAATGTTCAGTATCCTTTTTAGCTGTCCTTGTGGGAGCCCTTTTGATGCCAATATTGGGGGGAATCTGTCCAGAAGTTGCCAGGCAACAATACTTGCCAAAACAGTTGGCTGGGATGAAAATGAAATGCTCAAGAAATAAAGCAGGGACAGCAGAAACATCACCACTCAGGGACTGCTACAATCTAGCACCTGGGCCTCTACTATTTCCTTGGCACAAAGGATAAATTGGCCTCTCTTTCTGCCACATTGCCTGTGATTAGGTTCTGATTATAACCAGTGCTGCATTTGGCCTTGATTTAGTAATTTGCTATGTTTTATTATTGTACTGGTTTTATCATTTAGGACTGTAATTACTAGATGTTGTCCTTCTGGCAAGGAAACAAGAGACAGAGCCTAAATAAAGTATGCAACTAACAGAAATGATGATACTATTTGATCACCTGATGTACTCATTCATAATAGAATAAAACAAACACAGAATCTGGCAAATAAGGACAGCTGCTGTTCATGCAGCAGCTAAAAGATAAATTGTATAACAGGAATGTCTTGTCCAAATCACACCTGGTCCAAGAATACAGCAACAATACTTATGCAAATCAGTATTCCCCTGGCCTCAGAATATCCATCAGCTATGCCTCTGTGTGTGGCTCTGTGTATTTGAGAGAGATTGCTAGGCTGTCAAGGAACAGAATGGGACTTTTTGGCTTGAACCCTTGGCCCTGCCTGTTTCTCCTCCAGGGTTTTATCTCCACTTTATTATCCAATTTTTTCTCCTCGGCTGAACCTCCCACATCCTTTCGCCCCGCCACAGTTTGTGGATAATAAAGTGGAGGAGAAACCCTGAGGGAGAATCAGGCAGGGCCAAGGGTTCAAGCTGAAAAGTCCTAGACCTGTCAAGAAAAGACAGAACCTATATAACTCTAACCCTAATTCATCTTTAGCATAGGAGGCCTATGACACTAAAGCTTGCATAGAGTACTTTCCTTCACCTAAGGTAAAGAATGCAGTTGAAGGACACAGTTTTTGAAATATTTTTTATACTGATAGTCAAGAATCACAGACGAGATGATACTGACTTGATAATGTCTATAGAATCTTCATTTGAGATTGTATACATGAATGTTTTCCAAAACTAAACAAAAAATCTTTGCCTCACCTATTCTTTCAGTTCCACAGTGTCAAATACTATCAAAGAATTGCTACTTTAATAGCTTTACAGTTCTTCCTCATTTGTCCATGTCAAACAAGCAGGAGTGAAATGAGATTTTGGATTTATCCCATTTCTTTTATTTTTCTTTTATGTCAAATGGTATGAGGGATATTTGTTGCAGCAGGAGCTGAACAAGCTCAGAGTGGGCAGTGATACTTGTTCTTTACTCTCAGCATTTCAAGTTGGCAAAAGTGAAGACAGACAACAGAAAGACAGAAAGAATCTATCTTCATGGAATTTGCTCTAGATTCAATAGGAATCTATGATTTCCAAAAGACTAAAACAGCTGTAAAGTCAGCATATTCCAAAGAAAACAAAATCATTTATTCCTGACATCACATTTTCTCAGCCTGAGTTATGAAAAAGTACACGGAGTTCAATTTCCAAAATTCTCAGCAAAATAATAATTTTTGTCTTGAAAATTTTGGTGATTTAAATCCATAAATTGGAAGCTAATAGGGTGGTTGTTTTATATATTTATGAAAGTTACTTTTTAACAAACAGAAAGATAAAGTATTTCCTCTCTTATTTACTAATTGATCCTAACATTTTCTTGCAGATGTAGGCACAGTCTGTCACTAGCATGGACAGTGACCAACTAAATTTCTAAGGAATTCTTCAAATTCTGTTGGCTGGGTGGTGGAATCTGTATTACAACAAATAAATACACTGTGTGCGATCAAGATTATGTAATTATGTACAGAATGAAAGCAGCTAATTATTGTTAACTCCAATATTTAGGCACAGAAAATACTATTTTCTGCAGTTAACTGTGCTATTTCAAAGCAGCAGAAATGCAGATATTTTTAAGTTACCCTGTACTAATCACATTATTGTTGATGCTTTTACTACTGTTGCTTTTAAAATACATTACAATTATCTCTACAACTGTGCACCACATGTTGATTTCACTGAGAGACAAAAACTTGACAGCAAGAAAAGCCAAATAACAAATTTAATGTAAAAAAGAAATCAAACTTGGCTTTAATGTAAATTCTACATAATACTGAAGGACAGCTTTGCCAATATGATGAAGAAAACCCATTATTATAGCTTGGATTACATTTTACATATAATGTAACAAGCTTTCACTTTCTTTCCCAGTTTCTATGGGAGAAAACATAGTTTAATTCTGATACATTTTTTTTCAGCAAGCAGCTGAATAGGACAGTTAAGCTTTAGTTCAAGATGCTAAGCCTTTGTTAATTCTTTCCTTATGAACAGAAGGGTTAGTAACTACTTGAAACTGATACGGTAAATCTACATAGAACAAACCACAGTGATGATTTCCTCCAACAGAGAAAGGAATTATCAATTTACTTGGAAAAGACAAGTAAATAGGGTTGAGTAGAGCCCATTTTGCCTCATCCCAACCCAACAGTCTTCAGTCGCTGGGATAGGATATCCACAGCATCACTAAGAGTGCCTGAAGTAGAAATATAAAGTTGGATCACCTCACCCAGTAGCCTCATGTAGATGTTAAATAGGAGAGGAATGGGAACAGAACCCTCTGCATCCCACAAAGTAGAGGCCTCTGCCTGGATCTCTCTCTCTCTGCCTATCAACACCAAATGAAACCAGTCCAGAGGAAGAAAGAATCAGCACAACATAGTGCCAGTCACCCCCAACTCCTGGAGCTGGTCCAGAAGGATAATGTGATTGATGGTATCAAATGCTGCTGAGAGGTCAAGGATCGATGAGCTTCTGTCATGCCGCTCTTGCCAGAGGTTATCCATTTGTGCGATTGATGTCCTCTCAGTCCCAAGCACTGGCCTGAACTTCACCTAAAAGAGATCTAGCTAATCTTCTTCATCCAAACTCTTCCTCATGTAACAACTCTCTACACAATCTTCACTAAGAAATAAAGATTGGAAACTGAATGCTTTGTTGGACCAAGTGATGGTCCTTTGAGAAGGAGGAGCACACCGTCTCTTTAAAAGCTGGTTAGATAAGTCCTTTTTTCAAGGAGTTAACTACCAACCAGAAACAATCCTGCATCTCCTCCTGCCCTTTAATAAGCCTAGAAGGGCATGAACTAACAGCTGAAAAGGCCTTGTTCCTCAGGTTCCATGGGCTCAAACTCTTCACAGGCCACCCTGCAATCTTCCTAGACATTTTCTGACAAAAAAGCATCAACTCAGGAAGCTGGGTTTGCTTAACAATCATGTGATTTGCTTAACAACTGTGTAAAAATGGTTATAAAATCAGGTCCAGTGTTATGATGACTCACTTTACAATGATGGAATAGTGGTTATACAATAAGTCAAGGACTATCTGTAGGCTAAACATACAGAAATTAAACTTATTTAATTTTCTTTATATGCATCCAAAAATATTAACTGAATAGTTAGTATATTCACTGAATAATATAAATTAAATATATTAGAAGTGAAATAAATTACTAACCTCTCAGCTGAAATAGCTACAACAATGTTATGTTATATCTTCAAGTAACGGAAGCCATCATAAAGTATGTTACGATTCAAAAACAAAACAAAACAAAACAAAACAAAACAAAACAAAACAAAACAAAACAAAACAAAACAGGATATCATGTGTAATACTGACTCAAATGTAATTGAGGAAGAAATCAATACATTTGTATATCATATAAAAACAGCTCTTCCTACTATACATGATCAAGTTACTTAGCTTGACAAGAAATTATTACAACTATGAATACATGAAAAGTTCCTAATTTGGATGAGTAACCTGCTGCCACGATATCCATATTTAGTTCCTTTCCCCTTAATATGATTGGACATCTATAATAATACCTTCTAACAGTTATTTCAGTCCATAAATGCAATAAATATCACTTTTATCTTTTATACTATCAACTTAGTGGAGTTGGGACTAGAATTTGTTGTCAACTAGCCCAGGATCTTAACCACTACACCAAAGTGACTCTCACTGTGGTTTTCTATTACCTATTCTTAAAGTGAGTATGCTAAGCCTAAGAATTTAGAATAATAAAAGCAAGGTAATAGGTAGTGCAGGAACAAACAATAAAAACAAGATAACTGGGTAAGTATAGGAAGACAAGTGAAATCACCTTATTTTTCATCAACACAAACATGTTTTCTATTCTCCATTCAAGAGTTAGCAAGGAAACACTGCAATGTAATGCTCTGTCTACCTCCTTCATAAATTAAAAAAACAATAGCAAAACAGTACAGAGAGGAAACACCTTACTATAAATAACAAGGAAAAATGACAAATTAATATTCAGAGTCACAATTCCAAGATGCAACTTTTATTATTTAAAAGTTTAAAAGTAATTTTAAACTTGTTGCTTTCAAACTATTACATTTCTATTTGCAACATTTCCACAAATTTTGATTCTCTCACATAGTAGTGTTGAGAAAATGTTGATGTGCATTTTCTCTTTAGCTTTCATCTCCTTCTGTATAATTGTTAATCTTTATCCAATCATATTTTTATGACAAGGGAAAGGAAATAAAGGATAATTGCCCTTCAAATGAATTCATTTTTTTAAAGTGGAAGCTGTCCAACCATTTCATCATATGATAAAGTAATATTATTGAGTAGTTTTGTCAGTATACTCTGCAACTTATAAATAACCATTCCTATGCTATTTATAATATCCTGACAAACTGAATATCTGTTTCAATTACTTATTTAAATATATAGGAGTACAGCATGTTTTAATATATGAATTCATTTCTATTCTATCTAGCCAATAGATTTCAGATGGATTACAACAGTGCAAAATCAAACAACTATAACAATGAACGATTAGAAACTAAATTAAAATTATAAACAACAGTGCCCTTCATTAAAATAAGTAAAAATAGAAGAAAGCCAGCAGAAACTCAACTCTGAAAGCAGCATTAAACCATATGGTATTTTTTTGCTTCCTAAGAGTTAGTTAGTGAGGAGGCCATCCAAGCCCCAAGGGCAAGCCATCCCATAAGACCGGGGTAGCTATGGAAAAGACCTTCTTCCATCTGCATCTTTTTAAGTTTCAGAGGAACAGTTCTGAAGAAAATCTCTTCCTGAGAGGAAATACTCAGGGGTGAAATCTAGCAGGTTCTAACAGGTTCTGGAGAACCGGTAGCAGAAATTTTGAGTAGTTTGGAGAACCAGCAAATACCACCTCTAGCTGGCCCCAGAGTGGGATAGGAATGGAGATTTTGCAATATCCTTCCCCTGCCACGCCCACCAAGCCATGCCCACAGAACCGGTAGAGGAAAATTTTGAATTTCACCCCTGGAAATGCTTAATATTTGATGTCCTTTGGCTCGGGGGGGGGGGCATTTTATTACTTTAAAACAATCCAGTTTCCCTCTCTCCCTTGAATCAGCATAAATAAAGGACTATAGGATTAAAAGGAGTCCATGTGCACTTTACTACTGGCTAATGCATGCTTACTCTAGATAAGGTCTGTCATCAGCTGTCAGAAAATAAAGCACTGTGGCGCAGTGGTTAGCATGCACTATTGCAGACAAACTCTGCCCACAGCCTGGGAGTTCGATCCTGAATGGGCTCAAGATTGAGATCAGTAAAATGAGGATCCAGATTGTTGGGGATAATATGCTGACATTGTAAAACACCCAGAGAGTGCTGAAAAGTGCTATTGCTATGGCTAAAACACAAGAGTTTTAAGTAGCAGTGTTTCAGCCTTTGACCAGGTGAAGTTGAGTTACACTGATCCTGCAAGATAGTGAAGATTTCCAGATATTTCTAGAGTACCTTCCTCCACTCCACTCTTTTTAATTAGATTTAGTCCTGTATAGATTAGTTGCATCCACTTCAGATATGTGAACGGTAAAAATCAGGAAATCCATAAGATACGTAGGCAGTTAATAAATCTCTTACTGAATTAAACAGTTTTACTCATTAATATATTCTTTAAAGAAATTTATCAACTGTCCAATTAATGTAGAGGTATATGTGTATTGTTGCTTGTTTGTAGTAGCATGAGACAAGTGATATTTTTCAGGTGATTTTTTGGAGAATATACAGAATATTGTCTTAAAAGCACTATCTAAGCAAGGAAAATGTATAGATTGTGTAATAAATTGTTGTAACACAGACAGTGCTCCCAATGAAAATGCATGCAGGAAAGGTAGCTCTGATGTTTATTGAGCTAAAGAACAGATTTGCTGATGGATATATGCATTCATGCTATCAGATGTATTCATTTCAGTGCTTATAATGGAGACTGGGCTTCAGGATGTGTTTAACAGTGCTTGAAATGAGTACAATTAAGACATAAACTAAAGTGTAACTCTCAAGATACCAATATGTGAAAACAATTTTTGCAAAACTATTTTTGCAAAAGCAATCTTATCTGGCTAAGGAAAAACCTGAATAGTATAACAGAAGGATTTATACATTTTGTTGATATTTACCATAATTTTATTCATGTATTTATATCTCACTTTTAAAGGGATGCAATGGCTTGGTGATTAAAGATGCTGAGCTTGTCAACTGGAAAGTTGACAGCCTGGATTTGAGACCCAAGCGCCACAAAATCAGGTAAGCTCCCTTTCCTACCCCAGCTCCTGCCCACCTAGCAGTTTGAAAGCATACACATGCAAGTGGATTAATAGGTACCATGGTGGTGGGAAGGAAAGAGTGTTCTGTGCACCTTTGGCCTATAGCTATGTTGGCCACATGACCATGGAAATTGTCTTATGATCATAGAAATTGTCTTTGGACAATGCTGGCTCCTTCAGCCAAGAAATGGAGATGAGCACCGCGCCCTAGAGTTGGACATGACTGACAGGGAAATCTGTACTTTTACCTATATCCTACCTTTATTATTTTTATAAATAACTCAAGGTGGTGAAAATGTCTAATACTCCTTCCTCCTCCTATTTTCTTCACAACTTTGTGAGGTGAGTTAGGATGAGAGAGAGTGACTAGTCCAAAGTCACCCAACCAGTTTTTCATGCCTATAATGGGAATAGAACTCACCATGTGCTGGTTTTATCTTGGTGTCTTAACCGTAACTGGTCTAATCCTTGAAACAGAAACAGGAGGGACAGTGAGATCAGGATTTTGGGGTGAAGATGGCCACATCACTTACACCCATATGCACATATAACACACACACACACACACACACGCACATAAACTAATGCTGCAATAATTTTTTTGAGATTTTTTTTTTCCTGATTTGATTCTCTTGCTCATCTTAAAGGAAAATAATTGCATAAAACAGAAGAAAATCTTGCTTAAATCATCAGGAATTATATATGGATACCTTACTCTTACTTCTGAAGCACCAGATTGTCTTGTATTTCATTACACAATTAATTTTCCAGGGCACTGCAGTCTCTTTGGTTTCCATGTTTCAATTACACCCACAGGAAAGACAGACTTTAATACATTTCACCAACTTCTGGGCAGGTTATATTGACTTTTAAAGCTCCACACAAATTGACCAGGCTGTTTACAAAAGTTTATTCTTCCTTACAGAGCTGCTTAAAAGCCTAAAGACAACAGAGAAATGCTTTTTATCTATTGACTCCCCAAACAGATACATACACCCTCACAGACTACTGGAGACATATTTGATGGAAACATGCACGTTTTCTGGATGCACATCTTAGGCTACATTATTTTGCTTTCCTTCTAGTGGCAGGCAAGAGCTTACTATTCACATAAGCTCTTGACATTTGAGCTGATGTTAATTTTTTGTTTTAATTTTAATGCAGAGAAACTAGTGGGATATGAAGTTCTGGTTGCCACATTGAAAAAGAATATAACAGAGCTGTGTAAAAAGTGCAGGAAAAAAAATCAATCAAAAGGGTCAAGGAGTTCAAACAGTTTCATGAAAAGCAAAGGCTGTCATGTTTGGGATTCTTTTAGGTTGACAAAAAGGAAATGCAATGGGGACATGAATGAGGGGTATGAAATAAGGCACGGACATATAAAAAGTGAGTACGAGGAAGTTTTTGTCTCTCCCCCAGAAATCCAGGACCAAAGGCCATCCAATGAAGCTAACTGGAAGGAGTTTTACAGCAGACAAAAAAAGCTCTTCTACACACATCAGAGCATTAACCTGAGGAATTCATTACCATAAGATGGTAGTGGTGCATGTCTATCAAGGAATATTAATCTTGGAACTTAATGTTACCTCCAATTTGGGAGCAGCCATATACCAATTGCAGGAAACAACTAAAAGAGAGCAATACTTTTTCATTTTCTGCTTATGAATACACTGAAGGTGGGTGGGCTGCTGGAATAAGATATGCCTTGGCTTGTCCAGGCAAGCTATTCTTATTCTTCAGCTATGTATCTTAATAAATATACTGATGATAATAGTTAACAATGATCACATAATGGTAAATAATAAAATCAGGAGACTCTAAGTAGATTACTCACACATAATAACATTCAAAATATAGAGGATTCTCTACAGGCAAATAAATTTCATCAACCATATATGGAAGTGAATAGGAGATGCCTATGTATGTATAGGAGAGGTTTATGGAACTGATTAGACTGAAAGTGAACAAAAATTGGTTAAGATTCATGTGAGATGTCAAGTAGTAAGTTACCTTGGACCCTCTCATATCTTACTCTTCATATGCCATCAGACAAGATATGAATTGTGCTATTATTTCTGAACATTAAGGAATACTTTATAGTTTTAGGAAGTTTGGAGCACACCGAATATATGGAATATAGAGATTTGTTGAGGCTTCTAAAAAGAACTCAGAGACTGGAAAACATGATCTGTTGAAAATAGCAGCAGATCTAAAGAAAATCTCAAAACAAAATTTTAGTCCAGCTGTGCACAAGTTAAATCTTTATTACCTGGTATTTTTTTGTTTCCTTTTAAAACATATAATCCTTTTAGTTGGTGACTTTCTTACCTACCCATGAATAAAATGAATATGAATTAAGCATATAATTACAAATCTTTATGTTGGCTTTATGGGAGAACATTGCATTATAAGGGGGAAACAATAAAAAATTATGTGCTAAATAGTTTTTGACAAAAAAGAATCTCCAAAGTTATGACAACTCAATATAGTTTGAAATAATCAAAATATTTTTTTGTTTAGCTTTCCTTTTAACTTTATGTATAATACTCAAATATAAGTGCATCGTGGTCCAATTTTGAATGGATGCACAAGATATCTAACCTTCCCCATTTGCAGCCTCCCCCCCCCCCAATTCACATACTCACATACATACACCGGCATAGTTAAATTCATTGGTCTATGGCAGTGGTTCACATCCTGTAGTTCATGGAGCCCTGTGGGGACCATGATGTTGTCACAGGGGTCCACGAATGCTTGAAGAAATGTTATGATTTAATTCTTGAGTTAAGTCTTGGTGGTCCATGGCCATGGTGACAAAAGGTATTTAAGGGGGGGGGGGTGTCATGGTGAAGAAAAGATTGAGAACCAGTCTACTATGGAGTTTTTGTATGTTATGACCAAAGAAAAATGGTAAGGCTTATTTTTCAAACTTTAGGATATCTTTAGAACTAAGTTGGTGAAAAGGGGAAACTATTAATTTTCTTCAATGGTAGCACTTACACTAACATAAAGTAAAAAACATAGTATTCATAGCAGGGGTGAAATGCTCCCGGTTCGGACTGGATAGCCCAATCCAGTAGCGATGGAGGAGGGTGGTTTGGAGAACCGGTAGCAAAAATCCCTGCCCTGCCTCCATGCCCAGCTGAGCCGCACAATATCAGAGGCTTTTTTTTTTACTTTTAAAAGCATTTTTTCTACAACCTCTTCAGCTGAAAAAATGCTTTTAAAAGTAAAATAAAAGCCTCTGATGATTGTGCGGCTCAGCTGGGATCATCAAAGGCTTTTAAAAGAAAAACAACCCTTTTTTTCTTTTAAATTCCTCTGACGATCCAAGCTGAGTTGCCTGATCGTCAGAAGCATTTAAAAGAAAAAAAACCTCTGCTGATCAGGCAACTCAGCTGGGAGTGTCAGAGCCTTTTGAAAGCATTTTTTTACAACCTCTTCGCTGAAGAGGTTGTAAAAAAATGGTTTTAAAAAGTAAAAAAAAAAAAAAATTGGCCACGCCCAGTCACATTACCTCCCCACCAAGCCACACCCACAGAACTGGTAGTAAAAAATTTTAGATTTCACCCCTGATTCATAGTATTCTTTAGATATAAACCTTTCCTTAATTTCAAAATAGATGCCAAATATATATTTTAATCCTTTCCATTAAAATCAGAGATGTTTAGATGTGCAGAATGTAGCTTTGTTTGGAATATGCTAATATTTTGCAAACTTATCTATATAAAACAGTGATCACAATCCAGATGTTCTTGTTGTTGATGGCACTGAAACTATTGGGATAAATGGACATTAATTAAAAAAGCCTTATGTACTTAAATGAAAATTAAGCTTTTTCTTTATAACATAGGAAAATTAAGGGGCATTTTTAAAAGAGAAAAACTAAAAATAATATTATGATGGCATAAGTTTAAAGATGCCTATTTCATACTTTTTGCTTTATACAGCTGTAAAATGATGAAAAATGAGAACTACAGGTATCTTAAATGAACTTTTCTTTAGATGTGATGTCCTGACAGTTCTGAACTTTCAACATGGGTTAGAGAAATACAGAAAGGAGGAGCAAGCAAAAAACTTTTTAAAAAGGGAAATTGCCTTTTTAGCAAAAAGATTCAATGCCAACATACTCATATCTCAAAGGAAGAGTGCTCTCATTCACGAGTAGGATTTGGATGAGAAATTTCTCACCAGCATTTTAAAGGCATGATTATGGTGTTGCAACTATTGGATGCAAATTAAAATACTGGCATGTGAGACACTTATTGTCACAACAGGCCCTAGCCAGCTGTCATATTTTTGGTTTGTTTTTAATTTTGTTATGTTGCTTGTACCCAAATCTTTTTGCAAGTGAGCATGATTTAGTAGAAGACAATCTGATTGTATTTTAAGAGCTCTCATCTGAGTCATTTGTTCCAGATTAAAACAAGCTTTTCCGTTTCCCTCAAAAGCACCAGCTGCATTTATAGCATAGCATAGCTAATGCCAATGTACATTTAGACTTCAAGAGAATCATTTTATGAGAACATGGTTAACTGTGTCTAATGCATTACATGAGATAGTCAAACAACTTGCAGGAGTAGGGAAAATACTGTGGGAATATATCATGCATTGGTTTGTATCTGTGCTCTTAATTTTGAAATGCATCTCTGATTAGTAATATTCACCTGAGCATGTTATGTCAGGGAATATAAGAATTAAATGTCTGGGTATTTACAATTACAAGAATCTGAATGTTGGATTTGTTATGATGCTGTAATAAAATCTAGCTTGTCCACTTGCAGAAAGCATGGGTACTTTGAGGCCCAAGAGCACTTTCCTCTCACTTCCTCAAACCCTCATTTTATAGCCAGGGAAACATTTCCTATAGTAAGTGTTAAAATGACTAACATAGCATCTCTCAATTTTAAGTAGGAAACACATGAAAAGTGAAGTGCAATTCCTAGTAATAAGTGTTACAGTTTTTTTTAAAAGTAACAAAATCAAACTCCACCCCCACAGTAAAAAAAAACCCTTCAGAAAAAGTTAATTTGGTCACTGCCCACATGTATAATCCAAATCTCCTTGCTTTACATTATCCCCTCATATGGTGCAACTTGTAACCAACTAGGCAATTTATACTAATTTCCCAAAGACTTTTCATAATTTTGTCTTTCTTTTATTGGCATTCCAAATCTACTGAGAAGACCTCTTCAATATAAATCCAATAAGATTTAAAAATATTTATTATATAGTGTCACCAGAGTTGGTCAGCCAATACACTTAAGTAAATAAATAAAGAATAATATTAAAGTCTCTGGAATCTAGATGAGATCGTGATTATTTATTTATTTATTTATTTATTTATTTATTTATTTATTTATTACATGTATTTATATGTCGCCATTCTCCCGAAGGACTCAGGGCGGCGAACACAAGTTAAGAAAACAAGTACAATAAAATCATAATTTAATCCAAATAATTAATTAGTAGTAAATAATAAAGCCCGGAATCAGTCTCAGCCTATTTGTTTGAAAAGCCAAGTCTTCAAGTCCCGATGGAAGGAGCGGAGATCAGGAGCCGTCCGGAGCTCAGTAGGTAATTCATTTCAGAGGGTGGGAGCACCCACAGAGAATGCCCTATCCCTGGGCACAGCAAGGTGACATTGGCTCGCCGTCAGAACCCTGAGGAGAGCGGCCCTATGTGAGCGAACAGGACGGTGAGAGGCAGGCAGGAGAAGGTCATGCAAATATCTCGGACCTAAGTCATGAAGGGCCTTATAGGTGAGGACTAGCACCTTGAAGCGGACCCAGAGAACTACTGGTAACCAGTGCAGCTCACGCAGGACGGGTGTTATATGGGAGTAATGAGGGGCTCCCATAACAACCCATGCAGCTGCATTCTGGATCAGCTGGAGTCTCCGGGTGCATCTCAGGGGAAGGCCCATGTAGAGGGAATTGCAGTAATCCAAGCGGGAAGTAACCAGGGCATGAATGACTGTGTGAAGGTCATTTCGGTCCAGCAAAGGGCGCAACTGGCACACCAGGCGAACCTGTGCGAAGGCCCCCCTGGTCACGGCCATTAGATGGTCTTCTAGGGATAGCCGAGCATCCAGGAGGACACCCAAGTTGCGAGCCCTATCAACGGGTGCAAGTTTTTCCCCATCTATCAAAAGTGATGGAGCCTCTGAAACCCGAGATGCCAGCATCCACAGCCACTCAGTCTTAGAGGGATTGAGTTTGAGTCTGTTTCTGCCCATCCAGGCCCGTACCTCGTCCAGGCAACGGGACATCACGGAAAGGGCATCTCTGGGGTGGTCTGGGGTGGAGATGTATAATTGGGTATCATCAGCATATTGATGATATCTCACCCCAAAGCCACAAATGATCTCACCCAGTGGCTTCAACAATTTAGTCATTGTTGTACCAAAGTGTAATAAGTGTTACTGACAGATTTAGTTCATTATTTCAGAAATGTAAGAGCTTTGGACACATACTTCGAATCTTTGGCTTAAGAAGTGGATGCATGCCAGACTGGCAAGAATGTTCCCCAATACTCCTCCAACATGCTGGAAATGTAAACTTCACAAAGGAACTTATTATCACATGTGATGGACCTGCCCAAAGGCAAAAATACTGGCAAATGATCAGAACACAAATAGAAGAAATTGCATAACCAAGAATAGAAATGAGGCCAGAAACCTTTCTACTAGGCATAATAAATGGACAATATGAAAATAAAATAAAATACTTAATCATTCACATAACAACAGCAGCACAAATAATTTTTGCACAAAATTGGAAGAGTAGTGACATACCAACAGAAGATAAAGTAATTAGTAAAATCATGGAATGTGCAGAAATGGACAGACTCACAAAGGAATTACAAAACAGAGAGGAACATGACTACTATCTAGTATGGGAAAAGTGGTACACATGGTTGGAAGATAGAAAAGGGAAAAAAGATTGGGAAATAAGTGGAATGACCTAATATAAAAATAGGAACATACACTACTAATGTAGGTTAACAGTGAATTACAAAGATAAATATAAGAGAAAGACCAACAAGGAGGAGTCAAAAGCACAAATAAGAAAAGACAGTACAATTGCGACAAATTGGATAAGATGTATATTTGAATTCTTATTTACATGTTTACACGTTTTGTATGTTTTGTTGTTATTTGTTTTGTTTTGTCTGTATTTTTAAATAAATAAAAATTTAATAAAAAAAAAGTGGATGCGTGTGGAAGCCTACAAGATGCTGAATGAAATGCACTGAAATTCAATTCTGGAATATCCCTGTTTTAGAGATCAGAAGCATATAATAATACAGGCATACATGTAATAATGTATCACAACTGAAGACATGATGGGAAACATAACAACATAGCAATTAAGTCAAGAAATATTATTTTTGTTTCCCAAATTCATTGTGAGAGAAACAAGCTGTTGTCCAAATCCAAAAACAACCATATTGACAAGGAAAGCAGTACCTGATACATTTCAGTTGTTGAAAATAATAGGCAGAGAAACAATCCTTTTCTTACACACTTCAACCCAAAGTGACTGGGCATGTCCATGATATGCAGTTTGACTATATCAAAAGCTTGTACTGTAAGAAGCTGCAAGTAGCCCCAAATGCATTTTGCATGGGATTTATGTTGCTTTGGAATGAAATCCATGTACTGAAAGAAATCCATGTACTGTACACAATTTATTTTATGGAGATTTTCTCCTATAATGAATTTTAAGGAAGTAATGAATAACTCATTTCCTATACAACAGTTAGGGCAGAAGATTTCCTTCAGTTTCTTTCCATTCTTTACATGCCAATTATGATACACTTTATCAAGTATACGGGACCACATACCAATATTTTTCTCAATAAACAAGCAAAATGTAAAAAGCAGATGCACATATCTAAATACATCAGTAGGCCTGTGTTTGTTTGATTTGCCCAATCTTGGTTTCCTCCGGAGTGACTTCAAACATTTAGAGATGTGTGAGTTCTTTTCATACTCTACATATGAAGAAGGGGTATTTACAGTACAAAACTGCAATGTAAGTCAACGTGATAATCAGACAGACCCTGATCACAAAATCCTGAATTGTTATAAGCACCTTATTAAATAAAATATTTTTCTCTCAAAGATAAAAATATCATTCCCCCACCTCTAGGATCTCAGTTAGTTGCTGAAACAATAATGTTATTGAAAAAGAAAGAAATATTGCAGAAACCAACCAAGATTTCATGATAATAGAACATAGCAGTAGCAATAGCACTTAGACTTATATACTGCTTCATAGTGCTTTACAGCCCTCTCTAAGTGGTTTACAGAGTCAGCTATTGCCCCCAAAAATCTGGATCCTCATTTTACTGACCTTGGAAGGATGGGAGGCTGAGTCAACCTTGACCCTGGTTAGATTCGATCTGCCAAACTGCTGGCAGCTGGTGATCAGCAGAAGTAGCCTGCAATACTGCATTCTAACTACTGCGCCACCGCAGCTCATAATCAAAATTCATAATTTAGAAGTATATAGCTATATTGATTTGGGCCAATGATTACAATCCCCTCTCAGTTAAACAACAGTGACACAGAAAATAATATTGCCAGACAGCAAACAGAGTTCTCAAATATTTGAGAATCAATCAACAACCTTGTCTCATGCTATTCCCATCACTGCCGGCACAACTTACTGAAACCATTTACTAATAAGCTCATTAGGATATTTAGAACGTAAAACATGGTCAGGATGTGTTGAAAACAAGAGGCGGTATAACTGAAATATGTACTCATATTTTAAATCACTTTTGCTGTTACTGTTCTTCTGAAGGAAAGAATTTTTGGGACCATAATCTCTAAAATCTATATTTGGAGAATCAACAGACGGCAGATTTATTTATTCAAACAAATATTTAAATCCAGTCTAAAATTTCCTAACTTTGCAACTGATTGCTTTTGTGTTTCAGCCAGATATTTATATGAATGTTTTATCAATGCTAATAGAGAATTCAGAAGAAGAGCAGATCTATTGCAAATGAGTTTTCTGGCAAATACAAACTGACTAGAACCACCCTAAGTTTCTTGTAAAAAATTGATCACGTTTCCTCTTGTGCTTTGGTACAAGACTAGATTTGGTTTTTCTTCCATGCTTTTTTCTGTAAGCAAGTAGATACTGGAAATGGGCAGTGACTAGAAAATAATAAATTCCTAGTCTCTTAATAATTTACAACATCAAGAATCATTTAGGAAACTATCTCCCTTGTTTCCTAATCAATCACTTACAATCATTGATATTGTAATTGGACAAGGTATTAAAAATCATAAACTAGCTAGTAGAAAAATTCATAATAAACGTAAACATGGAAGCATTTAGAAGTATTATATAGGAAGTTGTAAAAAGTAGGCAGGCCAATGATGGCCTGTTTCATAAGATTTAAATGTATAAATTAGAAATATTTTACTAATCAAAAATTTAAAAAAATATACTTAAAGATGGTTATATAGTCCTGATTTAGACATATAAGCCAGCTGGGTGATTTTGAACCAGCCATTCTCATCCAGCACTATTCACTTCACAGGCTGTTATGGAAAATAGCAGGAGGGAGGGAGGGAGGAGGAAGTTCACCGCCTTGATTAAGTTATAAAAATAATAAAGCAGTAAAATAAAATAGTAATAATGAATATGCCCTTATAATTTTAAATAATGTATTTTTGGAGTTATTTTTCCTTTATAAATCATACAAAACTTAGCTAGTCATAACCAATAAAAAGCTGCATTAAAAGCACTTGAATCATTCAGCTTTTTTGAACAAGACCTATCAGCAATATAAAGATATTTCTTTCTTAATTCAAAAGGTTTTAATATAAAACATACAGTTTTTCCCCCTTTAAAAAAAAAATCCAGTAATATTGCCAAATTTAGGAATAACCAAGACATGTATGAATTTAATTCATTAAATTTAATAGCTTTGGGAAGGAATATCTTAAAATAATTTTAAATACTTTTTAGAGCTTGCCATTTTTTGAAAAAAAAAGACATCAGAGATATAGCAAGTATGTTGATTTTCTTCCTCTTTAAAATTTCACGTAATCAGTCTATAAACTTTTTTTTTTAAATCATTAATTAAAGAATCTAATCAGAAATCTTCTGAGAACAATGTGTGGGGGAATCACTTAGAATATCATAAATCCAAACTTCGTTCTATTCTTTTTTAGCATTATTTATATTCTGCTTACCCAAGCAATTCTAGGCAACAGGTTGTGCAAAACTAAAGCATCCATACCAGGGGTGAAATGCTCCCGGTTCGGACCGGATCGCCTGATCTGGTAGCGATGGCGGTGAGCGGTTCAGAGGACCGGTAGCAAAAATCCCTGCACACCCCCCCACATGCCCAGTTGAGCAGCGCAATCATCAGAGGCTTTTTAGAAAACTTTTAAAAGCATTTTTTCTACAACTTCTTCGGCCCCGAAAAAATGCTTTTAAAAGTTAAAAAAAAAAAAAGATCATGTGGCTCAGCTGAGATTGTCAGAGGCTTTTAAAAGCATTTTTTCTACAACCTCCTGGGCCAAAGAGAGTGTAGAAAAAATGCTTTTAAAAGCCTCTGACAATCCCAGCTGAGTTGCCTGACCGTCAGAGGTTACAGAAAAAATGTTTTTAAAAGAAAAAAAAAAGTTGGCCAAGCCCACCCAGTCACATTACCCCACCCCCACCAAGCCATGCCCACAGAACCAGTAGTAACAAATTTTACATTTCACCACTGATCCATACACTCTTGATCACACTAAAACTGTAATTCTTCTGTTTGAAGCTAAATTCTTCCTCACTAAACACCCTCCGAGACAGGAGCATTTTATCCAACTTCTTAAAAACCAAAAGGTGGAACATAAATTACCATCCAGGGGCAAGCTACTTAAGGGAACCTTTGCCGGATCTTAAGCCTGTCGTTGTTTCTAAGGTGCACATTCATGGCATCCTCTTCTAGTTAGACCATGTAGGTGAACAGTTTTTACTCATCACAGAATCTTCATCACTTTAAATTTGGAACACCTTGCCACAGGAGGTGAAGTCTTCCTTAAAACTTGGCTATGCCATTTGGCATGGGGCCCTGAAGGAGAAGCTTTGGCTGGAGGTGACTAGTGTAGTAACAGAGAAGCTACCACTACCCCTCCGCTCTAAATCAATAGGGTTTTAGTTTTAATCTCCTGTAATTTTAATCATCATTTTAAGTCTGTTTTATATATTTCAAAATTGTTTTTATTTCAGTATGTTTTATTATGCTGTAAACTGTTCAGTGCCCTCTCGCACCACAAGATGAGCAGCGTATAAATTTGACAAATAAATAAAATTAATGTTTAAAAGACATTCTTATTTCTTGGCTTCAAGATATGTGACAGACATTACTCCTCCATGAAAAAATGTACTTTTAAGAAAGATTAATCCGGATTACTGTATAATTTCAGCAGGGGTTATATCTTTATTGAAACTGGGGATCAACGCAGTACAAAACCATCATATAGCCAGAAGTTTCAAAGAAAGGAACTGATTAATCATTCCTTTTTCCTATTCAGGAACTCTGAAAAAATATGACAGCAGGAAAAGAGGTAAATTAATTATGAATAACCATTATCTACTTTACTCCCATCAAAGACTAAACCATCAGTAAATTACTCAGTATTTTTCATCCTGAATCCTGAAAGTCTTGCAACTTTCCATCCTCTACCAGTGATTCATTTCAAACTAAACAAAATATGGATTTTAGTCTCCTCTTTGCTTTTGCCTTTTAAAATTTCTGAATAAAATCTTCTGCAAGCCTGTATTGTCCACCATATTTGATAGAGTGCATTTTTATATGGTTAAAAATGGAAGTACTTTTTTTTTTGCCACTTCATAAAAGGGAAAGAAAACCCTGGTATGCTATACTTATAGCAGCATGCAAAGCCACTACTGATGTGAGTTTTGTGCTAGGGTACTTTTCAAATCTCCTCCTCTTCTTGAATACACACAAGCTGAAATGCCTAGAGCTCTTTCCCTCTAATATTTTTTTCACTAGATAACTGCACAATGTAAAGCAGAGGCAATCGTAGCAGGCATAGGAAAGCTGGAAACTATACAATGAAAGGAAACCCCTATAATTGTACTTTCCCAATATAGTCAAGTCATCAAGTTCTTTGCGGTAAGTTGTGTATATTATTTGCATTTCAATAGAAAGCATTCTCTCTCTTCTAATCCTTTCTTTTCTTCTGAAATCACCAAGTACCTCTGACTAAGAAAGTATTACTATGCAAATTAGTGCATTCAGACAGATTGGTGCAGAGACTCCAAGTAAGTATTTTACACAGTATAGGAACACTGCTTTTTTGTTAAACAGCAAAATCCTGTCACTGAAGGCACTCCAAGATTTCATGGATAACACCATTTACACTGAAGGGATCTATCTACCTATCTACCTATCATTCATCCATGCATTCATCCATGCATCCATCCATCCATGCATCCATCCATGCATCCATCCATCCATCCATCCATCTATCGATTTCTCTATAATCTATCCACCCACCCACCCATCCACCTACTTACCTCCCAATTTCTCTATCTCTTTATCTATCTTTCCAACTGTATGGTTTGGCTGGCTTTTATAACACCAACCTATTCTGGAAACTAAAGTACTGTATGGACCTAAATGGTAATTGACATTTTAAAAGTGAATATGCAGTTTTCAGTAGAATTTATCTCAATGTATTTTCCCTTTTAGTTTGATTTAATTTTGAAAATGTCAGTGCCTGCTTACTTTATAAATGCAGGACCATTTTAAGGAAAGAAGGAAGGAAGGAAGGAAGGAAGGAAGGAAGGAAGGAAGGAAGGAAGGGAAGAGGGAGGGAGGAGGAAGAAGAGAGAGGGAGGGAGAGAGGGTGGAAGGAAGGAAGGAAGGAAGGAAGGAAGGAAGGAACAAATACAGTCTGATGGGTAATGTAATTCTGAAAGTCGATTAATTAAAAAATGTTACTGATCTCAGTGTTTCTACAATTAAATACTGTTCTGAAACTATCTTCATAAACTTGTTATCCCAACAGTTAATGTACATAACTGAAAGAATACTTTTTCAGACTTGGAGATAGGGAGAAATTCATAAATTTCTTATAGGCAGTAGAATCTGCTGCAGTCAGAAACGTAACACATTCAAAAGGTATTTCCATATCACTTTTTTGCACCAATTTATTACCAGTTCCAGGGTCTTTTGATACTACATCATGATGTTATCCTTTTGAAGAGTAATCTATGATTCTTGTCTAGTTTATTGGAAATCGTAGCAAAGATGGTATTTTTCTTAGCTGCCCTATTGCAGACCTTTTGAATGGTCGGTTTTCCTTGGCAGAATTCTTTTCTTGGAGAAAAAAGAGGTATGGGGACATGCAGAAAAAATATTTTCCTACAAATGTTCAATACAACTATATTTTTCAGTCTTCTAATGACTTGGTAAAGTTGATGCAAACGAATTAAAATACTTGTGATGCCTGGATTACAATTAATTAATGTTTAGGACCATCCTATGTGCAGCTTAATACTGCTAGAAGACAAATCTTATATAGAATCAGAAATATATTCTACCAATGGCATCTTTACAAGACCAATTTAACAATTTACTATTTTCAATTTCATACTCCATCAAGCAAAAAAACAACAACCCGTTCACGTTGAAATACAAACAAAAGCCTTAAGAAAGAAATGTTGATTCATCTGAACAAGGTTCTCCTTTCTTCCTCCTCCTTCCCTCACCTCCTACCCAAGAGATCAGGTTGTATATTTAGGCAGAAAGTGAAAAAGGATATTTAGGGATGCTTACATTTTCTAAAATTGCCAATAATATCAGCAACAATTATTAGAATAGGAATTATTTAATTCATTACTGTTTAATTAATTAAACAGCTATAATGAATTAAATAGCTCTATTGTTTTATGGCTTTCATTGACATTTCTATTTTTACAATAAATCTTTGGCATTATGATATACTTTAACAAAAATATATGATAATACATTTTATTCATACGCGCACAAACACACACACACACACACACACTAATGAAGACAGAAGAAATCAGTTTTGTATTTCTTTATTTTATATTCTAAAATATGTAGCAATATATTTTTGCTCTTACCCCAAAGGCCATACTAGGAAGGCCAGTAAAATTACCTTGTTTAAAACACAAAGCACTGAAAGGATTATATTGCTGCAATATCAAAATTGTCCTGAACAAAAGGAAGACATTATGTACTTTCAGTTATTAAACACTTTGAAGTTAAATCAGTGGCACAACATCCCTGTGGAGCCAAGTTGGTCTTCTTGTCAAGTTTTTGTCCTGTTGGAACAATCTAAATTTTTAAAGTAGTTTTTCAGATGCTCCAACAGTGTGTCAATTCTGCTTTATGAATGGAAGCAGATAGTGTAGGCTAGAGTACTTTTGACAAAGACTATTGCTACTTATAACGGTTTTAGCCCCTTAATGCTGGTGTATAAATATCAAACCACTTGGAAGAAAATTAGATCTGGCAAATTAACGTTATTTGGGTTCTTCTATTTGGTTTCTCCAAATTAGAAGAAACAAGTACCCTCTCTAAAGATATGTATCATGTTGGCAAACTTTTTTGGCACCGAGTGCCGAAATGGGAGCACATGCGCACGAGGGGGGGGGCCACTGCCAGAAACCAGAAGAGCAGCTTCCTGGAGTGCATGCTGAGTTTCCAGTTTCTGGTGTTGGCATGTGCGCCGGTCACCTGGTCTTTTGGTTTCTGGCCCGCATGCATACATGAAGACCAGCAGCTCAGCTTCCTGGTCCGTGCATGTGCGCCAGGAAGCTGCTCTTCCGGTTTCTGGCGCTCCCACATGTGCAAAGATCAGCTAGCCAGCGTGCATGTATGTTTTCTACTATTGGTCAAAGAACAAAATAAATGATTAACTGGGTGGACATAATGGAATATTACCAGGAATTACCAATGAACCCAGGGCTAAGCCCTTAATATGCAAGCAATATCTTCCATAAATGTTGAATTTCAGCTTCCATTCAGCTTCCACAATTTCTCAGTTTCCATAGCAGGAACACAAATATCCCAAGTCAAAGGCTCTTCTTTGTCTATGCAAATGCCTTTGCCAACGAGAAACTGCTGCATGGTTAAGATAACAACTTGTCAGCTCAATGTTATTCCAATATATGTAACGGGACACAGATGATTGTTCAACTGATTTATATTAATTACCTTAAACTATATATGGATATATAAGTGGGAAGGTTGAAATGAAAACACAAAAACTGAAACCAGTAAAACAACATAGTCAATACTTGATCATTTAAAGAACCATTTTTATGCTGCACAGTTTTTGGCAAGACTAAGACTAGGATTGGAAGGGCAGATTTGTCTAAGCATCAATGGCTACGCAAGCCTTCAAATAAGATGAGTCAATGTATTTAAAGTATGCTTTTCTGTGTTCTAATACAAGTAGTTCTCAACTTACAACAGTTCGCTTAGTGACAATTTGAAGTTACAACAAGAAAAGTTGTAAAATGGGGAAAAACCTCACTTAACAAATTTCTCACTTAGCAACATAAATTTTGGGCTCAATTGTGGTCATAAGTTGAGGACTGCCTTTACTTTGGAATAAGTACTTTCCAAAAGGGAAAAAGTTCAACTCCCCTAAATTTAACATATGGGAGGGTATCACACTGGGAAAGAGTAAATTGGAATGAACCTAATTGAGAAATCATTTGCAGATTACTCTTTTCATTTTAACTGTAAGCCATCATATTCAATAAATTACAATCATTTTCTTCAGTAGAACTTATGTACCACTAAAGCTGATTGAGCAACAAACCTAACAATATAATTGTAATACTCTGGAACAAAACTATCAAGAAAAATATGGACCAGGTTCTTAATATATAATAAATAAGCTGAAATCTGAAACCATTCCCAGGAAGAAAAGGAGAGTAGAGGGAACAGGATTGAATGTACCTTTTAAAAAAATGTAAACTTCTAAAAAAATTCTTCCAATATGAATAATTTTTCAGATCTTGATTTCCATATATGTCACACCATGGAAAATTCTGGCTTGCATAGTTTTACATCAGCCAAAGATACATTAAAAGGAACAGGGCAATGCAAAGAATGCCAGCTCTTTTCCAAAAGTCTATCCTAGATTTGACTGCTGACAATCCGGAACTGTATTATTGTTACTTGGCTGTCCTTGGGATAAATCTAGCATGTCCTACCCCCTGCTATTTTAAGCACTATCAAACCTTTGTGGTTGCGTCAATTGGCACTCAATGTAAGCGAAGTGAAATTTGAAATCTGGGGAACACAATCACTTCTGGAAGAGGGGAAGATCTTTGCTGTTGTTATGCTATTGCAATAGTTGGTTTTCATCACTCAGGGAAGAACATAAACATTTGGATACCAAAAGATGACTCCCTCCCTCCCTCCCTCCCTCGGAGACATTACTGCTCTTACTTTCTCCGCAAGAATCACCATATGAGACAGGTTTGGTTGACAGAGAATGACTGGTCGAGAGCCACTGTGTGAGTTTTTCTGGGAATTTGATTCACTTCTCATCAAAGAAGTTTCTTCAGCCTCTTGGATGAGAAGCCTTCAAAGAAAAACCAGAAAGTCCAGTTGCCTCTTGAAAAACCACCTTTGGAACAACCATGACCTGGATAACTAAGAATCTCCAAATACAATAGGTTGGATATTTATAGATACATTGAGGTTTGCTACAGAAAATCACTACTACAGGTGTGATACCAGCTGACAGTTAACATGCAGGTAGATTTCAAGGCATTGGTTGTCATCATCAAAACGTCACATTACTCAAGATCTGAATATCTCCATATTTACTCCTCTCTGAGTAAAATCTGCCTGTCCAATATGGGAAGAAAGCACCCCAGAAATGAAGGAATGCCATCTTCAAGAACTCTACAGCTTTTCAGAGAAGATTTGCCTTCTCTAATCATTTTTTATTTCTAATTTTCTTATATTAATAGTGTAAGTTGCTAAAAGTTTATTCCTACAACATGAGTTGTAGGAATAAACAACCAAACAAACTAAGAAGGGTACATTCTATCTTGCCATTTTTCACTTCACAGTTCCCACTAAAGAAACTAATCAAACCACCTTTCTAAGGTACTTTTCTCCTCATAGGGGTTTATCCAAATTTACCATTCTATATTTTGAAAGGCAGTCCTTAAAACAACTGTCATCTAACTGAACAGTTATTTCCTATTACTATCAGGCAAAACCGATTTTTGTAGGATATTAAATCCTATAGGAAATACAATATATTCACTAATCCAGCAATTTACGTTTGGAGGCATATCTGAATGCATGATTTGGCTTATTCATTGAATGGATACAGTTAACAACAGCATTACAACAACAACAGACTTCCATTCAATCCATCTCAGTTTATGATATAGATGCTCTCCATTTAAGAATTGGATCGGACCTTTCTGATAAGACATTCTCTTTTTCTTTCCACAACTGTGGCATTCTGATGTAGTCAGACTTTAATATATCATAGCACTGAGGGTTGCAGAATTGTAAGGTTTCCACCCCATGTCAAGATATTCCTGTGGAATAGCATGCAGGTTTCACAATGCATTCATTTGCTGGTATAAACAACACACGCATGCAAACTTCTTCAACCATGTTGTCTTTGGGGCTTTGTCTGCCCAAGTGTGCTATTACATCATGCAGGCAAGCTAGCAATCACCATGTATTTATTTATTTATTTATTTAATTAAATTTTTATACCGCCCTTCTCCAAAATAGGACTCAGGGCGGTGCACAGCCAAGGTAAAAACAAGACATATATACAAACATGGTGAATCTAAAAAACTATTTAAAATAATTAAATGTTTTGGCCGAATTAAAACCATTTCCAATTTAAAATCAATTTAAAAATTAAAAAATTTGGTCAAGCCAGCCCAGCTTGTTGGAATAAATAGGTTTTTAGGGCCCGACGAAAAATCCGGAGGTCTGTTATTATGCGTAATTCTGGGGGGAGGGTGTTCCAGAGGGTAGGCGCCACCACAGAGAAGGCTCTCCCCCTGGGGGTCGCCAGCCGACATTGCCTGGCGGACGGCACCCTGAGGAGGCCCACTCTGTGTGAGCGTACTGGCCGGTGGGAGGCTATTGGTGGCAGAAGGCGGTCTCGTAAGTACCCCGGCCCTAAGCCATGGAGCGCTTTAAAGGTGGTCACCAACACCTTGAAGCGCACCCGGAAGACCACCGGGAGCCAGTGCAGCTCGCGCAGGAGAGGTGTCACGTGGGAGCGCCTCGTCGCCCCCATGATCCCCCGCGCGGCCGCGTTCTGGACCAGCTGGAGCCTCCGGGTGCACCCCAGGGGGAGCCCCATGTAGAGAGCGTTGCAGTAGTCCAGGCGGGAGGTGACGAGGGCCTGAGTGACTGTGCGTAGGGAGTCCCGATCTAGAAAGGGACGCAACTGGCGTATCAGGCGAACCTGATAAAAAGCCCCCCTGGCCACGGCCGTCAAATGATCTTCCAAGGACAGCCGTGCGTCCAGGAGGACGCCCAAGTTGCGAGCCCTCTCCGTGGGGGCGAGTGATTCACCCCCAATAGTCAGCGATGGCGTCAGCTGGCTATATCGGGACGCCGGAAGCCACAGCCACTCGGTCTTGGAGGGGTTGAGTTGGAGCCTGTTTCTCCCCATCCAGGCCCGCACGGCCTCCAGGCACTGGGACAACACTTCAAGGGCATCATTGGGGTGGCCTGGGGTGGAGATATACAGCTGGGTGTCATCAGCGTATTGATGGAACTCCACCCCGAAGCCACGGATGATCTCACCCAGCGGCTTTACATAAATGTTGAACAGAAGGGGCGAGAGTACCGACCCTTGTGGCACCCCACAAGCAAGGTGCCTCGGGGTCGACCGCTGCCCCCCTGTCAACACAGATTGCGACCGGTCGGAGAGGTAGGAGGAGAACCACCGCAAAACGGTGCCTCCCACCCCCAACCCCGCCAACCGGTGCAACATGATACCATGGTCGATGGTATCAAAAGCCGCTGAGAGGTCTAACAGGACCAGGATAGAGGAATGACCCCTATCCCGGGCCCTCCAGAGATCATCCACCAATGCGACCAATGCCGTTTCCGTGCTGTGCCCAGGCCGGAAGCCGGACTGGAGCGGGTCTAGATAGACAGCTTCATCCAGGTACCGGGGAAGCTGTTGCGCCACCACACTCTCAACAACCTTCGCAACGAAGCGAAGGTTGGAGACTGGACGATAGTTAGCCAAAACAGCCGGATCCAGAGAGGGCTTCTTGAGGAGGGGCCTCACCACCGCTTCTTTCAAAGCGGCCGGCAGGACCCCCTCACCCAAAGAAGCGTTAACAATCATCTGGAGCCAGCCTCGCGTCACCTCCCGGGAGGCCAGTACCAACCAGGAGGGACACGGGTCCAATAAACATGTGGTCGCGTTCAGCCGTCCCAGGATCCTGTCCATGTCCTCGGGAGTCACAGGATCGAACTCCCCCCAGATAACACTCTCAAGACCTGCCTCAGTCATCCCGTCCGGACATACCCAGTCAGAGGCCAGCCCTTCTCGAATCTGAGCGATTTTGTCATACAGATATTGCACAAAATCCTCAGCTCGACCCTGCAAGGGGTCATCCCGCACTTCCAGATGGAGGAGGGAGCGGGTCACCCTAAACAGGGCGGCTGGGCGATTATCTGATGACGCGATAAGAGCGGCAAAATAGCTAGTTTTCGCCGCTTTTATCGCCACTAGGTAGGTCTTAATATGAGACCTCACCCGTGTTCGGTCAGATTCGGAGCGGCTGGTCCTCCAGCTACTCTCCAGGCGTCTTTTCCGGCGCTTCATCTCTCTAAGCTCCTCGGAGAACCAAGGAGCTAGGTGAGTTCGGTGCCGGGTCAGAGGCCGCAAAGGCACGACTCGGTCCAAGGCCCCGGCAGCCACACTGTCCCAGGCGGCCACCAGGTCTTCCGCCGAGTCATGAGCCAGAATCTCAGGAAATGGCCCAAGCTCCATCTGGAACCTATCAGGGTCCATCATGCGCCTGGGGCGGAACCACCTTGTCGGTCCCGCCTCCCTGCGGCAGGGTGCAGCGGTTAGAAAGTCCAGTCGAAGGAGCGAGTGGTCAGACCATGACAAGGGTTCGATGACTATATCCCCTATATCAAGGCCACTCAACCACTGACCAGAGACAAAAACTAAGTCCAGAGTGTGTCCCCCTGTGTGAGTGGGGTCATGAATTAACTGAGTAAGGTCCATGGCCGTCATGGAAGCCATGAACTCTCGAGCCACCTCAGACGTTTCACCGATGGATGGCAGGTTAAAGTCCCCCATGATGGCAAGTCTGGGGGTAGCCACCGCCACCTCGGCTATAACGTTAAGGAGCTCGGGCAGGGCCGTTGCCACGTGGCAGGGAGCCAGGTACGTGACCAACAAGCCCATCTGTACTCCATGACCCCACTTCACAAAGAGGGACTCACATCCGGCTATCTGTGGAACAGTGGTCTCCCTTGGATCTAGACCTTCCTTTATAATAACCGCCACCCCCCCCGCCCCTGCCCTGAGCCCTCGGTTGATGAAATGCACGGAAGCCTGGTGGGCATATATCCACGAGGGGGGCTCCCCCCTCATGGCCCAACCAGGTCTCCGTAATGCCCGCCAGGTCCGCCTCCCCCTCCTGAATAAGATCGTGAATGAGGGGGGCTTTATTAACAACGGACCTGGCATTGCACAGCATCAGCCGGAGGCTCTGGCCCTGAGAATCTGGACAGCCTGGGGAACAAGAAAAGCATTGGGGGCCGGAGTGCGCAATCGCTCTAAGATAGCGAGTGCGCATTCCCCGCACATGATATGGTCCCCAGCTTCCGCCATATCTGCCCCTCCCACTCACTATGCTGATGGAACAGCCCTCTTCAAATCGAACTCCAACCCCCTCCCCGACCTCCGGTTCTGCGTCCCTAGTGTCGCAGCCCTTCGCTAAGGCTGGTCTTGAACCCAGTGGATTTCCCCCAGAACCCACCCTAATCCCCCCCGAACCCCTTAAAATTTTTGTTAAAAACCCACTAAAAAACCCACTTAAAAAACCCCTCAAACTCTTCTTAGCCGCATGCCATCTCTCGGGGCTCCAACGCCCGTCATCAAGATAGGCCCTCGATAACGAAGAGGGCCAAGCCTGCGAGAGGGGGGAGTCTCGCAGGGCACGAAGGTCATTCCCCGAATACATCAACGTCAAGGGAGGTGATAATTCATGGCCAATAGCCAGGGGCCAATTTGATGTTAACACAGTCAGAAGGAGTGGAATGCCAGATTTCAATAGAGTTCCATTGGAGCATGTGAGACCTCAGTGCCCTCTCACGGCAATGGCGGGAGTAAAATGCTGTTTCGATCCGGCAGGGGTGACCCAGCCCCCCTCTCACGGCGGCTGGTCAACCACGATCGTCCAGAAGGCCGGAATTGAGACAGTAGTTATAGACCCACTCCACCACGACTTGAATCCCCAGATGTAAACCTCCATTCAATGGAGGGAAAGAATGGGATCAGGTCAGTCCACAAAGTCCAAGCAGGCTCAAATAGCGGAGATCATAACCGTCATTACCTCCGGGGAGGTCAAGATGGCACCTAGACCTGGAGATGAATTGTTCAGCAGGCATATCCAGCATGACATCACCACATACAGGGGGGGGGAGAGCGAAAAGGAGAGCAGAGGCAACAAACTCCATAGGGGGAAAACCCCTCAGTCATAGTCCAGCTCTCCCCTGGCCCCTCCCAGATCTTCTTTGCAGCCATGCTGCTTGCCTCGCCCAACCTCGCCCAGCCTCCATAAGTCCACATGGAGGCCTCTGGGATGACCGAGGGGCCAAAACAACGCCCCACGGTCGCCCAGGAGATCCAAAACGGCCAGTGAGCGGCTGCCAACCTCTCCGACGCTCCCACGCACCAAACTATGGCGGCTTCTTTCTTGTCCCGGCGGCCGCCATTTCCACGCCGCCAGCATCGCCGTCGCCGCCGCTGCCAGCCTCCCCGTCCCTACCTCGCCCCCCTCTCCGCCCCTAGCACATGTCCAGGGCGGATTGGGTTGGCGAGGATCCCAGCGAGGGTGCTGCATCGCCGCCGCCGCGGCGCCGGCGCCGTCATCCTGGCTCTGCCGCCTTCGCAAGGAAAATCCGCCGCCGCCCTCCTCCTTCGGGCCGCTCTCGCCGTCCTGCGGTCTCCGCAAGCCTCAAGGACACTCTAAGAGGCCGGAGACCCCTCAACAGAGAGCCCCAACACTCCTCCAGCTGGGCCAGGGCTGCAGCGGTCGAAATTCAGCCCTCCAGAGGCCCCCTGGAGCCATAATCACCCCCCCGAGGATCACCCGGATCACAGGGAAGCTGCCATCTTGCGCATGCATAAAAGACAGCACCCAGGAACATCTTGTGAATATGCTTTGTTCCTCGAAAGTTCCTAGAACATTATAAAAACTCCATTAATTGCATTAATTTACCTCACTGTTTCAAACAACGGGTAACTAACTATTTAAATTAATGTGTATGACAACAATGCCATTCTGTGAAAGGCAGCATCAAATATGTTTGTCTATTTACTGTAAATATCACGTGACTTAAAGATCCATTTATAAAATGCTAAGCTACTTGACACATCTTAGATTTAGGGTCATTCATTAAAGCAGCAAAAAGGAATAAACACTGTCTAGAAAGTTTTGTGATGGAGCCATTAGTCTCTCAGTTTTCAATGAGCAACTTTTGTTAAGATATCATGTCATGATATAAAACAAATATTCTGGATTTTAGGCTTGGGAAATCTAGGTAATGAAATTTACCACAGAATTTAAAACATAAGTCATTATCCAAAGCTACAAAACCAATGCAGACCCTTTAATCCTCCTAGCTTCTGTCAGAAAATATCCCTTTTTCTGGCAAATTTGATGAACAGCAGAGTCGTTACTTTGGTTGTTGGAGGTCACAAATAGACAGTTATGGCTCAGAGTCCTGGGTATTACCGTAACTGAGTTATGAAGAACTGTCTACACTTAAGGCTACTTTTAGCAATTATTATGTCTCCCTCCACCCAAAAATATGCAGCAATACAGTACTATTGCCCTATTATATTAGCAAATAATCCAAACTATGACTTAAAAAGAACCCTTATACATAATTCACTAAGGCATTAAAACATTGCTAAGATAAGATAGCTCAGATACTGGTTTTATTTTTTCATAGCTGTGCCAGCTAAAAATAATGCTGAATCATTAGTTACACAATACTTTGCTTAGAAACCACGGATGGTAAATAATATTTTAATAATTGACTTACCAGACCATAGATACAACAGCTTTTAAAACAAAATCAATTATCAACTGGCATTCTATTGCATTCTTAATATATAATCTGTGGACCTCACATGAAACTTCTGTGTAATTTCCAATATTGAGGAATACATTTATTATTGCTCTTTAATTATTAAAAATAAATGTAATAATTGAGGTAAACTGCCAAGAGATACTTCTCTACAGAAGGTAAGATAGTTATGATTTTGTTTGTGAGGATATTCAACTAGTCAGAGTACTACAATACACATATTAGGATGTAAGGAATGCAGTTGGCAAGGCACAAACCTGGGTTTCCAAGACAAGACAAGTATGAGTATCTTTCAAGGCTATAAAGCACACATTTGTTGATTTGGAAAGGCAAGAGGGAAAAGGCAGAAGTTAAACTCTGGGAAATAAACCTATACAACGAGTTTGATTTTTGTGTACTGCATGGACAAATCCTCAGTTTGTATGCGGCTTAATTTGCAATAAAGGAATTAATTGAGCTGGATCAAATCTCAGAGCCTTCTGCTAGGTAAACTAATCCTGACCATGTAAAATGTCTGGAGAGCTGGGGTTTACAGCTGAATTTGATTCACTTCTCATCAAAGTGCTGAACCAAGTACAAAACCTGATAGACCATGAGCTTGTGAATGTTTTTATCAGGAATTCAGTGAAGATGTTTACTCTCAAGAAAAAGGCCAAAAGAAAAGATTCTTCGGGATATATCTTTCTCCATTTTGAAATACTGTATATCTTTCCTGTTTTCTGTTATCCCAATAATAAACTTGCCCTATTTCCAAATTCTTTCTGTACGTAAGCAATTGGGAGGGAACTACAAACATGCATACACAGACACAAAAGAAAAATTTCAGTATATATTTAAGGTTCTGATTACTACCAGGCACTTCTACTTTTCATTTCCATATGCATCATCTTTACGTTTCTGTGCTGCACTCTGTCTTAGCAGGGATCACCTGGATACCTGACAAATCCATTAGTAAGGCTTTACTTGATCTAGGATTAAGCTAGAATTTATATTTAGAAGTCACAATAAAGAAGAAAGTTCATCCAGGAATGCATACTTTATCCATCCCCTATTTAAAAAAAACACAAAGACCTCTACCGGATAATGTAAGAAGTAAGACTGCATGCTCTCATTAGAGATCAACTTGGTTCGACGGTGGTATTTTCTTTTTCGGGCATAACCATAAATTTTTTGTACAATGCCAACAGAACCATTTTTTCATAATACGTATCTATTTATTTTTTTTAATTTTTGATTTATATGCCGCCCTTCTCCGGAAACTCAGGGCGGCTTACAATGTGTTAAGCAATAGCCTTCATACTTTTGTATATTTTATACAAAGTCAGCTTACTGCCCCCACAAACTGGGTCCTCAATTTACTTACCTTAGAAAGGATGGAAGGCTGAGTCAACCTTGAGCCTGGTGAGATTTGAACTTACAGTAATTGCAGACAGCTGGTGTTAATCACAATGCTATCAGTCTGCTGAGCCACCAGGCCCTTCCTTTATTTTGTGAAATAATATGTAACTAGGAAGGAAAGAAAGATGATAACACTGTTTATAGTGCTCCATCTGCTTTATTATCAGGCCTGCTTTATTGCCAGCAGGCTTTCAAAACTTTGTTATTTATCTCATTTGGTTTGTCATAGGAACATTGACCTAACTGAACTCATCACCCAGGGCTAAAACTGTGAGATGTAAATGCCTTATTCCCTAATGTGTAAATAATGTATATATGGGACATCGGGGGTTAACTTATTCTTTGGTTCCTAATGTATTCATAATTCACCACTCCCATTCTTGGCTCCACCCCTTGTATATATAAGGAGCCACCTTCACCATTTTCCTTGCTTCTATCTGTGAATATTCAGTGAATATAGAATGCCTGTTATAATTAAAGAGAAATATATTTAAACCTCTAACTCTTATTATCATTATTGAGTCTGATCCTGAAAATATTGCAACAAGCTGGTAGCAGAGGATGGTTAATTGACTCAATAAATACTTAAAGATGTCTAAGAAAGATAGGCCCAACACCAGGGCCTACAGCAAAGAAATAGAAACTGAACAAGAAATAATCAACGAATCCACAAACGCGATTTCGAGAGAATCCGAAGAATACACCACTGAAGAAGAAGAACTAATAAATGAAAATAATGACCAGGAGGAAATCGAAATAGAAAATAACGAACTCAGGTCAGAGATATTAAAACTATTAAAAAGCCAGAAGAATGATGAAAGCCTCATCGCGAATC
The DNA here is from genome assembly GCF_029215685.1 of Pituophis catenifer annectens. Classification (NCBI taxonomy): domain Eukaryota; kingdom Metazoa; phylum Chordata; class Lepidosauria; order Squamata; family Colubridae; genus Pituophis; species Pituophis catenifer. The sequence goes on from NW_027256883.1 coordinate 36,139,369, forward strand.
TCCAAGAAATGCTGAAAAACAGCGGAGCAGCGAGAGAGAAAAACATTGCTAAAGAGAAACCCAAAGACCAAAAAACTGTGAGTGATATGACTACAGAGAAAGTCGTTATGAAAAAGAAAAGATGTGATCCCGCGCGAAATTTTGAATGGCAGCCATCTTGGTTCCAACAAGCCTCCAAAGTGTGCGAAGCAGAGCCAATCAAAATGCTCAGTTCAAAATTTCTGGCGCGAAAAACGTTATCAGACAACGAAAGCGAAAAGGAAGATTCAAACTCTTCAGAAGAACCAGAATCAGAAAGCGAAGACGACTTAACGAAATCCCAAGTAAAGTCAGCAATGAAGACGCTTTTTGCTGCATTTGGGCCAAAATTAAAAATTTCCAAAGCGACAACGAAGAAGCTAGAGAACAAGCCGATACCTCAAGACCTGCACGCTCCCATCCTGACTTCGAGAGCGACGACGCCCGAGCCCAGAGAGCCATGTCGATTCCGCCCTACACCGCAGACCGGATCAAGTACCAACGCACACAAAAGAAAGAAAAGAGCAGTCGCCGCCATCAAAACTCCTAAAACCGAGCCAGAAACCGACTCGTCTGAAGAGGAGCGGAGCGAGCGAGCTGCAATGGAGAGAACCTTCCACGACGACGCCAAAGAAGAAATGAGCAACGCGCATGTGCGAAACTACGTAGACGGTCCGGAAAGACTTGAACTGGCCAGAGAACCGCGCAGACTCGTTGCGAGCATCCCCATGCCGTTTTGCAATTTCCTGCACTTGCGAGACCACGGACTACCTCAGGTTGTAAGTAATGGACAAAATAATGTGGGAAACTTACCCAGTGACTTCCCAAAACTTAGAGTTGATGGCATTAATTTGCAAGAATGGTATCAACAGCTCCAGGTTGTCTTTATGAAAGAAAATTTGCTATTCTTTATCACTAGTCCTCCAAGAAGACCTTGGACTTTAAAAATAGATTGTTTACATCATAGAGCATTTTTCTTAATAATATCTAGCGTGTCTCCTGCAATGTATCATAGCATCAAACCAAACCTAACTGTTTCAGAAATAATTCAATGCATGTTTAATCTGTTTCACAGCGATAGTGTAGCTACCACTACAAGAATGTCTAAGGATTTCTTTTCTTCCAGAGTAAAACCAGGGGTTTCCATAAGTGAGCATTTGATATCTCTAAACAAAATAAGAGCTGAGCTGCATTTGAGGGGGGAAGTGATTTCAGATCAAACAATGAAAAGTGTTATTATCAATTCACTTGATTCATCATGGGATAGTTTTATGTCACACTTAGACACCATCAATCTAGGATATTTATCCATAGAAAGTCTATCTAACAAATTGATAGCAGAAGACAATTCAAGAAAAAATCGTTCCAGCAATCACACAGAACACAAATCTTTTAGGAAGGTAGCTTTCCAGGAAAAATACAATGAAGCTTTTAAATGCCATAATTGTGGGTCCAGGGAACACAATAGAAGAGACTGTCCCAAAATCTCAAAGGAGAGACATAGGTCAGAGTATAGGAGCAAATACAATTATAGACAGTCTTCCACAGATAGACATAAATATAGAAGCCCACCAAATTACAGAGATAGTAGAGGGGGTAGAGAAAATTCAAAAGAGAGAAAATCTGGTTCACTGAATGGACTAAATAAACAAGACAGCACTAAAACACAACAAAATGAGAACAATAATTGGCTTATTGATTCTGGGGCAACCAACCACACCACTAATAACAAAAATATATTGTCTTCATTTACAGAAGATAAATTTGTAATAAAGGTAGCTAATCAAGAAAAGGTTCAAGTATTAGGCAGAGGAAATGTGACCTTGCCTGGCCTAGGAAAAATAGAGGGGGTATTGTTAATTCCAGAAATACCTCATAACATACTAAGTGCCATAAAACTAAGCAGAGATTCTGACATCAATATAGTTTTCTCAAAGGGGAAAGCAACTTTAGAGAAGGACAAAATAAATGTAGGCACTGTGATGATTAAAGGAGGCCTACCCTATCTAATAACAAAAGAAAGATGGTTACATAACATTGATTCAAATATGGAAGATTGTATTGAGGCAGATGATGAAAATGTTAGTAACAGTGACAATGATGAATGTAAAATATCTCATGATCACGCAAATACACACAATGAGAAGAAACCAAGAATAGGTAAACCAATTCATGATGAGTGTGCTCACATCTTGCATAGGAAGTTAGGACATGCAAGTTTTCCTGTAGTACAAAAAATGACTGAACACGCAGAAGGTGTCAAAATAAAAAATTGTGAAAATTATTTGGAATGCTCAGTATGTAAATCCACTAAACTAAAAACTAGTCCCAGACCAAAAAAATCCAACAGATCAACTAACAAAATTTTTGACTTAGTACATATGGACCTAGTTGGTCCATTAACTCCATCAATCACTTATAGAAAACGTTACTTCCTAACAATAGTAGACGATTACAGTCGCTATGGTTTTGTTTACACATTAAAACACAAGGATGAAACCTTTCAGAAATTTAAGGAATTCTACAAACGCATAGAAACACAACATAATATCAGAATAAAACAAATTATGACAGATAGGGGATGTGAATTCATGTCTAAAGAATTCTCCCAATGGTTAAAGGATAGAGGAATGCTACATTTCACGTCTAGTCCATTTTCTGCGTTCCAAAACGGGATTGCAGAGAGAAAGAATTCCACACTACAAACCATGATTAGGTGCACATTAGAGGATGCTGGTTTAGGCAAACAATTTTGGTCAGAGGCCTTACATTATTCGAATTACACTCAAAATAGAACCTGGTCCAGTATTGTGAATAAAACACCATATGAGGTGATGTATAATAGGAAACCCAAATTAGCACACATGCACATATTTGGAGTCACTGCAGACGTACACATACCTAAGCAGTTGAGAAGAAAGGGAGAAAACGTATCCAGAAGATTAAGATTTATGGGATATGAAACTGGCACCAAAGGGTACAGATTCATTGATAATAATAACAAATTTATAGTCTCCAGAACAGCTGTGTTCCATGAACAGGCCAATTGGTCTAAATTACATCTTAATGAAATATTTCCAAATAAATGCAAAGATACAAAATCTTGTGAGGAAGGGACAATAGAAAATCAAAATATCAACAAAAATAAAAACAAAACCAAAACTTGGACAAATAGTCAGCACAAAATAAAGACAGACACATTAACAAAAAAAGAAGCAAGATATTTGCATGATAACCATAGCAAACCCGAAAGAGCTATTAGAAACAATAGAAATCAAGTACCAAATAAATACAGAGATTACGTAATGCATATGGATGGTGAACAAATGACACCTAATACATATGAGGAAGTATTAAAACTCCCTCGTGAAGAAAAGGAAAAATGGGAACTAGCTATGAAAAAAGAGATGGAAAGTTTGCAAGGATTAAATGTGTTTACACCTGCGATTGCACCTAAAGATAAAACGATTATAGGTACCAGGTGGATTTATAAAATTAAGAATCTAGAAGGAGGCAATACTCTATACAAAGCTAGATTGGTTGCACAAGGTTATGCACAAAAATATCCGGAGGACTACACTGACACATACTCCCCCACAGTGAGAACAGAGAGTGTTAAAACAGCTCTAGTAGTGGCATCTGCACTCAATCTTGATGTATTTCAATATGACATACAGACTGCGTATTTACACGCAAAACTAGATAAGGAAATATATGTAAGAGCACCACACAGTCAATACACTAATAAGAATGAAATTTGGCTATTGAACAAGAGTCTATACGGATTAAAGCAATCTGGCAAAAGATGGTACGATTGCTTGGTAAAAGTACTTAAGACCATGGATTTCAACGCTACCACTGCTGATAACTGTTTCTTTGTAAAAAAGAGTGATGATCATATTGAATTTGTATTAATTTATGTAGATGATATTTTATATATAGGAAAACATAAGGAGAGAAGAGAAACCTTTGTAAATAAGCTAAACGAACATTTCTCGTTGAAATCTCTAGGTAAAGTAAACAAATACCTTGGTGTACAAATTAACAAAACTAGAAGGGGATTCAAACTTACTCAGAAAGATAAAATCATTGAACTTCTGAACAAATGCAATTTAAACAATGCCAAACCCTGTGACACTCCTATGCAAACTGATTTCCTTAGAAACACTGATGAATCTTCCCCTGAATTCAAGGATAATACATTTTATAGATCAGTCATAGGTTCACTTCTTTATATATCTAATTGGACCAGGCCAGATATTGCATTACCACTCAACTTATTGTCAAGATATGTTAGCAAACCAACAATGTATCATTGGGAAGCAGTCAAAAGAATTCTAAGATATCTGAAAAGTACATTAGATTTTTGCTTAGTATTAGAACCTAGTAATGATAAAGAACCAAAACTTACATGTTACGCAGATGCGGATTGGGCTGGAGATATATCATGCAGAAAGAGCACTTCTGGTTATATTTTTCTATTAAATGACTGTCCAGTTTACTGGTACACTGGTAAACAAGAACTGGTAGCCACTTCGACCACAGAAGCGGAATATGTTTGTTTGTCCAAAGCTGCAAATAACCTTGTATGGTTTAATGATTTGATTTCAGATGTTTGGAAAAAACCTGCTTTGCCTTTTGTTATGCATGAAGATAATAAAGCAGCCATTGAAATATCCAGATCCGATGCCATTGGACAAAGGTCCAGGCATATAGATATAAAATTTAAGCATGTGAGACAATTGTCTCAAGATGGATTTATCAAAGCAGTGCATTGTGATACCTCTGAACAATTAGCTGACATATTGACGAAGCCTTTACCTTCTAAACAGCACAAATATTTAACATCAAAATTATATGTCTTATATTGTCCTGAATCTGAATGTAATTGGTGTTGTATAGCGAACCGGCATTTAGAGGGGGATTTGTGAGATGTAAATGCCTTATTCCCTAATGTGTAAATAATGTATATATGGGACATCGGGGGTTAACTTATTCTTTGGTTCCTAATGTATTCATAATTCACCACTCCCATTCTTGGCTCCACCCCTTGTATATATAAGGAGCCACCTTCACCATTTTCCTTGCTTCTATCTGTGAATATTCAGTGAATATAGAATGCCTGTTATAATTAAAGAGAAATATATTTAAACCTCTAACTCTTATTATCATTATTGAGTCTGATCCTGAAAATATTGCAACAAAAACAATTGCTATTCTCTAATATATCCCAAGCTACTTAACAGAATTTAAAGTTTATAAAGTTATAAATTAAAATATTGGGTTTATTGACTAGAAGGTTGGCAGTTTGACACCCAAGTACCACATGATGGGGTGAACTCCCATTCTTACTCCAGCTCCTGCCAACCTAGCAGTTCAAAAGCATGCAACTGCAAGTAGATAAATAGCTGGGAAGCCTTCTGGGGCCGCCGGCTTACAGTCATGTCAACCATACGACCATGAAAGCATCATCGGACACCGCTGGCTCCTTCTGCTAGGAAATGGAGATGAGCACTGCCCCCTAGAGTCGGACATGACTGGACAGGGGAAACCTTTACCTTTCTTTTTTCTTTTTTCTTTTTTTTACAGTTTAAAGGAACTTTAAAGAAACAATCTATGTTCAGAGAACAACTAATGCTCTCTCATTCAACTGTGAAACAAGGAAAGAGTCTGAATTATTTTAACAGTGATTGAAGCATAATCTAGGTCAGGGGTCTCAGCCCCTGGGCCGTGGCCAACTACCGGGCTTTGAACAGTTTGGAAAAGTTTGGTGGGCAAGCACACATAAGCGTGCACATCTCCACTTGTGTGAGCAGTGGGCAAGTGCGTCCATGCTCCATTTGCACGAGTGCCCACCACTTGCGTGAATGGAGCTGTGAGCGCATGCTTGCCTGCCACTCATGCGGAACCATCCCCCTCTCCCCTCTCCAGAGATTGGGGGAACTCTGATTTATGTACAATATGGATTTAAATGTTAAAACTAATTTGTTGTGAGACATGTGCAATGTTAATATAGAGTAAATTCTGATTTTCATGTATTCATATTAAGAAAGCTGTTGAATTGGAGAATAGGGCATCTCATTTACAAATGAGAGCCTTGATGGTACAGTGGTTAATGCACCCTGTTATTAACACAGCTGCCTGCAATTTCTGCTGGTTCGAATCTCTCCAAGGCTCAAGGTTGACTCAGCCTTCCATCCTTTCTAAGGTAGGTGAAATGAGGACCCAGTTTGTGGGGGCAATAAGCTGACTTTGTATAAAAAAAATATACAAAAGAATGAAGACTATTGCTGAGCACATTGTAAGCCGCCCTGAGTCTCCGGAGAAGGGCGGCATATAAATCAAATTAAAAAAAAATAAAAAATAAAAAAAAATAATGGAAAATGATACCAATGACAATTTGCTTCATTTGAGAAATGACAGTGCAAATAGCATAAATCACAGTGAACGTTTGGACAGTACATGTGAAGTTTTTGTATCAAGGTCTGATAAAATGAGGTTTCACTGTACTATTTCAGGATAATTTGATCATCTGTTGTGGCCTTCCGGATACCCCTGATCTCATAGAGCACATGGCCATTGGTGAGACATACTGGAAATTATCATCTAGCATCAGGTTTTACAATTTCTTTTGATGGATTGATTATATGTCATCAAGTCCTAGCATACATCAATTTCCTTCATTCGATATTATATCAGGATGTCAATGCCATCACTAAAAGCTTAAACCTCAGCATTAGATTCCATCATGTTGAAAGCGAACTCAATCTTATAAGGTCAGCTAGGAGAGCACTTCTAACAAGAGCCTTGGTGGCGCAGCAGACTAAAGTACTGTTAAGTAACACCAGTTGCCTGCAATTACTGCAAATTCAAATCTCACCAGGCTCAAGGTTGACTCAGCCTTCCATCCTTTTGAGGTAGGTAAAATGAGGACCCGGATTGTGGGGGCAATAAGCTGACTTTGTATAAAAAAGAACACCACTTTGGGGGGGGGCAAAAGCCCTACTAAGCAGGTATATACAAAAGTATGAAGGCTATTGCTTAACACATTGTAAGCCACCCTGAGTCTCCGGAGAAGGCGGCATATAAATCGAACCAATAAATAAATAAATAAATTGCTGAGCACATTGTAAGCTGCTCTGAGTCTTCGGAGAAGGGCGGCATATAAATCAAATTAAAATAAATAAATAAATAAATAAATAAATAAATAAATAAACTTCACCTATAGCTTTTTAGCCCATGTGAGCTATAACTGAGAACCAGTTTGGTGTAGTGGTTATGGCACTGGATTAGAATCTAGGATCTAGATTCTAGGACAGTGATGGCTAACCTTTTTGCCATCGTGTGCCAAAAGTGAGGGGAGTGGGGGGGGGGTCGGCCGCACACGTGCCCATACCCATAATTCTATGCGCCCCGCCCCCACGCATGTGTGTGTGACCCCTCCCTGTGTTTCCCCCGCTTTTGGCATGTGATGGCACAGTGGGCCTGGTAGGCCCATTTTTTCGCCTTCCCCAGGCTCCAGAGCCTTTCTAGGAGCCTGGGGAGGGCGAAAACTGCCTTCCGCACTCCCTCCCAGAGGCCTTCCGGAGGCCGGAAACGGCCTGTTTGCCGACTTCCAATGGGCCCTGAAGGCTCAAAAATCAGCTGACTGGCGTGCGCATGTGCAACAGAGCTGAGCTCGTGTGCCCACTGATATGGCTCTGTGTGCCACCTGTGGCACGCGTGCCATAGGTTCGCCATCACGGATCTAGGAGATCATTATTCTCATCCTGCTTTAGGCATGAAAACTGGGTGACTTTGGCCAGTCTCACCTGCTCAGTGCACTTCCCTCATAGACTTTCTATTATGGACAAAATAGGAAGTGGGAACAGTATGAACATCACCTTGAGTTGTACAAAATAAAGCCAGGATATAAATCTAATAATAAATACAATGAAAATACTAAGGCAGTGTATCTGGAATATTTTATAACTTTTTCCAAACATGATCCCAGTTCATGGGATCCCAGCAGATGTAGTACTAATCATCGTGGAATATCACAGCTCATACTCATATTCAGAATTATATAATATAATTACTTCTAAATATATGCTTTATGCTTCAGAAGAATGAATGACCCAATAATACTTTGCAAGGGAAGAAGTTTCCACAATTTCTGAATATTTCATTCACCCCATCCAACACAAGAAGAGGGCATAGGTTGGAAAATTATTTGATTGAGAGTTTATTTTATATTTCAGAAATGCAAAGCTAAGATCACTGCTGTGATTGTAAAATTTAAAATCAGCAACTACAGTTCTGTGTCTTTTTATTTCTTAAGACTGTGTGGACATATTAGAACAATGAACGCACAGGCTTAGAATAATAAATCATTAATTACAGCTAAAGAATAATAAATCAATAAGAAATCACTTCCCTGCATAGACTGAAATGCAGATGAGTATATTCATGCCAGGTCTTAAAGACTCACTATGTTTTTCACTTTAGCTACAGACTGGCTAATAGGCATTAAGGTTTCTAATTGTATCTATTAGTCAGCATCTTGCTATTTCTTTCAAACCATTTGTTCAAACTGAAACATTAAATTGGTACATTAATCACTCTTTTTACATAGGAAACCCTGGAAATGATAGCTCTCTGAAGAAGCAGTATTTCCCTCAACACCCTCTTTGTAGCATCTTTCCAAGGAACTTTTTAAAGGAAACCAAATAAAACTGACAAAGGCTTGAGATGTGGATATACAGGGCCCCCTAAGTGACAATTAGACTTTGTCCTAGCATTTTTCCAAGCAAGAGTAAGAACAGTAGTATTAGATGATGTAAAAATCACACCATTTCATTTCCCAGACAAGGCTGGTTTCATTCAAAGGTCCTCCTTTCCTTATGCAATGAAAGCAGATCAGCAGTATGTTGCAAACTTAACATCAACGGATGTTGGATCATTGAGCTGCCTATGTTGCAGGGAATGTTGATCTTGCCTTGCTCCGTAGATATTTCATGCGTCAGCTCAATGACATGGCCCATCTCCCACAGACTAGTCTCTGGGATCTTGGGTGAATGGCTAATTAATAACAAATTATAGGAGGGATTCTGTTAAGCAGTGGCAGCACTTCCAGTTCTGTTTGAACAGTCAGAACAAATTTCGGCAGAATTGTATACAACAAAGATAAAGCTGGCACCTGTTGCTTTCATTTAGTAAACTGCTAATCTGATGCACGGAATTACCGGTACTGTACCAGAAAGACAAGTCCCTCAGTTTGACATCACAGACATAAATGCCTTATCTGTGTGGTGCAAAAAGATACCCCTCAATACATATGTAACCTCCGTTCACTGCAAGACCTATGAGATGCATCCCAAACACACGTGAACTACTTAAAGTGCTCTTAGAGAAAAAATCCACAGCAAGCTGAATTGATCCTAAGTGGCAGAAGAGGGAAGAACCAGACAGGAATCTGTGGCCTTGTCTGTGTGCATCTTCAAATCAACTTTCATCTCCTGGTGACTGCGTGGACAAGTCCCTGAAGTTTTCTTGGTAATATTTTCAGAAGTGCTTTGCCATTGCTTCCCTCCTGGGGTTGAGAGAGAGTAACTGGTCCAATATCACCCAATTGGCTTTGTGCCTAGGAACACTCATGGTCCCCAGATTTCTACCCTGCTGCCTTAACTGCTATAAACATACATACCAATACACACACACATACCCTGCCTTTATTCTCTTTAGGATTGTAACCTAGTTCTGAATGGGCCTAAGAATCTAGCCATACATCTCCAAATTTTCTCACAATAAAATTTGTCAAAATATTCAAGACAGTGTCTACAATGATGTGATAGAAATGTTGCATGTTTGTTTGTCTATTTGTTGTACATACATCACACCTAAGAAACAGATGGAGTTTCAATCGTACAAGTGTATGATTGCCTTTTTTGATCACATCTTGCAGATACCCCTGGCATTTCTTGATTCCTCATCCACTGGTAAACTCCTAAATGCTTGTCAGAGTTCTCAGGTCAATGTGGAAGATTTATAGGTGGCTCTTGCAAAAATCCTCCTTGGAAATTAAGCCAGTATACCTTAAATTTGTGCATGGGGTAGGGAACAATACAATTAAAAGACACAAAAAGAAACCTGCTATCCAGAGGTTTGGGTGCTGTAGTTTGGTTCTTTTTTATTTGTTTAGCAGCTAAAGAAGACTTCTTTACATTTTCTCATTACAACTTGTAACGTGACCCTGTATTTGTAATGCCCACAAGTCATAATGGACATACGGTTCTTTCTATTTACAAAACAAAAGGCACATTTTGTTGCATTTCACACAGGATAAAATGTTCAAAACTTGCCTGTTTAAAAAGATTTCAACACTATCCATTTTCGCACCAAACAACAACAATGTATTTATGTCTTTCCCAGAGACAAAAGCAAAGGATCTACTAGCTTGCCAGTTTGGGAACAGATCTTTTAACATCCGCCTAAGCATGTGGTAGAAAAATGTGCAGAATGAATATTTACTTTTAAAAAGGTTTGTCAGACTCAACAGCCTATCATCATCAGGGTTCAATCAAAGGAAACACTAACCAATGTTACAAAGCTATAACAAACACAGCCAGTGTATTATGAACAACTGATCTAAGTGGGGAGGCATTTTGTATTAATAAGATACAATGAAATATGTTATATATTTAATACTTAATAATATTTGAAGTAACAATAATCCAGAATGCTGAAAATTGTATAAAAAGCCCAATCAACCCCTCACCTAACTCTTCCCACTCATGGAAAGAATAAAACTAAGCAGAAACCATCGAGAAAGCAAAAGCTTTTCATAACATTCCAAACTGGAATCCTGATTGTCTCTTCCCAAGCAAACCAGACTCTGTACTGGAATGGTGAAACTAATTTCCAGTTCCTTGGTTTACTAGGGAAATGAGGCTCCAAGGTTAAGATTTTGATTCAAAAGGAAGCTATTGCTTTCATTTCCATTTCTGGTGAGTTTCACTGTTCTTGCAAACAAGGGCAATCTGGCAACCTTTATCAATATTAGTCTTCAATACTAACAATAAGTGGGACACTTAGCAATTCTGGATGATCATAATACTATACTGTTATACTTTCAATACTTTGTTTGTACAAGGATTCATGAAAGCCAAATTATGCTAATCAAATTATCTTGAAAGTTTTGTTGAATTCAAAAGAATGTACTTATGAACAAAATTATACATTATAAAAGTAAATATTTCTGACTTAATATACCAAGATGTCTTTGATGTAATGAACATTCTGACTTATTACCTTGCTGATCATAACTGCTCCTACTATACTGAAGGAAACATCTCATAAATTCTAAATAGTGTCACATATACCCCAAATATATATGAAAAATATATAGAAAAAAAATCTGATGTGACAAACTTCAAAAGTCTGATTAACAGCACAGGCTGCCCACATGATGTCTTGAAATAAAATATATTTTCCCCCACCCCAAATTAACAAACACCTTTTCATGGGATGTAATTCTTATTATAAAATATTCAATGAATAATATGGATTGGCTTTTAATTGATATAAATAGGCAACATAAACAAATTCTAAAGTATCTATTCCTACCTTTGCAGCCACTGATGAATTGGGCTTTTCCAACAAGTCCCACAGTTTTTTCCTTTTGTCTGCGCAGCAAGCGTTATCAAATTCTTCACCTTCTCTTTCTCTCATTGTTTCTGCCTCTCTCCTTAATTCTTCATTCATTTGCTCTTTCTTCTGATGATACCTTGCCTGGCAACAAGACTCTAAATATATTTCATCAATCCCCCAATAATCTAATTCTTGGCCAAAAGAGAGGGCACACATTTCCTCCATCATATGTAACTTTCCGGTCCTGTAGAAATTCAAGATAGAGGTGAAAGCACCTGGGTGTCTATCAAAGAAATATTCATTTTCATTAAGATTATAGTCATCACATACTTCTAGTAAAGAGTCATTAGTATTGCAGTCTCTGAGCTTCCCTAAACGTGTCCGTGGAAGCCTATCTAAAGTCCTCCATAGAACTTCATGATTGAGTCCACCTACATTGATTTTCACTCTCCTAGAACATGCTTTGCTTCTGATTATGTCCACTGGTTCTGGTGGAAGAGACTGTGTAGACCTGGATGTCTTTTTGTTCAGATCTGGAATCTTTTCGGCCATCCTGATAAGGAAGTGGCAACAAAGCCAGAGTCTTTAAGAGAATTAAAGTTGACTGATATGGTAAATTAGGTCCTTCTTAGATAAGTTCTTCCATCTCTGAAGCTGAAAAGGGGACAAAAAGGCACATTTTAGTACAGCAAAATAGCAACTCTCAGTTCTATAATAAATAAACATTTTAACCAGGAACATTCCTTTCTGATAATACTCTTATAGGATCATGTAATATTATATTGACTACATGTATTGTTAAGAAAAAAGAGAAAGCAACTTTTGCAATGCTGAAAAATAATTTGAAAAATTAGTTCCCCAAAACAGTGGAATGTTATTATGGGAGAATGATTAGGTAGAAATGCAAACTACTGCATACTTAACAACAATTTGTTGAAGGAGATTTCGGAAAAAACCATCATTTTTCATCTATATTAAGCAAAATTGTCCCTATTTAAACAAGCCCTTGCCACTTGGTTCTCCCTGGACCCTGGATCAGAGTGGGTGATGGAACCCCCATGTGAAGTTCTGGTCTGGATGTGTAATGATTTTTTCCCCCTTAGACTTTCTTTTTTGATAATATAGTCTGTGTTTCTACCATGTTTTTTTTATTGTATTTTGTAAATTGATCAGAATTGCAACAAATTGGGGCAACCTATAATTCTCATAAATAAACAAAGAAAGAAATGAACAGCAATATTTTATTTAACATGTAAAGCTTTTTTTGTTTTGATATTATGAAAAGAAATCATTTCCATTTCTCTAAGAATTAGTAAAGATTGATCTCCATCGATGACTATAAGAAAACGGCTTTAATCACATTTATATTTATTTTCAGACGAACAGACTATTCATTCAATGTGAATGGACAGATGAAGACATAAAAAGCCATGATAAAACTCATCTATGTTTTTACTGTGAACTCTCAATTGCAAATATCAGTAGGTGTTTTATTCCTGCTTCTAGTTTTTGCAATATTGTAAAACAAAAAGGTCCATCCTGCTTTCTGTGAAATATCTTGATTTTTCTAACAAAGAGAAAGAAAAAAATGTCTAAAACATGTAAATATAGAGAGAATTCTCTACATTGATCTTCACTTGACATCTTGTAAAAATAAATGTCATATTAGTTCAATAGTGTTTTTAACTTTCCTTTGAAAGAGCTGTCCTTTTCCAGAAGGCATGAATATTACAGAATATAGATCATGGAACCTAGTTTCATAAAATGTCTTTCATGAAAGTTTACATCACTGGAAGCAGCATGAGCAGCGCTTAAGACTTTTCTATTTTATCAAGCTGGCCTGGCCTAAATCTCCCCCCTTTTTAAATGTGGAAATTTTAAATTTTTAAATTTTAAATTCGTCTTTTTATAGGGGTATGGGTAAGGCATTTTAAATTGGGGAGCCATTTTAGATTTAATTCTGTTTTAAACGTATTTTAATTGTTTATATTGTATGTTTTTAACTTTGGCTGTGCACCGCCCCGAGTCCTTCGGGAGAGGGGGCGGTATAACAATCTAATAAATAAATAAATAAATAAATAAATGAGCAACAGGAGCTCCACCCAATCTATCTGGAGAACATCAATTTGCAAAAAGCTGCCATAGACAAGCTAGTCAACCTATGTATGTCCAGACAGTCTATGCTCTGAATCTGGAAAAATTCTGAAAGGAGAATAATTATATAAAAGATTTGGGAAATGCTTACCACTCTGACACTACCATTCTATGTTGCTTTGCTAATCTTTCAGATTTGTTTATTTCTTATTTGCAGTCCCTTTTCTACCCCGCAAGAATATGATTATATCAAGAAACAGTAAACTTCAAAGGAGGTTTAGAGTCAAAGGGAGGTATACAGTAAATTTCTATGCTGTTATTTCACCAAAAGCTTATGTTTTTAACTCTTTAAAATGCTGCTTTAAAGGAAATCAGCATTGATTTGGGGTATTGGCATTTTTCTTGTGGGTTCCTATGATGCCCTTCACTTCCAGCACTCTTCTGATACTGAGACAATTAATTCCAGAAATTAATTAATTAACTGAGGATGCAGAAAAAACCCACACTGAATATAGTTCTGTTATGTTTCCTCTGGAGCCCCATGGTGGGAAATCCTGACTGTCTTGCTTCCCATCTCCTGCGATTTTTCCTTCCCTTCTAAAACAGAAGTACCAGAAGTTCCCAACCCTCCAACTTGAGTTTGTTCATAGTGTCTAGTTACTAGGAGTTGTTCCTTTTCACTTTTTTCTTGTCACCAAGAAATTAGTTAAAAATAAACACAGAAGAAAGAACAAAGGAGAGTGAAGAATCAATTTGTTTTAGTTCTACCTCAAAGGCCAGGTGAGGGGAGTGCCAGGTGGCTGGTGGAAGGGGACAGGTGAGATCTCTTTAAGAGTAGAAATAGAGCCCTATGAAAATGCTGCTGACAGCTTGGGAGGTAAAACCACAAATTACTTAGAATTAATATTTATATTATTTTATACATGTCGCTTTGGACAGACTATACGTGAATGTAAAATATGTTGAAATGTGGAGATTTAAAAAAAAATGATTTCAATTCTGCAATATTTTTTTCATTCTTATGAAAATAAAGGCTGCTGTGGCTCTTTGCATTTTTCGTGTATTTGATGTATAGTAATTTAGCTTCAGACACAGTTGTAACAATAAGTCATGCTTTGCAAAGCACTAGAATGATCTTTTGTTGCTTAGTTCACTGGCTGCCTGATTCCAGCTCATCATTCATATTTATTCCTTTATCAAGCAAGTGAGACCACCTTCCCATCACCTTCACCACCACATGAATTATGTCAGTCTTTCTCTGTCACAGTGACTTAAGATGTGTGGACTTGAACTCCCAGAATTCCTACCATATTGGCAGAGGAATTCAGGGAGTGGAAGTTACACAATTTAAAATGAGTGAAGCTGCAAAATACTGCCTTACCGCATTACATACTCTATCCTCACTATATGCAATTTACTTCTATCTTACCTACTCTAAAATATGAGCAATCGAAATCTACATATTTAGGCCCCCGTACTCTGATATATCATCAAGGACCTGCCATTTTAATTTCCATTATAACTATGATGTATATTATAAGTATATATGTATATGTGTATATATAATGTCCTTGACTTATTACAGGAGTGAAATGCTCCCGGTTTGGACCGGATCGCCCAGCTGAGCCGTGCGATCATCAGAGGCTGTTTTTTTTACTTTTAAAAGCATTTTTTCTACAACCTCTTCGACCTAAAAAATGCTTTTAAAAGTAAAAAAAACAGCCTCTGATGATCGCGTGGCTCAGCTGGGATCGTCAGAGGCTTTTCAAAGCATTTTTTTCTGCAACTTCTTCAGCCAAAGAGGTTGTAAGAAAAAAAAATGCCTTTAAAAGCCTCTGGCGATCCCAGCTGACTTGCCTGATTGTCAGAGGCTTCTAAAAGCATTTTTTTCTGCAACTTCTTAAGGTTGTAGAAAAAATGCTTTTAAAAGTAAAAAAAAAAAAAAAAAAAGTTGGCCACGCCCACTTAGTCACATTACCCACCATCACCAAGCCACGCCCACAGAACCGGTAGTAACAAATTTTAGATTTCATCCCTGACTTATTATCTTAATGGAGCCTGCCCATCACGATCGTAAGTCATGACAGTCATGAAACAATTTTACAACGTTTTTTGCAGTGCTCATTAAGCAAACACAATGCGGTTGTGTACCAAAAGTTAATGTAAGTTTTTGGCAAGCGATCATAAAATGTGGTCACATGACAGTGGAACCCTGTAAATAGCTGTAAACACAACCTTAGTTTGTCAAGCTCCCAAAATTTGCTTATGTGACTGCAGGGGGTGGTGGTGCGGGGGGGGGGGGGGCAACTGATAGAACTTTGAATCTGGATTGTAAGTAACCCCAATAGGTCTGTCATAATTTAAATGTCGCTAATGATTGGTTGTAAGTTGAGAACTACCTGTGTATACACTCCCAAACACAAATGATTTTTTAAAGATTTATTTAATCATGATTATTTCTGGCTCACTGGCTGTTCCTTTAAAATTTTGGGGTGAGGAAAAAAAAAACAATTTCGTCTGGAACTCTGACTTGGAATAGCTTAGCAGGATACAATGGCCCAAACTGACCCTTTGGGATTGCTCCTTTTGAGCAGCAATTGCACAGCCTTTGTTAAAACCTAGAACAGAAGCATAGTAAATAAAGGCTATTCTATTTTCAGAATTAAATTTTTATACATTAGATTATAGTAAGACGTAGACATAGGCTGACATAATTGAATTTTGATTGGTGGCAAATTAAAACCACTCCTACATCTTCTGTGGCTACCGCAGTGACTGCTCTTATTGCTATAGAATCACAGTCCTTTTATACCCAAGGAATGCAGATTTACAATGAAATATATTGCTACTCGAGTAGAGTATGCTACTCTAATATAAATTAAACAACTTGGAATAGATTTTTTTGGGTGCTATGAATAATACACATCATTACTAAATTATTACCTGCTTAAATTTTACATTGTTAGCTTACTTTATTTTAGAAAAAAAAAGCTAAAGCAACTAATATAAATGAAAGATACACAACTTTAAAAAAAATCCATCCCTCTATAGTTTGAAATGCAGTAATTATGGAAAAAGAAAGAGAAAACCCTCTGAAATCAATGGGAGTCCATTTTATTAAAGGTAAAGGTTCCTCTTGTACATATGTGCTAGTCTCATCTTTGTTTCAAAGCTGAAGAGCCAGCGCTGTCCAAAGACGTCTCCATGGTCATGTGGCCAGCATGATTAAATGCCAAAGGCGTACGGAACGCTGTTACCTTCCCACCAAAGGTGGTCCCTATTTTTCTACTTGCATTTTTTACGTGCTTTCGAACTGCTAGGTTGTAATATATACTGTATAAACACACACACACACAGTATGTATGTATGTTTCTGTTTATATGTGTGTTTATGAAACGGAATTTCTACAAAAGATAAAATAAAATAAAAAATAATTAAAAATTAAAAGGGGAAACAGTAGGAGAAAGGAAAGTGCAAGGTATAAAAGAAAGAAAAGAAGAAAAGTAACTTTCAACTTTTCTTCGATACAGTTACAAACAGAAACCATTTGCCTAAAATTCAATAGTACATAATATTTTTATAATCATAAACAATTCTAATTGTTTCAAATCCCAAAATTAAATTTTCATTTCTTTCAGTTACAAGAAAAAAAGCTAGTTAAGTCTTTTCTTTGATCAAAGTAATTAATTTTGGGATGGCTGGAACTTCTCTACTAAAACAGGTATGACATCTACTTTTTCTTTCTTTCTTTCTTTCTTTCTTTCTTTCTTTCTTTCTTTCTTTCTTTCTTTCTTTTTTTCCTTTCATTTTGTTTTTCATTTCTTTCCTTTCTTTTCCTTTCTTTCTCTTTCCTTCTTCTCTCCTCCCTCCCCCTCCTTCTTCCTTCTTTTCCTTCTTTTCTTTCTGTTTCCCTCCCCCTCTCTCTTCCCCTTACCCCACAACAGTCCTAACATCCCATCCCTGATAAAAATCAGTTGAGGATTTCTGTGCTTGTGAAGTTATGTATTTGCTAGGCTTCCATGACACTCTCAAACTGACTGTCCAAGTTTTGTATCTCTGCCTAAAAAATCTAGGTAGTTCAAGTGTAAGATGGGAAACATTTGGATGTTACACTTTGAGTCAGGGTCTCCTTTTCACTGACTTACCTTGGGAGTCTCTTCTTATAGCTCCAAGTAACACTGAAAGGTGACTGAAACCCTGAAGGTTGTTCCAGTTCCGAGAAGGCAAGCAATTGTTAGAGGCCTTTGAATTGCTGGGAACATTTGGCAGCTTACTGTTTTTGTGCTCACTGGCTAGTGTTCTCAACACTAAATACTTGGTGAACACATGAAAATAAATGAAATTTCCAGTGGGTCAGGCAGGAAATTTACTTCCTCTCCCTCCTGGATCTTAAACTACAGAAGGAGTCATAAAAACATTAGTTAAGTCTCTCAGACCTCTCCAGGTTTAAAGTTCAGTAACTCCAAACAGACTTAGAAAATTCTTATCTGCTTTCTAGCTCTGCCAGGTGGTGTCAAAACACCTGGTTAGATGGCTCAGGTATAGAGGCTTCCTGTCTTGCTAAGCTATGGCCTCTTCTTCTGTCTAATCTTTCTATCTTGTAATATTTATATCCAATCAGTTTCTACCCAAGATTTATGTTTTCCCTCTCCAGAACCCTCTCTCAAGAGCAGTTGACAAAATGCATTACAAGGGGAGGAAGAGGAAGAGAAGGGAGGGAGGGAGGGAGGGAAGGAAGGAAGGAAGGAAGGAAGGAAGGAGGGGAGAGAGGGAGGGAGGGAGGGAGGGACAGAGAGAGGATGAAGAAGCTAAAGCACGTATGTATGTATGTATGTATGTATGTATGTATGTATGTATGTATGTATATCATTAAGGCTGGCAAAGAGGTCAGTTTAGCACAAACCAGAGAATGGAAATGCTGTAGAAAAGGCACAAGCCTGTATTGCGATAGGATGAGCTGTGACAATTTATTTGTCTACAATCTTACCACAAAATGGGTTTCTTACTAAGAAATGTAGAAGCAGTGATCCATACGAAGCTCAATCAAATCTTACAAAAAGCATCCACCAAAAAGGCAGCTCAGTTTGAATAAAGTCTCAAGTTAGGATTCTTTTTCACAGGAGGAAGATGGTAGATGCAAGCAGGATGTTTCCTGGCTTGAATCTACCCATTAACCATAAGCATAGATATGTGGATGGCCCTCCATTAGACTCTCAATTTCACCAGCAGGAAAAGGAGAAGTAGAAATACTCGAAATTCTCTTGCCTCCTAAACATGAACTATGATTAAGATCCATATGCTTGAAGATCCATATTTGTGTATGGATCATTAGTACAATTATTATAAAGTAGCAAAATTAAAAGAGTGTTTACACCAACTGCAGTTCTCTTCACTCTCAAAAAATCAGAAAAAATATGATTGTATGCTGCTATTGTTTAATTTTCCCGAAGAGATGTTAAAATAAAAATTCAAACAATCTATTGTGGGGGGAATCTGCAATAAAATGTTGTAACATATAATACAATGTTTCTATTCAAGCTTCTAGCCAGGTAGTCATGCCCATTTTCTAAAATCTTTTATTGTGTTTTCCCACACACAGTTTTCATCTGTTCTAAACATCAATCAGCATGTCATGACAGGAGCTGTTTTTGTTCTTTATCTTCTTGTCTTTTTTCCTAAAGTATATTAGGGTTATACGATGCTTTAGAATTGATTCCAAAAGCGGGCAGCACATGGCAGCTGCAAATGACAGCCATTAAGATCCTGGGAAAGACAGAACTACTTTAAAAAAGAGTTGCAGACAAGGGCTATGAGAGTCTTTTTGCCCACTTCAGAAGACCTTTTGCAAACTATTTTCAAAGTAATGCACAGCCCTAATACTGCATATATTTGTTTCTCTCTTTTGAACATGAACTTTAACTTTTTACTCCCTAAAGAACGATATTGTTTGTTTATACTGAATATTATAACCTAAAAATAAGCAGCCACAGAAGCTTTTAAAATGTGATACATATTATAGAGGGCAAAAAAATAAAAGTTATAGATGGTTGCTGATCAGTCAAGATTTCACATCTATACATAGTCATACAGATTAACGGCATGTAGCATACGAGCTATGGGTGGTAATCAAGTTTATATTATGCCCTTCTAAATAACAATATAATAGGATGAATGTAAAGTAAAAAAGACTAAAAGTAGAAAACATTTTACGTGAGACTATCTTTGAACAGCATCTAGAAACTACAGCAGGAGCAGAATGCAACGGCCCAGGCAGTTATGTGAGTATACATTTCTCTACTGCAAGTTGCACCAGAATGCTTCCTGGTTCAATTCAAGGTCCATTTAATGATCCACAGAGCTCTTCAACACCCAGGGATGCATTATTTGAAGGACCACCTCCTTCTGATTATGATACTTGATATATCAGAAGACTCATGCCTGAGGTTCCCATCTATTAGGGTCTAGGAAGGAAGCATTTTCTGCTGTGGTTCCCGCCCTTTAGAATTTCATTCCCTTGGAGATTAGATTGGTCTCTACCCTACTGGCTTTTTAGAAGGCAGTAGTTATATTCATCGGTGATGATGGTTTTTGTATGCAGGCTGCTGCTTGTGCTTTTAAGGTTTTTATATGTTTTTATATGATTATATATTCATACAGTTCTTACTTTTGTTAGCCATCCAGAGTCATGAATGTGAAATGGGGAGCCATATCACTAGAAATAATAAATATTTTTAAACTACAACGTATATTTATGAAAATATCTTTTTTAAAAAAATACAAGTTTCTTTTTTATTTAATCCTTTATGCCCACCCAAAGTTTTATATTGGTGAATTACAATGTTTTCCAGACTTAGAGGACTTGGCTTTTGACTGGTATAACCCTTTCCAAAAATGAGTGGATGGAGCTGCAAAAAAATCTATCTTTAACACTTATTTAATTAAAATATAGTTAGTATAATTATTCTCCAGTCATCTATTTAATATTTTCCTCTTTGATCATATTAAAGTATTGCTTATTAGCAAGTTTTAGAGGCTTTTGTTGGCTGCCGCAAAAGTTTGGGGAGGAAAGGGTCCATACAAATCTCAATTATCAACCTTAAGCAAACTTCTATGTTATACAACATTCTGGGGAGTTACAATACAAGATCATAAAACTAAATTAGAGGGGAGAAGTAGAGTTTAAAAGTAAAGAATAGGCAGTAAGAAGTAGGCAGATGCAGAAAATGAGATATTTTCTGTAAAGCAAATGCCTTCTTAAATAGTCTTTGGTATATTTGAGGTACAGCCATGAAAAAGACACTATTGGCCTGGACTTCACAACAGGATTATAAAAAAAGGTTCAGTATTGAATTGTAGGCAGGCAAGTATGGAGAAAGGCAATTCTTCTAAGATATTCTGGACTTAAGCTCTTAAGGACTTTAAAGATCATCATTAACATGTTGAACTGGAAACAAATTGATAACCAGAACAGTCCTTGATTTAAAGGTGAGGTATGAATCTGTATGCAAGTTATATGGGTAATATAACTCCAGAAGGAATATTGTTTGTCTTTGCAATACCACAACAAGCAAACTAATATGCTTGTTATGTCATCTGATGCAACAAGTTTTAACATCACTGAATCTTCTTTCATAAGGGTGAGTCAGATAGTACAACAAGAGAGGTAAGTATTTATTGACAGATGACTACCAAGCATTATAGTTGAAAATGTATGAATTCAGTTGCATTTCTTTTGTTAAAATTTTCAGCAATATTTTTATGTGCTTTCTGAAGTAGTTATCGAATCTGTAATTGTCAAAACAAAGATCTGAAGGATTCAAGTCATTAATTCAAGTTCTGAATTAATTTTCAAATCAAAGTATAGGTATAGCGAATGCATATTAAGAAAAAGAGGCAGCAATAGAATATAACTGCCATATAGACATATATTGATAAGTTATGATACTATTAGACTCTTTAATTGCTTGTTTCTCTATACCTGCTGTAATGTATATTAGAGATATAAAAGGACTGTCGATACATAAAGAGATAATCTTTTCTGGAGTGGTCAGCAATAATATCAGAAGGCCTTCGCTGTTTTTCAGAAAATATAATCTTTGTCCTTCATTTTGAACAGTGAACTGTACAGTCATTTCTAAAATATTATAATGATATAAATGAAATGCAGAATTCCAAGGAGATCCTAGCTTAAAAAAAAGTTTATAAAATGTTCTTCCTTTAGGAATGAATGCATGCTAACCATGATCTTTATGTGTTGAAAATCAGAGAACAAAGCAAGCAACATGAACTATAAGCACTCCAGTGAATCTGTTTTTGTATTTATTTTTTAACTTCACATTTTTAGATGCTGAACCGCAAGATGCCAATCGAGCTTATAAAAACATTGGTAATAGAAATAGGCATCATGAATGTCCAATTAAACCAAAATATTCAAACAAACGTAGATGTGCTTACAGCATCATTCGGTTCCTGGTGCGAAGGGCAAGATGTTTTGACAATTATCAGAAAAAGCCATGTACAGGTGGGTGAATCCTTAGGATGACAATCATTGAATAGGGAATGACTGGGGCATTGAAAACATTTAATAAAATAGTTTAAATTCATTATGGATTTTTAAAGATAAATTGTGTGTGTTTGGTTAAAGAATGGGCTTGGCGATAGACTGTATCTCACTGTTCTGATCCAACTCTTCACTGGGTCGTTCAGAAAATGCTTTTTACCATACCCACTTACGACCATTACTCAAATCCATGACCATGACAGGGACACTAACCTCAGATTGTGTTTTGAAGAAAAGTTTAGGACAGATCTTCCTTCTTTTCTTTCTTGAACCTCAGTTAAGAGTTCTGGGAAGGCAGGCAAACTTGAACAGAGGCAGTCTTTCTGTCTTACAAGCCAAGGTCTCGCAAGCCTCCAGCTGGTCTCTCCCTTCAGAAACCTGCCTACTTTGCTTCTCTTCTTCTCCTATTAAACTGGCCCTGGCAGCTTTTCTGCATTACTGTATGGGGAAGGATTATTGACTGAAGTCTGTTTCTCTTAGAGGTAGGAGCCTGATCGCTGTTTATTTGCAAAGTGACAGTCCTGCCTCTTGAGTGTGTTAATGCTGCCTTCAGAGGCAAACGAGCAAGCAGGAGTTTCTATTCTTTTTTTTTATTTGTAGGGATATAAGCAGCTGGAGACCGTGGGGGAGGGGGGAAATTAAAATGTCAAAGGAGCTGTAAAATGTACTATTTATTTTTTAGATTAATGTTTGGGTAGTTCAATTTGAAATAAATCCAAGAAACGCCATGAAGATAGCCAAAGGTATGCAAGTGGTATTGTTGGTCTTCAAGTTTTTTTTAAGCAAAAAGATGCTCCACCGCATAAATATTGAAAGGAAGACATCCCTTAAAAGTATACAACATGGGCAACACTGTTTGTATATACAGCTAACACTCCTATGGGCATTTGACAAGTTGCAAATTATTCCTCTTTAACATACCTTGACTTAAGAAGGGAGGAGAGATATTCCCCCCCCTCTCTTCCTGCTCTTGGAAACAGCCGCGACACGATGAAGAAAAGGCACCTATATTTAATGTCAACCTCAGTGGCCACGAGGTCTTATGTTTCCCATTTTAGACAGCTCGGGAAGCATGTCCTCCTCACTATGCATGGCACCGTTTGTTAGGGGTCCACCTTACACGGGAAATCACCCCAATCCTACCGCTGCAGTCATTCAGGGAGGCAGGTGATGTCTGTCAAACCAGCTCTCCGCCTTTCAACAAATAAAAAATAAAAAGCAAACCAAAACAAAACACTTTTTGTGGGCATTAAACGAGGAGCGGAAGGGGTGGAAAAGAGACCCCCCCTCCCTCACACGCCCCTGCTCCTAAACCGTACCTGAAGGCATCTCTCCGCACTTAGCTACTACTTGGAGCCGTGTGGCAACTATCCGCCGGGTAGGAAGAAGCAGGGATGATTCATGCATCGCCTTCTTTCTTTCCAGACTCCGCCAAAAGGCAGAAATCCTCTGCTCTTACCCTCCTTCCCGCTTACCTTACTCGGCGAGACCACGTTCAGCATAAACACCGGCGGGGGAAAAGCACAAAAGACGCCCGGAATTCCCCCGCCGCCTCCCCTCCGGTTGCTGCTCCTACTCTGGGGTTCTTTTTGCAAATGATCTGTTGACAATCCGCCGAGGTGAAGGCGGGCGAGGTTTGTTTTGGTTGTGTGAGTCGTTGCGCGCGCGCGCGCATGTGTGTGTGTGTGTGTGTGTGTGTGTGTGTTTGTGAGAGAGAGAGAGAGAGAGAGAGAGAAAATCTTTCGCCCCACTCGCTTCTTCTCCCTCGCGGGCGACGTCCCTCTCGCCTTGCTCTGAATCCCGGCTCCCGAATTACCACCGCCTGCGGGATGGAGGAGGACAGCTACGGGGAGGGAGAGGGGGAAGGCAGAGCCGAAAGGCTGCGGGCGGTCGCCGCTTGCAAAACGGAGGAGGCGAGAGAGCTCTCCAGCAGCCCCGCCGTCATCTCCCTTTGTTTGCAATGGGATTTGGGTGCTGCTGCTGATGCTGCTGGTGGTGTTGGCGGTGGCGACTGCCAGCGAGCCTCTATGCGCGCGTTCGGGTGTGCATCAGTGGATGCGCCGCGTAAACCGAGCAAGCAGCTGTTTTCTACCCAGCGCTACAAGGGGACGCACACGCACACGCGCAAGATTTGCCCATCTGGTCGCCTTCCCAGCAGGGACACGAGTGCAAAGGCCAAAAGTCAGACGTACATTAGAACCACTTAGGCGCGGGCTTCCTGGACTTTCACCAACAAAGGGCTCGTAGTCCCGTCCCCGCCCCCGTGTAATTGACTCAGGTTGAACTACGTTGGTCTTTGCACTAGGCAGCCAAGTTTTTAATTCCAGCTAACCCGAGGAACCCTGTGAAGTATTTTTTGGGGGTGGGGGAATTGCTGGGGTGTGTGTGTAAACCGTCTTTCTCTCACCATTTGGTCATCAACAGGCCTCCATGCGTTCAGCCAGTAGTGGCTGGCTTTGTTTCTGCTTTCACTTGTGGGTGTGTTTATATCTGCTGTGCAGCAGAGTTTATATTGTCAGTATTTCTTTCCACATAGCTGCCAGAAATACCTTATATTCTTTTTTTTTTTTTTTGCTACGTGTCAAAATGTAAATATTTTCTTTAAAATTAACCCTTAGGAATAGAATTATCTGTTGACAACTAGAATTAAAACTATCATGTCACCCCTGATTTTTTTGCCAAGGGAATGTCAAAGTGTGAGGGTCATTTTAAAATACACGCAGAGTTGTTTTCATTATCATTACATTTTCTTTGCTGTCCTGTCCTTCCTTCCTTCTCTCCCACCCCCAACAACTGTGTGAGGTGAGCTGGGCTAAGAGTGAGTGACTGACCCAAAGTCACCCAGCCTGCTTTCATGCCTAAGACAGAACTAGAATTTACAGTTTCTTGCTTTCTGCTTGGTGCCTTAATCACCAGACAAAACTGGCTCTTTGGGGAAATAATGCTGTCAAGTGGATATTACTATATATTTAACATAATGGTTGGGATTGTGATGTTTAAATTCTTTCTGGGAATTGATTTAGGCTTCTTTGCTATTTAAATTTATGGAAGACTTATTTTAGGACTTATGTTATTTTCTCCTCAAACTTACAGAAATCATTACTATCAATTTTCAGAAATCATGGAGAGAAATGATAACTTCTGGCCTATTAAAAAAAGGTGTTGGGAATTATATCCTCCTTTCATTTTGTATTGGGTGGATTTGTTTTGTTTGGGGGTGGGGGAGTTGCCTTCAAGGCAGTGCCGATTCCTGGCAACTGTCTGGATTAGGGCCTGCAGTTTTCTTGGCAAGATTTTCAGAAGTGGTTTGCCATTGCCTTCTTCCTAGAGTTAACTGGCCCAAGGTTAGGCAGATGGCTTTGAGCCTAAAATGGGATTAGAATATGGTTTCCCAGTTTTTAGCCTGATGGTTTAACCGCTATGCCAAACTGCCGTTTGCTTCTTTAGCTTCATAGTATAATTTGTACCAAAAAGCTAATTGGGTAAAAACCCCCAAAAAACTTTGTTTCGTCCTCAGGGCACACTCAATCCATCACTTATAACTTGATCTAATTGTACCATTTTAGGCATACGTCCAAATTGATTTTCCTATGGTTTCTTTCTTAATAAGGTGTTAATCTTACTGTGCTTGCAGAATAATTCACTAGACATGCTGAATGCACTCCACACACACATGAAGATATTTATTTCCATGACTATGGAAATGCTATTAACTAGGAAGAACATTTCCATCGAAACATCTTCAAAATGATTGGCCCATCTCCTCTCTTCTCACTAGGAGTTAGTGCAACTGCAAAACCCTTAGTTGTGTTACACCTTCAACTTTATTCCCTTGCCTATTTAGTCAGATTTTGATATAATGGTACTACATGTATGTTTGCTAGTTATAAGACCTACATTACATTGGGGTCTACAATACTTATTTGAGGGACTGTTAACTCCTATGGTTTCTAACCTTCCTATAAGATCTGAAACAGTTTCCTCACTCCTAGTCCCATCAATCAAGCAATCTAGCAGGACCCTGAAGGAAGGTCATGTCTATCACCTGCCTTCTGGAACAGCATTCAGAATGACTGTACCACCTTACTGATATTTAAAACCATATTAAAAATGTGGCTATTCCCCTAGACCAGGAATGGGCAATTGTGGCTCTTTTACAACCTCTGGACTTCAACTCCCAGAATTCCTGAGATAGCCAAGCTTATTGTGGCTCTTTTACAGGTTGTAAAAGAGCCACAATTGCCCACCCCTGCCCTAGACCTTGTGTTAGGCACTATGTCTGTGGGTGAGAAAATGATTGCCTTTTTCCTCTAACTTCATTGTTTGTAGATGTTATTTAGTTTCTAGGCCACTCGGAATCTTTGCAGTTGGTTGGCCTAGAAGTTGACTGAATAAATGAACAAATGAACAAATGAATGAATGAACGAATAAAGTTGCATGTTTCTTACTTTTATAAAGCCATTTTCCTTCACTAGTTCCTTTAAAATGGGTATTACAAAGCTGCCATTTTTGGCTATTATAATCTTGTTTTATGACACTTCATATTTTTCAATTTTGGATTACTGAATAAATCTTCTGTGACTTCCATCTTCATCTCTATCATTAATATGATATATGTCTTATTTCATTAAAACATTTTCTTTTCATAGCTAATTTCTCTCCCCACTAACTTAATAAATGGATACCTTTCAAGAAAACAAAGCCATTTGTCTCAGGCGGAATAGAATGAATGGAATCGAATACGAGATAGAAAAGGTTGGAAGGCTGAAGACTGAAATAAAAGTTGGAACTTCCCTAGGAATCTTCACCATTGTTAAGGGATTCTGAAAGTTGTAATTCAACAGTGTTTGGAGGGTTGTTTCCTCTATGAAGATTTAAGGAATGACAGCCTCACTAATATAGGATAACAAATGGGCAACTCTCATTCAACTACATATACTGTCTAGGGTCGTGATGGCGAACCTATGGCACGCGTAGCCATATCGGTGGGCACGCAAGTTCAGCTCCGGCATGGAGGAGTTCCCACTGGAAATTGGCAAACAGGCTGTTTCCGGCCTCCGGAGGGCCTCTGGGGGAATGGGGAAGGGCATTTTTGCCCTCCCCAGACTCCTAGAAAGGCTCTGGAGGCTGGGAAGAGCAAAAAATACCATACCATCACATGCCAGGAGCAAGGGGGGGGGGTCTCATGTGCAGGGGCAGGGTACATAGAATTATGGGTGTGGGCATGCGCACCACCCACCCACTCCTGGCACACGATCGCAAAAAGGTTAGCCATCACTGGTCTAGGGCCTTTTCAGAATGAAGGAGATTAAAATATGAGGTGTCTTCATCCCTGGGAGACAGTGAGAAGCCTACTGCAATGTAGCCTATAGAAATCCTCAGCTGGTACATCAGCTAATAAACTTTGGAAATGAACAAAGACATTGTTCAAAGAGACCCAGACAATTTTTATAGCTACTTTTGAGGACAGAAAAATGAGTAAAAACACTTGAGTTCCCTTACAAATGCTTTGTCTACTTGCCAGGCTGGACCAGGGATGGTGTTAATAGGAGCTTTCTAGCCATCCCAATTATATTGCTGCAACCGGGAAGGAGATTTTTTCTCCTTTCTGTTATTAAAATAGCCTTCACCAAATGGATGCCCTCATCTCCATATATTAGGTAAACTCTCCAGCTGTTCATGTTTGCACTAGCCATCCAATACATTTGGAGGCCACAAGGCTGAGGAAGACTGTTGATCCACAGGCCAAATTAGCTCACACAGTGTCACAGGTATAAAGTCAGTGTGCTAGTGGTAGATAAATTACTTCAACCAGGCCATCTGTGTGGTTTTCTGGATTTCTCTATTCTCAGTTCTATTAATGGAAGCTCATAAGACAAGAGTATCAAGAAGAACTCACTGAAAATACTCCTTCCTTCCAGGAAGGGCATATCATGGACAAGATGCTGTTTTCAGAAGAACCACAACATTCAGGGTTTGGGCTGTTTTTAGAAAATGAAATTGATTCCTGTGTTCTTTGTTCTGCTCTAGGAGAAGGCTCTGAAGTTTTCAGTTTTTTAGCCAGAACAGGATAAAAAGGACAATATGCTGCAAGGGCAAAGACTTTTGCATGAATTAGAGATTGTAAGTAGACAAAAATCCTTTGAAGTATATAGGAAAATGCCAATAATATGATAAAAAGCATCGCCTAAGCTAATTTGTTCAGATGTGGGCATCTTTGAATATGGAACAGTAAATTAATTAGGTTTCTTTTTCTTTCAGAAGATTCTCCAAGGAAAATTTGTATGAAATCACCTAATTTACAAACCAATAAACACATTACTGTATATAGAACACATTTGTATGCTGATTAATTTTGTAAAGCGATTTGCTCTACAATAAACTATATACATTAAATTTTGTATACCCATACTAAAAATAGTGTACACATGTAAGTATATTACTTTAGAAAAATACACAAATGAATTAAAATTATATGTGAAAGGTACGCATACTAGGAAATATTCATAAAATACATATTAACAGAAATATTTCGTGTATATCTAGAAACAGAAACAATGATGTTCCAAAACAAAACTTTAGATCAGGAATTCAAGAAACTGAAAAATATTGACTGATAAACTTGCCAATTCCTACATTTAAACAATTATGATCAATTCAATTAAATGAAAAACCACATTTTGCAATACGTATATTTAGCTAAAATCTACATCAATATTTAAATGTATGAATATATTTTCCCAATTTTATATTTATGCAGTTTCCTAATTCCTAAAATCCTTTTCATATATTAATTTCATGCACATTAGTATTTCTGTGGATGTTTTGTAATGTACACATTTATGTACAGTATTTTATTTATTTATTTATTTATTTATTTATTTATTTATTTATTTATTTATTTATCAGATTTATATGCCGCCCTTCTCCCGTAGGACTCGGGGCGGCTCACAACAATAAACAACCCGACAATAGATAAAGATTAAATAATATTAAAAACCAATTTAAAATCCCCAAATCTCCAAGTTAAAATCCACGGCAGATCAGGGAAGTTGCTGAAAGAGCCATGATACAAAGTACTGTTGTATCATAAAATTCAGAAAAAATGTACTGAATAACAGCATTTCACTTTGTGTATTAGTTTAGAAAGTTCAAATCAGATAAAGTTCACATTCAGATGTGAGGTGAATGAATTTCTCTTCCATCCCTAGATCAGGAATGGTAATTCTGGCTTATTAGTGATTTGTTTCTCAATAAATGAGGATGGCTAGTTTTGCCCAGAAGCCAAGGCTCAATAACTTTTCAACAGGAACTGCATCTTAATTATGATGCAGAATTATGGGAGATGAGCCAAAGTTGATAGACAAGTTGATCTTAGGAGCAAAATGGCTATGCTATAGCTCAGTAATTAAATTTTAAATGTGTCGCTTCTTTTTTTGACCTCAAACAAAAGCTGTCTTCCCCAGTCTGGTGACCTATAGGTCACTTGGACTATAATCCTTGTCATTCCATGCCAATATGGAATGATTGTTCCAGCATCCTTCACCACCATGGTCAATGTCTATCTTGGGGACTTAACTGGGAACTAGAGTTCAGCACAGATTGTTAATAATATTGACTAAGGTTGATAGAGTTACAGTCCGACATAAGTGGGGACTGGAAAGTCTGAACTAAAGGTATGAAAATATAAGGGCTAATTTGTGGATATTTTGATTTCTCTCCCAAGGAAAGGGGTGGGGTGGAGATGGGAACCTTCTCACTGTACATAATAGATGAACATGTCTATGATCGTCCCAAAGGTGCTTTTTCAAAAGGCAACTGGATTTTCTTTGTTTTTCCCTGAAGATGTTTTGATTCTCATCCAAGATGCTTCTTGGATGAGAAGCAAAATCTCTTCAACAAAGAAAATCCAGTTGCCTTTTGAAAAAGCACCTTTGGGACAACAGATGGAAATATATGAAATATATGAAGATTAGATTAACAGCTTGCCTAGATCTCTTTAAGTATGAGAAAGGGGCTGTATGAGAAAGCTGAGTTGGTTTGGGTCCTTCAGATCCTCTGCTTGGTCTTCCCATGGTTTCCATCTCTACATTCTGGAATCTGCTAGCCATGATAACCAGACCAGAGAATCACAGCCACAAGGTTGTATATCTGATTTTGCCAATTTTTAATATACTTTTGACTGTTTTGATATGATTGATATTAAGAATGTATTACCTTAACTACTGTTGGTGCAATATTTATTGCAACTGACTCATTCCTAATTTGGGCTATAGGTGATTTTCAGATAATAATATATAAAATAACTATCATTTATCTTAGACATCAAAGATTTGTACCAATGGCTCCAACAGACAGTCCCTGAAGGCCTCCTGGAAGAGCCAAATTTTTAGCAGAGCAAGACGATCTTTGCCTTAGCAGGCAGGTTATTTCAGTGGAATATGCACGCCATCACACCTCTCCCATCACACCTAGAGTAGGCAATTTTTGACTACCTTGCTAGGCTTTATTATTCACTTATTAATATACTTATGTATATTCTATGCAGATGCAACTCAAAGCATTAGTAAAAATATAATTATATATGAAAACAACAGAAAACAACAAATGATAAATGATAAGCATGTGTATATTGTATGTTATTTGATATGGTTTTATTATTTAAAAAGTTGTATATAAAAATCCAATCAATAAATAAAAGGTGGGAAGAAAGAAAACAAAAAAGCATTCTTCTAGCATTTGTATCAGGAAGGCCTGGAGAAAGAAATGGATTTTGAACAGGTACCTAAAAGTTGTTCTAATAAGCACGTTTCAAACTCCAGTTTTCTAAGGGAATGGGTCCTGCATATTTATGGTTCAGGGTTTGTAGACCATGTACAATCATAATTATTTGGGGCATGTAATAGTGACATAACATTAAAATGCCATAAATGCATAAGTAAATAAGCTTGATAGAAACTTTGCATTAGTCAATTGCTGATTCCTGAAATGCATTATAGAGTGATTGCTTTTAGTGCTTACTTTAACACTTAGTCCTTAGCTCTCATCTCTGTTTCGATTATGAATTTTATTTCAGCAACTGGACATAAAGAACACTGATGTGATTATTGATTACTGCTCGCCAACAGTTGCCCATATGTGCAGGATTAAACTATATAATTGAGGAATGCAAAGAAAGGGCTAAATAAAATATTGTACTCAACATCTTAGACTCCCCCCTCCCAAAATATTATTTATTATTTGTTTGATTTATGTCCCTCTTCCTTCAAGAGCAAGTTGCTAGTGGCTTAAATGAGCATTCCTGTATTTTACCCTGAAAGGTAGACTTGGATAACAGAGAAAAAGTGGCCCAAATTTTCGGAGTAAATTTCCTTGGAGGATTGGGAACTGGAATCTAGATCTCACATTCCAACCCAGTTAAAATTAAATTTTAATTTAGTTTTTAAATAAAATTAAAGTTTAATTTTCAATGATATGGGCTGCGTATGAGTTTGAGCATCTGCAGGAAGTACAAATGCTTTTTAGGGAACCATACATGCAAAATCAATCTACACAACTATGGGAGTGAAAACTTGTTCCCAAAATAAATACAAGAAGAAATAGAATGGGAAATACTCTCATATATTTATTCATAATTATTTATATCCTAAACTTCAGTATCACAATCCTCCTAAAGCAGTTTATAAAAAATAATTGCAAGTGAAAATACAATGCAATTGGCTGGAATGATGGCGATGGGATAGAAGACCAGCTGAGCAGGTTTTGGGCTGGTCTTTACCTATACAGGTCACTTAAAGGTTGAGGATCCTTAGGGCAACTTCTTGCTGATTGTGCACTGACCTTGCTAAACAGAGCACCTAGACTCATAGGTAATGCTACCTAGATTTTCACGTATGATTAGGAGTATTTTATATATTGTATAGCACATAATGAATCAAACATTTGCAGTTCTGCTCAAGCTTGCATAAAATACTATTTGTATTTCCATTTTTCGAACAATTGGAAATCTTATGTTATTGCTATTATACTCCCCCACCCACCCCAATCCTCAGGCAGGAATGGTTTGCTTCTTCCTTTCCCAGCCACCAATGTGCAACTCCACTCTATGGAGTAGTGAACCACACCAGGCTAAATATAACATGTCAAGAGCTGCCCTTCAAAAGCAGACAGAATCAAAAGCCATTTTATGAGGGATGTTCAGGATTTTAAGCATGATATGCTTAAACTCCCCAGCTCTAAAAAGGCTAATATTTTTAGCTTCTCTTACTATGGGACAGTTCTGGAGGGTCATGAATTATGCTGTGAGAATTCCTAATATAACTTATTTTTTCCTTTAAACATTAGACTCATTAGATGGTTAAGTCACCTTATCTAGTGGAAAATGGGGTGGGGATTACCAATAAAAATCAAACTCCAACTACATATTAAAAAAATCAATCTTAGCTTTATTTTTAAAGTAACACGTAGCTGGCTTCATAAAACTGTTCAGTGTTAATGTATTACATTATCAGCTTCTGATAACTGCATTCAACAACCCTTTATGTAAAAACACTCCTTGTATCTTCAATCTGTGGTTCTCATGAGTTCAGTAGTTCCCACTGGGTGTTGTTAAAGTCAAGAGGAGTCTTCCTTCTTAATATTACATGACCATAACCATAGACTTGCAGGGAGAGTTGTATTCTTGTAAAGAAATTATATACTATAGAAAAAGTGACATTCTATTAAATGTTACATGGAGGTAAAGATCTAGACTATACTTTCACCCATATTTGAGTTAATATTTATATGTATGATTCCAATTAATGTATATATTCAGCCATTCTGTTTTAATTTACCATATTTTCATGAACAAGATAAATTTCAATCTCTGCTATGTTTATTCTAGATACCACAGTTCCAAGCAGATAGTCTTTTGAACCAATTCACAAAGAAAATTGCTCCAGGATTGCAGAGGTTTTTATATATATAACTCCTGTACTACATAGGTTATATTTACACAGTCTTGCTGGGTTGTGGTCCGGTGAATATAAAGTGATAACTCCCTAATGCCCAGCTACAAGCTTTGCTGTTCTGGGCAAACCAGATCAAAGTTTGTATCAGCTTGTTGTTGCCATATTACTCCTACAATATAGTATTCCATCTTCTTTAGTGAATGGAAAATGCTGGAGTTTTGTTGATGAGTAGGATAGCCAATCCATGATTGCTAACCACATTTATCTCTGCTGCCCTCCAAACTGTTTGTAGATATCTCTCCTTATTCTTCCTTTTCCTTATTTTGAGCATTTGCCCTCCACTAAGGATAAAGGAAAACCAGCCTCTTTAAGAAAATTATTGTTTTGTCCAATATAGGACCATATTCCATGTGTAACATCCTAAATCTACAAAAAAAATCATATATGATCAAGGCAGCAAACTCACATTAATGATTTTTGATTAAATTGAAAATATACTATATGTTCTTCAGGACACTCAGTGTGAGATTGATATATTAGGTACCATGGAGGGAGGATTAAGAGAAAAAAAGCATGAAAGGAAATTAAGCAAAGAAAAAGGATTAAAAAGATGACATGGGAATCTCCCAAAGAAACCAGAAAATATTAAGAAAATCTGTAGCAATGATTATATATGTGGCAAAGATTCATCTTAAGGCTTGGACCTTAAACCAGGCTTTCCTCAGATGTTAGAATTTTATATACATGTTTGCACACAACCCACTCACGCTGTTTTCAAAAATATTATTCTTAATCAGTATATTTCTTTCTCTTTGGGGATGACATTTAATTTTATTTATTTATCAAATTTCTATACTGCCCATCTCACTTCTGTTTTTATAAAAATCAATTTAATACAGGCTACATAAATTGTAAGCACAGTTGAGATGCTAAAAATCCTAATTCTTCAGCCAATAACATCATCAGAATTTGGCCTTGAGTCCTCTTTAGGTGTGGTTATTAATCTACTTGTTCTCGCTCATAAATCATCATTTCAAAACAACAAAAAAATAACAACAAAAACAAAATAAATTTCAGTCGGGAACATTTCTCCCAATTCTGGAAGAAACATCCTGGTTGCCAGTAACAACTTCTTTCCTTTTTGTGTGTCTAACTTATTCCAGTAATTGTAGAAATGAAGGAGGGAAAGTTACTGTACAGCATGTCTTCTCTCTGAATCTCAGAGAATTAATTAATATATCAAAATACTGATACAGAGCTCCTGTGATGATCTGCTTCAATTGAGCATGATGTACCTCCGGGAAATAATTCCCTTTCTTTTCACTACTAATCTCAGAACAGTGTGTCTACTTTAATCTGAACATTTTGTCCTTGTTAAGTAGTAGACTTGAATAAAAAGCATATTTTCTACTTTCTGCAGATCATAAAGTTTGTAAACATTCTTCTACTCCCAGCAAACCCTCCCTTTTATAATTCTAAACATTTCTAAAACAGATCCCACCAAACTGTATGCTATCACATATTATCTTCCACTTATGTTGTACAGAACAACCAGATTTTATCCGTTTGAGTAATCTGATTAATCCTGGTGTCAAGATTGTCCCCTTCTGTTCAAAGTGACACCTTCTAAGAAACTGTTCTTGGTTTTTTATATAAATAACCTTCTTCCTTTGGGATTCATATCTCTTAAAGAATATAATAATAATAATAATAATAATAATAATAATAATAATAATAATATAGCAAAAGATTCATGTCCAACTATTACTTTGAAAAATATAATTTTGTAATATATTGTATGGTTTCCCTTTCTGAATCAAACAAGTCTAAACGTAAGATAGAAAAATGTGGGATAGACAGCATCACCACCAGATGGGTTCATAACCATGTTTTAACCACAATAGTACACGGGCAAATAATCGATACAAACTCGCTTCAGTCTCGATTGCAGGAAATATGATTTCAGCAACAGAGTGGTAAATGCCTGGAATGGTCTACCCGACTCCGTTGTTACAGCCTCAAACCCTCACAGTTTCAACTTCAAACTGTTTACTGTGGACCTCACTCCCTTAAGAGGTCCATAAAGGAGGCGTGCATAAGTGCATCAGCATGTCTACTGTTCCTGTCTTACTGTCTCCATTTATTTGTATTTACTTCCTTTGTTTATCTTTATGTTCATACCTATACTTGTCATCTTGTACATGTTTGACAAACAAACAAATAAATAAATAACTGGCTGGAAACCACACTAATATGTAGTGCTTGATGTAACTACATCTACATGAAGAGAAGTATGCCCAGTACTCTTCAACATCTTCATAAATGATTTAGATGACCGGCTAGAAGGAGAACTCATCAAATTTGCAGACCACACCAACCTAAGGGGAATATTCAACACTTTACGCCAGAAGAATCTTGACAAACTTGAACACTGGGCTCCATCTAACAAATTGAAATTCAATGGTGAGAAAGTAAGATTTTACACTTAGGCAAAAAAACCAAATGCACAGGTACAGAATAGTAATACTGGTTCAAGTATCAGCAATAACTGAGAAGAATCTAGGAGTTCTAATGGACAACTGCTCAAGTATAAGCTAGAAGTGTGCTGCAGCTGTCAAAAAAAGCCAATACTGTCCTAGGCTATATCAACGGAGGAATATTATTAAGATCATATGAAGTATTAGTACAGGAATGTACTGGTTTAGTAAGACCACACTTGGAATACTGCATCCAATTTTTGTCACTGTGATACAAAAAAGATATTGAGACACTAGAAAGAATGCAGAGAAGAGCAACAAATATTGGCTAGAGGCTAAAACATATGATGAATGGTTTCAGGAACTAAGTATGTCTAGTCTAACAAAGTGAAGAATTAGGGATGACATGATAGTAGTCTTCCAATATTTGAGGGGCTGTCATAAAAAAAAGGGGAGGAGGCTGACCTGTTCTCCAAACCATCTGAGAGCAAGACAAGAAGTAAGAACAGAAACTTATCTAAGAGAGATCCAATCTAGAACTAAGAAGGAATTTCCCAAAAATTAATTAGTGGAACGAGTTGCCTTTAGAAGTTGTGGATGTTCAATCATTGGAGATTTTAAAAAAGAAATTGGAAAGCCACTTGCCGGAATGGCATAGAATGATGTTTGGACTAGAACACTCCAAGGTACCTTTCAATTCTGTTATTATTAAACATTTCTTATAACAATCTGTTTCTCTCCCCACCTCTTCTAGCCCAGTAATATGTGAATGATACATTTATACATGTAATACAGTTTTTCAAAAAGAATAATCCCTAGGAATGTGCAAAAATGTTGATTTAAAAATGGTTCACAAATTGTTTACTTTTGCAAATAATATTAATTACTGTTGTTACAGTCACACAAGTAAAGATCACTAACTCTTTAGTAGAATCAAAAATTCTACTGTAACATTTTTTCAACTTCAATAACTAAACCAGTGTTTTTCAAACATGACTTACTTTAAGATACGTGGAATTCATATCCAAGAATTCCCCAGCAACCATCCATGCAGTTGATATCCATATTTTAAAATTGCCAAGCTTGAAAAACTCTGACCTAAACTATCTTGTTGTGTGATCCCAATCCCTTTACAAAAAATTGAGCCCCATTAATTCTTTTACTCCTACAACAATTTGTCTAAACTGTCTGTGTTATTTCAGTAGGTAATCAAAATAAACAGATGGTACAAGTAATTCCACTCCTTTTTGTAGCCCTTTCTGGAGACATCATGTATCTGGATGTATCCTAAGAAAGTTCCTGAACTGGAAAAGAACATCTGCAGTTCTCAGTGCATAGCTGGGTACTTTTATCCCTTTGCTGCTCCCTCTGTTGGTTTTGAAATGGAGCAGCAGCTTAAAAGTTTTTTTGGATGTTTAGTCTAGTGGAGAAAATGATAGTTTCTAGGCTCATGTCAAACAAATCTGGAAGCACTGATTCATAGACGAAGCATGGGCCTTTAATGCAACTAAGGGACAGAAGCAAAGCTGAAAAAAAAGAAATAGGACTATCTTGAGAAAGAATGACTCATGACATGATGACATCACCATGTTTAGCAGCTACTGAAGAATTAGGAACCATGGTTACTTTTCTTTTTGACGGTGGTTGAAACTTTAATTGGCACGGCAATAATACAAAGTGAGTATAGCTGCATTGTACACATAGTCAGGATGAGGCTTTCTTCTGTAGAAAGTTTCCTGTTTTTAAAAATTAGTCTGGTTTAAGATTTCAGGTTTTTCCCACCTGAAAACAGGAAATGAAATTTGATGGGGCAGCAGGAGGGACTTTAGAGGGTAGAAATAGTAGTTTGGAGATCACATGTAGCTCTAAGTCAGAGGACTTCAAATTTGGCAGTTTTAAGACTTGTGGACTTCAACTCCCAGAATTCTCCAGCCAGCTATTCTGGGAGTTGAAATCCACAAGTCTTAAAGCTGCCAAGTTTGGGGAACCCTGCTCTCAGTTCATCACTGTAAAGATACTGCTGTATGGAGGAGTTGCCATAATTTCTGCTGTAGCAGAAATAATTCTTCATGCAACCTGTCATCCCAACACTTATTCTAACTACTGTGTCCTATCCAGGTTCACTATCTGTTTAATTTCTGTAAAGCATAGAAGGAAATGGAAAGTAGGAACTTTGAAATTACCTGTGTAGCAGTTAGTCAGAATTAAAATTACTATAACAAGGCCAATAGAATCATCATATTCAAATCTAGCAATGCTTTTTTAATTTATGATTTACATCAGCATGTGCTACAATAACATTTTTTTTCAAAAAAAAATCATCCTAAAAATAACTCAGAATAGTTGTTGCATCAATATCACATTAATAAAAATAATACAAAAACAATAATTATTTTTTTTTTTAGTTTTAGGGTAGTTTTATTTGTTTATCTAAAACTGACAAAGATAGCAAATCTCACTATGCTTGTCCTTCCCAACTACCATTTTCACATTTCTCACTTTTATTCACGCTTAGTAATTTGTATAAACATTTCAAACATTTCATCACACATTCCCAATCACAGAAGATATACTGATATACTATGAAACTTTATTACTGGAAATAGCTGAAACACCTCTTTCTTTACTCCTTTTCCTTCTTACTTATAAAACATGTTTGTTTCTTGTATACCCATTATGTACATGGTAATGTATATTTATTACTATGCTTTCTTTAATATTGTATTGTCTTTTCAAATCAAGAATATGCTATTTAATTACTTTCAATCAAGCACTGATTTGCCAGAATTAGTTCTACCTGTCCGCTTCAGCCAGCTTAAAAAAGCCTGCTGAGAGCCTGCCCTCTTGTACTTGGGTGTAAAGCAGGAAGTCTTCACTGTGGTGGCCCCTGAAGTATGGAACATGTTACTCTTGGCAGCTTGAAGGATGCCTTCCTTATTTAGAATTAGGAAGATTGTAAAAACTGGCTTTTTCAATGAGTTTTGGGTTTTGTTGACTGGTGTACAGATGCTCTTCCATGCTTTATTTATTTATTTATTTATTTATTTATTTATTTATTTATTTATTTATTTATTTATTGGTTCGATTTATATGTCGCCCTTTTCTAGAGACTCAGGGCGGTTTACAATGCATTAAGCAATAGCCTTCATACTTTTGTATATACCTGCTTAGTAGGGCTTTCGCCCCCCCCCAAAGCGATGTTCTTTTTTATACAAAGTCAGCTTATTGCCCCCACAAACAGGGTCCTCATTTAACCTATCTCGAAAGGATGGAAGACTAAGTCAACCTTGAGCCTGGTGAGATTTGAACCTGCAGTAATTGCAGGCAGATGGTGTTACTTAACAGTGCTTTAGTCTGCTGCACCACCAAGGCTCTTGTTACACATTTGTTGTATTTTTGTTTACTATTTTATTATTAGTACTGTCCTTGTTTTGTTTCTTTCTACTGTGTTGGGTATTACTCCATAAGAGTGGGTTAGTTGATAAATATAGTAAAATCTTAGTTCAGCATTTACACCACACATAGTAATAGTTACTTTCTCAGCATACTTTTCTTTCCCATGATTTTTCTCAAACAGCATTGCTAGTAGTTGCCTGGGAGAACAAGGTGATTGTTGAATCAATGAAGTTCACCAGCATTTCCAAAGGCAGAGAAAAAGACATTAAAAGCGCAATCAGTTTTCGGAAGCAATTGCAAACCTCTGGCCAAAACAATAAAGCATTTCTCAAGTTTCCTTAAGAATATTTTCTTTCTCTCCATAATAAGAATCAGTAGAATTGTAATTTGAAGATTATTCAGTCCCCTGCAGTCTGCACATTGCTGTTGGCAAACACTTAACAATGAGACAAACCTAGCTTTATTTTAAGGGAAAGAACAACAACAATAAAAAAAAAAATAACACCAAGACAACCAGGAATGCAACTATTTTTTTTGGCTGGATGGGAAATGCTGGGAGTTGATGCCCGCACATGGTGCCAAATTTGAACAATACCAGTTTAAATAGAACTTATTAGTCGGAAAAGATGCTACCAGATTCCTTTTTATTTATATTGAGTTCATTCACAGGGAATCTCTGAAGGATTAGAAACGTTTTCTAGGTTTCTTGCCGCTTGGACTGAATTACCAGTTGCAAGATAAGCTACCCCAATTACTTACGTTTATTCTCCTATTCCTTTTCAATACCCCCACAATCTTTTACCACAAATAACTAAAAGTAGAGGCAAGTTCACATGCAAATTTTATACAGGTTAGTATGCCAATGAGCTTTCTTTTTATACCCTGAAATCTGGGTAGTCCTATTAGAACGAGAATATTCACACACGGTCTATTTCTCTAGCACTGTAATTTTTCGTCCATTCTTTTTTGTCCAATGAAGTAAAAGGATTCGTAAGCAAGTTTGTAAAATGAAAGCTAAAATGCTAAAGTTTTTGGTTTACTGCATATATTATCTGATTCATTTTATAGCCTTAAATAAAAAGAGTTGATCTATCAGATTATTTCAAAAATTGAGTCATACATTGATGGGATCCTCTTCATATAAGGCCCTGGGAAACAAATTCTCTCACATTACCATAATCCTTTCCTGCCAATTCCTGCAGAGAAGGATTCATTTCCTGCAAATATTTCTTCGCTATCACTAAAACTCAGATCTTCCAGCATTTTAAACCATATTCATTAAAATGGAAAAGATAATTTCAGGGCTGATTTGTTCGCATTGAAATGGATTATTTTAGTCCATCCCTTTTGGGGAGAAAATGTCAAAATAAGATGAGAAGACCCAAGGAAACTTGATGTGAAAGGAGAATCAGATATTTCAAAGGTAATCCATGCCTTCCTTTCTTCCTGTTGAAAGCAGAGAAGTCGATCTGATTTATGTCTAAACAAAAGCTGACTTCACTAAGTTCAATGGGATTTACAATCAAGTA
This sequence comes from Pituophis catenifer annectens, assembly GCF_029215685.1. Taxonomy (NCBI): domain Eukaryota; kingdom Metazoa; phylum Chordata; class Lepidosauria; order Squamata; family Colubridae; genus Pituophis; species Pituophis catenifer. The sequence goes on from NW_027256883.1 coordinate 36,180,023, forward strand.
AATCTGCTGAGCAATTAGGAAATGAATCACATGCAAGGGAAGGGAGGGAGGAGAATGTGCCAGGAAATAGTAAGATATTTTACAAAAATGCTTCTCTTCAAATTAATGGGTTAACTTTATAAATGTTTTATGACATCCTCTCATCAACTTTGCCATACAAGAAATGCAAATAATTAAATAGGAGCTAACTTTTGGAAGAAAAATTCATTTGCCATAGCAACTGCATCTGGATTCGTGTCCTAGTGCTGACTGAAAACACAGATAGTTCCATGGAAGAGTTCTAAAAGGAGCTAATATTTAAATTCTGTTGGAAGAAGTGGGTTAGTCATAAACCTGAAATGCCTTGCTAATTGCCTAAATGAAGCCTGAGCTCCATAATCTTATAGACTTTCAGGCTACTTTTACTGAAAATTTTATGGATGAAATTTCCATAAATGTTACAATGTAAAGGTAAAGCTTCCCCTCGCACATATGTACTATGTTCCCGACTCTAGGGGGCGGTGCTCATCTCCATTTCAAAGCCGAAGAGCCAGCACTGTCCAAAGACGTCTCCGTGTGGCCGGCATGATTAAATGCCAAAGGCGCACGGAACGCTGTTACCTTCCCACCAAAGGTGGTCCCTATTTTTCTATTTGCATTTTTTACGTACTTTCAAACTGCGAGGTTGGCAGAAGCTGGGACAAATAACGGGAGCTCACCCCGTATTACGCGGCACTAGGGATTCGAACTGCTGAACTACCAACCTCTTGACTGACAAGCTCAGCGTTTTAGCCACTGAGCCGCCGCGTCCCAATGTAGACATAAATATAAATATAAAGTAGTCACAATGTAGACATAAATAGATAGATAGATAGATAGATAGATAGATAGATAGATAGATAGATAAACCCACCCCCACCTCTAATTGTATACCAAATTGAGTATCTAATATTTTGGGATATTATTGAAACCGATGGTTTTTGCATATTTTCTTTGATTTGGTTATAGTACCGAATAATATGTGTCTGCCTTCAATGGTTGCTCCAGCAAGATATACTGTATGTTTTCCTGTATGACTTATCTTTACACCTGCTTTTTCTTTTTGTACTTGTCACCACTGCAAATAGCTTTCTTGTTATAACACACGTGTGCTTTCCCTCAGAACAAAACATTTGGAAAGGGCAAGAGGAGGCTGTGAAATCAAAAAGTAAACTGTGAGAAGAGTTTTATCTCTACCAAAGCAAGCGATGGGACATTATCTTAAACCAATGAGATTGTAACAATTGTTAAGATTTCTATGAAAAAAGCAATGGTTTATCCACCAAAATATTACTATATGTGAAATTCTCTCACTCTCACCTGCTTTTTGATTTTTAAGAAAGGAAGTCACTTACCTTCATGAAGAAATCTGACACAGCTGTGGCAAATTGAAAATTGTTTGTGCAGGAGAAAGAATAAAACATCAACATATAACCTGATTTCTCTTTACGTACTGCCTTGCTAAGGCAGTTGGCCTCTGTGTGCTGGCAGTGGAACGTGACTAAGCCTTTGACAGGGATCTCTTTTTTAGATGCTAAATTAAACCAGTCCATAGAATCAGGCTATTCAGTTGCAATTCTAAGTACACGAAAGAACAGCTCATATGCAATTACATCATGCAGAAAGTAATGTGCAGGCAGTAACCCACACGATCTTGTCCAGAAATATGTATTTAATTTGAGGCTCTGGGCAGGATATACATTAGAAATGATCTTTTTTTTTTTTTTAAGGGAAGGGGGAATATCTTGCTTTTGTCAACATTAAACTAAAAAAATATTTTGGAAACCATTTATAAATCCAAACTCTTGACTTAAAGGAAGTGTTACAGAAATAACTGAATGGTGGTTTTCCATTTCTTCGGGCATTTAAGGATGTTTCTGATTTGGCTACTGGTTTCAATGCCAGAAATTCCTGATGTCATTTGGAAAGAGTATTTTTATGGCGTGAAGGAGGGCAGTCTTCAACCTCTATTAGTTAAGTCTATTAGGAGAAAATGTCTAAAACAGTCTTATGGGTATCAGTTTCTGATTAGGTCTAGTGTAGGCTACCTGCGAAAACCCACCAAACTTGTAGATGTCAGCTAAGAGATACACAGAACATACTGTATTCTCTTTGCTCAAAAAAGAGCCATGGTGGCATAGTGGTTAGAATGCAATACTGCAGGCTGACTGTGGCCACAGCCAGGAGTTTCATCCTGACCGGTTCAAGGTTGATTCAGCCTTCCATCTTTCTGAGGTCAGTAAAATAAGGACCCAGATTGTTGTGGGCAATATGCTGACTCTGTAAACCACACTGAGAATGTAGTAAAGCACTAACAGGACGTATACAAGTCTAACTGCTATTGCTATTTCTTATAGAGTGATCAACTTAATTTTTCAAGTATAGATTTAGTGGCCTACCTTTGATTTAAATATACTGACAGCGCTCTCTCTCTCCCTCTCTCTTTCTCGCTCTCTTTCTGTCCCTCCCTCCCTCCCCCCTCTCCATTTATAATTTCACCCCAGAAACTGCTAAGTAATTGGAATTGTTTTCTAAATATTTGTTTTTTTTATTTTTAAAATTTATTTGATTTATATAGTTACCCTTATCACCAAAAATGAATCTGGCCAGTATGAAAACAATGAATATGTAAAACTACTATCATAATTCATTATAAAAACATTAAAAACCATAAAAAAGAAAAGAAAAGAAATAATAGACAAAGGGATGTTAATGGAGTCCCCTCACGAAGTCAACCATCCCTTGGGACCCCAGGCATGCTGGCACATCCAGGTCTCAAAGGACTGATAGAAGCTCAGAAGTGATGAGTCCATCCTCATCTCACAGACAAGAGATTCCTTAGACTGGGTACCACTGCAGAAAACACCCACCACCTAGAGTCCACAAAATGTAGCTTCCTAGATGTTGAAATCTATAACATATCTGCTATTTAGGACATAGCATATAAGTAGGGTCTTTAGTATTGTCTGGGACATTACACATCCTCTTCATGACCTGTTTTCCTTATTACCTTCCAAGAGAACTCTACGTGGTACCCAAAGCAGAACACATATATATATATATATATCATGTATAACGGTAACGGTTCCCCTCACACATATGTGCTAGTCATTCCCGACTATAGGGAGTGGTGCTCATGTCCATTTCAAAGCTGAAGAGCCAGCGCTGTACAAAGACATCTCCATGGTCATGTGGCTGGCATGACTAAATGCCAAAGGCGCATGGAACATTGTTACCTTTCCACTAAAGGTGGTCCCTATTTTTCTACTTGCATTTTTTATGTGCTTTCATACTGCTAGGTTGGCAGAAGCAATCATGTATATATGTGTGTTATGTATGGGTATATACTTTCTTTTGAGAGCAGGCAACAGAATTTTATTTTTAATATGTGCCAGTGTGCCCACAATAAAAAAATGATAATAAAGTTTATTTTATCTACATTATCTTAGGTCTGTTAGTAGAGGTCTGGTGGGATGGGGAGATGAAATAAAGGAGATCTGGTCTCTCAAGTAACCCTTTCTTATGCCACGAGGAGGAATTTTTAAAAATGTAGATTTTCAAGAACATTTAATGTATTATGGTAAAATATCTGTGCCTTGTTATATTGGTTTGACTTATGCTAGCCTCCTGATCTTATTCAACTTGCAATTCTCAAACAACCATTTGATACCAAGCCAAGTACAGTGCCTCTCAACAGTAAAATGGGAAATTGCATTGAATAGTATAGGAAGACAAAAGAACTCATCCGGAGAAGAACACAATGTTCTAGCTGTAAGTACAAGCAAAGTAGAGTATAATTTTCTTTGGAAAATCTCACAGACAAAGACACAGGAAGATTGGCTTGTGAGTTTCAGGTAAACTTTCATGATTGTGAGTTTCACTCATTTTGTGAAGAGAGCTTTACTTCAGTTTGTATTGGCAAACTGCCCAGGATAATGACCTAGCACGGGTACAATGGTATAAAGGTTTCTGAGGATGAAAATAAATAATTAAAAACAGGCCACATAAAGTAAAGTTATCTTTCATTTGGGATATTTAAAAACGCATTCACTCTTGAAAGTTTTCTCTTTTATTCAAATTCCATTTGAAGAAAAAAGAGCAAACACAGCAGATAAAGATGCTAAATTGCTCTCTCTATACATGCAAACAGAAGTGATCTAATGCCAACTCTGAACAAAGTGACCGAAGCAAAGATAGGATTAAAATGTTAATGTTTTATTGTTTTCTATTGATCCTGTAATTCAAATTCAGACTAATAAGAATGTGTTCCAAATGAATAAATAATCTGAAAAGGTCAGTTTTTAATGGGCAAAAAAATAACCATGCCTTTTGATGAAATTGACAATTAAAAAAAAAACTGTTGGTACTAGGTTCATTTTGTGTTCATTTTGTTATAACTGTGTAAGACACTTTTGCAGGGTAGTGCCTTATGGTCTCAAGCTCCACTGTCACCTTAGTATTTGGGAAGTGTCAGCAATCACTACTCTGTGCATAATCTATCCCATGTGATAAAGCACCAAGATTGTGGTTACTCTGGGTGCACCCAAGTAACAAATTATACTTGCACAAGCAAGACAAGCCATGAAGCTATGGTGACATATTTTGCTCAGGCAACATTCAGATTACTAAGCATTTGTTGGCTGCTTTTCTTGAGGTCATCCAACCATTCTGCTCTGACAGCAGGGCAGAGCTGTGTGGGCCATTTATTTGGCCCTAAATTCTAGCTGCTGCTCTAATGTTTGATTTGATTTCTCATCTGGACAGTTGCATCTGCAATTCCAATTGTATCTGATGTCAAAAAAACCCAGAACTTTATTGAAACCAAGAATGCTATGTGAACAGAGACAGACATGGAAAGGGGATCAACACAATTGGGGACATTCTGAAGAAGTGAAAAGGAGCACCTATGAATGCAAAGGATCCTGTTCAACTTCTTGTTTGCTTGTCTTAAAATATGTCATGACATTTAGGACTCTGCTTGAAGCCTGCAGTGATTTTCCATTGCTTAATTGTTTCCTATGCCCACTTTTGGACTAGCAACTCCTTCATCCCTAGAATGGGCAAAAACAGACAATAACGTGGAATATAATCTGCTTCCATGGAGGAAAAGGACTACTGCCTGAGAGTGTTATTTTATTTTGCTAGGGATAAGATCCTATGAGAATGAATTGAATGAATTATGCACTGGTTCCGAGTCCTGGAATGAGAAGGGCACAAATATTGAGGTGATATGAATATTTTGAGTTATCTTGAAATAGACAGAGACCATCAAACCTTTATCCACAGTCATAGAATTATAAACATGTACATTATTTTGGATTGTATGAAACTTTACCCAACTTTAAAAGAAATAGGTTAGGGTTGGGTTGGTTTTTGTGTGTGTGTGCATTCAACTCATACAGCTATCTTGGAAATTATCACAGTCCTAATGCAATACTGGTAATATAATAGTAACTTATATAATAATAGTACAGTCTTCCCCATTCATGGAACAAATACATAATCTTTATACACTTTATTCATTATATTTGTATCCTGCCTTTCATTCAGGACCTCAAGATGGTATATGTGACTCTTTTTCCTCCTTTTCCTCACTGTAGTGGGCTGGCTTGTATGACTATGCTATTATAGCAGTCATGTTAAAGATAAGGCAAAAATAACATACAAAGAGAAACATTATTTTTTTTTTTTAAAAAAAAGCTTTTTATATGCCTACATGCATGTACATTTTGTACATATAATAAAAAAGATAAAGGTTTCCCTGTCAGACATGTCTGACTTTAGGGTAAGGTGGTCATCTCTTGGCCAAGGGAGCCAGCGCATTCTGAAGACAATTTCTGTAGTCATGTGACCAACATGGCTATATGTCGAAGACATACGGAATGCTGTTACAGTCCCATTGAAGTGGTAACTATTAATCCACTTGCATTTGCATCAGTGGTGGGTTGCCCCCGGTTCGGACTGGTTTGCAAGAACCAGTAGTAAAACTGGCGGGATGCTCTGCCCACTGACCCTGACGTCATCAGGAAGCTTCTGTGCATGCGCAGCGCCATTGCGAACCGGTAGTAAAGGTAAGTAGAAACCATTCCTGATTTGCATGCTTTTGAACTGCTAGGTGGGTGGGAGCTTGGACAAGTAACAGAAGCTCACCCTGTTGCACAGAGCTCAGATCTTGAATCCAGGCTGTCAGTTCTCCAGCTGATAAGCTCAGTCTTTAACCACTGACCCATTGTGCCCCCCTGTACATATAATAATGCAATTTAATTTTGCACAAGTTTGTATGTAAGTGTATACATGTATGTACCAGTGGTGGGATTCACCTTGTTCTGTCCAGATTGCACGAATTGGTAGCGGCAACTGTGGGAGGCTCCGCCCACCCTCCCAGATGTAATGTGCGACTACTGCACATGCGCAGAAGGCTGTGCGCATGCGCTCACATTTGCAAACCGGTAGGGAAGGTAGTGAATCCCACATAGGAGAAAGTGGTGGGATAGAATAGCAGGGAATTGTCCAATGGAAGGTTTTGTAATATGAAGTTTGTACTATATACCTTGCAAGCTGTTGCCAAAACCACATAAGCACAGGTCAGGAGTTGTTTAAATGGTAAGTAAAGATATGCCCAAAACAGTAAAGGTGCCTGTCATTTTCTAAATTGAGAGACCAACCAAATGCCTGGAGCTCATAAGGAGATAGTATGAGAGTACAAAGAATCAATTAATTGCATTTCGATCGCTAACTTTCCATTACATTCAAAATCTGCTGCCTGAAGTGACTGTTTCACTCAGTCTTATTGCAAGACTCATTTGTAAGAACTTTTTTTCCAAAATGGAATTTGGTTGAGGGGCTTTTTGTAAGAAAAAGAAATGTTTCAAGGTCTGGAGCTCTTACCCAGCAGTCAGTGTACAAATAAAGAGCATTCAGCTAGGAAAAATATATGGAAGTCTCACCAGTCACAACCTTGATTACATCTCACTTTCTTTGTTTAAAAAAGAATATGAACTGTGTTTATCTGGTTCCTTCAGAAACAAAAATACAAAAAAAGATTAACTTGTTTTCCAAAGTTCCAACATTAGTACAGCCTAATATATTTTAGAATCATAAGCTTATTCAGGAGGTACCTTACAGAAAATATAAAAGGAGGATATAAGTTTTAAAGAAAAATGTTGGCCTCAGAAGGAGCATTAGAAAAGGCTCTGTGCAATAAAAACATGTATTGGTTTTGGGCAATGAATGAATGAAAATGCATATAAATCAAAATATTAAAGTAGGAACATAAATTTATATCGGCTTCTTGAAGGAATGCATGTACAAATACATTCAAATTGAATATGAGCTAGCAATGGGATGTGGCTGTAAATAAATCAAATATAATTTTAGGCAGCATCAAAAGAAATATAATTCCAAATATTAGGGAGCAAATCATTCAATTCTATAAAAATTCTGACGGAAGGTTTGAAGAAATCTCTGAACAATAAAAGGAGTTTGACAATTGATCCAATTAACCAAAAATGTTTTAGGTTTCTCTTCATTGGAAGTGTTTAAAAAAAAGCTAGATAAATAGGTCTTTGAAATGCCTTAATTTGGATTCTTACATTGAAATGAGCATGGACTACAGGTCTTCTTCTAATGCTAGGAGCCTATGAAATATACCTTTAAAAAGCATACAACATACGGAAGATCCCAATAATTTATTTGTAGTCTCAACAATTAAATTTCAGTGGCATGTGACATAACCACTAAAATGTGTTACAGAAAGTTAAAAAAAAGCTTTTAAAAAAAATTCAGAAAAGGTAAAAAGTCCAGTCCCAGCTTAACTGCATAGTGGCCATACCACCTGGTACCCTCACTCAAGTAACACTGCCCTGGGAATAAACAAAGATCAAATAGCAATTGAGGTATATAGCTACCATGATATAACCAATACTTTATGTATGCTGGGACTGTCACCTCTAACATGTCCCAAAGTAGTTGTACTAGAATGGTCTTAACGTAAAGAAGGCTATTCAGTGAGAAGCTCAATGAAGTTTGAGACCTTCCGTAAAAAAAGGAATGTTTATGTTTATATTATATTCCTAACAACTGAGACAAGTAAAGTAGACCTAAACTTGCTGATCTATTTAAATCTCTGTCGTACTATGGATGATATAAGGATATAAGGGTGGTGGTGGTGGTGGTGGTGTATGTAACAACATGTTTAATAAAGATTTAAATTTCTGAATTGTAAAGTCTAATACAGGTATCATATTTCTCCCAGGTCAGAGGGTAGCTAAAGTGTGGAATCTCAGATATGAGAAGCCATATTTCCCAGTTTGTGTTGAATGTGCCTCAGACTTGAAGGCCTGGAAGCTGCGAAATTTATGGTGATCCCAGATACTTAACAAACTAAATCCTTAGGGGAAAAGCGGGGAGGGAGGGCAAAGAATTTAAAGGACAAGTTTGATAGTGATCCAGGTCTATTTTTAGATATGAATATCACAGTACAATGCCTTTTCTGGCGCTCATCACCAAGCTGAAATGAAACTATTATTGGGTACAAGGTCTGTAATAAATTAAACGAAAGAGCTATAGGAATGTAGCCTTTAGTTCTGCCCAAGTTATGGTTGCATTTCTTTTCAATTCTGCTTTGGTGCTGATCATATGGAGAAAAAGTTAATATAGTAATTTTGAATTTTGAACAATATGCTAAGTAGCTTTTTTCTTGACAGATATTTTAGTCATTATCCACTTCCAAGATGTTACTTTCCTTTATCTTTTGAATATATATAAGTGATTTTTATTAATTATAAGTAAATTAAATAATTACAGCAACCAAACAGGACAGGACAGACTCCAATGGATAGTTAAGACTGTAGAAAGAATAATTGCCACCAGCCTGTCTTCCATAGGAGACCTGTATATTGTGCGGGTCAGAAGGAGAGGTGAGAAAATATCTGCAAACCTCTCATATCCTGTACATAAACTGTTTCAAGTCCTTCCTTTTTATTCACTCTATGTTGCTTTGCATATACACTGAATGTTTCAGTACTGGAGACAAATTCCTTCTGTGTCTAATCAACCTGGCCAAATAAAGTACTCAATTCAATTTAATTCACAATTATTTACTTATATATAAGTAAATTTATTTACAACCTCAGATATGAAGATGATACTACTCTAATGGAAGAAAGTGAAAAGGAACTAAAGAGGCTTTTGATGTGGGCGAAGAAGGAGAGTGCAAAAGTTGGCTTGAAACTCAACATTAAGAAAACTAAGATCATAGCATCCGACTATGTCCTGGCAAATAGATTGGGAAGAAATGGAGGTAGTGACAGATTTTATTTTCCTGGGCTCCAAGATCACCGCAGATGGGGTCTGCAGACAAGAAATTAAAAGATGCTTGCTCCTTGGAAGGAAAGCTATGGCAAATCTAGATAGCTTACTAAAAAGCAGAGACATCACATGTCAACAAAAGTGTGTATAGTCAAGGCTATGGTTTTCCCAGTTGCAATGTATGGCTGTGAAAGTTGGACCATAAGAAAGGCTGAGCGCCAAAGAATTGAGGCCTTTGAATTATGGTGCTGGAGAAGACTCCTGCGAGTTCCTTGGACTGCAGTCAGTCCTAGAGGAGATCAACCCTGACTGCTCTTTAGAAGGCCAGATCCTGAAGATGAAGCTCAAAGACTTTGGCCACCTAATGAGAAGGAAGGACTCACTGGAGGAGAGCCTAATGCTGGGAAAGATTGAAGGCAAGTGAAGAAAGGGATGACAGAGAATGAGGTGGCTGGATGGAGTCATTGTAGCAGTAGGCATGAGCTTAAATGGACTCCAGAGGATGGTAGAGGACAGGAAGGCCTGGAGGAATGTAGTTGTGATGGGTCGGACACGACTTCACAACTAACAACAACAAAACTTATTTAATCATTAGAAATTTTTTAAAATTTCTAAATTTTAAAATCTAAAATCAGTTAGGAAATTATTGTTAATTATTACCAGTAGCAAAGCACAGTTTCCAGTGTTAATTATTCAAAATTGGAGAGCTTAAAGCCATTGGAACTGTGCGTATTTTCTTCCTATGATGCATGTATTGTCTATCCCTGTTGCTTGTATCCACTATTCTCGTAGGTAGATTAAGACCTGTTTTTCATTTTGACATTGTCCATTTGTAAGCCATTTATGTTAGCCATTTAGTTTTTTTTCCCTAAGATAAAATTATAGCTGATCTGCCAATTGCCTTTTGATTGGAAATGGTATGGGTTTGGCATGATGTGCTCCATGAGATTGCGAGGAGTTGGGCATGACTTAGCGACTGAACAACAACAAGAGCTTTCTACGAAGAAATGCTTGGAAACAGGTCTCAGGGCCCCTTCATGGTATATCCAAACTCTGCCTTTCATTAACAAGGAGATGAGACTCATTGGACTCTATTGTATTCAGTTATTGTTAATACTGATTAAGCATGGTTTTTTACCGTATTTTGTTACATCATTAGCTTTGACTACTTGTGTACTGCTTGTAAGTCTTGAAAAATGTGTGTACATGTGCATATTTCCTAGGCAAAATGTATGCTTAATTTCTTTTAGGCAAGCACCAGCCTCAAGAATGATTCTGTGTATAAAAATTATACTCCTAGCTTTAGTGCTTCTGTTCCTATGCAATTTTTCCATAGTGTAAAACTATTTACACTAAAAGTTTAACATTTATGTGAAGCCATTGGGTGAGACATCTGTGGCTTTGGGGTGAAGTGTCAACTGTATGCTGATGACACGCAGTTGTACATTTCAACCCCAGGCTACCCCAATGATGCCCTTGACGTGATGTCCCGTTGCCTGGAGGCCGTGCGGATCTGGATGGGGAGGAACAGGCTCAGACTCAACCCCTCCAAGACTGAGTGGCTGTGGCTTCTGACGGCCTGATATAGTCAGCTAACACCATCGCTGGCTATTGGGGATGAGATCTTACCCCCCTCAGAGAGGGCTCGCAACTTGGGCATCCTCCTGGATTCATGGCTGTCTTTGGATGATCATATGATGGCCGTGGCCAGGGGGGCTTTTTATCAGGTTCACCTGATCTCCCAGTTGCGTCCATTTTTGGATCGGGACATCATGCACACAGTCACTCATGCCCTCGTCACTTCCCGTCTGGACTATTGTAATGCTCTCTACATGGAGCTCCCCTTGAGGAGCACCCGGAGGCTCCAGCTGGTCCAGAATGCAGCTGCGCGAGTAATAATGGGGGTGACTCGTCGTTCCCATGTAACACCCCTCTTGCGCGAGCTGCACTGGCTCCCGGTGGTCTTCCGGGTGCGTTTCAAGGTGTTGGTTACCACCTTTAAAGCGCTCCATGGCTTAGGACCTAGTTATCTACAGGACCACATTCTGCCACCGATTGCCTCCCACCGACCAGTACGCTCCCACAGAGAGAGCCTCCTCAGGGTGCCGTCGGCCAAACAATGTAGGCTGGCAACCCCCAGGGGGAGAGCCTTCTCTGTGGGGACCCCGGCCCTATGGAATGAATTGTCCCCGGACATATGAAGGATCCCCGACCTCCACACCTTCCGTCATGCTCTGAAGACCCTATTATTCCAGCAAGCCGGTCTGACGGGATAAAGGATTTTAATTGGGTTTTGAGAGGGGTTTTAAATAACAATTTTAGCTGGGTGTTTTAAATTTGGCCAGTGATTGAATTATTTTAATAAGTTTTTAAATTTTTGTCTTGTATACTGTTTTTACCATGGCTGTTCACCGCCCTGAGTCCTTCGGGAGAAGGACGGTATATAAATATAATAAAAGTAAAGTAAAGTAAAAGTATTTATTATTCAATATTAAGCATTTTGTATGCATTCAGACAGTTAAGCTAGTTAAACTATGTAATGTGTGAGCCATTACATATGGTTACAGTTCAGTTGATTCTTGGATGATAGGGCTATCAGGAACTACTGGTCTTGTGGCCTGTTCAACTTATTTTAGAATAGAATAGAATAGAATAGAATAGAATAGAATAGAATAGAATAGAATAGAATAGAATAGAATAGAATAGAATTCTTTATTGGCCAAGTGTGATTGGACACACAAGGAATTTGTCTTGATGCATACGGTCTCGGAGTACATAAAGAAAAGATACATTCGTCAAGAATCATAAGGTACAACACTTAATGATAGTCATAGAAAAACAGTCAATAGAAATCTTAAGGATACCAGCAACAAGGTTACAGTCATACAGTCATAAGTGGGAGATGGGTGATAGGAATGATGAGAAAGTCAATAGTAATGCAGACTTAGTAACTAGTTTGACAGTGTTGAGGGAATTATTTTTTTAGCAGACTGATGACGTTCGGGAAAAAACTGTTCTTGTGTCTAGTTATTCAGTGTGCAGTGCTCTACAGCGTCGTTTTGAGGGTAGGAGTTGAAACAGTTTATGTCCAAGATGCGAGAGGTCTGAAATATTTTCACAGCCCTATTTTTTACTCGTGCAGTATACAGGTCCTCAATGGAAGGCAGGTTGGTAGTAGTTTTTTCTGCAGTTCTAATTATCCTCTAAGTCTGTGTCTGTCTTGTTGGGTTGCAGAACCAAACCGGACAGTTATAGAGGTGCACACATGGAGACACCTATATCATATATCTATATTATATATCAATCTCTCTCTGTCTCTCTTCCATGCCAATAACACTTTATGCCCCAGCTAAAGAATAGATGTATCTGAAATAGGAGAATATCCAGTCATAGCACATTCAGTTATCTTCCCATGATTCCAAAACAAATATGAGAAGCCCAACCATTCATGTAATGCTTTCTAAATAATCTTCCTCTGATTTAATTCCTAACACAAGTCACTCTGGGTTTCCCATTACAAAATATGGTAACAAGAATAATTTGCAAAGGAATATGGGTGCTGCATAAACTCAGAACCTTTATATCACACTCCTAAAAAAGGACAGGAATTGCTACTCACAGGAAATAAGTGCAATTTAACACATTCTGTTCCCACACCAATTTTGATTAGTCGCATAAAAAGGATATATATGCAAATAAGCAAGTGTGGGCTTTTCTTTCTCACTTTAGGTATATGCATTAAACAAATAAGAGGCAAGGAAATTCTAGCTTATTAGTTAAATTATTCATCTGACAATTTCATTGGTTTGGATTACAATACATTCAATTCAATATCCAATGACCTTTCTTGGAAAGTCTGATTTATTCCCTATGTAATAAATTCACTGTTCATTTAACATTCAAGTAATTATCCAATTATTTCTCTGGCAAATTCTCCTATTACAATTTGATGCCTGATTACAATTGATTATCTGTTTCTCATGTGAGAATTACTAATGGCCAATCATATTAAGTTCTGAATGCCTTCTGAACATATTGCTGAAGGCTTCCTAAAATAATTATTGTAGCCTTTCCAAAACTTTCAAGTCTTATAATTTTTTTTATGTTCATGTTCACTACAAAACTAATTAACTTGCTGTTTCTTTATATTACTTGCTGTTAAGTTTCAGACCTCATATTTTTGAATGTTTACCCAGAATAGATCTACTGTCTTCTGGTTAACCCATCACAGGCTAAAAGAGTTTATCATTGCAGATGCCCAGAGTCATTGAGAATTGTGTGGCATCCAAGTTTAGTAGATGATGATGATGATGATAAAGATGATGATGATGATGATAATGATGATGCAGTACAATAACTATTCCCAGTAGCTGGGACTACTGTCTGCTAAATACATCTTCTAAATATTTATTCCCCCAGGCTAAAAAGTAATGGATTCCATTTGCAATAGTACATACAATTTTCTACTCTCTTGCCTCTGAACAATGTAATCAGCAAAACAAAGATTACAACATACTTTTAAAGTGTAAACTTTTGGAACTATTGAACAAGGTGTTACAAACATCTCCATTTTAGATAGCAAGAAAGCACTAAGTAAAAAAATAAGTGTTCTCCCAAACCCAATGCTCCTTTTCATAAATGGTCCAACAAAGAAATTAAACAAGGGTTTTTGGTCAGATGTTCATTCTTGTTTCTGCTATGATCAGGATAGTTATCTGGAAAAGTGAGATGGTTATTTTTTTTTTCTTTTTCACTATGACAGAATATTAAAATTCTGGTAAGGACAGGTTACTTTATTTGCTTGCTTCTGTCCTACAAAATACTATAATACAGGATTAAAAGTCTTTTTGATTTAAGAATTGAAGCTGATTCAGAGTAGTGGTGGCCATTATTGAAGGAAGTGCAAACAGAAAAGCCATTTATTCCCTCATTGGTGTACAGTAGTTATGTTTTCTAGTATCGATTTGATAAATCTCAAGAAAGTCTATAACTGCCTTTAACTGTGTTCCAATAGATACATTACTTGATGTGAAGTTGCATTTAGCTTTTAAGACTAAATAATTTTGGGGTGGGAGAGGACAGAATCATCAATAAAGAGACAAATATAGTTGGGAAAAGCAAATGCTAGGTCAAAGAAACCTGACAGATAATAAATTTCTACACCAATATTACATCCATGTCTGATGCAATGGCTTCAAAGTGAATAATTGATCCAAATATCATTTTATCTTTTATTGGAATGGTGTTGGAGGTTTTGATTTGGGTTTGGGGTTTTTATATTAGCCTTAACTTTTTGCTCATTAGCATCCATATTTTATATTAGCATCTATCAATATTCATCTTAGCTAACATAGGATATGAACAGTGTAAGTTCAATTGTGCACTTTGTTGATTTCTAAGGAATTTGTAGTAATTCATCAAGTTCTAACTTCCAAAGGCCGCAACAACTACATAGCACAACTCCCACTGACTATCCTACTGCTTCAATGAAGAAGAATTAGGAATAGAATTTTGCATGGGAAATTAATAAACTTCATTTAATTTTGCTGCTCAAAAAAGTTCATGGGCTCTTTCTTTCTTTTTTTCTTTCTTTCTTTCTTTCTTTCTTTCTTTCTTTCTTTCTTTCTTTCTTTCTCTTTCTCTCTCTTGCCTTCCTTCCTTACCCTCCCTCCCTCCCTCCCTCCCTCTCTCTTCCTCTTCTAAGTTTCTAAATCTTATCAGGTTTGGTTATCAGCTCTTGACATTTTAGAGGGGGAAAAAAGAAAGTACAGGTAGGTCATAGAAGCTGGAAGCCTACCCCCCCATATAATCTAGATTAGTTACAAATTATTGGCCTGGTACCTACCCTGTGCTCAGTCAGATTGATTTCGCTTGTGTAAAGAAGCTGTAGATCTTTGTGAACCATGATGTACAGTGGCTTAGTGCAATGTGTGAATCCAGTCACTTGTGTCTTAAATTGGGGAAAGTCAATGGATGATCTGAGTATTAAATCACTAGGAAAACATTATTTCTGCCTTCTTCAATTTAGTTGCTTACCAAATTTATTTAGTTATTAGGCCATCTCCTTTAGCAAATGACTCCAGGTATCTAGCAATAATTTAAAACACCATCAACAAACATAGATAACAGTCATCAATATAGTGCAAAGGCATGTAGTCTAACTCAAAAATTCCCCAACATAGAAGCTGTAGGAACCAAGCTCACTTTCCATTTAACCCAAGGCTTGGGGAAACAGATAGACCTGTAGGGTCTTTTCTTTATGAAAAGCCAATAGCATTGGAGTTTGGGGAGAGCAATGTCCCATAAGGCAAGTGCTACAACAGAGATGTCTATGGAGATTCTCAGTCATCCAGGTCATATTTGTTCTAAAGATGCTTTTTCAAAAGGCAACTGGATTTTCCTTGAAGACATTTTGCTCCAAGAAGCTTCTTCAGTTCTGAACTGAAAATCCAGTTGCCTTTTGAAAAATTACCTTTGGGTAATTTATCTTTGGGTACAACAGAGAATATGTTGTGACATATATAAGTTGGAAAATTCTTTCCATTGCCTTGTGGCTTCAAAAACTCCAAGAACATTGAGTTCACTATTGGAGAAGGTTTTCCCTGACATTAAGCATTTAATTTTATTTACTTTCATTGAGTTTAGTTTACGTTACTTCAGTTTACTTTGGTGCCTTTGAGTCAACATTGATTCATGGAGCCTGCCTGGACAAATCTCTGCAGTTTTCTTCTCATGGTTTTTCATAAGTGATTTGCCCTTGTCTTTTTTTTAGGGCTGATAGAGTGGTCGGCCCAAGCTTACCCAGCTGGCTTTGTGCTTACGGTGGGATGAGAACTCATGGTTTCCTGATTTCTAGTTTGATGCCTTAACCACTGCATCAAACTGTCTCTCGTCTTTACCACTATGGTACATTTAACAATTTTTCTTTTTTTCTTTTTTTACAAAAATGAATGAGGTCAATATACTGAAAACTTGGTTTAAGGAACTGAAGCATGCTATATTCCTCAGTCATTGTTAGACATATCTTAGACATGTTTCATTTAATTTAAACATTCAGATCTGCAAATCTTTCTAAGAGATTCTAAAAGAACCTTTTTAAAAGTTGGCTGTCATCTTTATTAAAGTTGTAATAAATTTGAAGGAATTTTGGTACATATTATGGTGCCTCCTCTTGAGATTCCTTATTGTTAAAATATTATTAATCTGATGGATTAGGATTTGGTAGGCAGTAAGAGATTTAGAAGGTCAATGTTTTCCTAAATTACTTTCCAACTAAATGGGATATGTTACCTCAATTTATGAAGGATTTTGGATGTATTGCACTTGAGTTTGGATTATTCTGAAAGATGTGATTATGTACTTTGGAAAAAACATATTATGCCAGATTATGCAAACTAGTTTAATGAAATGTATTATTTCTCAGGTTTTGAATTAGTGCTGCATTTAAATTGTGCACAATCTAGGTTTAGTGTAATTGATCTGAATAAAATTGATAAAATTTAAATAAATAAAATAAAATAAATAAAATGGTTTAATGTGGATCAGCAAGAAATTTCAGGTGGCAGGATCCAGGAGAAGACCATTTTCTGCTGTGCCCACCCCCCAAATATTCTCCTATCAAAGGTGAGCTCTGCCCCCAGACTCCTGGCCTTCCAGAAAAGCCTAAAATCCTGGATGGGCAGCATAGAAATTTAATAAATAAATAAAATTGAATAAAATTCAAATATGAAATAATATATATTTGGCACTTAAATAGCCTAATATTTTTATTACACATTCCAGGAAGCATGTGTGTGTACAACAGATAAAACTAAAAGTTGGTTTAATAAAACTACACTTTGAACTGGCTTTGTTTTGAAGCAGAAACAAAATCGGGACATCACTGTATGTATAGTTTTAAGTTAAATTGATTGTTTCAACATCAACAGTTTTGTAATGGTTTCTTCCTAATGTCACCAACTTTCTATTTAAACAGATAGTTTACTATATAATATTGGGTATAATAGTGTATGATTTATTATGTAATAGTTGTAATCTCTATTGCTTGTCATTAATATATAAAATGTTTAAAGAAAATTCCAACAGTGTATTTTTAAAATAAATTAACATCAGTTTATATATAGCGATTTTATATATGTTTTAAATATGTGTGAGTGCACGTATACACACACACACACACACACAGGAGGGGGAGGGAGGGAGGGAGGGAGGGAGGGAGGGAGGGAGGGGGGAATTAAAATAAAGTATTTGCTCATGGAAATAAGAGCTTGTTAAATTCAGTGAAGCAGGATTTATCTCATTTCTTACTAGTCTTCTCTTAACTCTAAAGGTAAAGGTTTGTCTGTCAGACGTGTCCGGCTCTAGGGCATGGTAGTCATCCCTGTTTCTTGGCTAAGGGAGCCAGTGTTTTCTGAAGATAATTTCTGTGGTCATTTGGCCAGCACGGGTATATGCCAAAGGCACACGGAATACTGTTACCTTCCCATTGAAGTGGTACCTATTAATTTATTTACATTTGCATGCTTTAGAACTGCTAGGTGGGCAGGAGCTGGGCCAAGTAACAGGAACCCATCTTGTTGGGTGGACCTTGGGTCTCAAACCCAGGCTGTCAGTTCTCCAGCTGATAAACTGAGCCATCACACCCTCTTCCCTTAACTATATTACCTATAAACAGGGCTATAGGAATTGCACTCCAACCAAACATTGCTTAAGGTCAGGCAATTGTCCTGCATTCTACCCTTAGAGAAATCCCCACCAAAAATAAGGGTCAGTATTAGAAATTCAGCCAAACAAGATAAACATTTGCTTTATTAATGATTAGTAATGGTATAAAATTTAAAGAGTGCATACTCTTTCATTTTCAATGTTTTCCATCTAGCTGTATTTATTCTGCCTGTAATTCTTTCTTTTTCCTTTTTTTTTTTTTTAAAAAAAAACCTTATTGGCATGAGAATGAAATTTTCTTGTATGTGCCATCTCACACCTATGAAAACCTGCCATATCTCTTATGCGTGTAGAAAAGATATTTAATTCTCTTGAAGTTGCAGAAATAAGATTATTTTAATGTTCTTTTTCCCTAAATTCTTTTGGACTAATTGTCAGGTGCATTTATCTCTTTAATATGTTTGCCTGTTTACTGAGTAATTTGTAATAATGCTATTTTGTGTGGTAGAAAAGGTTAGAGGACCACTTCAGATGAAACGAGGTCACACCAAGATTTTGTGTTTAAAAAAAAAAAAAAAAGGTCCCTAAGTGAACTTGCTGCCCTCAGAAGAGCTGTTCATATATAAAAAAATGTTTCTATTGTGACAGGGCTAATTCATTGCAGCCTCTGGACTTAAACCTGGAAGGCTCTTAAATGCTCAGCAGTCAGGAAATGGACTGACATTTGCACAGAGAATCCCAGATGCCGGCATAAACATCGCAGAGATCAGTAGAGTCCTGTGAGAGATATCAAACATCAGTAGCACAGATCTGCTGTGAAGTGATTCCAAGAACTGGATGTTTTTTGTGAATGGCAAGCCCAACTGTTAAAATTAAGTCGAGATTATCTGGGGCTAGTATATAAATAGCATTCTGTTCCCCTGCTATTGCGTTTACAGAGTAAATGGGGATTTACACAGATCATCTGTAAATCAGCATCTGCCATTCATACACATCTTATTATGTCAAGAATAATTACTATCACATTGTCCTGTTATTTTTAGCTTGTTTTGATCGCTGGTTGTTTAAAGTCAGGGACTTGCTCTGGAATACCTACACAGATACTGCTGGGATTAGAAAAACTCTATGCTGGAGCTATTATATCTTCCTTTATAAAAGGAGTAGGCAATATTTGGTGCCCAAGAGATGCATTTAATTTGGGGAAGTGCTGGGAGGTAGTTGAAGGTTTGTAGCAGGGTAGGACTGAGCTGCAACCTGAGTGACATGTCTTACAGACAGACTTGAAATTGTCTTTTCTTTTCTTCTTTATCCTTTTGGTTATATGGTAAGGACCTTAAGAGGGGTTTTGTTGTTGTTGTTGTTGTTGTTGTTGTTGTTGTTGTTGCCTGGCTTTTATTTGTTTGTTAAATCTATTTTAAGTTTAACTTTTAGGTGTTTTCTATCTTGAAGTTATTGTGTTAAGCAAGCAGGACCAGAAAGCTTTCCGAAGGCTGGAAAAAACTGCCCAGGAACTACAGGTAGTCCTGGACTTACAATAGTTTGTTTAGTAACTGTTCAAAGTTACGACGACACTGAAAAAAGGGTCTTAAGACCATTTTTCACAGTTGCAACCTTTGCAGCATCCCGATGGTCACATGATTAAAATTCAGATGCTTGGAAATTGGTTCATATTTATAATGGTTGAAGTGTCTTGGGTTCATGTGATCCCTTTACAACTTTCTGACAAGCAAAGTCTATGGGGAAGCCAGAGTCACTTAACAACTTTGTTACTGACATAACAACTGCAGTTATTCATTTAACAATTGTGGCAAGAAAGAGAATAGAATAGAATAGAATAGAATAGAATAGAATAGAATAGAATAGAATAGAATAGAATAGAATAGAATAGAATTCTTTATTGGCCAAGTGTGATTGGACACACAAGGAATTTTGTCTTTGGTGCATATGCTCTCAGGGTACATAAAAAGACAAGATACAAGAAATGGGACAAAACTCAACAAATATCTTGCTTAACAATGGAAATTTTGGGCTCTCTTGTGGTCATAAGACTACCTGTATATGTTGGTATGTAGCAAGAGGTTTTCCCTTCCCATTTAGGA
This sequence comes from Pituophis catenifer annectens, assembly GCF_029215685.1. Taxonomy (NCBI): domain Eukaryota; kingdom Metazoa; phylum Chordata; class Lepidosauria; order Squamata; family Colubridae; genus Pituophis; species Pituophis catenifer. The sequence goes on from NW_027256883.1 coordinate 36,200,113, forward strand.
TAAAACTGTGGTTGCACTGGTGACCTTTTGATCTGTATACCAGAGTAAAAAAGAAATGAGCCAGCATGGGAAGATGTTTTCCTCTCTAGCTGTAATTGTTACTTAATGGAAATGATAAGAAATTTGATTTACAAATTAATCATTTGTATTTTATCCGGCTCTTACTCATTAAATGAGAAAAGATAAAATCAATGAATTGATGATGTGCAAATATAGCAAGAAGCATCCTGTTGTTGGGACTACATGCTCAGTAATTCAGGAGCTCAGGCTTGAGGCACAGGCAGTACATGGAAATTATCCATCCTTTAAATGCTCATCCAAGGCTGCAGTTTTCTGTTATTCTCTCTCTCTCTCTCTCTCTCTCTCTCTCTCTCTCTCTCTCTCCCTGATTTCCCCAGTATAGATCAATCAAACTGTGATAAATCATCAGGTTTTGGTATGGCACAACAGTGACACACATGCACCCTGAAAACACCTAATAAATTTTCTCATGCCGAGAGGCCTAAATAAATGCAATCCTGTTTTTTGTTGCGTGGTAAAGACTTCTGTAAATCCGATTTATATCATGGCACAACGGATGAAAACAAGGGTTTGCCTTTAATAATTTCCCAAGGGTTTCACTGCTAGATAATTTATGATTTGCTGGCTAGACTAAGAACATCAGAGATGAAGACATCCTTTGATCTAGCAATATAACAATTTTCCCAAAGATTCTGGCTTTCACATTCTGTAAAACATTCTGTAAAACAGGCCAATACTGTTGATCTGACATTCATCATCACGTCCTGTGCTAAGCACATTGGGCTACAAGTGTACTCCACAATTCTTGATCCGCAGCTTCTGTCTCTGCATCCTTTCATTTAAGATCGATGTTTTTCAAATCTTCCTGAAGTGTATGATCTGGTATTAGACTTGCTAAAATTCTTTTAAACACAGAACATAAGCCGCACGTTAGTTTTCACAGCAACAGCATTGAAGCCATATGTGACTCTAAATCCTCCTTCCTGCCGAAATGATTCTAGGAAACAATGGTGTATCTTTCTGTGTGGGCATGAAAAAGTCAAGAGGGCGGTCATTGTACTATACTGCAATGAAGTCATAGCCTTTTGCATGCATTTATGATATGGACACATATCCAAAATAGACACTTTGTTTAGGCTACCATACCTGCCATCTTCAGACACTGCTGTTAGGAAATGCAAGAAGTAGAAAATCACATATTCTGAACCCTATGATGATATTAATGTGTCATGTTCCTGTAACTTATGTAACAATATTCAAAGTATTTTCGGGTGGGGGCTATGGCAATAATCCCCTTAACAAATTTTAAAAGTCTAGTTGATATTTCCCACACTTCACAAAAGAAACATCTTTAGCAGTCCATAGAACCTTTGTGTTTCGTGATTTCTTCCTTCCTCATTTATTTGTATTGCAAAGTAAAATTTGATAGGTAGCAGTGTATAGAACCAAGTTTAACATATAGATGGATATAAAATGCATTTTGATAACGCAAGATATATTTGCAAGGAGATGAAATTTTCCAGGACTATTTTATAGCTCTTTCCAAACAATAAAAAGTAGCATCTGAAATCTATAAACGGGAAAGTTCCTCGTTTGTTGAGAATGTATTCAATAAATTTCCAGACCCTGGCATATTGGTTATACAGATTCAGTTGTTTATGAAATCACTATTTATAGTGATTGACAAAACATTTTAATAATCTAGATTGAGTTGTGGAGTTTTAGTCCCCCAACTTTAAAAGGTACAAAGTTAGCCGTAGGTCAGTGTTTTTAAAGTGGACCTCTGTTGATTCCCAACATTGTCGTAAGTTTCCCAAGACCTCTCAGGGATTGTCAAAATTAAAATTATTTGCCAGGCTACGTTAAAAAATAATACAAAATTAAAATCAAACCATCAAACAATCATGAAAAGCAGTAGCTACAGTCAATTTTAATTTTTAATACAGTAAATACCAATAATTATAAGCCATACAAACAAAACTCTTTTGGAGCCTTCCATAATTTTTAGAAATGTTAAAAGGATCCTGAGAGAATAAAGTTAAGAAACATTGTACTGGGTATTACTGCCATGGTTTACATAAACATATGAGTGTTTTTTCTTTTCTATACTTTAAAAAAAATCCATATCCTTTTTAATAACAGAAATACCTAGAAGGATATGATTTGAAATATATAGAGAAAAACAGAGACAGATAGACAGAAAAATTAAAATATATATTTTGATTTCCTGAGGCAAAGTAATGCAGTCAGTATTTCTGAAGGTTATTGGTTTTCATAAGTATCATATTAAAACAAAAAGCAAGTATCATCCTTCCTTTTTTATTGAGGGATTTTCCCTTTGTATTGTTGCACTTTGATTTATGATTTCCATGCCTTAGCACTGTGTGCTGAGATCTGATGTCAACATTCATAGTTCAGTCTTTATTTGAACTGCATGGTTGCCATCAAGTGGTTTACAATAACATTTCTTGTAAGTAAAAAATTATTTCAAAAGCCAATACTTTGACTCTACCATCCAAAACAATGTAATACAAAGAAAAGAAAGTGTTTATCACTTTAAAATTTTATTTGGAAGTTTTGTTCCACAAATCAAGATAAAAATAATTAAGACACTATAGGCAATCTCATTGCAAACTGAATATTTTCAAATACAATTACTGTATTTATCTGCTATACAATTATCTTGTATTTTCTTCACAGTGTGTTCTATTTGTATCATCGTGGCTCTGGAGAATGGGAGTTGCACTCTAACACATCCAGAGGAATCACATTTGGATAGCCAATGCAGATGATAAAATGTTACTTATTCAAAACTGTATTATTTGCTTTAAAATGCTAGATAATTAGAAACCCTATCCAAACTGGGAAGAGAATATTTTTTGAGAAAGTTTGGACCTATACAGTACATATACACCTTCCATGAAGGAGTGGCACATCTACAACAACGTAATTTTCTTATGTATTATTAGGAAGCAATTTGTGGCTATATCCTACGTCTATAATCTACTCATACTGTATAAGCAGCAAAGAGATGGGAGGAAAAAAAAATAGTAGGGAAGTAACTACTACACAATTGACACCCTATACAACAACTTGGCAAAGTAATAATCGTAGCTTACCAAGTGTATACCTGCCTTTTCACCTTTCAGTTGTAGAATGTTCCGATTCCACATATTTTATGCCCAACCACCACAAAATCTATGTATAATTATTTATGCCAAGCAAGAGCACTTAACATCAGGGGCAATCTATATAATTTATCAATCTATATAATAATATTTGTTACTGCTGAATTGTACATCTATATTATCAGTTAAGAAGTTGGGACTGATGTTACATTCAGTTCTTTGTTAATAATAAAGAAACTAAATATTTTTGATTCTATTCATTTCTGTACATTTCAGGACATAATATTGGTTATTAGAGTTGAAAATCAATATGTAATTTGAACTGAATTTACGTTTAAAAAATTCACTCGTAGTTTAATTTTACTGTTGTGCAAATAAAATATTATTGCTGTACTGCAAATAGACAGCTTACACTTTCTTATAATAAATCAAAGAACAGTAGTCATAACATGTATTTTTATTGACTGTTTTGGACAGCAGTTCTAGTATGTAACACACTAGAGTTATATCTGGCCACATGGAACTGATAGCCAGTGTGGCATTTGTGCTAATTATATTATAAAGACTTATAATGAGCAAGTATGACATTTCTTTTAGGTAAGTGTCCACACCGGACAAGTATCCAGGAAGGTATACTAACTACAGTATATGTTTTATGTATGTTCACGAAGAATGAGAAAATTGTGGATGAAAGCATGTTCAATATGTAAAACAATTCAATGCACATAATCTACTGTTTCTTTTCTATGTTTTATGTGCTCATCAATGATCATAATAATTACTTACTTAGAGGCAGATGGAGACTTTCTTGAGAGATAATCTGATGATCATCAGATAATCTGCTCTGGCTTTGCTCTTTTAAATATAGCTGATCATCTCATGAGTCAGTTGTTCCAAAGTCTATTTAGCCATCTGTTTGGTTTTAAAACCTGGGTTGAAAATATGAGAATAAAATATATTTCCATTTCTTTTTCTTTAATTCCATAATGAGATTATAAAATTGGCCAGTATGGGACACAGACATAAAAATAGTTTTTTCTTTTCTCAATTAACTATTTTCATAAAAATAGTTAATGCCATTAGAGGTAATTTCAATATTTCAAGTCAAGTAGCAGAGTTTTAAAATTGTTGGCAATCAAACATGACAGATTTGCATCAGTGACGCAGATGCCACCATGATGTATTTAATTTGCCAATTCTTTGGGATTTCATGTTCATATTTCCCTTGTTATCTGCCCCATATTGTAAACCATTTCTGACACCTGTCCTAACCAAACATAGGTTTCCTTCTTTTTTATGTTTTATCTTTTTTCTTTGGACTTTGTGCAATAAGAACACAATCCTAAATTTTACAACATCCTAAATCTTATAAAAATAAAAATGTTATATGTATAAGAGATGTGTGATTTTATGTGAATGTGCATAATAGTTTTAAAAGCTCATGTCTTACCTACTCCTCAAAAAAATGTGATGGTTAACAATTTTAAAAATGTTCTTAAAAATCCAAATAAGAGTAAATATATGAAAACTGGTGGTTAACAAAAATGAAAGAGCACAGAAACCCTATTAATTTTAACCAAATGCTTCCTTAAAAACTATTTTCATCTACAACACAACAAAGGATTTTTTAAGATTAGTGCAGTTAACAAAGTTTGGCCTGTATATTAGGACTGGTCAAACCTCATGGGACAAGTAGTTCTTGTATCCTGGAGTATAGGGAAAAAAGCATCCCTTTTGGGGGCCATCAATAGCAACTGAACTGAACTCAGAAGCAAAATGACAGCCAATAAAGTCAAGCTATGTATAACATAACATGTCATAGTTCTCATAAAATAGGGCAAAACTCACTTAAAAAATATCTCACCTAGCAACAGAAATTTTGGGCTCTGTTGTGATTGTAAGTCAAGGACTACCTATATTCCATATAATGGTAAATAGAATCCCCCAAAACAAGTGAGTTTGTTAATACTACTTTTTTTTTTTAAAAAGAGCACCCTGAGCCGTACATTTTCACACTGTTAATTCAAACAATGGGATCATCATGTCAATAGGAATAATGTGGAAACTGCTTCACTTATCCTGACATTAAACACTACTTCCTGGAAATTAGCATGATTTAAAAAAAGAAAAAGAAATAGCAATTTATAAAAGTAAATATCCACATATAACATGGATATTGGACCACTACAGCCATTGTGTAGTGTAGTGGTTAAAGCATCAGGCTAGAAACTGGGAGTCCATGGATTCTAGTCCTTCCTTAAGCACAAAGCCAGCTGGCTGACTTTGGCTCAGTCACTTTCTCTCAGCCCTAGGAAGGAGGCAATGGCAAACCATTTCTGAAAAGCCTTGCCAAGGAAACTACAGTCCTTGACTTACAACAATTAATTTAGTGACTGTTGAAAGTTACAGCACTAAAAAAAGTGACTTTTGAGCATTTCTCACAGTTATGACCTTTGCAGTATCCCCATGATCATGTGATCAAAATTCAGATGCTTGGCAACTGGTTCATACTTATGACCATTGCAGTGTCCCAAGGTCATGTGATTTCCTTTTGTGAACTTCTGACAAGCATATAGGGAAGCCAGATTCACTTAACAACCACTAACTTATCAACTGCAGTGATTCACTTCACAACTGTGGCAAGAAAGGTCATAAAATGGGGCCAAACTCACTTAACAACTGTCTTGCTTAAGAACAGAAATTTTGGGTTCCATTGTGATCGTAAGTTGAGGACTACCTGTGCAAGATCTTGTCCAGTTAGATACTGAGAATTGAACATGATTGAACGAAAGAAAACAACAACAACAAATGAACATGTACAGCCCTGATGAAGTTGTGACCATGCCATAACAGCATAGATGCTGACAGTGGCTTTTAATGTTAATGCTCACATTGTCTGCTAGTCCCTGCAAGATAATTTAGAGGCCTTTAAGACCATAGCAAATCTGCCAACTGCACCATATTATTAGGACAGGCATGGTTGAGAGAGAAGTCATCCTGAAGGAAAAATGTGCCTGGGAACATTCTGGATACTCTGAAGTTCACATTTGAGCTCTTCACTGCTCTCTATGAAGTGTTAGCAGAGCATGATGAGCATGAGAGTGGAACGTGTTTATCACCTATTCTACAAAAGTTAGAACAATAGTTATATTATTTTTCTAAAGAGACTGAGGTAAATAGCGGGTAAAGCATTGTACTCAGAAAAGCAGTTTTAGTGCTTTAGACTTAGGGGCTCCATTTTTCAACATTTGTTGAGAACTGTGGGTCAAACCCACAGAGGAAAAGGCAATCTGATGCTAAGACAGGGTTTCTCAATTCTGAATAGCCCATAGCTGGTTGTGGGGTTCTGGAAGTTGAAGTCCATAGATCTTCAAGTTACTAAGGTTGAGAAATACTGTGATAAGGAATCTTTGCTGAGAAGCCAAATCTCAGAACAGTCAGGAGAATGGGAAAGGCAGATATTTATATTCACCAGTGCTTGGAGAAGTGGACTTTTAAGTGCTCATTAATGTAACCTGCTAAAATCTGTAATTTCTTATTTAAAAAGCATTTTCAGAAGCAAAGGGATGAACAGTAAGATATGGTATGCTTTATAATCCTCTAGCAATAAAAGCTTTAAAATTTCATGCCAATATTAAGAGCTAAAAGGAATTGATGTCTCTATGGTTGCCATCAGGTGGAATAAATTTTTGAAAATGGAACTGTTCAGATGGTTTAGATCTAATTAGCAGTGACTTCCTTAACCTTTCTTCCCACTATATTAGGAAATGGTTGGCTTCCTTGGATGGAGAATGGAGTCAGAGAAAAGTCCCAGTTCGCTATTAGGTGATGACTAAATAGACAGAAAATGTGGAATTTGAGCATGGATTCCATTGTCTCTCTTTCCCAAAGTGCAAGAGAGCTGAACGGGAGAAATACAACCAGGGGTTATTGACAGGGGGTTTGATATTTAGTTTCTTTTAAAGTACCTCCTTCCCACCCCCAAACTCTCACACTTTATTATAAACATTTTGTTATAAACATTTTATTGTAACCATTAGAACATAGTTGTCAGCCTTGGAGCCATTTTCATTGGCGTCTTCAGGGCTGCCATAGCAGAGGCTGGTTAAGCTTGGGAACGAGAGGTGGGAGGTAGAGATAGCGAGTGCTTTGTAACCAAAGCAAGATTCTTTCCTCTGAGAACCAAGGACGTTCCCACCAGGTGTGAGGAGGCGGGATGTGATTGGGCCATGTGATGGTCTGCATGGGCAGGAGGGAGAAAATGTATTTTTAACTAGGAGCAAACCCGAGGAACTTTAGAGTTGGGTTTTCCCAGATGTGCCAATATCACATGCCTAATAAATCTACACTTTGAGGCATATCTAACATCTGCCCAGAGTTTTGATTCCCGTTGGGGCTGTTACTTGAAACCCTGACATTAATCATTCTTTCATCAGAAGAAAACTGTAATTCTAGCAGAAATGTTTGGGACTGACTGAAAAAATACTGGTGAACCTTGTGAAAAAACAAGTTCAGAGTCCTATAAATTCAAACAATTTACAATCCATGTTTGAGCTAGTTATATTTATCTTGTTCTTTGAGAAAGTGATAAACAGAATATAATAAATGTCCATGCCTAAGGCACTATGCTACCAAAAGAGAAGAATTTGCTTTACACCAGCCATGGCAGTCTTGATATGTTATATTTCCAATCCCTTATTCTGGACCAGGGAAGTTCATGGGTTAAATCTTGACTTTTTCAACCCCTTAAAAGACACTCATGAACTGGAAATAGTTCATAGTCATTGTACAGCATGATTAATCTTTTTATTATAGACAAAAACAAATATCCACAGGAGTTTTGCCTTCTATAATATTCTGAAAGCAAACCAATATATGGGACTATTTGTCTATTTATTTATTTATCTATTTATTTATCTATGTATTTAAATACAGCTGCCCATTTCACTTTTGTAGCTCTGGATGGCTTGCAAAACTGATAATCCAAAAAGAAAAAAACCCAACCAAAAATATCTGCAGAAGCCATTAAAACATAAAGAATAAAAATGATTAAAATCTTAAAATAAAGCATACTTTGTGGGAAACCACCATTCATTTTCCTTTGTTCTAGAATTTAAAATCTAGATTATTTTCTAGAAAACATTCAGTAAAGAACTTAATTACCCTTTATTTTGTCCCCACTCTTTTAAAAATAACTACAGGGAGAAGCTATCATTCCCCACAACAAAAAAAATCATTTAAAGTCATGCTTGTTTTTCATTTTTGGCAAATCATATTGTCTCATGCCATGTCATACATTACCATATGCAATGTAAGAGAGTTGACCAGCTGCAGTAGCTGGCTTCCTGGTGAAACATTTTCTATAGGTAATTTTATTATTTATTTAAATGTTTCACCCATTTTCCATTAAAAGAAATTCCAGCTCCTATATTTCCTACTAATTAAGAATTTTGAGAGGTTTTAAAACATTTGTTTTTTAAAAAAACATTTTAAAAACATTTTTAGTTTTAAAACATTTATGTTGTAAAAATGCATTTTAAAAGTTTATATTTCATTTGTCCAATGCAGAATTTTAGTCTAAATACAATAAGAGTATGGGAAATTACATAATATATGCTAGATGATATAGCTAATATTTCTTTATTAAAACAGTGGTCAACAGTAATCTTGAAGAATATAACCTTAAGGATTAACTTAAAATATTCCTAGAATTGTGCTAAATTCAGTGGGTTGCAAATATATCTTCCCTGGACAATGTGAATGTAAATTCTTGGATGATCCATTTCATTCTAATTTCAAACTGAAATAATCCTGATTGCCTTTCTAAATTGAGTGCATGTCACACTCAATATAGAATATTATTTTTATTTTTCATAGTGCTTGGTAATATAACTTTTAAAGATATACCTCCAATTTGGAACTTTTAAGTTTTCATTGAAAAGACAGACCCTGGGAATATAAAAGGCAATCTTTTAAAATTTACCACGTTGTGGTTTTTTTTTTCATGCAACAAATATTTTTAGCTCACCTGCCTAAAGTAAGTATTTTACTATTCATATTAGATCAACTGGTGCCTTTCTTTTTCTAATTGAATCCATTAGCACATAGCACCTGCAAGTTTTATAAACATGTTCACGTTAATCAAACAGAAATGTTTAAAGGTTATGTCTATACAGAATGGCAAATCAAACCAAGATCCATCATTTGTGTACACATCCTGGTGATAACTATTACACACAAGACCAAACCATGCTGGAGCATAGTTGCAGAAAAGGATATATAAATACTTTTACTTTACAGGGAATTCAGTCGTTATATATTCCATTTTTGTCTATAAATTATTAATATAAATGTTTAGAGTATAAATTGAATATTCTTTCTATGAGCTGGAAAATGTAACAGAACAATGCAATTGAGTCTCTCAGTTCCTAATTCTATGTAAACAAATCAAAACAATGAAAAGTTCAGAGCTTCAATATTCATATTATTGATTCTGTATTAACTTTTATATTCTAATCCTGCCTTTTTCTGGGAGCTCAGGTGACAGTCATGTTTTTTATTATTTATTTATTTTAGAGATGTGCAAAATGTTTTGAATTTTAGATGTTTTAAGTTCAAAGTTCTATATTTTGAGCTTGAAGCGCTTGTTCCAGGTTCGAAATGGGTTGCCAATAGATTTGAGTTCAAAAACATGGCCATTTCAAGTTCAGAATACTTCTGGAACAAGCTTTAAAACTGGCACAAGGCATTTTGAGATTAATATGTTTCAAATACCAAATGTATTTTTACCATCCTTAGGATAATCCTAGGGGTTAGATAGGACAGAGAAATATGAGAGGTCCAAATGAACATATCCAGCAAAGAAGAATCCATCTGTCAACCAAGGCAGTCTGTTTCATTGTTGAATAGTTCTTACTGTTTGGACATTTTTCCTGATACCCATCTGAAATCTACTTCCTTGTAATTTAATCCCATTATTTCTTATCTTCTGGAACATCTCTGTACAAGTCTGCCTCGCCTTCTACATGACAGCTGTTCAGTATAGGTTTCACATTTCCCTATAGCCTTGTCTTTTCCAGACTAAATTTATCAGTGTATTTAACCATTCCTTTTTTTCCCTTTAAAAATGTCATGTTGACGATAAGACATCTTCACATAGTTTTGACTTCTCCAGACTAAATATATCAGTGCCTTTAACTATTTCTATTAATTTTTTCCTTTAAATGGATATATTGAGGACATTTTCTCATAGTCTTGTCTTTTCCAGATTAAATATATCACTGCACTTTAACATTCCTCTTAATTTTTTTTTCTTTTCAAGCTATTACCTTGGTTCCTCTTCTTTGTTCTTTATTACAGTTTGTGAAGTTATTTAGAAGCATTTTCAAGAGAACAAGGCCTAGAACAGAGTCTAGTGAAATGCCACTCAACTTTTCCCTCTACCTTGATTAGGTTCAGTCAACTCTATATTCCTCTTGTGGTCAGTTAATCTGGTCATGTATCCCCGCCCCCCGCCCCCTCAAAAAAAAAAATGCTTTGGCATGATATATTCTTGGTAGGACCATGCTAGATTCTGACAAGCAATACATTTTTCTATATTTTCACAATATGTTCAATATTTATATAGGCATCATCAACATGTTCTCTTGGCAGATGATCAAATAATGTTTTTTTTAAATACAAAACAATGATAAATACAAAACAATAATAAAAATATAAAAAAAATAGAAAGCACCATATTACAAAAATCCAGAGAGCCACTTAATATAGGAAACAGATAGAGAAAGCATTTACTTTTGGCTGCTTTTAATAGTCATTCTGATTTTTCTCAGCCAAGATATGGCATACCTAAGCAAAACAGTAAAACAAAAATTTTAAAAGTTTTCTATCAGTAAAAGGAAAATGAGACCAGCTACTAGCTCATACTTCTAATCTTTTTTTAATGAGTGTTTTAAAGAACGATTAAATAAGAAGCCATTAAAAAAATACTAGAGAGGCCAAGTTAAGTTCCTGGGAAGCTGATCTACACCCAGAGCTTTTGCTACATATTCATCTTTATTGTTCCCAGAGCATCTCTTCTACCTGAGACCCAATTTTATAGTCCTAAAACTAAAATGACTATTGAGTAAGAGCAAAAAACTGCAGGAACCTGTCTTCTAGAGAAATTTTAAAAACTTATCATTCCACTATCTCTGTCCTGTGGATCCCTTTCTCCCTTTTAATGAATAAATATCATTCATTTCATTATTTCATTATTTTCCTGTAATTGATCTAAGTTGTTCATTCTTACAGTTCAAAGGTTGGGAACATGTAGCCCTCCAAATAATTGTTCCCAGCAGATCCAACCAGCCTGAATGGGTTAAAGAACGTTGGGAGTCAAAGTTCAGCAACATTTTGAGAGTTATAAGTTTCCTTTGCTATTGACATATTCTTGACTTTGACAAAGTCATTCTCTCATGCCAAACTTTGTTATTTCATCCCATATGGACAACTCACTCTGGAATAGCAAGAAAACAGATTGGTCTATTGTTTTGTGACAGGAAGGTAGCAAATTGCAGTAAACATACAAATGGTAATCCCACAATCTACCTAGAGAGACATTTGCATAGTAATGAATATGCATAAGGTTGATTGGATGTCACTTAATTGTACTTTTATGTGCAATAGAATGAAATTACACTTGAGAGCTATAACAACTTCCTGTCATTAGACACAGGAAAATTTGATGAAGCTTATGGTTAGTTTTGTATCAACACCACTTAACAATTTATATTTGAGTGAACTTATGAGCGTCCCCAAGTAGATCATAACAATGAGCAAACAAGGAGCTCTTTCGGGAAATCATGATTGAAGCAAAGATTATTTTTTGTGCTATCCTGCACTTCTTAAGATTCTTTACTTTCCATGTGACCTAAACTAGTGATCATCTATTTACATACTTGTGATTATTTGATATGTTGGCTAAGCTCAGAATCAAACTGCAACTAGGATCCAGCCTGGTAAGTCAGTGTTCCAAACCTGGAAAATAAATTAATGGTCAGTTTTGGAGCAGGTGCTCAAGAGGAAAATCTGGTGTGACAAGGATGTATTGACAGAGAAGTGCATAATATACAAACACCATGCTACTCCCTTTTGAATAAACAAAGGCAAATGGATGTGATTGTTAATACCTTGTAGAAACAATAGCAGCCATCCTGTATTTTGCAATCTCTCATCATTTGGCCAATATGGTGGGAAAAGTGAAATAGGTTACTGGTTGCTAATTTGGAGTAGAAGTAGGAGACCTTAAGTAGCTATGGTCATAACTGATGCATTATTCAATGCTGAAAGTAGGCTCCCCTGGTTTAAGCAGGAGCCACAACTCAAGGAAACATGTCCCCTCCACAAGTCACAAAATAACTTCTTCAAGAAGAAGCATGACCCCATCATGAGTAACCTCCCAGACCAGATATTACCAGATTACCCTTATATCTATTTATAACAAGCAATTTTGTTTTAGTAAAATGCAATATGAAGGTAGGTAAATTGAGGACCCAGTTGTGGGGGCAATAAGCTGACTTTGTATAAATATACAAAAGGATGAAGGCTATTGCTTAGTGCATGTAAGCCGCCCTGAGTCTCCGGAGAAGGGCGGCATATAAATCAAATTAAAAAACAATAATTGTTTTACCTTATACAGATTCTTGCAGTTTCCAGACTCAGATTCAAGTTCAGGACTTTAACAAATCTAGCTGGGCCATTCACAGTATTATATAACAGGGTAAGCTATCTTATTATGGCAAAGGAGAAATGTTAATGTCTTCCATTATCACTTCATATGCTCTAAACGAAGGACCAGTTCAAGCATATGATCTCTCTTGTGAGTCAGGGCTGCAATTCACTGTGTAAAGCCAATCTTCACCATGGAGACCATATACTCACAAAAAAGTCATAACCACCCATTCTCTCCGTCTTGGGATGCAGCTAGTGTAGAACCAGAAATCCAGTGGTTAATGAGGATAAGATATATCCTCAGAATTGTCCATCCACATCTCATAATACATACCAAGTTTGTGGATTCTTCCGCTAGCATGTTCTGAATGGATACAGTATTATTTTGCATTTATCAAGAGTACCAAATGTATACTTGTTTTCTGTTTACATTTTTATTCATTGCTTATATAATATTCACAGTTTACTTTTATTCTATTCTATCTGTATATTTCTATTACTAATTATCTATTGTTAAATAATTAATTACTATTAATTATTAACTGATTAATTATAAAAGAGGAGCAAAGGGAAGAACAAAAGATGAATGCAGAAGAATAAAGACTAAACTATCAATTGGCACAACCAAGAACTGATCAAAAAGAAATAGGCTGTAGGAAACATCTATGTATCATGACTGCATGACAAGTACAAATAAACTGGAAAAAGAAACTGGAAACTTCAAACACGAAGAAAATGTACAAAACTGGAACAGAGCGCAAACAAACACTTATGATGAGAATCAGCACAGATATCATGGTCCATTGAATATAAAAGTTGGAAGCAGAGCACTGGAAGGCTGTGATTCATCTGAGAGCTGTTTGAAATCCTGCAATGCCCTTTTTTCTTATCTGGTCAGTAGATGATAAAGATTTTCTCTCTCTCTCTTTTCTCCCTTTTGGGGGATATATAGTTTGTGTGTGGTGGTGGTGGTGGTGGTGGGAAGTTTGTACAATGAAATACATTCCAATAAGGTAGCTTTTTCTTACCCTAAGGGCAGAATGGAATTGTCCTTTTCCAGTCTTCTTACTCTATTTTCTCTCATCTAGTTACCAGTCCCTCATCGTCTTCAACAACAGCCTCTCAAAACAACCTATATGCCGGTGTTATCTCCACCATATTAGACTATGCCAAACTCTCACGTTCAGTCTTTAATTCTCTAGCATTTTCTTCAGCTCTTCCTTCCATTCTAATATTTACCTTTCTCTCACTAAATCCAACCACCCAAAGTAAATACTTACTCAACTATTCAACAAATGAATCCTTGAACTAACTAACCTATAAGTAAGCCAAGTGCCACCTTTAAAAATATGTATGAACAAATGATATTAATTCCTTTATATGTTTTTGTCTTGCTGTACTCTGAACATTCTGTTCAAATCAGATGATATTTTTTTCCTCTTACTTATTTTTAGTTTGCTCCAAATCATCTCTAATCCATTTTAATACTTTTTTAAATTAGCATTTCCATTTTTCTGAGTCTCTTTTGCAGCTTTTAAGTTTTAACATCAGTCATAGTTTGATCTTTATATTATGGGGCTGCTAAAAATCCATTAGATGACTGCACTAGCTTGTATCAGGCATGCCCACTTACTTTTATTAAAAAGCAGTTGTTTCTAGAGAATCCTTTACTTTCTGGGTTGTTGTTTTTTTTAAATCTGCACCATTACACAAGAATTTCAGTGCTTTCAATGCATTTGTTCCTTCTCCCTATTGTCTTTCACCCTTTCTCTAGTAACTTAGTATTTTATAGTCCATTTTGATGAATTGGTATGTATATATAGTACACGGACATAAACACACATATACATATATACATGTGCAATAACATAGTTATTAGAATAAGCTAATATTAGTAAAGTATTAGATTTATCTAATGTTAGTAAATAATTAGCATTAGCCTTTGCACTTGTACTACACGCTATCAATGCAGACAAATTTCTAATTTCTACGTGCCCATGATGATATGCACGTAGGCAATAAATAAATTTAACATATAATAAGAATAAAAGACATATCTTTTGTTCTAAAACAGTCCAACCTAACTCACAGGTGGTTTGTTATAAAAAAAAATGGGATAAGGAAACATTGTGTGTTCAACCTTGTGCTCTTGAACAAAACACAAATCTAACAAAATACAAGAATACTGTATTTTACTCAGTTTCTAGGTATAATCAATCATTCACTCTTACGTTAATTACCAGCATGAATCAGGATTAATCAGAAAAATACATAGTAAGGTGTTTGTAAAGGCTATTTTTCCATTTGGAACGTCTTTTATATATACTGTACATGATTCAAAAAGTGGAAGCTATATTTGACTCTATTGTGCAAAGTATTTTTTTACCATCCTCTAAACTATGCAGAAGGGACACGGCGGCTCAGCTAAGATGCTGAGCTTGTCGATCGAAAGGTCGGCAGTTCAGTGGTTCGAATCCCTAGTGCTGTGTAACAGGGTGAGCACCCGTTACTTATCCCAGCTTCTGCTAACCTAGCAGTTCAAAAGCACATAAAAAATGCAAGTAGAAAAATAGGAACCACCTTTGGTGGGAAGGTAACAGCATTCCGTGCAGCTTCAGCATTTAGTTATGCTGGCCACATGACCACGGAGATGTCTTCGGACAGCGCTAGATCTTCAGCTTTAAAACAGAGATAAGCACCGCCCCCTAGAGTCGGGAATGACTAGCACATATGTGTGAGGAGAACCTTTATCTTTACCTAAACTATGCAATGTTTCCCATTTCTGTTTTAAGTATCCTGGTGTATGTAAACAAAGCATCTTTCAGAGAAAAAAACCAGATGGATCAACAAATAAATAAGGAAGAAGCAATTGTTAATTGTTTACAGTGTTCTCAGCAAAAGTCCCTAAAAAGGGATTCTGTGATATATGCTATTATTTGAGACTAAATTAGTAAAATGCTTCGTGCCCATTTTCCTTGATAATTCTACTTATGTGGATTTAAACATAATTTTCATGAATTCAAGAGAAGGAAACAATTTACTTTCAGGGTAAACTAGAAACGACACCTAAGGTTTCTGACAAGTTGTAATGTATTTTGATGAACTAAGATGCATGTTGATTATATTCCTCTCTACTTTTCTTTTAAAAAAATATCAGATCACATCTTATGGTACAGACCTCATTTCTGTATTGCTATTTAGACTATCCATTAAAAGCAATTAGTTCATCAAAAAGTTCAGGAAGTGACCTTCCATGGCTCCCTAACAAAGTTGAAGCTCTATTATCTTGGAAGGATTATAGAAAGCTTGTTCATCATAAAAATGGGTTGGCTTCTCAAGGATTCGATCAAAACGAGGTCTTAGCACTTTATTCATTGGCCAAGTATCCCTCCCATAAATGACTCTCCCAGGAACAGAGATTATTAAATGGGAGAAGAGGTCCACCACTCTACTTTCTGAACTATCTGAAAGGAACAGCAGATAACAAGACAGAAAGCAGGATTCGGTTTGTCATGAATGACCAGGAGCTGTATCCTTGAAAAGTACTTCAGAAGGTAAGGCAACACATTGCTTTCTGTAATCTAGTGGGCTACTCTTAATTTATTTCTGGAAAACATTTTTTTTGGCCACAGAAATATTTTATTTCTTTATTTATATTTTAGACATATATTTGATATAATTGTTCTCTTCAGAAAATCAGCAAACCTGAACAGATGTAATCACTTTTGTCAACTGCTTTAATTCCTAAATTTAATGTTTTCTTTAACATCATTTGGCCTTATTTGTATCTTTGTTTTCCTTATTGTTCTCTTTAGTCCATGTGAATATATATTAATTTCTCATTTAACATTTTCTCACAATCCTGCCATGTTTGGAAAGCTCTTTTTAATCTCCTTTTTGTTTTAAAGTTGTGTTTGGTCTACCAATTTACTCAGCATTCTTTAGGACAAATTATTTTCTGCTGTTCAATTTATAATTAATTTTCTGCATCCTTTTTTTACAAATCTTCCATTTTTCTCTTGAAGAAAAGCTATATATTAAGCTAAAACAATATGTAAATAGAAGTTCGGAACTATTGCAAATAAATAAATACTTCCAAGGTATTACTGATAGAGAACTTCTCAGATAAATTTCTCTAGATGTTTCAGAGAAGAACTTTTAACGAAAATCTCATTTGGAACACAATAAAAATAAATTATGACTAATCAAATATCAGAATATTTTAACCTAGAAACAGGCCACATATGCCTTCTGTTACATAATAATAAATACTCCTATTAGTCTTCCATTAAGATGTCATATTTTTAACTTAGTTAAGTAGGTTATTATGATTGTAATCCTATGCATAGTTTACCTGGAAGTAATTCCCACTAATTCAATGGGATTTAGTTTTAAATAAATATGCTTTAGATCGTGCTGTCAGAATCTTAATTTTTGAAAGGGTTCTTCTTTTTCAATATATTGCATTTATTAAACAGTCATATTTTCATCAAAGGTTTGCTCTGAGGTTATCTTCAATGAATCTAATTTCGCCTAATGGGTTCATTCTTTTATCATTATCAAGCTCATTTTGCACGAACACATATAAAAGCCTTTTCAGTCCACTCTGGGGAAAACTATTCTATTTTTTAATCTGCTTATTAGATTTACTATCTTATGTAAATACATTAAAAAGATATGTGAAGTTTTGTCATTAAGCTTCAGATTCTCTCTAGTATCCCTTAAGAACCAATTCCTTTCAAAATGTCCTTCCAAAATTTTTAACAAGTGCTTTAAGGTTGCAGTCTCACAAAGCTTTAAAAACTGCAGTCTAAAAAAACCTAATCAAGAGCCTACAAATATACCAATGTTTGTTATTCTGGGAAACTGGAATCTTATTGTTCCAGACAGTGTTCAATTGTACTAAATCACAAAATAATTAGAAATAACACATGCAGATATGTACAAACACACATATATACTAGCAAAAGTTATTATTTGTAACTACAATTACAGTTATATTTTTTTAAAAAATAATACATATATTAATCAGATAGTGAATCTTAAATCATAACTTTCATTAAGATTTTTTAACCCCATAGACTCTTACTTTAGAAATTTTGTGTCTGTGTATGCCTTCAACTCAGTCTTAACTTTGTGTGACTACCTATACAGGTCCACATAATCTTCTTACCAGCTTTTTCAGAAGTGGCTTGCCATTTCATTCCTAGGGCTAAGAGAGGATAGATGGCCCAAAGTCACCGAGCTGGCTTTTTTCTTAAGGCAGAGTGAAAGGAACCCACATTCTCTCACTGTCTAGCTCAGGGCCTTTAACCACTAGACCAAACTGGCTCTCTATTTTGGAGTAAGCACCAGTAGATTCAGTGGGACAGACTGCTGAACAGAGGTGAATAGGATTGGGCCCTGGGCTAGAAAGAATAAGTCTGTCAGTTCTAGTCCTGCTTCAGCCATGAAAGCCAACTGAGTGACTTTGGGGCAATCACTCTCTCTCAGCCCAACGCACCTCATAGGGTTATTGTGGTGGGGAAAATAAGAGGAGTATGGGTATTTAGTGTTAGGCAGCACAAAGAAATACGATTTGATAGGCAGCCATCAAAATCCCAATCAATCAATAAAAAAGCCACACACAACCAGGCACCACATAAATATTACGCATAAACGTTAAGATAAAGGTTCCCCTTGCACATATGTGCTAGTTGTTCCTGACTCTAAGGGGTGGTGCTTATCTACATTTCAAAACCGAAGACCCAGCGCTGTCTGAAGACATCTCCGTGGTCATGTAGTCGGCTAAACGCCAAAGGCACCTGGAACGCTGTTACCTTCCCACCAAAGGTGGTTCCTATTTTTCTACTTGCATTTTTTTATGTGCTTTCGAACTGCTAGGTTGGCAGAAGCTGGGACAAATAACAGGAGCTCACCTCTTTACGCGGCACTAGGGATTTGAACTGCTGAACTGCTGTCCTTTTAATCAACAAGCTCAGTGTCTTAGCCACTGAGCCACCATGTCCCTTTGAGCCACACACAACCAGGCACGACATAAATACTACTCATAGAATAGCCCAAAGCATACATTCTGGTAGAAAAAAGTTCCCTAATCAGGATGAGTTTGTAAGGTCGGAAGACTAAACCTCTGGTCTAGGTGACCGACTCAGATTGGATCCTGCAATATTAGGTATGTTCACCACCTTGAGTTATTTGTAAAAATAATAAAGGTGAGATACAAACAAACCAATTATGCAAATCAAAGATATATTACATGTGAACATATACAGAAATATTCATGCTATCCCAAACTAAACATGGAAAGAGGGAGACTATTGTTTTCCATCCTAATTGTTCCACCCATTTCTCTTTCTATTCTATCTTTTTTGGTTTTCAGAACTGCCAGCTGTGAGACTCCTCAATGATGAAGAACTGAAGAGTTCAAATCAGTGTTGCTTCTCTTGAAAGCATTTCATTGAACCCTATAATTTTCATTGAATGAACATTTTTAGAATCTATTGGTTTCTCTCCAGAGACTATGAAAGTAGCTGGATCATATCAGGGTTGACTGTCAGTTTTGGACTGCAGGAAAAAAAAGTGAATGGGTGAAGTCAGATTTTTTTCTTTTAAACTACTTTTTTTATTTTCAGATGTGGACATAAGGAAAAACAGGTTCCCACATTTTTAAAATTTATGGAGATAATTTTGACCTAAAACAGGGCTGAAGGAATTTTGACTAGACAAATGGATGGTGGGCAAATTCTTTTTGACTCTACTTTTTTCTACTTCAGTCAACTTTTGGGCTTCTTTTCCCCAGTTTGTTGCCATTCAAATGTGCTGGGTGGCACCACATAGGTAATGCTGGAATTTACCAAAATGGGAAAAAACTGCATTAATTTAAAAAAAAAAATACAAACAAATCAACTAATTCAGGCACTATGAGGCAGGTAGCAGTTATTGAGCTACAAACCAGGAGATTGGAAGTTCCAGCCCCATCTTTGGGACAAAACCTTGGGCCAATCACTCTCTCTCAGCCCTAGGAAGAAGGCAACTTCTGTAATCTAGCCAAGAAAACTGCAATGACTCGCCAGGTAGCTCTTAGGAGTCAACACTGACTTGAAGGCATCCAAACTAAAATAATAAATCTGGTATTAACGTTTATATTGTGACAGCTGTTTGTAGCAAAGAATCCCCCTCCTTGGTATATAGACGGAAGAAAGGATTTACTTGTAAAGGAAGAGAAATAGATGTTGCAAAGGGAACCAATTAAAAACTATCGAAAACTATCATTCTCAGTTGCTGGTCTTTGGGCAGCAATAGTTTTATGCCACTTTGCTGCTGGTTGCAGAGTCCCATCTATTAAAGCTAAATATGAAGAACGCTGAAACTTAAGGTCTAAGAAAAAGCAGCCTTTTTCTTTCTGGCGGGGTCTCTTTCCTCCTTTCACCAGATGTTCGTCTCCTTGCGTTGAGACTTCAACTCCCTGGCAAGACTGCCTACTAAGGATGGGAGTTGTAGGTCTAGATGGGATTTCTAGCTTCCTAATCGCCTGGTCGCTACTTGCCTCCTGAAGAAGGTAACTCCGGTAGAAGGAAATGGTTCCCAAGCGCTGTTCGCTTGCCCACTCTTCTAACCTTACTTTCTTCATGGTCCCACAGACGCCCGCCACTTAAGGAAGAAACCAACTTTCTCCCACGCGCCGTCCGCTCTTTTTCCCCGCCCCCCGTGGGCGTGTCGCGCCAAACGAGGAGTCGCAGGGAGGGGGGTTCACTTCGGGAGGCGAGCATAGGGTGTTTCCACAACTTCTTCCCTTTTGCGTCCTGGTTCTCAGGTTGTCTCTTGAAGTCCCGCCATGAAGCGCTCGATCCTGAAGTGGTTTCAGAGCCGCGACCAAAAGCAGCACCCCTCTTCCTACGAAGGGGTGGTGTGCGAAGCCGACGCTTGTTCAGTGGCCTCGCAGGATGTCTTTAAGGTAGGATCGTGGAGAAAATTGAAGGGTTGTTTAGCTATATACTATTTCGTCCTGATCGCTCCCCTCCACTTTAGAATCAGCTTCTTCAGTTCTTTTCGGATTTTTTAAATTTCCGTTTCCCAGTTTGGTAGGGACTTGGGGACTGATGCCCAGCTCATCTGGAAAGCTCTAGGTGGACCATCCGGTCCTTACACAGGTAGATGAAGGATGTTGGATTTGGTGATCTAAGTGGGCACAGATACTGGGATTCTGGGTTAGGTATGGGAAATCAGATTTTAGGCTTCCAAAATAAGTTTTCTGTTTTGGAGACTGATGTTGAGATCTTTCACTTAAGCCATTACTTTTGGCATGGCTTTAATAAAGACAGTGAAACTTTCACTGAGCTGCAAAATGTACAAATGATTTGTTGCAGAAAAAACTGCATCTACTGAATCTAACATAACACTTCAAAACTGGCAAAAAAATGCTGGAAGATGACTCAGTGATTGCATGTGCTGTACATTAATGAAACACTGAGGCTGGGAATTAAACAATTAGCAAATAAAAATTATATTTACTTAGCATTTTTTTTTTTTTTTGAAAACTAGTGCAATTCACTAAAAATTTGTCAAACCCTTGCTTTAAATTAAAATAACTTCTTGGTTGAAATCTTCTACTCATGTATAATTTTTATTCAAAACGCTGAGTAGCCTCAAAAGCCAAAATTCTAATCTCCCATTGTGCTTCTAGTATTCTTAGCTAACATTGTTGAATTTTAATTGTTGAAAGCTAAGTGTATTTAATTTTTGTACCAAGTCTTCTGCAGAATAGTATTAATATTAAATATTAATAGTAAATTAAATAATTAACTATACTCAATAGTAAATTGATTATTAAAATATTCTAGAGAATTCTGATAGTCTTCATAAGTGTTCGTTCCAATTTTATAGATAAATAGATGTGTCTGTATTCCACATTTTAAGATTTAAGATTTTTTTCCACATTTAAGATTTCAACCACATATATAACATTGTTAGGAGAGTGGATTATAATTTGGATTATAAAGTCAGACCATAAAAGCTAAAGTCCTGAAAGATTTTTTTTCAAAATTTAATCTAAAACTAACTTTACTTACATATTTTTGCCATTTACAACAGTTGAAATTTTTGTTTTCTTAATATAATACATTTTAATGTCCTTTAATACACTTTTAGCCTCATGCTAAAATATAGCTTTTTCTACAATCTAATTGTTGTATTACTTAATATTCCTTCAAATATTTTTCAGCATAGAAAATTAATACTTTCTGGGAAAGAGGCTGTCTAAGTGGGCTAGGCCTAACTCAGCAGAACTATTTTCATGTTCCCAGGATTCTTTTAGACCTAAATAAAATAAACTGTAGTAATTAGATTAAAGGTCATGTTAAATAACTGTAGCTCTGCTATTAGCATAGTCAATGAACCTTTGTAGTGATGAATGAATATTTAAGTGATAATTCACTGCCAACATGTTACATAATAAAGAGCTACTTAGAAACATTAATATAATTTGGAATTTCTGTGGTACCAGACTAAAATTGCTTAAACCTCAATTAGGTGATCTCAGATGGAAGTACTTGCAGACTTCGAAGTTTCATTAAAAAGAATCGTGAAGGACTTAAGAAACTGGATAAGCTGAATGCTACACCATTGCACCATGCTGCAGGAAAAGGTCAACTTGAGTTAATGCAAATGATCATGGATGATTCTTCATTTGAAGGTGCCAAAATCAATTGTGGTTAAGGCTGGATGCAAATTCAGTAACTCAGGAGGACAGCAAAGAGTAAATTACCATTTGTCATGTATCATGCTGAGTGCTGCGACCTAATAAAGCATGATAATCATTAATAACACATCATTAATAACATCATCCTGCTGCACTCAAAAAATGCCTATTTATGCATGTATGTGCACCTGCAGACTTATTATTATATTTATTTGAAAGGTTTTGTGATAAAAGAAACTAATTAGAAGAAAGTTGCTTCATCTGAAACGACAGATATGTTTTTCTCCAAGCATTCTTCCATTGCAAACATTCTAAAGTTATCAGAAACATATGCAAGGGAAGGATGGTTGGTGCATACCACTCCATGTTCAGAGAAAGCAGCTTTCTTCTAATTAGTTTCTTTAATCACAAAACTTTTCAAATCAATATGAGTTTGCATGTGCACATAGAAAGATGCTACTACTAAAATGGGAAACAGTGATTTGTACCAATCATAGTTTGATCCATGTAAAGCATCTCAGTTTAGAAAAATATGTTAAGGAGAGAACAAAAGCTTAGATAACGAAAGGGAAACCTATACAAGTTATCTCAATCTTCTGAAAAGTTCCCATCTGACAGGAAATCAACGTCCAAACAGATCAATCTGTTGAGTAATTAGCATGCTTTGTATATGTTATTGCTAGAGATGGTGCAGTGTTTCTCCGTTAAGATACTTTTAGCCATTGCTTTTGCTATTGCTCCAAATTTAAGGAACCTGGTAAATTGTTTCTATAATCAAAGCCATGTGTTTAGTGGAAGTCCAGTTGTTAGCATATTCTGGGAGGTCTTCCCTTCCATTTTAAATGTCTGCATATTTTGCAGCACTCAGGAAATAGCTTTTTAGATGCTGATTATCTACTGGGGTTATAATATTGGAGGAGGCTGACTATTAGAGAGGGATTGTAGGCAGTGGTAGGTTGCTACCGGTTTGCACTGGATTGGGCGAACTGGTAACGGAGGTGGTGGGTGGGCGGAACCGGATGCTTCTGCGCATGTGCATACGCACGCGCACAAGCAAACCGGTAGTGACGGGATTTGGAACTCGCCCCTGACTGTAGGAGACAGATAATATTTCCTTAATAGAATGGAGGACTGTATGGAATTCATTGTATGTGATACGTGCAGTTTTGCAAAAGAAGAAAATAGTTGACATCTGTGAAGCACCTCAGAGTATCACTCCTGGTGTTTGATGTGACATAGCAATAGCTTCTTGATGGAAAATTAGAAATGCACAATTTCTATTCACAGTTTCTCTATTATTCACACTTTCTCTATTATTCACAAATACATATACAGGCAGTTCTCGACTCACAAGTATTTGTTTGGCAACCATTCAAAGTTACAATATCCTGAAAGTGATTTATGACTGGTCATCCTACTTATGACTGTCACAGCATCGCTGTAGTCATGTGATCACAATTTGGGTGCTTGGTAATGGCACTTACTTATAACAGTTGCAGTGTCCTGGGATCATGTGATTGCCATTTGCAACCTTCCCAGCTCCTGGCAATGGGGAAAGGAAAAGGGGAAATTTGAATTCACTTAATGACAGTGTGATTTGTTTAAAGACCATGGCATGATCACATGATAAGTCACATAACCACCGCATCACATACTGATGGAAGTTCTGGTTCCAATTGAGGTCATAAATCAAAAATTACTCAATTTACAACTCAAATTCATGCAATATGAAATGCATCTACTGATCTTTTGAGAGAATATTACAAGCATGCATCTACATTTGATGGTTTAAATGCAGACTCTAGAGCAGTGATGGCTAACCTTTTCTGGACCGAGTGCCCAAAGCACACCTGAACCCCCAAAATGCAATGCGCGTGCTCCCCCTGCACGCAGCCCACCTCTGCATGCATGCACATGCAGCCCTCTGTGCACCTGCCCTTCCCCCTGCATGTGCCCCGTGCCCCACATGTGCCCTGCTTGCTCCCCCTGCACGTGCCCCACCCCTGCGCATGCGTGGCAGAGATCCAGCTGGCCAGCAGGAGGCATGCATGCATGCGTAGTAGAGCTGAACTGTGGCGATGGCTCGTGTGCCATCAGAGAGGGCGCTGCATGCCACCTTTGGCACGCGTGCCATAGGTTCTTCATCATGGCTCTGGAGAATACATACAGAATAAGGTTTCTGATGTAAAGCTTGGTTCCTTCATTAAATTTATATTTCCATTTACAGTTCATTACAGTAGTATTATATAAAATACAGTATCATTTTATGTGAAATAAAATATGAAGTAACATTTATTCAATTGTCCTGTCTTTGGCATAGCTCTAAACGTAACAGACTCGTCTGGAAATACACCACTGCACTGGGCTACAAAAAAACAACAGACTGAAAGTGTTAAATTACTTCTCAGCAGAGGGGCCAACCCAAACATCCTTAATTCCAATATGGTTTCTCCACTTCACTGGGCCGTGCAGTATCTTTGCAATGATTTAGTTAAGGTAAAGCTCCATTTCCAAATTTATATGTATGTAAGTTAGTGAAGTTAAAAAATAAGATCATCTCAGGCGGGATTCATGCAATCCCATCTCAGGTGGGATTCAGCCAGTTCGCACCACTTCGGGAGAACCAGTTGTTAACTTTCTGAACAGTTTGGCAAACTGGTGGTTGGAAGAAATCATCAGGGCAGCGAACCGGTTGTTAAATTACTTGAATCCCACCACTGATCTCATGGATATTTATAGGAGTTAATGTGAATAAATGGGGATTAATATGCTACATATCTTGATTTTTGGAGATGCTGAACTCTACACAGATGAAAAATGCTGCATCTTATTATCTCCCAAGTGGAAACTAAGCTAAACTTTCAAATTCTGATATTGTTCTTCAGTTTTTAAAAGCAACCAGATAACAGAAATTAGCAATTTTGTTTTATTCATTGAAGGCAAAATACAGAGGATGGTTTAAAACTAGTTTTAACATTTAGGCTTTCAGGAAAAGGTTTGTTTTCTATTCTTTTTGATATTTTGAGTTCTATTGATTCCTGGTGAGTGCCTGGACAGTTTTTTCAGCTTGTTTCATGACTAAGGTTGGACTAGAACTCACAGTCTCTTGGTTTCTAGCCTGATGCATTAACCATTACACCAAAATAGCTCTATCAGGAAATTATATTGAAAATAGTGGGTGTTCCAGTGTAATGAAGCTAAAGTGATGGAAAGTGTAGGGCAGGAGTCTTGAAGCCCCGGGACGCGGAGTGGTATCGGTCCGCAGCCTGTTGGGAACTGGGTGGCGGAAGCTTCATTTGTGCATGCACAAGATCTAGGTTGCACACACGAAACCATCCCCTTCCCCCTTCTGCTGCCCCTGCTGCTGGTCAGTGGAGCCAGAAAGGTTGGAGACCACTGGTGTAGGGCTCAGGATTAACAAGCACAAACTGGAAACTAAGATTTCTCACAGATGAAGGCAATTGGATCCTGGTAAGATTTCTTCCTTAATGGAATTTTCTGATGAGCAAAGATGATACCATTTGGTATTGTATACGTAGAGTTGAAAGTTAGTTTGATGCTGTGGTTTGAAGTACCAGCCTGGGAAACTGAGAGACTACGTCCTCATTCTGCCTTAGGCACAAAACATCTAGTTATTTTCTCTTATCCTTAGAAAGAAGGAAATGGGAAACCACTCTCAAAAATGTTTTAAGAAAACTCCAGAGACTTGTCCAGGGTTGTCATTATTACATTGGACAGTCTTATTTGCAGTTATTAATCTATATATAGAGATAGTTTTCAATTTACAACTATAATTGTTCTAAGCCGAGAAGAATTTAATTAAATGTGCCAATACAGGTAGTTCTCAATTTACAATCATAATTGAGCCCAAAATTACAGTTACAAGTCATTGCGGTCATTAAGCATGTTACCATATGATTATATGGATTTTATGACCTATTTTGTGTCAGTCATTAAAGAAACATGGTAGTCATTAAAGGGAGGGAGGGGGGGAAGGAAGGAAGGAAGGAAGGGTGGTAGGCTGAGTGGGATAAAGGCAGGCAGGCAGGAAGATTTCTGATGCTCCCTGGTAGCTTCCATAAACCTTCAGGCCCTAATTCTGAATTTAGCACAATGATTTCTGACTTTCTTAATTGTGCTTTACAGAAGACTCAGTCTTAATTGAAGCCACTGTTATATAGTAGCTTACATACAAAGTATATCTAAACACCACTGGATTACTATAGGATCCTGGGAAGTCTAGAGTATATGCATTCAATTTACAAACAAGTGCTACTATTTATTTTAACAGCTAGAATTAAAAAAATTGCAATATTGGAATATTGCAGTAATACAATACAGCAGTGAGCATTGGAAATGGGGTGTAAAACATATCAAAACAGGTTGTCATTAACTCTACTAATTGCATACTAGCTTTAAGGCACAGCCCTAAATTACAAATCTGGTCAGAAACCATCAATGATCTATAATTGGATAACAAGAGTAAGCCTGCCAATTATGATACTATGAGTGCTTGTTACAGTTATAGTATATCCTCATTAAGAATAGTATAATAGTTGACAGAAAACATTTACATTTTATTTGAATATTTAGATTTTCCTTGAATGCAGCATTACGGATGTAAATCTGGAAGGAGAGGGTGGGAATACGCCTATATTAGTAGCATGTTACAAAGATAATTCTGAAGCACTGAAACTTCTGGTATGTATAACAAATGTATATATTTTTGTCAGTGTGTTTGAGTTATCCTTTGTCTACTACTTACACTATCTTTTTATAACTTCGTGTTCTTGAGGATTGCAATGTTGTAATGCTATTCCTTCTCATAGTGGAATATCCATTTTATTAGACATAGTCCTTGATTTGCTACCATAATTGAGCCCACAATTTCATAATGGTTGTAAAGTGAGTTACCAAATGGCCAGATCAGTTCTGGCAACAGTAATAGAAATAGCACTTTGACTTATATACCGCTTCACAGTCCTTCACAGCCCTTTCTAAGCAGTTTATAGAGTCAGCATATTACCCCCAACAATCTGGATCTTAATTTTACCGACCTTGGAAGAATGGAAAGCTGAATCAACCTTGAGTCGGTCAGGATCAAACTGCTGACAGTTGGCAGAGTTAGCTTGCAATACTGCATTCTAACCACTGCACCACCATGGCTCGTTTTTTACAATCTTTTTTGTGGCAGTTGTTAAACAAACACAGCTGTTGTTAAGTTTCCAGAAAAATATAATAAATTGCCATCCCATGATCATTGGAACTTTGAATCCATTGGATGGGTTTGTTAGAACTTCAAATGATCGCTAATTTATCGGTTATAAATTAAGGATTATTTGTAATATGATCTGTGTTGCTTGGTGTGTAAGTATAATATAGCTGTTAGAGGTTTATTGTATTTTCTGTGGTATATTTTTATTACTGCAATTATTATTTTAACCAGATTTGCATATGTCATTCAGTGCAGATAATGATTGGAGCAGCATATAAGCCCAGTAAATAAAAAGATCTAAATTGAGTCTTCTAAACAGCTGGAAGTAAATCAAGTGGCATCTTATTGCAATGAGTTACACATTTGTCTTGTTTCTTTTGTTCCTGCAAATTTTGATCACTTTATCCATCCTCTAAGGGAAGAGATTGACTATATGGGAACTCTAATAATAATTCCAGGGAAAATTAGGATAATATTTCTCTATTGAGGAAGATGTACTTCAGCTGACTGAGAAGTACAACTTCCTCCATTCTTTCTGATTTTTGGGCCACAATTACACAATTGGGAGAGATAGCCAACTAAAACCAGCATTTGTATCAATTAGCCAGTGTTTAATATTTTCATTTTTTACAATCTATTTTGGTAGTGTATGCAGTGAGTGTGTATGAAAAGTGTTCTTGTCATTTCATAACTGGTTCTTTCTTTCTTGCAGATTGAACATGGCGGTGACATTGCTAAAGCGAACAATACGGGCTGTATGCCAGTCCATGCAGCTGCCTTTTCTGGTTCAAAATTATGTTTGGAGATTATTATAAAGCGAGGTAAATACATTTAGGAAACCATCCATTAACATTGTTTACAATTGAAGTAGCACTCAGATGTGATTCTTTAAAATATTATAGGGTTGTAGAGTTTAAGTGGCTGTAAAGTATGTGAGTGTAATAGCCATTAATATGAAAAAGGCAACAGATAATAATAGGATGTGTTATACTGCACAGGTCCTGAGACAGGAGGAGGAATAAGGCTGTGGCCTAAGGGGGTGATACAAAGGGGTAAATGCTGCCTCATGCACATAATTTTTTTGCTATTGATAAAATACTTTACTTTTAAAAAGTATTAAAATGTTATCAGAGTTATGTTACTGTTACGACTCAAAATAATGAAAAACAATTCCAATGATTTTTCAGGAGTTACTCTCTTACAACAAAATATCTTGGAATGGGATTACAGATAGTTCTCGCCTTATGGCACAATTGAGCCCAAAATTTATGTTGCTAAGTGAGACATTTGTTAAGTGAGTTTTGCCCAATTGTACAACTTTACTTGCCGTAGTTGTTAAGTGAATCATTGCAGTTTTTAAGTTAGTAACCTAGTTGTTAAGTGAATCTGACTTCCCCACCGACTTTGCTTGTCAGAAGGTCACCAAGGGTTATCACATGACCCTGGGACCAGGGGTGAAATCCAGCAGGTTCTGACAGGTTCTGGCGAACCAGCAACAGAAATTTTGAGCAGCTCAGAGAACCGGTAGCGGAAATTTTGAGCAGTTCAGAGAACCGGCAAATACCACCTCTGGCTGGCCCAGAGTGGGATGGGAATAGGGATTTTGCAATATCCTTCCCCCAGAAGTAGGGAGGAAATGGAGATTTTGCAGTATCCTTCCCCTGCCATGCCCACCAAGCCATGCCCACAGAACCGGTAGTAAAAAAATTGGGATTTCACCACTGCCTGGGACACTGCAACTGTCATAAATATGAACTAGTTGCCAAGCATCCAAATTTTAATCATGTCCATGGGGATTCTGCAAAGCTCGTAAATGTGAAAAAGTCACTTTTTTCAGGGCTGTTGTAACTTTGAACAGTCACTGAACAAACTGTTGTAAGTGGAGGACTACCTGTAAGAGAGCTGGATTGCAAAGAAGTAGATGATACTACTAGATGGTAGCAGACAGACATAAAGAAAAATTTAACACTTTGCTTCCACTTTAATGGTTATTTGGAATTTTAAACCCAATGTTGGTTAGCTCTAGATTGGAGTGGACAGTTGTTGCCTGCTCCTGAATTAAAATGTATTTTTTGTATGTAGTACAAATGATTTTATAAACAGAAGAAGGAAGGAAGGAACAACATAGAGGTTTTATGATGACACAGCACTCCGTCAGAATTCCTTACTTTAGAATGCTTACAGTTTTGATAAGTTTTGTGGGCTGAATAAAATCTTGTAAAATGAACAGAAGTTGACAATTATTTGAATAAACTTTTATTTAATTAAATTTTTATATTTATTATTAAACATTTTAATAGGAATAACCAAATCAGTAAATTTGTTAATTAATTCTTCTTCTCTTATAAAACTATATCATAGGGTTGTTGTTTTTTTAAGGTGTAGAACTTGGGTATTCACCTGAAAATCATATTAATTTTACTAATAATGGGAAATGTAGTCCTCTTCATCTAGCAGTCCAAAGCAGAGACTTGGAAATGATTAAAATGTGCATTGAATATGGAGCACAGATTGATCTGAAACAGGTAAAATCTAATGAAACAAATGTTTATTTCACTACATTGATTGTAATAAACACATGTAGTTTTAAATTCCTGTTGAAAGAATTAGATATTGCACATAATTCATGCATTGCAATCTTTTATTGTATGTTTAGTTATTCAAATTCTATCCTCATAATTTAGCAACTCTTGGCTGCTTCTGCAATAGGAAAAATCATATTTCTTTTATATTTCTTTTTTGATACACAGAAATCATGTTTCTTTTTTTTTCTACATTCCCTGCTTTCTATTTCATGTAAAAAACCAGAGATATTTAATTACAGCTCTAAGTATCCTGCATGATGGCTGGAACTTTTTGAATTGTAATTGTAATTGTAATTGTAATTCAGTAAGATATGAAGAGCAATATTTTCTCCATTTATTTTAGGCAAAATGTTGCCTAAAATCTGAATTTGAAAAGAATCAAAAAGGAAAAATCTAGATTACGCTGAATTCTATTATGCTGAATTCTATATAATTAATAAGACTTCAGAAATATTTGGTATAGAGAATAATTGTAAGTTTTCTTTTGGCTTATATCTCCACTAATAGAACGACAACTGCACAGCTCTTCATTTTGCTGCTACCCAAGGAGCTACTGAGATTCTCAAGTTAATGATGTCATCTTATACAGGAGAGGAATCCATCATTAATGCATTAGATGGAAATAAGGAAACATTGCTCCATAGGTAAGGGTTTTACCTAGACTCCCTATATTGTTTATGATATGGTATTTTCTTATTAATTTTTCTCAACAATATGAAGTTATTTGCACTGGTTACAATAGCCTTGTTTCACTGGACTCATCATCTAGGCCAGGGGTGTCAAACTCCCCTCGTCATGTTGTCGTCATGTGATGTATCACAACTTTTTTCCCCTTCACTAAAATGGGGGTGGGCATGGCCAGCGTGTGACGCCCTATGGCCTGCAGGCCACGAGTTTGACACCCTGATCTAGGCCTTTGGCAAGGGCGAATGAGACCTCTCACTTCATTGCCATCTTTTATTGATTTTATTGAATTTTCTTTTTTATTATTGTTATGAACTGCCCAGAGTTTTTGAGAATCAAGCACTATGCAAATTTAACAAATAATAATTGTATAACAGAATAGAAGAAAAAGAACTGTAAAAAATTTCAAAACACAAAGACCTACAAACAGAAGTTTAGAAGAACAACTAAAGCAAAGTTAGTACCAATAATGATAAGCACCCTGGGGTAATTCCAAACCATCTCGAGCAATATCAGTATTAACAAAATCACCATCAGTCAATTGTTTAAAAGCAACTTTACTTGGAAGAGCTTACATTCTGCAATTATACTTTTAAGGCCATCAAATAACATCTGCCTGTCAGATCCTTGGGAAGGACTGGAAGGCTGCATAAAGATACAAATCCAATCTAAACACCTGGCCAACTAGGCAACCAGTCATAATAATAATTGGGCATCTTTAGAACACTGCACTGGTGGGTTGCTCCCGGTTTGCACCGGTTCGCAAGAACCAGTAGTAAAAATTTGTAGTAGATCGGAGAACCAGTAATAACATTGGCTGGCCATGCCCCCAAACTGGTCCCCGGCCCGGTCACTGCTCGCTTACCCCGCCCTCCTCATCAGAGGTTTT
This sequence comes from Pituophis catenifer annectens, assembly GCF_029215685.1. Taxonomy (NCBI): domain Eukaryota; kingdom Metazoa; phylum Chordata; class Lepidosauria; order Squamata; family Colubridae; genus Pituophis; species Pituophis catenifer. Next base: position 36,232,043 of record NW_027256883.1, read on the forward strand.
TTTTTTTACTTTTAAAAGCATTTTTTCTACAACCTCTTCGGCTGAAAAAAATGCTTTTAAAAGTAAAAAAAAAAGCCTCTGATGATCGCGCAGCTCAGCTGGGATCGTCAGAGGTTTCCGAAAGCATTTTTTCTGCAACCTCTTCATCCGAAGAGGTTGTAGAAAAAAAAAATGCCTTTAAAAGCCTCTGGCAATCCCAGCTGAGTTGCCTGATCGTCAGAGGCTCCTAAAAGCATTTTTTTCTGCAACCTCTTAAGGTTGTAGAAAAAATGCTTTTAAAAGTAAACAACGAAAACAAAACAACCTATCCCTGGAACACTGGTATTACTATTAAGTCACTGGACTAAACAGCTCATGGATTTCAGTTATGGTAATCATGAAAAGCTCCTTTATCATGCTGAACAACAATAAGGAAACAATATTACAATTAGAAGTTCATGTATTCTATACTCGGAAGAGCTTTTAGTGTATCATGATTGGAGACTACAACTGATAAAAACTATTCAATTCAATTCAAATCTTTATTGTCAGTGCACAACATATGTACAATGAGATTGGTTGAGCTCCCTCAGTGCACCCCCTCCCAACAGAATACAACTCACAGTGAAGTCAGAAAATCCCTAACCCAATAAATCATATTAACAAAACACCCAGGCCTATTGCACCAGTGTGAACATGTTACACATTGCACCGGCCCTGCAGTCCATCATACTACATAGTTATGATGTTATTTCTCATTCAGGAGTCTGACAGCCCACGGCTAAAAACTGTCCTTCAGTCTGTTTGTGCGGCTGGCTATGCTTCTATATCTCCTTCCCGATGGTAGGAGGGTAAAGAAGTGATGACAGGGTGAGAGTCGTCCTAGTAGATTAGAGACAAAATATAACTTTTTATTTCACTATTATGTGCTCATTTTGACATTTTGGTTTGCTCTTCCTTTTTTTCCTGCTAGGGCTGCATTGTTTGATCACTATGAACTGGCAGAATATCTCATTTCAAAGGTAAACATTTAGCTTTAATTGAATTTTTAAATGAACAGCAATAAAGATTGGAATTAAACTTACTGCAAGTTTGCATAGTAACATGCATTAAGGCATGATTTAAAAAATTAATTTCCTGTTTAGCTGATACAGTAAATTTACAAGAGGAACACAAATATTAGGAACATATAAGTTCAATGGTGCTAATAGCCTTTTCTAGTATCAATGCAGGTTAAATGCTGCCAGTGTATTAATTCTAAGAAACTATACTATATTGCTACAGTATCCCAATTAAGTAGTTTGACCAACGCAGTAACAACAGAAGTCAGTAAAAACATCTTGAATACAATATTATGTCATCCTTCGTTAACATGTCTGCTGTTATGATTTATTTAAATAGAGAAATAGACTATGGCATTCAAAACAAAGAACATTTTCACACAAACACATAGACAAATACATAATATATAAATACATTTATTTATAATACTGTATATAATATATACAGAACTGATGGCAGGTGGACCAAGGCAGTGATAGAATGGATCCCACTTGATAAAAAGTGTCTGTGAAAGAGACCTAAAACAAGATGGATTGACGACATCAGCAAGTATTGCGGATCCAATTGGCAAAGAAAGCTCAGGACCGAATAGATTGGAAACATGTGGAAGAGGCCTTCCTGTAGTGGATAGCCAATGGCTAAAATGATGATGATGATGATGATGATGATGATGATGATGATGATGATGATATAATATATATAAATAAAGCTGGTGTGTGTATATACATATATGTTTGAATGTAAGTATATACATACAAACTGTCATCCTTCCGATTAATGAACTCAGGGCAGTCAAGATTCTTATAGTTTGCTCAGATTCAAGAAACCCTTTAGTTGAGTACATCATGTTGGCATTTAGAAAGGTGAAGCTAGCTCTAAATAGTTCCCGTGCTCAGGGATAGTTAAAAGAATAGAATTCCACCCCCCACCCCACCCCCATGTCCTTTAGGTTATATGGGTCAATCAAGTCTGTCACAGCTTCCCGCTCAGCTCTGAGAGGTGTCTGTTGACATGGCCTTGGTTCAAAGGCTGGCTGGTAGATGTTTTGACTAGCAGTTGAGGCACCACATTCCTAAATTTCCCCATCCCTTCCCCCATGAATGACAACCAAGAAATGAAGCAGGAGTAAGCATGAGAGAGAATAGCTTCAGCTGAAGTCATTTTGCAGATTGACATATACATACATACATACATACATACATACATACATGCATACATACATACATACATACAGTCTAATTCCCTAAGTTATCATTAATATCTATCTATTACTGTACTTTTGATGGACTTTTCATTTCAGGGAGCAAATATTAATAGTGTTGACATTGAGGGTCGAACACCATTACTCCTTGCAACTTCCTGTGCATCATGGAAAATTGTGAATCTGTTACTTTCAAAAGGTACAAAATGAACAAAACACACTTTATGAACAAGATCAATTAAAATTGTTGGTCAGTAGTTTTGAAATCAAAATCTCTTTTTCAAATTAGGAGCAAATGTAGAATTAAAAGATCTCCTTGGGCATAATTTTTTACATCTAACTGTCCTACAACCTGGAGGGTTACAGCATCTGAATGAAGATTTTTTGAAGGTAAAGAAAATTTGTGGAACTATTAATAACCAGTTGTCTAATAATATTTTAAGAACTAATACAGGTAGTTCTTGACTTAACAACAGTTCATTTAGTGACCATTCAAAGTTACAACAGCACTGAAAAAAGTGACATGACCATTTTCACACTTATGACCATTGCAGCATTCCCATGGTCATGTGACTTACATTTGGATGCTTGACAATTGGTTCATATTTATGACAGTTGCATCCTAGCATCCTGGGGTCACGTGATCATCTTTTGCAGCTTTTTGACAATGTGGAAGCCACACCGTGTTACTTATTTAACAATTACAGTGATTCACTTAACAAATGTGGCAAGAAAAGTCATAAAATAGGGCAAAGCTCACTTAACAAAGCTCTCACTCAGCAATATAAATTCTGGGCTCAATTGTGGTCATAAGTCAAGGACCTGTATTTTTATTTTCTTCATGGAATTTAACATACCTATTTAAACCCAGTTTCGTCTAGTGATTAAAGCACCAGGCTAGAAAGCAGGAGACCGTGAGTTCAAGTTCTGCCTTAAGTATGAAAGCCAATTGGGTGATTTTGGGCCACTCACTCTTTCAGCCCAACCCACCTCACAAGGTTGTTGTATGGGGAAAATAGGAGGAGGAAAGTGTGTTTGATATGTCTGCAGCCCTGAGTTATTTGTAAAAATAATAGGCGGGATACAAATAAATAAATAATACATAGGATGAAATAATATGGATTTATATAATTTGCAATACTGCTGGTATTGCAGGTTATATATAAAAACTAAAGTTCAATCGCAAACATTTTTGTGGTTTTTAGCTTTTTTTTCTAATTATTTTTTTCAACTGAATATCACTTTTCAACACCTCTCAGCAGAAAAATCAAAGTGTTCCCTAGAGCTATACCATGAAAGTTTCAGAATTCAATATATATTCCGAATTCAAGGCAGCAAACAATATCAGAATTCCTTATGGCAAATCACACTGTTGGAATATTCAATCATTAAATTATATTCATTCATTCTAAAAGTGAACTTTGATTTATAACAACCTAAAGCATTGAAAACATGTTATAAATACAACATCAGCCTGTTATATCCTGGAACATGTGATCTTTAGTAACATATCAGTTAGGATATAAGTTCAAAATAACTTCCTAACTTCTCTAGAATTCTATTAAAAGGTACCACTTTTATATCTGACAGATGAAACATATTCGCGATCTTATAACTGAGGAGGATCAGGAAGGATGCACTCCTTTACATTATGCATGCAAACAAGGCGTACCCCTTTCTGTGAATATCCTTCTTGAAATGAATGTTTCTGTATACGCTAAGAGCAGAGACAAGAAATCTCCATTACATTTTGCAGCTAGGTAAGACTGAAAATCTTTCCTCATTGGCCATTTTCTATTCCAAACTTTATCCTTCATAATGGGACATGTATCTTTCATACAGCTATGGACGAATCAACACGTGTCTTCGACTTCTGGAGGCTATGGAAGATACCAGACTGTTGAATGAAGGAGACAAGAAGGGGATGACACCTTTACATCTAGCTGCTCAAAATGGACATGAGAAGGTAGTCCAGTTTCTCCTAAAGAAAGGTGCCCTCTTTCTTTGGTAGGTAAATTGCAAGATTCTGTTATTATAGCCTATATCAATAAAGTATAGGTCTGATCTTTCTGTGGGTTTGACTTCCTGGTTTTTACACTTAAGTAAGGCTGACATACATCCGGTCCCCAAATGTACATACTTGATATAAATATGTTCAGTGGTGAAATCTAAAATTTGTTACTACCGGTTCTGTGGGTGTGGCTTGGTGGTGGTGATGGTAATGTGACTGGGTAGGCGTGGCCAAGTTTTTTTACTTTTAAAACCATTTTAAATGTAAAACCATGTAAAAAAATGCTTTCAAAAGGCTCTGACGATCCCAGCTGAGTTGCCTGATTGTCAAACCCTCTGACTGGCAGGCAACTCAGCTGGGATCGTCAGAGCTTGGCTCATCAGAGGCATTTAAAAGAAAAAAAGCCTCTGATGATCACGCAGCTCAGCTGGGCATGGGGGGCGCAGGGATTTTTGCTACCGGTTTTATTTTTATTTTTTTATTTTATTTTGAATTTGTATACCGCCCTTCTCCCTGAGGACTCAGGGCGGTGAACAGCCAAGTAAAAACATCAAGTACAAATATTAAAATACAGTTAAAATATACATATATAAATTTGGCCCCATTAATTAAAAACAATAAACAAAACACTTAAAAACACTTAAAAAATTAGGCCAGCCCGGCTTGCTGGAAAAGGAAGGTTTTAAGGGCACGGCGGAAGGCACCGAGGTCTTGGATTCTCCTTATCTCTGGAGGCAATTGATTCCAGAGGGTAGGTGCCCCAGTTCTCCGAACTGCCCGCCGCCATCGCTACCTACTCGCCCGAGCTGGTCCGAACCAGGAGCATTTCACCCCTGCATATGTTTATAACAATCTGAATTATTAAGGAACAAATTATTCAGGAAATACAGTCATGTGAAAAAGAAAGTACATCCTCTTTTGAGTGCCATGGACTCAGGACATAGTTAAAAATCATCTGTCACTTAGCGGTTGTTAAAAGTAGTTTGTTGTTAGCATTGAGGGTCAAACCCCATTATTACATGCCACTTCTTGTATATACTGTATTTTTCGGAGTATAAAATGCACTCCGCCCCCCAAAAGAGGCTAAAAATTTGGGTGTGTCTTATACTCCGAATGTAGCTTTTTCGAAGTTTTTTTTCAGCCCTAACGAGGCGCTAGCGAGTGAAGTGATTTGCTGCTCCCCATGCTCAGCTGTGCTTTAAAGCTTTTTTCAGCCCTAATGAGGTGCTAGCGAATGAAGTGATTTGCCTGCTCCCCATGCTCAGCTGTGCTTTAGAAGCTTTTTTTCAGCCCTAACGAGGCGCTAGCGAGTGAAGTGATTTGCTGCTCCCCATGCTCAGCTGTGCTTTAGAAGCTTTTTTTCAGCCTAACGAGGCGCTAGCAAGTGAAGCATCTCTATGCTTTGCCTGCTTTTCTTATTGCTTTTCTCTCCAAAGATCATTTTATATCCCCAAGCAGGTGATATAAAATGTGCACTCAGGCTCAAAACCAGCAAACTAATGTGCTGAAGCTGACCAGACTAAGGACTCTAGCCAGATGAATACCGGGTAGACAGATTTTTCCCCCCTATTTTCCTCCCCAAAAACTAAGTTGCGTCTTATACTCCGGTGCGTCTTATACTCTGAAAAATACACTAGTATATGTTTCTTCATACACACACACACACACACACACACACACACACACGGACTTATATTCAATTGTTGTAACAAAGTGAGAATATTTTATTCTCTTTTTTTTCCATAAGTGACTATAAAGGCTGGACAGCTTTGCATCATGCGGCTTTTGGTGGATATACTCGTACAATGCAAATTATTTTGAACACAAATATGAAAGCCACTGATAAAGTAAATGACGAAGGGGTAAGTGTCTCTGTAATTTTTAGTTAAAATGGTAACATTATACTTTAGTTTTAGATACTATGTAGTTCAGAGGGCTCTTACATAATATTGGAACTCAAAGAATGTGTTTCAATTGTTATTATCTCATACTTGCAAGGGTGCATTTAGCCATTACTGAAACAGGAGTGCTTTCTATCACTTGCCTTTATTCTGGATAACTGAGCACAAAGCATTGTAGTTGCTTGTCATTCTTTTGGCAAGAATGGCTATGTCACTATTTCCAGTTATTTCTATTAGAGCCTTGTCTAGTGAGCTAGGTGTTCACATAATGTGTCTCGGAAAAATTAATATACTAAATTGATGAAAATCACTTATATCAGAAAAAGTAGCCTTTCCAAAATTGAAATGTTGTATATTTATTAAATTAAGTCATTAATATCAGAGCTAATAGTACTTTTACAATCTCTACCATGTTATTTTCTTAGCTATTCCTACAGTCCAATATACTGTAACCAATATTCCTGCAAAATAATCAGATTCCAGGATTTTGCAGTAGAATTCAAAAAACACTGACATCTTTAACTTGAAAGCATGTACCCAAACACATACTTATATAGGTTACTATATTCTTCCCAAAAGAAACCAAAACTGGACATAACTAACCCAAATGAGTTAATACATCCTCAATTTTTTTAAATTACTAACAGAGAAAAATCAACTTTCCTCTTTTTTTAAAAAAATTTTTTTGTATTATAGTTAAAAAAAAACAAAAACAAATGAAAAACAAAGACAAATATATAATAGTTTTTCTATCACGGTGTAACATCACCAAAATGTCCATGTATATATACACCAATAATCAGAAAGTAAAAACAGAAAATATTTACAGATTCTTATATACAAATTTACATTTCCAATACTTATTGATTACCATAATTATACCATCATCTATAATTATAATCCAGCATTATCCTTTGTCATCTCCCATCGTTTCTGGTTCCAATCATACCATATGTTCCTAGTATAAAAATCTGAGTCTCTTTTACCCTTGATCAGTTTTGTAAGTCTATCGGACTCTGCACATTCCATGATTTTATAAATTATTTGTAAGTCCGTTGGTAGATCCTCATTCTTCCATTCTTGTGCGAATGCAGTCTCCCTGCAGTGATTATGTGCAGCATCAGATACCATTTAGTCAATCCAATATTGACAGGTCTAACCCCCCAACCAAAAGGTTTCCAGTTTCAATTCCACTCTACAGTGTGTAATTTCAAGCAACCATCGTCTTATTTTCATCCAATATTTAGCTGCCAGCGGACATGTCCACCATTGGTGGAAGTAAGTTCCATTGCTATGCCCACATTTCCAGCACTGTGAAGATGTCCCGGGGAACATTTTAGCTAATCTTGCTGGAGGTAGGTGCCATCTATAAACCATCTCATAAATATTCTCTTTATAAGAGGATGCCATAGTTAATTTTAAATTTTTAAGCCAAATCTCCTCCCATTTTTGAAACTCCAATGAATAACCCATATTTCACCCCCAGGCAATCATGGAGTCTTTAACGACTTCGTCCCCCACTTTCAATTATAATAGGTACGAATAGCATCTCGATAAAACTTTCCTGTCATTACCTAATAATATTTTATCCAATTCTTGTTTCCCATGATACATCCTTTCACTTTCCTGATTTTTCTTCCACCTTGAATGTATTTGGGTGTAGGCCCACCAGTCTATATTACACCGCTCTGACCTCAGTTGTTCCCGTGTCTTCAGTCTGCCCTGAGTATCCAAAATGTCTTCATAGGTCAAGACCTTCTCTCCTTTAGATAACGTCGGGTATACCAGGGCTTCCTGAGTCGAAATCCAAGATGGTATCTTCAGGTACAACTTTCTCCTAAGTCTTTCCCAGGTATCTCCTAGGGTCTTATGTAAATAATGATTGCGAAAATACCTCGGTCGGGTTAACTGTCCAGGCCATAAAAAGTGGTGTCAACCATGTTGAAGACTGTGGCCTTCTGCCACCAGTAGCCGCCTCCTTTTCAAGGTGATCCAGTCCTTCACCCATATCAGAATGGCTGCCTGATGGTAAAACTCCCAATTTGGGAGTCCAAATCCCCCTTATGTATAGGTTCCTGCATCATCCTAAACTTAATCCTTGACTTTTTACTTTGCCAAATAAATTTAGAAATAACTCTGTTCAAGGTGTTGAAGAATTCCCTATCCAGACTTAACTGGGGCAGTTTGGAACAAAAACAACCATTTGGGGAGGACGTACATTTTGATGGCAGCTATCCTTCCCATAAGAGATAGTTGTAAATTTTTCCACCTCTCCAAATCTCTGACTGTCTGATTATAAAAGGGAACATAATTATCTTCCTTTACCGAAGAGCACCTTGGTGTCAACCAAATTCCCAAGTATTTTATTTTATTAGTTGTCTGCATCCCCAGGAGTCCCTCCAACTTTTCTCTTTTTGAAAATGATACATTATTTGAGGAAATGATACATTATTTGAGGAATTATTTGAGGCTTACATTGCTATTGTTGTATATCAGGCAAATACAATTCTAAATCTGATTATTGTTGAAAGTTCTTAAAATAATACTCAGTATGCCCCAAATATATCTAGCTACTTGTAAACCGGGAATTTATTTGCTATACTGTATGTTGATCGGAATAATAGCAAAGATTTTAATAAAAAATACATAATAACTTTCAAGTGAAGCCTGCAGAGGTTGGTATTCAGTTAAATTCTAATTCCTCATAAATATAGCAATAGCACTTAAACTTGTATACCACCCCATAGTGGTTTACAGCTTTTACTGAGCAGTTTACAAATGTCAGCATATTGGCCCCAACAATCTATGTTCTCATTTTATTGCCCTTGGAAGGATGGAAGGCTGAGTCAACCTTGAGCTGGTTAGGATCGAACTGCTGGCAGTAGGTAGAGTTAGCCTGCAATACCGCATTCTAACCACTGTACCACCATGGCTCAATAAATGTTCAATTACATTTTTGGAAATATGGTAAGATAAAACCTCCTTCATCAATTTACCTAGTAAGATTCTTGGTGCGTGTCTTATATTTCCATCAAATATAAATATGCATGAAATACCTATTTGGAATGAATATTGGGTTACCCTTCAAATATATATCAACCAAATGTTATTAATTATGATAAGATTTGGCAACACCCTAACAATGCAATGAGATTTTTGTCTATCTTTTAATATTTATGAATAAGATTTCACATCAGTTTCCAAATATTCATAATATTTTTGGTATGTAGTTAACTTTTTGTAAAGTAGAACATTGAATTTCCTGTTTATCAGAAATGAAATGTTTGAATAATTGTTCATTTCTCAGAAGTAAATGCTATTCAGTATGCACAGAAATGAAGCTACGGATCATATCAATAATTCTGAGTTTCATTTTTAAAAATGGGTTTCAAAATGAATCTCTGACCCACCTCCCTGCATTGTGGACATTCTGGAGGGATTGTTGCACAACCAAGCAGCAAAATGAATGAATATCCTTGCAGCTTGAAATTTGTCAGAGGAAAAGATAGAAACAGATGTACCAGAGGAAAAAAATTACAGCAGTTTCAATTCCATGTGATGTTTGTTTCATAGAATAATGGCATTATTTTAATGAATTGTTCTTGGGGTGGATGTGGGGAAAGAATACAGCTCTTCATCTTGCTGCCAGAGAAGGCCACGCAAAAGCAGTGAAATTACTTCTTGATGACAATGCCAAAATTCTCCTGAACAGAGCTGAAGCTTCTTTCCTTCATGAAGCCATACACAATGGCCGAAAAGATGTTGTAAATGCTGTCATTTTACATAAAAGGTAAGCCTTCCTAAATCTGTTTAGAAGTTTTCTCTCTTTCTCTCTTTTAAAGTTCTGGTCACTCTTCCCAGTCCTGTATCATTGGCTGATTCTCCTAACAAATGACTAGCCACGCTGTAAAATCCAGTCCTACCTAATTCCCCTCATGAAATGAGAAGGTGGTCAAGAGGTCAACCACAACTTTTATTTACTAGCGAACATATACTACTGAAAATCAGAGGTCCTGATATTATATTTCTTCCTGACCTAGGATATTTTTCCTGACCCAGTGCAGAACTTTATATTTATCTCTGCTAAATTCTATTCACTGCAGTGAAAGTTAAATTAAACATGAGCCAGCATTTAAAAGCAGCTACCCTGTTTCCCTGAAAATAAGACATCCCCTGATAATAAGCCCAATTGGACTTTTGAGCGCATGCACTAAAATCAGCCTCCCCCTGAAAATCAGCCCTCCCTGAAAATATTTAAACGCAGAGCTGGAAATCAGGTAAGACGGCAAGAGGAGCGCCATCTTGCTCCACGCGCCCCAAAATAATAAGACCTCCCCGAAAATAAGGCCAAGCACTTATTTTGGGTTCAAAAAAAATAAGACAGGGTCTTATTTTCGGGGAAACACAGTACTAAAAAGACAAATGTTACCTTCTGTGCATTCATCATCTGAAACATCAAATCTAGATCATGCACAGTAATTTTCCATTCCGCTCTACCCTTGTTGAACATCACTTGCAGTATTTAGTCTGTTTCTGGGCACCATAGCTGAAAAGGATATTAAATAAGTTCAGATGAGAACTACTAAAATGGTAAGGCATCTGGAAACTATGAAAAATGGTTGAAAAATATTTAGTCTCCAAAAGAGACAATTGAAAGGAATTATTTATTTATAAAATTTATCCACATTTCAGTTTTTAACATATTCTTGGTTGATTATAAGTAAATATAGTTAATAAAACAATAATTATAAAAATTACGTTAACATCAGAAATTATAATAAAAATTAAACTCTATTGGTGCTGCTAATGCAAGTCAATTTCTGATGGTCTCCGCAACTTTTCCGGTTGCAGAAGGCCACTCAAAGGAACAAGCTCTTCCACAGAAGGCATGTCCCTACTGAAAAGGCCTATCCTATGCCCCTCCCTACCACATCCCCAGATAAGTGAGGATTCTTAGAAGGCACTATTATAATATAGTGCCTTCCCCCAGATAAGTGAAGATTCTTAGAAGGCACTATTATAATCTTGATGGAAAATATTTGTAGAATTCAAAATCCTACATTGTGTTTTATGGTTTAATGTTAATCTAATATAGCATAAACTAATAAGCATTTTTCATTTTATAAGAAAATGAATTTTGTGCTATATTAGAAATAAAATTTCAATATAGCCAAGGTGGCGCAGTGGTTAGAGTGCAGTATTGCAAGCTACTTCAGCTGACTGCTAGCTGCAGTTCGGCAGTTCAAATCTCACCAGGTCAAGGTTGACTCAGCCTTCCATCCTTCCGAGGTGGGTAAAAGGAGGACCAAGATTGTTGGAGGCAATATGCTGACTCTGTAAACCACTTAGAGAGGGCTGTAAAAACACTATGAAGCCATATATAAGTCTAAGTGCTATTGCTATAGTCCCATTGGTATACAAATCAATTTAAAGAACGCACATTAGTTCTTGTTCAGACAGGCAACTCAGAGTATTAATTTCTCTTTTTGAGTCATATTAATATACCTGTATCGTTTTTTTCAACTTTCCTGTTACATTTATAATGAGTATACTCACAAAGTGCTAGATGTAGAAGTGGAAAGCCAATTTTTAGCTAATTTAAGATATTTTCCCCACATAACATATAATAGCAATAATATGTTATGCTTACATAACTATATAAAGCTGTGACATACCACTTGACTTCAAGAACTTGAAGAACTTGCTATTATATAACATGCTAAATATTGCCTAGCCTACTCATTTTTACTTTGTTATGACAGTGTCTGTAATTGAGCTGAACATCAACATTTTTGCTGTAATCCTTTTAAAAACATGGAAGTTCTGATTGGGTAGTGGTCTTGTCTGCTTTGGAAGCTAAGCAGGGTAGGGCCTGCTTAGTATTTGGATGAGAGACAATGGCAAACTACTTCTATACTGTTGCTAAGAAAACTGCATGGAATCACCTGAATGGAACTTTATCCTTATCGAAGATACAGCAATGTATTTTTTCTTCAATCACTACAAATACCCATTCTGAATCCTTTCAACTTATTTTCTTTTTCAGATGGGAAGAATCTATAACAACATTTTCTCACCATTCTTCTATAAACAAATGTGCAATACTAGAGATGGTTGAATATCTTCCCGAATGTTTAAAAGTAAGCTTATATTTAGCAAGTAATGTAACTTTTAAGAAGGTCAAAACTGGGAGGTTATCCCACTCCCCCCAAAATTAAGGCAATGTCAAGCTACTTCTCTATTATTATGTAAAAAACAACATGGAATTCTGTCCATGAAATCGTAGCTGTTTTTCGAGTTCAACCCTTGAATTTACAAAAAAGTTGTTTTTAAATTTTCCAGTTTGTGACCCCATTATACCCGTAGTTTGGGGAAATCTGGAGCTACAATCCAGTTTGGGGGACTCTGGAACTACAATCCCAAAGGGGCATAAAGTTGGAGAAGACTGATAATAGTATTGTGTGAAATTAGCGTATATTTATGTACATCTCTCTTCATGTTTCTTTTGATTCAACCTATAGATATTCTTTATGCCATGTATTAAGCTTTAAATATGTCCTGTTTTCTTCTTATATAATTATTTCTATCAGTCACTACATTTGTTAGTACGTTTTGAACATCACTACAAAAAGAACTAATTTTACATGTACAAGTCCAAATCTTCTGATAGTAAAATAAAGAATGATTCCAAAACACCAGACAATTTTCTTGGCAGAGAAGAAAGAATGCCCATTTTGAACAAATCCATTTGTCAGGCTATTTTATTTTCATAATTCTAAGATACAATCAGTGAATTCATACCAGAGGTGAAATCCAGCAGGTTCTGACAGATTCTGGAGAACTGGTAGCAGAAATTTTGAGCAGTTCAGAGAACCGGTAGTGGAAATTTTGAGTAGTTCGGAGAACTGGCAAATGTCACCCCTGGCTGGCCCCAGACTGGGCTGGGAATGGAGATTTTGCAATATCCTTCCCCCAGGAGTGGAGAGGGAATGGGGATTTTGCAGTATCCTTCCCGTGCCACGCCACCAAGCCACACCACGCCCACCAAGCTATGCCTACAGAACCAGTAGTAAAAAAATTTGGATTTCACCACTGATTCATACTGTTAGATAGATTGACATGAATAAGAAATTTCAAAATCACCATTTTCTGGTGACTAGGTTGACTAGGATCAAACAAATTTTGAAACACATTGATGAGTGTGTGCATTAAAACTTGCCTCCATCATTGTGCTATTGGCCATGGAAAAGCTATCCTAAGTGTTAATAGGAGTTTAAATTCTGGAGGCAATAGGAGTGCATCTTACCGTTGTGAACAATAGAGAAAGATTAAGGCTGCCCTTAATGTCATGATTAAACTTTGAAATCCTAAACATGTCCTCTAAATAGAATAGTCTTTGCCACATGTCTCTGAACCTAAAACAAATCTTTTAAATGCTTTTGAATATGAAAAATTCAAAACCACTTCAGTTTAGATTTACTTTTCATCATTCAGAATGATGTATAATATGATGGCATAACTTTGTTAGTAATTTTTTAAAAAACATAAAAATGTTTCTCTATTTTTGCTTAGTTGGTATTAGACAATTGCATTATTGAATCACCTGATGAAAAAGGATCTAAAGACTTCTGTGTAAGTAAAATGCAAGCAGTTTTATCTATTAAGGAGTTTTAGAATTAATAAAGCATCTTGATGTACTAATGGTCCTATGATTCTTATGCAAGAAACATATAGTCAGCTGTTATATATTAGATGATGTGTTTTAACTACTATTTAATCGGAATTCACTGAAAAAAATCAGTTGAATTTGCATATTACATTAAATTATAGCTTATTATAAATTAAATCCACAGAAACATTGTACTTCCATGCTGTTTTCTGTTCTTTTGTGTTGAATACAGAGAAGCAGAGTGAGGGATCCTAATATTATGTATGTGTACATGTGTATGTATATATATGTACATGTGTCTGTATACAGTATAAAAATAAGTTTAAGAAGAAATTATATTAAATTTAATTAACTAATGTTGATTTAATTAAAATTGTTTAATTTTGAAGAATACCTTACAGGATTGTTATATGACCTTGATTTAAAATGACATGGAATTGTCACCAAAATGTAAGTTAAGTTTAGCACTAAAGTCCAAAATGGAATATATACTGTCAATAGTAAATATTTCATCAACATTTTATAAAACACTCAAATACCTTAAATTCCTTAATTTCCCTGAATTGAAAGTATAATATCAAAGATTATATGTGTAGGTGCATGTATACATAACTGTGTATATGCCTGTACCCTGAATATATTTATTGAAATAATAAACTGTGTTGGTTTATATTTGCATAGATTGAATATAACTTCAGATATCTTCAGTGTCCACTGAAACTTAAGAAGAAATTTAAAGAGAATGAGGGAATAATTTATGAGCCGCTTCTTGCTTTAAATGTAAGTTATGCTTATGTGAAATCATACCTAATACTGTAGAACAGAGGTCCCCAACCTTTTGGCTTGGTGATCTAGAAGGGGGGAAAGGGATAGTTCCATGTGATTGGAGGGGGTTAGGGGAGCTTCACGTGTGAGCATAAGATGGCTGCTGCTCGCATGATGGGAGATTCATCCGTGCTCATGCGCTCACCTCCGCTTGCGTGGGCCAGTTCCAAACAGGTCATGGCCTGGTAGTGAGCCAGGGTTCAGGGTTGGGGACCCCTCTGTAGAGACTGAAAGTGTAATCTAGGACCATTTGAAATATTCTGTAAGGATCCACTGTACTATCCTTAAATTTGCAGTTCATTAGAACTGACTTGAGATTCACTTTTTCACCCCACCCCAAATAATCACATATTTTCTAGTTATCCATTTTGATAATCTAAATTGTTAAAATCATATTTAACTGGTGACAGAATGCATGCCTTACAATCAGTAGTGGGTGCCACTTACCTTTGCTACCGGTTTGGAACTGTGAGTGAGTGTGTGCGCACGCTTTACACATGCATGGTCTTTTGTGCATGCGCAGACACAAAGCATCCATGATGACGTCCGGGCGGGTGGGCATAGCCTCCCACCACTGCCATTACTGGTTCGCCCGAACTGGGGCAAACCGGTAGAAACCCACCACTGCTTACAATACATCTATTTGCTGATGTTTGCTGTAGAATAGTTTTCATCTTTGTGCCAATACATGTATAAGTACACATTTTAAGAATATTATAAACTGTTCCACAATTAATAATAACTCCAAGTCATATTATTGTTTAATATAAATAATAGGTTGGATGTAAAATGATGTATCTGTATTTTTTCCTATTTTACCCAGGGCATGGTACGTCACAACCGTGTTGAACTGCTTAGTCATCCTGTTTGTACAGAATATTTACTTATGAAATGGTAGGTAGCCATTTGAAAAAAAAAAATCTTTCTAATTCGGGTTCTTTGAAATCTGACCTCTTAAATCAGGTTTCATTTTATTTTATTTATTGATGATGGTAAGATGGGCGACTTATAAATTTATGATTTATGGAAAGAACACATGACAGTTATGATATCCCTTAGTAACTAGCAATGGCAAATATAGTAAATATAAACATAATTATTAAAAAGATGTTCCAATTTAGATTTTATTCTCAGAGCCTTTCCTTGTTTACATTTCTTCCTGCTAAAGTAGAAAATGCTACGATTTATATTATGAAAGTCATACTAAATACAATTTTACTTTATAGGATGGCCTATGGTTTCCGAGCACATATTTTGAATCTGGCTGTGTATTCCCTTGGCTTAATACCTCTTACCCTCCTGGTCACCCATTTAGAGCCAGATGTTTGTTTCAATGCAACACTTAAATATGGACCTTTTGATAATAAGGTATGGCTTTAATTCATTACATTGGTTTGTAGTTGAATTTATCAATAAAGCAATGAACTGGAACCTGGGATTAAGTAGCACGTATAAATGCATTTGCTTTCATTTATTTTGTGATCTTCCAAGAATCATTGTTGTTAGAACTCTGGAAAAGAAAGATCTTAATTTGATCTAGAAAAACAGTTCATAAGTTTTTACAGTAGTAGTAAATAGAAATGTAAAGCAGTATTTCAAGTCTGTAGAAATATTAACATTTTAAAGTACATTCTGCTGCATTTATTGATTGATTTTATTGACATGGAAACCACGTCTTTTCAGATAGATATTTCAGGACTTTCATGTGGAACAGGTCAAAATAATATGTTTCCTTTCAATATCTGCATTTACTTACAGTATGCATCTTAGGAATCTAGGGAAGTCTCTAGAACCATTAGAATTCTGAATAAATATTTTAGTATGATCTTTCCTGAGGCTACCTTGGTCTTGATTGGACCCTAAATTAGGGATATGCTGCCATACTTGTCCTTTCAGTGAAGTAAACAGACATATTCCAAAAAAAGTAAATGACAATAGACATAAATTAGGGAGCGATCAAGACTAAAATAAGTGTCATTAAATTTAAATTTGATTAATTGAGTTTATGTTGCTAACCATTAAGATTTGTCCTTTTATAATTAAAAAGGACAATTTGACAACAATGTTTGGAGTGGTACTTGGGATGACACTAACTAATATTTAGTCTATTGGGGATAAAGGCCTAGGCACACAATTGTGTAATCTTATGTAGGTTCACAGATTGAACCTCTGTTCCTAGTTGTATCTGTTTGCAGACATTCAAGAAATAAGGTTTTTAATGGAAGTGAGGAAAGGTCAAAAAACAAGTGATAACTAAGATGATGCTTATTCAACATTGTTCCATATATCCTTGGTAGTCTCTGAACTTGGTTGTTTTCCCATTCATTACCAAGTTAGATAATAACATCAGTGGTAATAAGGAGTAGGGTTTACTCTCATTTATATGTTAGACACTTTGTCAGTGTTGGTCACCAAGACCACTCCCACCAACCTAAACCAGCATTGAAGATGTTACCTAATTTGGTAATAAAAAATCTGTAAGAAAACAAGCAAGTTCCATAACCACCATGGACCTTTCATTTCAACCCTGAGCTACAAATGTTCTTATCTATTGGTCCATGTTGTTGCCCAGCAATTTAGAGCAAATAATTCTTGTGTATTATGGATAAAACAAAAACATCACTTTGGGAGAAGTGGTGGAACTTACATTGCATGTTATTTTGTCCCTTACAGCATATTTACTGTGCTGTATAAGTAGCTGAGTTCACATAACATGTATAGTAAGGTTGGTTAAAGATCTGGGTCTGTATTTACATAACTTGTTAAGGATTTTGGCTACTGTCTTCCATAGCTTGCATGTTATACAAATCCTACTTGGATAATAGTCAGGGAGTTAATTCACTAAGCTGAAGAAAGTAAGAGTCCCTCATAGGGTAATAGGTATAATTTATTTCCTCTGTACTTGGAGCCAGAGCCGGGAAATCCTTCTGCCCTCAGAAACCTCTCTTCTGTCCCAGTAAGGATTTTGGGTGATATTAGGAGTTTTATTATATTGCAATTATATTGGAATATAATATTGGATTATATTGGAATACTAATATAATATAGTATAGAAAACTAGTATAATAGTTTTGGTTTAGAAATTTGAGTATTGTTAACCTACTTTTATTTTTCTAAGGAATACTTTCATGATTCTTTATTTCTGTAGTTCCGCAATATTTGTTAAGATAATCTTCTACCATCTGGCATCAAACTTCAGCTTTCAAGTTTATATATTATTAATTACTCAAGATATTGGGCAATTTTCCCATCAATTTAATACATTAAAAGCAAAATGAAAATTGCTTTCCATTTACCCATTAATATCATGTCCTGTTTTTTTTTTCTCGTTTCAGGATTCAAACTTCATTAAAGTTTGTATGTCTTTAGTTTTTATCATGAGTTTATTTGGTATCTGCAAAGAAATAATACAGCTATTCCAACAGGTATTGGCTAATGTTGTGGCTTTTATTTAATAATATTATGTGAAGTATTTTATGTGCAATTAAACATAAAATGTTTTTATGAAGAAAATCATTATTCATTATGATTTTTTTTTCCTGTGGGTGTATTCGTTGGAATTAGTTTTTGACTCCTAGTAACCTTGATTTGCTTAGAAATAATAATATGCTATCTGATTTGCTTCATTTTCAACAATATTAATACTTAACTTTTTTATATTTTAGAAATTAAACTATTTGTTGGATTATTCTAATCTTCTTGACTGGACAATTTATACTACAAGTATCATTTTCGTGTCATCTTTATTTGTGATGTTACCAATTCGTTTACAGTGGGACTGTGGTGCAATTGCTATACTCTTGGCTTGGACAAACTTCTTGCTCTATTTACAAAGGTAAGTTAGAATCTTCAAGAATGTAGTTATAAATTAATAAATTATTCTATATTAGGTTTTGAGCCACTGTAGAATGATTTAAATTCATAGGTTTTTGTAAGTATAGAAATGAATGTGTCTTGTTTTTAGTGAATGGTAATTTATATTTCAAGAATATACAAATGTCATAGCTTTAGAAAATTATGAGCCTAATATGATATCCAAAAATTAAGTTGCTAAAGTTGCTGAATTCAAATCAGATTGGTGTGAGATCAAATCAAATAACTGTGTTCATTATTGAAGCTATCCAATTTTTTCCTAAGTATGGCCTCTCCTTTCATGCAGTCGAAGAAATGAAAGAAAGAAAGAAGGAAGGAAGGAAGGAAGGAAGGAAGGAAGGAAGGAAGGAAGGAAGGAAAGAAAGAAAGAAAGAAAGAAAGAAAGAAAGAAAGACTATTTTTTATTAGAGACAAGTTTTGAAGAAATATCCCATTATAGTGGGAAAAGTCTATGGAGATTCTCATTCAACCAAGTCATAGTTGTCCCAATGGTGCTTTTTCAAGAGGCAACTGGACTTCCTTGGTTTTTTTGAAGA
The DNA here is from genome assembly GCF_029215685.1 of Pituophis catenifer annectens. Taxonomy (NCBI): domain Eukaryota; kingdom Metazoa; phylum Chordata; class Lepidosauria; order Squamata; family Colubridae; genus Pituophis; species Pituophis catenifer. Next base: position 36,251,100 of record NW_027256883.1, read on the forward strand.
TATTCTGCTTCTCATTCAGAGAAAGCACCTTTGGGATAGTGGGAAAAGAGAAAGTTAATCTCAATCCTTTGACTCATAGTTGTATTAAAATGATTCCTAAGGGACAGGAGGGCTTTTCACTATGATACCAATTTTCTTGGGTGCAGCTTATCAAACGAAGACAGGGAAGACTTCTAGATATTCACCTCAAGGACTTATGTAATCCAGTTATTTTTCCGCAATGCCTATTAGACATACATAAACAGGACAAGGTTATTAAATCATACTGTACTTGTATTTATGTTCTCCAGGAACTACCATTTTTCTCAACTAATAATGAAATAATAGTGAGTATAATTAGAGGCCATTGTTATCCATTATCTTTCCCATTACTATATGACAGCAGCAGTTTTACGAAAAATACTTTAATTATTCTGAATCTTTTAACATTCAACTAAAGTACTTTAGTTTCTCATATTACAACAAAAGGAGAAAACTCTTCTTTAGTATTTCTTCAGTTTGAAAATGTGAGATTTACAGCATATATAAATAGTTACCATAACCAATACATATTTTAATACAAGGCAATCACATTGTCGTTTCCATCCATGAGGACCAGATTCTGTTCCCATAAAAGACAAAAGAGAATGGGGACTGAATCAGAATTAATGAAAAAGCAGTTACTAAAATGAGAATCTTATCGAGAAACATTTCTTGGTAGGGGAATTATAAAGACAAATAAAATAGCAATGATTTTTATAAATAGAGGACTTCTCAAATGTGTCATGTGATTAACAGATTAAGAAAATTATATATACACCTTTTTAAATTCAATATTGTATTTTCTCTTCCCAGATTTGAAAATTATGGAATATATATTGTGATGTTTTGGGAAATTTTGAGGACTCTGATACGGATTGTTATTGTTTTCTTTTTTTTGATGTTAGCATTTGGGCTCAGCTTCTATGTTCTTCTTGGTTCACAGGTTTGATATATCATATTAAATACTTTACAAAATTATTTTAAAGGAAAAAATAATTTTATTAAATAACTGAGTTGGTCAAAAGGATTGTTATTACTTAAGCCAAGTTAAATGTGACAGAAGAAGACAACAGCATCTTGGGGCTGATGTTCTCTAGATCTTGATGGATACACTAAAATGTGAGGTGGTGGCTTCTGTTAACAGAAGAATGGCTGTTAACAAAATCAAAGTTTCATTAACTGAGTATGATAGTACTGTTTCATGAGTTTGAGGCATGAATTTAGACAACATGAAGGTATTTTTTAATAACTTTAATGCATAAACATACTAGTGTCTATCACCTGATTTTAAAAATTCTGCTAACTAAAATTAATCAGAAATAAATCATCACTCTTTATTATCATATTTATTTTCTTAATAAATTCGGTGTTTCTGGGCACCAAATAACTGTTAATAGAAAATTAAGTTGTAGGTGACTACAGTTCACTGTTTTGTTGTAAATGATATGCCTCAACATGCATAGATAACCTGAGCCATAAAAAGGAGAGGTTAAATGACTATTTTTGAGGGCATCTAACCAAATGTAGCTACTATTTAAAAATCAAAATATACTTGTTTCCTACCAGTGATAAATGCTTGCAGATTAAAAAATTATATCCATGAATTTTCTTTGGATTGCTTAATGTGAGCACTGAAGGCATTTAAAAATCTATTGCAATCTCTATTAGGTCTGTTAAATAGAAAATTAAAGATATATTTAAAAGAACACGAATAGTAACATTTTAGATAATAGAACACCTATGAAAAACCAGGAAATTATATGTGAGTCTGAAAACAGAATACTATAAATTACTATCTTTCCTCTTTTTCCTTTTAGCAAACATATGGCACTCCATATCTTTCAGTAATGCAAACATTTTCCATGATGATAGGAGATAACAACTACCGTGAGGCTTTCCTTGAACCAATGCTCGCTGATAAACTCCCTTTTCCATTCCTGAGTTTTATAATTCTCATTATCTTTTCTATGCTTATCCCGATTCTTCTTATGAACTTGCTGGTAAGAATGAACTATATTAAAGTTCAGATGTTGACAGCATTACTTGGAACTTGCATAAATTTATTTTATTTTATTTATTTTATGTCTATGGAAAATACATTGCTAAAGTGGAGGGAGCAGTTGCTGCAATGTATTAGGAATAAATAACAGGCATCAGCAACATTTCCTTTTTGGCTTGTTGAAGGCAGAAATAATAAGGTCTTGTATTTTTCCTAATATGGGAAGAATCCTCCTTTTAGCCCATTGCAGCTATTCTGACTAACAAATATCAGCCACTGTCTGCATTTCTTAAGAGATTAATTAAAGAAATTTTAAAGAGATGGTACATGGGAATTTCTGCAGGCAAATCACACAGCTGGCTGTACCTGTACTTCCTTTAATGTATTATTTAGGATGCTTGTAGTCACTGAAGAAATTACAACAAAACTGCATGACTGCCATCCAGAAACAGGTCAAGTGGTATTATGAGAATGTTTATTATCATTCCTGAAATACCTGAATAATAAGTCCCATTATCTCTTACACACTCAATGCAGAGGCACCAGAAAAAGCTGCTTTCTAATAATTTCCATATAGGATTATTGTAGCATGTTATATCTTGGGACTGTTTTTGAAAAACTGGGTGATTCAAAATATTGTATCTAGGTTGATTATAAATGGAATTGATACCTATTTGCATTTTATTTCAAATTTATTCAATTTAGTCTATTGGGGATACAGTGAATTAGGCAGATGAAAAGCTTTTAATGGCTACAGATGAAGGAATCCAAGGCTTTACTTATTCTACCTGGACCATCAATTCACTATGAAGTCTATTTCTGATGGCTGTGAGCTTTGAAGTTAAAAGAGAAATATTAAGTCAGTGTCTGAACCTGCACCTCTTTCTCATAATGGATGGGTGGACATCCATTATTTCGATTATTTCCCTTGGTACTTCTGATTTTTTTTAGGATACGAAGAAATTCATTATTTTAATTATGTTTGAACTACTGCATTAATTTTTTTAAAGTGCTATTGTATGCCATCCTTGTTTTTTGTATTGTACAAAACTCTGCCTGGATTTGTATGCTAACGAATATGTTGATTTATTGAATATATGTTAGATGTCTATGGAGATTCTCAGTCATCCAGGTCATGGTTGTCTCAAAGGTGCTTTTTCAAGAGGCAACTGGACTTCCTTTGTTAAGATGTTTCGCCTCTCATCCAAGAAGTTTCTTAAGCTCTGGACTCTGAACTCTTCAACTCTGAAGAAGATTCTTGGATGAGAAGCGAAACATTTTAAAAGAAAAACTAGAAAGTCCAGTTGGTTCTTGAAAAAGCACCTTTGGGAGAATATATGTTAGGTTCCTGTTATGATGGTAAGACTTTTTAGTTTTAATTTTGGTAAAACTGTGATTTAACTGAAGAGGATTGAGATATTTGGAAAGCATAAAAAAACCCTTGCTAATTCTGATTTCTGTTTTGTAGATTGGTTTGGCTGTTGGTGACATTGCAGAGGTGCAAAAGTTTGCTGCAATGAAAAGAATAGCAATGCAGGTTTGTGCAGTGCATGATCGATTTTATATTGATTACAGTATATATAGAAGTTCATATTCTCTGTTTGCTGCTGGGAAAGTAAAGTGAAAAATAATTGGGAAATTACCTGAATTATTCTTCTTCTGACAAGTTATGTGACATTATAGAAACCTAAAGATAAGGAAAATAAAGAAACTTTAATGTATTAAAATCCAGGAATGAATATGTACATACATACCCATCACACTAAGCCCTTTATTAATATGCAACATTATGCAAAGCATAGATGTTACATAAAAAGTGTTCCAAAGAAATTAAAGGTACATGATCAGAAAATAAGAACTTCCACTTTTCAAGGTTTACTTAGTCTCATCAAATTCACATATTGCTTCAGGCATTGCCTTCTGTTATTTAAAATTTTCCATGTCTATCATTAAGTGTTGTACCTTATGATTCTTGATGAACGTATCTTTTCTTTTATGTACACTGACAGCATATGCACCAAGACAAATTCCTTGTGTGTCCAGTCACACTTGGCCAATAAAAAAATCTATTCTATTCTATTCTATTCTATTCTATTCTATTCTATTCTATTCTATTCTATTCTATTCTATTCTATTCTATTCTATTCTATTCTATTCTATTCTATTCTATGTCTCCCTTCCTGAGGACCTCATCCATCCAACCATTTGGTCTTTGCTTTGTCACATTCTGAAGAACCCACTCCAACTAAATTCAATTTTTATATTTCCCTTTACAAATGTAACTCACATTTCCATTTATCAAAGTGGTGAAAGCATGCTTATATTTGCAGCTTTATTTCTTTTGACAAATTTATTATTTGCAACAGATCACATACTACTAGTACTACTACTTTTCTGCCAACATCTGCCCATCTTAAAACTTGTCCATCCATTTTCACTTCTAGCAAACATTCTACCAAGTTACATAAATTCTTCTGTTTGTTTTAGTCTTTCACCACTTAGCTATATCATGCATTTTTTAATTCCATTTTTCCTGTCAAACACAATTAACTTGATATTTGATTCATTAATGTTCACATGAATTTTTCTGGTTGTTTCAGTCTAGCTTAATATTCATTGCAAATGATGTTCTCATCTAATGAGTATAATTGGCATTCATAACCATCATGTCATTGCTGCAAATATAAGCATGCTTTACTATCATAAATGTATTAAACAAGAAACATCATAAATCTTTTATTTGCTTCCTGTTCAGTGTTGAACAATTCACTAAGCTCTCTATTTATTCCCACAAAAGAGCCTTGGTAGTACAGGGGTTTAAGGCACCCTGTTATTAAGCTTATTAAGACCAGCTGCCTGCAATTACTGCAGGGTTCGAATCTCGCCAAGGCTCAAGGTTGACTCAGCCTTCCATCCTTTCTAAGGTAGGTGAAATGAGGACCCAGTTGTGGAGGCAATAAGCTGACTTTGTATAAATATATACAAAAAGGATGAAGGCTATTGCTGAGCACATTGTAAGCCGCCCTGAGTCTTCGGAGAAGGGCGGCATATAAATCAAATTTAAAAAAAAAAACAAAAAAACACACTTTACCTCCATCATATATTCTTATCCCATTGAGTAACCATCAATATTTGTGATAAAACGTTAAATTGTAACTATAATTTTTTTCATAGATTTTTCTCTAAATCAACAAATGTATAATAAACACTCTCATTTTTATATATTTTTCAATGACTAGTACAAATGCAGTCTATATATGCTCTACCTTGCACAAACTGACTTCTACTTCCCGAATTTTGTTCAGTGCCACCATCATATCCTTTCACCAGAATTCTTCCCAGGCATAACTAATTCTAATCTTTTGTCTACATTCTTGCTATTTTATATAGGGAAACAATAATAGCATTCTTCCAATTTGCACCCAGATTAAACCTGTCATGCACAAGAAACTACATGCATATTTCAATACTCCTTCAGACATACTATCTACACCTGCAGCTTTGCCATTTCTCAATTATATCACATCATTTATAGCTTGATTTTCTAGAAATTTATTCCAGTCTATGGTATATGCAGTTCAGATTTTTTTTCAGTCTTTAACACATCACTGTTATTTCTAAAACACTTTGTAGTATAGTATTTCCTCTCTTCAGTTTTTTCTTTTTTTTCTTTTTTCAACAGCTCTATTCATGCTCTTTAACATTGGCTTCACTCACATTCCAATTCAGTCTCTTATGCTGCAGTTTTTGCCAGATTGCCCATAGATATTTAATAGATAATGACATCTGCCACTCCTCTTGTTAATTGAAGTTTTCATGTAAAGCAGTAGATTTAAAGATTAGTAGTCCCTGTGCAATATCTCCAGATAATGATAAGAACCAAATCAGTCAGTTTGAGTATAGTTTGGTCAGGATTGCACAAGATTGCACTAAAGTCCAATTTTTTCCTGGGCACATTAATGTTACTCTATGCAATCTAAAGATTATGTTGCTATCCAACACACTTTTGCTAACATGCTACCAGCCTATATATATGCCTTTTACTTACGTGCTCTAACAATGCCTGTTATGATGCCCAGCTAATCTTTGAAATGCTTAATCCAAATATGGATTAAGCTTGGATTTCCCAGGGTTGAAAATTTTGTCAGCATTTCTAATTACTTTAAAGCTTTATACTATATGAAACATTATCCTTAAGACATAAACTTTTAATATGCTGTTATGAGAAATGACATGACCAGAGATTAATTTATCAATTTTTCTATTCATCTTTTTGTGAGGGGAGATGGAAAACCTTAACTTAGTTTTTTATCCAAATAGGATAATCAACCTTACCTTAAATTTATAACAATTTTTCTATATTGCATGTAGAATTAATCTAGGAAGTGAATGGATAGCCCAGTTCTGATGGCACAATAATTTAGTTTTATGTTTTTAGCAAGTTTATTAAAGATATATTTATTTCTCTTAGGTTAATCTTCATACAAACCTGGAAAAAAAATTACCATATTGGTTTCTCAGTAGAGTTGATCAAGAATCCATTGTTGTGTATCCTAATAAACCTAGATATTGTGGCTTTATGGTAAGTTAAAAACAAAAATGACTGAACTTTATGATTTCTATCCATCTTCCAAGCCCCAGAAACAGGAAGAGAAGAATAGAGAGGGCCAAACTAATGCAATTCTTCTTCAATCTTTCAATTTTGTAATGGCTGCCAAGAGCTAAGCTAACAATAAAACTCAAAGCAAAGAGAAATTGACCTCTCATGATCTACTTTCTATTACTTCTTATTGTTGTTTTGGCAGTGAATGCAAGGAGGAAAGATGCTGGTACCTTCTGTTTGCTCTTTGCATTTCTTTAGTCTCCTGCCAGAGTATCAGAGGAGCTAAGAAGCAGAAAGGTCTGACAAACAGGTAAACCAAAAGGAGAGATGTCTGAAGTTCACCAAGAGAACCAGAGAACAATAACTCCACTGCAAACCAGACTTATAACTTGTTTTAGAATAACAGAATAACAGAATTGGAAGGAACTTAGAGGTCTTCTAGTCCAACCTCCTGCTCAATCATTATAAGCAAATGTCCAATATCTTCTTAAAAACACCTCCAGTGTTGAGTATCTACAACTTCTGGGAGCAAATTGTTCCATTGATTAATTGTTCTAACTGTCAGGAAATTTCGCCTTACTTCTAGGTTGATTGTCTCCTTAATTACTTTCCATTCATTGCTTCTTGTCCTGTGTTCAGGTGCTTTATTCAGGTGAATAAAGAATAAATAAAATAGTCTATTTAATACACTTTACAAGCTTCAAATATGTTTTTTAAATTTCTGTGTATTTAAACTTAAATATTAAGTTTATTAATTAATTTATTAAGTTATAAGAATTTTATCATTTCTATTAATTCCTATTTTTTTATTATAGACTGTGTTCCAGTATTGCTTTGGATGGGATAATACAGCAGCTGATACACAGAGTGCCGATACAACATTAGAACTAGAAGTATTGAAACAGAAGTACAGGTATTTGTTAGTTCTGTGCTAAGGAAATAAAGTAATGAAGTTTCTATTAGTAGGAAATCAATTATGATTTCGCAGACTAAGTATTTTATTTGCAGGACAGTATTTTATTTTCAATAGTATTATTTAAAAAATACAAATGACTGTGGACTTTATTTTTACTGTAGGCAGAAGCAAGCATTTACTGAACCATTTTTCAATAATTTTCATAGTATATTTCTAAGAATCCTGGAGGTAGTGAAAGAGTCTGACATGCATCTTGGGCTATGTTCCTCACTACAATCAAGTCAATCTTACAACATACAAAATTTCTAATATTTTCAATTTTCAAAATAATATTTATATATTATGAAATATATAAATTGAAGGGCCTTTGTTATTCATGTATTGAGAAGACAGTGATCAAGTGACAAACTGGGTTTGTCAGCATGGATTCAAATCTGACTTGAAACAAAAAAGAACGACCTAATGTAAAGAAAGTGTTATTAATCACCATATCATGGTACTGTATAGGGTTAACTTTTTGTCAATACCAACTTCAATATAGTATCCAAGAAAAATGGAGCTGATGTTCTCCATTATCGTTAGTCTGTATTGGTTGAAAAACATCAATCTTTATCATAGTACAAAAATATTCCAAAATATGAAGAGAATGTAGAAAAAAGGAAGAAAAATTCCCTTCTCCGGGGGAATAAGCCATAAAATGCTCATGGTCATAACCCTTGAATTACAAAACCTTGTTTGTTTCAAATCAAATACTTTTAAAACAATTAATGTACAATTTCTTTTCATCTGTTGTTACTTTGAATTGGTGTAAATATTTCTTTAATCAAAAGTAATTTTTTTCTGCAAAAGGAAATCTTTTTTTAAAAAAAAACAAGTTTTATTACAATTTTTCTCTCATCTTACATATTTTATGAACAGAGCGTTGACTGAGTCACATCTTATACATTTTATACATAATCATAATTTTAATATATTCTAATCTTCCCCTTTTTTAATATCATTTATCATTTTCAATTTTTACATATAAATAACATTACTTTACGCCCTATATTTCTCCTCTCTTGCAATTACACCAGTTATTTACCATATTTCTTCATTTCCTGAAGCATCTCTCAATCATTAGCATTTTAAATTTCCATCCTAATTTGCATTGTTATCAAAATTAGTAATGTTATTAAATTACTTGTTTTCACATTCTTATCCACTGAGTTTTATCTTAAACAAGTTCTATTCATTCATCTTTACAAAATAATCGCTTTCATGACTTTGTTATTCCAGTTTCAACATTATTATTCTCTTTATATACTACATTTATTATTTCATATTCAATTCTTTCACATAAATAACATCAGTGTGCCCTATAATTCTTCTCTCTTACAAATACATTTTAAATTGCCCTCTAATTTAAGAAACTATCAAAATTACTAATATTATTATATTATCTACTTTCCCATTCCCATTTACTAATCTACCTTGTTATATATATTTACTAATATTTACCCCATTATCATTTCTTCCTTCCAATAGCATTATTCACCTTTATCCATCATCTCTCAATCTTTTTAGAATCCCCCTTTTAAATAATTTTTGCTCAGCCTTTTATCACGCTCTAACTTCTCAATTCTCTTTTTTTATTTTTTTGTGTTACATTTTATCTTCTGAATTTCTTTTATCTCTTTTTGTTGTACTGTTTCAGCATTCCTCACCAAGACTTTCCCTTGTCTCTTCCAAATATTTCCCTTTTACCCTTTTACCTGTTTGTTTTTTTAGGAGAGATTTTCCCTCTTTCCTCTCTCCCCTTTCTACATTACAAAAAATATCTGTGATATTGTCTACTTGATTCTTATTTTTTAATACTTTCTCTTCTATGTTCTTAACTTCTTGTATCGCATTTAAATTTCCCTCTTCCAAATCCTCTTCACTTTTCTTTTCTGTATATTTCAATGAATTTTCTGTTTCTTTGTTACCTATTAAAGATGCATGCACATTTTTAAACATCAGAAGTAGCTCTTCATACATCTGCAACTCCATTTTATAACAATTAAAAAAAAAATTAAAACATCCCCGATTATATCTCTTCACAATTAACCAAAGTTTTAGAGTCTATTTAATTTTCTTATTTCTCCTCTTTTCTTCCTTTCTGCTTCAATTATTCCTCTTTTATTCAGAAGTAGAATGTTCTCATAAATTATTAATAATCCAACTCCAGAAATAATCAAATCCAATTAGAAGGCTGTCTTCCAAGAGAGAAGGGAAAACCAAATGCAAAACCCAATCACTCCTTAAATGTTCTCACAATGTCCAAATTATCTTCTATATGTCCAAGGTCGGGCCTTCCAGCTATTACTACTTCTTTTTTGTTTATTTAAATAAAGTATTACAGTACTTTTCCTTTCCTCCAATAGATGGCATTCTCCATTTCTTATTCCATACAAAATAGTCTGTTAAAACCAGCTAATTGTTGAAGTATCCAGGGATTTTAAAGTACTCATACAAAATGCTATTTTCTCCCCAAAGTAACTTTTTTTCCTTTTAAAATGTTTTGCTTTCCCCAATTTTCCAAGTATAGAACTTCTTCTTGGGCTTTTTGTATTACAGTCCCTGCTTTTTTCCCCGTATGTGTGTTTTTTCCCCCAAGTGCCAGATAGCCACTAATCCAAGCTCAGGAATTTCTTTTAAAACTCTGGTTTCAATTTTTCCTTTAAGTATAAATTGGCAATTATCTCACCCAGTTCCATCACTTCGTCCAAACACTGCTCCAGATCAATTATTGGGTCCAGTTGTCCCAGCTTCAAGGTAGCCACTAGAAGATGGCTGCCCCCCCCTCCGCTGCCAATCAGAAGAGCTGTTTCTGTTCCAGCGAGGAAATTGCCAATTCCTCGCGGTCCATGAAACGCCTCTCCTTTCTTCACCGTCCCTACAAGACGGCTATGGCTCGAAAGCCACCTGCCAGTGGTTTGTCCAGCTGGATTTTGCAGGACTCATCAGAGCCCGCTATTTTCCAGTCGGTTCCCGCCGCAACATCAAACCAGAAGTCCACAAAAGGAAATCTTATTGTCAAAATAATTTAAAGTCATCTTCAGAAAAGATTAAGTATCTTAATCATCTTTTCATATTTAATACATTTTAATATTTATTTATTATATCATCCATAATATAAACTCATGTATTAAAATGTACACTTTCTTTAGGTTTTCTGAGTGATGTCAGTGGAATTAAGACAAAAAAATAAATATCTTTTCATTTTATTTCATTTTAAATTTAAATAGTAGCAAACAAGTTTTAGAGGGATTCAGAGGGTGTGACCAAAATATAAGGTTTTGCATGCAGTTCTGACATCCTCATTGTCAATCCTGGTGTAGCTTGTATAATTTACCAACTTGTCCTATAACAAATGTATGTTTTGGTCTCCAGGCTTAAGGACATTGCAACTCTGGTGGAAAAGCAGCACAATCTCCTTAAACTAGTTGCACAAAAGATGGAAATAATGTCTGAGGCAGAGGATGAAGATCCAAATGATTTATTCCAGAACAAATTTAGGAAAGAGCAGTTGGAACATAAGAACAGTAAATGGGATACAGTGCTCAAAGCAGTGAAATCAAAATGTGCCTAATTTGGTTACAACTATCCTCATATTTTTTTTATATAAAATAGCTTCCTAGTCGGAAACAGACATTTACACTGTGGCATTTTAAGGTGGCACAGGAGTTACCATTGTGGGACAGTAGTACGTCAATGTCGGATTGATTAGCAAGTCCCCTCAATTCCAGTCAAGCTGGTTAATAAGCATATACTGGGCTATATAATGCTGGATATTCCCTTCCTCTTGCCTCCCTATAGATGATTGGTCACTGTCATGTTGCAATAGTGGCTAACCAGGACTGGCTGAATCAAAAACTTATTTCAGCATAACTACCATAAGTTTCTGTATTCTGTATTTAGAAGCTTTTCTATAGAGCATGGTATAATATTAATTTAGTTATTACCATATATTAAAAAGTTTCCATGGGAATATATAAAAGACTTAGTTTCTTAAATATTAACACATAGCATAATTAATGCAGTAGCAGCTTTGCTGATGAATTCAGGCCAACTAAGCCAAATTTATCTCTTCGGAATGTCAAAGACATTAATATGATAGTTGGCTACTCAGAGTCAGTACAATCTCATTTACATTAAACTAGTTTTCCTGAAAGTATGGTAATAGGAAATATTGAAGACTGACCTCTATGCATATTGTAGGGAATAATTATATGAGGGGGACTGGGCTAGAAAGCAAGAGACCATGAGTTCAAGTCCCGCCTTAGCCATAAAAGCTAGTTAGGCGACCTTGGGCTAGTCATTCTCTTGCAGCCCAATTCACCTCACAGGGTTGTTGTTGTTGTGGGGAAAATAAGAGAAGGAAAGTGTGTTGGATATGTTCACCACCTTGAGTTATTTGTAAAAATAATAAAGGTGGGTTATACATAAATGAATTTGATAAGTAAAGCTTAAATTTTAAATGTTTTTGGCAGATTAAACATTTAATTCATCAACTACCAGTAATTAAATTTAATTGGTTTTAATTGGTTTTAAATTGGGTTTTTAAATTCGGGGTTTTATAAATTGGGCCTACTATTTAATAATTTTAATTTTTAAATATTGTCTGTCTTTGTGTTTTTAATTAAGCTGTACACCACCCTGAGTCCTTCAGGAGAAGGGCGGTATAGAAATAAAATTAATAAATAAATAAATAATAAATAAATATTTTTGTTCAGATATTTAACAAATACTTCTGTGCTTAGGATGGGCAATTGCTTTGTCACCTCTAAAATTCTTCAAGATTCTTTCAACTTGCATTTCCCCACAATATTCTTCAAAGGTGGTAGAACTCCCTCTGAAAATTGGAGAATAAACAGGGGTGAAATGCTCCCGGTTCAGACTGGATGACCTGATCCTGTGGTGATGGTGACGGGTGATTCAGAGAACCGGTAGCAAAAATCCCTGGCTCCCACCTCCATGCCCAGCTGAGCCGCACGATCATCAGAGGCTTTTTAAAAAAACTTTTAAAAGCATTTTTTTTAAAGTAAAAAAAAAAAGCCTCTGATGATCGGGCAGCTCATCTGGGATTGTCAGAGCCTTTTAAAAGCATTTTTTCTACAACTTCTGAAGAGGTTGTAGAAAAAATGCTTTTTTTAAAAAAAAAAGCCTCTGACAATCAGGCAACTCAGCTGGGATCGTCAGAGCTTTTTAAAAGCATTTTTTTGTAGAAAAAATGCTTTTAAAAGTAAAAAAAAAAAGTTGGCCATGCCCACCCAGTCACATTAACCCCCCACCAAGCCACGCCCACAGAACCAGTAGTAACAAATTTTACATTTCACCAGAGTATAAACCTATCTAGAAAATGTCAGGTGTTGGGTGTTGCTGCTTATTCCAGTTGTGCTTGTATCAATTTACTGAGAAACGCAGTGTCTTGTGGGGGTGCGGTGCATGCTCATATGCATGCATGCACACTCTTAAGAGTCAGTGTTGACTCCTGGTAACTACCTGGGCTAGTTCCTGCCGTTTTTGGGCATGATTTTGCATATGGTTTACCACTGCCTCCTCCCTAGGCACATGAGTTGTTCAGATAACTTATCTGGCTTTGTTTCTAAGTTGGGACTAGAACTTACGGTGTATCAGTTTCTAGCCTGATGCCTTAACTGCCAAACAAAACTTAACTCTCTAAATACCTCTGGTCCAGTTTAAAACAAAACAAATCCATAGGCCTGTGCAAAGTATTTGAAAGAAGTGATTCATAAAGAATGTTGGTATGAGAGAAGAACCATTCCTTGTAGTAGTAAAGCAACTGTGTCTTTTGGAAAGTTTATGCTTTTCCTAGTTATCTGTGTATCTGATTTGCTTTGCTGATGTTCCTAGAGGGAGCATTAACTGTACAGTGGAAGGATTGATCTTGTATGTTGGTTCAACTCTTGCAGAATCCTTGCTGCTCTTTGAGCATTACAAGTTGGGTAAAGAAATGTCTCAAATCAAACAACTAACCTCAGAAAGCACCAAGTGCTCACAGTTCAGTCCTGAGCTGCAGATATTCTCTTCTATTGATTCAACTCTTCCAAAGGATGTGCTTGCTTTAATGCTTTGAAAGAGAGTGCTTTGCTCATTTCAATACACTTTAAAAGCACCTCTTTTAGCAATAGCGATAGCAATAGCATTTAGACTTATATACTGCCCTATACATCACTGTCTGAGTGATTTACAAATGTCAGCATATTGCCCACAACAATCTGGGTCCTCATATTACCGACCTCAGAAGAATGGAAGACTAAATCAACCTTGAGCCGGTCAGGATTGAACTCCTGGTGCGTGGGCAAGTTAGCCTGCAATACTACATTCTAACCACTGCGCCATCACAGCCCAATGCTTTTAAATGCTTTGCATGCGAAATCATTGCTTTTATATCATATGAGAAATTAATTGAGTAAAGGATATAAAACGATATGTCTCTTTATCCAGTGGTACATTCATTATGCCTTATAGAAACAGAAATAAACTATAGTCAGTATCATATATTAGCTAAAATTACAACTGCAGATCTACTCAGATGTAAATTCCATAAAGTTCAGTGGACTTGTTAAGATAAAACAGTCTAAATATATGATGAGCACTGTTATCTAGTAAAATATTAGAAGAAAAATATTTAAACTATTGTATTGAAGAAGTTCTAACTAATGCTTCTTTTAGTTTTAACCCAAGGCTGGCTTTGTTGATAAAATACATATTGTTCAACAGATAAAATGATGTTACGATTTGTGTAGATGTGAAGCACAATAAAGATATTGTAATCATCTTCCTGTTTTAGTAAAACTCCTAATAAACCTGCTTATTTCTATACCATTCAGTTGTCTTTTTTCTAAAACAAGAGAAGTAATGCATTTTATCCATTTCATTATGTCTTCTAGTAACGACTGTGATTTTTAAAATCTAAACATTATTTTAGCCATCCGGTAAATTCCTGCTTTCTTTAAATGTGTAAGGAAATTATTATTCTACTTTAGGAATCCACAGAGAATTTACTCATTTGAAAATATCCAATCCGTCTGCTTCTGCAGAACTTAATACACAAGGAATAATTCTAATCTAGTTTCTGAGTTGGAATCTTCCTAATGTCCCCCAATTTCCACTCTCATCTGGCACCTTCCACACGTGTTGAGATTAGAGTTTCTAGAATTGCCAGTAATCATCATTGAAGTCGCACTTCCATTTACAGAAAATGTTTTATTTGCAGATGTTTTTGATTTTCAGGCTGAGCCACCTTCCTTAATATGGGGCTCTCCAGATGTACTGGGACCAAAATTCCCAGAACACTTATACAGGGCAGATTGGTCTGATCATATTATATGCAAGCTGATACAAAGAAATTGCCACTGCGCAATTATTGTCAATATTATTGTATTGCATAGAGCAGAACTGCCGGGGTTTAACAGCAAACCATCACATGTAGATACGGAATATACCAAATAACCATATATCTTTTGCCTCCAGCGAAAATATTTTGTGGGCATGGAAATATTTCCCTTTTTTTCCTTTTAACCTAGTAATTTTGTGTCAATTCCTCTTAAATGACTTGTGTCAACTTTTTTTTTATGTACTTTTGGGGCTATGACTATAGCAAACACATATTGGAAGTGTCGGTAGTCTATCATAACACTAGATGGCAGTGAATACTAGTGAATGCTAGTATTTAATTGGTTGTTAAAGAATTTGGTAGAAGAAACAGTTGATTGATTTTAGTTTTACAGCATATATTCTACAGCAAATCTGTATTTAAGACTAGGTTAGGAACAGATTATCCTGGAAAATATGTAATTAAGAGCTGACAGCAGTTACTGGGACATAATTACTCAATGTAAGAAAAATAGTACAAATGAACTCTTATTTGCTGGTGGTTTTGTTTAATACTCTTTTTCTTTCGTTTTTAGTGACATTTTAATGCTTTTGTGTTGTGCTCAGTTAATACCTTTCTACATCTGGAGGCTGGGAAAATGAATCTGTAGCCTTCCCCATTTCTACATGCATAGCTAAAGTTAATTTCTGAGCTAGAGCTTGGATTTGCCTAGCAGAATCAACTATTAACTGGGTAGTGTTAATGATTTGCCAAAGTTTCAAGTTTTATTTTATTTACTATGAGCTAGATATACAGAAAATTCAGAGTCAATAAAAACACAATTGTTTTCTACAGATAGGGATGAACACCATAATAATAACCATTGTGCACTGGTTGACTTCTTAATGTTAGTATGATTAAAAGAATAAGCCAGCAACATTATTTTGGCTAGCTGGAAAATACTTATTAAAGTAGACATCTTGACTTAGAGATATTGTGTAACTGGGTGTTAATCTCCTTGTTTGTTTGTGTTATATCCTGCTTGTTGTTCAGGAGCTCCATTCAATTTTCATTGCTGTCCTTCCGCTTTGTATTTTTTTCCACAATAACTCTGCAGTAGGTTGGAGTACTGAGTGTGACTGGTCCAAGGCCAGCCGGTGGGACAGACAGACAGACAGACAGACAGACAGACAGATAGACAGACAGACAGATGAAAAGTATTGAAGCTTCCAAAATTGCTGAACAATGCAGAGACAAGTCTAAATAAATTTAATTAATTAATTAAGAGCAAGCTCAGCAAATCTCAGGAGTAAATAACCTTTACAGGCTATGTGTTGCTCCACAGCAACTATTTTGTACCATTTTCTGCCCCTCTTCTCAATATTATGCTACCAACATCGAGTGGGAAATCAGAAATTTTCAGTGGCAGTTTTT
Source organism: Pituophis catenifer annectens (assembly GCF_029215685.1). NCBI lineage: Eukaryota > Metazoa > Chordata > Lepidosauria > Squamata > Colubridae > Pituophis > Pituophis catenifer. The sequence continues at coordinate 36,267,436 of NW_027256883.1, forward strand.
ATAATCTATGTGTAGGATGCATTGCACAGTGACTATAAGTATGCTTGTTAGATTAATGGGATGGGATAGGAAGGATGCAGAGCAGCTATCAGTATGCTTGCTAGGTAGATAGGATGTGTAATATATATATAAATATGGATATATGGATCAAAATGTACCAAATTGATGAATACAAAGCTTAATATTAGTAGGGAATGAACATTGCATGGATATGATCAAAGGTGGCACCTGGTTTATTCCTTTGCTATATTACAAAAATAATTTTCTGGATGGCTCAATTAGTCAAAGTCTTGCTGGATGACAAAAGTAAAAAATGTTTGGTATCAGTCATAGAGTATGCAACAGTGTGTCCCAGAATGGAAAAAGACCACAGCATAAATTAACAAATGAAAGAAATGAAAGAAAAAAACAACACATGTGTGAAACTAAGTGAAAGGGTGGGGATATAACTGATCTGAATTAAAGTTCTCATCAAATACTGGAAAGAATAGGTTTACTGTAATTAATAAAGAGAAAAAATACATCTCAGGAAGTATGAATTAATGTCACTAAAGCTATGCTCATGTTTGAAAATGGAATTTATAGATTGGTGATTCAGGGATTTGTGAATGAAGGAATGATTTGATAGTGGAAAAACTGGTAAGGCCATTTGGAGACCTAAGAATAAATATCAATGATGGCTGGAAAGTATAGTCTGCCTAGAGTACATGGTTTAAGCAAACATATATTTATAGGAATACATGGCAACTGAATGAATATCAATATAAAAACATGATTGTTTATAAGGAAAGATTGAGAAAATTAGTGAAGAAATATAACAAAAGATTGAAATGTGGAATACACCATTATTTGAAGTTTGTGTATGTATGTGTGTTTGTGCAGAATTAAATTTTTAAAGCACATTTTAAAATATAGCTACTACTGAGTAATGCGGGACACAAACTAAATAGTAATTTAATTATATAACATTACAATTGTGTAAGGCTATAATATGTTATATTAAAATGAAGTAAGGACGGAAAATATGTATTAAACTCAGGAGGGAAAAAGAAAACACCGCACTGCTGAATAAAACAAAAATACAATTTCATCTAACACTGCTGAAATTATATCATTTTTTCTGTGTTCTTATGATAAGTCTTTTTCTGAACAATATGTTACATATAGACCATACACAGGAACATGTTGTCTGGTCTTGCCTCTCATTCAGTACAATGAAATTCAAAAACTGATGTTCACAAATTTAATTACGGATGTAGATTTTAGAATACAAACATTCTTGCATAAGTACATAATCACAACTTTTTGCAATATGTTCTTCATAAGTTGAAAGGCCAAGTTCTTCATAAATTGAAAGATCCCAGATTTTTGGCATATATATACATCTTATATATATATATGACATCTTTAACCCTGAATCATTTCCAAGAATCTGGTTCACCACACTGATAATAACTAACTAATAATAATTACTAATGGACACGCCCATAACACACGTGCCAAAGTTTCTTCAAATTTATTACTTTTCTATCATAGAAAGGATGAGAACCAATCTTTTAAAAATATTCATAGAGGAGGTCCAAAAGACCCTAAAGAGGGATTTTCTGAACTAAATGATTTTTTAAGCCTCAAGAATGACTTCCAGGAAAAAAATGTACATGGAAGAAAAGGAAAGAAAAGTGAAAGAAATAGAGTAAAATGTAATGACTGCAAAAAAAGTACAGGCTCTGGGGAAAAAAAAATAAGAGAGAACAAGATAGACCAATTTTCCTTAATATGAGGAAAAAGTGCGTATAAGGAAAAAGTGGGTATATGGAAGCTCCTGGGAACAGAGACAATTGAATAAACTTACATTAAAATCTATAGTTAAGTTAATAGGAATTATAGAAAAGCTACAATTGGTAGAATTCAGAAGGAAAGATCTTCTTAATGACATACAGAAAAAGAATGAATCCTGCAAAAATGACGATGAGAAAACATACTGCATATTGTAGATAAGTATTGTCAAAAAAGGAGAAAAAACTCAATATTAAAAAAATGTATAGTTAATTTTTACTCAGAAATAAATCTTCAGTTTATTTGTTTTATAGCCTACCTTTATTTTGTACAACTTAAAGTGGTAATATGTTCCTTCTCCTCCTATTTTTCCCTCAACAACCCTGTGATAAAAGTTGGGATGAGCGTCACAGGATAGCTCAAAGTCGCCTGGCTAGATCACTGGGTCTTCTCAAACTATAATTTCGACATATCCTCAGTGTTTTTTTACCTCAGCAACTTTATGATATGTGGACTTCAGCTGGGGAATTCTGGCTCCAAACATTTTAAAGTTGCTAAGGTTGATAAATAGTGATCTAAATATAGAGAAAGCAGAGGTCTCAAATTAAATCATCACGAGGACCACACAATTCATACATGATACAAAATCTTTTTTCTAAAATGAGAATGTTTTCTAGTTTGTCCAAAATGAGAATTATCACAGTATGCTATGAAACATAAACTTATAAAATAAAAACATTTTGCTAGAGTCAAAACTATATTTTACGAGTTTAACACTGCCATGGAACACTGCATTTTGTTTTTCCCAAAGCACTGTTATATCATTTGTTTGCTATGAATAATAATACAAAAACTCTGGAAATTAATCATTTGACACTTGTCAAGGTTTATCTCTTCAGAAAAGGCAATTCTGCATGAAAGTATTTTTCAATTTTGCCAAAAAGTAAAAATGATATTGATTGTTCTCAAAGGAAAAAATCCCATGTTTTATCTTTATCTTTTTATAAGAGGCTATATTCCCACTGAATTAGCTCAACTTTAAATCGTATTTTATCCAAAATACTATCTTCTATTTTTTCCCTCTAATTCCTTGAGTTTTCCTGCTCACTGTTGACCCATTGTCTAGCTGTTTCATCAAACTGTCTTTTCTCCAGAAGTAATGAAGTTTGAAATCATTTGATAGATAGCAACTAGGCACTACATAGCACCAAGAATTAAAAATAAAATTCTGAAAACTATAAACTTACTGTTGTGCAAGATCTATTATCTGTGTCTGTTCAGCTACTTTTCTAATCACCCTTTAAAGATTGACAAAAGTGTTATGTTATCTTTTACTTCAGGCAGTAAACATTTCTGCAATTTGAGATTTTATATTTTGATGTAGAAAATGCTGATGCAGTTCATATTTAACAGCTTGGACTGGCTTACAAAGCTTCTGGGTAATATGTAGATCAGGGGTGTCAAACTCTCATCATCACAGTGGTGATGATAACATATCGGAACTTTTCCCCCCTACGCTAAACCGGGCACGGGAATGGGCATGGGCATGGGCATGGCCAGCATGTGACGCATCTGGCCCACGGCCTATGAGTTTTACAACCCTGATGTAGATTAATGTGTAGTAAGAAAATAAACCAGCTTTTCTTTCCTACAACAACTACTATTAGAATCATAGGGCTGGAAAGGACTTTGGAGATCTTCTAGGCCAAACCCCTTGCCCAAGGTAGGAGTCCTTATACTATCCCAGACAAATGGTTGTCCATTTTTTTCTTGAAAACTTCCAGCAATGGAACATTCACAATACCAGGAAGAAAACTGTTCCATTGATTAATTGCTCTCACGTTCAGGAAATTCCTCCTTATTTCCAGGTTGAATTTTCCTCTGACCAGCTTCCACCTGTTGCTTCTTGTCTTGCCCTCAGGTACTATGGAGAATAAAGCCACCCCCTCTTCCCTGTGGAAGGCCTTGGAAGGCTGCTATCAGGTCTTCCCTAAGCTTTCTCTTCATTAGGCTAAACCGGGGGTCCCCAAATTGGTAGTTTTAAGACTTGTGAACTTCAACTCCCAGAATTATCCAGCCAGCTATGCTGAAGCAAGAAGAAAATAGCAATAATTCACTATGGAAACACAGAGATCTAGCCAGAGTTAGATCAATTGTTGTTTTGAGGTTTTTGTAAATTCAAAGTGAGCGAAAATAAGTTTAGTAGAAGATGTATCAGAATTCAAGGTCCTTTGACCTTGGGCTAAACATAGCAAGATCCCTTAGCGGTTCATAATACAATTCAGCTAGACCCCTTATCATCTTTGTTGCTCTTCTCTGCATCTTTCTAGGGCTTCAGCATCATTTTTGTATCATGGTGGCCAGAATTGGATGCATTGTTTCAAATGTGGCCTCACTATTAGTATAGCATGGTATTATTTCTATGACTACTAATAGGGATTGAATTCTTCCCCTTTAATCTAATTGTTCCTTAGCATTCTAATAAATGCTGCCCCTGCCCCAGAACCCTTCCATTGTTCTCTTTCAATTTAATGGAAAAGTTTACTTTCATTTTTGCTGTGTATTGTAATATACAAAGAAGAAAGTTCCTATAGAAAAAAAAAATTGGTGAAATTCTCAGGGGAAGGTTGTAGGTTTCTGGTACGTATCTTAGATATATGTTAGCCAAAAGTAAATGTTTTGCTTTTATTTTAGAAGGTTGTTTTCATCAGCCTGTAGCTTGTTTAGCTTCTATATTTCAATTAAATCTCAAGGAAGACATGAGGGTTTCTCAAATTGGGAAACAGTGCCTAGTAGCGAGAATGCAGAGAGATGGAGTGAAGTTGAAACAGAAAAAAAATGTTGTCAACAATCTCTGCCAGCTCTTGTCAATAAAATCTGCTTATCTTTCCTTCTTGCAAAGAAATTTGACAGATGCTCCAAAGCATCCTGCGAATCAGATGGAGAAATAGCTACCATTTTTGACAAACCAGGCAGTCAACCTCTGGGAATCTGAAGGGAAGTACTGTTGTTCAGCGTTACTGTTCAGTGCTTAGATGATCTAATCAGGCTTCTTCTGTGTCATTCCTGGTTAGTGCTTTGTGCAAGTTTTAGCCTGTAATCTGGGTACCTGCTGGGTTCAGGTCAGGAACATATGATTAGAAATGGGGATGGGGGATCAAAAAGGGCCAGCTGTATGAATCTTCCTTCCATCCCATATAGAAAGAATGATTCATAGAAGCACGTACTCATGTGGTTCAGACTCTTAAGTGCTTTCCTGAATCTGGGCCATAGATAATGAAATCAGTCTTTGGAAGGGGAAATTGGGTGGAGGAGATGATGAGGTGCAGGTGCCTAATCACTTGGTGCCTGAGCTGGAAACAAGCAAGGAGGCTGCTTACTTTGATCTCTAAAAGGATGAACAAAAATGTAATAACTATCAGGAAGGTTTGACAGAAAGATGTCCAACCATAGAGAGCCCAAACCACCTCATAGGATTGCTATTATGGGGAAAATGGTAAGAGGAAAGTGCATTTGTTGCCTTGACTTATTTATTAAAAATAATACAGGCAAGATAGAAATAAAAATAAATAGGCACTGTGAGTCATGATTTCACTCTCCCAGAGTTGTTAAATCACCATCCAACTACATTTTGGATGAAATAAATAAGATCATAACATGAACATTGATTTTTGTTTTTCTATTTTTTCAACTTTCTGTTCTCTTATGACAATTGGGTTATAAAAATAAGCAAATCTTTCTCTTCAGGTTGACTTCATGTGGATTAAAATCTTGATCTTAACACACAACTGCAGTACAATCCTATATTATTTGTTCAATAATAACTCCCACTAAACTCAATCAGCCTTACTTCTAGAAGCCTTTTTGCCAATAGCTGGATTGCTTTTCCTCTTGCTTGAACAAATCCAGACCAGTTCGTAAAATATGCAGTTAATGATGTAATAAAATTGTAATGCAGATATATTATTTTGGTGCCCTCCCAAGCCATTTCATTTAATACGTATATTGTGAGAGACCATTGTGAACAAAACAGCAAACATTCTATCACTGTGTGTAGCTCGAATCTTAGATAATTTAATTGAAGAGATGGATTTCTAATTCTGTCTGTAGCAGAAAAACACTCTTAACTCACCTTAAACTCTTAAATCAAATAACCACAAAATATAACTGCAGGATAAGCACTAGATGTTCATTGAAATTTATCCAGGAATCGCAATCCTCTCCTATTAGAGAATTGTATTAGTGTGGAAGATGACCACACTGAGCCTGAGGGAGGGGTCAAACATGGCATCAGTCTTGAGTCCCTTTGGTCAAGGTTCAGCCCACCTTAAATTATTTTGATTCTTATCTACCATCAATTTGCTTTGACTGTTAGTAGTTCGGATTCTTTTAGAGAGCTTAAGCTTGCACTAAACCTATATATTCATTTGAACTGCCTGGACTCCTGATTTTCTGTGCTTGAAAGAAAGCTCCTTCTTATATGTGAGTTTATTTATTTTTAAAATATAAATTTTATTGTATAGAATTGAAAGGGAAAACATGCTATTGTGGGTGGCAAGTGGTTCCTTTTTTGGACCCATCAACAACCTCTGAAATTTGAAGGGTATCTGGGTTTTTGTTTAGTGGAATCTTTCATTTAGTATAATGTCCCCAAACTCAAAATAATCTTCACCATAATGTAGAAACACGAAGTATTCTAACTTGCTTTCTAATAATGCTGGTTTTCATGATTTAGTGATGTTATTATATGATCACACTATTCAGATTGTCCTCAATTTGCAGGTACCACCACATTTTTAAAATGTGATTTCTAACTACATAAGGTTATACACCCAGCCCTGTGCTGACTACCAATGAAAAATTAAAATTGAAATTGAAATAAAAAAATTCAAATCTATTTAGTATATATAAGTATGTAAGCCCCAATGTTGAATGATCAACATCCCTTTCTACTGCTACCATATTTCTACAGATATTCCATAAATTCCTATAATCTTGGAAATAACTGGAGTGCTGATTTAAGTTTACCTTCTCATATTAAAGGTTCTTATAGGTAGGGAATGTATATATTGCTGCACGGTATTCAATATATATTAGACAATCATTTATTTGTTTGATGTTCTTCAAATGAGTTTCTCTGATGTCTTTTCTCTGATGTCTTTAGCACATCAGTCTGAGGTTGGATCCTTTGGGATTTGGAGAACTTTTGGAAGAGTTTCTTTGATTTTCTATGATTGTTTTAATCTTTGATGTCTTTACAGACGTTGTAATACTTGTTTCTTTTAACAGCCCTCTGAAATTCTTTGTTAAGTTCCTTCCTGAGATCTTTCTCTTTTTTGGTTTTACCATCTCTTTTGTTCTTTATTCTTCAATTTCCAGTGTTTGTTTTGACATCCATAATGGTTTCATCTGTATCTTGGTTTTGACAATATTTTTCACATTCATCCTTAACAATTTCTTTGATTTTATTCCATAGTTTTCTAGATCCTTATCAATGAGGTTCAGGACTTCAAAGCAATTTTTGAAAATGGTGGGTATATGTCAAGATAATTTCTTAGACACCTGTTGTCTTTCTTCTTTTTCCATAGCATGGCTGACAGTTTACATATGGGCAATTTGCTATCGCTTCCATAGTCAGCCCCTGGCTACAGTTCGCTTTTATAATTAAGCTTTTCCACATCCTTCTATCCAATAATATATTAGATTTCTGCAAATTCTATCTGATGATGGCCATAAAGCATTGTTTTGGTTTTGGAAAGTAATTAACAATGAAGAAACTATTTGAACACATCTTAGCAGAGGCAGAGCCTTTCATAAAAACACTAAGCCAGCCAAACTCACTTTTTATCATTTTAGGAAATGTTCAGTTTAACCACTTTATGAATATTAAAGACTTTCAAAACAGAAAAGCTAATTTGGCATCTGGTAGGTTTTATGTTTTTCAGATTAAAAAAAAATTAAAAAGAGTTTTAAGAATCTAAAATAATATACAATTGCTGAAAAGGGGAAAAAAGGGAATGTGTTGATTTAAAAAAAAATTTAAATGAATTGGGACACCATAGAGATTTGGAATATTGGTTATTTTTGCTGTAAGAATTGAAAAAGTCATAATTAAATAATATATTGATAGGAAATTATTAAACTGGAACTAAACCCATGTAAGAAATTGAGACTTGATGAAGCTTGCAAATGGACATTAGAGAGTATTAAAGAACCAGGCAGAAAAGAGTTAAAATGATAAAGCTGGCTGTAACATTTTCTTATCTTAAAGTGTTATTTGAAAAATGGGCTGATATATTGATAACTAATAACTTGAAACACATTCAGATATCAATGGCTAAAGTTTTAGAAGATGATAAGAAATCTTTTTTTTCACCTAACATAGATTTTAGAGATTTTGAAGGCATGGAAAACAATAAACTTGAGTTTAGCAAAATGGGAATATAAAAGACAAATCAAGAAAAGAAACTGGACATGGCACAGCTGTGACAAGAAATGCTGGACGATGGCTCTTTATGGGATTTACAAAGTAGGCTGGTGAAAGCTTTGAAGGCTCCATTTAAATGCCAAAGAGTGATGAAAGATGAAATCCTGTAATCCATAGGAATGATTTAAAGGTTAAGATTCTCCAGGGCAACCCAGACAGAATATGATTAGATGAATTTATTCTACTTTATGGCAAAGGTGCATTAACAGATTTTTGCAAGTCTAATAGTACAAACTTTCTGTCTTTCTTTTTCATTTTTTTTCTAGTTTAGCTTCTATTACTTTTTACTATGTGTAGTAAAAGCTTTATTAAAAAGGAATTATGTCCCTTTATAAAGTAGTGTACTTTGCTAACTTTGAACACTTTGCTGTTCTGAAGGCCAGGTGGACTGGCATTGGTGATTGGCAAGTTTGACCCTGCCTGGGAAAGACCCTCTCATCCCCAGCAGGACTTGGTTGTGTTAGGGTTGTAGCTTGTTCTCAATATTCTTATGTTACTTAGAAACATGGATACATAATGAAAAACAATGCCACAAAGTTAAGCAAATCACAAAGAAAGAGGCTAGCCCAGAGATAATGGCATTTATAGCTTGGCCATACACACACACACACACACACACACACACACATATTTGTCTGGTTTGGTTCTGCAACCCAACAAGACAGACACAGACTTCAGAGGATAATTAGAATGCCGAAAAAACAATTGCTACCAACCTGCCTTCCATTGAGGACCTGTATACTGCACGAGTAAAAAAGAGGGCTGTAAAAATATTTACAGACCTCTCTCATCCTGGACATAAACTGTTTCAACTCCTATCCTCAAAACAACGCCCTAAAGCACTGCAGACCAGAACAACTAGACACAAGAACAGCTTTTTCCCGAACGCCATTACTCTGCTAAACAAATAATTTCCTCAACACTGTCAAACTATTTACTAAGTCTGCATTACTATTAAACTTCTCATCATTCCTATCACCCATCTTATCCCACTTATGACTGTATGACTGTAACCTTGTTGCTGGTATCCTTAAGATTTCTATTGACTGTTTCCCTATGACTATCATTAAGTGTTGTATCTTATGATTCTTAATGAATGTATCTTTTCTTTTATGTACTCCAAGAGTGTATGCACCAAGACAAATACCCTGTGTGTCCAATCACACTTGGCCAATAAAGAATTCTATTCTATTCTATTCTATTCTATTCTATTCTATTCTATTCTATTCTATTCTATTCTATTCTATTCTATTCTTTTCTTTGAGGACTAAAAAATTGAGCTATTTGTCAAGAAAATTAAACCTGCTCCTATTGTGCAGAATTTAGAAGTCAGATCAGCCTTAACACTGAGAGCTGAGCTTAGCTCTCATTTACACTGCCAGGCCTAACTCGAAAGTTTATTATTTAGTTAGTACAGGGTTAGAGCATATTGTTGGCCACATTAAAGAAACTAAGAGAACATGAATGGAGCTTGAAGTAACATCAGCCTTGCCACCACAAAGTAGGTCTGATAGGCAGAATAGAAACACCACTGAATCGATGAAGTCCTTTGAAGTTATCTGCAAACTTATTTTATGTTGACAGCATAAAACTCTTTTATTAAAGATTAACTAAATTTGTGATAATACCATCTGAAGAAACTCATGTCAGTGTAAGTAGGAACAAGCCCCTGGAATCATTTAAATCTAAATATGCCCCCCTGCTTTTTGGGTTCAGAATATGAAACTTAGAACTATTAACGGATTTCAAATAAATGGAAATGGATTTATAGTTAATGGACATATAGGCCACAATCCAAAAAGCAACTTTAGGTGCTTTCATGCAATTATTTGAGTACAATGGGTACCCTCCCTCATGTGGAACAGCAAAGTCAAGGAATATTACGTATTGCTTTTGAAATTTGGAATTTTAAATATTTTCAAAAAGAAACAAAAATAACCCCAACCTTGATGCTTGGAAACAAATACATGAGGTCCTTCCTTTAGAACTAGTTATTCCATGCTCTGGATTGTACCCATGTAATTTATCTCAAGTGAATTTCAGCCTTAATTAAGCATAATAAAACTCCTTGATTTTAGGAAAATTTAGGCACATATTTAACTCTATTCTGTTTCATAGACAAGAACAATGTTATAAATTGATAAAGATCAGATAACAAGTTTTCAGGGACCAGAATAATCTTTGAATTTTCCTGGGACTGGTTCTACTATCTGTGTCCAACTTCCTGCTTAATGAAGGAACAAAATAGAGCATCCCAGACAGATGCTTGTATACTTTCCACTTGAATGCAGTGAAGGGGAGCCCAACAACTAATTATCTGCTGAAATTTTATGACATTTTCTTAACTTGAAAACTGATCTTCCTGGAACTTAAATCCATTTTTATGTTTTATACTTTGCTCTTTGGGAATGCTAATGCTGGAAAAAGTGGAAGAGAAGAGAAGAGGAAAAGGTGAACAGACTCAGTCACAGTGCACATCATTGGGAGACTTGAAAGAACAGATTTCTGGTCATACAGCATATTCTTCTCCAGCTCCTTCACAAAGTTGATCCACAAGGAAATCCCAGTTTGGTAAGCATGAGGGAACTTCAGAGATTTTATTCTTTCTAGTATGTTTGAACCCAATTCTTAACAAATTAATTTATACGAATTAGAATATACACTTTTAAAATTGTATTTTAAAAAAAAGAACGTGCCAAATAATTCATTGAAAAGCAATTAAGGGAGGGGAGAAATCCTCTTGATTTTCAAAAAAATGAAGTAGACCTAGGGCTCTTAAATTCCTATCCTTAATCTGCTTTGTGATTTGATTTAAACATTAGTCATAAATTTAGGGAAATTATGTAATGTTCTGTATAAACTTCATTAATAGCTTCGTTGTGTTCTAGACAACCTTTCATCTGGTGTTTTATCCCTTTTACAATTTTGTCAAAGGTAATGCTTATTAGCAGCTGCAAATCTGCCAGCACCATTGGTAAGATCAGACATTTTTCACAGCCATCCACTGACTCCCCTACTTTCCCCCTATTCCCTGTCCTCATCCAACTCTGAACTCACACATAAGATGGAGTTAGCATGGCATACTCCTCTCCTGATGGCTTCTTTGGAAGCATCTGTTAAAAGGCATATATTATAAAACACTATAATTAGCTGACTGGCTGTACTGAAATGATTGAAAACAATTCTGATTTCCAAAATTTTCTCAGTCTAGACAGCATCAGAGTGTCTTTGTGGAACCTTTATCTTGTGTTTTTAATGCCACAATTCATGCTATGATTTAACAAGATTATTTATGTCAGTATAGAGCAGGAAATATGGAAGACAGCACTGGGCTGCCCAAGAAACATAATATTTGATGGAGCATTAGCTTAGTCTTTCAAGAGGTGATCAATGAACTGTGACTTGAAACTGTTTAAATTATGTGAAATAATGTAGTAGTGGTTACATTCACTCAAAGCAAATCACTTTGACTCACTTGAGCTTTTCTATCTATATCCTCTTCCTGTTGCACTTCAGAATGCATACAACAAAAAGAAAAGAAAAGGAGAGAGAGAGAGAGAGGGAGGGAGGGAGGGAGGGAAGGGGAAAGTGGGGAAGGGAGGGAGAGACACTTTAAAGTATCCAGCATGATTCTCATGGGGATATTTCTGTCTGGAGAAATTTGTAGAAAAATATCTCTCCAATGATATATGGAATAGCTGGAAGCTTGGCATTCAGAGAAATAATCCTTAGAATGAAACAAAAAGACCCAAACACATCATTTCCAGCAGCCTACAAAGAGATAAAGAGGGATTAACACCAGACAAACTATCAAGTAGATAACAATACTTTAATCAAAGAACTATAAAGAAGAAAGCCATATCCCACCAACATTGGTAGTGCAAACTATTGCATATAAACATGGGGAAAACCCCACTCCCTAGCACTGATTATGTCACTTAATAAGGTATAGGAGAAGGACTGGCAGAGCTAGGGGATGGGTGAAAAGAGGAATCAGCTTAAATCACTACATAACCACAATGAATTAAGTCCAATCTCTCCCCAACTGCTGTTGATCCTCCACAGTTCAACCCTGGACCATAGACATTGTCTTCTACTGGAACAGCCATAAAGTCAACTCACACACCACTATTTGTCTTTCTTTGGAAACTGAAGCTATGGAAGAATATTTGATAATTCTATGCTATACTCTCAGTTCATGTAGGACCATAATTTTGTACAGTAATGCTGATTTGTGAATGGAATTATATTATTGGCAAAATGGAATGTATATTCATCTTAATATATATATATTTTCATATCTGTATGTAAATTTCATTTGCAAAAGAGGTAATGATGGGATATGTATCACACTAAACCAGGTGTTGACAATGTGTGGCTCCTGAGCTGCATACGGCTCTTTCATCCCCCTGCTGTGGCTCCCTGCCGGCTGGCCCTGCCATTCACTCTCCCCTCCCAGTCACGCTTCACGTGGCCTGAGAAGGTAAGGGCAACAGTGGGGATGGAGACTCATTCCATATTCCAGAGCGGGAGGGAAGTGCCCCTGTACTTGCCTCTCATTTCACAGGTGCTTCTTCTGGCGCTTCTTGGTGCTGCACGCATCTCAGTCACTTGGGGAGATGCGCAACTTTCTTTCCGCCCTGAGACACTGGTCCAGCCTGCGGCCGATGCTCCGCATTGTAATGCTCCAGAAGGCTGCGGCCGATGCTCCGCATTGTAATGCATTGTAATGCTCCAGAAGGAGAAGGGGATGCCTTCTCCTCCATTGTGAAGCGTGCTAAATTTAAGTATGCTATGCAAGGTGCTGGTGAGAGCAGCGCCATCAGCCACAGCTGGGCCAGGCCAGTACTCTAGATTTGCAACTAGACTTGCAACACACAAGAGAGAGGGAGGGAGGGAGGGACGGGAGAAAGAGAGGGAGAGAAAGAGAGGGGGAGAGAGAGAGGGAGGGAGGGAAAGAGAAATACAGAGATGAGAGAGAGAAGACAAAAAAGAGACATGAGAAAATTATGGAGGAAGACAATGAGAGGGAAACAAGGGAAATGAGAGAGAGAAGGGGAGAGAAAGAAAGGAAAGAAAGAAAAGAGAGGGAGGGAAAGGAAAAAAGAGAAAAACAAGAGAGAGGGAGGGAGGGAGAGAGAGATAAAGAGAGACCCATTTCCCACAGAAAACACCTGGAGCCACAAAATCGGGATAGGCATGGTTGGGGGGTATCATGTGACTGGGTGGGAGTGACATTGAATTGGCCACACCCACTTGAGTTTTGTGGCTACCAGTGTTGTTGTTTTTTTCTGTGGGAAACGGGTCCAAATGGCTCTTTGAGTGTTTAAGGTTGCAGACCCCTGCACTAAGCCATGATTTACAAAGCTTGATGGTTCAGTTTATATAATACACTAAACTAAATCAAAACCACATTATGGCTTAGTGAGCACATGCATCCAGCCAATGTAGAAAATACTACTTAAGACAGAATGCTCCAAAGTAATAAATTTTAACTATTTAATGTTTTTCAAATGAGCTTTGTATTAAGGAAAAGCTGATAAAGGCATTAATTTGAATTTCAAGCTTAGTTTAACTTTGGAGCAATAGGTCAATTGTATTTTATTATTGGCCTATAATTAATAAAATACTAGAGTCACCCTTTGCTTTTACAAACAGTATTACTACAGCAATATCCTCTAGGTGTGTTAGAACTACAATTCAAAATCACCACAATTAACACAGAAGATAGCCATTTTAGTGCTGTTGCTAATGCATATTACATTACATTATTATGTCAATTTTTGCCCAAATCTTTTTCACAGTGTTTTTCTGAGATAAGCTTAGGGGAAAAATTAATACATATGCTTAAACTACAGAATGTACTCTTGTACATGCTGAATAATGTGTATTAAAATAAATGAAGTCAGACATTCCTAAGCTTCATGCTATAACATCTCTCTTTAGTGTAATGCTAATGTATATACATTTCCTAAAAATCCAAACACCAACAAGAATACACATTGAACAATGAAAACAATACAAAGAAACTTTGGGAAATTTATTTGGATTTATTGTAAATATGTACAGCTACATCTTTATACCTACACTGGACTCTGTCTTTACCTCTCAAAGGGAGGTATACCTCACAATTTGGAAAACTCTGTATTAAAAGAACTATCTCTTATTGTCATACATTTTAAAATTTAACAGAAATGGAGTTGGATAATAAATTTGGAGTAGAGAATTGGAGTGTCTCATATTGCAATGTCATTGGCTGTAGGATAGGTATATTTTGCATAATTCAAAAAAAAATCACTAATTCGATAACTTTTATTTTTTGGATTTATTAAACCTTCAGTGAAAGTAAAAAAATATTGGCTGATATCATGCTGGAAAAATTTTATACTTAAAGGATCTTTATGGTTTACAGTGAACCAGATTTGTGTAATAAAGTTAAACTTTAAAATGTTAATATGTAGTTGAATGATCTTACCATCTCTCTCTCTCTCTCTCTCTCTCTCTCTCTCTCTCTCTCTCTCTCTCTCTCTCTCTCTCTCTCTCTCTCTCTCTCTCTCTCTCTTGTCCTGCCCCCATCCCCAGAGTATGCCTGAAGTCAGGGATTGTCTATAATCATTGTTGTCATCATTATTAATAATCTGGAAGAAAGTGTGAGACCCTTCTACTGAAGAGTGGAACAAACATTTAAATTGCCTACAATTTAAAGAATTAAAAGAATTTGACTGAGTACCAAGGCAGTAATAACTTTGTTTACTAGACAGAGAGCAGACAGAAAAAAATATTTAATTGCACTCAAAAGAAATGAATCTGATTACCCCTTTCTCTGCTGAAAATGATCTACTGTATATATATTGTGAGTGCTAATGTCTTTAGTCATAGATTAAATCTATGTTAATCACAATTTAGAAATCATAAGAAAACATTCAGGAAAAAATTGGAAGTTTGTGTTACTCCAATATTAATTCTACAGTTGCATATCAACACAATCTTACGCTTGTAATCAATGATCTTTTCCTTAGGCTGCTGTCTTTTAGATGCATAGAAGTACATTAATTACATCAATGTCAACTAGAGGTATTACATTATTAATCTGTGATTATTATTGCCTACATGATAAAAATTAGGGCTCACTGCCTACAAAGGAATGACATAAATCCTTAATAGTTGAACTTTTATCTTTTATTCTCACTTAGTGCTTATATAAAATATGATGGATTATTGAGATTTCTTTCATTCCATCTAGCTATCCTGGTTAAAGATGTGGAAATGTGTGATCAGCAAGTTTTCCTTTCCCAAAAATTCCTAAGAAGTAGGAAGGTAGGTAGGTAGGTAGGAAGAAGGAAGGAAGAAGGGAGGGAGAGAAAGAAGGAAGGAAGGAAAGAAGGAAGGAAGGAAGGAAGGAAGGAAGGAAGGAAGGAAGGAAGGAAGGAAGGAAGGAAGGAATATCTGTTCAAATCTATATGGAATTGGAAACTCTTAATATTAATTTATGCTCATGAACTTTGAAGAAAATAATTATCAGGGAAATACTTTTGCCTCACCTGTTTTGGAACAATTCTTTCATTCGGAACTACTTTTATTGCTATTCTCTTATTCAGTCATTCTTGATTTCAAGAATCAAGCAAAGATGGCTTTGAAATGCATTAGGCAGAAAACACTGATCTGATTTTTCCTGGCGCTTTAAGACCATTCTTGTCTTTTGCATGTTTCTTCCACTAGTGGCTCCCCCCCTTTCCCCCCTTATTACTTCTCATGGGAAACTGCTTGTGGAAGTCAGCCAGAGGTTGGAGCAAAGTATCATTACTTCTGACTCATGTTTTAGTCTATGAATCCTAGGGAAGCAGTGGGAATTTTGAACAGGTGCTGAGAGTCAATTTTGGATTGGACGAGGATTAAGCAGCAGAATTTTAATCCTAGTAAAATAGAGGTATAGCAGGAAGCATATGCCGTAAAGGGGAATGCACAGATAAAAATATATTTTAGTCATGGCCAAGCATAGATTGGAGGCACAATTTCTTAGCACCTATGCTTATTTTTTCCCACTATGGGAAAAATTGCTAGCATTATATCATGCTATAATAGACTTTGTGCTTGCCTGTTCCTGCTTTCTCTCCATTCTAGAGGTAGAAAAGAAAAATAGCAGCCTGTTCCATGTATATATAAAACTGTATTGCATCGTTATGACTATGCAATATATAAAATATATAAAAACACAGTGTGGTGAATTGTTTCCCAGGTACAGGATTTATTTTCAAGTATAGGAGGCCTTTTAAAATCAGAAACCTATTTGTGTGATCTCTTATGAATAAAGTAAATACCAGTAATTGCATTGAATTTCACTGAGGGTTTACTGTTGGGTAAGAAATAAATATTCCATTTACTTTTGGTATTTTAATTTTGATCTGTATCATAAAAAATTAATAAAAGATCTTTACAATGTTTTTTTCACAATATAAT
This sequence comes from Pituophis catenifer annectens, assembly GCF_029215685.1. Classification (NCBI taxonomy): domain Eukaryota; kingdom Metazoa; phylum Chordata; class Lepidosauria; order Squamata; family Colubridae; genus Pituophis; species Pituophis catenifer. Next base: position 36,284,156 of record NW_027256883.1, read on the forward strand.
TCCAGCTGAAATGTTAGTTTTCCTGGATTCATACACTCAGTGAACAGGATTTTCTGACAGACAACATACTGGGGTCATTCTTTAGTAGCAAAAACACTTGTAACACCAAAACATTTTCAACAAATTTTCTTGACTGACGTTTATCAGCATGACTGGTAGATTGGTTATCTTTAGCTTTTTTAAAAATCACCCAAAATAAACATTTTCATTTTAAAAGGTTAGCAATTTAAAATAGTGAATAAAAACATTGAACTTCATATTGAAATATTGAATTTCACTGTACATTTTACAAGTAATCCTTAAAATACATTCATACTATTACACTTTATGTTGGTGGAGAAGCTGGAGGTACATGAATATTTTCAAAGTCCGGCTACCCAAATATCAGAGGCTGGGATCAATCCATGGCCAAAAGTCAAAAGTTTTGTCAATAGTGTTGGACATGATACTCTGGAGAAATTAGTTTTTTCCCCATTATAATATTAATAATATTCATGTAATGCTTAACAACCAATCACAGAACAAGCAAAATACTATTAATTAATCCATAATATTCAAAATACTAAGTAGACCACAACCTAGGTAACTGTAATTCCAAGGGAATGGTGGAATAATGAACCAGTAACCATTTTATAATCAAAAGAATAAACCAGATCCTTTTTTTTTTTTTAGAACAGCGCTAGTTCAGATTTGTTGTACATACTCTGGGTTGGGTTATCCAAATGATTAAAACTGAGGTATTGATCAGTTTTTCCACCAACTTTTTATTCCCATCTCTGCAAAGTTTCCTCAGAACAAAGCTGCAGAGTGGAAAGGGGGGAAATGCCTTATGATATTTGTAGCCTACATCAGGTTTGAATTGGGAGGGATGCAGGTGAGGAGTTGCGTTCACGTTCAATTTCAGGGCAAAAGATACATTCCAGAAGATAATACCACCACCACTAACTTCTGAACTATTTTATTAAAGAAGCCTTGCAGAGACACAGGATGAAGCCTGTGCAAAAACCTGGTGAATGCCTCAGTATTAATCCCTCTAAATCTAGAAGCCCAAAGTAGACCCTGTAAAACTCACAACACTTTAATATAACTAAGTTAAATCAAGGTATAAAATACTATACCACCTGAGAAAATCCCGCTCCACATAGATTAGGGTTTAATGAAAGAAAACAAAACATTTTTACATATAAAAATATTTTAATGGAAAGATATAACTTGATAAACAAATATAATTTTTTTTGTCTTGTAAAAGTCCCCCCTCCCAGTGAACACACCATGAGTAGCTCTAATCTAAAATTTTAAAATACATAATGTAATATATGTAATTTCAATATCACCTAAACTTCTCAGTAACAGAAGTAGTAACTATTTATTTTGATTATATTTCTGGCTTCAAAGGACTTTTCCAGATATTTAAAACATTAATATGTTTTTAAAGAAAGGGTATAAATTGGAATAAAATAAATAAAATAAAATAAAAAAAGTTCCAAGTGTAGAATTCTGTGAATTATAGCTATTCTTATTCTTATTTTTATTTTGTACTTGAAATACAGTTCAAAATAATGTGGCTCACAATAAATATATTTTTATGGTCCTTGATGGATCTTTTTTATTGCAGCTATCTTTCACTGTACATTTACAAGAGGTGAAATACCTTTAAATTAACCAAGGGTTGTACTGTTCCATTCATTTATAGGATGAACATTCCAAAATATTTGAGAGATCATAACAGCTAGGGAATAATCAGATTTCGAGGTGCTCTCTCAGCACTTGGAAGAACAACTCAATCACTAACAAATTAATTAAAAACAGGTGCCAGGGTTTAAGCTGCAAAACTGTAGATTTCTCAGAGCATGTTGTCATCGTTGTTTGAAAAGTGCTGGTGTCCGCTGACGTTGTCCACTAAGTTTAAAGTTACTGTGAGATTACTTCCATCTTTAGAAGAGTTCCATACTGCAATAATATCACTATAATTATTTAATAGAAGTCTAGATACATATGGGTTGAAATATTAGACATGCAAGTGAGGTTTGGCATCCCTATTAGGATTTATTTTCATTCTAGTTTTTCTACAACTACATTTGCACCTAGTTTTTCTACAACTCCCTTTGCACCTTTCAAAAGAGCTCCAGAAGACTGCAGAATGCTTTAGAGATTTGGAGGCTGTGTGGTGGTGAAATGGGAATGAAGGAGGAGATCCCAAAAATTACAAGTGGAATTTGCCCATTACTTTTGAAACAATTTGCAATATAGTGACAAACATGTTGCTAGATTCTCCTGGTATCATTTGGCAAACTGTTTTTGAAATTTGCTTTTTTTTCCTGAGAATAAAAAAACCATTTCTTTCCTAGTCACTGTCAACTACTTGAAGCAAAATGAATGATAAATGTAAATTGTGTTTATAACTAGCATTTTCAGAATGAATTAACAAGAATAAATATGAATATTTTTATTCCAAACTATATTTGGTATATAAATTGTATTACATATACTTAAAGCTTCTCCATGCTAAACAACAATCTTGTGATGGAATACAGTTCAGATTCCCAGGAAAAGAAAATGCATTCCAGAGGAGCAAGAACAACTTGGTTCAAATAGTTTGTGTGAGAAAAATGGGTGAAGATGGCTTCACTCTAATAGTTTCCAGAGTATATGCTTTATAGAGGTGTTAGCATGCTTTAGTTTGGCAAGATTCTGTCTATAGGTAAGGAACAATAAAGAAAGCTGCTTGGAAGAATCACATGTCTTTCTTGATTTTTGGAACCTGACAGATATTGATCATTGTGCTATTTGAGCCAAGTGTTCATGTATTTTGATACTTTAACTTTATAGCTATCATTCCAATTTAACTGTGTGAGTGTATGCGTGCACACACATACAATATTTTTAAGGCAATTTAGATTCAAAGCTAGCATGTGCACAAGATAGGAGCAATTTCAGTGCTAAATGAAAATTGCCAATGTCAATGTGAAAAATAAGAAAGGCAAGCATATCATAGTTCTGAACATCCAAGCTAAATAAATTATATAAATGCTTCACTGAGATGCTTTCCTAAACTATTAAGTCAGAACAGATGCATTAACAACATCCAATGTTACCATGCATATAACTACAGATGATTATGCAATAAACTGAGGACAGAAACCACATTTTCCTTCATGCTACATGAACCTGAGCACCAGCTGACTTTGTATTAAATAGACTCACAAAATATATTTTATTTATTTATTTATTTATTGGTTCAATTTATATGCCGCCCTTCTCCAGAGACTCAGGGAGGCTTACAATGCCTTAAGCAATAGCCTTCATACTTTCGTATATATCTGCTTAGTAGGCCTTTCGGCCCCCCCCTAAGTGGTGTTCTATTTTATACAAAGTCAGCTTATTGCCCCCACAATCCGGGTCCTCATTTGACCTACCTCGAAAGGATGGAAGGTTGAGTCAACCTTAAGCTTGGTGAGATTCGAACTTGCAGTAATTGCAGGCAGCTGGTGTTACTTAACAGCATGTATGAATGAATTATTTGTTATTTTCTTTCTGTCATACCGGATATCTGTCCAATGGCCATCCACATTGTTCCAAAACTGGCTTCTTGACAGACACTTTAGTTAACATTTCCTTTATTTTCACTGCTGTGGTTTCTGACTAGTTTCTTTTTAAATGAAATTATGAAATGAAATTATGATAAAGATGCTTTATTTGTTTTCTTATTTATTTAAAACATTTTAGTTCTTCCTTTCTAAAAGTTAAAAGAAGCTAATAATAGCTAATAATAATAAATAAGTTACATATACATAATCGCAATACCATTAATATGCAAAATGCCCTAAAATAATCCTTAAAAGATGAAGCAGAAAGATGAAAATATAAGAGGAATAACAATCTGTGTTCATTAAAATCACTAATTTACCACATAATGATAAAAGAACATCATGGAAACAGCAAGACTAGAAATGGTAGTAGCCATTTAAAAATGTCCTTTGTCTGATCCCAGTCACCATTTTTCTCCTATACCAAGTCACCAAACAGAACAACCCAAAGAATTTGTTACCTCAAAACAAGATAATTGTGCCCAATTACATGTCCTAAACTAGAAATTTTGCTATAATGTTTTTAATGGGATACCATCTTCATCTCACTTGAGGATAGCCCTTTAGTTTATGGGGGTACAGTGCAGGGCTGAAATGCACTTACCTTCACTACCGGTTCACAAATGGGAGTGCTTGTGCGTGACACCTCTGCACATGCTCAGGACCTTCTGCGCATGAGCAGAGTGTCAAAAACGGGATGTGATGATGTCCAGGTGGGTGGGTGGAGCCTCCCGCCACCGGTGTGACCGGTTTGCCCGAGCAGAATAGAACCGGCTGCATTTCACCACTGCTACAGTGTCATGACATAGGCCAAGGCCCAAGCCCAGGTCCAGGCCTGAGTACAGGCTCAGACTCCAAATCTGATTCTGAAAAATAAAGTTTATTTTTACCTGCGGAATGTCAGCCCTAGGAGAGAGAAAGCCAAGATCACAAGGCTAATCAAAAACAGGCACTTGAACAGTTGGATCAGATGAGGATTATAGTGCATTTAATAAGTGCAGGGCCCAGCCCCTGCACCTATTAAATAGAATGTAGAAAAGAGCAAATGTTCTATGAGGCTTCTTGCCAAACAAGAAAACAAATCTCTTAATGGCAATTGGTTGCAGGCTGATTTAAGAGGCAGTTCAAAGTCATGTTTCTTTATTCGAAATAAATATATGATCTCTGGCTGCTACACATTTGTGTAAATTCTGTCCATGAAATTCTGACTCTGGACTGGCTGACATTTGTGACCTGCCTCTCAAAACTGTGGATTGACCTTGGACTATTCTTCTGCACACTCTTGTTAAAAGCAAGCCATTCAGGAAAGATTCTATCAGAGTCCATTTTGCTTTGCATATACCTTGAGAAAACTGTGAACTATCACTGCAACTGTGCATGAGTCATCTAGTATCTTCTAGTAAAGAGGAATGGGATGGATTGGAAGCTCCCATCAGCCACTGAAGTGAATTGCTTCAATTATCTTAAGGTGGGGGGGATAGGGGGGAGAGGCAATATTTTCTGAACTTATTCTGACTTTATTATCCTATCACGGGCTCAGTTGCCACTGTTATGTGCAGCAATGTTTCAATCCTAAAGTTGATGGAACATCTGGATATTTTAGGCATACATTAGCTTCGAAGGTGCATTTCAGTCATTTCATTATATGTTGAACTATAGTCTCTGCTAACATTTAGCGCTTTTTAATTCTCTCAGACCATTTCACTGGCACACTTCCTACATTAATGTCAACACTTGCTAGCTTTAAGATTGGCTTTTAAATCCTTTGTAAAAGTAGACATATATCTTAGACATATAGAATGTGGTGAGATTTAATGTGGGTTAATGGATTAATCCACATATATTAATATATAAAAAACTATCTATTACACAGGCATTCCCATTAAACATTTTGTGCCATAATTTACCATATTGATGCAGAGTGGGTTGGTAGATAGATATTGTTCAACTTCCTAATCTTGGGCTAGAACTCCTGGAAAGCCTAAACCTGCCCCCAAAACAGCACTTTAGCTAAGTCTGATTACAGAAACCTGTGTTTCTCAACCTCAGCAACTTTAAGGTATATAGACTTCAATTCCCAGAATTCTGAAAGTTGAAGTCCACACATTTGAAATTTGCCAAGGTTGAGAAACACCTAGATAGATAATAGCTAGATGGCTACACAGACAGATAGCTAGATGGAATAAATAGGTATATAATAGATAGATAGATGATAGATAAATAGATAGATAGATAGATAGATAGATAGATAGATAGATGCGTGTGTGTGTGTCAGAGAGAGAGAGAGAGAGAGAAAGAGAGAGAGAGAGAGATGAAAGATAGAACACGTATGTCTGTGTGTCACATATGTCTCTGTGTATGTTGTATGTAAACTCGAGGCAGTTCCATTTCCATGGCAAAGCTTTACAATTCTGTGTGTAGAGTTGGGATGACAGTTAAATTGGGCCAAGATCACTAAGTGACATTTTTATGCATGAGAATAGACTTGAAACTCAGTTTTCTTAGTGCCAGCACTTAATCATTATTCTCCTTATCAAAAGGGACAATACTTGTTTGAATAACTATCCTGCAAATTGTGTCAGCTGTAGAGATTTTACATTGTTCCAGTTTGTCTTTCCAGAGCTGCAGTTTGTTAGTTAAAATCTTCATAGAGCAGAAAGATTTTATTTAGCATGTGGTGTCTACCGAGGTCATGCAATCACTGATATACAAAGAAAAATAAAGCACCAGCAAATATATACACATACATACATACATACATACATACATACATACATACATACTGTGCATAGATACATACATACATACATATATACATTCACATAGTATTTGGATAATACAATATACAAGATAAAGTATTAAATTAAGATAAAACCATAATAATAGAAATATGACGCTAAGAGGATTTTTTGTTTAAGAAATAGCAGGAACTTATGTGTGTGTTTTCGCTTTTTGTGTACTTTGTATTTGAACAATGTAATAATTCCTTTCTTTTCTTTCAATAGTTCTAGATTCAATACTATTCAACACTATCTGTGTTGTGGATCCAACACAGCTTTGATTTTTAGAGCCCTTTCTACAAGCTTCACCAAAATTTAAAATTGAAATTGAAATTCTGTTTGATATGGATAATGTGAAGGAAGATATTTTTCCATCACAGATAGCCAAAATTAAGGTCATTCATTGAGACTAAACATATGAGATTAAGAATTGACCTACAAAATGTTTTTAAAAATGATTCATTGTTGCCAGTGAATCCTAAACTGTGGGATTCACTGGGCAATAATGACAGCTAATATGGAGGGTTTCAAAAGAGAACAGGAAAAGTTTCCTTTTGCTTTTGTTAGCTTATTTTCATAAGAGGTAAGTCTGAGGTACTAAATCCTTCTTTACTATTGTGGAATTGTTTGTGTGAATGCATGTTAAGTAGTACAATTAAACAAGAAATAACACAGTCATGAAGTACAGATATTCCGATTAGAAATAGTTCATGATCATGTTAAGAGCAATTTGAGGAAGGAGAAGACCATTTGGATTTTATCAACCTGAAGATACTATGTTTAATTTAAAATTATTGGTAACGATATAATGATCGTGATAGATAAGGTAAACAATTCTTAACAATCCAATGCTTATCCATTATTTAAAAATAAGTCAAAATTTAATTTTATGCATTTCATTCATTCCTTCAGCAGGGATTAATTCCAGCAATATTATTTTATTAAATACCATTGCTTAACCCAGGGGTCTGCAACCTTAACCACTCAAAGAGCCATTTGGACCCGTTTCCCACAGAAAAGAAAACACCGGGAGCCACAAAACCTTGGTGGGCATGGCCAACTCAATGTCACTCACTTCCACCAGTCACATGACACCCCCCCAACCACGCCTATTCAGCGGGTCATTAGGGCAGAAAACCAGTTGTTAAAAAACACCAGGAACCACAAAATCCTTTCGACATTTCTCTCTCTCCCCCTCCCTCTCCCCCCCTCTCTGTATCTCTTTATGTCTCTCTCTCTTCCACTCTCTCTGTATCTCTCTCTCTCTCTGCCTTGGCCACTTCTCCATCCCCTGCCGTTGCCTTTACCTTCTCAGGCCAGGCGAGGAGTGACTGGTAGGGGAGGGCGAGGGCAGGGCCAGCCAGTGGTGGGAATCACCCAACAGGGAGCCCCAGCAGAGGGCCCAAAGAGCCGCATGTGGCTCTGGAGCCACAGGTTGCTGACCCCTGGCTTAACCACTGATTAACCGACCAAGCTACAGTGACTCAGGAAAATGTATTGTACACATTCTTAGAAATGCCTTTCTTGAGATGCTAGAGAGCCCTCATGCCAAGGTCCTTTATGACTGTCATACAAATGCCTGTAGTGGTTTCTTCAGACAAGGAATTAGTAGTAAATCCCTTTTACAAAGCTTAAGTAAGCTACTGTGTTCAAAATCAGCAGAAGTCTTTCAGTTTAGATATGAATATATCTAAGCTGAATCAGCACAGCTAGATATGAATCTTCCTACAAGCTAGATTGAAACCATATTGTTGATTGCCCTCTGTCAGCATCAAGATTCAGTTCCACTTATATCCATGGCAGTTCAAACATGCTGCTTCTTTTTAACCTTTCCAGGATTCAGTGGTGTGTACTTCATGGTCTTGAAGCAGAGCAGTTTGTTGTTGACAGAACTGACATCGCTGTCTTGAGAATTGTTGGCTCTTGGCTTATCTTTCACACTTGAAACATTTTTATTCTTAACTTTCTACATGTGAAAGTTTCCCCACTGTGTTCTTTCTTCATGTGCTCATGAAGAATTGGCTTTACAGAGGGAAAGGACTGCTCACCATTTCTCACTTTATGGATACCACATACAAATGCAGTATCTACTGCTACTTATACATTCACTTCTAGTTGCTTTTTAAATTTAAAGCTCTTGAATAGACTTTTTTTTTTGCCACAATCTGCAAAATAAAGGCTGTAAAAAGAATTAAAACTTTGCAGTAGCAGAATAGATATTTTTATCTTCCTATATTTCTGTATGTTGATTCTTCTTGTTCAAAATTTTAACCCTGGAATTGAGACAGTCAAGGGCTTGGCCCTTTTCTGTTTAAATTAAATGAAGCCTTGGTTGGTATAAATCAAAGATGAACAAGCAATATGATAGCAATATGATAGCAATTTATGAACTCCATTAGACTTCTGGCTTTATGATTTTGAGCTTTCCAGATCTATCATCAGTCCTAGATTGCCTTCTTTCTGGTATATATCATCCCTGACTTACAACTCTCCCTCACCCTACTATAATAAACAGACATTGCTTAATATATTGAGCCTAGTTATACTATTTATAATATCTGAAAAGTATAAGGAAATTACCACAGAAATCTGTCCTAGAGTGATCTACAAAAATTTCCTTCCGTAGGTTGCATTTGCTGCTTGCAAACTAAGATAAGTTATTTCATAGTTTTTAAAATCTGAAGAGTTTGAAATACAGTTTTGAAATCCTTCTGTGCAGCTACAAAATAATTTGGGGGGTGGGATGGTAGATTATAAAGACAGCTGTGTGAATTAATGAAATGATGTATGAATGGGACTTGGCCATGTGCCCTGACTGAAAGTCATGTAGATGACCTCATAAAAACAGTCAAAGAATGCCCTATAGTTTACTTGTAAAAGCAATCTACTCCTTAAGAAATGTCCATATAATTCAGTGTACATTTAAGCTCAATATTATTGCTTCATTATTGTAGGATGAACATTTCCCATGAAAAGCATATTTAACCAACGAAGGCAACTATAAACTTTAATTGATATTTCACAGTATCTACAAGTTTGCTCTCTGGAGAGAATAAAATGTCCATTTTGCACCTGCATTTTAACAGCAATCTGATAGGCTTTCAACCATTCACATTTTTCATTAACACACTTCATACACAATTTTTCACAAATTTGTTTTATATTTAGGTTTCTCTTCTCGTTCCATGTAACACCAAACAACTTAAACACAAAACCTACTACTTACAACCAAATGAGAGAGACTGGCTATTTTCTTAAATGGTTTTGTCCTGTAGTGCTGCTAGAAAAATGGGTGGCAAATTGTCAGTCTTTACCAGGTACACCAGACAAAAATGCTAATTCTACTTTATCATAAAGCTACTTTAACAGAATCTTCCGAGTCTGGAAGTACAATTATCCCACTATCATCTTTACAACCCAATAATTTAGGGCTGGTCCCTCCTAAGCCTCTTGCTCTTCCGCTATGGAGCTCTGGGCTATGCATCCTCTTATCTGATTGTTCCCTAGGTAGTCTAGCTTCTCCCAAGGTCACTCCCACATACCATTAAACTTCTATATATTATGCAGGTAGTCCTCCACTTAGAACAGTTCATTTAGTGACTGAAATTACAATGGCACTGAAAAAGATACTTATGACCATTATTCACACTTACAACCATTACAGCATCCCCATGATCATGTGATCAAAATTCAGACACTTGGCAATTGTCTCATATTTATGAGTTGCATGGTCCTTGGATCATATGATCTCTTTGTGACCTTCTGACAAGCAAAGTCAATAGGAAAGCCAGCTTCACTTCACTTTTATTTAATTATGTACCTTTCTTGGAGACTGCCTAGACAAGTTTTTTGGGCATGGTGTTTCAGAAGCGGCTATCCTTTATCTCCTTCATAGGCCTCAGAGAAAGTGATTGGCCAAAGTTTACCCATCTAGTTTTGTTCTCAAAGCTAGACCAGAATTCATGGTCTTCCAGTTTCTACCATAGCCTAATGCCTTAATCACTACACTGGCTCTTGAATTCAGTTTTTTGGAATAACCCTTTTTCCCAGTTATAAAGAAGCACAAATAGGCCTTTAGTGAAATTTCTTTTGATGGCCAGGTGGTAGGAGGGAACATCTTGACTTCCACTACAATCAGGTCACAAGCAATCTCCCATGCTGTTCAACACTTTATTTCATACTGAAGAGAAGACCTAATGTGGATGTTTTAAGGTAGGAATTGCAGGAATTCAGGGATGTTTCAGAGTAAAAATGAAATTATAGCAGTGACATAAACTACATGAATTCTGTCCACACTGAAAGAAAGTAAGAAAGTTGAAATTTGCACCAGAAGGAATTGATCATAGCTCTCCAGAAGAATACTTTGTAAAGAAATCAGCTTCAATCTCCAATAAAAAAAGGGGGAAAGTAAGTAATCCAAAATTTCTACAGCACCACAATTCAATGGCAATCACTTTTTCTTTGGATTGGATCTTTCTGAGGTCCATCTTTATAAGCCAGATGTTGCAGCTGTAAAACCATAATCTTGACAGTACGAACCTAGTTTGCTGTCAGTGTGAAATCTCTCCATTATTACTTGTCGTTATTGTTCTCCCTAGTAGCACAAGTTTATTTTTATTTTATTTATTAAATGTTTATGCTGTCCATCTCACCATTGAGCAACTCTGGGAGAATAATAAATGAAGAAGATCAATCAAGAAAAGTTTGGACAGCCATCTGTCCAGAATGGTATAGTGTCTCCTGCTTGAGCAAGGGATTGGACTAGAGATCTCCAAGGTCTCTGCCAAACCTGTTATTCTATGTTCTATCAGGAAATAGAAAATGGGAAACTTTCTCCGAGATTCCAGGAACTCTGAGGTTGCTGCTGGTGAAGAATAATATAATAGGCCAGGTTGAACAAATCATAACCCTATTTATATGATGCTCAGATTAATTTGTATAAGAAACTTCTATCTTAAACCTACTCTTTCCAGTTTTGAAAACAGTCTGTCAGGAATCTTAGTATCTAAGGGATCAGTGCAGCCAAAGAATAGACAGACAGGTTATAGATATGTCGTCTTCTTCCCTCCCCAGCCTTTTCCCCCATTATATTCTTGTACCAGTTGAGACTGCTTAGTAATCTGTTCGGAATGGGACAACTCACCACAGCCAACAGACGTGGCCAACTTGCCACAACCAACTTTCCACGGCCAACTCACTTCACCACAATCAACTCACTGTGGAACAACTCACCATAGTGCAATTCAACAATTCAGTTTAATTATTTAAAATAATAAAAAAACATTATTTTGATTTTTGTCATTCACATTTCATTTTGTCCTTCCTTTGGCATCTTATCTTTAATAATTCTTTCCACCATTTCTTCAATATTAGAGTAACTCTTGTCCCACAGCAAGTTGTCCCACAGTAAATTGACCATGGTGAGTTATCCCATGGCAAGTTGGCTGCAGGGAACTGGCTGTGGTGAGTTGTCCTAGACCTCAATATGTTGGACACTCAGGAAGATGATTTCTAGTATTTTTCCCAATCTGCTAGCCAAAAGTGAACAAAATGATCACATTGATGTTGCTAAGGTCTCCTATTCTTGGATTCTTGGAAACAATAATATACAGTACATGCTGAAACTGTTTTGTTAGATATGATCAGGACTCCAGGACAGTCATAAAAACCTTGTTATTTTCCAATTAGCTACTGACCTAGCACACATGGCAGACACACTCTGAAACGGTAGGTCTTCCTCTACTAAGCTGAAGGATAATGGGCTGAAGTTGAAGATTTTACATCTATCTACTTGTCACGGTCAAATCGCTTCCTGCTGAGCTTTAGACCTGCAGCTGTCATTTTATGTCTCAGAGGATAGGAGATCCATTAGAAGCAATCCATGCTAAGAAGCTAATGGATGCCAATGATTTCCAAAGAGCTCTGGGAGATTTTCCAGCCATTGTAATGGGTGCTCTTATAAAAGTTATCATTATGGTCACTCCTTGGCATTGTCTCCCACTATGTACCATCTCTTGTTCATTTCCTTAGTTACTCCTGATGGGGCAATGAAGCAAATTTTGACCTGACTGAAAATCCAGATAGAGGAAAATTTCTCGTAAATCTGATTGAATTAGGGTTTGTTATCAAATCTCCTCTGTGGTCCTGATGGAGGACAAACATATTTTTTCTCCTTCGCAACTTTTTTCTCTAGTTTCATCCTGCAAAGCTTTTCCAAGAAGATCATCCTCAGGTCTGACTCACCACAAGTTTACTTGGAATCCTTGATTACTGTACTGTGATTAGTTGCCCAAACAGTGAGATAAAATCTACACAAAAAACTTGCTTTGCTAATATTGGTTTTTTATAATCTCTCCACTTGGTGAAATATAGTGAAACGATCTTGAGAATTATAATTGCTTCTCACATTCATTTTACACACTTACTTTTCTTCTGGGCTGGTAGATATTTATCTTAGGGGAAGACTACAAAAATTGGTATGCATTTTATGAATAACATTGTATTCTTATGCACAGATTTCAGTACAAACATTCTGATACAAATCATAGCATAAAATATTTAAGATTTAAGATGACACTGCTTTGTAAAAATTAATGTGCAGAAGGATATGTTTCAAGCTTGATCTTAATTTGGCAGCTGTAGTTTGACAGGGAACTATCCAGAATTTGGTATATGGTGGGCAGCTATATAAATGTTTTAAATAAATACGTAAATAAATAGTTTGCTTCCAAAAGCATTTTAGGGGAAATGTGTAACCATACTACTAATATTTACTACTAACCCTCATTATTTTTTGCTAGGCTTTCCAAAGAAATTAAAGCTCAAGCTAAAAAAAGAAAATTATTATCTATCATGTATTTTTATAACTTCCATGCCAAACAGCCATAAAAGTTAAAATATAGAAGATGCATCAGATGAAGTAGACTTTTCCCTTTGCTATTATTTATTTAAGCTAAACAAACCTAAATAAAGTCTGTGGGTGCTGTATTTTATAACAGTTGGCAGAATAAATGGAACAGCAGTGAGATCATATCTTTAAAAAAAAAAAAACTGAAGTGGTATCCTGGCTAAGTGATTCAGCTTGAACACAGATAAACTCAAAGATTAAAAATGAAGAGCTGGAGCATCTGTCCTTAATATCCCTGAACATGGATTTTGTTTTTTATGTGCATTCAGCCTGTGTGACCATTGACCATTCTACAGGCTCAAACATTAACCCCAAATTACTAGCATTTATGTTGATTTCTAAGGCAAACTAAAATAGTCAGGGTATATTTGGCTAGCACTGTTTACAAAAGATTTGATGCCATAAGAAGATCAGGCCTCTCTTCACCAACTGCAAGAATGAAATTCTGAGCAAATTAAATTAAACTTAAATTTAATAAACAAACAAATAAACATTGTTGCTCGTGCGAAGTCCAAGCCCCAATAGCAAGCCATGTAGGTCCCAAGGTTTAGCAGTCTGATGGATCAGGAAATCTTTTAAGTAGTACTAACTTACCACAAGAGCAGTTAAACATAAAAATGAAGTTCCTAGTAGCTATATTATTCTATTTTTTCTTCTCAAATTCCCTTTAATTCCTTCAAAATAAAACAGAAAGTAGACAATGAAGAATGGTGGTGGACTCATCTTTTTAACATTGAAGGACAATACAAACTAAACATATTTATTTGTTTATTTATTACATTTATATTCTGCCTTTTCTTCACGCACTTAGCAGCATTTACCCTACCTGGGTTGATTTTGAACAGCTAAGCAAGGATCTGGTTAGGAATGGGAGAGAAGACCACCAGATATAATAAACAAACAAACAAACAAAAAAACAAACCTGTCCAAAATCTCCCAGAGACAATATTTGAATGATATGACAAACCAGAATTCACTAGAACTATGGCTTAGCTGTACACAAACTGGATACTAGTCCATGTGCCTCCATTCCATCAACAGATATATATAAATCCATCTGTGATTTGCCTAGTGTAAGTATCAAACCAGGAACTCTGGCTTGTGGATCATTTAAACTAGAGAGTTGGCTTGTTCAAACTTAAAATTAAGCCACTGTTTGTTCTGGAAATATTTGGTTAAATAGCATACAAAATAAGCCACAGGTGGAGCATAATTAAAATACAGAATTCTCTAGAGTTTAGTGTAGTGTCACTTGAGTATCTGCTGCATATAGCACTGTTTTATGGCATTTACTGATTAGCCTCAGACAACCACTGAAATTTTATCTCAAATTTTCTTACATTTTTCTTGCATAATGCAATTTTTATGAAGCAGTTCAAAGGTCTAGTTTGCAGTGATAGGGAGGCTGAATCTGTATGCCTTCCTATTATTAAAATACGAATCCTCCTCTCCTCCAGTTGTGTGTGAAATTTATTTATCTGTGGCGAAATCAATCAGTTCTGTCCATCTGAGTGGTTCACATCTGTGATGGTAGCCTCTTTCTATAAGTAAGATACAGTAGATTCCATAATCCATGTGAAATAATTGTGGCCCAAATGAGTCCTTTGTATTCTGCTTTCATGGAGATTGCTTAAAACAAGGCACACATGTTGCAGCAGTAACACTACCCACAGTGAGAAAAAAAACTTTCCTGTTGTGTCTTAAATCAATCATTCTTGCATATTTGAAACAGCGAGAGAAAAAGGCTAAGAAACCACAAGTGTTTTCTTTCTCAAGAAAGGGATTACATACGTATCTTTTTGCACAATCAAGACTGGGGAGCAGGGTTTCTTCCTTCTTGCCACCACTGAGTAATATTTAATCAATAGGTTTCCCTTCTATTGTTTGAAAGAGTTGGACCTGTTTGCTGCCTACCTATCTTGTATCTCCTGTAATGTGTTAAACACTTTGATGAATAAGGTAGAAACATGAGAACAATATATAAGTGTTCTTGATTTACAAGAAGTACAGTGAGTTTGATGCAGCCTGTAAGGAAAACAGTGAACTTTAGCATACACATAGTTTCTGATTAATGCATGGGTCCTCTACTGAATGTAGGATTCTCGGAGTGGAGTATAGGTATTTTATGTATATTGTGTCTGCTTTCACAGGATTTCTACAAAATGTGGGTGGCCAATTGGTAGAACTGTCTAATCCTATTCTATACACAAAATGTATGTGGATATGATGTAAGTGAGTCAGCATGGGCCAAAGAACAATGTATTGGGCTGGATGTGTGAAACCACAGATTCAAATTTCAACCGCACCAAATTTCAACAGCTAACTGGGTGGCCATTTGGGAACCACTCCTCCTACTTTGCTTTATGTTATTGAGACAACTGGTGAAAGCATATTTAGAAAAAGGAATGAGGGAGTGGCTATGAAGGTAAGGCAGGCTGGCTTATGATAGCACTGCAGAAGCAGCAAACTAAAGGAGCTGATTGAGAAAGGAGAGAGTGCAACTGTTCAAAATAAATTATGCTGTCACTTGTAAGGAGTTGACATCCAGCTATTATTATGGAGTTTGCATATCCATAATTATTGGAAGTCCACAGATAATGCAATTTATTAGCAATGGATGGAAACTAATCAAGGAGAGAAGCAACCTAGAACTAAGGAGAAATTTCCTGACAGTTAGAACAATTAGTGGAACAACTTGCCTCCAGAAGTTGTGAATGCTCCAACACTGGAAGTTTTTAAGAAGAGTTTGGACAACCATTTGTCTGAAATGGTATAGGGTTTCCTGTCTGAGCAAGGGGTTGGACTAGAAGACTTCCTAGGTCCCTTCCAACTCTGTTATTGTATTCTGTTCTATTAATTTTTAAATAAATTGGGTTATTATTGTCTCTGCAGCTTTTTCCAACACACACACACACTATTATTGTTGTCGTCATCATCTTCATCATCATCAAATTTATTTGCTGCCTATCCCGCCATGGGGCTACTCTAGGTGGCTCACAACCATATAAAATGAAGAAATAAAAAGGAAGTGTAACCAAAGTGAAAGTGAAATAGTAGAGCAATAAAATAAACAAGGAAAAAGAAAACAAAGAAAATACATCAATATGATTAATAAAGAAGATGGGTGAGTGGAGAGTGGAGTCTGCTTTCAATCTAGCAGCCATTTTAAGAGTTGAAGTCCCCCATTGGGTCCCCAGGCCAATTTACAGAGGAAGGACTTTATGTTCTTATGGAAGTATAGGAGGTGGGGGACAGATCTTACCCAGGAGGACAGGATGTTCCAAAGGGTGGGAGCTACGGCACAGAAGGCTTTGCTTCTGGATCCCAACAATTGGAGTGTTTTGAGCAACGGGATCTGTAAAAGGCTGTCTCTGCCAGCCCAAGTAGGAAGGGCTAGTCTTTGTGGGACAATACATATAATTATGTATGAACTCTGAGCTAGTGAGCTCTTAAACAATGACCAAATCCATTTTTCAAAATAAACCTTTTCTCTGACACATTTATGTAAATGCCTTATATTTAATGCAAACAAATACAATTACAGTTCCAAGGAAGTCAGTGTGAATAACGCTGAAGGGAGAAATTGATAATGAAAATGTTTATGGCATGCACTTCTATCTCTGAAAGGCATCTTTCACCAGCTATTAGTAGCCAAAACCTTTTTTTACATGGGTGAAGAGAGTTCACACATTGTGTGGTGCTTTTTAAAATGACACAGAGGTGTACACCTGCGGGAAAAGCCAGAATCCAAAAGGCACTTTCCAAGCCAATGATGTACAGAAGCTATTTTCATTTTTCTTTCTTTAAAACAAAACATATGTCCAAGATCAGACATGGCATGTGTATTACAAATATATGTTTTTCAAGACACAGCACTTAATTTTCCCTTGGGAAAACAGACCTTGGATAGCAATGGATAAGTGTATCTTTCATTAAACTATCAGCAAGAGTTTAAGTGTATATTTAATGCACAGTGCAAATGAGGGATTAAAGAGTATCGATTATGATAGATGATTGCTAATTGTTAGTGAATCTGTAATTACAGGAGAAACTTCATTCCATGTTGGTGTTAACATCCTGCAAAAGCTATCCAGCAGTTTTTTCAATACCTGTTATTTTACCTTTCTAATGCAACTCTAGGGACACTATCTCAACAGCCTTAGGGGTCTTCAGATTTCCCCCTCTGAGGATGGAGTCAGGTCTGTATCTTCACAGGGAGGAAAGTTGATACCAAATCCTTTTTCTATCACTCCCCCCCCATCAGCCTCCACAGCTGTTTCTTTCCAAAACGGAGAAATTTTGAACCTCCTAGTAAAAAACAAAAGACACTAAAGGACTTTTTGACTATAAAATCCACACTTTTCCAGCTCTTTGTCTTATCCCCAATTTGGGGGAAAATATAGGACAACATTTGCAGTTCAAACAAAATGTCAAGAAGGAAGGAAGGGTTGAGAACCAAAAGCAAAGCCAGAATCACAACTCCTTCATGTCTATTCAGAGATGAACAATATTTCAAAGTACTGAAAGTTATAGTTGCACAACTGAGGGGTTAGAGTTGATTTTTTTTATATCCCAAATATATCAGCCACAACAGAGGCCGAATAAAGTTTAATTATCATGGGAGTGTAAACCAAACCAAAATATTGAATATTGGCTTAATAACAACAACAATATATATATATATATATATATATATATATATATATATATATATATATATATATATATATATATATATATATATATATATATATATATATATTTGTTTTCTCAGGTTTTCGCGGGTGTTTGTATGTAGGTCTTTGGTTATTCGGGTCTTCTCCCACGTAAAATTGGAAGTGTCTTGGCGACGTTTCGACGAAGTCTCATTCGTCATCTTCAGGCTGGTGTTCTCGGCTTCGTGCTTCCAGGAGCAATGTGAGATCGCAGCTGTCTCTTCCTTTTAACTGCTAGTGGGGGTGTGAGCTGATTGGGTGGGAACTTGGCTGTGTTCTGATTGGGTGGAGGTGTGTTCTGATTGGTTAGGGGCTTGGCTGTGCCAGACCGCAGCTGCATCATTAGCCACTTTAAACCCCTCCAATCCATACATGAAGCAGACTGACACCCACCATGAAGAGCTCGCACGGCCACAAACACGAAGCCAAACAACAACAACGCAGCTCACCAGCTCAAATCCCCCTGCAACTCAGACTAAGCTGAGCACAACCAAGCCCCCACCCAAACAGAACACACCCCCAGCCAATCAGAGCACAGCCAAGCCCCTAACCAATCAGAACACACCTCCACCCAATCAGAACACAGCCAAGTTCCCACCCAATCAGCTCACACCCCCACTAGCAGTTAAAAGGAAGAGACAGCTGCGATCTCACATTGCTCCTGGAAGCACGAAGCCGAGAACACCAGCCTGAAGATGACGAATGAGACTTCGTCGAAACGTCGCCAAGACACTTCCAATTTTACGTGGGAGAAGACCCGAATAACCAAAGACCTACATATATATATATATATATATATATATATATATATATATATATATGTAGGTCTTTGGTTATTCGGGTCTTCTCCCACGTAAAATTGGAAGTGTCTCGGCGACGTTTCGACGAAGTCTCATTCGTCATCTTCAGGCTGGTGTTCTCGGCTTCGTGCTTCCAGGAGCACGAAGCCGAGAACACCAGCCTGAAGATGACGAATGAGACTTCGTCGAAACGTCGCCGAGACACTTCCAATTTTACGTGGGAGAAGACCCGAATAACCAAAGACCTACATACAAACACCCGCGAAAACCTGAGAAAACATATATATATATATATATATATATATATATATATATATATATATATATATATATATATATATATTGTTGTTGTTATTAAGCCAATTACTGCAATAAGAGTTTAGCAAACACAGAATAAACCACATGCAGCCCTGGACTGGTAGTAATGCAGCCCCACAAGATCATAATTTTTAAACATTATGTGACTAATATACATTAACAATATTAAATATTTTATATGCAGTCCAAGACAATTCCTCTTCATTCAATGTGGCCCAAGCTAGTCAAAATGTTGGACACTCATGGTTTAGATGGTTGCGAAGATATTTGGTCCAGGAAGGCTTTATTACATTCTGACACCAAGGAGTAATCTGATGAAAACAATTGTATGTTACATTTGTAAAATATTTATTTAAAATGAATTAGACACCTTTTGCACATGGGAGTGGTACTGAACTAAGGTTCTGCTCCTTGTGTCTTCTTAACATTGTGGGGCTGGAATTGAAAAAACGACGTAAATGGTCTTTTGGGTTATTGTCTTCCTGGAGGAAATCTATCTATGTGGTCACTAAAAATCAACATTGACTTGATGACACATAATGAATCTTCCTCATCTATCATCTCCAAGATACCAAGCTAATGAAGATACCTGCATAGCAGAGCACTAACACAGGTTTATTTATTTATTTATTTATTTATTTATTATTCATATTTCTATGCCGCCCACTCTCCGAGGACTCTGGGCGGCTTAGACCAAAGACAGTATACTAAATAGCATATTGCCCCCAACAATCTGGGTCCTCATTTTACCCACCTCGGAAGGATGGAAGGCTGAATCAACCTTAAGCCGGTGAGATTTGATAGCGATCAGCTGAAGTAGCTGCAGTACTGCACTCTAATCACTGCGCCACCTCGGCTCTAATTAAAGCAAGAGCAAAACTATTGTGAAGACATTCATACATCTTCTTACTTTGGCTCAAATAATGCTTTCATTAACAGCTCATTGATGTACCTTACTCTTCATCTTCATCCCCAGAGCATAACTATAATCAGAGAACTTTGGTATTTAATAATGCAATATGCAATGATGTTTTTCATCTTCTTCCATCAAAATCCTTGCTTTATTCATAATTTGAATCACTTCAGCAGCAATTATAATGATGGTATGTCAAAGACTAGGAACTGCCAGGTTTCTTTTGATGCTTAGAGCTGCTATGAGCACACCCTCTCCTCTCCAGTCAATTCTTCCAGTTTCCTTCCATGACTGTTTTGATTTATGGGATTATGCTAACATGACCTCAGGGAAAGGAGCACCTGAATCAAGATATCTTGAGCAACCTTAGGCCAGAGGTTCTGTACAGTGATCTATTAAGACCATATGGAAATAACCCAAAAGACAGACTTCTTTATGGGGTGCTCTAAATTCCTACATGCAGTGGTGGGATTCAGCCAGTTCGCACCTATTCGGGAGAACCGGTTGTTAATTTTCTAAGCAGTTTGGAGAATGGGTTGTTTGAAGAAATCTCCTTTTGTTTTTCCACTTTACAGGGCTAATTCTGTAAGGAAGGCAGGAAGGAAACATTCTGGTGTTGTCTCTAGCCTAATCTTTATTGTCCTGCTTACAGAAACTGCCTCTGGTTAACCCTTATTACATTGTAACAGCTAAAGCAAAGTACCCATCGACGTGAATGACGTTGAGTTGGCCATGCCCACATGGTCACATGACCACCGAGCCATGCCTACCCAGCTGGTCATTAGGGCAGAGAACTGGTTAAATTACTTGAATCCCACCACTGCCAAATGGGTTTGATGGATAGGTTACTTTAAAGATGTCCTGGGCTACCATGTTTTCTAGCACCCATCTTGATGCTGCTCTATTGAGGGCCATTCTAAGTAATAAATCAGGACCTTTGTAGAGAGCTGCAAAAATGGCTAAAACTATAGTTTTCACAATTTACCACACTTTGTCTCGTGTCTCGTCCCTCAATTTACGTTAGAGAGATGGAGTAATGGATGTTTTCCTATTTTCTGGAAAACCCAATAGCTGCATCTTAATATTCTCTGTCAGCAATAATACAATGCACACACAAAGAGAGCTTTTATAAATGTATTTTGTGATAATACCTATATTTCTCGTAACTGTTGTAGTAAGCTTTGCTGTATGAAGAAACTGGGAATATGAACTTTTCAACTTCCAGAGAAGAGCAATCCAAGACTACAACTGGTTTCAACTGGTTTTGAGGAAAGTAAACTAAGCAAACTAAGCATGGTCATGATGTGTACATCATCAAATAGGTATGAAATCTGATGGCATAATTGGTGTGTCAATACCAAGTTAGATAAACAAAGAAGTCTGCTAGCTGAGTCTTTTGTCTTTAATCCTTCATTTTGTAAAAGGTTGTTGCACCCCTGGCATCAAGTAAAGGAACCCTGCAGCCAATTTTCTCTGGTTGTGTTTTATTGGAATCAAAAGAAATCCCAAAATACCCATTGCTGCCCTTATTATAGACAGGCTATAGAGACTTAGATAAAGAAATGATGCTGGCATCTTTTTGTGCTGTGTTAAGCATTTTAAACTGGCTGTCTGGATGTGCTCTGTGTAAGCTTCCTTATATCTAATCATCCCTTCAGTGGTTAAAAGTAGGGAGCAGATGACACAGGATCTAAAGGTTCCCTTCGCACACACTGTATGTGCTAGTCGTTTCCGGCTCTAGGGGGCAGTGCTCATCTCCGTTTCAAAGCCGAAGAGCCAGCACTGTCCGAAGATGTCTCCATGGTCATGTGGCCAGCATGACTAAATGCCAAAGGCGCACAGAACGCTGTTACCTTCCCACCAAAGGTAGTTCCTATTTGTCTACTTGCATTTTTTACGTGCTTTCGAACTGCTAGGTTGGCAGAAGCTGGGACAAGTAACGGGAGCTCACCCCATTACACAATACTAGGGATTCAAACCGCTGAACTGCCGACCTTTCGATTGACAAGCTCAGTGTCTTAGCCACTGAGCCACCGGGTCCCTCACACAGGATCTAAACCCAGATTTTATGAAAACCACCTACCCATTCATAATATCTGAATTAAGACTAGATCTAATTATAGGCAGTCCTCAATGTACAACCACAATTGAACCAACATTTATGTTGCTAAGTGAGACAGTTCTTAAGTGAGTTTGTTATTACCTTTCTTGCCACATTTGTTAAGTGAATCACTGCAGTTGTTAAGTTAGTAACATGGTTGTTAAGTGAATCTGGCTTCTTCAATGACTTTGCTTGTCAGAAGATCCAAAGGAGGAATCACATGATTCTGGGACACTGCTACTGTCATAAATATGAATCAGTTGCCAAGTGTCTGAATTTTGATCACATGACTGTGGGCATGCTGCAATGATCATAAGTGTGAAAAACAGTCATAAGTCACTTTTTTCAGTGCCAGTGTACCTTTGAATAGTCACTAAATAAACTGTTGCAAGTCAAGGATTAGATGTATACTAAATCTGGTTTTTCTTATGCATCAACATATTTCATAGTTATTTTAAAATCATCTAGATTGATTCCCATCTTCACATATGCATAGAAAATAACAGATTTAGCAGAACCTATCGCCAGAGAGGGATAATTTTCTATCACATGAGGAAATCATTGAATAATTAGATTACACTCTAATTATTAGCTAATATGATATAATTTTATTTCTATTCATTTTCCCTCTTGTGTAGCATGTCAATGTCTGGTTTGCAAACAGATTAACTGCAAGTATCTTTCTTATTCATCACCTGAGCCCATAGGATAATTGGAAGGATAAACACCTCAAATTTCCTTTCTCGGAAATCCTGGGTTTTCACCCCTGATTCCACTTCCTGCTTTAAGTTAGCAACTGAATTGTTCCTGCTGCCTCTACCTATCTTCCTCACCTGGTGTCTTCCCCATCTCCCCAAGTGAATACTACTACTACTACTACTACTACTACTACTACTACTACTACTACTATTACTACTGCTACTACTACTACTACTACTACTACTACTAATAATAATAATAATAATAATAATAATAATAATAATAATAATAATAATTTTATTTATATACCACCCTCCTCCCGAAGGACTCGGGGCAGTGTACAGCCAAAATTAAAACATAAGCGAGGGGGCAATTAAAACATAATGATGAAAACAAAACAAAAGTCTATAAAACAATGTTCTGGTCACGTAGCTTAGAGGCTTGTGACTAGAGGGTTCAGCCCTTCCTTCTCAAAAAGACAAAATCAATATTTAGTAAATAAAACATATTCAGTATATAGTGGTTAAGGCATCAAGCTAGAAACTAGTAGACCATGAGTTCTTGTCCTTTCTTAGGCACAAAGCCAGCTTGGGCCAGTCACTGTATCACAGCCTTTCAAAGGAAGAAATGGCAAATCACTTCCAAAAAATATTGCCAAGAAAATTTGCAAGGAGAAGGATAAATATACATACTCACATACACACACAAACTTGTACCTCCAAAATAATTCCTTCTGCAATATACATCTTAATCTTTTAGATTTTACAATACTATATAAAGATAATTCTATAGAAGTTTATTTCTAATTGAAATAAAAACATGAGATCTGTCTCTTTGATCCAGCTCTAATAATTTCCTGCAATATCTTGACCTAAATCTTTTTTCCATTTATACTTATTAAAATATTATCACTGGCTTTGTTCTATTAATATTTTCCGGATGTGCCATATTTATTACTAATGAATTAAAACAGTGTCTAGTCTAAAAATATTAAAAATAAAGTAATATTAGTACAGAAAGGACATTTTAATTATTTCATGCTTCTTCTTATACCCAAATATTGCACAACATTTTTATATCCTATAGTTCCATGTCATAAAATAATCATTAAATATCAGCCAACAGATGGTCCCATTAATCTTTTGACCTAAATAAATTATTTTTGTGACTAAACCTAGGGATTTACTAGGATATGAACAGATTAATGAAGATGGTGATATTCCAGAAAAAAACTCCAAACTATTTATGTTGGACTCTATAAGGTAGAAAATTATGTATATCAGGGTACCATGCCACAAATGTTTTCTTGCTATTAGTAGAGAACAGTGAAGTTGCCAATATTGGATTGTATTTGAGATCTATGTCACACTATCACACTGAATTAAGAATAGTTCAAAGTGTTTTAAATAAATTATCATAATACAAGTAGTCCTCGACTTAGGACCACAATTGAGCCCAAAATTTCTGTTGCTACTTGAGACATTTGTTAAGTTAATTTTGCCCCATTTTATGTTCTTTCCTGCCACAATTGTTAAGCAAATCACTGCAGCTATTAAGTTAGTAACACAATTGTTAAATGAATCCGGTTTTCCAATTAATTGACTTTGCTTATCAGGAGGTCACAAAAGGGGATCACATGTCACCAGGACATTCATATATGAACCAGATGCCAAGCACCTGAATTTTGCTCACGTGGCAAAATTGTGGGGATGTTGCAACAATTGTGTGAAAAACAGTCATAAGTTACTTTTTTCAGTGCCATTGTAATTTCGAAAGGTCACTAAATGAACTGTTGTAAGTTGAGGACTACCTGTAATTGGAAGTATACTTCTGATGCATAACTTGCCCTCTTTGGTTTGTGCACATTTTATTTCTTCAACCTGATATTTTCTCCATATACTGAATTCTTAGATATGTCAATATGCTGAAGTACTGTGTGCTTCTATTTACATGCAAGTGTTTTCAACTGATTCTGACACTTGTGGTATTTCAGCAGCCATGTAACACCTATAAGGATATCGGATCATACTAGAAAGGATGAACAGGGCAGTTCCCACAATAACAGTCCCACTTGCATATGAATTAAAATCCAGGGCCTCAGGCAATTACAAGTATATATGATTCACTTGTAATTGCCTTACAAGGATATATGAGTCACTCTTCCCTACCAATTCACTTATGCATTTATATCTATATAATATCATTGAAAAAAATGTTTTATAGGCTTCCCAATATAGATGGTGACATAATTCCACTAGCTTTTAGCACTGGATTTTGTTTCTAGTTGGTAGATCTTGGAGTCACACAGTTCAGAAATGATATAAGTATGTAACAAAGAAGGAAGAACAGTTTCTGGTCATATTTTTGCAAAAACTGCAATATTAGAGCAATAACGTAATCTTAATGCTGTATTAAAAAAAAAGTCTTGCACTAAAATCCTTCCTAGTATCAGCTGTGTTCCAAAAGGACTGGTGGTAATTAGCAAAAACTGTAAAATGTCTTGTTTTCCTAAATCTTAGGAGGTTGAATAACTGCTGTACTTCTTAAGAATTTTCCTTCTGCTGATATCAGTATGAATCTAATGGTTCTCCCATTTTAAGCAATGTAATTTGCTTCATGCATTCAGTTATTTCTTTGAGGTATTGCTGAATTAAATTCCAGTATTAGAATTTATGTCAGTAAAGATACAAGGATTTATTTATTTTGATTTATCTGAGTTTTTTTGTATTTAGGCCCGCAAGTCTAAACATATTCTTTAGGCCTAAAGGCTAAATCAGAAGATATATAAAATGAAACATTTCCTTTTAATACTTGGTGCTGTAATAACCACTGCTTATGGGATCAGGAAAGATTAATTGTACCTACCACTTATTTATCTAAAAAAAAAATCTCTCCTTCAAACAATGGAGTTATGAAGATATGAGAATTGATCATGGATGCCTACTGACCACACTTATTATTAACTAGTGTAATGAGTCATCAATCACCAATGCAAGACCGAAATGGCTGCAAATGTACATAGGGCAATATTCTACATGATCTTTCTGATAACAGTTCTAGAAAAAACCATCATGGAAATTACCCTGATGCAAACATCCAAAGGGAAACTTTGAGGTATCCAAATTCTCACGAATAATTGCAATGTCAATTGTTTAAAAAAAACAAAAACCAAAGTTTTCAGCATAGAATTCTAGAAACAAAAGAAACATACCAGTCGTCCTTGCATATCAGTGGTGGGTTGCTCCCGGTTTTGTTCAGTTCTTGTGAATTGATAGTAAAAGCTGTGGGAGGCTCCGCCCACCTGCCCAGATGTCATAATGGACAATCTGCGCATGCGCAGAAGCTTCTGCGCGTGCTCCCATTGCGAACCAGTAGTAAAGGTAAGTAGAACCCACCCCTGTTGCATATGTATACCAATAAGACATAATTATTTTGCCCATTGGGACACTTGTCCTGTCCAAAATGTTGAATGCAGTTCACACCTATCAAAACTAGTTTATTACTTACCATATTCTCTAACCCATATTTCATGAAGTAAACTGATTACTAGTCAGTTTCTGAGTATAATTTAAGTGCTGTTCATCATCCATAATGACTCAAGTCCTGGTTACCTGCAGAACTACATGTCTCCAATTGTATCTTCTTGTCCTAAGTAAAAGTACATTTGAGAAAGCAAAAGTATCTTAGCATGAGTGAATCCCTTTTCTATGTACCCTAGGGTTGGGTTCATAAAGTATGATAAGGCATAAGATGAATATATTTGGTTTAGCTAAACATAGTGTATGACTCCACAAACTGTATAGCTTAGTGTGATGCATGAATTTGATTTATTTGGAGTCATGGACTGCAAGTTCTTAAAACCAAGCCTGTCTTGTTTTGAAAAGTCAGGCAGAAATCTTGATATGGATTTAGCTGAGTTACTGTAACTCAGTTTAGACTTTCCACTTAAATTGGTGTGATTGAGAATACAGGCCAAGCACATTTCTCATTTAGTTTAAGATCACAGCCAAGACAAAAGGAAGCCATTTTTCACTAGTTAACTGTTCCCCATAGAAACTTTCCAACTGTAACACTGGCCAATTCTCACAAGGACCAACAGCTTCAAAAAGGGGGTTGCAAGATTGCAGGCTCAGTGTAGAGATTTTCATTAAGACTTCCATTTGCCAGTATGGAATTTCAAGGTGTACTAATTAAATAGAATGAGTGAAAAAGGTTACATTAATGTGGTGTGCCAGGAGATAGAGTTTTCAGATAGAGTTGCTGGAAGGAAGCAGTCCTGAAAGAAACACCTGGCTTGGACTCTCAGCAGTGCATTAGTTAGAAACAGGAGAGAAAAACAATCCCACCACTAATGAGTCCCAGATGAAAAGTCTGTTTAACTAAAGCGAGGCCTTTAAAAAGAATACTGAATATTCTGATTGATGAGAAAATTGTTTGGCATTCCTAATTGTTCCTTACATTAAACTCTAGAGTTTATTTTTCTCAGTTAAAGCATTTGGAGAGCCAACTACTGAAAACACATGTAATAAATTATGATGGAAACAAAAGAGAAAAAATTCCAAGCATGTATATATGGAAGATAAATCTTGCATCATATTTGGTGTTGGCTGAGTGTTTATGAGATATCACTGTGGAATGGGACTCAGGTTTAACTTGAAGAGGTTTATTAAACACGGATGGAGAGAGTTTAGCAGCAGCCAAAAAAGCTAATGCAATCCTTGCTTGTATAAACAGAAACATAGAATCAAAATCACGTGAAGTATTAATATTTAATACTAGAAAGAGAAGGCTAGAGAGAAGTTCCCTGAAGTTGGATTCCAGGATGAGTCTGAAAGCTCAGAAGACAAAACCTCTGGTCCCAATGACTGACCCAGATTGGATCCTGCAGTATTAATACCACTTTATAAAACTTAGTAAGAATACACCTGGAATACTGCATCCAGGTTTGGTCACCACATTACACCACATTACAAAAAAATATTGAGATTTTGGAAAAAGTGCAAAGAAGAGCAAGAGCAAAGAAGATGGTTAAGGGCCTGGAGACAAAAACATATGAAGAACGGTTGCAGGAACTGGGTATGGCTAGTCTAGAGAAAAGAAGGACTAGTGGGGGACATGATATGTCCAGTATTCCAGTATTTCAGGGTCTGCCACAAAAAATAGGGAGTCAACTTATTTTCCAAAGCACCAGAAGACAAGACAAGAAATAATAGATGGAAATTAATCAAGGAGAGAAGCAACCTGGAGTTAAGGAGAAACTTCCTGACAGTGAGAACAATTAACCAGTGGAACAGCTTGCCTTCAGAAGTTGTGGCTGCTTGATCAAGGGATAGAACTAAAAGACCTCAAAGGTACCATCCAGTTCTATTTGATTGATTGATTGATTGATTGATTGATTGATTGATTGAGTTTTCATAACATCACCTTTGGAGAGAAACTGAACTTCATGTATCCTTTTTAGCCACACTACCCGTACTGTATTTTTTACTAAAAAGCATGTACCCACATTTGATGTGTGTGCTTTTCAGTGAAGAATGGTAATCATACCAAGAATATTTGCATATAATAGGAGCCTAGGTCTGAACCCCAAACTAAAATTAATGGTTTTATCATACAGCTTAAGGATCCCAAGCCAATAATTAGATTTGATTTCAGGAGAATACTTTATTGTTCAGGTAAAGTCACGAAGCCAATAGTCATTGTCCATATTAAGGAGCATTCAAATAGTACTGGCCAACTATTTTGGGAGACATGCACACAAATTCTGGCTTTGCATGACACAATTAATATTTTTCCTCCATTGCCTCTTAACCTTCATATTCCTTCAAACACTTATTTTTATCCTGACTGACATAAATTGCTTTATTCATTGTAATGTTTGTAATCAATCCATATTACATCTACTCAGATTCTAAAATGTTCTGAATCTTAACCAAACCAGGATCCAGCTTAACCCAAGATATTCCAGAGTATTCTTCTCTACCAGCTATCCTGAGATCTTCTATTGCTGATACACAATTGCAGAAATCAACAGCTGTCTGGATGAATGGAAACTAATCAAGGGGAGAAACAACCTAGAACTAAAGAGAAATTTCCTGACTCTGAAATGGCTTGCCTCCAGAAGTTGTGGGTGCTCCAACACTGGAAGTATTTAAGAAGAAATTGGATGGCCATTTGTCTGAAATGGTATAAGGTTTCCTGCTTGAGCAGGGAGTTGGACTAGAAGTATAATGTTATCAAAAGTAATAATATTGATTAGAAAGAGAGAACACTCTGTTCTATACATTCCAGCTGCATCAGATATTTCTTATATAGTATTAATTGGTTAATACCAATTAATACTATATAAGATGGGAATATTTTTATTAGCAATTCTATTAAATTTGTATAACAAATTTATACAAGCTTTTTTACAGTAATTTCTCTAACTATGATGAAGCTTTCTTCAGAGAGCCAGAAGCAAGGCAAAGCAGCTAGTTTCAATTCATATCTATCTTATCACACAAAATCTGTATTTGGGACAGGGAGGTAGGTAATTCCTGTAGGGTATTCATGGCAAACAAAATGCTTGTTAGAGGAAAAAGTATTGCCTATTCAATCAACATTTGTTATCTGTATGTAATTTTCTGCATATACTATTAAATTATTTGTATGTAGTGCAATCCTACATACATTTATCAAGAATAAAGGGTTTTTTTGCTAATTGGATTGGTATTAGGAGATGTAGACCAACATATCAAAATATGATAGATTGAGTGAGAGAGCCATTTTTTCCCCTATACAATCAACTGCCTAGACAAGTAGCTATAGTTTTTTTAGCAAGATTTTCAGAAGTGGTTTGCTATTGCCTCCTTCCAAGGGCTGAGAATGACTAGCTCAAGTTCAGCCAGATGCTTTTGTGCCCAAGGCAAAACAAGAACTCACAATCTCCTGATGTCTTAATCACTACACCAAACTGGGTCTCTAAGGTAAACATATGCTAGAATAAAAACACAATTTGGAAGACTACAGTTGCAGCATAGGGACTGTTTTAGCATTCAAAGTATCAGAGTGGTGTGGAGCCCATAAAATGGTTGAACTGTTCTTGAGTGTCTGTGCTCTCTAGATACTGTATGGCTTTTAATGATTTGTTTTCATTGTGTGTGTAGTTTGTATAGTTTGTATTGTTTTTCTTTTTTTTCTTTTCTTTTCTTTTTTTGGTACTGTTTATGTTTTAATTGTAAGCCATTCAGACTGATGAGTGTGAGACTGGGCAGCTATATAAATTGAATAAATAGAATAAACAATACAGTCTGGACATTCAATTATGTAAAAATGATAATAATTATTAACACATACAATCATTGCTATGACTTTCCAGAAGAAACTGTCTGCTTTCATCTCTGCTATGTCTGGTATGCTTTAGAAGAGAAAGTGCTTGGCTAGATATTTCCAGGCTAAGACCTAGAAATGAGAATGCATCCAGGATTTAATTTTGTATTCTTATTTTGGATTGATATGGCCACCCAATTCAAACATTGCAATCCTGGATGGTTTACATAGTTGATCATGACTCATATTTATATAT
Source organism: Pituophis catenifer annectens (assembly GCF_029215685.1). Classification (NCBI taxonomy): domain Eukaryota; kingdom Metazoa; phylum Chordata; class Lepidosauria; order Squamata; family Colubridae; genus Pituophis; species Pituophis catenifer. The sequence continues at coordinate 36,314,543 of NW_027256883.1, forward strand.
CTCACCAGGTGTGAATTCTACTTATTCAGGTTCCAGGTGGCTGAGGAAAATGCTAGGTTTTTTATCTAGTAGTGGGAAGATCAACGGGGGCGACTGCCACAGAAAGGGGATTTGTACAGCTGCTTCATATAAATGTTAAAAAGAAGCGGGCACAGGTAATGCCAAGGGACCCTGTGTAATAGTGTCTACAGTTGAACCACTTTATTCCACCAACACTGAGGGGAACCAGCCAAAGAAGAAGAAGGAGAACCATTGTAGTATATACCTTCCAGTCTCAAGACCCTGAGATGGTCCAGAAGGATAGCATGTCAATGATACCAAAGCCCACTAAGAAATCGAAGGACCAAGAAGGATGTACTCCTTCCCAGGCTAATTCATTGTCAAGTGCAATGAAGACTACCTCAGTATTGTATCCTGGTCTGAACCTAGACTGAAAGTAATCCAAATAATTGTTACTTAATCTTGATCATATTCTGGGACATTTTGTTTGCAAGGATTCTTACAGTCTTCATATTTTCAATCCCCCTGTTTTCATTTCTATGTGAAGCTGTTAAAACACATTAATTGAAATAGTAAGGTTGAATCTGATCACTATGCTGATAAGAACAATTATTTTCTTTTTTAAATACTCTGGAATTGCAGAATTGGATACAATAATAAAGCAGATGTTGGCTAACGAAGTAATGCATATCCAGACCAAAAAAGGTAAAAAGGCTGTTGTTGAACAGACAACTCAGTATAAAATGCAGCTATAGCTTATTGTCGACTACTAGAATTGCAAATTTAGATGTAAAGTATATATTTGTTGGTATAATTTATAGTGGTATCATGAAATAAAGTTTTTGATTATTAAAATTTGAGCCAATTTCAGCATTTCTATAATCATGAAAATAAGTTAATCTAACCAATGAACATAAAACATTAAGAAATCAGGGCCATTTCCAGACCAATAATGCTAAGAGCTATCAATCTATAGGCACTGTGAAGCTATAACATTTCCCCCTTCTTAATGGAAGATAGGGAGGAAGCAAGAAGAAGGCAAAGCAAATAACCTCATTAATTTATTCCTATTGCTGTCAGTAATTATTCATAAAACAGAAGAATGTAAATTATTGTAGCCCTAATGGAAGAATCAGTCATAATCTAAATAGGCTACATTGTTCAATAAAGTTGTTTGGCACTGTGAATTTAAAAGGGAATCCAAGAATATTTCATCTGTGAGATATGGAAACATTTATGATTCAATTCTTCTGAGATTCAGTTAATGTATTTCCATCTATATAAGTGTCTACAAATAACTATTCTGTTGGATCATTTCTCTTTGTAAATAACACACCATATTGGGAAATATTCATCACAGCTGGGTTAACCAAAGTGTGTGCTCTCACCTAATTACTTTTATCAAACGATTCCATAAGAATATCAATGTGGAAAAGTTATATTTTATATGACTATTTGCATCATTCTAGGGAAGGGTCCTTGAATCCAGTGTTCATGTGCTAATCCAGATACTATGATCCAAGCATAAATAGTTATGATCAGAAGATAGAAATGTAAGTAAAACTCAGACTATCAAAAATCCCATTTTGTCTAGCATTCTGTATCAGACAAACAGCCATTTAGGAAACTTGTAAACATGGACACAAAAGCAATGGTCTTCTTTCATGATTGTTCCCTAATAATGCTGCCTGTAATAATAAATGTGTATGCTACATATAATAATAAATAACCATCACTGTTAATAATGCCAGAGAGACTCAAATTCTATACCAGTTGTATAGGGAAATAATTATGATACTTTTTCAATAATGGTTAACATTTTCCTCTCTGTGTTACAACTCAGTATTGCATCTCAGACCAAACTGATGGGTTTGTTTTAACAAATATCCTCTAATGAAGGATTTTCAAACAAGAAGTCCATGTCTTGTATATACTCTTGGGCTGGTAAATAATTTTTGAATCACATCGCAGAGGTTATCAATAATAGGCTTAACTGAGGATCTTTTTATTCTGGAATTCTTTGATCCTACAATCAGTTAGAGATAGAATTACAATTGGAATTCCATTGGAAATGATGTTACATAGTGCCATTATAATTCTCAAAAACAGTCTTGAAGTGTGTCTAGAGAGGGCTATGATTAGTCATCATATGGGCCTGGGGCTTCATGCAGCCCTCAGTCTTTTCAGTCCTTACTTTTCATAAACAATAATTTTAAGTTTTTGGCAACAGCTATACATTGTATTTCTTCTACAGTAATTTGTAGAGGTGTTAGCAAAAAGAAATGTCAGAAATAAAAGGAAGCAGAGAAAGAGAGATATCCGCAAAATAAAATGGAATTTGAAAAGAGAAAAAAGTGTTCCAATATCTAAGTGGCTGACATAAAGAAGAGGGACTCAACTATTTTTCAAAGCACCTGAAGGCAGGACAAGAAGCAATGGATGAAACTAATCAAGGAGAGAACCAACCTAGAACTAAGGAGAAATTTCCTGACAGTGAGGACAATTAATCAGTGGAACGACTTGTCTTCAGAAGTTGTGGGTGCTCCAACACTGGAGGTTCTTAAAAAGAAATGAACAACCATTTCTCTGAAATGGTATAGGGCTGTGATGGCGAACCTATGGCATGCGTTTTCGCCCTCCCCAGGCTCCTTGAAAGGCTCTGGAGCCTGGGGAGAGCAAAAAACTGGCCTTCCGGTCCCACCAGAAGTTGCAAATGGGCCGTTTCCGGCCTCTGGGGATTCTCCAGAGGGGTTGGGAACGCCGCTTTCGCCATCCCCAGGCTCCTAGAAAGCCTCTAGAGCCTGGGGAGAGAAAAAAACAGGCCTACCGAGCCCACTGTGCCATCATATGTCAGGAGTAGGGGAAGCGCAGGGGGTCGTGTGTGCATGTGCGGGAGCAGGGCCCATAGAATTATGGGTGTGGGCGTGCACGTGACCCCCCCGCTCCCTCCACTTTTGGCATGCAATGGCAAAAAGGTTAGCCATCATTGATATAGGGTCTCCTGTTGAGCAGGGGATTAGATAAGAAAACCTCCAAGGTCCCTTCCAACTCTATTATTCTGATTGTGGCTTCACCTACTTAAGGTTTTGTTCAGCTTACTAACTGCCCTATAATTTTCAACAGAACAAATGCAGTCAATAATAGAAAAAAAGATAGTCCATTTTTGATGTTGATTGTTATGTGCAGAATAAGTCCACTTAGAGTATGCACCAGTCTTCAGTTAGTAACAAACTGTCCACTTAGTATAGTTTATGCAATTCCTGAATCTCTGAACCCATAACAATACCAAAATTGATCTTAAAATTAGTCCTGAACTACTTCTTTCCAAGCCATTAACTTTATTAAAGTTAATCCTTTAATTGTTCTCTCTTTATATCCAAAATAGCTATTTATTACTGCTATTGTTGTTGTTTCTTCTTGCAGCATTAACCGTATTTATGCTGATCTAATGAGATTATTTTTCTTTCTAGATATTCTTCGGAAAAGAAGAACTTGACCATTTACTTAACATTAGAGAAGCAAAGACTTTATATTGATAATTTGTTAGGGAACTGGGACCTAAGAGTAAGCTCTTAGATATAATAACTTTCATTCAAATTAAGAAAATATGGCAAAATGCCCCATTCTTAAGATCCTGTAATTGAATCAAATCTTGGAATTCAACAGATGACAAGTTCAAGAATGACCCTGTTTTACTAAAGCTGATTTGGAATGCATAAAGCCATTTGATTTTCAGTTTTCATGTGAACCATTTTAGGGCAGCAGGATTAATGAATGTATGAGAATGTGTCCTTGGATTACAATGCATTCCTACAGAATGAGAGTAAGAAATATGAGATATATTAAGAAAAAAAAACAAATGCAGCATTGTTAATTTCTTGCTATGTGGCTAAAATACTTGTAACCAAGTGTCCATAACATGATTTCAGTACTGGTTTATTTTCTCACATTTCTCCCATGTTTCCAGGTGCATTCATTGGAAATAGTTGTAAACAGTACATGATCTGCTGAGAAGCAAAAAGAAATATGAACTATCATAAAACTGTACTTAGTTTCCTATAAATGCTTCAAAAGCCTCTATTCTGGAACTAACAAGATAATGAATTTAAATTAACTCATATTATTAACATCAACAGAACTGATCTCTTTCTCTGAGGAACAATAGAAGCACTATACTATAATCTGTATTGGCACTACATTAATCTTAATTAATCTTATTAATTTATAGTCTTGTTTTTGTTTTGTTTTGTTTGTTTAAAGACAATCAAATTATGGAATTTTGTGATAAATTTAAGAAACTTCCTACTATTTTATTAGGCAGTTTATATAATACACATCTAATCATGTAATCAGACGATACGTTATGCAATTGTAAAATCTAAACACTAAAAGAAACTTGCACTTCTTCCAAACAGCTACTATCAGTATGTTTATATCTGTACTTTACATACATAAAAATTCCATGCACCCCCCAAAAAGCACCCACCCACAAAGAAAAAGAATCACTGAAGTTTTCTTCAAAGCAGTTGAATGCAAAACAATGCAGTTTGGGGAAGGAAGAACTGAAAATGAAATTCTGTGGGAAATCTGGATTAACTCTCCCTGAATCTACTGAGTAATTGAATTTAATTAACTAATTCAATGAATTCTTGGTAAGACTACCCTGGAGTGAATGATATCTGCTACCTTAAGCAACTCAACCACAAGTTGGTATTGAGTGGTGGGTGCATATGTGTATGTTTTGATTAATTATGTACTATCAAGTCAGTGCAAATTCTTAGCAACCACACATATATTTTTCCTCCAATCTGGTCTTTTAGAATGCACTCATTGTTGCTGTAACTGAGAGTATCCACCTTGCTGCTGGTCGTCCTCTTTCCTTCTGCCTTTTTCAGCATTAGAGCCTTTTCCAGTGCGTTATACCTTCACATAATGTGTCTGAACTAGATTAATTTGAGCCCAGGCCTTTGTGTGTGAACTTGAAATGCAGAACTCTTTGAATAAACAATAATTTGTTTGATGAGTTTGTTTTCTTGGCTGTCCACAATATTCTCAAAAGTCTTCTCCAACATCAAAAACATCAGTACTGTTTCTATTCTATTCATATTTCACAGAGTGTCACAGGGAATATCATTGCTTGCATGATTCTGATCTTCATGGCATCTGACTATATTTCCCAAGGCCTTTTTTGGTTGCTCTACTAACCATTAGCTGATGGCAGTGGTGGGATTCAAGTAATTTAACAACCGGTTCTCTGCCCTAATGATTTCTTCCAACAACCAGTTTTCCAAACTGCTCAGAAAGTTAACAACCGGTTCTCCCGAAGTGGTGCGAACTGGCTGAATCCCACCACTGGCTGGTGGTATATTTTCTGACTGCTCGTTCCTTTACTGTTGATAATTGATCCTAAAACATAGAAGTTATCCGCTACTTCAAAATCTTCACAGTCAGTTTTAAGGGTGATTGTTTTATCTGCTTTTATTAATTTGGTCTTTTTTATATTTAACTTTAGTACCATATTGTCACTGTGCTCCTTAATACTTATTACTAAAGCTTGCAGTTCTTTTACGTTTTCAATGATCAGAGTAGTGTTACCAACAGAACACAGTTTATTAATGTTTCTTCCACCAATTCTAAAACCATGCACACCTTAAGCATGTATGTAAAATAAATAAAGAAGAATATACCTCCTTATCTGACTCCTTTGCCAAATTTGTGCCTGTCTATTTCAACATTTTCTGTCTATACTGTGGCTTCTTCATCTGTACATAGGTTTCACAGGACAATGAGGACAATCTGATGTTCTAGATTTTCCATTTTTCTAAGCACATTCCACAGCTTAATGTGACCAACACAATTAAAGCATATACTGATTTTTTTTTGTTGGTATTCTTGGCTTTCTTGATTATCCAGCATGAATCAGCACTAATATGTACCTGTGTGTCAGTCATATTTGTGTTATGTTTTTAAATGAAATAATGCCCAATTCCCAACCTGCGTAGTGCAATCTTGTGCAAGTTTATTGAGAATCATATATTTATTTAATGTCATGGTCAAATACAAAAACAAAAACAAATGTACTGAAAATAAGAAAACCCATGTAGAAACCAGAATCAAACAACACAGAAGTCCAAAATATTAACTGATAATTATTAAGAATGCATGTTCCCCTGCCCCTTTTTTGGGAAACCCCTTCCTCAATGCTTGCAATATTCATTAGGGAATCATCAATTTTCAGTGCACAATTTTTGTGGTCAATATATATGTTATATCTGCATATAGGTCTTGGTTTGTGAGAAGTCACAGTAAGTTAGTTTATGGACTCAGAATGTTAGAACTTCTTCTGGGTTTTGTTCTCCAAGCAGTCCAAGAATAATGGTAGCAATAATACTCTGCATGTCCAAGACTAGAAAAATTTGCAATATTCCTTACCTATACTTCTAGACAATAGGTCAAGATCCACAGTTTAAGAACATCTGATATAGAGAAAAAAAATATTTCCAAAGAATTTGGTCAAATAGAACAATGAATGGTTACGACAAAAAAAATACAGAGCCATTTTGATGGGAATAAAACATTATATTAGAAGTGGATAAATGACTAACTGAGGAACATCCAACAGAGTGAATGGAAATTCATGTTTTGACTGCTGCTATCAGCTGGTGACATGGATTTTTCCAAATTTAATTGGGTAGCCCTCATGTATGGAGAAATAAAAGACCAAAAAAAGTAGATAGATTTTGCATTAAAAATCCCTTCAAACTTTATCAATCCTTTTCCTCCCCAAAAACAGGCTATAAATTCACACCCAGATCTTTCAATGATGCTATTCTCTAATTCCCAAGCTCTCTGAGAATTCAAACTTTTGAACTTAAAAAGTGTTATTTTAAAAAAATTTCTTTTTATAATTAATTGGATATCATATTGATTACTAATAAACTCATTCTTAATTTGGACTGAGCTATATAATTTTCTGTAACTTTGAAATATAAATTTAATTATACATTATTATAGTTCTAATAAAACACAACAAATAAATTAATACACCTCCCTATGATAAGCTTGCCTTATCTATACATACATTTGCAATTTCACTATATTTCTGGGTTGTCTGGAAATGCTAAATGGAGAAAGTGAATTTAAAATGCCAAGTTGGAATTAAAAAATTGAAAAATAGGGCAAGACATGAAAAAGCTCTCTACAATCCAAACGGGCAACTGCTCATGCTCTGAAATTCAGCTGGGTGGCATCCTTAGTTATCTTTTTAATGGCATGTGGGTGCAACTGACAACATGCCATTTTCAATACATATTTCACAGCACTTTTCACTTGGGTCATAAATCAAGTTTAAATTTTCCTTCTCCAACCACTGGATTTGTGAACAAAGATTTAATAATAAATACATATGTTAAGGGACATGGTGGCTCAGTGGCTAAGACGCTGAGCTTGTCGATCGAAAGGTCAGCAGTTCAGCAGTTCGAATCCCTAGTGCCACGTAATGGGTGAGCTCCCATTACTTGTCCCAGCTTCTGCCAACCTAGCAATTTGAAAGCAAATAGCAATAAAAAATGCAAATAGAAATAATAATAATAATAATAATAATAATAATAATTTTATTTCTATACCGCCCTTCTCCCGAAGGACTCAGGGCGGTGTACAGCCTATTTAAAAACACAAACAGAACAATGATATAAAATTTAAAATAATTAAATAAATGGCTCAAATTTAAAACCCCAATAGATTTAAATACCCCAATTTAAAACTATTGTATTGATAGTCCGGCCTGGCGGAACAACAGAAAAATAGGGATCACCTTTGGTGGGAAGGTAACAGCGTTCCATGCGTCTTTGACATTTAGTCATGCCGGCCACATGACATGGAGACATCTTTAGTCAGCGCTGGCTCTTTGGCTTTGAAACAGAGATGAGCACAGCCCCCTAGAGTTGGGAATGACTAGCACATATGTGCGAGGAGAACCTTTACTGTTACCTTTTTACATATGTTAAAATAATAAAGTAGAATAAAAATTGGATTATGAAGTTTACTGTTGCTTTTACAACATTAGAAACCAAGGGGGAGGGTGTTTGCCATGCCCATTCCTGCTGCTGGCTAGGCTGTCTCTTATCCAATCATTTCCCTGGCTTTGGCTATTTTCCCTGTCTTCCAAGGTCATTCCCACCCGCCATTGCAGCAGGCTTTAGTTGAGATCAAACAAAGTCCAACCTCTTTAAGCAGGAAAAGTGACACAAATGATCCTTCAGAAGCTATGGTTCTATGTTCTCTGCAGCTGTGAAACCCAATATAATTTTCTTTCAAGAAGCAAACACAGGTTATAAGCAAATTGCCCCACCTCCCCAATTTATTGGAGTTCTCTGCAAAAATCAAGATCTAGATAGTTGCAATGACCCTTTTTGCTACCATTTAAGGATATTCTGAGTTTTGCAGATCTGATAGCGTCCGTAGTATAAGGTCACAAACCAATAAGTAACAATGGCATAGAATCAATTGATAGTAGGGCTGCAACAAAGCCAGAGATGACTTACCACTTATTTGTATTTAACAGTTTATTTCATTTGGAATAAGGGAAGGTCATAGCAGAAACTTTTCTGCATAAACTTTTTTCAGAATGCAAAGAAAAGTAAAAAAAAAAATTTCTTCATAATAAACTGTTTCAAATATGAACCTCCCATAAAGCACTCTAAGTGGAAGGCCTAGTAAAGCATTCCCTGCTTGGAACCTAAGAAGAGGCATCAATCATAAAAGTAAACCCACCTCCTCACTTCCCCACCTAACCTCATATATTGCACTTATTGAAAGCTTCACTACAGCAGTTGTATACTGTTTAGGCATAACATTGAACTCTTAAACATAAACCATCAATTGAACTTCATATTCCATTTATTTCTGGTTGAATACCCTTAATTTGAAAATGAACTGAGTCTCACACCAGTACATAATTTTCTCTTTGAGATTTGGGATTCATCCAAAGCAGGCAGATACCCGTAACCCCCAGGGAGAGTCATTCTCTCTGCCTATAAAATACTACAGTCTGAAGGATGACTTTCTGCAACAGATGTACTCTCTTGAGTGGGAAAAATTGCTAGATCCCACAACTTGATGATCAGGGAAAGCCCATTAGCTTCCAGATCCCAGGCAAAACAATATACAGATTCGGTGATGAAATTTTATGCTTAAGCACCTTTTATGCTTAACTTGAAACATTTAGGATTGAAAAGTTAAGCAGGAAATCTGAGAGGGAAAATGGATCTTTTGAGCCTTGTTACCAAGGCACACATCTGGTTGGCAGGTGCATGTTCTCAGTATCAGAACTGCTGCACTCAAATCAATTTTGCACCATATTTAATCCCTGTCAGCTACATCAGGCCATGCGATGAAAATGTTAGAGGAATATCCCAGCATTATGAAATTATTAAGTTCAACATTATTTTGCAAATATTAAAAGATATTTTTAATCTTGAAAAGTTAACCCATTTTATTATGCAGAGCTGAAATCTTAGTAGCTGTCCTATATTTCTGTAAGAATCAGATCAGATCCCACAAGAGAAAAAACAGTTTTGTGCCACAATCCAAAATAACTTTAGTTAGAACCACCCAGGGCAACCTAAGGTTTTAGAATTCCTGAATTCCTGAACCCTTTATATGTTTCCCCTGTTCCCCGTGATTACAGTTACTGAAAATTACTTCCCTCTAGAAACTGAAATACAATTTCTAAAATAGGCTTAATAAAACCAAGAGAACCCCCTCAAAATCCTGTCCTCTCTCATAAAAATATTATTATTGAGTCATTTTGCATCAAGCTTAGCCTCTTCCTATCTTGTGGTTTCTAATGGATGTAGGACACGGGTGTCAAACTCGCATCACGTTGCTGTCACGTGACATGACGTTTTCCCCCTTCGCGGACCTGGGATGTACGTGGCCTGCACGTGACACATCAAGCCCGCAGGCCGCCAGTTTAACACCCCTGGTCTAGGACAACTCATTGCAGCCAACTCAGTGCAGCCAACTTGCCATGGGACAACTCACCATGGCCAGCTTGCTGCGGGACAAGAGTTACACTAATATTGAAGAAATGGTGGAATAGAATCATTAAAAAAAAGATGCCAAAGGAAGGACAAAATGAAATGTGAATGACAAAAATTAAAATAGTGTTTTAATTAATTTCACTATTTTAAATAATGAAATTGAATTGTTGAATTGCCCTGTGGTGAGTTGTTCCACACAAATTGGCTGTGGCAAGATGTCCCATTCTGAGATTATATGGAAGTGCTGTGCTGCAAGGCTGCCCAACACTTAGGGACCAAAAACCACATATAATTTTTGAATGCATGCTGTCCATGACTTGCCAAAAGTGAGACAACTAGAACAAAGATGTAGGCAAAATCAAGAGATGACAATAACATTGTGAAATTGTGTATTCCACATATATTTCATAATTTCCACCTGTTCTACCATATTAAAATTCAGTGGCGAGCTTTGCAGGGGTTCTGAGATGACACCTAAGTCTTTAGGATTGGGATTGCATGTCATCTGGCAATACCAGCTGGTCTCCAGTCTTCCACCCTTGAAGGTTATCAAAAAGATAGTCCTGTGGTTACAGACAACACTGAAAGCAATGGGTTACTTGGATCCTTTTCAGCCTGGTTTCAAGCGTGGATATTTCAACAGAATTTACACTGATTACTTTGAGTGACCACTTATGGTGGAACCTGTGTAAGGGGTATACAAACCTGCTGATTCTGTTTAATTGGTCAGCAGTTTTTGATACCATTGGTTCTGTTGTACATCTGGATTATTGGTGAGCAATACAGTGGAGGCGTACACTGTTTTACAGTGATTTTCTTTTTTCCTAAATGAATAGTTACAGTTAGTGGTAGTAAGGGGGTGCGACCCTGAGATCTAGGTTTCTTTACTGAGAGTTGTTATACATCTCTTATTTAGCACTTACATGAAACTGCTTAGGAACATCATCGGCTTCCTCTGAGTGATGTATCATTAGATATCCAACTGTATCTCAGTTTTGTGCTAAGTAGGAGATGCAGTTAAAGTTCTGTTCCACCACTTGGAGGCTATGAGGTTCTGGATAAAGATAAATAGATTTAGACATAATCTTGGGAAAATGAAAGCCTCTGATTTCAGATATATTCTACAGTTGGTGCTTCCCCTGTTTGTAATTGGGTAGGCCTGCTGGGCTTACAGTTTTCACTTAAAGGGCAAGTAAGGAGGACTTCGTAGAGGAGGACTTCTGTACTATGTGTACAGTTGGGGTCTTTCCTGGATCAGGAGGCTTTTATTCATTGTCATCTATGCCTTAGTCAATTCCAGTCTGAATTATTGCTTTGTCCTCCACAGGAGTAGCACATTTGAAGTCAACCCCAAAACTTTAGAAGGTCCAGACTTCTATTAACCTATTAACCAAGTCCTCAATTGTGCCACTTTCTAATTAATGCCTGACAATTGTTTATATAGGAACACAAAGTGCAATTTGTCAACACATGTACATCAGTTGCCCTAATATTAAGCACATTTGCTGGAGGAAAACTGTAGGGAGATTTAAAATGGCATAGGACCTGGGTATTTGCAGGACCGCCTTCTGCCGCTGATAGCCTCCCACCGGCCAGTATGCTCCCACAGAGAGGGACTCCTCAGGGTGCCGTCAGCCAGGCAGTGTTGGCTGGCGACCCCCAGGGGGAGGGCCTTCTCTGTGGCAGCACCTGCCCTCTGGAACAATTTGCCCCTGGAGATACGCATGATACCAGATCTCTGGGCTTTTTGCCGTGCCCTAAAAACTTTTCTTTTCCACCAAAGCAAGGCTGGTGTAAACCCCCCCCCCTTTTTGAGATGTTAGATGTTGTCTATGGGTCTTGTCCATTGTCCCTGGATTATGGGGCCTTGGACAAGCCCCACCTGTACCAGTGAAAGCAAAGAAAGAGCTGTGTTTACACACTAAGCTATAAATCATGATTAACCAATCACAAGGCTCATTTTCAGATGGTGAACTTGTCTAAAACAAATAAACTGTATTTTGGCTTCACACAATTTGCTAAGGCATAATATGGTTTATTATGGCCCTGTACTATATAAGCCATATGCAAACACAGTCAATGTTGAGAAAGGGATTAAGATCCTCCCTCTCTAGTTTCCCTCTCTCACTCAAACTTCAGGAAGAAAAACCTAATTGTTAAGTGTTAGTTATCACCTTATACAATTTGTTTTTTAAAAAAGGAAGGAAATCTATCAAACCAAACTTTAGCCATCCAACCATCAGTAGGAAGGGCCTTAATGGGAGCATCGGTTCGTAAAGTTCAGGGACTCTCACAGTGGCTTTATAAAGAAATGGCTTTCTTCACCTTCTTTCTTCTCAACCCTGACTGACAATGAAGCCAGAATTCATTTTCTCACCACACAAGATATCCATTACACAAGAGCTTTCTTCTGGCGCCAAGAAGTATTTTAAGAGTTTTCTTGCTTATTCCACAGGGAAGGACTGCTGAACATTAGGGATACCTGAGGAAAACTGGCCATTTGTAATTAGGGTAGACAGAAAATTCTCAGCAATTAATACATCTTAGGCGGACAGCTATGTTCATCTATAGTAGCCAAACATGAGGAGTCTGGTAGCAACTTTTAGACTAATATATTTTATTAAAAGGCACAAAAACACATTTTTGTGAGCTACAGCTCATTTCATCAGATGTCTGGATTGACCTATGAACAATTTAACAACTTCACACAGTTTCAGGGAGCTCAGCTAGTGATGTTGGGCATTGTAATTAGTGGGCTCTGTAGTTGCCCAGCTGTGAAATAATACTTCAGCTTATTGGGTATGCACAAGCTGGTTATTATTGGCAGGACAAAGTTCCAAATAGCGCAGTCTTGGAATGTGCTGGAATTTCTAGCATGTATACACTATTGAAACAGTGACGTCTACGCTGGCTGGGGCATGTCGTGAGAATGGCTGATGGTCAGATTCCGAAAGATCTCCTGTATGGAGAATTAGTGCAGGGAAAGTGCCTCAGAGGGAGACCACAGCTGCGATATAAGGATATCTGCAAGAGGGACCTAAAGGCCCTGGAAATGGACATTAACAACTGGGAAACCTTGACCTCCGATCGTTCAGCTTGGAGGCTAAAGACGCAGCATGGCCTTCTCCAATTCGAAGAGACACTTGTTCGGCAGGCTGAGGCAAAGAGGCAGTCCCGGAACCAGCGAAATCTGGGGGTTGGGCAGAGGACAGAATGTATCTGCCCTCAGTGTGGAAGGGATTGCCATTCTCCAATTGGCCTTTTTAGTCACACCAGATGCTGTTTTAGGACCTCTTTCCAGAGCACGATACCATAGTCTCTTGAGACTGAAGGATGCCAATGATGAAGCTGGTTAATTTTAAATGCTTTACTTTCTGAGTTCACTAATATACGGAACCATAAATTAAACATATGAGGTGAATTCATACACACTGTTGAGTGTATTATGAAAATACAGCCATTGTGAAACCCTTGCCATTCTTCAAGCTATTCTTCCCAAGAGGCCTTGGAACAAAGCGTAATGACCTCTGCCACTGCATTTGGTAGAGGTTGAATGGCAAATTCTTTTCACTCTCCAAATAAAACAGTAACCTGGTACTGTATAGCTATAGCTGAATGATTGGTGCCAGTTTCCCCTCTCCTGCCCCTTCCATATTTTAAAGTTTGCAATTACAGTATCTGATTTTAAGAAAAAATCCTGAAGAACAAAATTGTGTGCATTATATTACTACAGCTAAGGCTAGAGTCATTAGCCCAATTCACAACCTTCTTATGTCAAAGTCAAACTACTAGCATGCTTAGGGACTGTGTGAATAAAGGATGGATTAATGCACTACAGTCAATGCCTATATATGGCCTTCAAGTGTTCTCTCTTCCCCTCCCTTCTCTTTTTTCCTCTTCCCCCACCCCTCTCCCCTTATTTCTTGGGAGATTTAAGGAATTTCCCCTGAGTTGTCTTTACATTGTCGCAGCTGTGATTTTAACAACTAAAATCTTGCCCCTACTGAGAGGACCTACACAAGCCTAAGCTTGTTTGTCATGTGCCCCCAAGATAAGTTTTCTACAGTTTTTTTTTTTTTTGGCTGTACTCAGACTAGAAGCCTCAATGTATACAAATTGAAACAATTTAGGCTGCACTTCCCAACTGGGGAAGTGATGAACCTCAACTCTAATCCTCCACAGCCAGAATGGCCAATCGTCAGTTTGGGATAAGTGAGACAGGTTATACTCAAAGCATATGGAGGACAGCAGTTCGAAAAGGAGGCAGTGTTGTGCTTAAGGACTTCAGGGTAGAATTCTTTCTTCACACACCAAATACTAAAAAAAAAAAGGGTAATGAATTCCATTTTACCCATATGAATGGGAAAATTTAGGTAGAGAGAGACTGCATTAACTGAATCCTGATTAAAGTCCTGGGAGAGTCCCCAAACCAATCTTTGCTTTATGAGGGGAAATATCTATCATCAGTTTCATCCTTGGTTATCTGATCCAAAGTTCATTCCGTTAACCCAAGTTACTGAAGTATATCAAAATAGACTGGATATATTCTCCAATACCTCATTTTTATGGAAGCAGATAAAAAAATTGATAGCAGAATAAGAAAATGAAATGACTGAAATGGGAAAACAATTATGGAAAAGAGAATGGAGCAAAATCCCATGAAATCTTGGCTGGCTGGCATTCTTCCTTGGGACTCTTGCCACTCCATTCCCCTTTTTGCAGGCTATAATTTAGGGAGAAGCAATGGCACAGGAGGAAAGATTTCTACCTGACATCTCAGGTGGCTGGATTGGGTACCTTCATTGGAACTATTATCAAATGTGGAAGCTGGTGTTTGAATTTAGAAAGGCTTATGCCCATCACCATTTGGAAAGGACCACTCTTGTCAGTGACCAGCCGCATTTCCTATCATTTCTAAGGATAGGAGGGGTCATATGCAACCCTATTTTCTCTCTTTTTTCCCTTTCTTTCTTTCTTTCTTTTTCTTTCTTACTTTCTCTCCCTCCCTCCCTCTCTCTCTCTCTCTCTCTCTCTCTCTCTCTCTCCCTCCCTCCCTCCCTCCCTCCCTCCATGCAGAAAGCAAACCTTCCTTTAGATTTTCTCTGCCAGCCAACAAAGTTATTTTAAGAAGACTAGTTGGACTTTACATACTTACTTTGTTTGTCTATTCCCTGCCTTTTTAGGGCATTACAAGTCCTAAAATATTCTCATACTCTCACCCAGTGCATTAGATCCCTCACAGGAGGTAATAGAAAGGGGCAGTGAGGGTATATGTAAATGTGTAGGTAAACGAATAAGTACAAATGCATAAGTATGAGTATTCAAGAACAGGATTTTAAACCATCCTGCTCTTTCCTTCCCATGCATTTTGTGAAGAAGCACTAACTACATCTGTATCAACAAGTCAAAAACAGTGCGTTTGTCTCCTCTCCTCTCCTTTCCTCTCTCCCCTCTCCTTTCCTTTCTCTTTGTAGATTTACCTCTGCCTCCGGGACACTCCCCTCTTGATTCGCTTGCAACCTCTTCTCTTTCCTTCCGCAAAAGTTGCTCTGGCGCTCGCTGCTCTCCCTCCCTCTGCTTCACCGACGCCCCCAAGCCAAAAGGAGCGCCGGGGAGGTGGGGGAGAGGTCGTGAGGAGAAAGCTCCTTAGATACGCTGGGTCGAGAGTGGACTTGAGATGACACGGGGCCGCGGCTTTTCCTGAGCAGCTGCTTGGCTGCGTCTGCCAGCGGTACCCACGGATCGCCCGAGCACCCCCAGCGCTCCAGCCAGTTCGGGAAGAGGCGCCAGGAACCAAAGCTGGCAAGAAGGTGGTGCCAACGCCAAGCTGGTGGGAAGATGAAAGGATGGAAGGAAAGGCTTGCAGAAGCCCATCGCGATCCATCTGCTATGCCCATCAGTCTAAGGGCACCCTCAGCCCCCGACCCCCTTCAATATACATCTGCTCAGCGCTAACCCATCCTGGGAGGGGATCTTCCTGGGAGACACCCCTGGTGGCTTCTCTGCCGCAGTTCTAGCTTGGCTTTATTGTTCGAATCCAAATGTATTCAATAAATAACCCGTGGCTTAATGAAGTCACGTACATCCACGAACCAAATAGCAGTCTTGTTCCCTCAGTCCAGAAAATTGGGTCACTCGGGCATTAGCCACATTTCAGTTAAGCATGCCTAAGTGCGTCCCGCGAAGCCAGCCATTGTGAGTGCCCGTCTTTCTTCGGCAGCACATTCGCTCTACTCCAAGGAAAGGCGCGTGAAGATGGTCCCATCCTTCTCATCCACATTGATAAGGAATGGAGCTCCACATGGATGCCCATGAGCCAAGCTGCCTAGGACCGAAGTCATAGAGCGCCCAGGGCTTTGATGAGAGGACACGGAGCACTTTAGACATTAAAAAAAGGGATCCGTTTTCAGTAGAACTGTTCCCATTGGTTCCACAGCTCAGGACTGCGTTCTAGGAGTCTAACATTTTGCTTCCTAAATTAGAAAGATGTGCTGCTGGATTTCCACGGGGCTGTGATAAATCCGCTGAATTCAATTCCCTTTGCTTCCAGGGGAACGTGAATAAAAGAGAATTGCTAGCAGACGGATCCCTTATAATCCGGGAGGGATCCAGATAGGGCACACTATCTGGAGATGAACTGTGAAGGTCGACAGGACGGTCCCTTATTCCCAAATATTATATTAGTTTCCACCAAAATTTTGAATTTTTCAAAAACTTGTTTTTCGAGTTTCAAAAAAATAAAAACAATTAAATGTAAACTTAGATCTAAGCCTAGCCTCGATCCGTTCTATGTAAGTAGGAAGAGTGAAATCAGCAACCCGATTTTGTTTTTTTGCAAAAGAAAAAGAAACATGCGAAAAAAGTGGAATTTCAGATTAGGCAAGTAAGTATGGGGGATCAAGTTTAGCTTTTTGTATTTTTGTGTTTTATCTGTTCTTGTGAGGCTTGAGAATCATCCATTGCAATTGATTCCAAATATGAGACTCCATGACATTTCAGTCAAGGGCTACATGGAAATAAATCTTCGCTGAAAACTCTGGATTTGAATTCAGGTCCACCTGAAAATAGCCAGGAACAGCCCACATTAAACATTGCGAGATCGCCTGCATTTTTTTCCATTCAGACAAATCCTTTATGAAATATTTTTGGGAGGGCAGTTTTGACAGAGTCAACACTTCAATAACTTTCTCTCTTGAGAGTTCCCTGTCTTCCTTCAGGGGATTCTGAAAACTTTCAGCACCATGGATAATTGGTTCTTATAGTTGGCTGCCCTACCTGCAGCTGGGTCCCCCCCCCCCCAGTTTACTGTTCTAGTAGTTTTACAGTTTTGTTCAGTTGTGGATTACAAGGCACAAATACACTGAAATAAATGAATACATATTTTCATTTATTTGCATACATATTTTATTTACCAGACAATCCAGAAACTGCCATTTATGAATTTCAGAAACTGATGGTTCAGGTTCCAGTCTTCCAAAATTTAATTTCAGAAAATAACCTGGATTTGCAGATGTGTTACATTAAGCAGCTGCTAAGCCCATATTTTTTTAAAATATGATTTAAAATTGAAATTAGGTATAGCATTAAGAAACGTTGGCTGGGTGGAAGAGTAGTGAAGTCAGGCTTAAATAATCTTTGTTAAAAGTACTCTTGGAATGAATGAGTCTTACTTAGAAGTAAAGTGTTTGTTTCTATCTAAGTAAATGAAGATCAATTACAGATCACCAGGGTTGTATGCAAAAGTTAATTATGTCACTAAATTTCTTATTTTAGGCACTATTTCATGTGCCTATTCCCTTGATTTTAAAGACTTTTACAAGAAGCTCACCTTATTTTGATAAAATTTAATATATTTAAGACCAGTTCTCACACTCTTGGAAATCTGCAGTGTCAATAAAAATGATTGAGCTAAATTTCATTTCAAAGGTTTTGCTTGCTTTTTCACCAACTTCTTGATTATTTTATTTATTTCTTGCCTTGCACACAATTTGTTTCCTTTTATTATTATTTTCAGCCTGCCAATATCCATAACATGCAAATCTGACTTTAAAAACTAGCCTCCATGTACTTTAGCTACAGGTTACGTTCAGTTTGCTTTAAAAAAAAAAATCGGACATTGATTTTAAAGAATCTAATTTCAGATTAATTCATGATATCAATGAAATTTAACATTGTTTCTCCCAAGTTGGTCCTGTCCACAGTAGGAAGGCTTTCAAACAATTCATTCCGGTTTTAACAGACTTTATGCTGTCTGGATTTTCCACCAGCCCACCGCCTCCAATTCTCAATATAAGCCCAGATCCAGTCGATTCTAGACGTGGCTAAACTTCTAGAATCACTTTGGAACCTCCGACACTAACTCAATTCAAACACTTGATTTCCCTTGATTTCCAAAGCTTTTAGGAAGGAGATCGAATCCGCCCAAAGGAAAGAAAGGGGCGTCCCGTCCTGAGCGCCTGATCGGACATCGCAGGAAACAGAAAGAAAGGACCAGACGGGTCTTTTGACCAGCTTCTAACAGGATGGAAATCCGTCTACTTCCAGTCATCTCGGGAGCGGCGCCCTCCAGCGTCGTTTCCTCCAATGTAATTGAATTGGCTAATAATGGAATCGTTTCTACTTCGGTTTGATCCACTGGTGAAATCCAAATTTTTTTTTACTACCGGTTCTGTGGGCGTGGCTTGGTGAGCGTGGTATGGTTTGGTGGGCGCGGCAGGGGAAGGATACTGCAAAATCCCCATTCCCTCCCCACTCCTGGGGGAAAGATATTGCAAAATCTCCATTCCCACCCCACTCTGGGGCCAACCAGAGGTGGTATTTGCCGGTTCTCCGAACTGCTCAAAATTTCCGCTACCGATTCTCCAGAACCTGTCAGATCCTGCTGGATTTCACCCCTGCTTTGATCACTCTTGCATCTCCGTCTTCGCTTTGACCCGATCGCCAAGAAGATTGGACCCCCCATCTACATTTCAGAGGCTCAGCCAGTAAGACAAGACGCTCCCGCCTCAACCTCAGCTGTCCACTGTCTTACTGGCTGAGCCTCTGAAGTTTTTAAAGTCAGATTTGTGTGTTACAGATAATTGAACTTGTCGGGTTTCAATTCCCATCATTCTTAACCAAGCCCGACATTGGAAAGGCGGCTCTTGAAAACCCAACATAATCAGAGAGCACCGGATACAAGTAGCGGCTTTTCTCGTCCGAATGGTGCTAAAAATCTCGAACAACTTTTCAGCACCCAGGGAGGCACTAAGCGCATACCCGACGGCACAGGGACAGCAGCTCACCGCGGCTAAGGCGGGGGGTTTTTCAATGAGAGGCGTTAGGGCGCTTTCCAACCTCCTTCTCCTCCTCAGCACGCTCCTCCCCCCTCGGATCCCCGAGGGGCTGAGAAAGATCCAAAGGCAAGGGAAGGGACGCTGACGCGCGCAGAGTCTAGTTTGTCCTCGCCGCGCCCCTACGCGGGCTGCTCAATTTTGCGCGCCCCCCCTCTTGCCCCGCGCAGATGGTTTGCCCCACTCTCCCTGGCACATATATATACCCCCTGGCCAAAGAACCCCCACAAGCCGTCGTGGAGCTCCTCTTAGGAGGGGGCGCCTTCTGGCTGGCGCCCGTCTCTGGCGTCCCAGGGTTGGGCCATGCCTACAGGCTCCCCAAGTAGAGTGCTGGAGCCTCGGATGGATCTGAGGGAGCTGCAGCTGGAGTACCGGGCGGCGCCGCCGCCCCGCTCTAAGCGGCGTCCCCGAGGTGAAACTTGCCCTTCGCTGGATAATTCCTCCGCTGCTGAAGAGGAAGAAGAGGAGGAGGAGGACGAGGACGAAGACGAAGAAGACGCGGAGGACGAGGAAGACGAGGAAGCGGTGGCGAGCAAAAAGAAACGCACGAAGGGAGGCTCCGGAGCCGGAGAAGGCGGCAGGGTTAAAAAGCAACCGCCGGCGGCGAGTCGCAGCGCCTCCGGTTCGACGCCGGAGTGCAAGCAATCGCAGCGCAACGCGGCCAACGCGCGCGAGCGAGCCCGCATGCGCGTCCTGAGCAAAGCCTTCTCGCGCCTGAAAACCAGCCTGCCTTGGGTGCCTCCGGACACCAAGCTCTCCAAGCTGGATACGTTGCGCCTGGCCTCCAGCTACATCGCCCACCTGCGGCAGTTGCTGCAAGAAGACTGCTACGACAAGGGCTACGTGCACCCCGTCAACCTGGTAAGTGGACTCATCGGGACCCTTTCAGAAGGGGGGCTTTGCTGGTCAGAGCTTGACTTCAGTCCCACTTGAAAGGCACGACGGGGTGTGCTTTCCGGACACGGGCAGCGGGTCTCTGCAGTTCTCCTGCAACATACGTTAGGTTGGCCAGTCTTAGAGCATCTGTTTCTATATAAATACGTATTTTTTTTTTTAAAAAAAGTTCAAGTTAATATTACTCTAGATAAGAGATATAGGAGACAGGAGAATACGGCAGGGTAACAGGAGTGTCTCTGTAAGAGTAATGCTTTCCTTAGTCAATAAGGAATCTAAAATTTGGGAGGATACAGTATGTATGTAGAAAAGAGCCTTGGTGGCGCAGCAGACTAAAGTGCTGTTAAATAGCACCAGCTACCTGCAATTACTGCAAGTTGAAATCTCACCAGGTTCAAGGTTGACTCAGCCTTCCATCCTTTTAAGGTAGGTAAAATGAGGACCCGGATTGTGGGGGCAATAAGCTGACTTTGTATAAAAAGAACACCGCTTGGGGGGGGGGCGAAAGCCCTACTAAGCAGGTATATACAAAAGTATGAAGGCTATTGCTTAACGCATTGTAAGCCGTCCTGAGTCTCCGGAGAAGAGCGGCATATAAATCGAACCAATAAATATATAAGTAAGTAAGTACAGTATACCAGGGGTCTCCAACCTTGGCAACTTTAAGTCTGGAGGACTTCAACTCCCAGAATTCCCCAGCCAGCAAAGCAAAATTCCCCAGTCAACAAAGCAAAGCTGGCTGGGGAAATCTGGGAGTTGAAGTCCTCCAGACTTAAAGTTGCCAAGGTTGGAGACCCCTGCAGTATACAATATGAGTATTTTCTATACAGTATGCATACTCTGTAGAGTATTTATCTCATATTCTGTAGAGTATGTATGTGGCTCTCCTCTCCTTAGAAACATTTGTCCTGCTTTGGCCCAAATACAAGCAATGTTTAGTTAACTAATATCTGACTTAAAAGAGACATTCAAGAATTTGCAAGATTAATCAGTGAATGGTTCATTCACTGGCTCTCTTAAGTTCTCAATAAGGTCTGGTTTGTGGTTAGACACACCATTGGTTTTCTCTCTCACATTTTTGGATTGTCTACAAGTATTGTTAACAGATTCTCGTGTTTGACACATGAGAATTGCTCAGGGTGATGAGCAATTGCAGATATCACAAGGCACTTCAACAGTGTATACAAAGATAAGGACATTTTTTAAAAGCCTGCCACTCTTGGAACTGCGAATGATAGGAAGGGTAGTCAAGCATATCTGGAGAGCTCTTAATTTGACGTTATCTGGAGGGAAACTTTCAAAGATCTTTTAAAAATGTGTTATTAAGAATTCCTTTAGATCCCTCTATGCTTGAAAAATTCTCACTCATCTTTTAAGTGGCTGCAGCTTTTGTTAGCAGGGTTTTCTTTCTTTTTCTTCCACATCAAGTGTAGGATGTGCTTTTTTGAATTAACAAAAAGTTGATCTATTTGTTAGCAGAGCAGTTGGCTGGGAGAAACTAAATCAACCCTGCAATTTCAGTAGACTCAAATGCAAGGATCTATGGATCTCAGCTCAGTTTGCATCTAAAAAGACCTACCTAACTGCCCTGTTAGATGAGATGATCAACATTCATCAAGTTTATTTTTCTGTTCTTCGAAATAAAAAAAAAATGATTTTTATTGGTTTCTAAACTACGAAGTCCAGTTCTTTTTAATTATTACTCAGACAGAAATTACATCAAATATTTGGTGATTTTTATGAATGTTATATCTTATTCCACTCTCATCATATTTTGAGATAAGAAGCAATTTGGACTGTACCTAATTGTGGCTAAACTATGATGATACATTTTACCATAACCTTTCTTCATATTTTTGTCACTTCTGTTTTTTCTATTTTCCATTTGCACTCCAGTATCTATTAAAAATTTCAAATGCCAAAAGCACACAACATATTATTCTCTAGGCTAAAAGAATATAAAGCTATCGTAATCATTGATAGCTCAAGTCTAAGAATATTGAAATTGAATTCTTATTTACATGGCAGTGATCTGTTTCTGAAAATTACCAGATTTTCCGTGTCTGAACTGTATGGGATTTGAGTCAACAATATATTGTTACAGGTGGCCTTCTGTAAACATCTCCAATTATACATGACTGCATTTAACATATTCCAAAGAGAAATAGTTAACATCATCATGTCAATTTGATTCCAGAAATATATCTATCCACGTAACAGCAACATTTACATGTACAGTAGTGGCCAAAATTGATTGAATCCTTTTGGGAAAAGTGTAATTTTGAGGTTTGATGGCTAACAACCACTTTTTTTAGAGTTTCAAGATAATCATATTCCACTGCTGGAATGGCCTGGGAATAGCCCAGACCTTAACCCAATTGAAAATCTATGGAACCAACTAAAGAAACTTGTTAGCAGAAGCGATCCAGCAATAAAACTCAGTTAATAGAAGCAATCATTCAATCTTGGTTTCACATTATAATAGCTGCAGAACTAAAAGACTTGGTTCACTCCATGGGAAGACGTTGTAAGGCCATAATTCATGCTAAAGGTTACCCAACTAAGTATTAACTGACATGATAATTTTTGTATATCTTGTTTTTTCTATGGTGATAATTTTTGTATATCTCATTTTTTCTATGTGTTTCACTTTTCTTCTTTATACTGTAACTGGTATTCTAATAGGAAATCCTTCATAAACGTTATTGCATTACATTCTTGATTAAATTATCGTTCTAATGATATATAATTTTATGGTACTACTCCAAAAAAAATGATGTTATTAGCTAGTTCTAGAAAAGACACTTTTCCCAAAAGGTTTCCACAATTTTGGCCACTGTATGCGTACACTGTATACTGTGCACTGTATATGTTTGTATTTAATGATTGAAGCAATTTTTAAACTATGCAGATGTTGATTATGACATATAGCAGAAGATACTACAAAATATTTCTAATAAAGATTTTGTAACTACAGTATTTGTTCAACGTAATAAAGCCAAAAAAAATATTTACTTGGAGAAAGGAGAATATTTTATTTTATTTATTTATTTGTTCAACTTGTATGCCACCTTTCTCCGAAGACTCAAGGCGGCTTACAATACATTTAAAAACCATATATAAAACATTAAAAGTTAAACCATTAAAAACAATTAAAACCCATTCACACCACTCATGGCCAGATATCTCCAGATCGCAACAGTGAGATCAACGGCCCCAGGCCTGCCGGAAGAGCCAGGTCTTCACCGCTTTTCGGAAGGCCAATAGGGTGGGGATGGTCCGGACCTCAGGAGGTAACTGGTTCCAGAGAGCTGGGGCAGCCACAGAGAAGACCCTCCCCCACGGGCCCGCCAGCCGGCATTGTTTAGCTGATGGGACCCTGAAGAGACCAATTCTGTGAGATCTTACTAGTCGCTGGAGCTATGCGGTAGAAGGCGATCTTGAAGATACATTTAATACTAGAATGCCCTCTTAAAATAATATAAGCACTATTGGATAAGCTTCTTGAAATTGCTCTATGCAAATTAAACGAATTTATACAACAAAATTATAGAATAAGAAAGTGCCCTGATACCTTAAGGAATGTTTTAACTTAATAGAGTGGCCCCCTGAACTAAATGATGTTAAATGCATCTGGTAAGACCTAAGAAATAGAATTTCCCATTGCAGTGGTTACCCTACGGAGTAGATACCCCACTCCCAAGATATGGAGGAACCCCCTACCCTCCTTGTTTCCTTGACAGCTGTTAAAACTGAGCTTTTCCCCCATATGTTGGGTCAGGATCAGTAGTGGGATTCAAATCCCGGCACTACCGGTTCTCTATTGGGAGCGTGCGGGTGTGTGCGCTCGCTTTGCCAGCATGTAGCACTTCTGCGCATGCGCAGAGCGTTTTTGATGACATCTGGGTGGGTGAGCAGAGCCTCCCGCCACTGCCGTTACAGGTTCGTCTGAACTGGGGCAAACCGATAGCCACCCACCCCTGGTCAGGATAGGAGATGAACTCAGCATTTGTGTTCTTGAGGTATGGAGAGTTATGGCACCTGGTGGCATGCAAGAATTTTTAATTTCGCTGTATTTTTTGTTACTTGTAGATTTGATTGGTTACCCATATTTTATATAATATGAGGCATATACAGATAATCCTTGACTTACACATTCATTTAGTGACCATTCGAAGTTACCACAGCACTGAAAAAAGTGACTGTTTTTCACACTTATGACCATTGTAACATCTCCATGGTCACGTGATCAAAATTTGGACAATTGATTCATATTTATGATGGTTGCAATGTACCGTGGTCATGTGATCTCGGTACATTTGTGATCT
The DNA here is from genome assembly GCF_029215685.1 of Pituophis catenifer annectens. Classification (NCBI taxonomy): domain Eukaryota; kingdom Metazoa; phylum Chordata; class Lepidosauria; order Squamata; family Colubridae; genus Pituophis; species Pituophis catenifer. The sequence goes on from NW_027256883.1 coordinate 36,339,140, forward strand.
TCTGACAAGCAAAGTCAATGGGGAAGCCAGATTCGCTTAACAACCTTAACAACTAGATTGATTCACTTAACAACTGGGGCAAAAAAAAGTTGTAAAATGGGACAAAACTCACTTAACTGTCTCAGTAAAGAAATTTGGGGCTTAATTAAGGCCGTAAATCGAGGACGATTTCTACATTTAAAATAGATAATTAAACATTAAATAAATAAATAAAATGATAACCATACAATCATTATTTATTTATTTATTTATTTTATTTTATTTGTCAACAAGTACAAGAAAACAAGTAACAGAATAGACATCGACACATGAAAAAAATTGGCACAAAAAAGATATAAATTGGCAAAACATAGCCATAAACACATAGAATGATTACATGTAATTGGGAACAGTGAGACAGGACGGCAGGCACACTGGTATGCTTACTGTTTGTTTAATAATTAAAAACAAGTATTCCTATTATAATTACTGTAATAAAATCATGTTTTGGTCATTTTATTTTCCTGCCTGATTGAACAAATCCATGGCATACACATTTCTCTCACCCATAGGCTAGAAATTAAATTCTCTTACTGCTTTTGTATAAAGGAACTATAGAAGCAGTTTCACTTCCAGTTCCACAAAACTTGCTTACATAAGTAGTTTGTGTGTAGAATAGGGACAAAAAAGTGTCCACATTAAAGGTTTTTGGCAAATGTTACAGCAACAGAAATGTATATATTTGAATTAAAATAATTTTACAGCAAAAGCTTTCGAAGTCTGAATCATTTGATATAAACGAACAAGAATATTAGCTATATAATGGGCTTGAGCAAGGTATTTTCTGAGAGTCTTTGCTTTGTTGTTGCTCTAGTATATACAGTGATAACTCTAATGAATTATATTAGATTAGCATGTTTAATGCTGTTAACATCATATAGGAAGAAAAGGGTAATGAGGGCATCTTTAATAAATTCAAATGTATCGCATCTCGTTTTTGACCAAGCAACCACTTCTGTTTTTGTATGGAAAGTTGTTTTGCCAAATATGGGTGGAAATTATGTTGCAGCAAATTGGTCCTTGTAAAAAGTCATCTTCCTTTCTAACATGGAAACATATTTTAATTCACAGACTTGGCCGTTTGTGGTTTCAGGAAGACCAGAATCCGACACCAAAGATGTCCCAACAGCCAGCAGATTATGTGGAACTACAGCTTAGTTAAAGACTGCTCTTGCTGGATGTGCTTACCAAATTACATTGTCTTCTATCGACCAAAGCAAACTGAAACAATGAAAAACAATTACACTGTGTTTAAATCCTCCATTTCTTCAGTTGGAAAGAAAACTGCACTTAAAATGTAACGTGTAACATGAAGTAGGAAGGAGAGCTCTCCAAATTTCAGATAAAATGGTAGCTTTAAAAAGACATTTTTGCATCATTTTCTAAAGAACAGTTCTAAAACTTTTTGACTAACAAAAGACATGGAGGCGGATAACTATTAAAATTAATAGCATGAACCAAATGATAGGTTATATGAAGTAACCTCAAACAGTGTTATTTGTATACCAAAGGAAAATAGTATTCTAGACTAGTCCCTAACACAAATTTATAATATATTTGATCTTATGTTCTTGGCAGCTACGCAATAGTAAGACTACTTCTATCACCTTAGACAGTTTCTTTTTAAAAATCAAAGACAAAAAGATTGTACCTGGTTGTTCCTTCATGGTCTATTTCACAAAAGTGTTACATCAGATTACTTGTGTTTAAGACAAGTGTATACACAGCCAGGCAATTTGTAGGCCATGGATCAAAGTCATAGGCATATTCTTGTTAAATTGAAAAAATTGATTTTAGTCCTGTACTGTACTACAGAGTTTGAAATGTGAGCTTGCCTTATTCTGAAATAAGAAGCTTTTTATTTATGTCTAGGATAGTTATATGTAAGTTGGCCTTTTATATCACAAGTGTTTTGTCTTGAGCTATTCTGGTCCTATAGAATGTTAACTTTATACTGTTCTATATGCAAACATTACTATAAATGTAAATAATTATATTTTTATACATTATATTAAAACCTTGATTGCAATAATATTTTGAGTGGTTGCTGATAGCTGGATAAAAATCAATACTTTTTAATGTTTATATATGACAATGGATCTGTTTACAACTGAGTCATGGAGTTTTTTCCTCTCTCTCCCTTACTTAATTCTCTTTCTTTTAATGGTAGCTCTCGGATATAAACAGGGAATAGAGAGCATTCTGGAATGGTGTTTCATGGAAAATACAGAATTTTTCTTGATGACAAAATTAACATTTTATGAGAAAGGAAGTTTGACACTACTGTAATTTTGCTGTGAGCCACTTGAATACAAGCAGCATAAAATCAATACACAAACACACAAATGGATATTATATTATATTCCTAAGCAACTTTTTTTTTTTTTTTACAGAAGCCATTCTTTATGATAGATGGTGGGAATTTCAGGCCTTCTAAGTACTCTATAGTGGGATTTCCCCTGCAAGCAGGGGACAGCATGAACAATTGTTAAGAGATGTTGGGTATTGCAGTTCAGCAATAATTGAATGACCACAAGAATCCTATGTCTCAACAGGAATAAATCAGTTGTAATTGTGGTTTAAGTTAAGGGATGAATAATATAGATTCAATTACAGCATAAAATATAATGGGAATGAAGCTGTTTTAAATATATCTTAATACTTTAAATGGTTTTGAAGTTCCAACTTTACTTTATGAAGACTAACTGAACTAATGTTTTCCAGAAGGTACTTTAGGAATATAATGTAGGTTACAGGCAAGCTTACCAAGTTAAGCATTTCATAGATGGAAAGACCACATAAAATATTTTTCTTTTATTCACTAGAGCTTCAAATTGGAAGTACAAAAAGATAGAAAAACACTAGATGAGATAAAAGATAGAGCATATATGCTTTGTAGTAGTTAAGGCACCAGACTAGATACAAGGCAAACAAGAATTTTAGTTATATCTTCAGCACAAAGTCAGCTTGTCGACTAGTCACTCTCTCTCAAGAGAAGCAAAAGAAGAGAGGCGCAAGAAGGCAAAAGGCAAATAACTTCTGAAATCTTGCCAAAGAAACTTCAGGCATTTGTTGAATCCTGGCGAGGCAGATGCCAGGATTCAACAATGAGTTGAAGGTAGATTCCTGCCCCCTCCCCTCCCAAATAACCACTATATAAAACAATTACTTATACACCTTGGCTATTCCCTGGGCCTGAACCCACATGCAACTGGTTAATAAATTTTAGAGATTGAAAAAAGAAGTTAAAGAATGAAATGGTTCTACTTGTAAAACTCAGACAAAAAGTTTTGAATGCCTAATAAGTTCCAGTGAGAAGGAGAAAGAAGTAGGCTGGAAAACAATCAGACTCTTGATTAGGTTAATAAACGTATTTAAAACATTTAATTCATTTAAATAGTTTGTCATTTCAGGGTGGTAGAGGAATAACTGCATTTCATAGAATTACCTGCATAGGAATTACAATACCCTTTCCCCCCTCTTTCTTTAAACACGAGCCTTTTCAATAATTTGCTGTAGATAAATTTAGCTCGGTAGGCTTTCCTGGAGCCTCTGGGAGGACAAAAACGGCCTCCCCCAGCCCTCCGGAGGCCAAACAGCCAGTTTCTGGACTTCCGGTACTTCTGGTAGGCCCGTTTCTCGTCCTCCCAGAGTCTCCGTGCGAGGCCTGTACTTACCTGGCATCCAAAATGGCCTGCGTGGAAACTCCTGGGAGGGGAGGGTGTGGGCTGGGCCAGCTGAAAATCAGCTGGCTGGCAGGAGGCACGTGCACATGTGTGGTGAAGCTGACTTAGGGCAACAAGTCATGTGCTTGCAGAGATGGCTCCGTGTGCCACCTGTGGCACGTGTGCAATAGGTTCGCCATCATGGGTATAGAAGAAGGCCCAAAACAGATACCTATTTATTCCTGGATTCCTACACAGAGCACTGGGCTGGATTTAGCCTCAATAGCGCAGTCTACTAGCATAATTCCAAGCTGCCACCTACTTGTCTGTTGTAAAAAATGAATGTTTGAACGTCTGAACATGTTTTATCTTTAAAACTTTTCCTGTCCAAAAAACTCTAAATATATACATATTATTTCATCTTCAATTACAGAGTTTTAAAAAATTGCAAACATATTGCTTGTACTGTAAGTTAGCAAGACTGATTTTCACAATCAAAATTGAATGTTTGAACCTCTGGCAATGGTTAACATTGTTCGTTATTCATTTTTTTGAAGATCAATTATATTAACATTATTTAAGATTTTAAAAAATCATGAAAAATTAAGTTAAATCCATGCATGCTTGAAAAAATAGAAAGCTGAAATGAAATGTTGGGGACCCCACCCTCCACTGCTCCTACCAAGAATTGCAATCAATCAAGATTCCTCTTCCCAGTTAGGTCTACCGTTGTCTGAGGGTCATTCCTAGTAGCTTCCATTTGATCTAGGGAACGATATACAGCCAAAAATCCATGTACAAACAATTGCTTAATTAAGCCAAACTTAATTAAAGATAACTAAATCAAAAACAAGAACAACCAACATCAAAGAAAAGTTTAAACCCAGACAATATTGAGATGTCTCTTTTATATACTGTATATTAAAAATTCAAAAACAAAAGAAATGGCACCCACAATGCTGCTAAAATCAGTAAGCAAAATGAATAGAGCAGAGCACAGCAGAGCAGAGCAGAGCACCGCGGAATGGAACGGAATGGAACGGAACGGAACAGAACAGAACAACAGAACAGAATAGCTTTATTGGCCAAGTGTGATTGGACACACAAGGAATTTTTTCCAGTGCATAAGCTTTCAGTGTACATACAAACAAGAAAGTAATATAATCATAAGATACTAATAAGATAGTAGAAGGATAATAGTAATAGTCATATTACATGGGTAAATATCCTTAGACATAAGACTGTACTATGGTAATTAGGTGTTCAGCAGAGTGATCAGTTAAAATGAGCATTTATATAATAGTTGTTTATAAATAATAAATGTTACATAATATTCATTATATAATATTTCATGTTCTATATATTACTTTTATCACAGTACTGTTTTAAAAAACGGGAGTAGCCCAGAGAAATGTCACTGGGCTACTCCCAGTGACATATCTAAATGTCACTGGGCTATATCTAAATTGTCACTGTTTTTTTTTTCTTTTTAAAGTTTCCCCTCTCAGTTCATGTTGGTGATTTTGGTTATTGATTTCTTCCTCTAGCATACAGCTTCCCAAAAACTGAGGTGAGCTACTTGGTTTAAAGACAGGTCAGTCTACATGAGCGGTATTCCCCCTTATTTTTCTGTGTCTTGTTTTGCTCCATGAAAGAAAGTTTTTATCATAAAGCAACTCTTAAGAGCTGTCTATTGAAATAGAGTGATACAGAATGACCCAGAGGTGGGTTTCAGCAGGTTCTGACCAGTTCTGGAGAACTGGTAGCGGAAATTTTGAGTAGTTCGGAGAACCGGTAGTAAAAATTCTGACGGGCCCTGCCCCCATCTATTCTCTGCCTCCCAAGTCCCAGCTGATCAGGAGGAAATGGTGATTTTGCAGTAACTTTCCCCTGGATTGGGGAAGGGAATGGAGATTTTACAGTATCCCTCCCCTGCCACGCCCATCAAGCCACGTCTACCAAGCCGTGCCACACCCACCAAGCCACACCCACAGAATTTTTGAAACCCACCACTGGAATGACCATAGACTTGTGGAAAAAACTATAGTGATTCCACAAATCATGATAGCAATCATGTAAATGACATAATTTATGTCAGTCTCACCACATGGCTGATGAAAATTATATCATTTAAATCACTTGTACAATTATGCCATTATTCATGAAGTATCAGTTGTACCCTGCTTTGCCCCCCCATCATCAAATGGTCTACTACTACTACTACTACTACTGGTACTATTATTTTTAATATTCTGTAAGAAACATTAAGAAACAAGAATAGAAGACAACAGTGCAAAATAATGAATGTCAACATTCAATCATATTATATATAACACTCTAGTTTTTAAACATGTAATGCATATTTTGGATATGTGCCAAACTGTTATGAAAAAAACACTGCAATTTTGAAAGGCAACAAGCGTAAAGTAGTAATTAATGTATTGTATTCAAACTCTAGAAACTGAAGTTTAAATTGCTATATATCAAGGAAGTTTCCTGGATAATAATGGTGAGTCCCCATATTTCTATGTAATTCACAGAATTCCAGTTCACAATGATTTGAATAATAAACCACTACCAAACAGAAAAAAGAACCATTTTCAAAATCATGATTTCCTTGAATGTAATGTATGATACTGATAAATATTGTCTTTAGTGAATTCAGTGGTACTTTAGTTCTTGTTACTAAAGTAACTGTCTCAAAACCATTGATGGAGATATTAAAATCACTTATTAAGAGTGAATAGCAATATATATCATGAATCAAGACTGCCCTCTGGTGTATTATTGTATAATGCTTTTTTAACTACATTGTTTTATTACATATTAGTTTTATTTATTTTTTTAAATCAATGTAATTGCTTGCGCCAATTAATAAAAAACTATTAGACAAATGTCACATCTTCAAATGTGAATGGAAATGATTGGGCTTGATAGCTAACTATATTCAAAAATTTTGTTTTTAGCAGATAAACTGGCAAAATGTAACTGTTTATTCAAACTTAAAATTAGAATTTTTTATTGGCCAAGTGTGATTGGATACACAAGGAATTTCTCTTTGGTGCATATGCTCTCAGTGTACATAAAAAGAAAAGATACATTCGTTAAGAATCATAAGGTACAACACTTAATGATAGTCATTGGAAACAAATAAGCAATCAAATCATACTAGGAAACAATCAATATAAATCATAAAGATACAGCAACAAATCATACAGTCGTAAGTGGGAGGAGATGGATCATAGGAACGATGAGAAGATTAATAATAATAGTAATGCAGCCTAAGTGAATAGTTTGACAGTGTTGAAGGAATTAGCACTCTGTTTAGCAGAGTGATTAAGTTTGGGAAAAAACTTTTCTTGTGCCTAGTTGTTCTGATGTGCAGTGCTCTATAGCATCGTTTTGAGGGTAGGAGTTGAAATAATTTCTGTCCAGGACATAATGGGTGACGGGTCTGAATATTTTCACAGCCCTCTTTTTGAGTCGTGCAGTATACAGGTCCTCAAAGAAAGGCAGGTTGGTAGTAATTGTTTTTTCTGCAGTTCTAATTATCTTCTGAAGTCTGTGTCTGTCTTGTTGGGTTGCAGAACCAAACCAGACAGTTATAGAGGTGCAGATGACAGATTCAATAATTCCTCTGTAGAACTATATCAACAGCTCCTTGGGCAGTTTGAGCTTCCTGAGTGTGAAGAACATGTGGCAATGTACAATGACCTTGCACATATAATATTTGCTGTCAAATGTTTGTATCAGACTCATTTTACTAAGTGCCAACATAATCAAGTCTGTCTGAATGACTGCAGATCAGAAATAATGAATGAAAATTATTCTTCTTAACAGCCATGTTTTTCAGAGGTTTAGACTTAGCTCGTTCATAAAAAGAATTATGTCCCCTTAATGAATTGAGAATCCCTTGAATAGATAGGGGTCCAATTCATAAATGATCCATACCATAATTTAGTGGGTGCAGTTACTTGCATTCAACCTGATATATTGAATAAAAATCTTTGGATTAATATAGGAAATATGTGTAAAATGCATTTAAACCTCTGAGAAAGTCATACATGAAATAAAGCAGTAATAAAATAATGAAGTTATCCTTCTTCTCTGATAATCAACTACCAAGGCTTTTTAAATATAAGAAGTAAAAGAAATTAATGTCAAAATTTATTTTAGCATTATGTGATGCCTAAATTATACCCATAAATGGGAAAGAAAAGTGAGCAGCCACAATTCTTGAAGTAGAAAATATTTATAAATTTTGATGAGATTTGCTACTATATCCAAGTGCCCCTTACATTTATACATTTTTTTAAAATGGAAAAATAATCAGGTCAGAGTGAGGAAGACATTTCAATAAACATAAATTTGGGACGACATTTGAAGGGAGGGGTGGAACCTATATTTCTCAAAGTTTGAAATCAAAGTCAAATTGAGATTTTTTAATAAATAATTCCTTCCTATATACTTAGTCAAAATCTATTCCTATTCCTTTATGACTTTTTCAGAAACAACCCTTATTAATTTCCAGTAGATTGACTTGCTAATACCGGTAGTAGCTCAAAACAACCTCATTCTTCCTGTGTGGTTGTAAAAAATTGATTTGAATGGTACTTACTCCACGCATATTTATTAAAATATGTTTGATCATAGCTCCTTTACTATTGATATTTGGAATGAAGTATCTCCAAATTATGAGTTAATTGCAGCTTTTATTTTTTTACAAACACATACATACAGTATACACACACACATACATTCCTCCTCTCACGTACTGAAAACAGATAATCAATGTCCCTTTCTCCGCAAATTCTATGGATAATATATCAAAGAAATGTTTTGATATCTCTGCTATTATATATAACAGTACTCATGTAGATTTTTTCCTAAACATTAGCAAGCAATCTAATGCAGAGTTACATTCATAGAAGAGCCTATTTATTAGATTCCTTAGTACTGGTGTGTAGAAAGATAAACCTGACTTTAAGCTTTTCCTCAGACCCTACAATTGAATGTATGGAGGCTAAGGAGTTTGGGGGACTGGATTTACTATCCACTTTGAAGCTCTCCATATATTGAGATTAATGCCTATAACAAGGTTTTTCTCTACATTTACTTCAGTATAATTTATTTATTTATTTATTTATTTATTTATTTATTTATTTATTTATTTATTTATTTATTAAATTTATATGCCGCCCCTCTCCGGAGACTTTATTGTTTCCTTCCTTTGTAGACCAGTACTTGAACACAGATGAGTATCCTTGCAATATGAAAATTTAAAAGAACTCAAATTCATTAATTAAGCCTAAATTCCAAAAGGCTTTATTAAGGCTTCTTCATTTGTAAGTTAGCAAGACGTTTACATTTTATACATTGCTTCATTTGTACAACAGAGGGCAGTCTTAACCTACTAATGCATAGATGAACACTATTGCTGAGAAAACTATTAATTTACCTTGTAATTCACATAATTGAGAAGTCCTTGGTGCTCTCTGATCTTGGTTGTTTTCTTGCAGACATTTCATTACCCAAATTAGGTAACATCATCAGTGCTAGTGGTGATGTTAGGTCAGACTAACACTGATGATGTTACCTACTTTGGGTAATGAAATGTCTGCAAGAAAACAACCAAATTCAGAGAGCACTCTGGACCCCATAAGGACCCCTCATTTCAACCCTGAGCTAAAAATATTCTCCTTTATTGGTAATTCACACACTTCTAGTCGTAGTTTATATTTTACAAACAACACATCTGAGATCCAGGTAGATGTTTTATTATACAGAACATTTAAAAACTTTTATTTTAGTGGTTCCAGATTTTTTTCTCCACTAGAAACCAGATTGGTGATTGGTGTCTCATTATTGAGGCACTTTCCTGTGAAGTACTTTATGGTTTAATTTTGATATTTAATATTTTTAAAAATCTATACAATGTTATTTGAAGAGATATGGTTTATTCAATCACTAAACTACAAATAATTTTTAATGGCCTGCCCTCTTCCTAGGTTAATTTATATAACATATAAATGGTGGAATATGTATATGTATGTGTGTGTGTGCGCGCGCGCGCACACACACACACACACACACACACACACACACACACACACACACACACACACGTTTGGTATCTGTACATACCAAGCATGTCGTCTTTCTCCCTTTTTAAAAAGAAAGGATATACAACTACCGGTATTTGCCTGTTAATCAGAAAATCTGAAAAAACTAATGGAATTACAGTAGTCAAGGTAGAGTATAAAATTCTACTATACAGAAATCAGAAATATACACTTGGTTCAATAGTATATGAATTTGATCTCCTGTCTGATTATCTATAAATTGGATTAAGTTAATTTACTCAATGTCATAGCAAGAATTAGAGCTAGGATCTTAGACTGTGTTCTTTGTTTGCACTAGTATAATGCAAACAAAGTATGAATGCAAACATAGTATGAATGCATCCCCATTTTGATAAAATCAAAAGAAAGAATATTTAGATAGAAGATCAAAATTTCTTGAAATATCATATTTCTTGAAAAATATGATTAAGATTAATTTAATTAAAGGTTGGTTTACATTGGGAAAGCTTCCTATACTTAATCACTTTATTTTAAATAGATTAGTAAGAGATTCAGTGCATTTCTTTGGCAAGAGCATCCAGAAAGACCATTTATACAGGTTACAATTATATGTTGAGAAAGGTTTAATTTGACAGAATTTCTGCAATCCAGCATATTTGCTTGGGTTTAAAACAAAGCATGTTTAAGACAATGCCAGATCAATTTCCTATGATCTGAAAATGAGATTAATAGAGTCAATCCTCAATGAATATATAATAAAAGCTTGTTGTAGTCATATTACTGTTGGGATTGTCATATTATTGAGACATTTGGGCCTCGAACCAACAGATTGTTAAAATGACTGTGGATCCACCAGTGTGTGTGTATGCTGTTCCTGGCTATATTCCTAGATTGTGAAATCTGTTAAGATTTCTAGAACTATAGATTAGTGGATGACTGAAAGAATGCTTATGCATCTTTTCCACCAACAAATTTGTTAATATATGTTGAGTAACATGGTTATTTTTAGAGCCATTCTAATTATCAAATTAAATCTTTATTATGCTTATGGACTAGCACAGATTCTGCTTCTAATATCACTTCCCAGGCCAGTTTATCTTCCCTCTATCATTAATTTTGAAATTACATCATACTGTTAATATTACAATATACAGTATATTTTTTGTTAACAGAAAGAGCACTTGGATTTATATACCACTTCATGGTGCTTTACAGCCTTCTCTAAGTGGTTTACAGAGTCAGCATTTTGCCCCCAACAATCTGGGTCCTTATTTTACTGACCTCAGAAGGATGGAAGGCTGAGTCAACCTTGAACTGGTGAGAATCGAACAGCCAAACTGCTAGCAGCTGGCAGTCAGTAGAAGTAACCTGCAGTACTGCATTCTAACCACTGAGTGGTGGGTTGCTCCCGGTTCTGTCCGGTTCTATAGAACCGGTAGTAAAATCGGCTAGAGGCCCCACCCACCTGCCACAACGTCATCATGGGTGATCTGTGTATGCGCAGAAGCGCGTGGGCGCAAGCAAAGCAAGCGTGCGTGCGTGCTCCCATTGCAAACTGGTAGTAAAGGTAAGTAGAACCCACCCCTGTGAGCCACCATAAACTTAATCACAATAACAATCACAACAAAGATATCTAAGCAATCATACCATATTAATATATCAACTGAAACAGTGTGTACTTTCCAGAATAAGGGCCTGAGGTGGATAGATAAGCTTTCATCCTTTCTCTCCTGAGGGTTACCTGTTCTAGTATATGAAGCAGCTAATATAGTATGTGCTTATATCAATGAATCAGTCAATCAATAATATTTCTTTGGTCAATGACCAGCAAAGTTTAAAAACAAGAACAAAGCAAATGAATAAAATAATATAAGGGATATACAAAGTCTATACACCACTATTAAAATGCCAGTTTTTTTGAGATGTAAAAAAAGATGTAAAAAAATCAGGCCAAGATAAATAATTTCATTATACATTTTTTACTGTTATTTTTCTTCTAAAATATTTCTGTTTGTTTTTCAATTGAATTTTACAGCTTATATATTATATTAAAGATGAGAAAATTTTTTGAAGTGAGAATCGAAGAATCTTGGTCTAATATTTTTACATCTCAAAAAAGTGGCATTTTAACAGAGCATGTAGATTTTTTTATATCCACTGAATATGAACAACTAGTAAAATAAATCAGAGAATAGAACATTCATTCCTCTATTACTATGGTATGTTAATACAATTGATTGACTGGCTGGTTGATTGATTGATTGCTATGTGCTTATATAGCTGTTCATAATTTGTCCAGACAACCTTACATTATATCCCTTATACAAACACCTACTCAAAAGAATCTTCAGGACAGAAAGTATGAGAGAGATTTGAATTTCAGGATATTCTTTGTTTTGTAAAGAATGCAAAATGCAATTAGTTATCATAGTTAAGGGTGGAAAATGTGTTACTTTCAAACATTCTAACAACATTCTTTCTGTCCAGTAGCTCCTACCATGGCTTACATTTGGGAGGGGAAGGCACATTTATCCATATTTTATATATTCTTTTTCTTGGAAATTAGCCAAATGAAGGAAAAATAAAGACTATGGATCCCTTTTTCTCTTTGCCTATGCAATTTGACTTTAATTGAACACAGCCTAAAATGTGTTTACATTGTTTCCACCATATAATTCTACTTAAGGGACTGAATTCTGGCTATCAGTACTGACATTTACAATTATAAAAATGTTGACTTCCTCATGTTATACAGAAATGTGTGTTGTTTACCTTTTCCTACACAGAATCATGACAGCCTGGACACTTAAGACCCTAACAGATTACAATAACTTCTGGCATCACAGGAACATCTGAAGTACCTTATTCAGCCATAAATTGCTGCTACAGTGAGGAGGAGATGCAAGTGAGGAGGACAAGTCAGAAGTGTGTATGTGTGTGCATGCCTTTGTATTCCTTTCAAACCCCACAAAGTTCACTGAGTTCAAAACCTACCTGCGCACTTTCTTACACTGCTTGTATTTTACCGACAAGTCAGAGGTAATGATCCTAAAAGCGGCTGCTTGCAGCTTCAGTGAAGTGAAAAATGGAGTTGTTTTCTCAAGTCATTTGACTCTGTGCAGCTGGATCAATAGTCAATATTTCCAGGATTTTCCTGCAAGCCCAACACTGCTTTTACTTCATTTTAAATCATTAAACATTTACCAAGGCACTTGAGGGAACTAAATCTCTGGGATAGAGAAACAGGGAAAAGAGCCAAAATTAAGGGGTTCTTCATTGTGAAATTGTGAAGGAAAACATCAACTGTTTATAAGAGAGTCCAAGGGCATTTACTTTGGAAAATAATACTGAGGTACTGAGCATTTTACAAAACCCACATGATCGTCTCACTTCAATGCAATGAACATGCCTTAGTTACATGCTGATTGTAAGGAGCCAAGATAATTGAACTGAGTATGTATGTTCATACATACAAGTTTAGTAGTCAGAAATAATTTGCATATAGGAATGATACTATCATGGGACTAATATCCTTATGGGAAGTCCTATATTATTTCTGAAAACGAATAACAGCCAAGAGCATATAAATTAAACAGTGGGCAAAGACTTCTGTTTTCCTAGATGTACTTCCATACTTTTCTTCCTTATACTTAACTTATATGTAAGACATGGCAAATCATCAGATGGAAATATCTTGATTTGCAAAATCTTTGCGACATGGTTTCTTCAATTATTTTTCAGTATAGATATCTGCTATAAGTTGAGTTTTAGAATATTTGTTATTTGTTCATAACTTTTTGCTTGGTTGCCTGCCTCCCACCCTACTTTTTCAAAAAGATTCTTAAACACTTGGATTAAATCCAGATAGTTTCAATAGGTGATGGCAGGGTCACCATAATCGTGATACTGGTGTCTTGATATATCCTACTTTCAAAACGTATTATTTATTTTGCGGATTAAGTGATATTGAAAAGGTCAGTACAATGGTTGTATTTTGTTTTTAAAATGTACCTCTTGTGAAAGTTAAAAACCAAGCTGAGAAAACTAACTTACTAATGCATATTCAAAAAATCAGCTATTTCAAAATTGCAATATTTAGAATAGTTTTTCTCCATGCTTCCAACAATAAAATGTGGATACAATTTTTTAAATAATTGAGCAGTGAATTTGCTTTCGGGTTATCTTTCTGAATTGCAATCAGTCTGGCTTTCTGCCTGCCTGGATTTGTCATAGCTACAGCTGCTGTGGTTTTAGCTGATGACATCTGGTTAGAGATCAAATGGGGGGGGGAAGCAACATATTAGTTCAAGAATAGGAACCTATGCTCACCCAGATGTTGCTGAAGTATAATTTCCACAACCCCAATCAGTATAGTCTACTTTGGCAACATCTGGAGGGCCATTAGGCATGAAGTGGGCAACAAAATTGCAGGCTTTTGTCAATGTTTATGGAACCTCTCTTGAACAATTGTGCTGATTTGTTTTGTTAAGTAGAAAACTCTGGAGAGTAGTAAAGAGTAATTGCATATCATCTGGGATAACCTCTGTAGGAGGAGAGAGAGAGAGAGAGAGAGAGAGAGAGGGAGAGGGAGAGAGAGAGGGAGAGAGAGAGGGAGAGACAGGAAGCGCAGATGGGAAGGGAAATAGGTGATAGCTCTAATAAGTAGATCTGATCAGAAAATCAGTTTAACAGGAAGACTAAACTATAATTTATATATACTAAATAATATATATGTATGTGTGTATGTGTGTGTGTGTGTGTGTGTGTATATATATACATCTACACACATATTATATTTTATTGGTAATAACCATACTTTGTCAATATAATTGTGCTTTACCTTCGTTCCTTTTTATAATCCACTAATCAAGGAAGCATTGCCTGATCTGCTTCCTAATATTATCTTGCTTTTCAGGACTTAAATAATGTTTCTCCGCTCTGTCTTTAATTTTGATAATTCTCGTTCTTTGATAATGATTCTTGCATATTACACACACGCCTATCTACCTGGTTCTTAACAATGGGGAAGAATTTTTCAGAGTTATTCCAGGAGACATGAGAGGAAATGATATTATAAATTAGAAGGAAGTATACTTTGGCTGGGCATAATGGGGAAAAATGTAGTGATAAGAGTTGTTCAATATTAGAATATGTTGTTTCAGAAGGTGGTAGAGTTAGCTTCATTAAAAGTATTGAAGGAACAACTGACCAAAGACCATTGAATGGGAGTCATGTCCCATCCACCCTGGGACACCATATTTGTTCTCACTTCATGTGAATCTTCAGATGTATTTTGGCACTCATCTTTATTTTCTAGGTGCAATTTTAAGGCTGATTGTCTTCTACTTATCATGAAATATATTATAATTAAATCATCAGAAACTCAGACAACTACTTGATAAAACCAGAGATACGAAAATTATCTTGAATGTTTCAGCCTACGTACAGTATAATAATTAAAATATCTGGTTTGTTTTGTTTGGTGCTGTTGGCTTGGCAAATTTAGGACTTCACTATTTTAACTGTGGTTTACTCTGTTTTAAGTTTTGTATACCATCTCTAGGAGGGTTAGGCAGAAAGTCAGTGATAATTTTTGTTAAATTAGAAAAACTACAGCCTTTCTCCAGGACAATGTATAACAAAGCAGATATAGATATTCTGGAAACTGACCCTGCAAAGTGTATTTGTCTTGTATTAGAGAAACTGTATCACGAGCTCTGACTCTGTAAAGATGGAGGGGGCGGGGGGAGGGGAACCCTGTTAAAAAATTAAGCATGGACATGGAAGTAATTATCACCAAGAAGGCTGTTGTTTTAATCATAGAGTGAGCTTGGGAAAGGAGGGGAAAAGAAATGGTTAGGCCAATCACATCATTCTGCAAAGCCTATTTAAATTAATCCTGTAATTGAAATATATCTTTTTTCATCACAAATGTAGCATAAATTTAATGTTACTGAATGTAATTGTTTCTATAGGTACATTTAAGTTTCTTTTCAGGAGATTTTGCATTAAAAAAACAAAACTAGGATATAGCAAAAGTAGATTAGCTGTGGTACATTTCGTTGTCCCAAATGGACTTTGCTTGGAGTTATTGCAGGTGAAACCCATTAGTTCGCTCAGCCTAGGAGTCAATTCAATTCATTTAATTCATTTCAACTGTGGGATAACTTGTAATGTCTACCAAAAGATACAATCTTAGGCACCAATATTACTAGGTGCATGTGTTGCAGAAATTAGGGGAAAAAATTAAAAAGTTGGCTAATGAAACAATTAATAGGCCCTATTAATTGCAACATTAGTGCCTAGAAGTATTTAAATATATGTGCCAAAAAAAGTTAAAATATTATGGGTTATTCTCAATGCTTTGACTAACTATGATAGTGGCATTGATTCCCTGAAAAGGAAACCTATGGAACCAAATTGTGTTTTGAAATTATTTTGTAAAATGAGCTTTTCTAGTGGTAGAGCCAAGAATGCTAATCAGTCTGCTCTATATGAGTTGACCTTGTTCTGTAACCTATTGTCTTCTGGAAACTAGTTAATAACTTTTATTAGTCAAGTATTTGGTGGCCTGCCATGTTTATTTTAGTTTCCTTGGGTAGTTCATTTTGTGAATTTTCTTTCATTGTTTCCTATTTTGAATATCATAATTTGTCATTTATCCTATTTCCCTCTTTTTTTCCCCTTATTATTTTAAAACTACTAAGTCTACTCTTCTGTTCATGTAGCAGTAACTATGCATTAGCTGTCACTATGCACTCATGGTCTTTGAAAGACCACAGATCATCTTTGGGAAGCAGGGCATCCCCAAGATGTGGTCAATAAATCCCAAGATGATCATGACAGTGCAATCAAAGCTCTGCCCATTTGTCCTTTGCATATATTCACACCCAAAATAAATAAACACGGCAGACCTTTGACCATGCTAACATCATGGCTTTTTTTAATCACACCTTGAAGATAGTCCTTTTGGGAAGGTAGGACAATAAATAAGAACCTTTCTTTTCTGCATTTCAGGTATGCTTCAAAATCCTTTATGAAAGTACAATATAAACCATTATCACTATTAAACTGTATAATGCTCCATGTTAAACATTTCCTAATAAAATATAACAACCAAAGCTGCCTAGAGTGAATTATAGGGTATGTTTAACCTAGGAGTTCCTAAGCCAAGAGTAGGTAATATGGTTTACTCTAAAGATTTTTCGTAACAGCTCCTATAATCCCCAATCACAGGGTCAATAGCCAGACATTATTACAATTGTAGGCCAAGAGAACATTTGGAGAACACTGATTACCTAATCCTTCCTTTGGTTGTATATTGGAGAAAGAAATCTGTAACTTTTTAGATTAGAGTTCCCAGCTATTCTCCCCATTGACCCTATTGTTCACTACTATTAGGAAATGTAATTTAACAATATTTAGAGGTCTGTGGGTTGGTCCTTCCATTATATCATGCAAATAGAATATAAGGACCTATGATTTTAGCACACCATCCATCTCTCTGTATTAGAACATTGTCATGGAAACACATACAGATTGCTTTTTTCCAACTCATTTTCAGTTCAGTAGGGAAAAAAAATTGGCTGAACCGATTAGAAATCTTTGCTTACTTGGCTTTATTTTTGTTTTCTCTGGCAAGAAGGGATAAACTTTCATGTGTGAAGTATTACTGTTTCATGTCTCTGCATACAATTAATTTTTTCCCAAGCACTGGCAACTAACCAAACCTTTAAAATAGATTCTTTATGCGTTGCTCTCCAATTTTTTTTGCTAAATTTCAGATCTGAAAGATCTCTGGGAGAGTTCTAGGAATTATTTATGATAATATCCAGATCCTGAAACATGTCAGTAATGTCGTTAGATGGGTGTTTGTTTTGTTCCTCAAATTTATTTCTCTTCACTAAATTGATTCATAAACCAATCAATTCATATTCAAGACATTTACTTTTAGATTACATTTTTATGTTTGGCGTAGAGCCACCTTTACATATTTTATGAGATTTAAATTGTGCTGATCATTACAGCAATACCCTAGGTTTTAGTAAAGTGGATCAAAGTATGGAACTATGTGACAACTGCTTCCTGATTTACCTACAATTTCATTTTATCTGCATTGTCCAGCATCTGGCTTTGCTTTGGAAAGCCATGGAAGCTTCAGTGCTTACTCGATATATAGTGCCACAGTAAATGACAGAATGCAAAATCAAAGAAACTATTTTTCCTAAGTATAGATAGTAAAAAAAGTGATTGGGTAATTGAGGACTCAAGAAATGAATGAGAATGCTTATGATTTGGTGAGTAGCTATTTAGAAAAAGTTATATACTGTCAGGCACAAAGAATCAGGACCATGCATTAAGTTCCAGTAAAGCTGATTTATTGTTCGTGATTCATGCCTATACACAAGAATCTAGTCAACTAATGGTCAACATTAAATTAGTGATAGATAAGAGTGGAATTCAAGAAGGGCTGGACTTGGATCGTTATGGATAGATAGATAGATAGATAGATAGATAGATAGATAGATAGATGATAGATAGATAGATAGATAGATGATAGATAGATAGATAGATAGATAGATAGATAGATAGATAGATAGATAGAAAGGGAGAGGGAGAGGGAGAGGGAGAGAGAGATATTGATATATATGATAGAATACATTAAAGAAATTATGGTTTCACATGATTTGATGAAGCTATTTGAAGTTAACATACACTATGATTTGCAAACCACAAGATTACCTACCAAGCAAGGTGTAAAGAAATTTAGAATTGACTTTATGCAAGGTATGAAATAGATGTTAAGAAATAACTTGGGGGAAAAAATCATATGGTTCAAGAAAGAAACTCAGAATAAACCTTGATTTTGTTTAATATAAAATGGATTAAAAGAAACTTGAACAGGCCTTCAAGATTCTATTATTAGTCCCTAAAATAAGAAAATCACCTTCATTTATTCTCTGCAGTGTCTGTTTCTTGACCTGGTCTACCATAAAGGGCTCACTCCTCCTGATATACATATGCCACTTTCATAGATTTTAAAGCAATATTTTATTCGATTTTATGAGTTACATTGTTGGAAAAATTGGATTGACTGGTGTCTAATATGGATGTTTCATGAAGGGGCCTAATTCAAAATTAGGTGTAACTACCAGGGCCATTTCACCAATGACACTGAAACAATGTGCTTTAGCCATCAAAAAAGGCAATGCAATCCTATGCTGCATTAACAGAGGGATAGAATCAAGATCACGTGAAGATCATTGCTTTATAATGCCTTGGTAAAACCACTTGGAATACTGAATCCAATTTTGGTCACTACAATATAAAAAAAGATGTTAAAACTCTGAAAAGAGTGCAGAGAACAACAAAGATGATTACGGGGCTGGAGGCTAAAACATATGAAGAACAGTTGCAAGAATTAGGTATGTCTACTTTAGTGAAAAGAAGGACTAGGGGTGACATTATGGCAGTGTTCCAATATCCAATATGTTCCAATATCCAATATTGGTGTCAATCTATTTTCCAAAGCACCAGAAGGCAGGACAAAAAGCAATGGGTGGAAACTAATAAAGGAGAGAACCAACCTACAACTAAGGAGAAATTTCCTAACAGCGAGAACAATTGACCAGTGGAACAACTTGTCTTCAGAAGTTGTGGATGTTCCATCACTGGAGATTTTAAAGAAATGACTGGATAATCATTTAGGGTCTCCTGCTTGAGCAGGGGGTTGGACTAGAAGACTTTCAAGGTCCCTTCCAACTTTATGTTATTCTGTTACTTATCTTAAATTTTGTTAAACTTCTCGTTTTTCTTTTGTAAGCACTCAATATTATCCAACAACTTCCTCAGCTTTTCCCCCAAATCCATTCTGATCCATACTTTTTGACCCATCATATAATCTGTTTAATAATTCATGGCAAATAATTGGAGGTTTGCTCCAACAAAACAGCATCATTGGCATGTAAAAGTATAGGCACGGTCATATGACCACTCAAAACAGTTCTGTCACTTCATGTATTCCTTACACACTTAACTACAAATATATTAATAATCAAGAGGACATCACACATTCAGTTTTGTACAGTGGTGATATCCAAATTTTTTTACTACCCTTTCTGTGGGCATAGCTTGGTGGGCGTGGTGTGGCTTGGTGGGTGTGGTTTGGCGGGCTTGGCAGGGGAAGGATATTGCAAAGTCTCCATTCCCATCCCACTCTGGGGCCAGCCAGAGGTGGTCCATCATATGCCATTCTAATTATATTCAGCAACCAATCTTTAATTTCATATTTGTGCAAGCAGTAATGATTTAAGACAATCAATTTTATTTTATGCTTTCTCTTAATCAACATTCTGCTTGTATCTCTATGTTTGTGGAGTGCAAGCAGCAGTTTGTTTGTTTCCAAACTATTAATGTTATCTGCATTAATAGTTTTGCTTTACACAAAATAGTTTTAAATTTTTTAATAGAATTGTCTCATGCTTGAGCAGGTGGTTGGACTAGAACACTTCAAAAGTCCCTTCCAACTCTGTTATTCAGTTATTCTCTGACATGAGATGATGACGTGTGCCGCAAACTAGTCTTAATGAGTTAAGCCAAAAGTGTTTTGTATTGTGATATTGCATTGCGTTAGGGACCAACTTTTATTAGTTTTTGTATTTATTTCATGTTTTTACCCTCATAGATGTTTTAAAATTTATTTGTGTGTGTGTGTGTGTTGCATTC
The DNA here is from genome assembly GCF_029215685.1 of Pituophis catenifer annectens. Taxonomy (NCBI): domain Eukaryota; kingdom Metazoa; phylum Chordata; class Lepidosauria; order Squamata; family Colubridae; genus Pituophis; species Pituophis catenifer. Next base: position 36,359,652 of record NW_027256883.1, read on the forward strand.
ATATGTGTGTGTGTGTGTGTGTATTTATGTTTAGTTTTGTGTAATTTTTGTTTTGCTTAATTTTTAATATTTTAAATAGTAACTTTAGCTTTTAGCTTTTTAATATGAATTGCTTATATCCCATCTTCCTTAGGTTGGCCTATCATCAGAATAAGGATTTGATTGATTGATTATAAAGGACTGATACTAACTCAGAACCAACCAACACGAATGACATTTATTATAGTACAGTAAATGCTGCCATTGTATCAGTGGTGGGTTGTCCCTGATTCGGACCAGTTCTATAGACTGGTAGTAAAACCAGTGGGAGGCTCCGCCCACTGACCCTGATGTCATCAAGAAGCTTCTGCACACGCGCGGCCCCATTATAAACCAGTAGTAAAGGAAAGTAGAACCCATCCTTGCATTGTATGTATATATATTTACAATTATTTTAGATATAATCTACGGGAGTGTGTTCTGAAGGAACTAAATGAAGTAACCATTTTAACTAAATATAGTAAATTTGGATACAACCATGCTTGAACTGCAGAGTGTATGGTAATTTAATGTATGGCACTTTTACTTTAAAGTAGGAAAGGACATACATGCACAAAATACATAAAGTATAACAGATTGTTCACTATTAATTTTTTTATTTTTCAACTGCTTTTTGAAAACATTAAATATTTAGAAAATATTAAAATATCAGGTTTCAATTTAACATAATTAGCATCTTCTTTATAAAAGCTGCTTTCTAGATTCTATTCTGTTCTAAACCAGTTATTCATGGAATGGAAACCAAAGTCCAATAATAAATATGAAGAAATAGAACAACCCAGAAAGAGTTGGCTGATTTACATGTGGCGTTTTCTGAGGAAAAAGTCCATAGACTGTAATTTGAGGCAACAAATTTAGGCAAGAACTGCATTCTCTTCCATTTGCTGCTGCCAAGAATTCTTGCAGCATGATGACAAATATTTCATTTCATTTCATTAATCTATGACAGATAATAATGTAAGAGTCATAGACAATATTTCTGTTCTGGATGGTATTTGCTTCTGATTAAAGTATTTCTGTAATTTAGGAACACTATGTCAGGATTATGGGAAAACAGAAATCATGCTTTTCCTGCTCCTACTATCAGAACTACAAATCAACCACCAACGTTCAAAAGCCATTCAGTCTGTCAAGAGCAGCAAATCCTTAATTTCAAAACTGGCCTTGACAAGTCTTAAAGAAGGAAATAATCTGTAGTTCCTAAGTGACAATATTTGATCTGCTCTTCAAGGTCAATACGAAAATGCTGCTGTTTTGATCAGGTGAGTTTTAAAGACTTCCTGACATGCCATGAATGTGACTGAGATATCATTCATGAAGATGATACAGTTACCTGCCCAAAGGTGCAGCAGCAAAGCTGACAACCTAGCCTTTGTTACAGCTGACATTAAAAGAAGGTCAGGTTGAGGGGGTGCAGACAGACATGTCAGTCTGTAGCCTGAGATGGTGCCGAAGGTACATCCTTTCATTTATTCTAGAATCCAGCAGCTTATAAATGTTCTGATATTTTGTCTCTTGCCAGTGACTCTGCTATGATTGATATTTAACAGTTTGTTCTGGCTAAAAGACTGGAGTTAATTTGAATGGTGTGGAAGAGGAAGAATAAACACTACAGGAAATGTTTAGAGGCATCCGAAGGAGGTATATAAACTGGCTGTCACTTTGCATATTGATTTTCATTATTTAATAGGGAACTCTGAGTAAAGAAAGGACAATTTTGTAGCATAAATATTTTGCAGCTATACTCATCAGTAACTGCACAACTTCTGTAATCTGTTATGAATGAATTCTGAATTTGTAGGATTTGAAAAAAGTGATGCTGAACCAGGTCAGCTACATCAAATCTATTCCTTTGTCAATGAGAAAAAAAAAATAGATCACATATCCTTTTTGTTTGGGGATGAATTCCCTGAATAAAATACTTTCTGGCAACAATGAAAGAAAAGAAATATCCATCAACAGTGAAACTCATCACACAATAATGATAGCTATTCTGTGTAAGGGAAGTAAATGCATAATATTAAATCCAAACATCAGAAATGAGCCACATTTAGATTTACAAAGAATAAAGCTTCATGTGCAAAATCTTATAATAGGTAGATTTTTGCATTTCATCCTTATATGTTCAGTCTTGATCGGACTATTTAAGCATTTTTGGCATATAAGTAATATTTACTACAAACAGTAATAGATTCTTGGAGGAATTTCTTAGTGGTTGGTAGCCTACAACAGTCTTTGGAATACATGAGGGTGATGATACACTTTTATTTTTAGACATGTTTTATTGAAAAAGTTTCCCTTTCATCATACATATTTTATGGACAGAGTGTTAACCTGATCACATCTTATACATCTTACATACAGTATAATCAAAGTCATCATTATAATATACCTTAATCTTTCCAATTTTTCCCATATTTATCTCTTTTATGTATCATTTATCACAAATTTATCATTTTTCTCCATCTCTTCTTATTTCAACTTCTACCATATTGTTTTCTTTCCAAAATTTTTTAACATTTTCAATTTTATATTTAAATAACATCACTTTATGCCTTATGGTTCTTCTCAATTACAATTCCTCCAGTTGTTTACATTCTTCCTTCATTTCCGGAAGTGTCTCTCTAATTCCCTATCCAATCATTAACAGTAAAATATTCACTTTGATTTACATTGTTATCAAAATTAATTATATTCTTTTATTACTTATTTTCACCTTTCCGTCTGCTGTGGTTTATCACAAACATGTTCTATTCCTTATTTTTTGCATAAGTATTCACTTTCATAATTTCAACCTTATTATTCTCTTTACAATTAACATTTTTTACATTGATATCAAAATTAATATTATCAAATTGCTTATTTTCACATTTCTATCTATTAAAATTTAGTGTAGACAAACAATATTCATTCATCTTTATCATATATTCACTTATAACCATTTTCTGCCATATCTTATTTTTTTCACTTCTACCATATTATTCTTACATATTTCTTTATCATTTCATTTTCAATGCTTTCATCTAGCTAATATCACAGTATATCCTAAAATTCTTCTCTCTTACCACTACTATAACAGTTAAAATTCCATTCTAATTTTAAAAAACTAACAAAAATATTATTATTATATTGTCTCCTTTCCCATTCCCATTTTTTAATCTACCTCATTTATATTTGCCAATTTTTACCCCATCATTCTTCATCTTTAACATCATCTCTAAATCTTTTTATCATCCTCTTTTCTAATATTTTTTTGCATGACCCTTTATCTCGTTCTAACTTTTCAATTCTCTTTTTTATTTTTTTATATATGTTACATTTCATCTTCTGGCTTCCATTTATCTTTTTTTGTTGTGTTATTTGAACATCCCTCACCAAAGCTTTACCTTGTCTCTTCCAGATTTCCCCCTTCTTTCCTTTTGCCTGTTTCTTTTTTAGGGGATGTTTTCCCCTTTCCTCTCTACTCTTTTTACATTCCCAACCATTTCTATTATGTTTTTATGTTTTTTAATATTTTCTCTTCAACATAGTTAATTTCTTGTTTCTCATTCAAATTTCCCTCTTCCAAATTCTCTTCATTTTCTTTTTCTATATATTTAACTGAATTTTCCATTTCTTTTTTGCTTATTAAAGATTCACACATACTTTTAAACATCAAAAGTACCTCTTCATACATTTGCAACTCCATTTTATGACAATTTAAAAGATTACTAATATTTCCCCCATTATATCTCTATATACTTAGTCAAAATTTTAAATCTATATAATTTTCTTATATCTTCTCTTCTTTTCTGCTTCAATTATTCCTTTATTCTTTAAGGTTAAAATGTTCTTCTCAATTATTAATTATTGTCTCAATTCAGCAACAGTCAAATCCAAATATAAAATTATATTTCAGAAGAGAGAGAAAATAAAACAACCACCCAGATGTAAAGCACAGTCACTCCTTAATTTTTCTCGCAGCATCCAATTTATCTTCTTCTATACAGCCAAGGTCGAAATTTCCAACTACTATTTCTTCTGTTTTGTCTATTTGAATAGAACGTTACAATGCTTTTTCTTTCCTCCAGCAGATAGCATTCTCTGTTTCTACTCCGTTACAAAGCAGGCTATTTTATCCATTTGTTTGTCAAAATGTCGAATGATTTTTCAAAGTTCTCTTATGAATTATTATTTTCTTCCGAAAATCATTTTCTTTCCTTTTTACAATCTTTGCTTTTCTCAATTTTTCAAATCCAAAATTTTCTCTTAGATTCTTTATATCACAATCCATGCCTTCTCTTTGTTCCGCTCGTGTATGTATGTGTTTCCCCCCAAAAGCCCGATAGCCGCTAGTCCAAGCTCAGGAATTCTTTTAAAACTTCAATTTCCACTTTTCTTAGTTAGTTGGTATTTATCTCACCCAGTTCTGGCACTCCGTCCAATTACCACTCCTGCTCAATTCTTCGGTTCAGTTGCCCCAGCTTCAAGATGGTCACCATAAGATGGCCGCTGCCCCCACTGCCACTTTGGGAGAGCTGTTTTTGTTCCAGTGAGGAAATGTATTTATTTATTTATTTATTTATTTATTGGTTCGATTTATATGCCAATTTCTCATAGTCCACGAAATGCCCCTCCTTTCTTCACCGTCCCTACAAGACAGCTATGGCTCAAAAGTCTCCTGGCAGCTATTTGTCCGGCTGGATTTCACGCGACTCATCGGAGCCCGCTATTTTCCAGTCCATTCCCACTGCGACGTCAACCAGAAGTTTCATTCTGACACTAATGTGAAGTTTCTCTAGCTGGAACCAGTGATTAATTAGGATCTGACAGTTTGTCTCGGCTAGAAAGTAGAAGGGCACTCTAGGCCAATCAATTTTATTATCTAATTTATATTTTCAAATTGAAAAGAAATAACACATTTATAATGTTCTATGATTAACCTCCTTTTCCCATTGAATATTGAGAGACTGTTAGACATATTTCAAGGAATCTGACTGAAGAGGCACAGTGTTTCATTTATATACTGTATTTAAGAGGTTGTATATTATGCATTTTATTTTCAGTCATTCTAAACAAATTTTCATAGTTTAATAAATGCAATAAAAACTGAAGAAATTTTTAGAACGTAGAAATAGAGTTAAAATAATAGAAATCAACAAGAAAGCTTTTTCTCTACTGCAATAAAGTCAAATAATTTGCTTGGATGAATGAGAAAATCTTGGTTCAATTCATGCATTTTACGAACAAAGTACAAGGTAAAGTTGCTTGGGAAGAACATATGTAACTGGAGTTATATCACTTTTTTTAAAAAAACAAAACTTTTTTCTATCTTTTATATCTAAGGAAGTGGGTATTCAAAAATCAAAGAAAAATCTTGCGTTCTGTTTTAATTAATCTGAAATATATTTTGTACTCTGGGCCTAAACGCTAAATGTGAAAAGCAGCACATTCCACTGGCTCCAGAAATTGAGTATGTGGAGCTGTTTGTCAAGAGTATATTTTGGTTATTGTTTTCAGATCATGGGCATGTTTTTTAGATACTATCTATTTATCCTTTAGTCCTACCTTTTTAAAAATATATCTAGCCCACTTTTTAAATACCCAATATAACCATAGTAGATGAGACTTATGCAATTACAAATCATTTGAAAGAACAAAAACAAGATTAAAATATAATATCTAATTAAATCAGGCAGAGACAGTAAATAACAAATTCAAGTGAGATGTACATTGCCTATAGAGAAAGATCTTAAATTGCAAGTAAAAGACCACCTGGCACCCCAAAGTAGAGAATTACATAGTTTTGATAATTGGAAAAGAAAGTGCATAGGGTGTAGCAGTTAAGTTGATGGACCAGACCTGGGCAGACTTTGGTTCATGGCCACCCTCAGCAAGAGATAAAATATTCAGCAATCTAATGCAATCTTAAAACTCAGCCTGATCAATCATTGTGATAGTATGTGGGAATGACCTTGGGAAACAGGAAGGAAAGCGGCACACTTGAAAACTGGTATGTAAAAGATGTCTCAACCCACAGAACGGAAAATGGCATTGGAAATATTTTGGAACAGATCATCCCTAGTTTTCCATAGAGTAAAGGGAAAGGAGAGAACAATGCATTTATCGTTACAAAAGGTTTTTAATGTAGCCTTACAATTACTTCTGGTTGTGCCACTCATCTGGACTACCTGATAGGGCTAACATCAATAACATGAAATATTTAAGGGATTAAATATATTTCATCACAAATTTTTAGAGGTCTGTTCTACATGAAATCCCAGGATTAACTAGATTTTTAATCATAAAGTGAACATTTCTCATTTACCATGTATTATTATTAGACTACTCCAAGGAGTCAAAGTATGAGTTTGAAATGTTTGGTAGTCTTTCTTAAAACAACACTTCATTTGAGGCTAATCAAAGACACATGCCTCTTAGTTAGTCAAAAGTTGTGATAATGACATACTCAAGTATCTGCTTCAGGTGCTGGCTGTCAAACATGTCAAGGATTTCTTTGAAGGTAATAGCAGAAATTTTGTTTCCATTGGTCCTCATAAATCAGACAGTAGCTCTCAGTTCTGGACTCATGTGAAACCTCATGATATAAAACATCTGCAAACACCAGGCATTGAAGGAAAGGAACTTCTGTAGCTTTCAGATTGTACTAACAGCTGCCAATACATTACTTAGCTTTCTGGGGCTGAGCACTCATTGTTCCCTCGACAGCAATCATTTCTTTCTGAATTCAGAGAGAAGATGCTACTACCTTGTTATATGTCAAATATAATAAAAATTTATTATCTGAATTTAAAATATATAACACCTCTAAGTTGGAGTGTACAGAAATGGAAAAGGCATTAAAATGCTATATTATTTTATATCACAAGACATAAGCAGAAAAAGTACAAAGTGAAAGTTGCATAAAAATTAACATGAGCAACAGGTATTTTTGTCTGTCAAAGAATATTAGAATATGGAATTAGAGAACCAGTTCCTATGATAGCATTGAATTCTGACTCTCTAATCTTGGCTCTACCATCTTTAAGTGTTAAGCACTCTTACTGCTGCTGAATGAAAAATCAGAGGGCAGAGAGTCTGAAAAGTACCCAGATCAGGGTCAGCTTCCTTGAAAGAATTTATACAAATCATGATAAACAGCAGTTAACATGTGAGGGAATGGTTGCTCTGAAAAGTATCAGAGATGGAAACATTTGTTCCTATGCCTTACAGGGAAGTGTTGTTCCTCGGGGAAAAAAACTTGTTTCTAGCATTACTTCCTTAATACACTACAAACCTGCTATTTTGGATAAAATATTGTGGAAGTGTGCACCTAGTTGGTCTTTACTATTGATCTGCTGACAGATATAAATAATATTTGAAAGGATATTTGAACCCCATGCGCACACATTGAGACCTGGAACTGTGATCAATTTTCCTGAATATATTGACCTTCCCTAGGATGTGTCTTTAGAGATGAGACTTTCTAGCTTGACTCTTTTAACTGGTATAACAGTTATTATTTAGATCCACCAATTGATTTAAATATTTCCATGACTCTAGTGTTTTGCTGGCTTTTGACTTGACTAACTGGCTTTTCTTCATTACGTTGTGCACTTCATGGAATAGAATACATTGTTCCTAGCCTTTAATGGTAGTGTTGTTGCAGGAAATCATAAAAAAATGTTTTGATTTGTTTCTAGAATTTCTTCCTCAAGAAACCTGCCATTTTAGGTAGAAGATTCTGTGAAAAAGTGCATCTGGGTGATCTTTACGATTAATCTGAGGACAGGCAATCTCCTAAATTGGCCATCCTATCCTATCATTAGTACAACATTGTATATTTGTTGGCAATGAAGAACTGCAAAATTTACAGGAACTTTAGCTAAAATCAAAATGTTTGAGGATGTCCCCAAAATGATGTCAACCAATTAGAACAGTTGCTAACTCAGTAGAAATTGCATAGAGTATAAGAGGAAGAAAGGCAAAACTCAATCATGCTTTCAATATTCCATTACGATAACTATATCAATAAAATATCATTCCAATACAATTTGTGGAGTCTATTTCTTCACCTGGCATACTATGAAATAAGTAGTAAGAAAAAATAGACAGCAGAAACCTTCTTCAAGGATATGAACAAAATAGCTACATGGTGTTAGCTAACCTGTTCAGCCTAGTTGGTGAGAACCAGTTGTTAAATTATTGCATATACTGCATTACAGCTAATTTCTGCCACAATTACACATGCATTTTTGGAAACATATGCAGATCTCACTCTTTGCTTTCACATAAACTTCACCTTATGCTTCAACTATCCTTGGGCTTCATAAAGGATAAGCAGGTGCTCCAATATCATTTCATTGTTATTTTTAAACACTGGTTTAAAAGAATCTCTTGCAATCTGCGGTTGTCATCATGTTAAAAAGATATTGGCTGTAAAGAAGCATCTGCTACATTCTCCTATAAGGTCCATAAGTTGCACTAGTAAAGTATATCAAGTGATTCCCCCTACCTCCCATCTGATAGATAATCAGTACATCTGAGAGCTAGCCTTTTCGGACAAGGTTATTTCATCTGATAGAGTATCAAATGGCTTGCTGATTATTCTGACTTCAAAGGCTGCTGGTGCTGATATCTTCAAGGTGGTCTGCATAGCTAAGAGTGATGAGGCCACCTGTCAGTGTGGCTGCAAAATTAAAGAGAATCTGTTGGGAATTGAAGGGTGAATTTCCTCTCTTTTGGATTAGCTTGATTAGTCTTGAACAATTTAACTTCAACAATTCAGGTTTGCTACTATGGGAAGAAGTCGTCCTAACATTTTCCTTCCTTTAATAGTTTTTAAAGGAGCACAGATCTGTACCATTCATACTGAAAAGAAAGAAGCTTTTTTCGTCCATCCTATTCATAATGTTAAATGGAAGTACTATTATGCACTTGGGTTTAAATGATGCATGAAATTATCACATTAATTATAAAAATGTTAAAATTTTCATATCATCAATAGAGAGAGCTGCTTCTTTGGTTTGAGAAAATGTCTAGTGCAAAACCCATGGTAAAAGATTACATTAAAGAAGCTTCTCCACAAAATCAGCCTTGTTGAATTAAATGGAGGCAATATATGCTCCAATATATTTCTAGCAGATTAGAAAAATAAAATGGTAGTAAAGAAAGTAATTTTATAACTTGGTCTCTTCTACTTGCAAAAGAAACCATGTACTTCACAAAAACCGACCCCAGTTTTTTTTTTTTTTTTGTCTGAAAATTCATACATTATTATTATTTTGAAAGCAGGTATCACTCCATTTATCTGGCAGATTTTAGGAACCTGAAGAAACTAAGATATGACAGACTTCCTGAACACATTGCCTTCTGAGACTTATGTAGAAATGTTGCCATTCCAGAAAAAGAAATATATTTCTTTTGTGAGCCAAAGGAAGGACTTCAGTGTCATTCCTATTTCTATAAACTGTTTTGTTTTGGGGTCTTAGGGGGGAACTGTTATTCCAGATAAATCGCACTCCAGTGAGAATTGTTCATAGTTCCAGTTAATTTCCTGAAGAAATTTTATGAAAAAGAAAAGATGAATGATCATGTCTCCACAATTTGTAATACAGATGTAACGCTAGATATACCCTATTGTGATTTTAAGAAATAAAATATATTTCTATTATTTGAAAGTTTTTCTTCCACATTTCTGAAAGACTAAAGAACTGCCCACACTCAGTTTATCTTTCCTGCTGGCAGAAATCTCTGTATCATCATTATCCATAAATAGAGCTGAAGCAAAACATGTACAAAATGTAGTATTAATAATTAAGAATGAGCCGTAAGTAATTCTAAAAAAAATTGTTAATAGCCAACCAAAGAGTTGATTTCATAAATCCTTGTAAAAGGATCCTTTTTACAGGAAAAGGTTAGTTGGTGGAGATTTCCAACAAAGATCACTGATATCTCTTTATTGAAATATGCCCATAAGTACTTTTTTGATAGATAATTCTTTTTGTTCAATATTCAAGGTACACAAAATAACAAAAAAACATATAGATTATAAATAACAGGTTTTTTTTGTGTAAATGTATTTTGTAAATGTATTTTCATTTACAATCTGTACTTAGAAAGAGATATGACAATTTTTCTGAGTTTAAAAATGAATAAATAGAAGAAATGGATTGAGATTCCTTTTATTTTAAAATTTTGTAAAGTAGGATAGGTGGTTCCTTTAAATATTTTTAAATGTTTTAAAAAGTCTTAATACAGAGCCAAGCAACTTTAACAGTAGAGAGTCCCAACCATCCTCATTGTCACCATGACCTCCGGTGCATCCTAGTGCATCCATGGACCATGCAATGTATTTAGTGGAATCAAAATAATCCATTTTCATTCTCACTACTATTCTCAACATAATTAATTGTGATCTATCCTTCTTCAGACACATTATGCAAAGTCCAGCTCTTTGGAAAAGGCTCTAAAGCTGGGAAAGGTGGAAGGAAGAAGATGAAGACGAAGAAAAATAAGCAGCAGCAAGGTGGATGGACTCAGTACAGTGGAGGTGACTGCGTCATTGGGAGACTTGAAAGAACAGATTAGGTATAGATCGTCATGGAGAAAATCTATCTATGTGGTCATTAGGAGCCAAAAACAACTTGACAGCACATAAGCAAATCAGTGTATATAAAATTTCTTCAGTTTAAGAAATGGAATCAGTTATCAAACATTATAATGAATTGCGGAAATGAGCTTAATTTTGGTTTCCAACTGAATAGCTACCCTAAAAAAAAAAAAAAAGTCAACTCTATCTTCATATTGACCTGCCTATTAGAAAGAAATTCCACTATTTTCCAATAAATCCTTTGGGGAGGAGCAATAACTACAGGTAGCTAATTCAGAAGCAATGCCAATAAAAACTGTGTACCTAAAAGCATACACATACGTCCCTTAATATTGTTGTACGCTGACAGTCCTAACAATGACAACAACCACGTTACAATTTTCACTGGATTAAGAAATAGGAAGAAATGATCTCCATCTATCAGGTTGCTCTGGGGAAAAATGTGTTTTGGTTCTAATACTGAAATTACTGTAAATACAAAATAAGTTCATGAACAGGACATTTATGCAAGCGCTTATGTTTGAATATCTGTAAAATGGTATTCTTAAAATTATTGCAAAATAGCAGTTAATTGGCATTTCCAAACAGAACAAAAACTGGATTTAATGAGTGTTATTTGATCAGAATTTCAACCACACCCTGAGGCATGGCACTTCTGAATTGGTTTTGAACTGAGTATAATTCCAGTAGTTAAGAGAGTTCATAGAAAATTGGGTGCTCTAATTTGAATACAAAGTGTTTATGTTGGATGTATTATAACTGGTTGTATGCAGTCACTCCTCGCACACTGCTTTTTTGCAGGTAACCAAGGAAAAGAAATGGGTATGCCTGTTCAAAGCACACTTATCTTTGAAAAATATGTAATGCTGTTCTACAGAGCTGAATGAAATGTGAAATGCTGCTCTATAGGGCTGTCTAGGCAAGTTTTTATATTAAAATAGCAGAGGAAAAACAGAGAACAAAAAGAGCCATTTCCTGTTTCATGCACCGGAGGGCAGTCTTTTCAAAATACAAAAAGATGTAGATATTCTGAATTGAAAGCCGTAGAAGCAAAATAAAATAAAATAACGTCTCAGAACAATGTTAATAAACTAAAAGAAAAGTAAACCTTCCTGTCTTAAATTAATGTGGGTTTTATCTTTTGTTTACAACCAATTATATTTGGCAAAACCTACTGATTTGTTTTCTGCAATTCTCACAGTCTCAGATATGACTGTCCGGTACATACAAATTTCTGTAGAAATACCATTATTACAGTATTTGGGGAATCAATATATAATGTGTACCTTTGTGGAAATCACAAAAGAGAAAAACATATCATCTATCATCCATATCAATTTTTCTTTTTTGTTTTTGTCTCTAAAACATTTGGTCTCATAGTAAATGAAAAGACCCATTTGAATTGAGCGGATCTGTTGGGGGTGGGAAACAGGCCTTTGACCCTGAAATGGACAATAAAGATCAAAGTCCATCTCCCTATGTGTTAGAGCTATCTTTTTGAAGCAAGCGGTCAGGACGTTTTGTGATGCAGCAGTGTGGAAATGCAGAAATATCTAAGATAGCAACTGTTGAGAGAAGCATAATTGACAGCATACTTGGAAGGAGTCTGAAGTTGGGCAGAAGAAAATATATGGTCTTAGTTTACATGAGAGCTATCTACTCTCTGGAGTGAGCAGGCGAATTAACAGGATTTGGTAAATCGCAAAAACACTAATTAGCAACATTAAGTAAATATTATGACTGCAATCTAGAGAAAGTCAGGCACACCCTTTGCAGAAAGTAATTTCTCATGGCAACACACCGCATTTGCCCAAGGGCAGGTTAACTCCATATTCTAAATTGCAATATGCAAAATACAGGCCACATACTGAATTTTACTCCTTGGGCATACTTTGAGAATATGTTGATCATCTTATGATTTTAGATATTTATGTCTATTGAGTATAAGATGCCCTTTCTAATTATCTTGATGCTCTCCTTCTCTGAAAGCCAAGTGTGAAGATTAAATATAAGTAGCTTAGAGAGATTGGTTTTTTTACCTTTATATGCAAATTTGATGTGCAATTGCTACTTTTTCCTCTTTATTTTTCACCTCTCTGGCAATTTGCAATATGTTTCTAGAGGTATCAGTTTGGGCGAATTTTGCTGGCTTACCATTTGGCCAGTGGTAATATTGTATTAATATTATTTTCTGAAGAATTTACCAAAAATCTATTCTTTTGGAAGAAAAAGTCTCAGCCAATTCCTCAAAACTCACCAGTTTCTAAAAGCTCTCCTTCATATAAAAGACATGCTTATTAATGGGATTTTTGCTATATTTCTTAAAGTTGTTTTTTTAACCATTTTATTTTTTTAAAAAAACCTTGAGCATTATTTTTAAAATAGTGAATTTATCTGAAAGGAAAACTTGATTTTTTTCCCCCCAAAGTAGTTTATCTTAAACATGGGAGCATTACCCTGGATTTCCTGAAAATATGCTAACAAACATAGTGTTTGTTCTGTCATGTTTTCTTTTTGTAGGATGGTTGTTTAAAATTAGGATAGTTTTCCTTGGGAGTAAATATGGAAATTGGTAATGCATGCTTTAAGTAGACTTACTTTTCCCCATCCCGTATATATTTATGTATGTGCAGAGCCATCTGAATATATCTCTGTGTTGGCATATACAAATATCAATCTGGATAGTTGATAGATAAGATGTGTAATATACAGTAGAATTTATTACTATTTCACAGAGAAATTCTGCCTGAGATTATAAATTTTGATGATCTTAATTTTTAAATTTAAGAATGTCCACAGTTGTCTAAATTACAGTACTATCATCTATTATTTTTCAGACTGAAGTATATATCAGGATTAAGAAATATATTTTGGGGGGCAATGGAGTCAGTGTTGACTTTTGACTATTCCCTGCAGTTTTCTAGGCAAGATTTCAGAAATAGTTGTGATTAGTTGCTTCCTAAGACTGAAAGAGAGCGATTGGCCCAAGGGAACTCAGCTGGATTTTTTTTTCCTAAGGTGGGATAAAACACATGACGTCCTGGTTTTTAACCTGCTGCCTTAACCACTACCTCAAACTGGTTATCTAGAAACACATTGCCATAATCCAAACAATTTTTAAAAGCTTCAATGCATCTCTGTGTACTATGTCAGCCATCAGCCTTAAATTTCCCAGGAAGGCAGTTTTTATTTCTGCGAATAAGTCATCTTCAGATTTTCTTGACCATTCTCCCCTTGAGAAAGTTGAAAATCAAGCTATTGTAAGGCTGAAATACACATTTTCATAATGGTTTTCTACTTAACCTTGTCTAGACAGTAACTATTTTCTTGCTACATTCTTAGCATGTCTTAGAAACATTGCTTTATAATGCTGTATACAACTGGTGTGGCCTGTAAGCAAGAAAAGCAATTTATGTAGAGTATGTTAAAATATTATAAGTACATATTACATGTATATTTAAAAATACACTAAAAGCAATCCTATATCAGATTTAAAACCTACTCATTCAGCTTCTGTTCTTAAAATGGACAATAAGATGTCACAGAACAGTTCATAAAGTTAGTAGCACCTCATGCTCATGTGCTCCGCTTCTGATAAAGGAAGTCTGACTGCTGCTAGGTTAAAGAAAATCATCAGATAAGCTGAATCAAAGTAAGAGAAATAATAAGAGGAATAATTATTTTTAGTAAGGCAGGAATAAATTTAGTAGGAGAGGAGAGCAACTTCAATGTCATCCTCAAGTATTTAGTCCTTCTCTACACCGCAGCAGAGCCTCTATCCACTTATATAAGGTTTGTTTATTCCATGAAGTCATTCTAGGATTTAATTTCCATCTACAACATTTCATAAGGAAGAACTTTGTCAATAAATTGGCAGCAAATTCTTGTTTGAATGAGAATGAAAATGAACTGAATTGAATGAGATAAAAACTGTGGTTTTCATTTCACTGTTGAAGCTAAATTTTCTCTCAAAGGAATCTAAAAGAAATAAGGGGAAAAAAAGAATGGGGCTATATTCTCAATTATTGAAGGAACTATAGGAAAAAAGTTTGCTTTACACCATTCTTCTCTATTTCATTGTACTTTTTCCAGGAATTAGAGATTTGGGATGAATATCAAGATACCTGGCAATCTATCCAATGAGCTTTGGCTTAGTCTCTAAGCTGAATTCCCGTGAACTCTGACATTGATTACTGTGCATCAGCTTCCATTACCCTCTTTTCAGTAAAGCATTCCATAATTTTCCTATATAGCAAAGTAAGGAAATACCAGCCTACATTTTAGCGCTTTTCTGCTTATGCAGCATGTCTTGGCTTTCCTGTTTAATACTTAATGCTGATGTCCTGAAAGAAGTGAGAATTGGCCGTTTCCCTTCTCTTTTTGGCTACCAATGTATTTGCTTTAGAATAATAAAGTTCATGAACAACTTCCTGTGTTAAAGACATTCCCATGAGTACTTATGAGTGATACTGAGTACAGAAATGTTGGCATGAGATTACTTGCTAAAGCAGTGAAGTGTTTGTATCACATAGTGCTGGTAGCATCATAATTATGCATTCATTCATCTACAGTGAGTATGAAGTTCAAACCAGGAGTGAAATGCTCCCAGTTCGGACCGGATTGCCCGATCCGGTAGCAATGGCAGTGGGTAGTTCGGAGAACCGTAGCAAAAATCCCTGTGCCTCCCCCCACCATGCACAGCTGAGCCGCACGATCATCAGAGGCTTTTTCTTTTAACTTTTAAAAGCATTTTTTCTACAACCTCTTCCTACAAAAAAATGCTTTTAAAAGGAAAAAAAAAGCGTCTGATGATCGCGCGGCTCAGCTGGGATCGTCAGAGGCTTTTCAAAGCATTTTTTTCTGCAACCTCTTGGCTGAAGAGGTGGTAAAAAAAATGCTTTGAAAAGTCTCTGATGATTCCAGCTGAGTTGCCTGATCGGCAGAGGCTTTTAAAAGCATTAGAAAAAATGCTTTGAAAAGTTAAAAAAAAAAAGTTGGCTATGCCCACGCAGTCACATTACCCACCCACCACCAAGCCATGCCCAGTTAACTACCATGTTAATTGGTAGTAACAAATTTTATATTTCACCCCTGGTTCAAACAATGGGAAAATTGGAGTTCTTCAACTTAAGTTGCAACTAAGACTTTGCTTCAGATTAGTGCCTGGTGAACTCAGTTGCAGCATTTTCTCTGCAAGCTATGGACAGTTAATAGTACAGAGAAAATAGGCAAGAAGTTAGCACCAAAGACTTCCTAGTCTGCCAGTTTCCCCCTGTATCACTTCTCTTACAAACACTCTAATCAAGAACTTTCTAATTGCATTTCAGTGACATACAGATAGTCTTCAACTTATAAACTTTTGTTTAGTGATTGTTTTGTTTAGTTACAACAGCACTTTAAAGAGTGACTTATGACCATTTTTCACATTTATGACTGCTGCAGCATCCCCATGATCACATGATCAAAATTTGGACACTTGGCAACTGATGTCCCAAAGGTGCTTTATTCAGCTGGCAACTGGACTTCCTTGTTTTTCTTCTCATCTAAGAAGCTTCTTCAGCTCTCACAGGATAGTGGGAAATGGGAGGATTTATACTCTTGGATAGCCTCTTGGATGAGAAGCGAAACGACTTCAAAGAAAAAACAAGAAAATCCAGTTGCCTCCTGAAAAAAAGCACCTTTGGGACAACCATGACCTGGATGGCTGAGAATCACTACATACTTTTAGCTTGGCAACTGGTGTGTATTTCTGATAGTTGCAATGTCCCAGGATTATGTGAACATCTTTTGCGGTCTTCTGACAAGCAAAGTCAACAGGGAAGCCAGATTACTTAACAACCATATTACTAACTTAACAACTGCAGTGATTTACTTAATAATTCTGGCATGAAAAGTTGTAAAATGGGGCAAAACTCACTTAACAACTGTCTTGCTAAACAACAGAAATTTTTGGCTCAACTGTAAATTTAGGACTTACCTGTATAAGATGGTGACTGAAATTCTCACAGAGGACAGGGAATAAGTGGAATTGTCCTCTTCCTAACAATGTTAGTTGTAACTAAGAATTTCTTTTTCATCTATATACTACTTAAACTCTTGTTATTATGACCTGAATAGTGCATCATAGGACAACAATTTTTGAGTTCTTAAATGAGCCAACTTATATAATATGTTCAACATTTCCTATACAATAATTTACATGTTTCTTTAAACCATGGCTATCATTCACAATATTGTTTCCACAAAAATGTTTTCCTAATCTGAATGATTTGGTAATTTTCTCTTTTCCTTTTCTTAGAATTAGATGTTATCTATGACAATCTATCCATAGCCTGCTCTTTCAGGTCTTCCAGTGGTGCACATTGCTACTATAATAATACATCCACGTTGCTGCTAGTTACCCTCTTTTCTTTCCACCTTTTTCAACATTAGAGCTTTCTCCAGAGAGCCAGGACTTCTCATAATATGCCTGAAGTAGACAAATTGAGCCTGGTTATTTCTGCCTTGAGTGAGAACACTGGGTAGATTTGTTTGATGGTTATTTGTTTCTTTTCTTGGCTATCCAGAATTTTCTCCAACGTTAAAGTTTAAAAGCATCAATATTCTTCCTATTCTGCTTCTTCAAAGTCCAACTTTCACTTCCATATAGTATCACAGGGTTGCATGATTCTGATCTTTAAAAGTAGCATTACTTATAAAGTAATAGCATGGCAAAACTAGCAATCTTTTAAGAGCAGCATCTCCCACATTAGAAATTAGGAAGTATGCTAGATAGAGATACTGTGATATTATTATAAACAAACAGGATTTCATTCAATCTTTAGTTCAATAAATAAGAATAAGAAAATTGAATTTGCTCCTCTAGCTAGTAGGACAAGGAGAAAGTTTGTTTTAGGATTTTTCTGATTTGAAATAGATGGACAATTTTCCATCTTTTCTTGTTAGAGGACAAGAAAATGTTAGAGTTAATTTACCATTTTTATCATTTCAAATTCTCTCTGTAAAGAATTTAGAGGCAAGGAGCCAAACTATACAAACAAAAAGCTCTGAATTATAAAATGCTTACATATGTGGGATACTATGGTACATCAGGACTACTTGTGTAAAACTGTTCTAGCATAACTAAATAATTTATAATCATTCATTTATAATCATTCATTTATTTAGAGCTATTCCTGAACAATAAGGGATTGTCCCAGAAATTGGAAAAATATAGTCTTTAGAATTTTAATTTTAGACGGTTGTTAGTTTAGTTCAAATGTTGTACATTTCCTTTCATTAGCTATCTATAGTTCATGTATCAGAAGGAAATGTCTAACTTGCCCAATGAACAATACCTGGATTATTCATCTCATCCACTATAGTTTAAGAAAACATGATTTTGCATAGCTTGGGATAATAGGAACCTCAATTTAGTAACTGACTACCTTAATGTAATGATCCTTTTCCTCCAAGAGCTGTTTTGAATCCAACCCAAACTAAGGCAAAGGAAACTAATTTTGACTGTAATGGCTACAGGCATAATCAGATTATGCTGACAAAATCTTGTCATTTTTTAAAAAAATGTTATGTATTCACATTAAAAACTCATCTGCTGTTTGGACAGGAAAAGAATGACATCTTCATGAACCTTATATATTTAGTATTGTTTCCTCCCCCACACCCCAAATCTGGCTATTACAACAAAAGATATTATATAGTTTCTGGATAACAATCTAGAATATAAACATTCAGGCCAAGTTTTTTCCCATTTAGTAATACTAAATAAGCACATTAGGAAACCACATAGTAAAATAAATTTGTGTAGCAGTAGCTTATATAGGAAACCAGAGAAGAGGACAGTTCAAGGGTGTTTAGGCTGATCAGTTCAACAAGGATCCACAATTAAATATGATTGTCATATTAGCATTTCATATTCAATTACTTTAGGCATGTTGTCATTTCCTTTTTAAAAAAATATATGTGAACACCAGAATATAACTGAGTTTATTGTTGAGAAAGATAGAGCATTCGTGTATTGCTCTACATGAATATTTATTATATGATAACTATGAGCAGAGAAAATGCCTTGCATATGTAAACGTGAGCCATAATGGATCTAATACCCAGAGAGGGAATGTTTCTACTCTACTCTAATTACTGCTACTCTAATTTTGAGCCCAAAATTTTACAGTGGAATTGTTTTACAAGTTCAATTGCGAGACCTTGAGGTTTTGCTGCCTGATAAGTGTTGTCTCATAAGGTAAGTCCCATTTTTTTTTCTCTCCTATCATCTAAAGAAACCACCAGGCAGCTCTAGGAGCCCTAGCTATCTATTGTGGCAAAGATAAACTATCTGGAGCTTAATTCCACTGTGAATCTGTTCTTAAATAGTGGGAGAAAAAGGCAATGAAGAAAAGGCAAGATGTTTCAATGATTGCTGCTGAATAGACATGTATAATATAGAGTATATGATATTTTGGGATTCCAGATTTATCTGTCCTATGGCTCATCTTAGTGATCTCATTGTCAACTAATACTCAAATATTAGTGCTATTTGTTTGAATTTCTGCATTTGTGTCAAAAAAAAAGTTCTGCTGAATGACAATTTTATCATGAACTCAATAGTTAGCCTTATGTGGTATTTAAGAATTAGCTTTCAATGAGCAGGTTTGGAAAATTATATAAGCAAAACAGAATCTACAGAATATATTATATATGTTTAACCTACCCCCCAATCTACACTACCCCCCCCAATCCTAATGTAGAAGTATTAAGACAGTCACTTTACTACGGTACATGATTACTCTTATCATGCTTTTTCTCAACAAAACTGTCCATTAAACTTGTCCATGAAGCAGAATTGCTCCTCCTTCAGTCTGTCTCTTTCTTGAGTCAACCACTGTCATCAACTGCCCTCCCTTGGATTCTTTCCCTACTCCCTTCCTGCCAACAAGAAGTAAATTATCTCTTTTGTAGCCATTCCCCACTGTAGGCTACATGCTTGTTTTCTAAAGAACAAATTAACCTATTCATTGATCGGTGAAAAAAACAATTGTAAGAATTTCCTCTTCCTTCTAACTTTTGGCCATGAAATTACAGAAGCAAAAAGCGAAATGTTTTTTCATTCAGTTTTATCCATTGATTAAAAGGATCACTATGGTATTACCCTGCCTAGAGAAGAATAAATATTTGCTTGTGTTTTTCTTCCCTCGTGTGTCTTTTGTCTTTTTGTTTATTAGCTTTATAGTATAACTCTCCTTTAATTAATGTGAGGTGTTTTGAAGCACATTAACTATATGCAGTATAGAATATACATACCAAAAATAGACAGAAATACATGTTTCTTATTCAACTTGACTGATTCAATCAAGATCTGCAAGAATGTTGTGCTTACTTTCTCTGCCCAGATTCTCCCATCGGAATATACATCAAGCTACTGGGCAACTGGGAAATCATGGTATGCGACATAAATGTGTGGTGTTAATACAACACCTCTGGGAAAGATCCCTCCTAACAAAATACAACCTACTTATGAATAAAGACTGTTTGCTTCTTAATCCCCAAATCCCTAAATCGTCAATTCAATCTTTTCGTCTTTCAACAAAAAATCCATATAAGGCTTCCAGTTCTTTCTTTCTTTCTTTTTAAGTCTCTATCTAAACTGGGAAAGCAGTGTGCTAACTCCCTAGGCTCTGAATCCCACAGGGCTTTAAGAATAGCAAACAGCACCTTAAACTGTAGTTGGAATGCATTAATAATAAATACAGCTCCTACAGCACTGGTACAATAGGCAGCATCAAGACTGTCTAGTAAGCATATGGCTGGTTTGGGACCAGCTGAAGTTTCCTGGTTGACTTTCTAAACCAGATATGACAAAGGCATGACTATGTGTTCTCAGCACATGCTCAGTGCATCTATTCCATAGTGTTGCTTAAATTCCTTTGATATGGTATAAAAGCCTTCAAGACCAGGTAATTTGCATGCCATAAGTATCATGCTTATCTTCTTTTGGTCTCGGTACATCACTTTACTTTTGATTTATATCTTCTCTCTACTTTCTATATTTCTACAGTTTCCCAATGGGATTTCAGAGGTTTCTATTCTTCTCCATATTCTGAAGATAATTATACACACATTTGATATGTTTTATATTTGAATTTTGGTTATATTTCTCAACATACCTTTTTGGTATCTTGCTGACATTAATAAACTCTATTACCATGCAAACATGCTATATATAAATATAAAATTTAATACAATTAACAGAAATACTTTTCTTGGGTTTGAAATATCTGGCTCAATCATGAAACTCAAAACAATCATCCTTTTTTTAAAAAAATAGCTTTATTAAGATTTTAAACATGGTAGACAAAAATTAAGAAACTAATTAGTAGAATAAAGAAAAAATAAGAAAAAAGATAAGACAAAGACAAAAGTACAGGGAAAAAAGAATGAATGAAAATATATGTAATTTTTGATTTTCTTTTACAGAAATTACACTGTACATTAACCTCTTAGTCTATAGTTAGACTATAGATTATATATAGACTATATATTCTTTCATAATGGACAAAACCTTATATAAGTTCACGTCTCTCTCCCCCCCCTCTCCTCCCCACCTCCCTCCCTCTCTCCCTCTTATTCTGTTTGTTGATCATTGGTGCTGCTCTCCGCGGAATGGAATGGAACAATGAAGCTCCAGATCCATGTTATAATGCAGAAGATTCTAAAAAGTAACATACAATTGAAACCTGAAGTTTTTCCTCTTAGGATTACTAAATAAGGAATTGCAAAAAATATTTGGAATTTTGTTATTGTAGATGTTGAGTCTACTTGGAAACTCGAGGCAGAAAAAAATGAACTCTTGATGTTGGATTTTACTCACTAATATAGTTTGTTTTTACAGAAATGGCTAATATTTGTTACTTTGTTAAAGTAAAAAGTTGAGGATGTAATTCTTTCTGTACTTTATTGCATTGACAGAAGTTGGGTGTCAATGCTTTTTTTCTTTTCTCCTATATCTATAAATTTCTTTTTCCTTTTTTTCCTTTCACCATTTTCCTGTCGTCTTTATTTTAATCTGTATATTAGGATAATTTTAATAAAATTCTTGAAAAAAAGGAATAGCAATGAAGTCTATGTATTTCAGAGTATTCTCTAAGAATCCATTGCTGCCTGAAACATATTAGAAATAAAACACAATTTTGAAATAAATAAATATCTGTTGTGTTTTCTTTATAGTGTGTTTTGCTATTGTCTTAGTTCTAAAATTTTCACAATCAAGTCAGTAGTATTTTTTGTCTTGTTTTTGTAATATAAATACAGTAACTACTGCAGAATCGTCTCTAAAGTTTTGATGTCTTGCCCAGCCATTTATGTAATTAATTTTCTTATGCCAAAAGAACTTTCTTTCAGATATAATAAGTTTAGAATAGTAAATCCTAAAAAGAACCCATATGGCTTAGGACCTGTTTACTTACGGGACCGCCTACTACCATCAATAGCCTCCCACTGACCAGTACGCTCCCACAGAGAGGGGCTCCTCCAGGTCCCGTCGGCCAAACAATGTCGGCTGTCGGCCCCTAGGGGCCTTCTCTGTGGGGGCACCGACGATCTGGAACGAGCTCCCCCCAGAGATACGGAGGATTCCGGATCTGCGCACCTTCCGCCATGAGCTGAAGACTCTTTTATTTCATCAATTTGGCCTCGCCTAAATCTTCTCCCTTTTAAGTGCAAATTTTAAATTTTAACGTGTTTCAAAATATGGGTATTTTAAATCATGGGTATTAATTCAGCCAAATTTATTTAATTCATTTTATTCGATTTTAAATTTTTATATGTATGTGTTTTATTTCGTGGCTGTTCACCGCCCTGAGTCCTTCGGGAGTAGGGCGGTATAGAAATTCAATAAAATAAATAAATAAATAAATAAATAAATAAATAAATAAATAAATAAATAAATAAATATTGAACCCAAACAGAGGAACTTCATTCCGTAAATAGTATATTCAGTGGTGGGATTCAAGTAATTTAACAACCAGTCTCTGCCCTAAAGACTTCTTCCAACAACAGTTTGCCAAAGTTAAGAAAAATTAACAACCGGTTAACAACTGGTTCTCCTGAAGTGGTGCAAACTGGCTGAATCCCACCTCTGAGTATATTGGAGTAAAAGTTACCAAATTTAGCTTTGGGATTTTTGCAACATCTCTCATTTCCTGTGTGAATTCAAAAAAGCCAATTTCATTCATATATATGTGAAAAACTCCAGATTAATTTCTCTGAAAAAACACATGTGTAAGAACAAAATGTCCTAATTATGATCCATGACACAAATCGAAGCGACTGCTCTGTCTAGCAGCAATGTTTCAGAGAAGATATAAAGCTTATTATGAACGTGTCATGAATCTTTGAAACATCCTTACTTTCTCTTTTCTCGACTGCCTCTCTTCAGAGCAGCATATATTAACATGCTCTATCGTGGTCTGTAGACCACCTTAACAATGCTGTTAAATCATTCACTGGGTGGCACCCAAGAGCTTACTGACAGAATGGATTGAATTGCAGACACTCTCTAATACACACATTTAAACAATTTCCTCTGTCTTCAGTGAAATTATGCTAATATTTTAGTTAGGTTTCCTTAAGTCTGGAACTCAAATTAAGCTGTCTGTTTCATTTTTATGATAGCACTTGAAATCACTTGCAGACAAGGGGCTGTTGGATCCTGGGATTTATGGTAGCAATGCCACAAAAGGTGAAACACATCTTGGGGAAGAGGAAAGCAATATGTCAGGCCAGTGTTTTTAGTGCAATAAACTTTATGGCAGCATTAAGGGAATAGTTACAAATCAGGTTGATGGTGTTGATTTCATTGAGAATGAGTGTATTTACACTTTCAAGCTTTCCTTTAATAATAGCAAGTGTTTTTTATTTAATGGGTTTAGTGAAAGTAGATTTGGTCATATTTCAAGGGTGGCAAAATCTGGTTTCCCCCCCCCTCTCCTTGCCCATCTTCCTAATTTTTTTCCACAGGATGATTCCACAGCTGAGTCAAGATTTTATTATTTTACTGAGGTTTTATGAAGATGTTACAAAAATGTTGTGTTAAAGAAATAAGAACACAGACATATATAACATGCAACCCTATTTCCTAGAAAATTCTTAAATTAAGTTTGGGGTGGGGAGATTTTTTTTTATCTCAATGTTAGATTTGGGATTATCTGGCGAAATTGATTGGCAGCAGATTGAGGACAACAAAAAGGAAATATTTCTTTATATGATGCATCATTATCCTGTGGAAATGAATTCCACAAGATGTAGTGATATGTAATGATTTGGAATAGGTTTAATTAGGATCATTAGACTATCAATATGTGATCAGGCTGTCAATAGATTCTTACCACCATGACCCAATTATTTAATCTGCTGTTTCTTCCATATGGGAAAAAAATGGCAATACACAAAGAGTACAGCTTTTCCTCAAATAATGTTATAATTTAATGAAATATTTACACCAACAGGATGAAGTAAGAAACCAAAATGTGATTAATGGATGATAAGGTTAAGAAGGATTTAACCAAACAATCTGCTTTAGAATTAGTTTCTACAGAAACAAAGTGGGTAATTTTATTTGCTTAGTATTCTACAATATTTTTGTACCATAATACTTGATTGATCCCTTCAAGGTACTTATTTATTCATTTATTAAATGTATCTAATCACCCATCTTATGTGACATAGCCCAGGATGGTTCACAAACAATAAAAAGCATAAAAAGCATAAAAACCAACATAGAAACTCCTGACATCCCCCTGCTCAACAAATTACTGCATATCCATGAACAACTTTATCAGGCTCCAAACTCCCAATATTTCAATTCTTGTGGGAAAAGTCAGGTCTTCAAAGTTTGTTTGTAAGGCTAGGAGGGTAGGAGCCCGCCAGGTCTCAGGGGTAGGTTTTAATAACATTCTTACTTAACAGACTTAAAACAGAGTATATGTCATTCTTGCTTAACAACCATTGGTTCAGCTGCCATTTGAAGATATGACAGCAAATGGTACTTACACCTGATTCCTGAAGTTATGACTGTTATGGTACCCCTGCAGTCATGTGATCAAAATATTGTGGCTTGACTCACACTTAAGACCACAGGGGTGTTTCAACTTCCCCCATCCACCTATCTACTCGCCATAATTGCCCTTTTGGTGCAATTATGTACATTTTCTCATCAGTGTTGGAAGTGGTGGCACCAGAGTTAAAGTAGAAGGCTAGGAATTTCAACAGACTCAACCGACCACTATTCTTCAGCTTCTACTTTACCACATAGCAACAGAAATTTTGCTCCCAACTACTACTGTAACCTAAGGGCTACCTATAAAAAACAGTGATATACAGATACCCTTACATCATACAGTAATTTCCTTTAGATAAATTAAAGTTTCATTAATTCATAGGGCTGTTACATGGAATGGGACAGCATTCAAAGAGATGAATGTAAATCATAATATAACTATAAAAAGTTACAGAATTGCCTTTGTAAATTGTTTCTCCCATTTTTCCTATATATTTAAACTGTTTTTATTGATAATTTTAATATTTTAGCATTGCTGGCTTTTTAGTGTTTTACTTCTTGTGAGTTTAAGCCTTGAGCAATATTTAGAAAACAAAGCAGTGAGATTATATCAAGCCTTGGTCATAATTATTTTAAGAAAGCATGAAGAATGTTTTCCAGCATTTCTTCCAAGCATTTCTTCCAAATGTTTACTGGAAATGTCAACCTGCAAAGCAACTTCAAAATGGATGCTACAGGTAGGAGTATGTAAGAATTGTCACAAAGCTGTTTCTTCATCATGTAGAGTAGCCCCTTCCCAAAATTGTAACATCTCAAATTGTATATAAAATGAAAGTTTCCTCAAGTATCATTCATGTCAAAAATGTACATGTTATGTTATTAGTTAATATGTGGATTAAAAATGTCTCCCCAGAGTTTGTCCAAATCTGCTTGGACAAGTAGAAAATATTTCAGAGCTGATTTCTGGATATGTACGATGAATGATAGAGGAGACAACAAAATGAGTGAAAATTGCCTCATTTCCCATTCCTCTTGTGAATGTTTTCAATCAAAAGAGGGTCTGTTGGAGGAAAAGTCAAAGCAAATCTAACTATACCATATTAGGGATTACTTCGTAGCAATAAAGGTGACAAAACGACAATATTTTCCCATCCTTATTTCATCTGCTGACATCGATTCAGGAATGTTGTTCAGGGTGACCTGGTCCCTATTGGGTAGGGAAAGCCTCTCTTCTATGAGAGATGACCCCAAGAAAAGTTATTTGAGCTCTTTAATTGGTAGTTTGGGGTAGAAATATAATACATTTTTAAAATGGAGTTGATATCTTTTGTTGGCTTCCACAAAGTAAAGGGGATCAACCTATTTTCCAAAGCACCTGAAGGCAGGACAAGAAGGAATGGATGGAAACTAATCATGGAGAGAACCACCCTAGAACTAAGGAGAAATTTTCTGACAGTTAGAACGGAATGACTTGCCTCCAGAGGTTGTGGGTGCTCCAACACTGGAGGTTTTTAAGAAGAGATTTGGACAACCATTTCTCTGAAATGGTATAGGGTTTTCTGATTGAATGGTGTTGGACTAAAAGATGTCCAAAGTCCCTTCCAACTCTGTTATTCTGTTATGAAATCACACAATACAGCATTTATAATGTTTCTATGAAGAACTAATGATCAGAAACTTTCTAATATACAGAGTTCATACTGAGATGGACAGATGTGTAAAAACATTATTTTTTGCAAGATAATAAAAATTGCACATGTATAAATGAAACAGCTTACTAAATATCACAGAACATGAGCAGGCCTGAAATAGAGCACTGAATATTAACAACACAGAGGAAGCAAGGTACATCAATGAATGTTAATCAGTTTCCTGATTATGCACCTACATAAATGGTGCATAGAAACATAACTATTTGTTTCCGTTACTAGGAGAGGAGGCAAGGAATGCCCAAAATTACACTGGAGACACTTCTGAAGAAAACTAATATTCTTCATTAAAATCCAAAATCTGTAGACAGTGAGGAGAAAAATCTGTATGTATTTAGCCTCTATTTTTTTTTCTGTTCATTAAGTTACACTTACTTACACTTACTTACACTGCTCACTGCTCATTATAAAATATATGTACTTCGTATATAGTCTACATTAGTTTTAAAATTGAGAGATTTATTTTCAATTTGAATAAGAACACTTCTTTGATTATTGTGGTAAAGAACTTCAAAAAGAGTTGCAAACATGAAAACAGACGTTATCAGTTTCAAAGGCAAGTAAGCTAAGTATCTGATTCTGTAAATATGAGTTCTGAAGCATTTTGGCAAATGTTTAGATAGCCTTTACAGTTTTGGGGCAAGAGAGCCCTTGATTAAATGTGGCATTCTCTGAGGTTCTGGGATCTGTAGAATACAGTCCTCATTTGCTCCCAGAATAATGGCTATAACAATAAACCACAGTATGATACTGTTCCGTACCAAATTTTGCCTGTTGAAAACTGTTGCCTTTTCCATTTGATGCTAATCAATCAATCAACCAACCAACCAACCAACCAACCAACCAACCAACCAACCATAATACAGCTGGAAGGGACCTTTGAGGTCTTCTGGTCCAATCCCCAGCACAAGCAGGAGACCCTAAATCATTTCATACAAGTGACTATCCAGTGTCTTCTTAAAAACCTCCAGTAATGAAACACCCACAATTTATGACTGCAAGCTGTTCCTTTGGTTAATTGTACTCACTGTTATGAAGTTTCGCCTTAATTCCCGGTTGCTTCTCTCCTTGATTAGTTTCCATCCATTGTTGCTTGTCCTGCCCTCTGGTGCTCTGGAAAATAAATTGACCCCCTCTTTGTTGTGGCAACCTCTCAAATACTGGAATACTGCTATCATGTCCCCTTTAGTCCTTCTTTTCTCTAAACTAGCCAAACCCAATGTTGTGGGCTGTCAGCAGCCTGTGCAGATTGTAGCTGACTCTGACAGCGAGGAGGCTGGTGTGGTGTTGCGCCAGCAGCCTGTGCAGCTGGCACTCGAGTCGGACAATGAGGAGGCTGGAGAAGATGTGGTGCCAGAGGCAGGGATTCAGCCAGAGCCTTCAGAACCTCCAGAAGCTCCTTTAAGTGAAGAGGACAAAGAGGAGGAGCCTCTTCTCGCTGCATGGGAATGCAGAGCGCCCAAAAGGCAGGAGTGGCTCCTCAGGAGGAGGTCTCCTCGAGAGTAAGGCTTGGGGCTAATTGGCCTTAGCCTATTTAAGGAGGAACGCCGACTGAAGCAATTTGTAGGGAACAACTTTAGTTCATTCTCCTTCGCGTCTGGATTCTCTGCAAATTGCTTCTGGGATTTCTGCCAACCTTAGTAAGATTGTAATTACTTTATCTTTGGTTTCTTGTAGGCTGTTAAGAAAGTTTATTAACAGCCTTTCTTTGGAAAAGACTGAGTTATTTTAGTAAGTTTAAGTTTTGTATAAACTTTGTGTGTGCTGTGTTCTTTGGGGTCCGTAGCTGGGGCAGAACACCCAAATCCTGCAACTGTTTTTCATATGTTTTTGTCTCCAGGTCTTTTATCATCATAGTTGCTCTTCTTTGCACTTTTTCCAAAGTCTCAACATCTTTTTTCGTAAAGTGGTGACCTAAAAACTGGATGCAGGATTCCAGGGTATTCCAGTTGAGCCTAACCTTATTCCTCTCTCTCAAGCGAGAAGCCAGAGAAAGATGTCCAACAATGCATTGAGAACAATCTTTTGTAGTATAAATATGCACAGAAACATCAATAATTTTATTTCGGGATGTGTATGAATTAATAAACTTTTCCAAACTAATATCAATAAACTCCTTAATGTTGAACTTTGCGCTGAAAACCTTAATAGTCACAGAAAGAGTTTTCTTGCCATTGGTAAGGAGTGAAACGTAATTGTCTTTTTTCCAGGATGACTAAGCACTTTTGTTAATTGCAACATATTGCTTACTGATTCATGATAAATAGATGATTGTGTAATTCATTATGTTGTTTTGCAGTTCTTGACCTCTACATGATCCTTTCATGCTCTTGTTTCACTTTCTCCTTTGGTGATACCCATTTCCTTATATTCTTCACCTTGGCCCCTCCTATTTTTAAAAAATGCAGTCCTTATCACATTATTTCAAATTGAAATTGTCTTCAGATTACTCAAGATTGGCCATCAGTGTTTTAATTTCAGCCTTCCTGAATTTGAAATAAATAACAAACATAAAATATGTATAAAATAAATGAGATCAAACTGCCATAGATCTTTCTCTTGGGTATGTGCATAATTATATAGTACTCCATGGATATTTTTACAAAAGCTTAGTTGAAAGAAATTGAAAGATACTATAAGATCTTGATAGTTGAATAGTAACAATAGAAATGTTTCCAAAAGTTGATTTGCTTAATCTTGCCATTACATTGCATTACATATCTTCAGTCAGTAATATATTGGAATTAAATCTGTTTGAAATGAACTGCTTGAGGACGAGAGTCATGTTACGTATGCTTTATTTATTACACTTTTTATTCTGCAGATTGGAGTAGCCCATTGTTGGTGCCATAACATTTATTTCAGGGTTTCATAGAAGAGACTGTATAGAAAACTGGAACCACTGATGCAATACCATTAAAATATTATCCACTTTAGCTCTACTTAAACCTGTCGTATTCAGCAAACGGAGCTCAGAAAGAACAGCTAGGAAATGTAAACACTTCTGCAGGACATTTATATTACTCCAAATAGCTCTTCAGGATGGAGTCTACAATGAGCAGTTTCCATTTAAATTTAACAGCTGGTTGTAGCTGGGTCTTGGAAAAAATTTGCAAAAAGAATAAAGAATTTTTGGTAGTTGCATTAAATAAATAACATGTTTCAATTAATCCTTTTAAACTCATTATTTACTTCAGATTTGGAAGACATTCTCCAATCCAGCTCTTTTAGATATTTTATTTGATATTAGTGGTTCTTCTTAATTAAACAGTACTGCATTGTGCAATATGCAACCATGATGCTGAATTTGTCTTAGTTTTGTAACTGTGGCAGTTTTTAAATTGGAAGTAGAGCACCACTTCAGGTTTATAGTGAATTAGGGAGATCAAGCAAACCTTTTGATGGCATTAATGTGTTTGAAATTAAATAGTGAGTAAGAATTGGGGATATTTAAATTGGGAACTTATCTCGGCATCAGTTCTTCCTTAGAAAATATACTGAAATTATTTACTATTATTAACAGTGAAACAAAATGGAGCTTAAATAAATTATGAAGTATTTTCTGTTATATAATTTCTATTTAATTGAGTTCATCATGAAAATATGATACTACTTTATAGCAACTATTCAGAATGAAGTGTGGCATTTACATTAAAGCTCATTTAAATTTCAATATTCATATTGCTTTGTGTTTATTATATCTATATATAAATTCAGTAAAGAACATTAAAATAGGTACTGCTGTATTTTTGAAGGAACACAGGTTGAGAAAATATAAAAATGTTCAGATTCTAAAAGCAACATATATCTGACTGTTATATTAGCTGTTGATTTTTTAATCTCTGGCTGTAAACCATATTCCAAAGAATTATATCTATCCGGATGGTCGGTTGCATGAGTTACTTGCTGAAGGTGTCTATTTGTTTGTGGTATATCTATCCACTTTCTGCTGCTTCAGAAGCTTGTGTGAGATTTGTATTGTAGATTTTCTTCCTTGTTCCCATTCTTGATTTATATCACATGCTCTTTTTTTTGCTTTTATGTTATTTATGATACAGATTTCATTCAGTTGTTATTGAGTTCCCAAATGTTACAACTTATAAAAAATAAAAATGGCAAATAAAAAGTAAATTTAAAATCAGAATTGCTTGCCCAACGTCATCTTCGATTTAAGAGCAACCATTACCTATATTTTGTCAGCTGAGATAGAAATATGAATCATGAGTGCCATGAAGGCCAGATCTGCATGATCAGAAGGGATAATATTGCTTTAGAATAGATAAGTATTCATATGTTCCAGAGTTTCAATGCAGTGGCTTGTTACAGAGACAAAAGTATGTCCCTATATCTGTGATGGCGAACCTATGGCATGCGTGCCGCACATGGCACACAGAGCCCTCTCTGTGGGCAAGCCAGCCATCGTCCCGGCCCAGTCGTACGGTGCATGCGTGCACATGCGCCTCCTACCAACCAGCTGGTCTTCAGGTCTCTGCCGCGCATGTGTGTGTGGGGGGGCCGGGGAACATGCAGGAAATGTGTGTGCACATGCGTGGGGGAAGGCGCATGTGCAGGGAGTGCAGGTTGGTGCAGGAGGCTTTCCAGGCCCAAAACAGGGTGCGGGAGGCCTTATGCGGCACCCCCATGCTCTGATTTTGGCTTCCAAGTAGGTGCAGGAGCCTTTCCAGGTCCTGTTTTGGGCCTGGAAAGCCTCTTGCACTAACCTGAAACCCAAAACGGGGCAGAGGGCACATGCATGGGGGAGCGCATTGCATTTTGAGGCTTCAGGCATGCGCATGTGATTTGCACATGTACGCTTTGGGCACTCGGCACCAAAAAGGTTAACCATCACTGCCCTATAGCAATCTTATACAAACAGAAAAGAAAAAAATCAAAAGCAATGTAACATTATGGAAATGTTATTGAAGCAAATAAAACAACCAAGTATAAACAACATTCATTCAACACTATCTAAAAACTTAAAGCAAAGTTCTCATGCTCACAACCCACAGGCTGCCAGAAGTTCTTTTGGTTATCTTCCATGATGGAGGATGCTTCCCTCAGATATGCAGCAGGTAATGGCTGCCAGAGGTAGAGAGTTAAGTTGCCAATCTTAGCGAGGCATTCGATTCTTCATTTCTTTTTATGTCATCCAGCAAGAAACAAAATATCCCTCTACATTTTTCTTCTACTTTTCTGTCTCGCTTTTGTTTTGTATCAAATCAAACTTTTCCATTGCAAGAGTGAATGTAAGATAATGTGCTTACTGTTCAGCTATTGCATATAGTGTTTCTCTACATTGTAATGTATTATATGCCCAAAGGTCCTAATATGTACATTTCTTTTTTTAAAAAAAAAAGTGGCACAAATATTACAAATTGAAACATTACCAGAAAAGATAAGTTTTGTTCTTGTCAACAATCCAGCCAGCCCTGAATTGCAACTGTTCAGATAATAATTGATTTTTATTAAGAACTTTGTGGGACAGAAAACTTGATTTAAAAAAAATTGAACAATGTACCTAGTACCTAGGTTCAGCTCAACTTAAGGTTTGTATAGTCTTTTTAAGAAATGGCATCCAGCCAGTAAATTGAATACTGAGAATGGGTGAGGAGCTTTAATGCTTGGAACAAATATTGTGTGATAGTTGTAATCTAAGGAATTGTGAAATACATGGCGTATATGGTTGTAGAATGGAATTCTGTTAGAGAAAATTGGATGATATGCATGGCAATAAAGTAGGTGAAATAAAAGAAGCAAAAACAGGAGCAATAAAGATAGAACAACTTGCAGCATGAGATAGGATTGGATGGTGGATGGCAGGCAAGGAGAAAAGGAGGGACAAACTGCCAAAATGATAATGTCCATTAGATATCAAATGTCCAAGAAGGAGGAACAACTTCATGAACTGGAAGAGAAGAATTTAGCATTACTCACAGGCAAGAGGGCTAGATAACATCACTGTTCATTATTACCTTTATTATTTTTATAAATAACTCAAGGAAGCTGTGGTGGCCCAGTGGTTAGACTGCAGTATTGCAAGCTAATTCTTCTGACTGTCAGGGGTTCAATCCTCACCAACTCAAGGCTGACTCAGCCGTCTATCCTTCTGAGATCAGTACAATGAGGACCCATATGTTGGGGGCAATATACTAATGCTGTAAATTGCTTAGAGAGGACTGTAGAGCACTGTGAAGCGGTATATAAGTATAAGTGCTATTGCTATACTGCCCGATACTCCTTCCACCCAGGGGTGAAATCCTCTGCTGGTTGCCACCAGTTTGCTGCTCACGCATGCATGGTGCACACCAGATGCGCACTGTGAACACTGTGTGCGTGCATGTGCAGTGCATGCCAGATGCATGCTGCATACGCATTGCACACCAAACACATGCTCTGTGTGCATGCGCAGTCCAAGCACACGCCTTTGGATTTCCAGAGAACCGGTAGTAAAAAATGCTTAAAAAGTAAAAAAAAAAAAAAAAAAAGTTCTGAAGATCAGCTGAACGAAGCGTGATCGTCAGAACTTTTTATTTTTTTATTTTTTAAAGCATTTTTAACTACCGGTTCCAGAGAACCTGTAGCATTTTTTACTACCAGTTCAGGTGGACCGGCCCACACCGGTAGCATTTCACCCCTGCTTCCTTCTATTATAGCCTACA
This sequence comes from Pituophis catenifer annectens, assembly GCF_029215685.1. Lineage (NCBI taxonomy): Eukaryota > Metazoa > Chordata > Lepidosauria > Squamata > Colubridae > Pituophis > Pituophis catenifer. The sequence continues at coordinate 36,392,703 of NW_027256883.1, forward strand.
GTTAAATCTTCACTGCCAGCTAATTACTAAATGTTTTGAATCGAGGGATTTTTTTTTGTATTGGAATCTTGAACAGTACATTCCATTCAAGTCATTCCACTTTTGAATCTTGAATGTGAATTGGATCACAGCTGATCTGCGAACTTCTAATAACAAACATTAATCTACACAAGTTAAATTGAAAACAGTGTTCTAAATTTATTAGCTGTTAATTCATACATATTTTTCTTCTAGCAATTTAAAGTTATAATTGTAAACATATTTAAAACTATGAAGAATTTCCCCCCCTAACTTTTTGATTCATAATTTTAAACATGATTTTAATGGTGTAATAGGATTGTAACCCACACTTTGGCAAAGATACATTACAATCATCAACCTATTTCACTGTTGGGTCTCCTAGTCATCAATCACTGAAATGGAATTGTAAAAGGCTTCCAGAATCATGATTAACATTAGCAGCAACAAAATAAGCCTTGCTTGCCAGTTTGCCTCACATATCACTGCTGCTGTGGAGTATGCCCTGGAAATGATTCCCTTGACAAATCACAGACATTACAAAGAATTTAGTGGCATCTATGAAACTTCACAAAGTCCTGTAACTTTTTATGGCAAACAAATATGCTTATACCTACGTCAAGAGTAAACTGGCTTATATTTCTTTAATCTGTTAGCAAGGAAATGAATGTTCTGTCACTAGAACACTAATTACCTATGATTTTGTTTTTAATATAATAAGTCTGCAGAACAGTCACTATTTTACTGGTGGGGAAGGAACATAGTATTGAGGGTACCTATGTTTATTGCTAAGTATGTCAAGTAAGCAAGCAAGCATAAATCTGAAATTTAAAGTAATATTTTCAAAGGCTAAGATTTGATGTAATGGCAGAAAACTTCAGGTAGTTGAATTTGCATTCATATGCCAATCAGATGAAATTGGACAACATCACTAGATGGAGTGCAGATATATATGAATCCAAGAATAATATTTAGATATAATATTGGAAAGAAATACTGAAATGGCAGACAACCAATTCTTTTGCCAAAGTTAAGATGTAGAGAATTTCACACATTAAGCTCTATGCATAATTCATAAATATTCTATGGTACTGGCATTTTGCTTTCTAATATACTCATGGCAAGCATATCTGAAAGAGCCAGAAAACAAAATATGATGTTTTCCTTTGAGTAGATACTTTGTAAATACTTATATGTACATACTATATATATTTATAATGTCAGATAGTCATGGATTTTCTATCTGGGTTTTCTGGCTATACCATAAATTATGGTTGTCCAATCCTTTGGTTTGCCTGGGCCGCATTGAGTGAAAAGGAATGGTCTTGAGCCTCATATAAAATATTTAATACAGTTAGTGTATATAAATAACATTTATATAATTTTAATATAATTTTAACAATATTTTATTATCTAGTGGGGCCAACCCACGTTCCAGGGCCATGGGTTGGACGTCTGCCATAAATCAACATATATTTAGGTTTCTCAGTGGGTTTTCATGTGGAAAGCTGCTGGTGAGGTAAATTTCCTTCCATCTCCCCGTTCTTCCTTCCTTTCCCACACTCCCTGCCATACTTTCTCAATACACTTAAAAAGTAATAAAAAACTGGATATCAAAATATATGTCGCTTCTCAGTTTCTGTCAGAAGAGCTCCAAAATAGCTTTAAGCTGATTCCAGAAGGCAGAAAAGGCAAAAGGCAGAAAAGGTCAGATCTAATGTGATCTTTAATAGCTAGTAGGTCTTTTAACAATAGGCCTAGGAGATCTCCATCTCCTGCACCATCTTAAAGTGTGGAACCACCACCTGCTTCTCCTGACGAGACTAAACCAGTCTAGCCCATTCTAATGGTCAAATGCTATCCTGAATATAACTTATGGGCTTTATAGATTAACACTAGCGCATTAAATTGCATTCAGAAAGCTATATGAAACTAATATAGGACCTATAATGCATATGCAATATGTTTCCTCCGGCAACTGCTGGATGCAACACAAAGTATTACACGTTATATAGTTGAAGCTTCCAAGTACTCTTTTAATGCAGCCCCATAGAGAGCATGCTACAGTTGTCTAAGAAAGTTGTGATAAGTACATGATTTAACAAAGCTCAGTCCTCTCATATTAGACTCACAACTGATGGACCAGGTACAAATAAATACTATCTGATTAAAAAATATCAAATTATATATTAATGTCTAGATTATCCATTCCCCAAGTCTAGTGACAAGGTATCTTTTTGTAAAGTGTTAACTCATTTATTCCTTTTTCTGTGAGAGGTAACAGATGGAAGCATAAAAAAACGCTACAAGGAAATGATATGCTATATTCCAAATTAAAAGAATGGAATTTAGAAATCAGACTCTCAGGGCTATTCCAGGTCATTTTGCTGCCTGGGATAGAAAAATCCATGTCAAGTTGTGTAGTTTCCCTAAGGCCAGTCAAGTTATTTTAACACCTGAGGCAAACATCTCACAAGAACCTCTCCTTTTTCCTTGCAGTAAAAATACAATAATATAACATAAACACTTTGCTCCTGTTTCATAATATGCAATATAGGATATCCAGTTAACTATGGAATTTCTCTTTTGCTTGTCAATCACAAAATCTTATTTCACTCTAGTCCAAAAGTTACTCCAGGAGTATAATGTAGCAGACAAAACAATGAGACACTAATTACTCCAGCAAATTATTCGAGGATCCCCAAACTATTATTCCCCAAAAGTGTTGAGGCTGCCACCTAATTTAGTCAAATGAATTATGAGATACTTTTTACCAGATTGGAAATGTAATTTAAACAATAGCATGAAAATCCTCGGATGGATGGAAACAAGTAGGTATGATGCTGATGTCTCCTGTAATTCATCTGAATATTTTAGTATACCCAATAATGAATTTTTTAAAAAATCCTGAATCTCTGTATTTTATTTGCCTGCTTTACAGTTTATTTTTTGTCCAACGTCATGGCCACTTTTAAACTCTGGTCAATTATTTACGAGACAACATGATGACCAAAAGAACTTCTATTTGCCTTGCTAGGGAATCACTGAAACCATTAGAGTCAACTTAACACCATGATAAACAATATACACAGGTGACCTTTCAGCATCATTGCCAAGCTGGATTTATAGGTAACTTACGATCTTTCTTTTCAAGTGTAAAAAAAAAAAATCAAAGATGTTCAGCTTGAGAAACTTTTACTAGACACACTATCCTGAGGTCTGGTGGTCATCATAAATAAAGTTACTTTTTGAAAAAAAAGAGAATGGAACATCTTTCACATGTTTTTATCTGGTGAAATCCATTTAGCACCCATGGGGCACTTTCCTTTGCTTCAGCTCGTTGCTATTTCAGTATCCACTATTTCTTTTAAAAATTATATAGCATCCTTCAGGATCAGGTGTTACTCACAGGGCATCCAGATACCAGTAAAATAATTAAATGTTAATTCCTTCAATGTACAAATCTTGTAATAGATTAAATATATTTTATTGTATAATAGTAAATAATAATAATAAATATATTTATTTATATTTACAAATATGTTAACATCATAGTACTAATTATAGCTGTGCACAGTCCAAAAATTATTCAAAATAAGTTTTTCAGATCTGATATGGGAATAACATCTCTACTACTCATTTTTTATCTTTTTTTCTATTTTATTTATTTATTTATTTATTTATTTATTCAAATTTCTATATCGCCCTTCTCCTTTCGGACTCAGGGCGGTGAACAGCCAAGATAAAAACATCTATACAAAACATCACAGTTTAAAAATAAAGTTAAAATAATTTATAATTTGGCCCATAATTTAAAACTTGTCAATTAAAATCAATATTAAAATTTTAAAAACTAACCCTAAAATCAAGACAGACCGGCTAACTGGAAAAAATGAGTTTTTAGGGCCCGACGAAAAATCCGAAGGTCGGAGATCACTCGTATCTCTGGGGGTAGATTGTTCCATAGGGTAGGTGCCGCCACAGAGAAGGCTCTCCTCCTGGGGGTCGTCAGCCGGCATTGTCTGGCCGACGGCACCCTGAGGAGGCCCTCTCTGTGGGAGCGAACCGGCCGGTGGGAGGCTATTGGTGGCAGAAGGCGGTCCCGTAAGTACCCTGGCCCTAAGCCATGGAGCGCTTTAAAGGTGATCACCAACACCTTGAAGCGCACCCGGAAGTCCACCGGAAGCCAATGCAGCTCGCGCAGGAGAGGAGTCACATGGGAGCGCCCCGTCGCTCCCATAATCCCCCGCGCAGCCGCATTCTGCACCAGTTGGAGCCTCCGGGTGTACCCCAAGGGGAGCCCCATGTAGAGAGCGTTACAATAGTCCAGACGAGAAGTGATGAGTGCTTGAGTGACCGTGCGTAGGGAGTCCCGGTCCAGAAAGGGGCGCAACTGGCGTATCAGGCGAACCTGACAAAAAGCCCCCCTGGCCACGGCTGTCATATGCCCTTCTAAAGACAGCCGCGCATCCAGGAGGACACCCAAGTTGCGGGCCCTCTCCGTGGGGGCCAATGATTCGCCCCCAATAACCAGCGATGGCGTCAGCTGGCTATACCGGGACGCCGGCAGCCACAGCCACTCGGTCTTGGAAGGGTTGAGTCGAAGCCTGTTTCTCCCCATCCAGACCCGCACGGCCTCCAGGCACTGGGACATCACTTCCAAGGCATCATTGGGATGGTCTGGGGTGGAAATGTACAGCTGAGTATCATCAGCGTACTGATGGAACTCCACCCCAAAACCACGGATGATCTCACCCAGCGGCTTCACATAAATGTTGAACAGGAGGGGCGAGAGGACCGACCCTTGTGGCACCCCACAAACAAGGCGCCTTGGGGTCGACCGCTGCCCCCTGTCAACACGGATTGCGACCGGTCGGAGAGATAGGAGGAGAACCACCGCAAAACGGTGCCCCCCACTCCCAGTCCCTCCAGCCGGCGCAACATGATACCATGGTCGATGGTATCAAAAGCTGCTGAGAGGTCTAATAGGACCAGGATAGAGGAAGAACCCCTATCCCGGGCCCTCCAGAGATCATCCACCAACGCGACCAATGCCGTTTCCGTGCTGTACCCAGGTCTGAAGCCGGACTGGAGCGGATCCAGATAGACAGCTTCATCCAGGTACTGGGGAAGCTGTCGCGCCACCACACTCTCAACAACCTTCGCAATAAAGCGAAGGTTGGAGACTGGATGATAGTTAGCCAAAACAGCCGGATCCAGGGATGGCTTCTTGAGGAGAGGCCTCACCACCGCCTCTTTCAAGGCAGGCGGCAGGACACCCTCACTCAAAGAAGCGTTAATAATCCCCTGGAGCCAGCCTCGCGTAACCTCCCGGGAAGCCAGCACCAACCAGGAGGGACACGGGTCCAATAAACATGTGGTTGCGTTCATCCACCCCAAGATCCTGTCCACGTCCTCGGGAGCCACAGGATCGAACTCCTCCCAGATAACACTCTCAAGGCCTGCCTCAGTCATCTCGTCTGAACTAACCCAGTCGGCGGCCAAGTCTTCCCGAATCTGAGTTATTTTATCATCCAGATACTGTACAAAATCCTCAGCTCGGCCCTGCAAGGGGTCCTCCCGCGCTCCCAGATGGAGGAGGGAGCGGGTCACCCTAAACAGGGCGGCTGGGCGGTTATCTGATGACGCGATAAGAGCGGCAAAATAACTAGATTTCGCCGCTTTTATCGCCACTAGGTAGGTCTTAATATGAGACCTTACCAGTGTCAAGTCAGACTCGGAACGACTGGCCCTCCAACCGCTCTCTAGGCGTCTTTTCCGGCGCTTCATCTCCCTCAGCTCCTCAGAGAACCAAGGAGCTAAGTGAGTTCGGTGCCGGGTCAGAGGCCGCAAAGGCACGACCCGGTCCAAAGCCCCGGCAGCCGCACTATCCCAGGCGGCCACCAGGTCATCAGCCGAGTCGTGAGCTAGAGTCTCAGGAAATGGCCCAAGCTCCATCTGGAACCTATCAGGGTCCATCAGGCGCCTGGGGCGGAACCACCTGGTCGGTTCCACCTCCCTGCGACGGGGTATGGCGGTCAGAAAGTCTAGTCGAAGGAGCGAGTGGTCAGACCAAGGGTTCAATATCTACATCCCCTATATCAAGGCCACTCAACCACTGACCAGAGATAAAAACTAAGTCCAGAGTGTGTCCCCCATTATTTTATTGTTGTAAGCCACCCAGAGTAGCCCCACAATGAGATGAGCAGCAGATATATTTAACAAATATAATAATAAATAACAATTTAAACACTATGTTTTTCAGTTTACATTTGAGGCTGAAAAATGCTACTTTAAATATGGCTATTTTAAAAATCACATTAATATTAAAAGGCCAATTCTTTCAAATTATCTTTGGAAGCATGAAAAAGCCCTAATATCCTGTTCCCCTACTTCTTTCCTCAGAATATATATATATTTGAAAAATATATATGCTAGCATTCTAAAGTGCAGTAGTTTCCCTTTCTATTTAAAATAATATTCTAGTGATTGTTTGGAATGGGGTGAATGATACCATAATTGTGAAAGGCAATTTTAGCCAGGTAGTTCTTGTTTATTATCCACAATTGAGATACCAACTTGGTCATTAAGGGAAACAGTCGCTAAGGGAAACTTCATGATTTTACCTTGTATGCCCTGTTTTTTAAAAGTTAGGGACAATATAGAAAACTAGAAGCAAGTTAGTCTAACAATGTTCTGCAGAAAACATTGGAAGTTGGAAGTATTATTAAGAAAATAGAAAAGAACCAATAGGATTTTCATTAAATTAACACATCTCAACCTTTTAAATTTGTTTGTGGCTGTCAATAAACAGGTAGACAAAGGTGACTCAATATATACTGCACAATTGGATTTTCAAAAAGCCTTGATCAAGTCAAAGGATGGACAACAGACAGGAAGTAAAGAGTAGAAGGAAACTGCAATTTTCTAGTGGTAAGATTTGAAAAATGAGATCTCATATTTTTTTTCTACTTGTATAAATTACCTCGGATCAAGGCTAAGCAGTAAAGCGGCTAGATTTGCTGTTCAGACAGATTAAAAAAAAGGGAATCCTAAAGAGCTCTAAATGAAAAAAATAGGCTTCAAGATAACAATTATTACCGTATTTACTATAAATCATTTATAAACTGATACAGGTTGATACAAAAAGTTTGTACTTACATAGTAATGGTATTTGAACTAGCTCTGGCTGACTTAGTAAGTGACTTGAAGTCATAGTAAAACAACTTGATGAAAACACACATATGGTTTGCAGCTGCTGTAAAACAAAAGAACCAAATTTCATGCTTAGAATTATTAGGAAAGAAATTGAAAATGAAACTCCTGATATAATAATGCTTTAATACACATTTGCACTGAGGCCATATGAGAGTATTACTCTCATTTATTCTTGCTGTATCTTAAAAGGGGTATTATAAATCTAGAAAAAGTCAACCAAAATTATTGGTTGAGGTTGGAACAGCTCTCCTTGAGAAAAGACTACAGCAATTGTGCTGTTTAGGTTGGAGCAAAACAGATAAAGGAGGTATGTTAGACATAAATAAAGTTGTGCCTGGCATACATAACATGAGGATGTCTCAAAGTTGCTTTTTTCAAGAAGGAACTGGACTTTCTTGTTTTTCTTTGAAGTCGTTTCGCTTCTCATCCTAGAAGCTTCTTCAGCTCTGACTGGATAGAAGCTTCTTGGATGAGAAGTGAAACATCTTCAAATGGTTTGGAACAACCAGGACCTGGATGACTGAGAATCTCCCTAGATGGGAAAACAATATGGACAAACAATGTTAGAATTTAACATCATCTCCTGAAACTACATATAAGGAATCTGGTTCCCCCGCCCCCCACAAACACATAATCTAAAGAGTTTTTTTTTCTTTTTTATGACCCTGAAATCCCTTTTTATTGGGGTGGAGTCAGGTCGACTGAATGGAGGTGAGCATTTGCTGGCTGGATACCCCAGAATTTTTGTGATATCTTTTTTTAAAAAACAGAACTACACAGTTTCTGTACAAATTTGCAGAATAAGAATATTAGCCTTACATTTAGATTCTACATAGGTTTACTTTGAAATAATTGCTCCCGTGTTTAAGGAATTTTATCTGCTTTCTAAAAGCAGAGGAGCATATAGGACTTGCTCTGAAGGACATGGAATTGTATTGAAACATATAGATAGTAGAGAAAGAAAAGGTGTTCATGAGTATCATTCACTTTATTGAGGGGCAATCTTTAACTTTTAATGTTTTCTTGGCAATGAATTGCTTTTATTAAAATAAATTGGTAAGGTTAGTAAATGATAGAAAAAATTAAATTCAGAAATAAATTCTAGGTATCAGTAAAACTCAGGCTGGTTATAAATAGATCACTGCATCATCTAGGTCTTTGACACAATTCTGTTAGCACAAATCAAGCTTCATCTGGAAGTGTATCTGCAGCTTCCTTGGCACAATGGTGATTAAATCACTAATAAAGACAAGCTTTAGTTTTATACAGTAATGCCTGGTTGGTGCTATAAATCACTAGTGTGGAAATGTTACAACTGAGTTTCATGCACAAGGCAACATTCCTGGCTATGTCTGCAGAAGTTAAGCACCTGTAAGTCATATGTATGTAGCGCAAAAGAACTGGATATGCAAAGATGAGGAGTGATGGCTCATAGGAATAATCCTACCTCTGCAGTAAATACAAGTAGGCCTTTCAACAAGCATTTCAGAGAAGACACAAATTGTGTATTTTTCTCCATTTAATATCCTCTGTCAATTAACAGAGTAATTGACAAAGACATATTGCCTTGTATAGTGTTCTATTTACACATCTTGTGAGGCTTTCTAAAGTTGACTATGTTACATTCTGAAGGAAATACTGAAGTTCATTCTGCTGACTCCAGCAACTTCTTGATCATTTTTGGTGTCTCTGTTGTAGTTTGAGGGCTGAAGCATTTGCTATATAAGAAAGTGATATCCAGATAAGTTTAGAACAGAATGCTCTTCAAAAACCACATATTTACCATATGGGTGTAAGAGTTTTGAAAAGCACAGTCCCTAGTTAATCCCAAAATGAAACTAGAAAGGTTGAGTAATGTCTGTGCTTTCAAATGTTTTTCTGCTAATTCAGGAAAATATGCTGCAGGACTATGATGGTGTAGATGTTGGAGAATAACACTGACATATCAGTCCTGCTGCTACCTCTGGTTTACATTACACACACCAAAACAGAGGTTGTTATATCTTTTTATTTGTTATTCAAAATTCCCAGAAACTGATGGAAGGAACTCCAGTGGAATCTACAATGTTCTTTTTAGAGCTGTTAACTTTAAATGTTTTGCTGATTTTTCCCGAGAATAAACAATATATGTTTGTGAAATGTGTTTCTGAGATTTAATTAAACTTTCTTTTATTTGTACTTTATTATGAGCTACTTACCACATTCTTTTTAGAGGTAAAATGCAATTTAAGTTTAAATAATATTAGGGTCTGTAAAATGTATCTTTGTTTAAGTAAAGTAGAATATACTGGTATGTAGCTGAGGTTTAAACGATTATAGCTACTAAAATATACCCTGTTTCCCCCAGAATAAGACATCCTCTGATAATAAGCCCAATTGGGCTTTTGAGCGCATGGCAATAAGGCCAAGTACTTATTTCAGGGTTCAAAAAAATATAAGACAAGGTCTTATTTTCTGGGAAACATGGTAGATATACACACAGGCAACTAACCCCACACTCACGTGTACTGATGTTACTTAGTTGTATAATGCAGCATCTGAGAACAAGCAACCAGGCTCAAAGTGCACCAAAAATTCCACATTACACATGATTTTTGTTCATGTTACTATATTTGAAGCAATCCTCCATTTGAGAATCATCTAGTCCAAATCTAGTATGGTTAATTGAAGGAGAAAAAAGGTTGAGAGCTGGCTCTTGCAGTTGGTCATTAAATGTTAGCAGCTAGGACTGCAGAAGGTAAAGCACATTGTTTCCAAAATGTATCTGTATGTGGACACAGAAAATACTTATTTCTATAACTTTTGGTTATTAATGACATGCTGCATTTGTTGCTTCCTAATACAATACAATTAGCTCTCGTTTAGCAACAGTTGGAATCTACAATTCCATTCCTAATGTTGCAAAGCAAAATATCCTGTAATCTTGTGGACTTAATGACACCATTTCCTCTGTGATAGTTAAGCAAAACATCACATGACTACAATTTATGATGTAACTTCCATTTTATCTTCCAAATGCTTTTGTTAATCTGGCTAATGGTTGACTTGATTGATCTACAATGAAATGAATAAATTGAATATTTTCTATGATTCGCTATCCTTCAACAGTGAAGAAATTGATGTTTAGGTTCTATAGAAAAATAACTGTAAACTAATTTGACAAATTTACTTCTGTATATTATTTGCTATGCTTCTGATATTTCAGATGTGTTAAATAAGAACTTTAAATGTCTTGAGGACCACATGTAAAGTAAACAATACATAATACAGATAGCAGTTTTAAAATATATATATGAAGATTAGATTCATACATCATGCTAAATAAGATTTGTTTTAACCATAACTAAAACAATTAACACATTTCCTGAAAATTAGCATAATTGATTTGGTTCCGGTATAAGCAACAAATTACATTATTTAGATTTCTGTAATATTTATTCTACTTTTATGCTGTTGAATCAATATACACCTACATTATACAAAATATACACCTATCTTATGACATAATATGTTTCATTGGTTTTAGCTATTGCAGTATGTGACTCTATACAAAGTTAAGTCACAAACATTTTGGTTAACCAACATTATGTTTAAGGAGTGTATTCCGTGTAATAAATATCTTTAAAGTAAAAATGAAACCTTCCTAGAGGGATGCTCTGTGTTTTTCACTCCAACCACTTGGGGGGATCAGACTGTAGCTAAGAGTTGTATGTCTTTCATGCAGAAATAAGGAAATAGTTATTCTGTAAGTTATTTCTTATAGAAAGTTTTCTAGCTTTGCTTGGACATCAGGAATATCACAAGGTGCTGCCTCAGAAATAAATTATCCTCTATATACTAAATATCCAGGAAGAAGGGGGGGGGGGAAGTTGATAAATGGGAGTCCAGGGATTTGCTAAGTAAGGTTCATACAACACAAAATTTATGATCATGTGCTTTTGGACTTCAAAATGATTAATACAGCTAATTCTCAGAAGAATAAGAGCTGTTTTAGCCCAGGAGGGAACTGAATGCTATTGTTGATAGAAGGAGATAACATCAAAGTGGTCCACTGCTTGTGTTAAGCAAATACAGAACTCTGGGTCAGTGCAAATTAATCCTAAAGGAGTATGAAAACCTTCTTAATGACTACTAGATCTGTGGCATTATCACTTTTCATCCAACTTTTTTTTTTAAAAAAAAATAGAGTCGTTAACGAGAATTACAAATGGTCTTACTAGCTAGAATATGTTTGCCAGCTGTGTAAAAAGGTGCACACTTCTAAAAGAAGGCATACGATCTATATATCAGAAGGTTGAAAAGCATACAATATGAGCTAATTTGGAATGGAATGGTTCCACAAGAACCAAATACTTCAGGAGCATCATAAGAAATTTACTTTTTCACTTAGACTGGGTCAGTTTTTAAATTAAAACTGAACTAATGCATTATCTTAAATGTATACAGTAAAAATAGAACACAAGTTAGTCTTACTTTGAACAGGTGAATAACATCACCTCTTCAGCAATAACTTCCCAAATCATATTCAGTTGTTCATAAAAGGAAAGAAAGCAGCTGCAAATGGACTTGTCTTCAGAATTATGATCACTTTGCTTTTGATTCCCCTCCTTGATTTTTTTTTTGATAAATTGATGTTTCTTTACTTATTTATATATGCCATCAATCAGAAAATAATTGTCACTTAGCCAGTGGAACAAAATGAAATAGAACCATTTATAAGCAAAGTTCTACTTTTAGAGAGCAAAAATATCTTTCCTATATCAAATATTCAGCAAGGAAGCTAAAAATGCTTTGTAGTCCTTCTTACAAGGACTATTGGATTATATGACTTGGATGCTTGCAGAATAAATTCTGCAGCAATTCTGTTCTCGAGCACAAGGCATCTTCCATTTGCTGCCATATACCATATGCCTGACTAGCAAACTAGTTCTAGGAGATCAAAATAATTTAAAACAGCCTTGCAGTGCTACATATCTGTTCAGGTAATAGTGACTCTGCAGGTAAGGTGATACTTGGATAATATACAATAGATTAAGGCCTGGCTCACAAATATGATTTGTTGAATAAGTTATATTTGACTTAACCATTACACTATAAAAAAGAAATTATCAGCAAAAGAGAGAGGTTGCATTAAAACAGCACTATAAGCATGGATTAAAAACTCGATTTCTTAGCTTACATTTATTTATTAATCTGTCTACTTCACTTTTTCCAATTTTAGTCCCCATAATTCCTATTTATAAAGAATTTTGGAAAAAAATAATTAATTTCCTTAGGAAAGCAAACTAATCATCTAGAAGATGTGAATATGAATCTTTTTCAAAAAAGATGGCCTTATTATATACAAGCAAATACTATTTCTGTAGACGTCAAAATCCTGCATTTTTGGTGGCTCTCTCCCCAAAATTTTATAAACTTTCTTTCTCATTGATTGCTATGAACTATGTCATCAAACTGACCACCCACCCAACTAAGCAACATTTTATTAAAAGAGTATCATTTCTCTTTGGGTCAATTTTCTCAATTGTTTATTACACACAGATAAGAGGCTGTTATCCCGATAAGGTTGTTTGTGTGTTGTGGGGTGGGGGAAGGAACTGATTGAATATCTAACTGGCTTTGTGCCATGGCTTGGCCAGGAAACTTAAATTCCCATGGGCCAACACAATAGACTAGAAGCATGTAGAAGCATGTGTGTGTGCAGTTCAGAAAAAAGGTAGCATTGCCATAATTATTTAGTGCTCGGAAAGTAACACCTTATTTTCTGAGCACTGAATGATTATGACAATGCTACTTTGCTTTTAAAATCTTTTGAAGGGAAAACACACATGCATTCCTAGGGTGCCAACCATGACCCATGAACATTAAACCAGATTTTTTGTTTTATTATTATGTGTTTATATCTGAGTGCAGTTCAAGACCTATTTCACATCTGAATTTAATTATCAAAAGGTGCAGATACAATAACTCAGTAAAAAGAGGACTGCAAGTAGCTGAAAGATAAGCATTCTTTTCTGATTGACCCAGCAAAGAACAGACAATGTAATATGTAACAACAGCTGCAGAAGACAATATTAGGCAATTTTCACAGCATTCACCCTGAAGAGTTCATAAATTCTTCAGAAATTTGGACGAATGCTTTAAAACAGCCTAATGTTAGTCCTTCCCACTATCAGATAATTGGAATTACTTAAGCAAGATCTCACTCCAGATTAAAATTAGACAGGATTTTTCTCTCAACAGTCTGTTTTCTTACTCTTACGTGCTTTCCAATTTTCTTCTCTTTTCTAGTTTCTCGCAATACTAAATCTGTGACAAACTCTCTTAATGTGCCACCTCTCTTCGTTCTTATACTGCCTTGGGTCAGTTGACCTCCTTCAAGCCATCTGGCCTTAATCAACTCAACTAGGAGGTATAAACATTCTAGAATAAGAGAAAACTCAGCTTGTTAACACCTTAAGGACCAGTTTCCCAATTACAAGCCCAGCAAATGTTCAAGAGTGGGACAATTCCTGGGGCATCATATTGCACTTTTTTCCTTTTGTTTAAAAATCAGTGGAAGAAAATGTACTTGTGGTAGGAACCTATCCCATAAATAACTTCAGTAGATTTTGGGATGGCGATGGAACTTATTGGTAGGATATCAATTTGCTTTCCAGAATTTGGTTTCTGATAATCAAAGAACTGTTTTGTATGTTAAGCGAAGTAGTGTGATGTGAATGTAAACGTTAAGATGCTTTTGTTAAGTGTGCTCTAAGGTCTTATTTTTATCAATATGCCGTTCTATTTAATATGTCTAACATCTGCCTATTTCTTTCTCTGATTTGCCTTTGCACCAAGTCCAAGACTTTTTCCAACACTGACAAAACATTCCTATGAACAAAACTTGTGGTTATTTTCCAAATTCCTTTGCAGGACAAAGACTTTTATAGCACCTATAACTTAGTCTTAGCCTATGAAATGGCCCTTTGTTTTTGTTTTAATTACACAATGTATTGTTTGTTTGCTTTTGGGGGGGGCATGTGTGTTTCAGCTCTTGCCACATTCAAGTCATTGCTCCCTGTCTAAATAGAAAGTGTTGCTAATATTTTGATTTGCAAGAATTCAAATGGGTTGTAAATGTAAATTATTCACTTGCGAAATCATTTCATCGCCCAAGAATTTTATTTATTTATTTATTTATTTATTTATTTATTTATTTATTATTTATTTTTATTAGATTTATATGCCGCCCTTCTCCGGAGACTCAGGGCGGCTTACAATGCGTTAAGCAATAGCCTTCATATTTTTGTATATTTATACAAAGTCAGCTTATTTCCCCCACAAACTGGGTCCTCAATTTACCTACCTTGAGTCAACCTTGAGCCTGGGGAGATTCGATGACTCATATTTTTGCTTCTGGATCTTTTGGTATACGTTGGGTGTTTTGAAGGTTTAGTTTGTTTGTGTGCTATGGTAATGCCATGTGGTTGTATAGTCTCTTGGTGGTTTCTGAGATTTTTTGACATACAATAGTGTTATTCTTTTTATAGCTTTTCTCTCTCTTCATCATTTTATTTTATTTTATTTTATTTTATTTTATTTTATTTTATTTTATTTTATTATTTTATTTTATTTTATTTTATTTTATTTTATTTTATTTTATTTTATTTTATTTTATTATTTTATTTATTTATTTATTTATTTATTTATTTATTTATTTATTTATTTATTTATTTATTTATTTTATTCGATTTCTATACCGCCCTACTCCCGAAGGACTCAGGGCGGTACACAGCCAAACAATAAAACACATCCATACAAAATTTAAAAGTAGAATAAAATCAAATTAAATAATTTTGGCTCCGACAAATTTAAAACCCCAAACTATTTAAAACCAATTTTAAAATTGAATGTATAAAATACTAAAAAATATTTAAAAATTAAAAATCTTTTATGAAAGAGAGAGAAAATTAGGCCAGGCCCGCCTGGTGAAATAATAAGATCTTTAAAGCGCGGCGGAAGGTGTGCAGATCCGGGCTCCTTCGTATCTCTGGGGGGAGCTCGTTCCAGATAGTAGGTGCCCCCACAGAGAAAGCTCTCCCCCTGGGGGCCGCCAGTCAACATTGTTTGGCCGATGGCACCCGGAGGAGCCCCTCTCTATGGGAGCGTACCAGCCGGTGGGAGGCTATTGGTGGTAGTAGGCGGTCCCGCAAGTACCCAGGTCCTAAGTCATGGAGCGCTTTAAAGGTGGTAACAAAACCTTGAAACACACCCAGAAGACCACCGGGAGCCAGTGCAGCTCGCGCAGGAGAGGTGTTACATGGGAACGCCATGTTGCTCCCATTACCACCCACGTGGCCGCACTCTGCGCCAGTTGGAGCCTCTGGGTGCTCCTCAAGGGGAGCCCCATGTAGAGAGTGTTGCAATAGTCCAGGCGGGAGGTGACAAGGGCATGAGTGACCGTGTGTAACGAGTCCCGATCCAGAAAGGGATGCAATCAGGCGAACCTGATGAAAAATCCTCCCGGTCACGGCCATCAAATGCTCTTCTAAAGACAGACGTGAATCCAGGAGGACGCCCAAGTTGCACGCCGTCTCCGTGGGGGCCAATGATTCGTCCCCAGTAGTCAGTGATGGCACCAACTGACTATATCGGGACGTCGGAAACCACAGCCACTCAGTCTTGGAAGGGTTGAGCTTGAGCTTGTTCCTCCCCATCCAGATCCGCACAGCCTCCAGGCACATCACTTCAAGGGCATCGTTGGGATGGCCTGGGGTGGAGATGTACAGCTGGGTGTCGTCAGCGTACTGGTGGTACTTCACCCAAAAACCATGGATGATCTCGCCCAGCGGCTTCACATAAATGTTGAACAGGAGGGGCGAGAGGACCGACCCTTGCGGCACCCCACATATGAGGGTTCTCGGGGTTGACCTCTGCCCCCCTGTCAACACAGACTGCGACCGGTCAGAGGGAAAGGAGGAGAACCACCGCAACACAGTGCCTCCCACCCCTAACTCTTCCAGCCAGTGCAGCATGATACCATGGTCGATGGTATCAAAAGCCGCTGAGAGATCTAACAGAACCAGGACAGAGGAGCATCCCCTGTCCCGAGCCCTCCAGAGATCATCTACCAACACGACCAATGCCATTTCCGTGATGTACCTGGGCCTGGAGCCCGACTGGAACGGATCTAGATACGTCGTTTCATCCAGGTGCTGGGGGAGCTGTTGCGGGACCACACTCTCAACAACCTTCGCAACGAAGCGAAGGTTGGAGACCGGACGATAATTTACCAACATTGCCGGGTCCAGGGAAGGCTTCTTGAGGAGAGGCCTCACCACTGCCTCTTTCAAGGCGGCGGGAAAGTCACTCTCACCCAGCGAAGCATTTATAATCCCCTGGACCCAGCCTCGTGTCACTTCCCGGGAAGCCAGCACTAACCAGGAGGGACACGGGTCCAATAAACAAGTGGTCGCATTCAGTCTGCCCAGAATCCTGTCCATGTCCTCAGGGGTCACAGGCTCAAACTGATCCCAGATAACATTCTCAAGACCTGCCCCTGTCTCTCCCCCTGAGACTACCCAGTCGGAGTCCAAATCTTTCCAAATCTGAGTGATTTTGTCATACAGATACTGAACAAAATCCTCGGCTCTACCCTCCAAGATCATTCTGAAAGACAGACGGGCCCAATTTCATTAACCTTATCAGGGACGCTGAAAAAAGACACACTTTGCACTTTACTGAGAGCAGCTGAGAGCTCTCAAACCAGGTTCAGGCTCACCATGTATGTTTGGTTGGAATATCAGCCACTTTTTTCTGAAACCCAACAACCTGTCTTGTATCCTTCATAACATCAAGGTAACCTATGATGCATTCCTTTAGTCATAATTTCACTACATCATTATTGTATATCTGAGAAAAATACCGCTGTAAGAATAACAGCCCTTGTTTAAGATTTCTTTCCTTTACCCTTCTCCCGCCCCCTCCACTTTTTAAGAAAAGGCATTTGTCAGGACATTTTTGAAGGGATTTTAATTCACAAAAACACTTACTGCTGAGTAATGTGTGCCAATTAAGTTCAATTCACTGAATCAACAGTTTCCTGTTACCTGTTCCTTCAGGTAGAACAGTGAGTGATACCCCTGCCCTTTCCCAGGCTTCTCGGCAAGGACCTTTCCTGCCTGAAAACAGTAGAGACACCTGTTTGGGGAGTATGGAAGGCTAGCACCTGAAATCTTAGGAATGGACTTGCTATTGAAAAGAGGGTGCCCGATAAGGCTGCCACTGTGATAGCCAGCGGAAATTTGATAATGGAAGGAGATGCCTAACAGATTAATCTGATGTGATTTGCCAAAACACAGGGTTTTCTGGAAGATTATCCACACTCGCAATAGGAAGCCCTTTGTTTTATAAAAGTCCCCACTTATCATTGTATTCTCTATCTCAATAAGAAACATAATGGTTTACTTGTTTACATGCACGGCAGCTACATTCGGTGCCGGGCTTAAGAACTATGCATTCCCTTTCATTTGAAATGTGTCCAACTTTGCAAGTTATTAAATTGAGGGAGAACAAGTCATTGGACCCACATGTAAAATTTAAATCAGCCTTGCTTAGATTGGCAAAAATCAATGTTATTTCATCCACTGGGAAAATGTTTTACTTCCTGCTCAAATACATTCTGGATAGGAATTGCAAGGTCATTTACAGCCATTTTAAAGGCTTATGCAGTTTTTTAAAACAGTCTAAGTAGTATGTCTGCAGAGCTTTATTTGTTATTGAGTTCCTTATTACTATTACTCCTTTCTCTACTAATATTAATTATTTTATTAGCTTGTCTTTTCTTCTTGTCTCTTTTGTTAATTATGCAATAATTAATTAGTGATTTTGAATTGTGTATACTGAATGTGAGATTGGAATTGTGCCTGATATGCTGAGGTATAAAACAATTCCTGATTTCTGGAACTGATTTTTAAATACTTTTAAATACATTCAGGCCAGCAAAACTACCACTGTGCTATGTTCCCACAGTCAAAAAATAAACAAAATTACCCTGCTGGAAAACAGCTTTACCAGAGTTCTTCAGTGGAAGACAAACCTTTTCATATTGTATGATATATTTAGTCACTCCATTTTTATGCAGTGAAACTCTCACAGCCCTAGGGATCTGAAGCCAAAGACAGAGTCATTTGTGTGAAGTTGTTGCTTTTTGGGTGGGTGGGTGGGAGGGTTTGCATTAGATGGGCATCAATTAAAGCTCAGAAAAGAAAAGTTCACTTCTAACTACATAAACAAAGTATTGGGTCATTTGCAACAAAGATAAATGAGAGAAGGCAGCTAAACAAACTCCTTTCCTCACGGCTACTGACTAAGTGGTCTGCATCCACTAAAGTTATCACATCATCATAACAAGGAAGAAATTAAAATTATAAAGCAGAACATAGGAATGGAAATATGATAAACCCATCAGAAGGAATAGCTCTCAAAAGAATTATCTGTCTAGACCAGAGGATGGCTGCGGAATTAAAAAAAATATATAAAAACATCTTTGGTTTAGACTGCTAAAAATGCATACAATACAATGAAAAATGACCACCAGGTAGATTTTGGCACTGTAAAATAGTTGGGATTTGCCATGTACAGTGTAGTTGAAAGGTTTGTGAACTCATTGGAAATCTATTGTCTTTTTAAAATCTTGCATATTTATCATTTATATGTTTTACAATGTATTCAAATACAACCCCCCCCCCCCCGTCTCAGAGGAGTTATTTTAACTTTCAATCTTACATAAAACAGCAGCCAGCACTTGAACCCTGCTAAACAGTTTTCATGTACATTTTTTTATATGAGTAAAAAATTAAGCATGTGGCTTTTTATTCTAATGGATTGAAATATAAATAACCTGGATTAAAGTATGTTGCTGCTGGTGCCAAAACATTTTTCTCTCCCAGGTGGGCATTAGATGCAATTTAATGGGTGTATTCTTGGACCATTTATAATATTACATAAAATGTTAGATTGAAAATAGTCAGACTTATTTATATGAACAATCTCAGGATGATTTTTTTTTCTTCTATGGCAGGGAGGGAGGGAGGGAAGGAAGAAAAGGAAGGAAACATAAATTGTGTTATTGCAGATTTTTCAAAGACAAATGAGGTAGTAGCAATGGGAGATTTTACTAGCCCAACTGTTCCAGGGGACAAACTCTTTCAAGTGTGAACTTTCCAAGAAATTGCTGATATCTTTATTTTATTTTATTTTAGCTTTGCCTTTATTATTTTTACAAACACTCAAGTGAATATATCCAACACACCTTCGTCCTATTTTTCCCTGTATGGTCTGTTGGGCTGAGAGAAAGAGTGTCTGGGCCAAAGTCACCTAGCTGTCTTTCATGACCAAAGCAGATCTAAAACTCATGGTCTCTGGCTTTCTAACCTGGTGCCTTAACCACTAGACCAAATTGACTCTCTTCTAGAAATGATGAAGATAGGTTGTCTTTAAATAAAGCCTAACTAATAAGAAAACACTTTTAACAAATTGGAAGCAATGGGGACTTTGGAATTCTTGATATTAGGGTAAATTAAGAATAGTGCAATCACACACTTGGATGTCAAAAAGTAGATGTTAATAAACTCAAAGCAGTAATAGATAGGATTCCCTGGTAGGAGAAACTATTGGGAAAAGCAGCTCAAAATGCATGGGAATGCATTGAAAAGAAAATATGGTCCAGCTGAATTTCTGTCCACCGCCTTTGAAAAATTCTCCCCGATGGATAAAGTATCAGTTGGTTAAAAAGGGGGGAGAAATAATGTACCTATGTTGAAAAATAAGCCTAAAAAGGTACAAACCAATGTGCTTGACATTAATACATGGGAAAATGTAGTGAATGCTAGAAGATACCATGGTTTCATCAGAACAAGTCTTGTGGATTAATTTATTCATTTTTTTTCTTGGACAACTTCTTTACTAGAGTGTAAGACTATTATGGGCATAATATCTCTTGAGCAATTAAATATCTAACAAAATACCTTGTTACATTCTGATTAGCAATGTAGGATGGCATGACATAGATGTTTTGAAAACTATATCATCAGCGTGCTCATTAATGGTTGTTCATCAGGTTGATGAGAATAATTAACTGAAGTGCCAAAGGACCAAAGGATCTGTCACAGATTCTGTGCTCTTCAATATTTTCATTCATTATTTAAATGTAGAAATAGAGAAATCCTTATGAAATCTGAAGATGGCACAAAATTCAAAATATCTTGACAGGCTAGAAAAGTAGGCTGAGATCAATAGAATAAGATATAATAAAGATAAAATAAATGAACAGATCAGATGAAATTACTTGGTTTGGTAAAATATATATATGAAAAGGATCTTCCAATTAATTATAAACTAAATAAACCAAAAAGTAACATGGCTACAAACATCTGATGCAACTTAAGACTTCATTAATAAAAGTAAAAATTTTGGGTCAATAGAAAAAATAATTTCACTTTATTCTATTTTGATCAGACTGCACCAGATTGCACAAGACTGCACTGGTAGCGGCTGCGGAGAGAGGCACTGCCCAACCGCCCGGATGTCATCACAGATGCACTGTACATTTGCAGAAGCACTGCGCACACTCACAATTCTGAACTGGTAGTGAAGGTAAGTGAAACCCACTACTGGACTGCACTTTGGGTACTGAGTCCAGTTTTCTGTACCATATTTTGAAAAAGATTCTTTTAAAAAAATTATGATATTGAAACAGATGCAGGAAGGAGGAAGATTAGGGATTGACAATTAAGCCTTATGATGAGACACTAAAGCAAGTCAGTATATTTCATCTGAAAAATTATAATTAAAAAGAAATATAATCGCATTTTAAAAATATACCTGAAAGGTATGATATAGTAGATAAAAATGTATCCTGTAATTTCAAACAACAGCTAATGGAACAATGGTCTCAAGATACAGAAAGGTAGATTCATTTGAAACTTAAGAAAAAATTATAATAAAATGTCATAATCATACTGAAGACATCTCTCTGTAATGCTTAGGATAACCAGGTATATACACACAGAAAACAACATATAAAAATCTATTTGGATTTGAGATAGGGTAGGTAACATAAAGAGTACCAAGACTGGTATGACGCCTTCTTTCCCAGCCTGGTTATTGTGGCAGCAACTGAAAGAGGTCATAAAATGCAGATATGGGGCTAATAGATATCAAGTACTTGTTTTGAACATTTTTCAAACAATCCGTATCTGATAGACCAAAAAGAAGAATTTAATATGACTTTCAGTGAATGTGGAAGCAAAAATAATATGATTTCTATTAGATATCTCAAAAGCCTGCTTAAAGACAAACAGGCAAAAAATGTTCAAGAAAATTCATCAGTTCCCAAAAAAGCACTACTAGAAATACAGGGAGCTGTTTCTGTCTCACAGATCTGACTGTCTTCCTGAAGCATCCATCAAGAGAAATGTAATCTTGACCTCTGAATAAGAGACAACTAAACCAGTGAGCTGGTTTACTCATTGGTATATGATCATCGTTGAAAATACTTCTAGCCAACAAAAGATAAATCAGAAGGAAGGCCAGTTATCAAACAGATGTTCCAAAGGAGAAATGGCTGACAGAGAACAGCAAAAGAACCTTGAAAAAAAAAAAGGATGGGATTCAGACACCCATCTCAATAACTATTGGGAGCAGCATGAACTGTTGGTATGTTTGCCAAAGCTGGAAAGTAGTAGTTCTCTAAGAATGAACCTCCTGCTCTTTGTTTGTCTATGTGAGAGAGTGTTGTTTATAAGAAATGCTCCAATGGATCCCCAGCACTTCTACGCCAGCAATCTGTTCTTACAGTGGCCAACAAACTGCAAAACAAAGCACCCTAATTATCCAGCAAGTAGCCTTCAAAGGCAGTCATGCTGCCATCAAGACTAATAGTCATTTATCCCTATGACTTCTATGAATTAGTCTAACTCTTCTTTGAATCTAGACAGCATCAGATATCATGGTAGCAAATTTCAGAGTTTAGTTAAGTACTGTGTAAAATATATATTTTTGTCTATCTTGATTCTTTGACCATTTAATTTTATTCGGTGATATGCATAATTTTGTACATCATAGTCATGTACTGTATGGTGTTTCATTTACCTTCTTTCTAGATTTCTTTTTCTTCCATTCAGTCATGTCCAACTCTAGGAATCTGTTTGCATTTTTCAGAAGTGATTTGCCATTATCTCCTTCCTATGGTTGAAAGAAAGTGACTGACTCAAGATCACCCAGATGGCTTTGTACCGATGATGGGACTAGAATTCATGGCTCTCAGTTTCTAGGCTGATGCCTTAACCACTACATCAAACTGGCTCAAACCAGTCTTTCTAGATTAAAAAGCCACAAATCTTGCTTCCTAGGCATACTGCTCCAGTCCCTTGATCATCTTAGTTGCCCTCCTGTAGCTCCACTATATTCTTTCTGAAGTGCAGTGGCCAGTCCCACATACAATATACCAGGTATTGTTGCACTATGATTTATATATAGTGGCATTATGGTATTGGCATCCCTGTTTTCAATATCTCTTATTTTATGAGTTTGTGCGCATTTATGAAAGCATGTATAGTCTTAATGAATGAATAACAAAGTTTGCTCTTTTTCATTTGTTTATAACAAGTATCCATAATGTCATGTTCCAAAAGAAGTGATTTCCTATTTGTAACAGTTCAGTTAACAAAGGGCCAGTGGTGTGAATCCTTCATTAAATATTTACGAATGATTTGAGATAGTCCTATTCCACATAATTGTACACATTTTGGATTTCTTTGTACTAATGAATTCTTAGTATCAAATTCTAGGTCTGTGTCATTCTAGTCTCAAATTTTCTAAAGACCTTTGTCAGAAAAAGGCATTGTTACCTGTCAGCTTGATAAACAGTTTGCAGGACCATTTATGAAATTTTATGAGTCACTGCTCCTCACAAATTGTTTTTAAATGAATGAGATTTCAGAAGACAGTGAATATTTCCAAGAGTAGCCATGCTGTCAAAATCAGTCAGAGCAGTGCATAAAATCAACAAGAATTACAGGACATTAACCAGCTTGCAACTAGTCAATTTTCATTACTCCATGATCAAAAACACACCATATAAAAATGAAATACATGGGAAAATAGCAAGGCAGAAACCATTGTTCACAAAAAAAAAAAAAAAAACCCACACACCCACTGATGCTTGTTTCAAGTTTGCCAAACAGCACCTGGACTTCCACATTTCTAGAGGGATGTTCTACAGATAAAACTTTTGGGATGGCATGGATGTTGTTCTGCCTATAGAAAACAAATACTGAATACAAACTACAATAAGAATCTGACTGTAAAAGTTAGGGAATATCTTGGTGCCTCAGAGTCTGGACAATTTGCCATCTTTGAAAAAAGCATAAATTCTGTTTCCTATCAGAGAATTCTACATGATAGTATCAGATCAGTTGACTGAATAGCCTGGCTAGGTGGCTCAGTGGCTAAGAAGCTGAGTTGTCGATCAGAAAGGTCAGCAATTCGGCAGATCAAATCCCTAGTATAGATCTCCTGCGTGATCAGGGGGTTGGACTAGATGACCTCTAAGGGACAACAGTCCTTTCCAACTCTTGTTACTGTTATTATTATTAATTGTGCAATTGTGGATAGTGATCTCATACATGTAAGTCTGCAGTATAAAAGTTATGTAGAAGAAATTAAATTAAAAGTTTCATAAACTGGATTGCTGTATAGAAATAATCTACGGACTTGTTTTTAATATTCCCTACAATGCAAGCAAAACCAATCCTTAGTGGCATTCAGGTAAGATCCCTATCTGCTGTCTTTTAAATTGCAGCAATTAGATATTGAAACCGCTTAACTTATTGGTTTCTGTTACTATTCAATATAAAAACCCAAGCCTGTCATAGTGAGGTTTCTCAGATCCCCATTATTTGACAGTATTTTAGAACCTGGCTATTTACGGGACCGCCTGCTACCACCAATAGCCTCCCACCGACCAGTACGCTCCCATAGAGAGGGGCTCCTCCGGGTGCCGTCGGCCAAACAATGTCGACTGGCGGCCCCCAGGGGGAGAGCCTTCTCTGTGGGGGCACCTACTATCTGGAACGAGCTCCCCCCCGAGATACAGAGGATTCCGGATCTGCGTACCTTCCGTCGCACGCTTAAGACGTTCCTATTCCAGCAAGCCGGCCTGACCTAAACTTTTCCTCTTTTAAATGGGAATTTTAAATTTGGTTTTAAATTATTGGGGTTTTAAAATGGTTCAGCCAAATTTATTTAATTTGTTTTATCTCTATTTTAAATTTTGTATTTATATGTTTTATTTTATGGCTGTTCACCGCCCTGAGTCCTTCGGGAGTAGGGCGGTATACAAATTTAATAAAATGAAATGAGAATGAAATTATTTAAAGTTATTCTACAAGAGACCGGCCATGGTGGCCTTGAGCTGAAGATGCTTGCCTCCCACTAGGAAGGTTGAAAGTTCAATCCTAGGTAGTGATAGATATTTCTCTATCAGGGTGCAAAGACAAAATATATGCTGTGAACTCCATATAGGCATCAGGAAGGGCATCCAACCAATAAAAACTCAGCTCCATTCAATCAGCTGATTCTATCCCAAATTAAGAGATTACAGGGTTGTAAAAAGAAAAAAAAAGTTATTCTACAAACAGGGAATCTGAACTGGCCAAACTAAAAAGGTTTTTAAAAAAAAAAAAAAAAAAACCTGTCATCACAAAATGTTTAATGTAGATCATTATACCTCAAGATTTGAATTTTTGTTGCTGTATTTATCAAGATACATTTTTATTTTCCTTAGATTCTGGGGTAAAAAAATCTAATATCTGGAAATTGTTGATTGGTTTTATGAGGCTGAGATCCAAAAAGGAAATGAAATAACCATATACTTTTGAATATACAATACTTTCATAATTTTTCAGGTGAAGATAAAGTTCAGAGGGACAGTACAGTACATGATCACAATTGAGAACAGCGCTTCCATTGCTAAGCAAAGTAAAGTGAGTTGAACCCAATTTTATGACTTTTTTTTTTCCAGAGTTGAGTCAATCACTGCAGTTGTTAAGTGAATCTGGCTTACCCCATTGACTTTGCTTGTCAGAAGCCATCTGGGAAGGTCACAAATGATGATCATAAGACCCCAGCACATGGCAACTGGCTCAATTTAACCAATGAAATCCTTTGTGGCCTATATTGACACATTAATTTCCTCCAAAGTCTATCAATATGAATAAAATAAAATACGTACTGGGGGGAGGGATCATAAGGAAAAAAATAGGAAAAAACATATCAAACTAATAATATCATAATTGCATGATATAGATTTAAGTAATTTGAAATCAAAATTCAGACAAATACCTACTTACTCTGGGTGTATGAGATAATGGACTTTTTTACTTATGATTCTTCCAGTCTCCCATTTATTTGTGACATAGGCTTTGCAAGACAGAACTTCAGCTGTTTTAAACAAAAAAGAAACCTGGCATTTTTCTTCTATCATTAAAAAGAACTGAGTTTCATCTTAGATGAACTATTGTTTCTGGTTATGGGCCATATGTTTAAATACCTTATTATATAAAAAAAGAAAAATAAAGGAAAACATATTTTACAATTCAACATACTGTAAACATCAGCAAAATATGCTGTTCCCTATATTGTCATCTTTCTATCTAATGCCACAAGGGGGCACATTGTTCAGTAGCATATCTATCTCCTATTTGTATTATCTAGCGCTATTTAAAAGCTTCAGTAAAAGTGTTTGGAACACAGATTTAAAAAACTTTTTCTCTGCATTTTCTTCAAATATTACATAAGCTTCAGTTGAAACTTTCCATTGGTAAAGCAGGCACATTACTTGGCTTTTGCTTCAACCTTCTTTTATATAATTTCCACATGATTCTCATACTGACAGGTAATATTGTTACAAGGATTTTATTCTGGCAAGCCCTGATACAGCAAAATTTAGAAGGAATGCAATATATTGACATATTTCAATTGCACAAATATGCCCTGAAAAGCAACAACACCAAGCATAGTTTTAAGTCACCATTAAAAAAAAAAAAGGTTAGTATAAGAAGTCCTTTAATTTTTTTAAATGTTTTTTTAATTTGTGAGATGATCGCATAATTTTCCTTGCCATGAACCTTAAATGGCTAAAGTCCAAAAATAGGAAAGTGCAGTAATTGCTCTAGCTTTCTGATCATGCCACATTCAGTTACTTGTAGAGACTCCAATTTCATAATTCTATCCTTCCCAAATACACTCATGAGCCAAATCATGGCAGCTGTTACTATATGGGAAAGTCTTTATAATACCATCATATTAACTGCCTGCTTTAAAACAGATTCTAAAGTTAAGGGTTATTCCTCACTGGCAGAAAGCATGCAGTTTTTCCCAGGCTAGTAAATAAGTTGGCCTCCTTAACGTTTGATGCTTCTGAATCTGAAAAAGTAAACATAGATCATATGAATTGTACAAACACATGTAAATTACACTGAGCCTAACCACTGCTTGCTGTAGTTTGATACCATTGACACTGCCTAGCAGTGTTTCAAGGGAAGTTTTTCCAGTGACTAAATTTGGGGCCCTGAAGAAAAAAGTATTTGGGTTCAAATCACACAGAGCAATATTGTGATTTGTTTCTTTTGGGTGTTTGCAACCATTCTGTTTCGTAAACAGTGATTTTGACTTAGAGCATTTCTCAGCCTTGGCAACTAGAAGATGGTCTTTTATTCCCAAAATCCATTCCCAGAATGTCATGTCACAATGTTGGTACTAGCCTTAAATATTTGCATTCTGTTATCAGGTGTGTGTCAGAGGTGAAATCCACTTACCTTCGCTACCGGTTCGCAAATGTGAGCACGAGCCTCCTCCACTCATGCGCAAAGCCTTCTGTGCATGTGCAGAGGGTCAAAAACGGGATGTGATGCTGTCTGGGTGGGTGGGCGGAGCCTCCTGCCACCGGCACTACCAGTTCGCCCAAGCCGGATAGAACCGGCTGCATTTCACCACTGGTGTGAGTAGATGACAATGATTAACTCCTCTTTGAGCAAGGGGGTAGTTCCTCTGTTTCTTATGAAGGTGTGATTCACCTCTCCTCAAGGTCCATCACTGGGCTCCAATATTATGGACAATTGTCATTCAGTTTCCAACTTCCCCTTTCTAGAGAAGATTATAGAAAAGGTGCTTGTGTTGTATACAGAAGGTGGTTAGACTCTGGAAGAAGTGGATTAAAAGTGAAAATCTTTTAGTCAGATTTTGGGCATGGGCATGGGACTGAGGTGGCATTGATTGTACTCCTGAATGACCTCTAGTGTGATTAGGATGGGGGTGGTGTGTCCTCCTTGTTTTTCTTCACCTCTCAACGACTTTTGACAGCATCAATCATTGTATCACTCAAACAGATCTGGGACTTGGGGCTGGGTAGCAAAGTATTGTGCTGGTCTTCTTTCTTTGGAAGAAGTTCTAGTCAATGTTGATAGTGGGGAAGAAATCCTGTCCACGGCCTCTCCTTTATGGGTTCAGTACTCGTTACTCTCTCCCTTTCTGTTTAACATCTACATAAAGTTGCTAGGCGGATCATCTGATGGTTTGTGTGAGGTATCATCAATTACACCTTTTCTGGACTGGGTCATCCTGCTCACAGTCACTCCTAGCCTTGTGGCTTCCAGACTGAACTACTGCAGTGTGCTTTATGTGGGCTGCCCTTGAAGAGTATTTAGGAACTTTAACTGATGCAAAATGCAGCAATACAATTAGTATTGCTGTAACATAACTGCTCTGTTGTTGCATTGATGTTATGCTTCTAGGTGTAATTTATTTAAAGTCCTTCATGACTTAGGACCTGGTTACTTATACAATTGTCTCTGTCTACAATTGTTTCTATCAGTCCAATCAAATCTGACAGAAAGGGCATTCCCTGGGTACTATCAGCTAGGGAGTGTTGGCTGGTGGCGATTCAGAAGGAGTGTCTTTTCTGCCATAATACCTATCACTGAGTTGGCATCAGAGTGTCCCAACCCATATTTCCAGTCCCAACCCAAATTTCCTCACTCGTCTGCTCCTGGGGATGTTTGTAACCTCAACAAAAAACATCACATCACTTCCATGACTCTATGCATGGAAGACAATCCAAACTGCTTAACTTATTTGTTTTTTATTTTTGTACACCAAAGTCTAAAAAAAAAACTTTTTAGTTTTTTTCATAGAAGACCCAACATGTCTTCTAAGTCAATATGTCCATATTTGTGTAAAAATGATAAAGCATTGGATTAATTATTGTATCCACAGATAAGAGGTTTAGCTTATAACAGTTGCTTTTTAAACGGCCATCAGAAAAGTAATTTTTTGTGGCTTTCTTTTCAGGCATTAAAATATCACAAGTTAATAATCAGATTTTATGTAAAGCTTCTAAGTAATGATTTATCCTATATTATTCTCTCTAGTGTCCTGATATACTGTATAGATTTATTTGTTGTAAGTCTTACAACATTGCATTACTATTAGGGTTTATAATATCAAAAGGAACTCTTATCTAGCAAATTAGTCAGTTGTTTCAAATGGAATGAAATTTTTTACACATAAATATTGTCATGTTGAAACGTAATGGGAGTCTTTATATTAGATGCATCAGATCCAAGACATGGAAGCAACTGTATTTATACATGTGTCTTAATCCAGAAATAGGACATTCCTACACTTTGGCTATAAAATTTAATGGATGGTTAAGTACAATACATTGTTTTGCAGTCATGAATCATATTAAAAGCAAAAAAAAAAAATACTACTTTTACCTGGGCTTAGAATAAACTCAACTTTGATAGTTGGCACAGCAGAGTTAAAATGTCCCAATAATAATATCCTAATTAGAAATAGAATTAGAATGTAACACTAAAGAGGTGTCAAGGTTCACATATTACTAAGTTTACAACCAAGATTGAAAGCAGTCTATAGCGTGGACTATATATCTGAATGCCCTTTTTTATTGTAAGGTCTTCGCTTCAGGAATATACAACCTTTCTGTTTTCCCGTAGTTCAAATAGATCATAAGGAGAGTAACCATTAAAAAACTTCTGTGGGCTTTTTCAGCAATGATGTTGATATAACTACTCAAGAAGAGGTCCTGTCCTTTAAAAATGGGGATTAACTTCACCTTTTTGTGAAGAAATCCTGACAACTCTTCAATCTTGTTTCTGTATCCATAAATGCATGGAGGTCATGCTAACTCTCATTACAAAATTAAATTTATCCACTAGGCAACCCTCAGCTTATACATGAGTCTAAGCAGGGGCATCAAATGAAAAACAAAAGGAGACAAATGAGCATTTTGACTTTTCAATGCACTCGTATTGAATTTGGATCATGACTTAACACAAAAGCAAAATTTGTGTTATGACATTGAGGATATGTTTTTGTCATTCTAACAAAACAATTCCTGCAGATTATCAAGATTCCAGTGACTTGAACAAAAAATCATAGATGCCTTTGACTCCCTTCTTTTTTCCATAATGTACAGTAGTCCTACAATTATTCTCTTTTTTACTTTTCTTGCTGTTTATTTTTATTTGTTCTCACTACCAGTGCTCCTCAGCCTTGTCCTGAACTCATTACTGCCATGGCAACACATTTTCTATGAGACCTTGTCCTACAAAGCCCAGCAACCATAGAGCCTTCTCAGTACAGAAGCCAAAACATATGACTGGAAATCTTATGAGGAGAATTAACAGGATTAAGTGAACTTTATTCAAAGTATCCTAGTGAAAGCCTAATTTTTATCCTTTCTATGTCTTACATTTATCATTTGTAATAGGGCGACAGGTCTACTAATTTTAATAGTACCCAGTTTAACTTTGATGATGACGAAAAAGATTTCAGATTACTGAATAATTCAGGCCTTAAATAGAATTTTTATTAAGAATTTCAATTACAATAATAAAAACTAATACAAACTAAACTTAGAAAAAGAGAAATGGAAATAAAAAATAAAAGTGCAGAAAAAAAAGAAAGAACCTATCTATAAATATATTTATAACGTTTATTATTTATAAATAGTATTTATTAACGTTTGTATTACATGTATTTTTATCGTTCGCTGTTCACCGCCCTGAGTCCCTTAGGAATAGGGCGGTATATAAATTTAATAAATAAATAAATAAATAAATAAATAAATAAATAAATAAATATAAAAGTGAAAACCACTCATGCATTAATTACGAAATCTCCAGAACCGTAAAGCCTACAAACTTCCTCTTGGCTTCTAGGTGCTCACTAAGAAAGGATTTTTCAAAATGACCATCAGAGCATTAGTATTTCCTATATTATTATACCACGCTCTGATGCTAATTGGTTAGATGTTCTACTCCCACTTCCAACTTGAAAATAACTCTGGAGAGAATGGGATAGCATAGGGCAGGCTTCTGTGAGGCAAGCCTCATGGAGGGAAGGGGCTAGAAAGCCTGAGAGAAGGGGATAGGATAGGAGACATTTCTGTGGGGCAAATCTGAGGGAGAGAAGGGGATAGAGAGGAGAGGCTTCCGTGGGGCAAACCTGGGGGAGAGAAGGGGAGAGGAGAGGAGCGGTTTCTGTGGGGCTAGCCTGAGGGAGATAAGGGGAGAGGAGAGGAGCGGTTTCTGTGGGGCTAGCCTGAGGGAGATAAGGGGAGAGGAGAGGCCGATCGTAACTACTCATTAATTTTCAAACTCTAAGTGTCGATTTATCAAGCCCAATCACATAGTTTCATAGTGGAGCATGGGTATTCAGCTACTTAAGTTTATAATTAATCTTTGTTTTCTTCAGAGTTGAAGATAAACCTACCCAATGAAGACTTTTCAAACTTGTTCCAAAACTCAAGTTAGATGATTAATAGGCAATTTCCAAAACTGATTAGAAAATGAAGTTTGCAAACTGATTCCTTATTCTTCTTGCACTTAAACCTGTGGAAAATTACTGTCCTGCAATCTCCTAGCAAGGATCACATGTGGGTGATCTCCTGTCCTCTCCTTATCTAGAAAGGTCCAAGGAACCAATCTACTCACCAGTCCCTTGGTCTTTGCTGTAGTTGGCCCTCCCCTGGTCCTTCCAGAGGCTCCCCCCCTTATGTGGATGGGGGGTGAGCTAGAAACATCGCTGTTCCTGATGGTCACAAAAGACCTCGGGCCAGGCTTTATGCCCTATGTGGTCTGTTAGCCTCTGTGAGACCACTTGTTATCTGGAGGTGTCTCTGAACAATATGATATGATATTTGCCTCCCATGGACATCTATAGCCTCCTGACTCGCCTCCTGATTCACCTAAGGTGCAGCCACCAAAGCCACCAAAGTCTTCTCTTAGCCTGCGGACCTGTAGATTGGTTTGTCATCAATGCCCTCCATTTGTAGAGGGAGATATTCAGGATTTCAAGTCTTGCATGGAGCCAGATGATGACTGCAGTTTCCGGCCCTTCCCAGCTTCTGTGAGAGGGCGGCTGGTGTTAACATTTGGCCTCAAAGCGGCTTAAGACTCCATCCACTGCTGTGAGAGAGCAGTGGAGTTTATTGACTTAGAATGAATTGAATATCCCTTTCCAGATTTTGGACTATTAGGTTAACCCCCAGGCCGTGGATTTCCCCCTGATTGATCGATTAATTAATTAGCTAATTGATTAGATGTATTCACCAACAGAACTTCTTATTCTGCGAGACTTCCCCCTCTCAAGTGGTGTGGCCCTCCACTTTATCAAGGGCCTACCTTTATGACGGGCTTTGGCACCCCGAGAGGTGGCATGTCACAAAAAGGGGATTGAGGGGTTTTTAGGGAAACTTTTTGATAGATTTTTAAGGGATTTTAAGAGGAGGGAGGGTTGTGTGGGTTTGGGGTTAACCCACAGGGGGAGGGGTCTGGCCCAGCTGTCAGTGGGGCTATGGAGGGGGCAGATTCTGGGGGTAAGGGGGACACCAGAATCCATTCAGTTGAGGGCTTTTCTATCAATGTGCTGAGCGGGAGGGGCAGATATGGCGGGAGCATGGGGCTGTATCATGTGGTGGGGGCGCACACTCACTATCTTCGAGCGGTGGCACGCCCCGGTCCCCATAGCCCTTCTCGCACCCCAGGCTGTTCAGACTCTCAGGGCCCAAGCTTTCAGCTGTTGTGGTGTAATGCCAGGTCTGTAGTAAATAAAGCCCCCCTCATCTGTGATCTTATTCAGGAGGGGGGAGCGGACCTGGCAGGTATCACCGAGACCTGGCTGGGCCAGGAGGAGGGTGTCCCCCTCGTAGATATGTGCCCATCAGGCTTCCGTGCATTCCATCAGCCGAGAGCTCAGGGCATGGGCAGGGGAGTGGCGGTTATTATAAAGGAAGGTCTTGATCCGAGGGAGACCACTGTTCCACAGATAGCCAGATGTAAGTCCCTTTTTGTGAAGTGGGGCTGTGGAGTACAGATGGGCTTGTTGATCACGTACCTGGCTCCCTGCCACGTGGCAACAGCCCTGCCCGAGCTGTTCAACATCATAGCCGAGGTGGTGGTTGATACCCCTAGACTTTTAGTAATGGGAGATTTTAACCTGCCATCTATCGGTGAAACGTCTGAGGTGGCTCGAGAGTTCATGGCTTCCATGATGGCCATGGACCTTACTCAGTTAATTCGTGACCCTACTCACACAGGTGGACACACTCTGGACTTAGTTTTTGTCTCTGATCAGTGGTTGAGTGGCCTTGATACAGAGGATATAGTCATCGAACCCTTGTCATGGTCTGACCACTCACTCCTTTGACTAGACTTTCTAACCGCTGCACCCTGCTGCAGGGAGGCGGGACCGACCAGGTGGTTCCGCCCCAGGTGCCTGATGGATCCTGATAGGTTCCAGATAGAACTGAGACTCTGGCTCATGACTCGGCTGAAGACCTAGTGGCCACCTGGGACAGTGCGGCTGCCGGGGCTTTGGACCGCGTTGTGCCTTTGCGGCCTCTGACCCGGCACCGAACTCACCTAGCTCCTTGGTTCTCCGTGGAGCTGAGGGAGATGAAGCGCCGGAAAAGATGCCTGGAGAGTAGTTGGAGGACCAGCCGCTCCGAATCTGACCGAACACTGGTGAGGTCTCATATTAAGACCTACCTAGTGGCGACAAAAGCGGCAAAATCTAGATATTTTGCCACTCTTATCACATCATCAGATAATCGCCCAGCCGCCCTGTTTAGGGTGACCCGCTCCCTCCTCCATCTGGAAGCGCGGGATGATCCCTTGCAGGGTCGAGCTGAGGACTTTGTGCAGTATCTGCATGACAAGATCGCTCAGATTTGGGAAGGCCTGGCCTCTGACTGGGTAAGTCCAGACGGGATGACTGAGGCAGGTCTTGAGAATGTTATCTGGGAGGAGTTTGATCCTGTGGCTCCCGAGGACATGGACAGGATCCTGGGACGGCTGAACGCGACCACATGTTTATTGGACCCATGTCCCTCCTGGTTGGTACTGGCTTCCCGGGAGGTTACACGAGGCTGGCTCCAGAGGATTGTTAATGCCTCTCTGAGTGAGGGTGCCCTGCTGGCTGCTTTGAAAGAAGCGGTGGTGAGGCCCCTCCTCAAGAAGCCCTCTCTGGATCCGGCTGTTTTGGCTAACTATCGTCCAGTCTCCAGTCTTCGCTTCGTTGTGAAGGTTGTTAGGAGTGTGGTGGCGCGGCAGCTTCCCCAGTACCTGGATGAAGCTGTGTATCTGGACCCGCTCCAGTCCGGCTTCCGGCCTGGGCACAGCACGGAAACGGCATTGGTCGCTTTGGTGGATGATCTCTGGAGGGCTCGGGATAGGGGTTGCTCCTCTATCCTGGTCCTGTTAGATCTCTCAGCGGCTTTTGATACCATCAGCCATGGTATCATGTTGCACCGGTTGAAGGGGCTGGGGGTGGGGGACACCGTTTTGCGGTGGTTCTCCTCCTACCTCTCCGACCGGTCGCAATCTGTGTTGACAGGGGGGCAACGGTCGACCCCGAGGCACCTTGCTTGTGGGGTGCCACAAGGGTCAGTCCTCTCGCCCCTTCTGTTCAACATTTATGTAAAGCTGCTGGGTGAGATCATCCGTGGCTTTGGGGTGGAGTTCCATCAGTATGCTGATGACAGCCAGCTGTACATCTCCACCCCAGGCCATCCCAACAATGCCCTTGAAGTGATGTCCCAGTGCCTGGAGGCCGTGAGGGCCTGGATGGGGAGAAACAAGACCGAGTGGCTGTGGCTTCCGGTGTCCCGATATAGCCAGCTGGTGCCATCGCTGGCTATTGGGGGCGAATCACTGGCCCCCATGGAGAGGGCTCGCAACTTAGGCATCCTCTTGGACGCACGGCTGTCTTTAGAAGAGCATATGACAGCCATGGCCAGGGGGTCTTTTTATCAGGTTCACCTGATACGCCAGTTGCGTCCCTTTCTGGATTGGGACTCCCTACGCACGGTCACTCAAGCACTCGTCACTTCCCGCCTGGACTACTGCAATGCTCTCTACATGGGGCTCCCCTTGGGATGCACCCGGAGGCTGCAGTTGGTCCAGAATGCAGCCGCGTGGGGGATTATGGGAGCGATGGGGCGCTCACATATAACATCTCTCCTGCGCGAGCTGCACTGGCTTCCTGTGGTCTTCCGAGTGCGCTTCAAGGTGTTGGTGACCCCCTTTAAAGCGCTCCATGGCTTAGGGCTGGGGTATTTGCGAGACCACCTTCTGCCGCCAATAGCCTCCCACCAACCGGTTCGCTCGCACAGAGAGGGCTTCCTCAGGGTGCCGTCGGCCAGGCAGTGCCGGCTGGTGACCCCCAGGGGGAGAGCCTTCTCTGTGGCAGCACCTGCCCTCTGGAATGACCTGCCTCCTGAGATACGTATGATATCAGACCTCCGGACTTTTCGTCAGGCCCTGAAGACACACTTGTTCCATCTAGCTGGGCTGGCTTGATCCCATCCTCTTAGTTTTTTAATCAAATTCAGTTTTAATTGGGTTGTTTTAAATTCGGGCCAAAATTATTTAATTGTTTTTTAAAATGTTTTTAAATCTTATATGCTATGTTTTATTCTGGCTGTACACCGCCCTGAGTCCCGCAGAAGAAGAGCGGTATAGAAATATAATAAAATAAAATAAAATAAATAAATAAATAAATAAATAAATAAATAAATAAATAAATAAATAGTTGTTGGCTCTGCCTTTGTAGAACTGCCTTTGATTCACTCTACTTCCCCTGGAAGTGACCAAATAAATAAGTCCTGATGATGTTCCAAAAAGATAGAATCATTCATAACTCAGGCTGATTCAATCCACCTCAGATCATTTCTTGTTTCCTTAACTTTTCTTAATGAGGCAGTTCCTAGATTCAATTAATTCCTTCTTGCTGTTGAGTAAGGCAGATATCAAGTAACTGTAAAATGTATGCTAATATTCTCAGAAGCAGGCATTTTTCCGTCTATGCAAGGCTAAATAGACCTGAGCTGACCACCGTGCCTACCGTTCCTGTCCTAATATTCCTTTTTACTTACTCTTTTCATGTATTCAAATTATGTTTATACTTTTTACCTGTAATCTTATATATGCTTGACAAATAAATAAACTTAAACTTAAACTTCTGCTTCCACATATCTTGGGAGATTATATTCTTAAATGCCAGTTGCAATCATTGGCATCACTGTCATAAACAAATTCTGTCCTTATGTCCTGTATCTCAGTGTCTAGCACAAGTGTATAAATCACAGGCCTTGCATTTTAATATATGTTTTGCCATTGCCTCAGCCCATATAACAAGAATGTCATAGTGAACCTCTGAAGTTTGATTAACATATCCAAATCAGTCAGTATACAGAAAGCTTTCTCATTTTTAAAACAACTAGACTTATACAAGATTACATAAAATAATGCCATAAACCTATTTTTATGCTTGATAGATTTAAATTAATAAAATGAATCATTCCATGTAAGTTCAGTGATAGAAAATATGACAAAATAGATAGACTCTTTAAGATCACAAAATCCACAGATTAGATTTTCACCAGATGACTGAAATTTATTGGCAATAATAAAGTTGTAACAGCTGTCAAATCCAATCAAGTATTCCTACAATATAAATTAAATAACAAGAACATAATAGAATAAAGCAAAACAAACTACTGAATTTCAGGGATCAGTACGAGCCTAATTGTGTACTTTTACAAAGGATTACTGTGAGTATTTATGTTTGGATCCATTTTCTAAATATAACTTTTTAGTAATTAATTTAAATTTTTTAACAGTTAAGTCTGTAATGTAATTTTTTTTAAAGTAATGTGTACTTTAGTCTTATTTTTTTATTTTTGGTATATATTTATATCTGCATCTTTATATGTGCATGCAGGCACTTGTGTTTGGAAATTGTTTGAAAGGTGTTGATTTCCACTTTAAATTTAGTAGACTTCATATTTTACAATTGTCCCATGACAGATTGAGTAAAACATATACCATTTCGAAGAAAAAAAAGATAATGTGGACTGGTAACAAGGTATTTTTGAAAATACAAAATAATCCTATAAATGACTTGAGGGTAATGTAAATTGTAAGTGTATCCTCCAAGGATAAGTTCTGTTGGGTGAAGTGATGTTTGTTTGCTTCTGGAAAACATTCCCAATCAAGCTACTTGAACATCACTTTTCTATTTTCATTAATACATCGGCTCTCAGAGTGCTATCCTTTTCTTTGCATCCTGGAAGCCTGAACATTCTGATTTGGAATTTCAGAAGGCTTTCCCATGTCAGTGACAATCTTAATAGAATCCAATTAGTTCCACAAGGCACTTTCTGGTGCACAGGCCTCTAGCTTGATTGCGGTGACTGGTGGGTATTTCCTGTGTTTAAGCCCACATATGGATTGAGTAAAGCAGTGGCAGGAGGACTACCGTTTTTCCTTCATCTTTCTTTCTTTCTTTCTTTCTTTCTTTCTTTCTTTCTTTCTTTCTTTCTTTCTTTCTTTCTTTCTCTCTTTCTCTCTTTCTCTCTTTCTCCTTTCTCTTTCACAGAGGCTAAGCCTCTCTTGTTTTTCCTGGCTCTGTTGTGAAAATACCGACCAGAGTCTTGGCTTGTGCAGTGTGGACATTTGGCCAAAACAATCTGCTGAAAAGCAGTGCAGCAAAATGCTTTTTAACCTACACATTCACCACTCACCATATGAGTAACCACACCCACTGCCCCATTTCGTGGCTTTAAAACAACACGGGTTTGCCCCCAGAACTGTTTGATTTATTTGACAAGGTTTTGCGAGCTGAGTCTATCAACATTGGAAACGTTCTGAGGCTTGGTTTCTGGCAGCGCACGTACAGCTGCACTCTAATCGCTCTCTCTGCCTCTATTAAAGTCGACAAGGTGAATGCATTGTGCCTTCAGTGAGACTTCTTTAAATAAACCATCAGCTTTGCAAAATAAACAGATAGTACTTTGAAACACATTTGTGCAAAAAAAAAAGAAAGAAATCCACCCCGACTCTTTTCCAAACGAATCATGATGCAGAATGAGGACATTTTACTATTATTTTGCAGTGTCCTTTAAAAAAAAGATACTATTTAATCATTGAGAGGATCTAATAATAAAACATGCCCATATTATTCCTACCAAAGGGATACATTTCATTTAAATGTAAAATTATATGCCTAAAGTAGCCCCATAATGCTGTGTGTTCCTGTATCCTACCCCAGAAAGATAGAGAGTAGATGGGGATCAAAAACGGGAAAGAGAAACCACTATGACTGACCAGCATGAAGACAGTAGACAAGTGTATAGTGTGCCACTAGTGAACAAATCACCCATGATAAATAAAAAAAATTCTTCTCTGTCGTGCCACTAAAAATTCATCTGACAGTGACTTTCAGAGACTATTAATCACCCCAAGAACTACCCAATTTCTGTCTTGAGAAAGCGGGAAAAAATTGCTATGCAAACTTGCTGGCTTCACCTCCTGATTTTTGTTAAGAGTTGGCAGTAACCTGTAATGGTAGATTGATATTGTGTGTGTGGATTCCTCTATATATACTTCTCTAAGGTATAAAATACAATGCTTCAGCACATGGATGTCTAACATTGGCCCTACTCTTGAAGAACTCGTATATTGCTTCTGAATATCTAAATATGCAAAGAATATAAAAAGTAAAAAAAAAAGTCCATGTGTCAGCCAATTGGCACCTGCTAATTCATAGATATCCTCTAAGAATCAATGAATAAAGCTATTTGTATTTTTGAACAATATTTGGTAGATTGTCTGGATTTGTTGCATTTTGTAATTTCAGTTAAAATGTTAATCAAATATTCGCTCCCCTTATAGAATCCAGTTATAATTTTCGATATCAACATTCCAGTAAAGTGATTTGTTTTGGAATATAGCAGGTTCTTGGAACTTCCAACAATCAGCACATCTCTAGCTTTATCAACATGCACAGAGACCTCTCAGGTATACATTAACATCATAGCATAATATTATGATAATGCATCCTTCTGATCTGTGAAAGAGACAGTTCTAGGTTTGGCAAAGGGTCCTTAGCCCATATCTGAGAGGGAGGTTGAAACTCTTGCAAATCCCAGAGAGCCAAAGCAATTAAAGATTAAGCCAAAAAAGACTTGTTACAACTCAGAGACTTGGTTGGATCTCTGCCATTTGATCCCTATTATGTGTCTAGAAATATACCCTTAGGCTTTGATGCTCTCCTCTTGTAGTTTTCTGACCCTAATTGTTATAAGCAGCTGGCTACTTCTAGCAAGCGACTGCTTGGTGGTCTTACTGGTTCTGTATCAAGATGCCACTCAGCAGGGATCTTCATGACTCCCAAACAACTTGTACACTTGTCTTCAAAATAGGATCAATACGAAATAACATAGTTTACATATACTCTGTATGCCAATGAGAACCAACTCTATAGCCTCAAATTTCCTACTACAAGAAGAATTCAAAATGTGAAACAACAAATATATGCAAATATATCTATGACACACACACAAAAAGAGTTACCTTAAATCTTTTAATTTTGTTCTGTTATTTCTCTTGATGTGTGATTGGGTCCTTCTACAGCTCCATTATTTCAGCCACCTTAAATATTAGTTCATAAAATTCTTATTTTTTTCTCTTGTTCAGTGCCTATAAATTCAACCAAATGTCTTCAATTTAGGCCACGTCAACCATGAGTTTAAACACAAATGTATTTTTGTTTGAAAAAATAGCTGTTCTGTCATAAGCTGCCTGCGAACTATTCAAATGAACAGACTGTATTATGTTTGGAGCATATTTAAATACCCCACCTGGAATTACCACTGAAACACACAGCTTGAGCTCCTATGAGTAGTCCCAGAAAATGCTCTCCGATATAAAATGAAACCTAAAGGCTTTAGGCCAATTTTTTTTGGCAATAGTTGCTGTAAGAAACTTTGTAAGGTATTTGTAAATATGGGGGGGGGGGGTTGTACCTTCTTTCATAAATGAGAATTAAATTCTTTTTCTCTCCAAATCACTTGAAACAGGAATAGAAAAAATACAAGACCAAAAGGCCCATTCGAATACCTTTATTCTTTCTAGTTCACATGAGCACCTGAGTGTAAATAGTGTAACAGGAAGATTCAGCAATGACTCCTATCTCATACTCCATCTAGCATAAAGCATGTGTTTCTTGAACTTGATAACTTCAAGAGATGTGACTCTAAAATTTTGGGAAATCTGGTAATTGAAGTGCACACTTCTTAAAATTTGTTTGAGAAACACTGATGTATATCATAAATAGAAGTCAGATTCCACAGAGAAATCTTCATTTAAGCCACATGAATTTATTTGATGCACTTACAGCTCCTCCAGTTATTTCAGCTAAATTGTCATTTGTAATGAGACAGAAGGACAAAATGCCGAAAAAGTACACATAAAGTATATATAAAGTGTAATCATATTTACTGTATTAATCTTAATTTTAATCACAACTGCCAACATTGAATCTGCTATGCTGTGTCTGTCATCTAGAGAGAGCTTGTTGAGACTGCCATCTCTTCTTGAAGTAAACAAGATGTGGATGTGATGACAGATCTTCGTTGTGGTACTCCCTTTTTGGGAAACCCTCTTCTTCCATATATAGACTGAACTGTTCTCCTTGCTTTTCTGGTTGCACTGGTTTTGCTGCAGCATTTTGAACAAATTGCTTTGGCCATGTGTTCTCGTTGCACAAGCAAAAATGGTTAAATGAATAAAATTTTATTTTTGAAACAGCCACATTCACTTCTACTTCTTAGAACCACTTCCTTTGGGGAATGCAATTCCCAGCCCATCATGAAAAGCTAAATGGGATCATTAGTCTGAAAAATATTGCACAATCCTGCTCTAATTAGACACGTCAATCTTTCCTGAGCCTAATGCCGGAGTCTAGTGTCTGGCCAGTGCATGGATGGACTTTAGGTCCCCATTAGTTGTCTTCCATTTTGAATAACTGATTGCTGATTCTTTGATGTCTCTGGCTCAGAAGATAGCACTAGAAGAGTAAAAAGAAATGGTTTAGGGTAGCAGCCATATTTTCACTTTTGTATAAATTATTAGTAAAGTGTCTTAGTTCATGTTGATCTATTTATATTTATGGCAACAAAAATTCAGTGATGATGGAATCTCAGCTGCATATGCCTGTTATGCATTTTATTTGTTTCCCAATGCTATGTTCCACTAATTATACTTGTGAAAAGATGTTGTAGCTGTGGTAGACGTTGTAATCATTGTCTTTCTTAAAATGAACCAAATATTCCAAGGCTCTTGAGTATGCTCATTCACATATGTATGTAGTGTATATTTAACTGTTTATGACTTCACTTTGCCTTGACAATCAAATCTTCTTCTGGTGGAAATAAACTCCAGACTCAGTTATGTGATTCCATTTATCTGTTTCGGCTCCCATGCTGGCACCAGCAAGTATAAATATATCAGCACGATGTATTCCAAAGATGACTTGTTCTCACATATAAATTCTTTTTGCAATTAGCAAACATGAAATCTTGTGACAAATGGTTTGTGGATCCTTGTACTCAGGACTGGAAAACTCAGCAGGACTACAAATCTCTCCCAACGTGAACCATGTTGAACAGCATTCCATTTGTGAGTTTGTCAAGTACTTCTTTTTAATTGCACTTAAATAAAGAGTATCATGGTTGCAGGAGATATTTTGGATAAATGTTTTTTGCTTTCTCTTCCAGACGGTTTTGGGTTATGATTAGAGATAGGAGTAATCATTTGTTTTGGAAATTCTGTTATTTGGTTGAAAATAGTTGTATTGCTTTCGTTATGCCATAATAGTGTAACCATAAAGAGGAAAACATGACTCATTTTTATATGAACAGAGAAAGAAAACGGGTTTAATAGTTAACTACCCTTTAACCTATTTATTTATACCAATAGCATAGCTGATTGGCTTATCATTGTTGACTTACTTATAAATATCCAGAATGAAGAAACAAAATAACCATAGTTCAATACAAGAGTACACTTTTATGTACACTGAGATCAGAGGGTTAAATAAAGTACCCATGATTCTTTGCTGTATTATGGATAATGTACAAAATGGATGGGTGGATGTTTCTCTTGCTTTATGCTTAGTGAATTTAGTAATCATTCTCAGTTTGGTTGCAAACAGTAGACAAGGAAAACTGGTATTCTGAAAGAAAAGAAAACACAATTCTTTCCAAGGTATTTTAAGAGGTCTATACTCAGCTGTACACATTTTACTGCTTAACAAGAAAAGAGGTTGTAACTGAATAATTTGACATTGTTGACGATATGAAAACATGAAACAAAAGTACTGATTCAAGAATTTGCTGAAGGAAAGAATTCAGAAACTCACTGGTGTACTGTATTATATTTTTAAGGGTACATGAACTGTTTATTGAGGAAAGCTCAATTTAGCATTTTTGCCCTGGCATCTAGGAAAGTGTTATTTGTGTTGTTAATTTTACATCATGCCCACTTTAATTGAATTGGCTGCTAAATAGAGCCAGGAATAATGGCGCTTAAAAAGGAAAATTGCAGTAATCTTCAGAAAGCTGTTCTATAATGGAGGAATCTAATTAATTTAACCCTGCAGCCTTCCATAATGGCCGCACTTTATCATTTCCACAGATGGAAGTTGAAGGAATTAACAAAGGTGTTGTTTCTTTGTTTTGTTTTTTTCTGGCAGCAGCAGACATCTCGCCCTATGTTTAGCGCGACTATGAAGCTGTAGCTTTGCCAAGTGCAGCTTTACCACTTTGTTATGGTTGCTCAAAATCCTTCAAATTACATATTTCTATCTGCAAAAGAGAATTGTGTCTCAGTATTGGGGAGAGTTGCATTCTTCAGAAAATAATAATAAAAATAACTAGTGAAACTTTTCCCTTACTTGAGCCCTGTCTCTTCACCACAGTTTCCCTGAGTGATTGTTTTTCCAATTCTGTTATTGCTTTTGGGAAGAGCAACACTTTTAACTTTGCTAACATTCACTAAATATAAAGTATGTGGGTTAATTTGGTTCATTTGCCTCTTATGGGTGGGAAACCTTAGCTTATTAATGGAAACATTTCTATACTGAAAGGCTGAAAACCTATACATTGGTTTTCTTTTTGATATTTAATATTTCATAGTTTTACTATTGTGATATCAATTTTGCTCGTAAACAGGACTCATTTAAGAGTAATAAAAGGCATGAAGGTGTTGGAACAACATTTTCTAAATTGGCTTACTCCAGATGTTGGTAGTTCTGAGTAGAACTTCTATCACTCTTAATCACTGGAGATCTCAGCTGGAGTCGAATGGAAATTACTCTGGAGTTCATTATGCGAGGGAGCCTGAGAGTTTCATTTGCTTTAACCTTATTTTTTTATTTTAAAAAATGCATGTATACTAGTTTACGAAGCAGTGCGGCAGAGAAATTTTGGACACACATATATACATGCATAGGAAGTAAGTTTTAGAAAATCCTGTTGCTGAATTTTTATTCTGGTAGTCCTTGTGTGCCAGGAATCCCTTGTTGTATTCTCTATCCAAATATGCATGCACACTATCTTTATCTTTCATTGTGAATAGTCATGGTGAAATTAAGAAAGTAAACCTGAATTGCTAAAACAAACAAAAAAAAATCCATTCAGAGGAGATTGCTGCTTCACTTGAATTGTCAGCATTTAACTTTGCTAAACTGCAGTCCAATTAATGGGTTTGGAACCTTTCCTACATTAGGTCAATTTTTAAATGTTTTCTAAAATTAAAATTGTAATAATAAAGAAGATGCTTGAATATGTTGGCATATACCACATTAGAGGAAGAGCATGTGAAAATACCTCTAATCTGGTGTATAATCATTGGAGCCTGTGGTAGTTCTATGGATGTAAATGTGAGCTAGATACCTGGGTTTGTTGCAAGGCCTGATTCTATTATTTGATTAGGGCTTATTAATACATTGGAAAGGTTATGCTGGGAACTGTAGGTAAAAAACAGTGGTAAGTTCACATGTAAAACTAAAAGTGTTTTCACGTGCTTTCTTTCTTCATCTTCCATTTAAATCCTACATCAGTTTAGCTACTGCATGAAACAAGCTATAACTCATAAAAGGGTATAAAAATAATTTTATATAAAATTTGTTAGGCTGAAAAGTTACTAGAATACTTGTTTTAATTTGTGGTTGCTATAAGCTAACATGGCACTTTTGTTACAATATTGCAATAATAAATATTTCAAAAATTAGTCTATTTCAAAATGCTTATACAATTTGATTTTATAACTCATCTATGACATTTAAGAAAATAAATGCATGCGTGTGTCTAATTTTAATGATTAACAGGCATAATATTAGTTTACTTCTATGGTAACGTTACCAATTTTGGAAATTCAAAAATAGTTGTGAAGATCCATGATAATAATGGAAGATTAAGCAATTCTATATATTTATGTGTGTTTGCATGTTATGTACTGAATGGATTAGCGTATTTTTTGGAGTATAAGACACATTTCCCCCCCCCAAAAAAAGTGGATGGAAATGTCTGTGTGTCTTATACAATGAATGTTGCTGAAGCCCCGCCCACCTGCCAGCCCACTGTTCGGCCGTTTTCGACCTCCATGTGTCACATTTTTGGTCTCCGCACGTCCATTCCAGGTTGCAGAGATCGCCACAGCACATCACTGCCGATCACTGGCCTCCGCAAACCAGCCGAAACCATGATGCACGGCGGCCAAAAATGGGGTGTGCGAAGGCCAAAAACATGATGCACAGAGGCTGAAAATACAATGTGCGGAGGCGGCGATCAGCAGTGATCGGCGGTGATGTGCTGTGGTGATCCTGGCAGCCTGAAACAGGTCTAAAATGGAGCATGCAGAGGTCAAAAACGTGACACTCAAAGGCCAAAAATGCAACATGCGGAGGCGGTGATCGGCTGTGGCGATTCCCGCAGTCTGGAACAGATGATTGGTGGTATTCTGGGAGGCCGATCCAACTGCCAATCTTGTGCTGAATCAGGCTGGGATAACCTGCTGAAGCTGACCAGGCTGTTTGCTGTTTGCTGCAGGGATGCTAGCCAAATGAATACTGATGGATGCTGCTAGGCAGAGGCAGAATATTTTTTTTCTTGTTTTCCTCCCCAAAAACTAATGTGCGTCTTATACTCT
Source organism: Pituophis catenifer annectens (assembly GCF_029215685.1). Classification (NCBI taxonomy): domain Eukaryota; kingdom Metazoa; phylum Chordata; class Lepidosauria; order Squamata; family Colubridae; genus Pituophis; species Pituophis catenifer. The sequence continues at coordinate 36,437,561 of NW_027256883.1, forward strand.
GGAGCGTCTCATACTCTGAAAAATATGGTAATAAATAGATGACCTAGTCTGTTCCTCTCTGAGCCAGGTGATGTGACCTGAGCTAGGTGATGTTCTCCAGAACTTTTTTGTATTTATATGTTGGGCTGTTTGTTGGAGCTATAATTCCACTTTTTTTTCATGGACTCAATGTTTCAATATTACAAATAAATAAATGCCAAGCTTCGTTGATTTAAAACCTAAGTAGGGCCTTCAGGGAACTCCAGTGAACTCCAGTGCTCTTTGCTACACTGGAAAATTCAAATGTTCATCAGAAAATCTCTGTGTTAACACTGCCATTTGCCAAGAAAACTATATGAATGCAATTGTCTGGGCTTAAGCTCAACCTAACTTTTTTTTTATTTGTTTAATGCTTCTATTACATTTCTGTAATTAATTCATATTTATAAGTTATTTTGAACAAATTAACTCTTTTACAGCACAACATGCAAATTCCAAAGAGTGGTATAGCTTCCAATAATGGTGGAAGTATCAACTTGAATGTCAGAACATGCACTTAATTTATTTTTTCTAGGCTTTATTTTTATTTGTCTAAACTGGAGACATTAAAGTAGCATTAAACCATGGAAAAAAAGGAAAGAAAGCAATGGAAAAATTATCAGTCTTTGATATGCAATCACAGTCACAGATAGGAATGCAAACTCAAACCGTCACACCATAGTTAGAAGCCATCTTAGCTTGTTTGTCATTTTAAACATTTGCATGCTTTCCCCCTTCATCCTAATATTTCAAACCTTGCCTGAAATATCTTAAAGCATGCTGCCTTTGTTCCTAGTGGTGGCTCCATCCTAAGAACTTCACCTGCCTTTACCTGTATATTGAAAATTGTGAAATATTTCTGCCATGTTAGTTCAGAAAGTTATAAGCAGCAATAGAGAGGAAATTCCCCCCCCCCATTTGAGTGGAGCCAATCACATGTATCTATAACAACTAAGAAGCATCAGGAATGGATTGGCAACATCCATTGTTTTAATCAGTATCATTTATTTACTTCAGTATTTATCCACCAAAACCATGTAGACTATCTTAGTGTATGTCTGTGGGTATGTCTGACGTTGTGCCAAAATCTATCTTCTAATTTCTTTTGTTATGAGAGTTATGTCTGTTTTCTATCCCATTCTTGTGATCCTTTAGAATTTCTTCAGAATTTTTTTCAGAACTGTTTACATCCTTTTCTTTTTGCATAGTGACACAACCTCTGTAATTGGCCACATGCTTCCTGATCTGGAAAAGAGATCCTATATAATTTCTTCCCCAGAGATTTAATTGAAGCATAAAAAAGGAAGGCTGCAGGCTTGTAAAAAAGTGATTCTTCAATGAAAGTCTGCTCATACAAACTTCATTACTCAAGAAAGTGCATGAATCTTATACTCTCCCCACAAAAATTTCAACACAATTCTCTTCTCCTTTGGTGGGAAAAAAGTATGACTTTTTTTTTCAATCAATAGATATTCAGCAGAATTCAGCACTAGCACAATTCCAATAGAATTTCAATTTATTTATTGTTATATTTATTGTCATATTTATATGCTGCCCTTCTCCCAAGGGACTTGGGAGTTAATTTATTACAGTGAATATTTTAATAATTTGAATTATTGTGTGGCGTAACAGTGGGAAACAGCTACAGGATCAGAGAATACTATTTCATTAATCATTATGGTCATCCAGGTCCATGACTCCATTTATATACAGCACATGATTATGTGATATGGTTATGAGTGTTGCCAAATAGGATGGAAAGTGTATAGCTTCCCCCTGTTCACATAGAGAAACAAACAGACAGCATCAAGGAATGGAATCTCTTGCTGTAGGACTCCTTACTTTAGCACTCTTATTTAATGAACATTGGTATTTCTAATTTCTACAATGTAAAGGGCCATAGCAGCAATTCTGAAACATCACAGTTGCAGAATATCATCCCAAAGAATGGGGATCCTGCTGCTGGTGTGGAGAAGAGTCAGAAACGGCAGTGAACTGAAAAAGCCAATCATGTCAAGATAATGGAAAGCAGCTGGCTTTTAAGAATTAGGTAGTAGACTCATAACTTGCTTTTCATCGTATCCAGATGGAGCAGGGACAATACTGCTGGAACTACATCTGGGAAACTCCTAAGGAAACTAACAGAAAGGAGCCAGACCTCCCCATCTTCTAGCATTAGGCTCTGTAGCTGAGATGGCTGATGTCCAAAGGGGATGACAAGCAGCCTTTGCTCAGACTTAAACAAGCTCTGTCCATCCTATAATTGAAGCTTTGCTGGGATTCAAAATCTTTTCAGGGAAGTTGGCAGTAACCATCTCCTTTTGCAGCTGTCTCTCTACCGCACTCCACTTGCCAGTTAGCATTCTTTAGGTCCGCTTTAAGTTAGAAATCTTGCCTTTCACATGGCTGCCTGTTAGGATCAGTGGGATTGTCATTTTGCATCCTGAAAGAACAGGGAAAATGCCAGCTTTTTTAAAAAAACAACAACATTATTTTATGTGAAAGCAATAATCTTATAGGGCAAGAATATCTTTCTGTATAAGAGATATACAGATCTATCTGTATTTACAGATCTATGAAAATTAATAAGACATTCCATAGCAACTTATTTTTTTATCTACTATATTATTTCTCATTATCCACCTAACTAGAACCCCCACTAGACTTTATGTAGTTTAGGAAAGCCACAGGCATTTTGGCATCACTTATTTTTCTTATTCCAATATATTCATGGATTGGCAATAGACTTACTGGCTCCAAAACTTTTTAAAAGTCTTTGTGAGGACTTTTTTGGTTTTGATACAATAGAGACAAACCCGAAGCCCTGCCAGATTTGAAAATATGGATGAACACAATGCTTTTGTCTCAATGACATACATTTGCTTGAAGGAAGAGGAGCAAAAAAACCAGAAAACTATTTCCTAATGTTCTCTCTCTTAGAAGTTAGCATTACCTAAGAGGCATTACCTAACTTCTTCAAATGCAGACGCCATAAACCAACATTTGGGACATTGATGTAACTTACCATTTTTCTGTGTAGTAGATTTCACTGTGCTACAAGTTTGGAACAAGGGAAATCTGGAAATTAAGGGAAAAAAACTTTGAGTAAAAACAAAAGTAAAACAAAATCAGATATAATTGTCTTCCTGAATTATTTCAATATTATGTGAATATTGTCACTCTCAGGGAATTGAAGATCTGATAGAAAGATAGTTTGCTGCATAAAGTCCTCTATTTTTTGTCATTCTTTGTGCCGTTTGTTTCTGTCAAAAGGTGTTTCAACTTTTGCAGCAATACAATCGATCTTATCAATCATGCAAAAAACCCCACGAAGAAATAAAGTAAAAGATTTGCACTCAATTGTGCCATCTTTAAATCTATGGGAGAAATAGCCTCTTGTTTGTCATCAGCCTTACAATACCAACTATAATAAACTATGTCCATATCTGGATCTATTTGTGATGCCAGTTTGTGGCCTTCATTGGAAAAGGGATTCAATCAGTGCTGTGAAGTAACAACAGTGGGAATAAACAACAAATGGAGAATTCCAGTCATTTCTAATAAAATTTGATCAATGTAGGTTTTACTTCTGACTGCTAATCCTGGATAAACAGGAAACACTTTGAGCACCATACATGAAAATCCTTGTAGAGTCTTCATATACTATGTTAGAGAGGACTTTATCTAGGAAAAACTAGATCCTTCTTGAATGTTATTAAATTCCTTTAATAGCCACATTTTAGGATTCAACTAGAACAGCAAGTTCCTTGTTTTATGTTTACTTTAACTAGGCTTTGTTAACACATTTGATCAGAAACATATTTCAAACTAACCAATGTTTAGGAGATCAAAGCCGCCATTCCTATAAAACCAGAACATAGAAGGAAAAAGAAATACCACAGAATCTCCCGAGAACTGCTAATCAGCTGATCTTGGACAACCAATCCTGTTAATCTGCTTCTTGTTCCAAGTGCTGTTCTGCTTCATTAACTTGGCAAATTGTTGTGAAAAGATGTTTTGAGATGTTACTTGTGCTTGTTTGCTTCAATTATTTTTCAATAAGGATAACTAATCCTGCCAATTTACTTCTTCACACTGCTGATTTTTTAAAAATATTATTCTGGTTATAAAGACGTTTTGGAAAGTTCATAATAAACAAATCACATACAATTTTCATGACTTACACAGGCTATTTCAAGCTATTCATATAACACAGATGACCAGATTAATTCTGCCAGCAATGTTGCTCTTAAAGCAAAAGAGAAAAAACAATGATTGAAGATGAAAAGCAATAACAATAACATTTAGACTTGTATACCTCTTCACAGTGCTTTACAGCCCACTCGAAGCAGTTTAGTGAATTGCCCCCAACAATCTGGGCCCTGATTTTACCGGGAAGGATGGAAGGCTGAGTCAACGTTGAGCCGCTCAGGATCAAACTCCTGGAGTGAGCAGTGAATTAGCCTGTAGTACTGCGTTCTAACCACTGCGCCATCATCAAGACACAACTTTTAGATATGTCCATTAGACAAAGAAGGTAGAGAGACCTGGGGGGGAGGGTTGGTTTAAGGATGCTCATCTTTATGCAGCCATATTATTTCAGGAGGAGTTTTTGTTAGTTCCCCCCCCTAAAAGATTTCAGTTTGTTTTTCAATTGAATTGTACACCTTACATGTTATACTGAAGATGAGAAAAAATTCTGAAGTGATTTATCTTGTCTAATTTTTTAAAATTACATCTCAAAAACATAGCATTTTAAACAGTGGTATGCAAGCTTTCTATATCCACTGTATTTGTGACATTATCAGATGTTTATAATTTATTTGATACTGCTGATTGGGTCTATATCTGGATAACAGATGTTTGGATATGTCCTTCCCAGAGAAGAAAACAGGGTATACAGTATAATGCCTCCCAATTGTATTTCAAGGGACAGGTTTCCCTTGAATATTTATGAGGCTTCATGCCCCTCACATTTCTATGGGAAATAGAAGTAGTTCCCACATTAAAAATCCATACAGAGATCCATTAATGTGCTTAGACAAGTCCATAGGCTGCAGTGATTCTTAGATTTGTAGATCCACTGTAGCCAAAGAGTACTAGATTAGATAAAGCTGCCTAGCATCTAGAAGAAACCGGAAGCTATTTGTTTCACCTTGAGACATAAGACTGCCACAAATTAGGCAACTATAACTAAGACATTTATAAGAAAGTGGAATATTTAAGGACTAAACTAGTAGACCCAAATTCTCAATATATTGAATTTTTGCATAGCTTCCTGACCACAGTCAGAGTTTTTGTGACGCAGGATTTAGCCAGTAGCACTCACTTTTTCCCTCTTAAACTGACTCAATTTTCACTTAAAATCTGCCTTCCATGTCTGAGCTTTATTGTGGCATTCCAGATTTCCCAGTGATTCTTCCCAATGATCCTGGAAACTTATTTTAAATACCCATAGATGGCTTGGCCTATAATATTAAACAGATGCATTTGTTAGTCTTTCTCTTCCAGCTCAAATAAGTTTCTTTGGTCAAAAAGAGCCAAACTTATAGGAAATTGTGGAGTTGATTGCATTTTGCTGAAGCCACTGAATCTTAGAGCATGTTACCATTTATAGCACTGCCAAAGGGTGATTCTGTTAAAACACGGACCTGTGCCTGCAAAGACAATTTACATAACTTCAAAGCTCAAACTTGCTGTTAGTGTTGGAAAGGGTTGTATACAAGTGACTGCAATAGCTAGAGGGGATCAGATAAATGTTTTCGACTCTTGTTTGATATGTATTAAGAAGAAATGAGTCACTCTTTGGTTGAAAAGCAGTTTGCACAATTTGTTCTTCATAAGATCTTGCAACGAAAACTAAAGTAATTTGGCATGCATTGGTTTAGGCTTAGAAAAAAATAGCAAAACTACTCCTAAGTTGAGAAGCTCCTTAAAATTAATGACACAGAGGTCATAAAAGCATATAACTCAATATTTATTGCAAAATTCTGCTTTTTTAAAATGCTGTGTAATTGGAAAAACTGGATCCATTGGTTAAATTTATCCCACTATTGTTTTTAACCTTTGCTGGAATTATAGTGATGTTTTTCTACATTGTTCTGCAAATCTTAGTAAAAGTGCAAAATGTCTAGTACTAAAATTCATCAAATGATTGATGTTAGAAAACTGCACTTGGAAATAGCAATTCATATAAGACAATTGCAATCTTTCAAACTGCAGCTTCAGAGCTACTTTTCCCATCCCCTTGTCCCTTCACTCCTTTCCCCAAGCTGTAATAAAAGAATCTTAGGATCAGACATTTATGTATTCCTCTCACAAATATAAAGAAATTGCTGGCCTTAGAGATCTGACCTTTTTTTTTTTTTTTGAATGATGGCAGAAGTTGCAACAATAACAGAAACAACAATGATGTCAAAGCAATAGAATGTGAGAGTCTTACACCCCACCCAGAAGAATAACCTTAAGGGCTGGCTTAATATCCTTTGCAGAAATTTAGACACATTACCCCCAAGACATACTGTATTGTATTGTATTGTATTGTATTGTGTTGTGTTGTGTTGTGTTGTGTTGTGTTGTGTTGTGTTGTGTTCTGTTCTGTTCTGTTCTGTTCTGTTCTGTTCTGTTCTGTTCTATTCTATTCTATTCTTCTCCACCATGTAGGTCTAGCAAAAATACTAAGGGAGCTGAGTGAAATTAGTTTTGTTAAGAAGCAATTGTTTTAAATATTTTATACATTTCTAACCTGATCCAGTAAGATGTACTCCAGCAGTGAACAACATCTCAAGATAAAAATTGCATGACACAGTATAAACAAATATAATAAATACAGTTCATTCCTAGAATAATGCCTCACTCCTGAAAAGCTAAAAGCATAATGGAATAGGCTGCTTGTTTCCAAATGCAAGGAGGGTGCTGCTGCTTGCACCTCCAAGGGAGTTACATTCCAAAAATGGGGGCTCTATTGGTGACTGCACTAGAGGTACAGGTTCAATTCAATTCTTGAGAAAAAAAAAAACCCCAAAGTATTTCAATTAGGCCAAGCAAAGAGCCAAAGGTGCTTTTTCCAAAAGGCAACTAAACTTTCTTGTTTTTTCTTCTTTGAAAACATTTTACTTCAATTGAAGCTTCTTAGATGAGAAGTGAAATGTTTTCAAAGAAAGAAAAACAAAAGAAAGAAAGAAAAACAAAAAAAAATCCAGTTGTCCTTTAGAAAAAGTATCTTTGGGTCAGCTGTGATCTGGATGATTGAGAATTTCCATATTTAGCCCAAATAAAGTCATACCAAATCACCATAAGAATATCATGTAGATTTCAATAAAAATGGATATTATCAATTAAAATGTAATTTTGGAATCATGTCTCTATTAGCTTGTGTGGGAGTTAAGTCTTCAGATATGCATGCTAAGTATGAAGAGATATAGATAAGTGTGGCAATCAAAATTCTCCCGAAATTGGCAGAAGAGTAGAAACAAGCAAAAGGTTATAATTCTCTATTTTTGGAAATATAAATTCCAAGAGTGGTGAGCTCTTTAGGTCTTGTATATGACTTGAAAGAGCACTATAAGACATTCTCTCATTTCCAGCAGTAGAAACGTTTTCCTTAGCAGGCAAATTTCAGTTGTAATATGTTTCCTGAAAATAGAAAGTTCAAGCATGCAGCAATATATATATATATTCCATTTGCAACCACGGTATAGTTAATTGACCAATTGTACTAATGCACAATTATATTTTTGCTACCAATGTGAAGGTTGCTTAAAAAGTAATGGGGAATTATTTTCCATTAACATTCTAACGATGTATTTAACACTAACCATTACTACAGTCATTCCTGCCAAGAAACGCATTTGTTTGAGTATTTGTGTCACAGAAAATGGCCTGAACACTGTGAAATGAAGTTCGTTTTAAAATATTAAACTAAATATTTACAGAGATCTTACAGAGGATTTATTCCACTTTGTTCAATATACCATATCAAAGCTTTGAAATATATTATAATTACTAGCAAGAAATTATTTTAAAATGTTTCCCTTTTTTCCTCTGCTTCTTTACATGAGAAGAAATGAAAGAAGTTAATAACCTCTGAAGATGAAAAGGATAGTGTACTAATAATATTCATTCTCTCCTCTGGTAATGTAGCCACTCCATCAACCACCTTTTGCTGAAGCTGTGTGATCAGCCCCCCGCCCCTCAGATTTCAGACAGGTTTCAACTTTTGAAATTCCAAGGATATGATATCATATCATATATCAATGTTTCTCAACCTTAGCATCTTTAAGATACATGGACTTCAGCTCCCAGAATTCTCCAGCCAGCTGGCTGGAGAATTCTGGGAACTGAAGTCCACATATCTTAAAGTTGCTAAGGTTGAGAAACACTGTCATATATCATATCATGTGTATGCACACATATGTGCATACACGCACACATACACACATACAAGGGCAGAAATCCCTTTGTGAACCTGAGGAGGGTTATCGGAAGACTGTAGGGATTGTTTTTCCACCAGATAGAATAGGGCAGATGTATCATAGTTGGTAAATTGAAGATGTGTAGCAAGCAATGTAAAGGAAGCCAGAATAGTGTATGAATGGACTGTAGGAGTCCTTGAGAAGGAGAGATAGATTTAGTAGTTATATTGGAAAACAAATTGCATATATTTTGGAATCCCATTAGTGAGAGATAAAAGAAGATATGGTATAGTATAACATATTATAGGTTCAGATCAGCCTCTGTAGTAAGACTTTGTTCAAACATAATTGGATGGTAAATGAACAGGCAGGCTTGGTGTATATGTTGCCTCTCAGAAAATTGCTTTCTCAGGTTTCAGGTTCAGCAGCAGCCTCAGTAACATCCCTCTGAGATTTGGTCAATGTGACAGTTGGACTTTAAAAAACAGGATAGGAAGAGAATTGACACCTTTGAACTTGGAGAAATTCAAAGTTCTTGGAGAAGTTCTTGGAGAAGACTCCTGAGAATACTATGGACAGCCAAGAAAACAAATCAATGGATCATTGAACAATCAACCCAGATTTCTCACTTGAGATGCAAATGACTAGGCTTAAATTATCTTACTTTGAATACATTATGCAAGATCCAGTTCTTTGAAAAAGGCTCTAAAACTGGGAAATGTGGAAGGGGAGAGAGGAAAATGACAACTAGCAAGAAGGTGGATGGGTTCAGTTATTGTAGTGATGACTGCATTGTTGGGAGACTTGACAAAATAAGTTAGAGATAGATAATCGTGGAGAAATTATATCTATGTATTCATTAGGAGTCAAAATGACTTGATAGCACATAATCAATTTATGTTCTATGAAGACCATTTTTATACTCTTCCAAAGGAAAAGGGATGCAATGGAGAAATACAGTTTCTGTACCATTTCATTAATCTTGAAATAAGAGGTAGGTTACTTTCTACATCTCAGACTGAGTTAAATATGCAGGATGCTTCTGTCTGAAGGCCGATAATCCTGGAAATTGGCTTTATAAGTTAAAACCAGCCGTTGAATTGTACCTAGAAATGTTTCAGAAAACAAACCAGCATTTGCAACAGATGTTACGTTGCTATAATAATTCACCTGACAGCTGGGGGCAATAGTAAAAGGGATAATGGTAAGAGATCTTCCTTCCTGATAGAGCTACTGTGAATTTTGAAGCTACTAACTATACAAACACTATGCCCAGACTTGAGTTATATCTATGAGACAGTAAGAATCAGTTTGCCATTGTTCCTGTGCCAATCAAAGTACATGTAAAAACTTCTACTTAGCTGGTTCAGCTTTTTGCTTATGTGTGCAAATATCACTGAATCAATATGATTGCCTGATTTGTAAAATTCCAGAAAAAAAAAACCACATTGAGGAGAACATTTATGTATCCCTACACTCTCATAAAAGAAGCCACTGAAGCAGCAGCATTCATAGTATAATTATGGCTCTCAAGTTTAATGGGACTATTATTATTTATGTGTTCAGTAATGTGCTGTAAGTCTCAGCAAGGAAAAGGCTCAAACACCTATGATCTACCACAAAACCAAGCTAAAAATTGCAGCCTAATTCTTGACTGTAATAATGTGGTTTATTTTTATTTGATTTGATATGCCCAAAGATAGTCATTTGTAAATCATGGTTTTTGGCTTACTGAATTGTGTGCACCTTACATAAATCATAATTAAAGCAAGCCGTGGTTTAATGCAAAGCAAGCCTTATTGAATAGAAAGGTATATGAAGATAGTTTCCTACTGTTTACATATTTAAACAGGCTAAAGATAATAATGCATTTCAACTAGTATCTGGAATAAATTAGCATGAAGGATCTGGCTTCTTATACTTCCCGTACAGAGAGAATTTATGTTTCTTGAGCTAAATCTGAATCCTTTATGCCCAACCTTGTTTTTAATAAGGAAAAGTCTGCCACTTGTAATAGATACCAATCCATCCACAGCCCTCAGAGCTCACTAGTTGCTTCTTTGAGGAGATGTAGTAACAAATTAGTTTCAGTATTTCAGACTATAATTAAATCAGTCATTATTTGGAAATCATGATTTATAGATTTGTGGGTTAAATGAACCAGTTGACATTTATGGAATAAAACATGATTAAACAAATCATAGCTTAATGTATTTATAAACATAATATTAGGGCTACTAGTTCTGGCACACAAAAATCTGAACGTTGGATAGATGATAGATAGTTGGATAGATGATAATAAAAACACAACTGTTATTTAGTAATTCTCTGGGATTGTTTAGCCTCGATGTGGTAGCCCAAATAGTAGATTCTCTCTCTTTTTTAAAAAAAAATGTTATTAAAGATTCTAATTACTAAAAACAAATAGAAATAAATAAATTTAGAGAGAGCAGGAGAAATAGAAAGAAAGAATAAAAAGTGCAAAGAAAGAAAATATATAAAGAAGTGATTTTCAATATCCCTTACAAAAATAAACATATGTAACTCTTCACCCAAAAGGGTTGCAAAGAAATATCTCTTCTTCTTATAACCCAAACATAATCCATAAATCATCAATTTTTTTCAGTCCTGGTATCAGCAAAAAATCTATAAAGGTTTATCAGAGCTTTGTAAAAAAAAAAAAAAAGGTCTTATTTAACCTTGCTCAAACAAACCAATCTTATATTCCTTCCTTTTACTTCTGACAATCTTGATCTTTAATTGATTCAGAGGTTGTAGGATCTTTTTTTTCCTATCCCAAAGTCTTCTTCCAAGCTTTAGCAAACCTGTCTTGCAAAACCAGTAAAAATCATTATCCAGGTCATTCTCTTGGTTTATCATTTGTATTTCCACTTTGATTTTCAAATCTTTAACCAATTTATTTCATATATCCAGTAGAAAGTCTTTTTCAGAATCATTCTCTGGCTTGTCATTTGATAGTAATCATGAAACAGAGTCATCCTGAGAATCATCTATCTAAGCCTTGAATCCATAAACATGGTTTTAATCAGTTAAGGAAAAAACCTCTGTTGCATCTCTCAAACACTCACAAAGTGGTTCACATTTTAGGAGGAATGTCAAAGATTTCTGTGAGCAGAATAAAAGTTGAAAGGGATGGATTTATAAGGTAAAAAAATATTCTAGCTCATGTAATAAAATATAAGAATGCTTGTTCTGCAAGCTAGGAATGAAAGAGATTCAAATATTAAAATAAGAAAAAAAGTGTCCTTTTAATCTGGGATGTATAGAGTGTTCAGCATTATTGAGGAAATAATATCAACGCTGAAAGGCTTCCTTGATAGTCAAAACCTCTTTGTTAAAAACATAATTGCTTCTCTCAACTAGAAATAGTTCCCTTGAAAGTAATGTGCAGAGGAGAGAACTACAGTAGATAACTAAGGAAAAGATGAGATAAAATGATGGAAGATGAAAAATTAATGTCTGTTTAAAAGAGCTTTGTGGGGCTTTCCATTCCCATTTCCATGGAATGCCCTTCTTTGTAAAACAAGTAAATAGCACTTTCAGAACAAAAGGAGGAATGAATTTATAGTAAAAACATAGATACTCCACACACATATGCACTCAATTATGTACAAACTGGATAATGGAAGATTTTCAGAACAAAATAGATTCTACTTTAGTTGGATCCTTCTGAATTGCTTTTGAGGAAATATGGTGACCCAAATCAGGGATTGGTTTCAAAACCAATCACTACTGGTTTGCTCGTGGGTGTGGGCGCGTTCATGGGCATGTGCACGTGATGCTTCTGCGTATGCGGAGCCTTCCGCCAGTGACACTACCATTTCACCCGATCCAGGGCGAACCGGTAGCAACCAACCACTGACCCAAATAGTTTAATAGGTCAAATGACCCAAAGGTACTTTTTCAAGAGGCAACTGGACTTTCTGTTTTTTCTTTGCAGATTTTTCACTTCTCATCCAAGAAGCTTCTTCAGTTCACATCTTCCAAGAAAAACAAGAAAGTCCAGTTGCTTCTTGAAAAAGAACCTTTGGGACAACCATGACCTAGATGACTGACAATCTCCATAGACAGATCAAATGAGGGTTTTTTTAGTTCAGCATAGAAGCTTAATTACAATTATATGAAGGAGCTTAACATGCTGGCCACCAATTCATTTCTCATTTATCTGTTAAGACAATAAACTCCTCACCAGAAGCATGAGAAAGACTGAAAAAAAATGTCTTAGGAAACTTGAAGATACATTGGATTCTAAATTTGAAGCAATCCAGAGATGTCTGTATTCTTTTCCTATCCTTTCTAAAAATGGAGTCAGAGCCCTGACAGAAGGTTGAAGAAGTAGAATGGCTGAAGAAATTTTGTGTGAAATGGAAAATGTTCTTGACACCAGAATCTGCTGAGGCTCTTCAAAATGGATCCATGGGGACAACAAAAATGACTAGATGCCAACGTATAATATCTGCTCTTAATTCTGGTTGTCTACCCTCTGAAATGTTTAGAGCAGATGTTTGCAAAATGTTTCCCAATTATGACATTCTTTAGATGCTTTGGATAATGGGACTTAGCAGGACACTAATATATGAAATGACCAGATTTCCCACAATTTAGATATCTTTTCTTTGCTGATACTCTTTTTCGTTGGCACATAATACAACTCTGCTAGTTCTTTGGAGGGGGACAGCAAAGAACAAAAGAAGATGGCACCCTCTCTTCCCTCCTGTATTCTGCTACAATTCCTTAAATTGCTTCTGATTACTGTGTAATTTGCTGTTGATTGTCTTGCTTGTACCCCTTTACTTCCCAATTTTTGCACAATCTGTTTTTTCAGTGGTACTTTTTTCCTGGTAGTGCCTTTTTGTTCCTACTATTTTCATTTTTTTTCCTCTCCTTTTCTCTACTTTCCCTTCATTTTACTTCCATTTTTGTCTGTTTGCTCCACTATCTCTTGTCTTCCTACTTTCCTTCTCAGCTCAACTCTTAGAATTTTATTTTTCCAAAAAAACATCTAACTAGGTTTATGAAGGTGAGAGATAATTTCAAGCACATTCTATGGGACAATGTCTTTTTAGACGAAAAATAAAGTTTATTCACTGAATAATAAATTACTTTATAATTTTTCAGAATATTTGCCAGAATAATCTTTATTTTGTGTAGTGTCCTTCTTTATGCTGAACTTCGTTTGTTTTTGGTAAAGGAGTGGAAATGTAAAATGATCTATAAGACATAATATAAACTTTCAGAAATTTAGAACATTTTTCTCTAAATCATAGTGTTTCTTTTTAAAAAAAGCTCTAAATCTTCCTTCCTTCCTTCCTTCCTCCCTTTCTCTCTCCCTCCCTGCAATATCCATGTAAATGTTAAGCACTCAAGAGAAAAGAGCAGTGTTTTTTTTAAAAGGCAGAGAGAGAGAGAGAGAGAGAGAGAGAGAGAGAGACAGAAAGACAGAGACAGAGAGACAGAGAAGCTGCCTTCCTTTGCCTCTTTAGCCAGAGCAATGACTAGGAAAAACATTGTGCTGCCTCCTTATTCACTTGAGCTGCAACCAAAAACCTGTTTTCCTACCAAAGCAGCATATTTGTTTTAAAGATCAGCCTAGTACATTGAAGATAAACACTCCTGACATATGTATAGATGTTTCTCCATGGAAATTTTCACATATAACAGCCTGCTCTTAATTTTATACTGGATAATTATACAACCATACACTGCCGATTATTTCAGGTGTTCCTGTGTTGGGACTGTTTGAAACATATTGCATCTTTACAGCCAACATAACTTGGAAGATCTTTTCAATAGAATACCCTCAGGGGATAAATGGAGAGTCTGTAAGTAAACAGCATGTCATCCCAGAGGAAAGAATTATTGCCATTAAAGCAGTAATTATTTTTGTCATAACTGAGTGGTTGGAAATTCCTTAAAGCACAGCCCTACTTTTAAATGATCTTGAGAAATGGATTTATTACACTAGGAAAGGTTAAAGGCCACCTCAAATCTAAACTGCAAATGTATTTAATTTTAGAGTTATTGCTTTATCCATGGTATAAATGTCATAGGAAAAATCCACTCTGCTTGTAAATTAGCAAATTTTAGTCTGAAAACGGGTTAAGTTGTTAATTAGTTTTGTTAACTCTGCTCAGTTTATCTGGCTGAAGGGTGCTGTAGAATAAGTGACAAGCGGTAATGGGGCTGTTGGTAGCACTTGAAAATCCTATACCATCAACCTAAATAACTAAAACTGATGTCCAAAATAACTGCAAGAGATCTACCAAACACTGGCAATTCTGCCATAAATTCTTGTGAGCCAGGATCACTTTTGCACGTACACAGAGTAAGTACCGAAATAGGGAAGGATATAGATTTGAAAATGTGGATTTTAATAATAGTTAATTATTGGTTTATTTTAAATATATATAAATTGTTGTTCTCAAGGACAATGCAACGTTCAAATAAAATGGCATTTCACAGCTCACTTGAAAGCAATCCCTGAAAGAGCCAAATATAAATTTCACAGAAGAGAGGACTTCTCCACCAAAAAGACTGACATGTCAAACAGTTTTCTAAATTCAACTATAGTCTGTCTGCAAATAGTCTTGAAGAAGATCTCATGGTTCAGTACAATTCATGCTGCATATGATTCTAGATTCTAAAGAACCAGTTTGGTGCAATTGTTAAGGTGCTGGACTAGAAACCGAGGTACTGAATTCTGGGCTTTTCCCTTAGGCATGAAAACCAGTTGGGTGACTCTAGACCAGTTACCTTCTCTCAGCCAATGTGCCTCACAGGATTCTTCTGGAGAAAGTAGCAGGTGGGACCCTTTCAGTAAGTACTGTGCTTTGAGTTGCCCCAAATAAAGACAGGGTATCATTCTAACAATACATTCTTCAATTATTGTATTACAAACAATTAAAAGCCCAAAGTCAATTACATTTTAAGTTTAACCAGTGCAAAAGATTTAATTATGGGTAGAAATTCCAAAAATATAGCTATAACTTGTCTAATGCTGGCTAGTGTTGAATATGTATAGCAAAATGGCAGTTGAAAATTTCTAAGTGGCATAATTACTTTCTAGAATTAAAAAAAAACATTCTAAAGAGTTATTCATGGGCAATGAATTCTACTTAGGCAGTTTGCAATAAGTGACACATTACTGACACATTCCTGAATGCTTTAGATTAAAATTATCACACACTGGTTTCTTGGTACAACAAAGTTATGAAGTAACTATTTCATTGATGTAAATGCTTATAAATCAAAGTATATGACATGGAAAATACCATCACTCATTTACAACCAGAACCACCTGGTTGGCCACTGCGAGAAACAAAATGCTAAATTAAGGTAGACCTTGATCTAATTTAGCAGAGCTATTCTAAGAATTGTGTTTTTAAACTGGCATTTTCTGTCCAAGTTTTAATTTTTACACTAATTTTGTTTGTTTTGTTCATCATAGGATGAAAAACAAGACACATATAACTTATAAAGTAGCTGTGATCAAGAATTGTTAAATACTATCAAAACAATAAATAGCATGTAATTTCTAGAGGGAAAAATGTTGCATCAGACTAAAACAAAGAGCCTATTATTCATACACATGGGTTGTCCATGCCTGCATTACCACTGGTGCAAAGGTTCATCTTTCTATTCTATCCTTCTCCTGTATTGTGCAATTTCAACTAAACTGTATTGTACAAATTTCAACTGTAACCATTACAGATAGTCCTTGACTTACAGTAGTTCTTTTAGTGGCCATTCAAAGTTACAACGACACTAAAAAAGTGACATGGCCATTTTTCACACCTACAACCATTGCAGCATCCACTTGGTCATGTGATCAGAAATGATATGATGCTTGGCAACTGGTTCATATTTATGACGATTGCAGTGTCCCGGGTCACCTGATCCCCTTTTGTGACCTTCTGACAATCAAAGTCAATCGGGAAGCCAGATTCACTTAACAACCATGTTACTAACTTAACAACTGCAATGATTCACTTAACAACTGTGATAAGAAAGGTCATAAAATGGGGCAAAATTTAACAAATGGTTCACTTAGCAACAGAAATTTTGGGCTCAATTGTCATAAATCGAGGACTATCTGTATTAGTCTTACACTGTGTGTGTTAGACTGACAACTCGCAACTGATATATTCCAGATATACTCGGTCTTCATCTCCCCAGTATTCTAATTCTGCATGTGCTACGTCTAGAAAGCACCAGGTTAAAAAAGTAAGAGTTGGACTATAAGCACAACACATTGTTTGGGCCAAAAGGTTAGGTGAGCTCTGTGGTTTTTCATGATTAGGACTTATTGTTTTTACCTTAAGCATCATGGCTTCTTTTTTCTAGGGTGAAGAGTACGAAGATATGTCCAAGAACTTTAACTGATCATAGCCCGGTTTGGGTGGAACTAGAGCAGGAGAGAGGGGAAAGGAGGTCTTGGAGGCTAAATGAGAATTTATTCAGATATGAAGACAATTTGTGTGAGCTTAAAAAACAAATGAAAGAATTTTTTATTAATAATATGAACAAAGGAACTTCGATGGAGATGGTATGGGATGCGTGTAAGGCTTATATGAGAGGAACATTAATTTTTTTGAATAATAAATATAGATTAAAACAACAAAATAGACGGAAAGAGATAGAGGAGGAAATTAAAAAGAAGGAACAATTGCTTATAATTAATCCGGGAGATAAAAAGGCAAAAGATATGATTAATATTTTAAGAGAGCAATTTAATATGTTAATGGCGGGGCAAGTCGCAACTAGCATACAATATGCCAGACATAATACGTTTTGTAATGCTAATAAACCTGGGAGATGGTTGGCTTACACGATGAGGAAAAAACAGAAATCACGTATTATAGACAAAATAGAATTTAGAGGTAAAGAGATTTATCAACAGAATTTAATAAAAAAGGCTTTTTTGGAGTTTTATACAAAATTATATGCTAAAGAAGCAATTCAAGATGTTGATATTGATAGATATCTAAAGATGGAGATTCCTGAATTAACGTTGGAACAGAGAGATAGATTGAATCAACCTATAACTTCTGAGGAAATTGTTGGAGCAATTAAACAATTAAAAATAGGTAAGGCTCCGGGAACAGATGGACTAACAGCTGTTTATTATAAACATTTACAATCCGAAATGTTAGAACCATTAAAAATTTTATTTAATAAAATACAATTAGGAGGAGGAGTACCACCTTCTTGGAAAACAGCCTTTGTTTCACTAATTCCAAAGGAGGACCGAAATTCCATTAAGCCGGAGAATTATAGGCCAATTTCACTTCTGAATACTGACTATAAGATTTTTGCTAAAATATTAGCTAATAGACTAATGCCAGTTATGCAACAAATAATTCACAATGATCAATCTGGGTTTATAAAAGGTAGACAAATGAGATATAATGTTAGACAAATTGTAAACTTATTGGAATATTTGGAAAAACATAATCAAGTCCCTGCAGCGTTTATATTCTTGGATGCAGAGAAGGCATTTGATCGTTTGAACTGGCAATTTTTGTTTAAAATAATAGAGAAAATGCACTTTGGGGAATATTTTACACAATCAATTAGAGCGATATACCAACAGCAATCAGCACAAATCATAGTTAATGGAGGTTTAACAGAGGCTTTTAAAATTGAGAAAGGAACAAGACAGGGGTGTCCTCTGTCCCCACTATTATTTATTTTGACTTTGGAGGTATTACTGAATAAGATACGTGATTCACAAAAATTGAAGGGTATTGTAATTAGACAACAAGATTACAGATTAAGAGCCTTTGCAGATGATTTGGTTATTACCTTATCTCAACCTATAGAGTCGGCTCCATATATATTGGATATAATTAATCAATATGGGAAAGTATCAGGATTTAAAGTTAATTCACATAAGACAAAGATGATAGTTAAAAATATGACTACATTTGAAAGAGACAAATTAGCAAGATTAACAGATTTTGAAATAGTTAAAAAGGTTAAATATCTAGGGGTATACATAGCAGCTTCAAATACAAAATTATACAAAAACAATTATGAGGTACTTTGGCAGAAGGTACAGAAGGATATGGAAAATTGGAAAAAATTACAGTTGTCTTTATTGGGAAGAATTGCAGCAATTAAAATGAATGTTTTACCTAGATTTTTATTTCTGTTCCAAATGATACCTGTGCTTAAGAAAGATGAAAATCTGAGAGAATGGCAGAAAGGTGTTAATACTTTTATTTGGGCTGGGAAAAAACCCAGAATAAAAATGAAAATTATACAAGATACACGTGAAAGAGGGGGTCTTAAAATGCCTAATTTAAGATTATATTATGAAGCAGCGGTTTTATCACAAATCAGTGATTGGTTTAATTTAACTGAGGGGAGAATTTTGAATTTAGAAGGTTATGATTTGTTATATGGATGGCATGCCTATTTGTTATATGACAAAAAAGTGGATAAAGTATTTAAGGTTCATATATTAAGAAATGCTTTGTTAAGGGTTTGGAAAAAATATCAATATAAGTTAAATTATAAGATACCTTTATGGGCAAATCCTAGACACGCAATAGAAAATATAAGTATAGAACAAAAACAGGAGGTGATTACCTATAAAGAGCTTCTTATTATGGAAAGGGGGGTAATGTACTTGAAATCTTTAGATATACTGAGAGAAGAAGGTATAACTTATACATGGTTTCAGTATGGTCAACTTCAAGCTAGATGGAAGGAAGATCAAAAAATTGGCTTTGTGCAAAATGAGGAGAATCTGGTAAAACAAATTAGAGATCAAAAACAAATGCATATTAAAAGGTTGTATAATGCTTTATTGGAAATAGATTCTGAGACGGAATTGGTTAAAGACTGTATGATTAAATGGGCACAAAATTTTCAAGAGCCAGTAATGATGGAAACTTGGGAAAAGATTTGGATTAGAAATGTGAAATTTACACAAGCACAAAATTTAAGAGAAAATTTTTATAAAATGTTTTATAGATGGCATTTAGATCCTAAAAAATTATCATGTATGTATTCTAATGTGCAAGCTAAATGTTGGAGATGTGACTGTGATGATGCAACTTATTATCATATATGGTGGACTTGTAGAAAAATCAAAGCATTTTGGATAAAGATTTGGTGGGTGATGCAGAATATTCTCAAAAAGAGACTGAAATTTACTCCACAGTTGTTTTTACTGGGTATAACTACGGACTGTACAGTTGCAGAGACTAAATTGATTTTGAACCTGATAACAGCAGCAAGATTGTTGGTAGCACAATACTGGAAGAAGGACTTTTTGCCTACTATTGATGACTGGATATTGAAAGTAACTAATTTAGCTGAAATGGCTAAAATTTCAGCATATCTGAAGGATCACACACAAGAAAGGTACATACAGGACTGGAGAAGATGGATAGATTATATACAAAATAAGTATCAGACCAAAAAATATCAAATAGCTTATGAATGATTTCTTTTATTTGTATAAGCGTTATATAAGTGACATTAGAAGTATTATGTTTAAGAAATAGGATTTTATATATGGGGGGTTAAGAATTTTTTTTATAGGGATGTTAGTTTAATGATTGGTTATGCAATTTAGATTATTGTTAAAGATCAATAGAAATACCTTGTGTTCTGCTCTGGGAAGTCGGGGAGGGGGAGGGGGGTTGGGGGGGTTGTGGGGAAAATATGTTTGTTTTTAAAACTTTTTCAATAAAAAAAAAAAAGCATCATGGCTTATCGGACTGTTATTTTAATTCTTATACGCCACTCAGACTCATTGTCATGAAATGGGTGGCTATATTAAATAAACATATTAAAAAACAAACTTGTTTCAAAAAGCTGAAATTAAGCATAAAGAATCAAGTACATTCATATAGGTAAATTTTAATTATTTGTTTTGTCATCACATCTATTTTTCTGCACTTGTTAAAAATTCAGGGGGATGGAAGCAAGACGTCTGATTATAGCTTATTTACAGATTGGCTACAAACATTTGAATATATATTTTCTGCTTTTAAGTTTTTTGTTTTGAATTTTGTGTAGGTATACCAATATTATATGTGTCACTTGGGACCTGGATAATGTAAGAGATTGATTAAAAATGGCGGAAAGAAAGTTTATGTCCCATATCTTTTAGATTGAAATATTTTTCTCCAGATGTGGCTATACTTGAGGTAGCAATATAGGCGTAAGTGCCTGATTTAAAATAGTTTAAGAGTAGTAATATAAGATTAGACAGTCTGCCATGAGCTTTCCAGGAGTCATGGGAACATAGAGCATATGTTGCTGTTGTTTTTACCTTTCCTGTAAAGTCTTGATAAAGTTGTAGCTTAACTCTTAACAGCAAAAAACAAACAGCTAGCAAAGTTTATTTTCCTTTTGACTGAGTTTTGGGCCCATTGTTCCGCTTGAGGACCCGTGTTTGTTAGTTTTGGCTCACAAATTCCTCCTCTTCCTTAAGGATAAACTATCCTTAGGCACTTGTACAACTATGCATTAAATGACTGCATAGCCGTTTATTCACAACCCTGAACTCCAGCAGAATTCAACTGTGTGACTTCCTGGCTTAAGCAGGGGTGCATCCGTAATGTAAATACCTAGTTGATTTTGTGGAAAACTAGGACATTTGTTTGTTCTTGAAAAATATTCTTGCTGGAAGCTTTCCTTTAAAGTTGGCAGCATGCCTGCTCAGCTGTGACTAGGGATACTGATCTGATTTCTATGCTTTCATGGACTTTTTTTAAAATACCTTTTTTTAAAAAAAAAAATTCAACATTAGTTTTGCTTACAAGGGACATGGCAGAATAAAATCACATTACAAACATTGTAGTATTAGATTTTATCACCATTTATTTCTTTTAGTCTGCCCAGGGATTTCTACATGTTCAGTAGAACTAATTTGCAGTCAGACACTGAGGTCTTCTAGAAGGCCAGCAGGCTCCACAAATTAATTTATCCAAATAACCAATCCCTCCTAGGCCAACCTTCGAAAGACACCAGAACGGACTAAGCACGCAAGGCAACCTTTTGAAGTCTGGAATGTTTTGACTGACTTGAAACAGGCGGCTGGAATGAAAGGATAATTTTCAATGACCCATGGGGATTTTTCTTTCTTTTTTTCCCTGCCATTTGCAAAACGTAGGTAAACCAAAGAGAAAATGCTTTGGTCTAATTTAGAAAGATTAACAATCTGGAATATAGCCAGGCACAAAGAATCACAAGATGAGGCACACACCAGAAAATACTGTAATTTTACAATAATTCCAACATTAATTATAATAATTCTTTGTCCAATTTTTTTTTTAAAAAATTGACATTTATATTACTTATCAGAATGTTGAGAAATCACAACAATGCTTTAAGCCATTGCATTTGTTTTTCAATCTATTTCAACAAATAGAGGCATACTCTTAAAAACCAGCTCTGCTTGGTTTTGGATTTCAAGCTATTGTAACAATAATATTTTAGCAGTTTTATTTCTGCCAATTTTATGTTATATTTTAATTTGCTGCATATTGATTTAGTATAGTGGATATATAGATAAGTAAGTACATACAAATCCTGCAGATGGAAGTAAATTGGTGCTCTGCAGAGGAACCCACATGCAAGCATACTAATGTATATGTAGATTGCTTTCAATGCATCTGTTTTCCATTTTGTATTTCTAAGTTTCTACAGCAGAAGAATAAAATATAAATTATTTTTTACACAGTAATTCTATCTAAATTTATAAAAATGCACCACTTGGCCTAGCAACCTGTGTAAATCCAGGCATTGTGGCTTGTATACCATATCTTATAACAGAGTTGTATGGGACCTTGGAGTGTTCTAGTACAACCGCCTGTTCAAGGAGAAGACCCTATATCCATGATGGCGAACCTATGGCACGTGTGCCACAGGTGGCATACAGAGCGTATCCGTGGGCACGCGAGTGTTGCCCTAGCTCAGCTCCAGCACGCATGCGAGCACCATCACCTGATTTTCAGCCCTTCCGGGCCCACTGGAAGTCAAGAAATGGGCTGTTTCCAGCTTCCAGAAGGCCTCCAGGAGGTGCGGAAGCAGTTTTTGGCCTCCCCAGGCTCCAAGAAAGCTTCTGGAGCCTGGGGAGGGCAAAAAAACAGGCCTACCAGGCCCACCATGCCATCACTTGCCAAAAGCAGGGGGAGCACGGGGGGGGTCACACGTGCATGTGCAGGGGGGTGGGGCACATTGAATTATGGGTGTGGGCACACGCGCAAACCCCCTGCGCTCCCCCCAGTGAGGTTAGTCCTCACTGCCTTATATGATTTCAAAGAAATGGCTGTCCATTGTTGCTTATTGTGTTGTGCAAGCCCAGCATATTGTAACTTATTCAATTATCCATAGTTAAACAAACCATTGCTTAGTCCAATGTATGAACCCAGAGTGATCAATTTGATAGCAAATCATATTTTTGCTCTGGTTTGAACTGTGACTATAGTTCATGTTATCAGCTACTCACAATAGCTCAAATTATCCTAGCATTGGCTTAACATTGAAGTTCTTTTAGCATATGGTGGCAATTCAGGTGGAACCCTTTGGCTGATGGCTGTTTGAAACCAGACTCTAACTTACCCCCTGCCATCTGACTAATTTTTTAAAGAATTCTTTTAAGAAAATTAAATGAAGGTTGTCATGCTACATAGCAACGTTATAATCACTAACACCATCTATATTTTAAAAACAGTTCTTAATTCTTGATATCAAAATGAGGCTGCTAGCATTTTTTCCAACCAGCAAATGTTATTACAAAAACTTTTTTCTTTTTAATAAAATGTGTTAGTTGCAAAAGATGCTATCAGATTCCTTCTGATTTTTATGCCAGCATAAGCTAATAGGGTTCCAAGTGCAATGTCTTAATTCCATGTAAGTTTCATAGTTATTCTTCGAAAATTAAAAAGTGGATAGTATCTAACTAGTGCTTTGACTGCATACCCTAGAAAAAAGGTGAGTGGGGACTAGAGATGGGATAGTATTGAACAACATCAATTTTCCTTCTGATAAAGAAATGTTTTGTGACATGGCAACATTTTGGAAATTGACAATGGCAGACATTTTATGATAGTGCCAATGAATATTTATGTTAATTTCATGAGCTGATGAACTTAGAACAGTGAAAATGAATTTGGAGGGCAAAGTATTGAAAATATATTTTATTCATTTCAATTAAACTTTTCTTTTGATTCAAAATTCAATCTTACCAGAAGAACCTAAGGAACTATCCAATATTATAGATAAAGTGGAGCTGTCCAATAAGAATAATATATATCACTCAAGATACTCATTAAGAATACTATAATCAAAAAATACTCCTATATTTTAACAATATGGGAATGTTTGGACAAGTAATACTGACTGCTTATAGAAATGTACTATAAAGTAAGAAAGAAACAGCAGTTATTTTAGGTACTAAGAAATGGGTTTCAGTATTGTTTTCAGTAAAGAGTATAGAATCCAATATTCAAATATGGGCATGGCAATCTTAAACTACAATTAATTTGTCATCAAAAATAGACTGCTGTCAGGAGCACTTTATCTCTGAAATGATGACCTGCATGGTGAACCATTAAAAATTCTGGAAGATGCTTTTCAGTAAGGCCAAGGGACAGGCAATTAGAAAAAAGTCACAGAATGTTGTTTTTATACATGACAACTGCAGCGAGGCTATAATATGCTCAAAAGTGAAAATGTTTGACACTACCATAATGGAAAAATGGTTGATAAAGATGCTAGAACTTACAGAGCTGGCTAAAATAACTTCCTTGGTCAGAGAAAAGACAATATTTATATTTATGGATGACTGGAAATCCCTTACAGACTTTCTGCATGAAATAGAAAAAAAATGCACTTATAACTTATGGTTTAATTAGAAAAAATGTAAAATAGAAAAAATTGAGCTTTTTGTAATCATAGAGTAAGAGATAACTTTGTAATTGTATTTGCTGCAAAAGAAATCTGAAGCTTTTTTCTTTTATTCTTTATTTATGCACTTTTGTTTTTGTTTTCTTTTTTCCTTTGTTCTGTATTAGTTTGTGTTAGTTTTTATTTCTCTTAACATTTTAATAAAATTAATATATAAAAACAAGACAGTGGATACAATTACAGAATGTTGCCCTATACCTTCTCTCCCTTCTTATGTTACTGTTAATTAGGGACATGTCTATACAAATAGGAAGGTGTCTCCTTATTTCCAATGTTAGTATGTTGCTCTGGATTTTTAAAACTGCTTCAGCCCCTTCTGCCTAGACTACAGCTCCTGTGTATCTCCATCAAGATCATCTTATTCTTTACGCTTCCTCTGATTTAAGGCAGTTTCCTCTGCCTTCATTGGAAATCACATTTTGTTCAAACTGGATTAAAGAGATTTAAATCTTTAGATTTTAAACTGGTCCATCCTAGCATTCGCCTGGGCCTTCCGAAAGGAATAACTTTCAACGGCCCTGTTTGTACGTGCATTTGTTTGCTTTTTATTCAGCAAAATTATATCATTTTTCACAAATGAGAATGGTTCTGCTGTTATTTACAGCTGGTGCTTTTTGTGAATGAAGAGATAGGATCTCCATTCTAGCCTTTCTGCATCAGCTATTAGTAATTTATTACATGAAGGGTTATTGAGTTTGTTTTATGAATCAATGTACACGCAGGATCTTAACTGTCTCTCTCATGGCAGCTGTTTCTTTACTTACACTGCCATGGCTGGCATGCAAGGTTCCAAACAGAATGTGGAGCAGAATGCGGGTAATATATTTAGTTCTCGGCAGCCGACAGCATCAGGCACCAGTAGGTCTTGCTCCAAAGGAGGGGTCAGCTACTTTAACTGCAGCGCAAAACTTGGCTCAATATAACTTGTTCTTTAGGGTAGCTTTGTAAAAGAACCGTCATGCCATTTTTATGTTACTGTATGGTATAATGCAAAGTGATTTGAATGAGAAAAATAAACAGGCTTAAAAGTGAAAATAAATAAATCTGAAACAAAAACAGGATGCATCTTTATTCTTTTTATTTTACTATGAGTTCTTTTTTCTTTTTTTGTTCTGAAGCATGAATGCAGCTGAAGGGAAAACAATATTTCTGCAAGTGAAATGAGCCTCTAATCCTGGCAATAGTAGCCAGAGATTCCTCAGAGGATCATCCAAGACTTAGACATACTGTAACTATAAGAAACTGCAGCTGTCAAACTGCTATTATTATTACCATTCTGACAAAGCACCATATCAATTCACACACAAAATTTCTATGTGGAATAGATGATAAATGTTCTTATATTTGATCCTAAACATTATTAACTACAGCATTGTGTATATAATTATATTTTGTGTATAATGTTCAATAAGCACTATGCACATATTTTTGAATAATTGTCCCACTTAGATGCTTATAAACATCAAATATTTCCTTTTCAACTCTAGTAGTACGATGATATTCCTAAAAGAAATCCAAAGTGTCTGCCTTTTTCATCTTGGAATCAAACTATATCCAGGGCTTGGTACTTTAATAATATTAAAACTTTAGTATGGGGAGCTATTGTCTCATGAGAACACTTGTATTTGATTAGAGTCTGTTGTATATGAAACTGCTACAAATAAGTGTTTCATAAATGCCAGACCCTGATGTCCTATTTAATTTCTGCCTAACTACAAAAAAGAGAGTAACTCCTGATTTTTCAGATAGAGAGTTCCTATTTTTAAACAAAGTCTTTGAAGAGCTAAACTTGCAAGACAACCTGCTTCCAATCTGTTGCCTAGCTTCTATCATTTCAGGCTGTGAGTAGCCATTCTTTAGGAAATCCTGGAAAAAGTATGATTAAAGTGAGATGGAAAGGGAAATCCAGCTTGTTAGAAAACGTGGGTTCTAAAAGAGAAAAAATCCTTGTGACAGTGTGGGTAATGTGTTACCAGCAGTGCAGAACTGCTGCAAGCCTGTGTCAAATTTGGCCAATTTCATACACAATGCTAAGCCAAAGTTTGCTTAACCACTGATTGGTGAATAAACCACAGTTGGTTGTGTTCATACATTGTGCAAAGCCAAATGGCATGGTTTGAAAAACAGCAATGGCTGGGTGCATATAACTCATTAAGCCACAAACAAGCATACCACATTATAGCTTAGCAATGCCTGGCATGGGAAGTTAGTCCATTACTTTTCCCATTTTGTTCATTATGCAGGGTAGGCTTTCATCACTTTGTCAGTTCTCAGCCTTGGCATGACCACTGGGCTGCAGTAAGCAAATATTATGCGGATAACGTAAAATGACAGAGAGGGGTAGTTATCAATTAGCAGCAACTAAGGGAAATGGCAAAATTATCTCTTCCTTTTTTTTCCCCATCTGTTTTGTAAGTCTGTTATCATTTGACTTTGATATTTATAACTTTTTCATCTCTGATTCATCCAGAGGAGACTGTGGACTATAATTAGTTTGAGTATTTATGTTCAACTTTTACACAATGAGTTATTCAGCATTTATATTGCTGTTAACCAAACACATTTTTGTGTTAGCATTTTCCCTGAACTGTGCAGCATGTAATTTTATAGTGCTTTGTTTTGATTTTATTGCCTGAATAAGCACAGCAATGTTTTAGCTGATGAGCGAAAGTATAAAAAGAATTATAGGGAATACTATTTCCTTCTGATTTAAGTGGAGTTATCTAATCTCCTGCTCTGCATTGAAACAAATGGTAGAGCCAAGGGAGGCATTAAGCTTAGCAATCCTTCCCCTTCCCCATTTGCTTATTCAATCAATATGGGTTATGGGATTCAGTATATGCATCCAGATATGCACAATAAAGCTTTTCCACATGAAGGGAGTTGAAAAAGACTTAGGCTATTCTCCATTTAATATTATTTATGAGATTTAGCCAGGATCTCAAGGTAGCTATATTAATATATTTTTTCATTTTATCCCTTCAACAACAACAACAATCCTGTGAGGAGAGCTAGCTGAGAATATGAGACTGTTTCCAAGTACTCACTAGGTTTTTATGACTGTGGGCTGAACTTGATTCTCAGCCTCAGCCCAATACATTAACCATTGGGCCACTCTTCTATACACAGGAGCCTCTTTTATTTTTACATGCACTCATACAGGCTCCTTCTTGCACAATGCACATAAACATTGAGAGTAGTGAACTCAGCAGGAGATTTAAGCTTTATCTGAAGTACAGAGCTACTGTACTAATCATTCTTTCCAGTGTTTTAGCTATTACTTTGATAGCAGAAACAGAGAATTCCTTCAGGACTATGACTTGAGTAACTTTACTTGTCAGATGACTAATTCCTGCATGGAAAAAATATATGGAGTCATACAGATAATTTATTTTCTGAAAATTCTAAAGGTACTGGTAATTCAAGAGTGGACAGAAGACAAAATGCCTAGATCTGCAGTTCATATGCTATTCAGAAGATATGCAGTTCAGATGAATGAACGCTCAGTATTTACTGAGATCATTTTAGAAGTAGCAAAATGCTGGCAGCAAGAAACCAGGGACTACCAACTATCAGCTGCAAGAATCTGGACATCTACTAGGTAGCATAAACAAAATCACTACTTAGATTGCTGCCCCAAAGAAACCTGCAAAGAGTATGTTAACAGAAGATTCTTGAGAGCACAGAGAATTGAAAAGTGGAAAAGTAATAATGTCCAAGCAATCATTAAATACTTTGTTGTTTGGCTTAAGCAAACATTGAAAATGATTTGAAACATAAAAGATATCATATAAGCACAGGACATCTCATTAAAGAATCCATAAGCTTATTCAGGTTTGAGGGTAAACCTGAAAAAAGGTACTGCTTGAAAAAGATTATGAATGCCTAAACCACTTATATTCAGGCAAAATCCAAAGCAATTCTTCCAAATAGATCTGGAAGAGATTCAGCTCTGACTGCTACGGTTGATAGCTAAAGCAGATAGCATCAAAAAAAGAATAAAGTACTGGCACTTACATTCAGATGCCTTACAAAGATTAGAATAATGCAACCAACAACTATCCCTGTGGCATTCTATGGATTGGAAATTTGAACTTTTAAAAGGGAGAGAAAGAGAATTAATGCTTTTATATTTTGATATTGGATGAAACTCATGAGAATATCATGGATACCCAAGAAAACAAACAAATTGTCATATAACAAATTGATCAGGGTAAAATTATCATATTTTGGACACATTATGCAAAGATCCAGCTACATTTTGAAGTTAATAATATGGGAGGGGGAATAGCTAGCAAGAGAAGAAGAGGACAACCCATCATAAGAGGGTGGACTCAATTACATTGGTAGAGGGTGCATCATTGAAATACTTGAAGGCTGGGGAGAGAGCATAGTGGAGAAGGTCTATCTGTAAGGATGTCAAACTAATCAAGGTGGCAGCTCTGCTCCAATTTATGTGCATCAAAAGTGTAATGCATGTGTAATGCATATCCAAGCTTTGACTACACATTTGTGCAGCCATTTATTTATTTATTTTATTTTATTTGTATACCGCCCTTCTCCAACAGGACTCAGGGCGGTGAACAGCCATGGTAAAACATAACATATAAAATTTAAAAGCAGTTTAAAAACATTAAATAATTTTGGCTATCCATTTAAAACAACCCGGATTAAAACCAATTACAAATTAAAACCGAACGGATGGGATCAAGCCAGCCCGCCTAGGTGAAAAAGATGTGTTTTCAGGGCCTGACAAAAAGTCCGGAGGTCTGGTATCATGCGTATCTCTGGGGGTAGGTCGTTCCAGAGGGCAGGTGCTGCCACAGAGAAGGCTCTACCCCTGGGGGTCACCAGCCGACATTGTCTGGCCAACGGCACCCTGAGGAGCCCTCTCTGTGCGAGCGTACTGGCCGGTGGGAGGGTATTGGCGGCAGAAGGCGGTCTCGTAAATACCCCAGCCCTAAGCCATGGAGCGCTTTAAAGGTCATCGCCAACACCTTGAAGCGCACCCTGAAGACCACAGGAAGCCAGTGCAGCTCACGCAGGAGAAGTGTCACATGAGAGTGCCCCGTTGCTCCCATAATCCCCTGCGTGGCTGCATTCTGGACCAACTGGAGCCTCCAGGTGCACCCCAAGGGGAGCCCCATGTAGAGAGCATTGCAGTAGTCCAGACGGGAAGTGACGAGTGTTTGAGTGACCGTGCGTAGGGAGTCCCGATCTAGAAAGGGACGCAACTGGCGTATCAGGCAAACCTGATAAAAAGCCCCCCTGGCCACGGCCGTCATATGCTCTTCTAAAGACAGCCGTGTATCCAGGAGGACGCCCAAGTTGCGAGCCCTTTCCATGGGGGCCAATGACCTTTCTCCTCCAGAGAGGCTTCTATATATAAGAAGTTCTATCTGAAAAAAATGTTATTATTTATTTATTTATTATTTAAATTTTTATACTGCCCTTCTCCCGAGGGACTCAGGGCGGTGCACAGCCATAATAAAACACATATATCCATAAAATTTAAAAACAGTTTAAAACATATTAAATAATTTGGCCCTATATTAAGAACTAAAACACCCATTAAAATCTGTTCTTAAGCCAGCCCAGCCTGTTGAAACAGTAAAGTCTTAAGGGCATGGCGAAAGGTATGTAGGTCAGGGATCATACGAATCTCCGGGGGCAGTTCATTCCAGAGGGCAGGTGCCCCCACAGAGAAGGCTCTCCCCCTGGGGATCACCAGTCGACATTGTTTGACCGACGGCACTCTGAGGAGTCCCTCTCTGTGGGAGCGTATTGGCCGGTGGGAGGCTATCGGTGGTAGAAGGCGATCTCGTAGGTATCTAGATCCTAAGCCATGGAGCGCTTTAAAGATGGTAACCAGCACCTTGAATCGCACCCGGCCAGGGGGAGCCAGTGCAGCTCATGCAGGAAAGCTGTTATGGGATATAACAGAATAGTTTTCTTTCCTAAAGGAAGGTTTAGGATAGTTACACATCTGTGATTTGAAAGAAGTACTACAGCTGGATTTGGGTCTGACAATCACAGCAGCCGGTGAAGAATTCTCTGCAAACCTTTAAATGTTAATGGGTCATGATTCTATGAAAAACTGTACTATTGTTTTGTGAATAAAAAAAATCATGGAATTTAAGGATACCATGTAAGTTTAAGGCAAGTTTTTGCAAATGAAATATGAATTTCATATTATTATACTGGCATTACTATTTGATTTAGAGGAGCAGACTTAAGGATTTAAAATGAATTCAACATCGAAATACATGCTTTTAAGAAATGAATGAATGTGCTTTGAAAGCACAAATAGAAAAAAATATGCATATGTATCATAATTCAGAATAAACCACTCCGTCAAAAAAAATGAGTCATCTTACAAATTATAGAACAACTTGCCAAGTGATTTTTTTTTTTTTTTGTGAAGTTGGAAGCCTTTTTCTTCATTATTATGAATTACCTTGAGGCAAACATTTTTCAATCAGAACTGATTTGCATAACATTTGTCAGGAGGAAAGTGAAGCAAAATAACTTTATTTAAAGATTTCCCTTTGTTTTAAGTGTCATTAGCAGTTCTGACTAATCAGATTTTTACAATCTCATCAGGCACTTTTAGAATATATCTATGAACTCATCTGGAAGGATGCATTTATTCCTGAGTGTCCTGTATTGCATTACAGCCTAGTAACGAGTCAGCCTGCTGCAGATGTTTATGTGAAATGCAATTAACACTCTGCCAATTTACTTTTTATAGGGATACAATCAATTTTTATTCATTTTAGAACCAGAATGCTTTCTTTTATTGTGTGTGGCCTCTGCTCTGATTATATCGCTAAACAAATTATTTCTCCGTTTGTTGTAAATGGTTATGTTTAGTCGTTAGGGTGTCATATTATAAATGGATAACATAAATCAAACATTGACTATAAGTGTTATCAAAGTATGCCTATGAAATTAGTGTTATAGAGCTTTCTTTTAAAAATATCCAAAAGTGTCAATAAAAGCAGTTTCATTGGAAGGACCACTTATAGTTCTTGAATTAGAAATGAAAGAATTGTAAGACTTTACATAAAGCTTTCCATGAATTCAGGAACAGATAGAATATGAACTCCACTATGCATATTAATTGGACTTGGGTAATGAGTCTTTGTGAGTGTCTTGGTATCAAAATTCAGCAAATAAGTAAATCAAAAACCATCAACTGTAATTTTTTCTTAAGCCACCTTTAGTTTAGGACAATCAGTTTTGTCACAATAATCATACATGCGCTTTCAGTTGGCTATGGAATGTCATATGCAAACAGGTGTTCTATGTGTATAGTTTCCTCCCTGGTCTAATCTAAGTGGATATAGCATAATAGGAAAGGCATATGGTCTTAAGCCAAGCAACTGCCTAATGAATTTCTTCATAGACAGCTGTGAAGGAGAAGCCATAACAAAGTTGTGAGCACATATTTGATTCTTGAAGCCTTTACTCAAGAGTTGTAGAAAGGGGAGCTAGGATGAGAAGTACCATATTTTTCGGAGTATAAGATGCACCAGACTATAAGACGCACCTACTTTTTTTGGTGAGGAAAAGAAGAAAAAGAAATCTGCCTCTGCCTCTGCCTCTGCCTCTGAGCAATTTTGCCTCGTTGCAGCAAACAGCAAACAGCCTGCTATTCTTTCATTTTCGTTTTCAGCATAGCTTGATTAGCACAAGGGAAAAAAAAATCTGCTCCAGCAATTTATCTCCTTGCAGCAAGCAGCAGAGCCCTGTGCAAAACAGCTGAGAGTAAAACAGCTGAGAGTTGGGAGGCCGATCCAATCAACTTGTGCTAATTAGGCTGTGCTGAAGCTGAAAGGAGCTGTTTTTTCTTGCTGTTTGCTGCAAGAAGGTAACTGCTGGGAGGCAGAGGCCAAATTGTGGGGGCCATTGGGTGGGCAGGGCTATATTCAGTGTATAAGACGCACTAAATTTTCACCCCCTTTTAGGGGGGGGAAAGGTGCATCTTATACTCCGAAAAATATGGTAGTTTGTTCTAGTGATTAAGGCGCCAGGTTAAAAACAATGAGGCTGTGAATTCTAGTCCCATTTTAGGCATAAGAACCACCTGGGTGATTTTGGGCCAGGCACTCTCTCTCTCAACCCAATTCACCTGTCAGGATTGTTGTTATGGGGGAAATAGAAGGAAGAAGGAGTTTTATATATATTAGCCACCTTGAATTATTTATATATTTTAAAGAAGCTGAATAAAAAAATATTTTAAAAAGAAAAAAAAAGAAAGCTACCCTTGCTTGATACCAATAGACAGAGCCATAATCTTATTTTGTCTAAGGTAACTTCAGATGTCCTATTATCAGAGCTATGCATTTTATCACCCAGTTAAAAATGTATTTAAAATCAGGATCCTGGCTTTAATTCTTTTATTTCACCAAAGAAATTGTCAATTGTACACAATAGCCATGTGCATAAGTGCTAAATCTACACATGTGTAGTTTTGATTCAAGTATTAAATGCAATGAGCAATGTAACTTCTTATCTGAAGTTGGGAAAGACTTGCCTGTACACTCAATCTGCTCATCAAATTGTGTCTGATTGTGGCTGCAATCTTACACCTACACTCCTTGATAAAGTCACATTAAATTCAATTGAGTTATTTCCATATGACTGTTGTAAACATTCTATGTATGGGCTGTACAATATGTATAATAGATTTTCTAATGTGGTTTCTGGATAACGTGGCTTTGGCAATGAAGTTATCAAGAGCATTTCTGTGTTTCTCACAAAGTTGCTGTAGCACTCAGTTGGCAGAACTGGGCTGCCAAAACTAATACAATTATTAGACAGCAGTAAAGAGTTACAATTTTCCATATCTCTTCACTGCAATCTGATGCCCAAAGTTTTGCAGCTCTGATATGGCACTGCTTCCTGGTAGCATGACCATCTATTGTGCAAATATGCTACATGCTTTGCAGGACTAGGCTTTGAAATAAAAACTTATTACATCAATGGAAAGTGGAACAAGAGTGAAATATAAATTG
Organism: Pituophis catenifer annectens; assembly: GCF_029215685.1. Lineage (NCBI taxonomy): Eukaryota > Metazoa > Chordata > Lepidosauria > Squamata > Colubridae > Pituophis > Pituophis catenifer. The sequence continues at coordinate 36,470,964 of NW_027256883.1, forward strand.
GCTTATTGAAATCTCTCTTAACTATTAATGCATTGCCATTTTTAGAAATCCATGAAATTCATGAAATACATGAATTAATAAACTTAAGTGTATAATCATGTCATCTTTTCTATACTGGTGTTGCACTACACACTTGATACAACAACTTAAGCTCCAATTTATGAACAACAATAGCCCTTGATCTGATGCTCTCCAAATGTGTAAGGATGCTGCAATTCTTGACCAGTACAGCTAATTGTCCCATTACTTATGGAAGACTGAAATATTGTATATAAATGGAAAAGGGAATATTGTATTGTCAAGTCTGCTTCTTTTACAACTTTTTAAAAAATTCTTAAATTCCATCCCTTCCATTTGTACAGTCATTAAAAAGTTTGGTAAATCTTAAAGAATATAAAGAAAATCAAATTGCATTCATCTTATTCAGCAAAGGAGCAGTGTTCCTAACATGTTGACTGCTTTAAACTGTCCTCACCTGCAGTGTCAATATTTAACAAAGGAGAAATCTTCCCTTGGTAAATTAATAAATATGTAAGAGGCATAATTTTCTTCTTCTTGGAAAGTGCATTCAGATATTCAAATTGAATGCAGGATTTTTTTTTCTTGCAATTGGAAAACTGAAAACAAAAAATTCTGACAACAGATTTCTGAATAGGCATCTGCACATAGAGGTCTGAAATTTAAATGAGCAGTGAACTATAATGATGTCCTTCCCCAACATAAATTTGTGTACTTTGCGTAACAAGATACAAAGAAAGAAAAGGTTGGATTGTTACAGAAATAAGAGAATGAGTTCAAAGTGATCTTGTGATGTAGGAAAAGAAAGTCTGCATGTGTTGACACTGAAAATACATTTTTAAAAAGGGAAGGATTTGGAATAGAAAGCTCATCTTCCATTAAATTAGCAACTGCTGCTCTTAACTATATCAGTATTTCCACTATAAAATACTCTTTTCCATCTCCTAGAAACAAATAACTGCTTTACAATTATCTGGGGCTTTTTTTTTTCATAAAATAAAAAAAAATTAACTGAAAAATCCATTTCCAATTTACTATAAAGGAAACTTACAAAAGTAATTCTTTGTAATAACTTTATTAGTTTATGTTTTGTGGTTTTTATAACTTAATAAATAAACCATTTGAGGGCTGATCATCTATGGAAGAGGACTGATACAAATTTTAGTTATCATTTACTTATTCCAATTTCATATCACTTGCTGAGAATTAACCACACCTTGTTATCAAAGGTGCTATTACTAATACTTTAAAAAAATTGAGACTTTACTTTGCCTTCTGCAAATGACAAAGGACATTTGTTTCAACTTTTACACTAACATGCAGTTTTAATTAACATCTAAGTCTCTTTCCTTAAGGATGATGCTGTGCCTTCTCTGTATCTGCCCTGGCCCTTTGGAATAGGCTCCACCTGAGTTGGAGGATAGAAGAGGATAGAGGAGGATTCCTCTTTCAAATCTTCTGAAAGTCCATGAAGAGCTAGCTCTTCTTCCAAGTATTGGGCTAGGAAGAGGTTGGATGGGGGTTGTGGGGGGCAGGGGTCAACAAAATGAATGGTTCTCACACCTTGTGTGAAGGATATAATGTGTTTTATGGTGTTGTTTCTACTGGGTGCTATGAGTTGCCTAGATTCACTGTGTGAGCTGGCAGCCATATAAATTCTTTAACTAAATAAACAAAACCTCCACAAGTATATGTGAAGACAACAAGTCACCTTGGGGATCCTGCTCCCCCTTTCCCTCCAAAAAAGATCAATAATCGAAACGGTTCAAAACAATTTAGGAAACTGTAGGAAATCTGATAAAAATGCTTTGTACATTAGCTTTGTACATTAGCTCTGGAAGAAAGGCACTGCCATTTTGATAAGTCTTCATTATTGTGCTTGTAACTATATATTATGTCAGATACAGTAGACTACAATTTCCATACTTCCTTGTCAGCATGGAAAAAGTCTAATACAACTCTAAGGTACTAGGGGTAGATTGTGCTAAAATATTAAAATGGCTGATCCTAGTAAATAATAGACATTATCTGCCCTTAGAGCTTTAATGGTTGTTAAAAACATCAAAAATAGAAAACGTGTATGTTTATTAGCTTTAGTAGGTTGGTTTTTGCTTGGATTAAACTAATTTCTTTAGAAAACAAAACAAGATAATTCTAGCCTTTTTTATACATCTCAGTGCCCAGTGTTTTATATCCAAACAGAGGTACTGGAAAGAGCAGAAGTAAGATAGCAATATGGAACTGAGTTTAGGAGAAGAAGCATGTGAAATTATTTACTTGCCCAAATCCTAGTTTAGCTATACTATGATATAAAAATTATTCCAAAATGAATTTTAAGTAGCAATTTGGGCAAAGTGAGAGAATTGCTCATAAAGGTCTTTTTAGAGAAAGTCCCAGACATACTGTAAGGAAACACATGGAAAGAAATCATTGAGTTGATAAAAGAATAAGAGAATGAGTTCAGAGCAGGGGTGAAATGATCCCGGTTCGGACTAGATCGCCTGATCCGGTAGCGATGGAGGCGGGTGGTTCGGAGAACTGATAGCAAAAATCCCTGCACCCCCCCATGCCCAGCTGAGACGCACAATCATCAGAGGCTATTTTTTACTTTTAGAAGCTTTTTTTTTTACAACCTCTTCGGCCGAAAAAATGCTTTTAAAAGTTTTTTAAAAAAAGCCTCTGATGATCGTGCGGCTCAACTGGGATAGTAAAAGGCTTTTAAAAGAAAAAAACCCTTTTTTTCTTTTAAATGCCTGTGATGACCCAAGCTGAGTTGCCTGATTGGCAGGCAATGATTTTTAAAAAACTCAGTTTGGATTGTCAGAGGCATTTTTTTCTAAATTTGATTTATATGCTGCCCTTCTCCGGAGACTCAGGGCAGCTTACAATGCGTTTATCACCCTTTTGTATATTTATACAAAGTCAGCTTATTGCCCCCACAACTGGGTCCTCAATTTACCTACCTTAGAAAGGATGGAAGGCTGAGTCAACCTTGAGCCTGGCGAGATTCAAACTTGCAGTAATTGCAGGCAGCTGGTCTTAATAACAGGGTGCTTTAGACCACTGTACTACCAAGGCTTTTTTTTCTTTTAAATGCCTCTGACGATCCCAGCTGAGTTGCCTGATCGGCAGAGCCTTTTTTAAAAAGCCTCTGCCGATCAGGCAACTCAGCTGGGATAGTCAGAGCCTTTTGAAAGCATTTTTTAACAACCTCTTCGCAAAGAGGTTGTAGAAAAAATGGTTTTAAATGTAAAAAAAAATGGCCACACCCACCCAGTCACATTACTCCCCCACCAAGCCACGCCCACAGAACCGGTAGTAACAAATTTTAGATTTCACACTGGTTCAGAGTGATATTGTGATAAAGGAAAGTTTGGATGTTTTGACTTAAGAGCTGAGAGATAAGGGAAAAATCTGGGACTGATATGAAACCAGCTAAAGATTTGACGAGAGAATTTTATGATGCAATTTAAAGTTAAATACGAATAATGTATATACCTTGTAAATCAGGTATAGCTCAATTTTTCATTTGTTTTAATCTATGACATAGATATGCTTTAGATATAAAAATTACAATGCATACACCTTTAGAAAAATGGAAAAACCACACACACTTTTAGTATTATAATAATGAATTAATGTATTTGGATTAACTTTTTCCAGGGCAGAAATTATCTAAATCAAATAATAAGCTAATGCCCAGTTAAGAAAAATACAATATTATTAAGAAGTCAAACGTAGGTAGAATATTCAAATTGTTTCATGGGAATAACTTTTTGAGGCTGATTATTGTCAGTTGGGAAGTGTCAATCTGATTGATTATTTTCCTTCACCTTGAATCATTACTGAAGTAGTTCGGGAATAACGAGAGGCACAAGCAAGCAAGTGACAACAGCTCTTTAATATACAGTGAGACTTCAGCAAAAACTCTGAGGCTGCAGCCCTCCTTATATACAATCCTGGAGAGGCTGTCAGCCAATCAGTAACTTAGGCAGGTTTGAAACTCCCGCTGAAATGTATCAATACATAACAATTACCTGCTTCATTTCCATTAATTAATTTCTAGTGCTTGAAATCTATACTTGAGAAAGAGTTGTCAAAAAGAAAAAAAAATCACAATTTTGAAGTAAAATCTAAAACAGACAAACTTAACCATCACATATTTTTAAAGGCTGGGATTTTGGATTGTTGGGGGGAGATGGAAGATTATCATGGTAGATAACATGGAACTCTAATCATCTGGCACTATTAATATCAATATCAAGGTAATCAAATGTCCAATAGGCTGCCAAACCAGAATGTTTTGAAATACCTGACAGGAAATAATGCATAATAAAGCGGTCCCAAATGTGAAGACTCTCAATTATGCCAGATCACTTTCTTTGTTCTGTGCTAATATCTAAAACAATATTTCTTTTTATGTTTCCTTTTAACTTATCAAGTACATAATAAATGAGTATCAATCAATTATATTTTTATTATTATATAATACAAAAATCAAATTCTAGTGTAAGATTTTGTCCAACAATAAAAACAGTAGAGTAGTAAATCATATGATTTTATGATGATACCCAATTACACATCTCGCTGAGATCCAACTAAATGTCAAACAAACTTATTTTACACATTTACTTCTTGAAACAAAACTAAAACTACTTTTTAGTCCTATCTTAGAAGTCATTTAATATTACATAATGTTCTGCAGTTGTCCCAAAAAATTCAATTTTCTATTTATTTGACTTCAAATCAGCAGATATATTTTTTGCATAATGTATGTCTACTGAATTAAGGATTTGTCTGTTAAGTGAAGATTTTACTGCAAATGATGTCATTTATGTGAATTATATGATTTTAAATGGCATAAAATTCATTCTTTAGACTTTTGGATTAACAAATATCCCTTCATTTCCTAACGGTGATGCTAACTCAGACTATTAATGTCCCAAAGATGCTTTTTCAAAAGACAACTGGACTTTGTGTTTCCTTGACAATGTTTCACTTGTCATCCAAGAAGCTTCTTCAGTTCTGACAACCTGAATGACTAAGAATCTCCATAGACATTCAGAATACTAATTTTGAATGGGCAAAGTTACAAGATTGTATGGTTTGTTTTAAACTATCCTACATAACTGTGGTGGAACCCCTGATTAAAGTGGCAGACTAAAGAGATATACCTGCATGGAGTTGTCATAGATTGGACTAGTGAAACCTTATCTATTGGTTCCCAAGGGATACAGCCACGCTGGTGAGATTTTTGTGAAAAAGGTGATTAACAACAAAGAAACTGCTTTGGCCTATTTACAAAGATGTTCTGGTTCCTTGCAACTGACATAATTGTTTAAATGCTATAGAATGAGGATCGAAAAAGATATGCTTAATATGGTGCTTTTGAACTCTTGAAAGTTGTGAAATTTTCAAAATACAAATATTGGTTAACATACATAATCAAAGAAATTGGAAAAAAATGATTGGAATTGTAAAATTGAATATGTTAACTATCAGTAATAATTAAACAATCAATTATTCCAATTAAAAGTTGAGTGATATAGAACTTTCTTCTTTCTAACAATTATGGACACATCTGTGTTTGCATACTGTATTGTGATGGTGATGCAACATTCCTGAAAATGAAAGTTTACATCTATGCTACATCTGATTTTTGACATATGCACACATACAAAATGACAAAACGTATTTTTTTGTTGCAATGGCCTTTAGCAATATGAATAAAGGAATATATGATATCTTCTAAAGATCTGATAGCATAACTAAAACAGATGATGGAACATAGCTTCCCAAGAGGGTATATACAGCCCAGGGGTGAAGTGCTCCCGGTTCGGACCGTATTGCTCGATCCGGTAGCGATGGTGGCGGGTGGTTCGGAGAACCGGTAGCAATAATCCCTGCACCCCTCCCCCATGCCCAGCTGAGCCGCACGATTATCAGAGGCTTTTTTTTTAACTTTTAAAAGCATTTTTTCTACAATCTCTTCCGACGAAAAAATGCTTTTAAAAGTATAAAAAAAAGCCTCTGATGATCGTGCGGCTCAGCGGGGATCGTCAGAGGCTTTTCAAAGCATTTTTTTTCTGCAACCTCTTGGCCGAAGAGGTGGTAAAAAAAATGCTTTGAAAAGTCTCTGACAATCCCAGCTGAGTTGCCTGATCCGCAGAGAGGCATTTTTTAAAAAGCCTCTCTGACAATCCCAGCTGAATTGCCTGATAGGCAGAGAGGTATTTTTTAAAAAGCTTCTCTGATAATCCCAGCTGAGTGGCCTGATTGGCAGAGAGGCATTTTTTAAAAAGCCTCTCTGGCGATCTCAGCTGAGTTGCCTGATCGGCAGAGGCTTTTCAAAGCATTAGAAAAAAATGCTTTGAAAAGTTAAAAAAAAAAGTTGGCCACAGCCACCCAGTCACATTACCACCCCCACCCCCACCAAGTAACAAATTTTACATTTCACCCCTGATACATCCTCTCTTATATATTTAAAAACTCCTTTTTATAGGAATTTTTAAGATATTCATACATTCTCACAGTCTTCCAGAAAAGTTGCAGTTTATTGTTGAGTAATCAGAGACATTTTCAAAAAACTTTGTTCCTGATTTATGATATTCCAGTGCAAAAGCCATTACCGTATTTCAGTTTCCTCTTATGTTTCTGGTTTCCTTTCTTGAACTTTTATCTGAAACAAATCGCCGAAGCTATGTTCATTCACATGCAGTAAACGTATGCTTGTAGTCTACAGAAATCTACCACTATTTTTATTTATGCACAAACTTTGTGGTTGCATTTCTAGTTATATAATCAAGCAATTAATTCAGTCTGGGTCACTTCCTTTACATTTTATGAGTTTGTATTTTGATCGTAATTGTTCACAGAATTTTTTCCGCCTCATCCTCAGACACACATTTTGCCCTTCATGTTAATTCATAACTGATCACCTGCAAGACAACTACTTAGTCTGTATGGATTGAAAAATCTAGTATAGATAAGTGCTTCTGGAGACACAACCCCAAACTCTGCCCACTGAAAAAGCTTGTTAATGGGTCCCACATGACATAGCTCTCCGTTTTTAGTATCATATATACATGATGCAGCCATTATAATTTCACTTAGAGCTAACTGTCCAGGAGCTTATAAGGTTTTGTTTTTATTTTCATTCTGACATGGAGACAAAATTTTTATAATATAATAATATAACAAAATGAAGCATCTGAGAAGAAAAAAATGAGTAAATGACAGTAAAAGAAAAAGTTCTCCCTTATAAGAGGCTACAAACTTGTTCTTTTTGAACATTTACCAATTTGTTTAAATGTGCTTTGTAAGCAATGATAACTTGTCATTTTATCATTGATCTGTCCTTCTATCTTGGAGGGATTCATTAAATAATGCATGCACCTCTGTGAATTACCCTTCTTCACTCTAGCATCCCCAGACCATTAGCCAAATATAGCAACATGAGCATCTTTCAACCCGTAGAAACCCTTTGGCTTTCATTTAATTAAATTATCCCATTATGAAAACTCTTATAATGAGATTAAATTTAATTATTTAGTAGACACTTATTTGCACTAGGGAGCCTATCAATTATGCATGGGTGTGCTAAACATTTTTCAATCCATCACCTTTTCTTTTCAAGGAAGGTGCAATTTATTAACTGTAACTCAAGTACAATGACAGTAAATGTTCCTCAACGTGCTACAGATTGTTACAAATACAATGTGGAACTTTATGTAAGAAAATGTTGATTATTATTGTTATTGATGCCAACAATTTTGTCTAGTCCATTCACATGCAAATGTAGTGAAGGAATGGATTGAAATCAAAAAGTATGATTAATATGATTACTGATGGTGAAAACTTGAGAGTGTTCCTAACGAATAGAAAGATAAGATCTAAGTGTGGGACAGGCCATGTCTAGAATTGATCTTGGGTAAAAATAGACCTGGAAGAAGGGAAATAGGAAGAACAAGAATAAATGTAGAACAACTTCAGGAAGAGAAAGTATAGGTTCTGTATGAAAGTGGAAAATAGATTTAATCAGCCAATAAAAGGCAAAGAAAATGGATATAAATAAAGACATGGAAGCCGCTTAGAGCAGACTGAGACGTTTCTATATCAATGTATAGGAATTTAGTGAAGTTTGGCTTTGAGAATGAGATAAGAGAGGTGAAATGATTGCTGAGTTCTGGGAAGTAGAAAGCATAAGAAATAGTCTCAAAACAGCCCATGTTGAATTTGTTGTTCCTAAAAAGAAACAGTGAGGTGGTCAGCCTTTCAAGATTCTGTTAATACACTCTGCAATAATAAAAGTATTTCTAGAATCTGTGTGCTATCTATTTCTGGACTTGCCTCTATCTCAAAGGGCTAGCAATTACAGAATACCCAGATAGCATGTGGAATTAGGCTAACAGGAATTATGAAAAATGTTGCTTGGGTAATGCTTGAGGAAAAGAGCTAATGGATAAAAATATAAATATAAGAGAGTAACGGTCTTCTATGTCCCCATTTTACACAGAGACAACCAGCCTCTACTAGCAAACTCAATAGTGGTTATAGTTATATAGTTGCACTTGTATACAGGTAGTCCTTGACAACTGAGCCCAAAATGTATGTTGCTAAGCAAGACAATTAAGTGAATTTTGTCCCATTTTATGACCTTTCTTGCTACAGATATTACTGCAGTTGTTAAGTGAATCTGCCTTCCCACTAACTTTGCTTGTCAGAAAATTACAAAAGGGGATCACAGGACACTACAACTGTCATAAATAAGAATCAGTTACCAAGCACCAGAATTTGGATGATGGGGATACTGTGAAAAACTTTTACTGTGAAAAACGGTCATAAGTCACTTTTTTTGCCATTGTAACTTTTTTTTTATTTAAAAAGTTTTTTTATTTTATAAACAAACAAACAAACAATACATAATCAATCATTCAGTGTATCTTCTGAATACATCTTTTTTTGTGTGTCTTCTTTTTACTCCTCCAGTATTTATCATATCTTAATATTATCATTTCCTTTATTATGACATTTCCCCTACATTTCTTACTTCTCTATTAATACATTTATCTATCTTTTAATTTTATTAAAAATTATACAACAATTTTATCCCCACACAACCTTCAACCCCCCTCCCACGCCCCCTCCCCGACTTCCCAGAACAAAAACAGGGTATAACATTAAACAAGCATAAGCTAAAATATGCTAACTTACTACAAGATTCAAAACTCCCTCACACTCTTTTACTCCCCTTTTAAAAATTATTCATCAACCTCCCCTTTATAAATTCTCTTATCACATTTCACATTTGTTACTAAAATCGTTTCCATACCTTCTTTTTCAGCATTACTCCCTAATAAAATTCTAAATTAAACATTTATCCTCTTTGGTCATTCATAAACCACTTGCCAATTTCTGTTTATTCAACATTACTCCCTTGTAAAATTCTAAATTAAACATTTTAAAACTTTCTTTAAAGCATGTCTTTTTTAAAAAAAAATATTATTTTAGGTTAAACATTTTAAAATCTCTTAATACCTCAATAAGACATTCTTCAAAATATAAGTTTCAAAACTTTTTTAAAAGGCTATCCATTAAATTTTAAATTAACCATTTTAATACTTCAGTAAGTTTTAAAAAGCTATCCAACTTTAATTAAACCTTTTTACTTCAATAAAACATTCTTCAGAATATAAACTTAAAGATACTGTTAATCCATTGGGTTAAATTATTTCTAACGCTTGAGTTCATTCTTCAAAATATAAATTTCAAAACTTTCAGGAAGCTATCCATTAAAAGTTAACCAATTTAATACCTAGATAACTTTTAAAAAGCTATCCATTTTTAGTTAAACATTTTAACTTAAACTTAAAAAATACTAATTTCAGTAAGCTTTTCAAATTTATTACTAAGATCCTCCCCAAAAGAAATTAATCTTCCATTCTTTCTTTCTTTCTATATTTTTTCCAGTCCTTCTTCTTCAATAATACTTTCCTCTTCAGCATTGCTCCTCCCCCTGCTTTTATTTTTGAAAATTTTTGAATTTGAGGTTGATGTATCTTTGGAATTTGTTCTCTTCTTAGAATTATTTCCTTTAATTTGGAACCTCCATTTCGACTCTTCCTGCTTGTATAATCAGTCACTTCATTCCTTAAAGATTGATTCTGTCTGTAAAGCCAAGGATTGTCACAGTAAAATTTATCAGTCTGCAGGAAAGAGTCTATTTGCTGCTTTTCAGTTAATTGCATAGAAGCCTCTACCAAAACCTCCGTTTCCAGTGTGCTAACTTTCATCTTAATCATGACAGCCTCTTTTTTCTCCTCCAAAGTCACATTAGCCTGGTTAATTTCTTCCTCTTTTCCAGCCAGCAAATCATTGTTATTCTCCAAATTTTGATTTTGAACAGTCCTTTTAATTGATTCTAATATTACAGAAGTATGAAAATTTAAGAGTTCTTGTAAGACCTTTAAGTCACAACTTGTGAGTTTGCTGGCTCATATAATAATGATCCTCCATCCTTGATGTCAGCCATATTTCAATTTTCACTTTAAATTTATTTAGCTATCAGGTCAATAAGTCCAATTATTTTCCACACAATTTAGAAGTATAAATTAGTTGAGGTCAATACCATAGTCTTTTCCATTCCACTGCCACTTTAAATCTTTTTCTTGATGTGTAATCCAATAGCTTTAACAATGTTGCTAGCATTAACAATCACTTTCACTAATAAGTTTCGTTTTCACGCCCTTAGGCGCCATCTTTTTTTTTCCCCTTTTAAACGGAGTTAAAGTTCAGTACTTGCATTTTTTGTTCTCCTGATTTTGCTTTGCCAGCATCCAGGGTCGAAGTTTCTTATAATCCTTAAAATTGCATTGCTGATGTGGTCGCGACCCCTTGTTCTGCATAGAGCAGACTCGTCCCAGATCCGGAGCACTAAAGGGCTTTCAGGAAGCTCTCACCCTGAAAACCCCAGGCTTTAAAAAAAAAAACCTGGGGGTCTAGGGGAGCTCTACCCAGACCCTTCTGCTCTTCTCTCCCCCTTTTTCCCTGGGGAAGAATTTCGAGCCGCTAGACAGCTGATTTTCACTGTTCTAGCGGCAAACGGAATCGCGGGGCTGGAGCTCCTAAAGGAGCGTCCATCGGGGATTGCGGAGCCACTGGAAGTCTCCATTGTAACTTTTAAAGGCTATAAGTCAAAGACTACCTGCATCTGTAACAGCTACAAGTTAAAACTTTTGTCAAGGAAACCATAGATATAAAAGCTGATTTTCCTCAGAGACCAAAGTTCTCTCAAGTTCAAGAGGGTCCAAAAATAATTTTCAAAGTCCAAAGTTCCAAGTAATACAACACAGCATACTGACAAACTTATAGATAGGGAAGTAGAACATTATTTGTCACAATGACCCAGGCGAAGTGTTGCCTTTTTTATAGTTCTGATTTTATTCATTTCTTAAATGAATCCCACTTCTTTTTTTCTTTGCACAGTAAAGTGCCAAGTTGTAAAGTGTAAAGTAAAGTGTAAACTTGTTTCTTTCAAGTAGATGGCTTGACTATCTTCTCGTCATTTACAACTTGTTGCTGGCTCAGGATCTTGCCTCACTCAGGCCAAGGCAATGGCTCAGTCCATATTTATTTATTTATTAATCAAATGTGCCCATCTTATGTATCTATGTTTCTTCAATTGACTTTTCCACAATGCACTTCTGTTCATTCTTGTGGTGTTCATGGATGCTTGTCATTCTGGACAAGTTGTTCAGCTTCTGAATCTGAAGTCTCTCACTGTTTCTGATGCAAAAAAACAGGATTAGAGAAAGTGATCGTCTAACTGGCTGCAGTAAAAAAAAAACAGTCAAACCAGGCAAGCAACATTAAAGCAGGATTAAAGGTTAATCCTTAATTAACATTTAAACAGTGTTTTCAATTAAACATTAATTGATTCTATATTTTTATTAGGATGTTTTTGTGAAAACTTTGATCTTTCTGGAGGCAACGTAACATAAATGTTCAATTAACAATTAACACAAGGACAATGCTTCTTTTGAGGTGAGCATCCAATAGTGTTGCTGAGCATAGAGGAATCCAGATTTTGGTTCTGGAGGCAATCTTGCTGATCTCTTCCTTCTGCCTGCAGCTCATTGGAAGTACAATTTTGAAAGGAACTACAAATCTGCCTCCTAAGGAAAATGAGGTTCTTTCCTTCTTGTGTACCAGTTTCTGCAACCAATTATCTCCGGCTTTTTGTTCTGTAATTATGTCCACAGTTCATGTGATTTATATGATTGGAAGACAAACTAGACAATAAATATTAGAAGCAGGGGATTGAAAAATGCTATCACAAAATTTCAACTTTTCAAAAAATACTCAACGCAGTCCAGCGCTAGACCCTATAGTGCCATGAATGCACGTAAAGGATAGGTGTCACTAATAAAACACACACAAAATGTATAGTGCAACACTGATAGTAAAATCTTCAACTATCTGGAGTAGTGTCTTTTTATTATAAAAATGAAAAGATAGAACAATGTTACTGTATGGTCTAAATTAATCATTGATAAAACATTAGGATAGTTATGTGCTAATAGTATATGGCTCTTTTTCAGTTTTAATATTTTAATTATAATCATGTATTATTTTTTAAATAATAAGTCACAAAATATTTATTTTATTCTATTTGATTTTGTTACTTATCCTGGTAGAATCCATTTTTGGTCTACCATTAATTTATTCTTAGGTAAGGATATGCAAGATTCTGTTATGCTGACTTCAAATAAAGTTCTTAGTCTATTTACTGTTACAAAATGAATATATTATAGCAGCCACTTTACTCTGACTTGAATGTATGCAAGATAATTCATAACAATATACTCAAAACATAAATGTATGCATAATTTTCCAGGAGAAACATACTCAAAGCAATGAATGCCATCTTTTGAAATCAAGGTCTCTGCAACACATATATGTGCTCTTCCACTGAATAATGACCACTTTCATGATAATCTAGGCAGGAATCATTGCTGAAGCAAATAACTTTGAAATGGACCATTGGGCCTGCTAGCAGAAACTGAACTATCATACAAAACATATTACAGATTAATTCAATATATAACTTCAACTAATACTGAGACTTATATTGAAAATTATAGATACTGAGCAATATAAAGTGGTATATAAGTCTAAGTTGCTATTGCTATTGCTAATATAGGGAACTAGATACGTATTGTGTCAATTTTCTGGCTAACTCCCAAGCAGGACTTGTGAAATATCACTCTCTGAGGACCAGAGGAATCAGCTGCATCATACTTATCCTGCCTATCTCTAAATTTAGTTGTATAGTAGTCTGTATTCTTAAGCCTGTGTTCATGTCCCAAAGGAAATTGAGAATTAATTCCAACAGAAATAACTAGAATTTAATATGGGTTTATATCTTCTGGGGCATCAGCATCAAAGAAGATTTTCCCTTGCACCCTAAACATCAATTCTATCGAGAAATAAATAAAGGAGAAAAACCTATTCCATCAAGAAAATGTATGTGGATGTTTGCCTTCTGCTCATTTTCGTGTAACTTTGGCCTTATCTGTATGAGCAAATCCAGAGAACTCTGCCTACCAGATAAATTCTGACCCGTTCAATCAATAATTTCCAGCAAATTATTTCAGACTGTATCCCTATTTTACAGGATTATGAAAAGAATCTAAGTGCCAAAGCTCCCTGTAATAACATCGGCAAAAAGGCATTAAGTTGTAAACCTAATCTTGCATAGCTTCTTCTCCAGTAATATTACACTACTAACCAGAGCATACAAAACATTTGCTAGACCAGTTCTCGAATACAGCTCATCTGTCTGGAACCCGCACTACATATCGGACATTAATACAATTGAGCATGTCCAGAAATATTTCACAAGAAGAGTCCTCTGCTCGCAACAAAATAACTTATGCCACCAGACTTGAAATTCTGGGCTTAGAAAACTTAGAACTATGCCGTCTTTGGTATGACCTAAGCATAGTTCATAAAATCATCTGCTACAATGTCCTACCTTTCAATTACTACTTCAGCTTCAACCACAACAATACACGAGCAAACAATAAATACAAACTTAAAGTGAACTGCTCCAAACTTGATTGCAGAAAATATGACTTCAGCAACTGAGTGGTCAATGCCTGTAATGCACTACCTGACTCTGTGGTTCCATCCCAACCCGCAAAAAATTTTAACCTAAAACTGTCTACTGTCTACTGTTGACCTCACTCCATTCCTAAGAGGTCTGTAAGGGGCGTGCATAAGAGCACCAGCGTGCCTACCGCCCCTGTCCTAAATATCCCTTTTTTTGTATTCATTTTATGTATTCGATTCATGCTTATACTTATATATATTATCTAATACATACTTGACAAACAAACAAAACAAAATAAAATAAAAATAATTGCCTTGAGTGGTGAGTTATTGTTCAAGGAGTCATCCCTTTGTGATCCCTTCATATCATCCCTTTATATCACTGGGACATGAAAGTGATGGCGTGTCTCCCCTCCCTAATATATAAAAATAAAAATCCAGCCTATGCTATCTTGGCCACTGAACCATCTGCTTAAAGTCTATTTACCATCTAATGGTTTTAGGGTCAGATGAGTTATAAAGTGGAATGGAGAGCATGAGATGGGAGAAGTGACCAGTATGTTTTAGCAGCGTTTTTTTATACATTCTGAGAACTCTAGTTTTTCTTTAAAATGGTTGGATGCCGGCTGGCGGGCCCGTGGGGGAGGGCCTTCTCTGTTGCTGCCCCAGCTCTCTGGAACCAGTTACCTCCTGAGATCCGGACCATCCGCACCCTATTGGCCTTCTGAAAAGCGGTGAAGACCTGGCTTTTCCGGCAGGCCTGGGGCCATTGATCTCGCTCTTGCGATCTGGCGAGATCTGGCCATGAATGGTGTGAATGAGTTTTAATGTTTTTAATGTTTTTAATTTTTAAATGTTTTTTATAATGATTTTAAATGCATTGTGAACCTTCGGAGAGGGGCGGCATACAAATTGAATTAATAAATAAATTTTTCATACTATTTTTCTAGATTTTCTTCAGCTTCTTAAGCTCAGTGGTAGCAAAAAAGGGGTCCTGCTATCTTTATGATATGTTATGATAATGAAAATAAATCAGCCCATTTATTTATTTATTTATTTATTTATTTATTTATTTATTTATTTATTTATTTATTTATTTATTTATTTATTAAGCTTATATGCCGCCCTCTCTCCAGAAAGGACTTAGGGCGGTTCACAGCAATAAAAACAGATAAAATCAATATTAAATATTAAAAACCCTTAAAAACCCCTTCAGTCCAATCCGGCCTGGTGAAATAACCATGTCTTAAGATCACGGCGGAAAGAGCGCAGGTCAGGGTCCACCCGGAGCTCCAGGGGGAATTGATTCCATAAGGTAGGTGCGCCCACAGAGAAAGCCTGTTCCCTAGGAGTTGCCAGACGACACTGCCTGGCCGACGACACTTCAAGGAGGCCCTCCCTGTGGGAACGCACTGGGCAATGGGGAGCTGTTGCTGGCCGCAGATGGTCCGTCAGGTACCCCGGGCCTAGGCCATGTAGGGCTTTATAGGTAATAACCAGCACCTTGAATCTCACCCAGAGGGCAACCAGTAGCCAATGCAGGTCGCGCAGGAGGGGTGTAACATGAGAGTGTCGGAACACTCCCATCACTACCCGCGTGGCCGCATTCTGCACTAGCTGAAGCCTCCGAGTGGTCTTCACGGGCAGCCCCATGTAGAGAGCATTGCAGTAGTCGATCCGGGAGGTCACGAGTGCATGAGTGACTGTGCGGAGGTCATCACGGTCCATGTAGGGGCGCAATTGGCGCACCAGACGAATCTATTAGTAGAAAAGAGGTAGTAAACAACTGTTCTTCCTTCCTAAAAAATCCATTCATAGCAACATATTGGTCTAAAATGCTTATACTATATCTGATCAAAAAAATGATTTCTACAATATGATCTATGAATTAGTTATAGAAGAAAATGATCACCTAGCTGATGTGGTTAAAACTTTGTGGTAGTTGTGTGTGTTGGGTGAGGAGGGATTCGTATGTCAGTAGCTCAATATTCAAATTTTAAACACTGCATTATGAATCATGGCAGGATAATCACTGATGAACCTTTTTATCTTTTTAAAAAAGTGATATTCAATTAAGAATTAGGTCATATTAAGGCTTTACGTTTCAACAGGTTGGATTATCCGAGTTCTTCATTCCTTTTACAAGATGAAATAATGGCATTTTTCTATACTGTTCAGATATGTCTGTAGTTCTGTGTGTCATATTGTAAAACTATCATTGACAGACTGAAATGTAGCCATGGTACTGCATCTAAACACCAAGTCCTAGGAGGAAAACTAGAGTTAGGTTTATTTCTTATGTCTACAAATTAATTTGTGGTCCCTTATTATTACATTCATTAAATAATATATAGCTCTAATTATTTATATCACATGTCCAGTCAAAATGTGTATATGTATATTGGATTCATAAAAACAAGCTGCAAGATAAAGAAAAAGATGTCCCAAACATGAGATGGAAAACTGCTCTTCAAAATCAAGAGTGCTGAGTTATGATCTGAGAGAATTTATTTTGTCTCCAAACTATTCAAAATATATGTGAATTGGAATTGCTTTAGAATTGGTGCTTTGGAATTGGTTGCCATCAACATACTGGTATCCTTGGTTCTTACTATCCAAGTCCAAAAACTGACCATATGAGGGTGAGCAATCTGAAATTAAATGCAGGTAAAGCTACTGTTGGTCAATAGAAAACCAGATTCAGTTATTGTAGTTTAGTCTGTTTGGAATAGGCTTGAATTCCTCTCTAAATATGCAAGTGTGTAGTCTAAGGATGCTGCCAATCAGATTTAATGGTAATTGAATATTTTTATATTTATGCCCAATGTACTCTTCATGAGATAGGGCAAAAGTTTTGTGCTGGTTTCAAATAACAAGGTTCCCAGCTCCCAGGTAGCAAGACTTTGCCTTAAGTGACAAGAATAACTATTAAACAGAATGTCAATCAATCAATCAACTTATTTTTTTAAGGGGACTAAATGAAAATGAAGTTCAAGGAAAAGAATGATATATTTTTCAGTTTCTGTTGGGTTCAGATCTATCAGTGTTCCGTGTGAAAGGAAAATGTTATAACTTTAGCAGCATTATTCTGAAAAGTCATACTGAAAGATATTAAGAATCCAAATGAAACAAACAAAATGTTAAAAAGTTATGATATTTATGTAGTTACTTACATCTAAATTATATTAAAATAACCAAAATATCTTTACAATCCACAAGACATGTCACAACTTTTGAGCATGTTTCAAAATTGAAAGTTGAAAAATGTGATATGCCCTAAGACTCCATAGCAATCATGGAACCAGTTGAGGGGGCAATCTTACCTTTGCAAAGTTGCCAAAATGAAGGAATTGTCTTAAAAAAAATCAGGCAAAACAGCAGCACCAGTTTAAGCAACTGAAGCAGGAAAACAATACTTAGAAAATGCAGCAGAAAATCACCCCTAGAGGTAGCTTTGACAGTGGGTGAGGGGTGAGTAGAGAATGATGTCACCATACTGAAACAGTTGAGCACCAATAGAGGCGCAAACAGGTAATGCCGAGGTCAGAATAGCCTGAAACCGGATTAGTGTGTTACTAAAACAAAAGACAGTTGGAAACTATTCTTCCAAAAAATAGTTTCAACACTTCTGCAAAACATAGATAGGATTAAAAAGGCACAAGAATTTAAACCTTCACTTCAGTATAAATAGGGTTTGCATCTGATATACAGCAGGTATACAACTATTTTTCAATACTTCATTTTTTAAAACACTAAATTTGCTTATCAGAGATTTGCATCCTTGAATGCCTGCTTGTGCCTGTTTGGAGGTGCATTGCTTTTGAGAAAAGCCTGACAATCAGGTTTTTCCAGTAGCAGAAGCTGCATTTGGTGCAAAATGCTACAGAAAAACTGCTAACAGGTATGCAATCTCATATCACTGATATTGGAAGATCTACGCTGGATGTCGACTGCTCAGTTGTTAAATTTAAGATGTTGGTCATAACTTTTAAAGTTTTAAATAGTTTGGGGTTAAGTCATTGAAGACACAACCAGTATCTTAATTTATTTGGTAATTAAGAGCAATATAAGTTATTCCTTTGAGGACACCTCTAGTTACAAAGGCCAATTTATTGTACTTATAGGAAAATAGTCTTCTCATGTATGGGCTCCAAAATGTGAAATCTCTTCTCATGACATTCCAGAAAGGAATTTAAGACACACTTCTTTATTCTGTTTTTTAAGAATTGTTAATAGTTGATTTTAACAATATTTATATTGTTTAATGTTAAATAATGTCATTTATTGCATTTTGTACTATTATTTTGTCCATACTGTATATACTAGATTCTGGATTCTTTTGATGCCAGAACAAAACAAGAAATTGAACAAGTCTCTTAAAAAGAATATTGCTATAAAAGTATACATAATAAAGATATCTTAGATGTAGACAAAGATTTATAACACAAAGTTTTGATTCCCCCCCCCCTTATTCCCATGAACTATTTTTATCGTGTTCCCTGCCTATTCAGGTCTGTTTTATTTACCATTCTATACTCCAATTATGTATAATTCTTAATACTAAATATACTACTCTTTAATATTTTTCTACAATATTTTTTTATTTATTTAAACAAGCACAAACTATTTTCCTTTTAAATTCTTTTAAATCATTCTACTTGAACGATTTCTCCTTAGTCTTTTCCAATGATTTGCATGGCCCCAAGTAGACTGGGTATTGCATTTCCCTTGTTTCTTGAAGGCCCTAGCTTCTGTTGACAAGGAATTGGCTTTTTGAAAATTGGTGGTTGTGACTTCCTCAAGATTCCTTCCATTTCTTCACCTTGCCAGCTCTTGGCCTCTAGGGTTTTGTGCTTCCTGAATTTTCTCCTTTTCCACCACCATTTCTGTGTTATGAGATTCCTGAAGTTACAGCACCACTGGTGTTATGGGGGCCATTTTTTTTAAATTTGATTTATATGCCGCCCTTCTCCGGAGACTCAGGGCGGCTTACAATGCGTTAAGCAATAGCCTTCATACTTTTGTATATTTATACAAAGTCAGCTTATTGCCCGCACAAACTGGGTCCTCAATTTACCCACCTTAGAAAGGATGGAAGGCTGAGTCGACCTTGAGCCTGTGGAGAATAGAACTCGCAGTAATTGCAGGCAGCTGGATGTTAAATGCTGCCTTAGGAGGTATTAACCTCCTGGATCTGCCGGTGCATGCTATCCAGCTTCTCTTATCAGGAATGTTCTTCTTTCTGATGGGTAGGATATAATTATTCAACTGCAGCTTCCTCCCTTCCCAAGGTGTTACTGAAGCTCTCAGTGTGGCTTCAGCTCTTATTTATGGATTGATTATATATATATTTATATAGTTGGAGATCTCACATTTGCAACTCTGAGTAGTGCATACAGGATTAAAATCAGCAAAAGAGAACACAATACACCATAACAAAAATTTAAGGAAAGTAACAGTAACAGGAAAAACTAAACTAAGGTCATAAGAAAGACAAACATAGTGACAGAATCAACTAATCTCTAGCCCTCATGCCCAAGGACTTCCAGAATATTAGCAGGTTCAAGATTCCACAAATCTCAGGTGGGAAGGGTGCCAGGAGGGGACTGCAGCCGAGAAGACATGCTTCCTCAGTACAATTAGTAGTCATTTTTAAGAGATGGGAACTTCTTAAGCTGGCCTTCTTCCTTTTTATTGCTACTTAATGTTCCAGGGCAAAAGATCTAGCCAAGTTGTTCAGTTCAATTCTGTTTCTTTTTCTCTTTTTGAGATCATCTTTTTATGGTGGTTCTTTCTGAAGGTCTGCTGACTTGTGCTTCTTCAGCTGAACTCTGGCTTTAACTGCTGATTCTCTTTCAGTGCTTCAACCCAACTACTTCTGGTCCTGATCTGTCCTATCTTGTCCTTTTCTGTCTCTTGGGAAAAGCATGAAACACATAGGAGCATGCTATATGCTCATTGTTTCATTCTGGTACTATGAATACAAACAAACAAATAAATAAATCTTCCTAGTAATAAATAATCACTATCCTATACAGTGGTGTCTTTTGTTTTAGAGAAAATGTTCTAATTTTCAAATTCAGTCTCATTTGTTTACAATACTGTACTGAAGACAAAATTTCCTGAGATTTATATGATGTTTATGAAAAGATAACCAACATTTTCTATACTTATGGTGACATTTAATTTTACATACATATGGATTGACTGATTAGGCTTAACACAGATACCTGGAAACTGTTTTCACATTAGATGAGAAATGTGCTTAACTATTAATTACTATGTTCAATTGTTACTACCCTGAAAGTGTCTAAAGCCCAATAATAGTTAAAACTTTATTTGTATCTTGTCTGAAAAAGGTATCTCTTCTGAGTATTAGATAAGCAAACCAAAGCTGCTGTTTTGATTAGCCTATACACAGTTTGGTTTTCTTAACTTCCAGAGCATAAAGTCAAATTCAGTAGGATGAAGCAACTTGGTTTCCTGCAACTATCAGCCTAAGTAAACTTTAAGCTTTATAATGTTGAAAAAAGCCTGTCCAGATTGTATAGTTATTGACATTGCTTAAAAATATCTAGAATACGGGTGCTCTTTCGTGTGTTTCCAATAGCAATGTGATTACAGAGTTCTGTGTATTAAGTTACCACAGACTTTGAATTCTGACCTTCAGTCTAAAACAGCTTTAGAGGTTACTCTTTTTCCGATTTGTGAGACTGCAAAAAAGGAGCTAATGCTTCTGAAAGGAAGGGGGAGGGCAAAATCTTTGAAGCTGCTAGATTCCCTGCTCACATTGCTTCTGCAAATATAACTGCTTGGGTTTTAAGTATTTCTAAAAGTAAAATAGGAAGTTCTGTGTCTATCATTACTACTTTGATTCTAATATCTTATCCTGCCTGGTTTCAAGTGATGAGTGCAATCTATGGCAGACTAGTGACACTTATACATAGCACAAAATTAAATATATTGTATGAAGGATCCAAACAAGTCATGTTAGTTAACTAAAGTTAACTGATGTTAGGTAGGTATGTCTATAAAATGGACTTCCTTTTTTTGAGTTGGTCTGTTTTGATAGCACTATTACAAGCTCAATCCAATCCAAACATTCCTAATATATGATTATCTAATTGATTTGAATGGAACAAATTAATCATACTTGAATTCTTTCTTTTACATAGGTCACAGAAGAACTTAACAACCTATGTAATCCATGCTACATTGAAAAATCAGTGGTGAAATTTCCAACGATGTACTATAGATATTAATGTGAGAAACAAAGATCAGATTATAAATGCTGGATCTGGATTACTTCCAATGATCAGTACTCTAAAGAAAATTAATAGAAAATAATGATAAAACAAAACTTTTAATAGATAAAGGTTATTGCAATATATTTATGTGGATGCAATCTGAGAACCAGTTTGGTCTAGTGGTTAAGGGACCAGGCTAGAAACTAGGAAAATGTGAATTAGTCCCATCTTAGGTATGAAAGCCACCTGAGTGGCTTTGGGCCTGTCACGCTCTCACACAATGCCATGTTTGGGCAACTAATGTGGATACAATGCTTGCAGATAATGAAATATGGAAAATTGTTTAATGCATTGAAAAGAAAACAAAGGACATATCTTATTTTATACAATAACACATTGTAGAAATATAGATGGAGACAATAGGTGGGGTGAATCATATAAGATGATGGCGTTGAAATAACTGGCAGCCCTTTTGAATGAATAACATTTGCATAACATTCAGACATGTTATGCAAAGACCTAGCTCTCTGGAAAAGCTCTCCTAACTGGGAAAGGTCGAAGGAGCAGAAGAGAATGACCAGCAGCAGGGTGGACAGACTCAGTTACAGTAGCAATAAATACACCATTGGAAAGCCTAAAAGAACAGATTAGGAATAGATTGCCATGGAAAAAAATCTATTTGTGTCTAGGACTCAAAAATTACTACTTGATGTCACATAATTAATCAATGAATATTATTAGGGGATTGAAGTAAGAAAGAGAAGGCCTCATAAAAGTCCAGCTCAACCATGGCAGCTTATTTTGTGCCACGGCCAATTATTCTTAGCCAAATCACTGCCAAAGGCATTTACAAAGTTACTATTGTGACAAAAAATATATGGAGGAAATAGTACTGAGCTCATAGAGAAAAAGGTTGGATGTAAACCTAATAAATAATAAATAGTAAATGGAATTAAAGGTTTTACATTCTTTTTAGCTGCAATGACAATTAAGGACTTGCTTTATCTTTCTCACTGAAATCAATAGCTGAGATCTATTTTAAATGTTCTTAGATTTCATAAGATCTCATCCACTGCTAGCTGTACCATACCCTATTAAAGATGAAATATGTTTTTTTTTTCTTTTGGAATATTTTAAAAGACTTCAGGATGCTAATCACGTGGATGCTAATCTTTTGTCTTTCTCATAAAAGTCCATGAACTGTCTCAGTTATAATTTGGTTGTTGTCAATTAAATATATACCTATAACAATTATTATCAGTCATGAAAAATTAGTATTGTCTGCATTGAGTGGTTTATTAAAATGAATAATTGACAATCTATCTGGCAAATGACCATGATATTCTGTTCTCTTAGTTTAGGGAGTACATTTTTTTTCCTATAAATATTTGTGCACAATGTTTTGCAGAAAACTTATAAAGTTCCTGTGCTACTTTATCTTGACCTTCTGGGCAATAAAGTGTCGAAACTGCTTGTTTCATATGTTTTAAACCTCAGAGGAATTATGCATGAGAAAGAAACTAATTTTAACAGCTAGAAGTTCTAAATCTTATTTTACTATTAGTTACATATCAGTGTAACTGAAACATGTTGTTTTGGAAACAATTTATATTTTAAAAGTTCTTGATAGATAAAATTGAATTACACTTGCATCGCCTATAAACTCCAATAGGGTATGACTTTAATGTAACATGATGTTATAGAACCACAATGACAAAAGTAGTGGCTTTTTCAGTTTCAAAGGTTAGGGTTGGAAATATAATTATGAAAATATAATTCAACATGTCAGGCACTTTTTAGTTCTGCAAGTTTTATTAAACAAACACAATCTCATCAATTTTTCCTCAAAACAAGCAAAGAAGTCATTACTGTCAAATTTATCCTAATAGTAACTATAGGTGCAGGTAAGAAAGAACCACAAGAAGTTTGGGATGCTTAAAAAGTGTCAGGAATGAGATCTAAATGATATATGTGGATCCATCCTATTAGTACATATTTATACTGGGTAAGTTTGTTGGTGGCTTGTTATTCATATTTTTTTCCTGATTGAATGATGTTATTTTTTAATTGAAAGCAAGCCATTCTGAAAGTACTTTGAAGAGAAAGAAAGAAAAAATATAACTAATCAATCAATAAATCTGTCTGTCTGTCTGTCTATCATCTATCTATCTATCTATCTATCTATCTATCTATCTATCTATCTATCTATCTATCTATCTATCTAAAGAATTTGTGTCCTGATTCCTGTTCTAGAAGTAACTATAACCATAAGGACTTGCGGTCTTTGGAAGGATCTTCACTCTGCAAAGATATGAGTAAGATTTGCAATTGGTTCATTTTTTTTCTTTATAAACATTCATTAAATTATTTCGTTATTTGTATTAAAAACAGTGGAAAGAGCTTGAGAGTACAATAAAATCTAGTGGGAATGAAAGAAAATACTCCTTTTATCTCTTAAAATTTGGGGTTCAGATGCTTTTTACAATATCACGTGTGGTTAACAATAATATCTGTTGAATTTGGTCAGAATATATGAGTAATATCATTTAAATTGAGTGGTCTGAATAACACCCTCCTGAAATTTATGCATTTCTTCATAACTGGAGTAAATGGAACTTGAGATTTTTAAAAGTTAGAAAACAGAAATAGCAGATTTATCCTTCTCTAATTTTGTCTACTTGTTTACTCAAGGCATATACCGGTATCTCCTCTTAAAACTATCACTTGAAGCAATTAAGCTTTTTAAAAAATAAATGTATCGATAAGTGCATATTTGTGCTACTATGCCTAAAAAGAATTGCTGGATCAATATAGGTAACTTTAGAATCCAATAGAATTGAAATAACTCTGAAATTAAAATAATTTTCTTAATCATTATCTTCAGATTTGATCTGGGATACATTTTTATCAGAACTTCCAAGTACTGCATCTGCTTGAGGGTACTGGCAGTATGTCAGTTCCATATATCTCCAGAAGCATCATGTTTTGAAACTTCACAGCATTTCAGAAGCAGTTTTGTGATATATCACTAGGGACAGCTGTTCAAAAATATTTCATTGAATATAGTACTGTCAATGCTTGAATGTGCCAAAACTAGCTTTTATATGAACTTCTATTTTAAGGAGAGAAAAAAAGTACCTCTTAATACTTCTTCTAATATTCTTTGTGTGTTCACAATATAAATATTGTAGGCCATGCCATAATATATATCCCATAATATTTTCATCTATGTACAGTATTGCTAGTGCAACATCTGCATCCCAGCAAATGATTCCCATTCAGTATTAAAGTTACTTATGAAGTAAATTGCTATTTTAAAAAATCAAAGATAGCAAGATATTATCTGAAGTTGCCTTATGCTAACCATCTTTGCCCTTTGTTTCAATATTTGAAATGTAAGAGATTCCAGATTGTTTGGCTTTGGACATCATAGGCAGAGATCTATATCCGAATATGCCATACGCAGATTGGGAAGAATACCAGACAGACCATTCTCTCTTCATCTCCAGAAGTTACCCTAGAGACCAGGCTGCATTGTCCCCTTATGATATTTACAGTACTATCAAGCAAACAAAAAGCTTTTGGTTTAGTCCAGCAGCATAGAACGACTTCTGAATTTTTAATAGCATTTTCTTGTGCTGTATCTTAGTGATACTTGCTGATTTACTCAAAAAAGATAGTGTAAACTTTCCCAAAACATTTGAATGGAAGTATACCATCCTTGAAAGCAAATAAAATGTACCCTTTATTATTGTTTTATGGCATTCTGCATTGTCCTGGGGAGAAAGCAACTGTTTAAACATATTCAGAATAACTACAGTGGGCCTATGCAAGTTCATAAACTAAAGCACTTAAGTGTGGTTCAACTGTTTTAGTGGTCAAAGAAGTTCACTGAAGTATGATACCCTGATTTTAAATACATTAAGTCACCCTCATTGATTTCAGTAGAATTTACTACCAAATATGTTATGCATAAGTACTATAATTTGAGAGTGTGGATTGGATATTCAGTGACAAAGAGGAGGAAAATCAATGAGAAGTAATAGTTAACACTCCTCCCACAAAAGAATACACAGTCAAATTATAAAAAGCCACTAAGCACAAGAGCTTCATCTACTATGAAGACAAGATGAAATCAAATACTCAAAATTCTGTTTCCCTCAGATAATGATAATATAGGTGGCTAACTGCTGAAAAGCACTGTATTAAAACAAATGTTAGCATAAAACACATGTTCTGATGCTACTACCAAATTTAACACTTTGTTAAATATTTGCTAGCACAGAAATATAATTGCTTAGCAGCATGTTAGTTGTAGTCAAGAATATAATAAGTATACATCATGATTTTACTCAATAATGCAAATCAAAAGCAGATCATTATTCCCAGATTCATATGCACCTGTCTTATTTGAAATAGCTTATATGTTAATCATTAATCATATATGAATAGACATGATTTAAATACAGAGTACATAAAATTACTATTGATTTGTAACACTGAAAAATGCAAAATGTTTAACTAATATTGTATTGTCATTGGTAAGGTAACATTTTAAAATATCTTCTAAAAGAATTTGGTTTCAATCTTAAACTCACTTTCTTGGGTATAACTCTCAGTAAACTGAATTGGCCAGAATAGGACTGCACTGTTAAAACGTGTGGTTACTTCAAGTCCAGTGTTTGCCATACTGCCTTGTATTCTCTTTTCTTGCCTTTTAGAAAAAAAATCATTGTGTATTTCAAAATAAATATAAAACCACTTTTTCCAATAAAGTTTTGTATTAACCATATCCTTGAGAGATAAGACATTACTTTATATATTACTACAAATTAGTTAAATAAATTACTTATGGAAAGAACTCCCAAAATAAGGAGCATTCTATGTCATCCCAAAAGTATTTTACCTTAGTAAAGTGTTTCAATGAAATTAAAATATTGCATATGATTTTATTGGCAATGCAGATTAATATAACATTACAAATTCCACTTTGAACGTAAGAATTAAAAGAGGGGATATTTTGTGAATATATGTGTCATGCTACAGAGGCAGACCTAGCAGACATATGTGGATTTTGACCTTAACCTTCCATATATGGAAGTGTCTATCATGATTCTTTGCCTTCACTAAGCAACCAGATTCTGTTCAAGGCTGTCATGGCACAATTTCCTTCCCTTGTGGAAAGTTTACCCAATGTATTTTTTTCTGAAAATATGTAAGCTGGACATTGCACAATATTTTTGTAAAGTATGTTGAGGTTATAAGTTTTTATTTATAACAAACATTATTTGAAGCTAACTTTGTACAGTATTCCAATATTCAACTGTGTACTCATATTACTTCATGTTGCAATACATTCAGGCACAACTATACCCTTCATTCAAAAACAGTTTTTACAGATATTTTAACATGTTTTAACAAACAACCTTACTATCTTTGATAGTACATTATTTGTACTGGAATTGGACCAGTATTAATTTAGAAATGGGTGTGTGTTCTCAGATTGGTTAAATTGCTCAAAGCAACATATATTAGCTATCTGGATTTTAGATAGTTGTCTTATCTAAGAATTAGCTTTAAAAATTGTCTCTAAAGTATTGCCATTCAACGTTAATATTTAACATACGCAAAGGCAACTATATAAACAAACATATTAAGAGTCGTTGTGCAGAAAAAAAATGAGTAGAAATAAGGATAATGCAGAATTACTTCCACCCACCCCACCCCCCCAAAAAAAGATTGAATCCAAGTATTTGGGGTTTTTTTTTTTTTTTTTTTTTGCCCACCATTGTTTTAATCCCTACATTATAAACAGTTGAAAGGTTGCTGGTTATTCTGTCAAATTGCTGGAGGTTGGCACGGGTGAGGGGTTTAGTTTAGCGTTTAACCTTCTTGTTCTCTTTCGTATTTTTGCTTCTTTAAGGAACAACCAGGAACAAAAATCCGATACGCATCCAAACAAGTGCAGACGCGGGAGTTGGTATTGCTGGATCGCCTTCTTTAGCTGTACTTAAAGCAGATCTGGAGACTGCCGCGAACGCCGTTCTTGGTCGCCTGCTTTGGGGATCGGGCCAAGGCTTTTAAGTCCATCCGCACCTCTCCCATCCCCCAGCTTTGCTCCCGGCTAAGGAACCCGACGCCGGACTAGCCCGCTCGGAAGGTGCAGAGGGGGCTTTTCCGCGCCGCCCGCTCTGCGAAGCTCTACGTGGCTCGGGTAGCGCCGCAGCAGAAAGCCAGCCCGTCGGCCCGCTTCTTGACAGGGCGCGCTCAGCTGCATCTCTTCCCCCACCACCATCACCACCCACAGCTGTTTATGCACATGCCGCAGGATCCTTCATTTGCATACCAAAATTGCTTGCCAGCAAAGGTGGCCTCCGACGAGCCAGCCCAAGGCTGACTTCGATTGTTCGCATGTTCAAACCAATAAGACTAAGCTGTGGTTTGCATTAGGAATAAACAAAAGGGGACGAGTCGCAAGGAGGGTGTGTTGTTGGGGAGGTGGGGGGGAGGTGGGGAGAGAGGAAGGCGGAAAAGCCTCCGGGCTAGATTGGGGCAGACCTCCAAGCCTGGGCCAAGGTAGAGGCAACGAGCGAGCGCCGACGAGGCTTCGGCTGTTCCTTTGTCTGCTCTTCAGCGATCGTATCTGCGGCCGCGTTTGCGGAGAAGCCGAAAAGCGAGCGAGCGAGAGAGCGCCTTGGTTTGCTGAGAGAAGATTTGAGCGGGAATTTAGGCGCGCGCCGATTTGGGAACTGGGTGCTGCTGCAGACGGACCCCTCAGTGCCACTTCCGACTTTAAGCCTTCCTGGGAAAGTCCTCGTTGGCTGTTTTCAATTTCGCTCTGGAGACCCGAAGGCCCCCCCCCTCCCCGCCCCTCCCGCCGCCGCCGCCGCCGCCACCTCACTCTCTCTCCTTTTGCCTCACACAGACGCTTGGCAAGCACAGCCCGCGGCGGCGGCGGCGGCAGCAGAAGTCACCCTCACTCCGCTCCTCGCCCTAAACGCGAAATTGTCCTCCAGAGCGAGCGGCGCTTCTAGGCTGCGCTTGGAGTGGGGTCGGGGGGTTCCTGGTTTGTTTGTTTTGTTGTTGTTGTTTCAATCAGCACAGGCTGTTGAGCTTTTAAAGAATAAAACGATGTGAGCAACACTGGTTGCTTCACGTGAAGGGAGTCCCTAACCCGGGTGGATGCTGCAAAGCCGTTCGCTGTAAGTACAAACCTGTCTGTTTCGAAAACTGCATGGATTTGACAACTCTCCCTTCTTGTAAAACGGTGAGAAACCGCCCCCCCCCCACACACACACACACTTTTTTTGGCTCCGCTGAAGTTTTATAAGGAAGTCACCCGCAAGAATGCCCTATCTTGCAAAAACAAGTTTTCCAAGCAACTAAATGATCCCCCACCGAGGGATCATATGCACGTTTCTTCTCTCCCCCCCCCAATCCCTGTTAATACCTAATATACGTCACAAAAAAATTTTGCAGTCAAATTTGGCTCTTTATGTAGATGTCTTTCAAGTCATATGTTCTGTGCTTTTAAAGTATTTATTGTGTTAAATTTGGTTGATATGGACTGTTTAGTTTTCTCAAGTGTTCGCGGGTCACTGAAAATAAATAACCCAGTGATGAGCGATTTAAAAAAAGATCCTTGAATTGGTGAAAGACAATTCAGAAGGAAAGAAAATAAATTTGGAAGAAGGATGTGTGGCAGAAATGTTGACAGCTTACTCTGAAGGAGGAAATCCTGGAAAAATTGCTGAGCATTAAAGGATGACTTTATCAAGCTACCTGACATAATTATAATGTAAAACCTTTGGTATTTCTGGAAACTAAATGCTTACAATTAACTAGCTTTAATACACCACTGTATTTATATGAAGCTTCTGAATTTCATCATTCATAAAAAATGTAAGTTTCATTTTTGACCTATTTTATAAATGCCACCAGATGTTTAAAACACCCAAACCATAATCATGTTAAATTAGCCTCAGATAACAATGTAAGTGCACTTTACAAGATAAATGATAAAATCTGAATTCAGAATTTGAATAATATTTAAACCAGCTAAATATATTTTTCTGCAAAAGAAAAGTTAAACTGACAAATTTTAAGAATAGTATTCTAGAAAGTAGAGTGTTTTATTTATATTTATATTTATATTTTTCTTTAAAGCATACCCAATCTCATTGCTCATTTTTTTCTTGTTTTTCTGAAAGGATTATAGTTTTTGTTAATCCATGTCACATTTGTTTAAAACAAATGTATGTATTATTCAAATCTTACTATTTGGGTTGTAGCAGTCCCTTTAAATGACCTGTCTTATACTTTTGGAAGCTGAATCCCTGCACAGTGACAGATTTATAAAACAAGCCATTGTTTCATTTTTCATAAATACAGCAGGGAAGTACATGATTCCAAATCATGGAGAAAAAATGGAAGAATGGCTTGTTGTTGATGTTTTTGGGATTATTCATAGAATTAAAAAAGATCCCTGATTCAAGAGCAGAGATTGTATATATACTTATGAAAAGAAAGATCCATTTTGTACAAATCAAAATATTTTATTTTGACTTCCATGTCTATTTAAGACAACCTAGTCTTTAGTTTTATATTTGAGTCATATGTCAATATATTTCATTAGTAATGCCAATATCAGTTGGGTAAAGATCCAATGCTAGTTAAAACTAGTTTTAATAATTCATGCACTTTTGATACATGCATTATAAAGTAATTTTTAAGTAACTCTGTGTTTGAAACCGCCAACATTTGTGACTCTTGTAAGTCAACTTTTTTTTTTTAAAGGGGGGTTGAAAAAAGTAACTAAAAACTCTCGGAGGGGTTAGATTATAACTGGCTGAATATAATTTATTAATTCAAATATAAACTTTAGAGTATTTTTACTTCAGAGAAATTCCTTTTAAATTATAAATTTCTTTTTATAAGAATTGCTTCTAGTAATTTTTTTAAAAGTCTGGAAAACTAATCATTTAGACAAGTACCTTCACTTTACTTGCTCTGTGCTGCTGAGATTTAGAAACCCTTCCCATTTACAGTTTACTTTTCACGGAACATTATTAAATTTCTGGCTTCATACATGATTTTCTGTCAGATGCTTTTGATTTGTAATTTACCAAAGTATAATAAACAGTGCAAAAGTCATGAATTTTCTTCTGCATCCTGAGCTCTGTGGTAGGGAAAATGTGATAAAATGTGTACCTTAAGTTCTGTTTGATGAACTCTTAAAGCAAGTTTGCCTTCTGGAAATAATTTCTGGGGTTGAAGAGCATGGTATTAACAGATTTAATGTGGCTATTCATTGGATTGTTGGAGTAGTATGTGAGGTTTAACAAAATGAGAGAGACAAATTGAATATCAACAAAACCTACATCTGTGAAGAATTATGAAGTTAATTAGGAAAAAAAGACCAACTGAAAAGATTTTATAAGATGGGCACAATTTGGTATTATTTGTAAAGATATTTAACAGTGCACTTTTATGCAGGCCTGCTCACAAGTAAACTTTACAGAGCTTCATGAGTCTATTCTCACCATCCTAATTGTCACTGTAATTTTACTAAAATTTCATGTTTTTAGGAAGAATTAAAAAGCAGTTTTGTATTTTATCATGTAATGATTATATGGCAAAGAAGTTCCAGATTTTGTCTTTTTAAAACTTATTGATCTGATTTCACAACTTGATTTTTGCATATTGCAATAATCCTGTCTTTCATTTTTAGTGCATCAATTCTTCAGTTGATTCTAATTATTGCTACAAACTTCTGCTGTATGGAATGATTTGAGTAGTAAAGCTATGATTTTGAGCAGTTTACACTTTCTGAGTAAAATTTTAAGCTTCAGTAGATGTATATTAATTAAAGTACTAATAAGTATCATTCATCAATGTGTTATTCTCTGTAAATTGGTCATCATACTGTAATTACTCAGTATAGTATAATTTTGCATCCCCCATAGTCCTCCAAAAACATATGAAGTATAGTATTTTGTAAATTATAACTAATGTCACCAACATCTGTGTCTAATTGTTGCTTGCATTTGCATTCTTGAGTGTAGATTTATTTTTCCTGTACCACTATGTGGATTCATTTGACCAATCTAATAGGAGATTAGTAGTTTTAAAGTTATTTTGATTAAAGAATTATTTTTAAATAGTATAATGAATAACACATGGCTTAAATAATCCTTAATAGGGAAAGGATTGCAACTGAAGTATAACACAAAAATGAAGGTCTTGCAAATGAACTCTCACAGCCTCTATAATATTAAAAGATAAGCAAATATTTGTATTATATATGGTATCATATGTAATTCTAGTATACAAAAGACGCAAATATTGTATTATTGTACATGATTAGCACATTATATTATATATATTAAATATAATACAAATAATATAAAATATAAATATATATTATAGCAGTTAGTTTAAAATACTACAATATCTGTATACTTAAGAACAGATAGTTTTAAGCATTCTACTTTTCCATCTATAATTTATTCAAAATGTATTCAAGAAGCGTGAGGGAACATATCCTAAAGGCGCTGTTTTGAGTATTAGAGTAAAATGTTTCCATTTAACACTTAACGTCTTTTTAAAAAATCTTGAAAGAATATGGTTTAGTTGTTGCAAACATACACTTGATAGTTTGAATTAGCTTTTTATGGTCTCTTAAAAATACACTATGTGGCATTTTAAAACAACACAAGAAAAATATTGTAGTTCTATGTCTGTTACAGCATGCTTTTTGCCCTTATGTGTAACATTATATGTTGTCTGGCTGCTTATAGGAGTGGTGTGTGCTTTCTAAAGTAGTAATTCTGTCTAAGATTAAAAATAACAAAAACTACAAACACATAAGTGAGATTTGCTTAGATAACTTTTATGGCACTTAAAATGCCTCATCTCTCTTGTCTTTGTTCTGTGATCATCTAGAAAATGTCAGTTCAGGTTGGGTGGAATCCTGAATTCAGATTTTTTAAGATAATATATGCCATAGCTGGAGAAGTTTTGTTTGTACTTTTATGCTAGCGATGGATCTTCACCTGAGATACGTATATCACCTGCTCTTTAGAAACACATTTTCTGTCAAGTCTGTTCTTAAATACAGATTATTTACAGGTTATTTTGAAATTTAAAAGCTATTCTACATTATATAAGTCTGAAAAGATTCTGATTTTTTTAAAACAAAAAGTTAATTGTCTTGAAGGATAGTACTTATTGAGAACATATAGTAGCTTATTTAGCAATACCATTTTTGTATGTGGGATTCATATTTTAAAAGACTGCATTAAGTTCATTTTTTCTGAGGCATGTATGGTTATTTTTAGCTTAATTTAAATTAGTAGAGGAGGGCAGAGATCGAAGGCTACAGAATCTCTGGCCCAGTTAGACATGAAGAAACTTCACAGTTGATTTATAGAAGTATAACATAGCTGTACTTTACATGCTTAGCACTGACTTGAAATTTTTTTAAATTATCTGGAGTCTGAACTTTAAAACATAAATTGGGAGAAAAGATAAAAATTAACTTGCTAGGCATAAAAGACTGTAAAGAGTTAAAGAGTGGGAGGGAGATATATTTCGGTTAGTGATAATAAAAGCTGGCTGATAGATCTTTAGAGGGTGTTGGAGTGTTAGAGCGTCTTTCCTTAAAATTGCTTGCTCTGTTAATAGGTTCCTTACCTAGGCACTTCTTCCTAAACTACTCTAGGAAGACAGCTTTACATGTTGATTGGGGGAGGGGTAATGCAGTGTGCAGCTGTCATAGACAAGTGATGAATCACTATCCCGTCATTTGGCTGCCTTCCCCATGACATGGGCAGGAGGGGGATAGACCTGCTGGAGGAAACAACAGTTGAAGCTTCAATTTAAAGACAATATGTCTTTCACTGAAGTACTGTCCCCCTCCTCTTTGGTTAAAAAAGAGCATTATGATCCCCAGGAAGATTTCTTTGTTTAGTAAGATTAAGACCTGACATGAACATAGCATAACATAGATTTCTGTTTGTGTCCCTGGTTTGCAGGTGTAAAAATCCCAAGTCAGTTCAGATGTTGCTGCTTCATCCTTTCGCAGGTAAGGTTAAAGTGAAAGTCGCTTCTCTATGGAAAGAAAAGCTTAGAATGAAGTTGTGTTTGTTTACTTCAAGTGACAAATATACAAATGAGATTTGTTTCTTAAATTTAAACTGGAGAAATGTTTTCACTCTTTGGAAAATACTTTAAATATTCTGAAATGATTATTTTAAAAAATACTTTTCTGAATTAGAAAAATATTCTGTTGCTTGGAATTTTTTAATCACAGTGATACAGAGCCTTGTATATAAGTTGGAAAACTAGTTCATTTTTAAATATAGATTTGATAAACAGAGCCATTGTCAAAATAATTTATTACAAGAAAGTAGTCATCAGTATTGAAAACTAAATACATTATAATGAATTTTGAAAAATATGCTTCTTTGCATGGGTTTGACAGAATATGAGGTAAGTCTGGAAAGATTCAATTTAGTTGCTTATTGAACTTTGTCTACCTGTAAGTATAATTTCAGATAGTATTTTACAAAAAAAATCCTCCAAGCAAACTTGAAAATCCAAACTAGTAAGTTTATTAGCATTTTGGAAAGTCTAGAATTGATACCAATGATGTTTTCATATTGTAAAAATGAATAAAGTATTTTAGCGCTATCTCTTTATTCAAAAATCATTTTTATTTCAGAATATGTATTTTGACTATTGCCCTAACATATTTATTATACAAAGCACAAATGGAAATTTATTATAAAAACTGGTATATGTAAGAATTCCAGTATTTTACTAAAGAGAAAACATTGGCAATTTTGTACTTAGCTCAGTTTTTATTTTCTTTAAGTGACAGTTCAAGTACCGCAAAGTGCTAAGATATATTAATGCTAGAACCATTCATTGTGCATTGGTCTTATCCCTTTTCAGTGGGGCACACTTTATGTAATCCACAAAACAAACACGAGAAGAAACATAATAATATTTTAATGCTGCATTTGTTTCAATAGAAACAGAGGAACAATTAAGTAGTTTGCTAGAGTAAACACATACATCAGGAATATCTCATTCCTTGTCAGTCGACTGTAGGTTCAACGATTGCTTCAAGTGTTTTCTTTGGTTTGGAGGCCCATTAAATTTCAATTGGGTGGTAAATTATATGCAAGCAAGCAGTGTTAATTTTTAATGTGCTATTATTGTCTCTGCCACAATAATTTATACAAATACATGGATATATTATAAGAAGTAACTTGTTTTTGCTATGTTAAGGTTCTAATTAGACATTAATGCATTGTGTATGGAAAGGTGCAAAACTTCTTACCTGGGAATAAGATCCATTGGATTTTATTTCTCACAGACTTTCCAAAGCTATAAATATATGTAGATTTGCACTTACAGAAATGAGATTATGTGTTTGAGGTAGAAAAATTAATTGTAGACATAGCATGTGAAAAGTCTTGAACTGTTTTTCTATAGTTACTTTCTTTCTTTCTTTAGGTCTATGGAAATGCAGGATTTAGCCAGCCCACATAGCCGTCTGAATGCTGGCAGTGAGTCTCCTAATGGTCCAAAACTTGATAATTCTCACCTAAATAATAATTCCATGACACCCAATGGCACAGAAGGTTAGTTTCTGATCGTGTATGTTGCCTATTTTATATATATATATATATATATATATATATATATATATACCCTGTTTTCCCAAAATAAGACATTACCTAATAATAAGCCCAATCAGGCTTTTGAGTGCATAGCAATAAGGCCAAGAGCTTATTTCAGGGTTCAAAAAAAAAATGTAAGACAGGGTCTTATTTTCGGGAAAACACAGTAAAAACTTCATTAATTTACAAACAATATGAAATTTTGGATTAGGCCTTACCCATTACATTTGGGGTTTACTATTTGAATGAAAGTGGAGAATATATGCTGGAATGTTTCTCCAGTTCTCTGCATAAAGGCTAGGGATGATTAACCTTTTCATCTAGCTGTTTGTTTGTTTGCTGATTTTAAGTAGCAGCTTTGTTTTGGCATCTGAAAGTTACTATCATGACTTTCAGGTTTAGCATCTTGGAAACCAGACTTCTCTAGTAGATATGCAAGAATGCTTAACTAGATAAATTCTGCTATTGTATACATTTTAATGAATATAAGGTGGTGCTAGGAACCAATTATAATTAGTTAGTAGTTTATTTATAGATGTTTTGAAGCTTGCTGTTGGTAATGTTTCAGGATTTTTTTTAATCTTGCATGTTCATTTACCTGGTTAATTTGCCACTAAATGAAATATTGTGATATATAAAGAAAGTAATATGGATACTCTGTTGCTATCTCTAGTTTAGGTATATATTTAAAATATTATTTAGTATGAAAATGTGCAAAATAGCAATTTAATATATTAAAATGCATAAGCACATGGTACTATAGGAGATGCAAATGTAAAGGACTTGTTAGCGTTCCAATATGCATTGAATAAGGCAATTAGCACAGCAATATTTTAGGGAAACCACACGTACAATATGCTGTGTAGGATAAATTAACAATTTCCTTTGAAATATTCAAAAAAGGTAATAGGAAAATTTAACTTTTTTATAAGAAAGTTTACTATATTAAAAGAAAAAAGGTTTTGTTTCACTTGTACATAATACTGCATTCCTTTAATAGAATAGATGGAATAGAATAGTGGATAGAACCCATCCACTGACCATTGTCATCCCCCTTCTCCCAACCATCTTTACTCTCAGTTTTAATTAAAAATTACTTGGAGATACATAGAAGGACATCTAAAATGGGAGAGGTGGCGTTACTTTAAATCTTTTGGTTTGGTATATATTGTATAGGTATATGTATGATGAGTATAAGTATGATGATAACTATTTTATTCTGGAGTTAACAACTTTAACTAATTAAACCCACAAGGGTAACTCTTCTTTCTAAACAAACCTATCAGGATGTTAAGTTAAAATTATTTTAATGCAACAATTCCAAATAATTGAGAGAAGGAACAGAACTTAAAATGCCTTACCAATTTAAAAGAAATAAAACTTCTGATGGATATTATATACATGTAATTCTGTGACATATATGGAAAAACTACTAGCGTTTTATTTTCTTTGCAATTTCCCTTTAGGTGACATGTCTCTGCTCAGCACTGCAGACTGGTTGTTAAATGTTAATACTCAGACCACTGCAGGTTTGTGTAGCCAAGATGAATGCAAAATTGCTAGCATGCATTTTAAGATTTGCAAAGTTGTAAGATTCTGACTCTTGTTTGTTAGTGGTGTTAGTTAACTTTATTGAAAGGTAATTAATTCACAGTACTATGTACACATACTTGAAGTAAGCTTCATTGATTGCTACA
This sequence comes from Pituophis catenifer annectens, assembly GCF_029215685.1. Taxonomy (NCBI): domain Eukaryota; kingdom Metazoa; phylum Chordata; class Lepidosauria; order Squamata; family Colubridae; genus Pituophis; species Pituophis catenifer. Next base: position 36,507,729 of record NW_027256883.1, read on the forward strand.
GGATTTTCATGTGTGCCTATATAGAAAAACACACAGTGGGATAGAGTGAGAGTTGCTTTATCTCCTTAAAATGAATTCAATATTTGTTAAGAGGAGTTTCCTTTCCTTTTCCCTCTTACTTTACCTCGATTATTTTGACAAGAATTTGGAGGATACTCAGTTTTTTAAAACAGACAGATTATATTCATTTTTAAATAATAATGTTGGATTTTAACAAAGCATTTGTGGAAATGCAGTCCATATTTTGTTCTTCCATGCTTCATGCAAATTTATAATGTAAGGGGTTAGGGTTAAATAAATAGGGTTAAACCTATTTAGTTTACATGAAAAATAATAAAGGTAAAGTGTTCCTTTTACACAAATTCAACTCTTGATTACTATATCTCTCTAGTTTTTCTTATACACACAAATTCAAATGGTTTTCCATTCCTTTTTTCTACAATATTTCTTCCAATAATCTCTGCCTATAGTCTTGTGCATTCTTGGTGGTGTCCCATCCAAGTACAAGTTTGATCCAACCATACTTAGCTTTCAAGAGTTAGCTGAAATGTTTGCATTCTGCTATAGATAAAATAAGAAGACTGATTGAATAATCAGGTCATTGCTAGTTAATGATAAGTAAACAATTTGTATAATGTTTTAATAATGTTAACAATAATGTTACAGTATATGGAAGAAAGAAATTTGTGTTTCTATAGGGACTTTTTTGCATGTTATAAAACTGATTTCAAAGCAAAATTATATTGCTGTTGAATATATTTGAATTTTATACAATCCAAAGTGCTTTAAGTGATTAAATAGAGGAATATGAAACTGCTCTGTTTCAACCCCGTATCAGTGGTGGGTTTCATTTACCTTTGTTACTGGTTCGCTCGTGCGCCGCTTCTGTGCATACGCAGAGAGTATTTGATGATGTCCAGGGGGATGGGTGGAGCCTTCCGCCACCACTACTACTGGTTTGCCCAAACCGGGGCAAACCGATAGCAAGCCATCACTGCCCTGTATTCTTTCAATCCTTTCAAATGTACTGCAATATATTATTTTCTGTTATCCTTTTTATACCAAGGTATTATGAGTTAGGTGTAAGAAAAAAAAATACTTTGTTATAGTCCAATTTATTCCTGTAACATTCTTAGGAAACTGAGGCTACAATATATAGTATATACTGCCTTGGGAATAAACTCACAGGGCTCAATCAGACTCATTTGTGCATAGGACTTTAGAGTAAATCATAGTATCTGGATGTCATATGCAGGGGTGGGTTCCACTTACCTTTACTATCGGTCCGCAGCGGGAGCGTGTGCTTATGCGCATGCGTAGAAGCTTCTGCGCATGCACAGATTAGCCATGATGACATTGTGGTGGGTTGGCGGAGTAGTTCTATAGAACTATTACCAGTTCTATAGAACCGGACCGAACCAGGAGCAACCCACCACTGGTCATATGGCAACATACAGAGAACATTTTCTTAACCTGTGCATAAATATGTTTATTCAGAAGAAAGTCAAGATCAAATTGATAGGACTTGACATAAATTGCTTCAGTATTACTTATGTTTGAGACATCATTTTATGCATTTATATATTTGTAAGTTTTAAGATGAAGTAATTGAAACTCATTCATACTTTAATCACTGACAATTTATTGTACATCAGATCTACGCTCCTTTATTTAGATTTAGAACTTTGGTTTATTACTTGTATATTTTTTAAGAGTGTCTATTTTTTCCTTCTCATATATTTTCCCAAGGTAAAATGTACTGTAGAAAACTAAAGCTTAATTAAAAGTTGGCAGAGGTACTTAGATTCCTCACAAGAAATAAAATTATTCAAGTGCAATTTTCTATATACAGTGTGATACTATGATTATTATAGAAAACTTTAACTATTTAAATAGTTAGAGTTTCAGTGTAGCAGTTGGTATGGGAGATATGAATGTCAGGTTATCCTAAGTACAGTGGGAATTATGCATCCTGCATTTTGAGTCTGAATTTATAATGTAAAAGCATTTGAGGATCACAGCACTGTTATGAAAGGAGAAGCACGCTAAAGATTTCTTTTACCCTCTCTAGAGCGTATCAATTTTCTTCAAAGGCAAACTTGTTCATAGTAAAGATTTAAAATGATTATAATATTGAAGTTAACTAGTTACATTAGATACTGATTTTGGATTACTGTAACAAAAATGATGATTGCATATGGTATTGTATCAGTTGTAATATTTAATGATTTAAATGTTGCAATTGCACCATAGCATTGGTATTATTCTTTTTATTGTGCACCTGCTTACGTAGCATTGTTCTTAGAAATACCATAAACCATCTAACACTGGAAGTAGATATCTTTTATAGGGCAAGTACAGTACCCCAAAAGTCCAGCATTATGGATTCTTTTCAGCAACAAGTGCTGTTTACAGAGGAGCCAATTTTAAAAGAGGGATTTTGCTTTAGGGCAAATTATCCAGAACAACTAGGTGATTTGGGACTTCAGTCCAAAAATATATAATGTGCATGCATAGGTGATTTCTTTTGTGAAGAAAAGATGTAATGAATGGTTACGCAGAAACAGCCTTTTGGTAAGAAATATGTTAGTGGAGAAAAGTAGCAGTTTTAGAACAATAACATTCTGGTTTAATCTTATTGGATAAGGTTATAAAGGCCATATGGGCAGTTTCTGCAGATGAAGCACCAGTTCACTCTATTTTCCAAAACACTTGCAAAGTGAGAATTGCCTAGAAGGCCTATAGTTCAATTGGAAGTGGGCAAAAAATGTATTGCAGTTATTGTTGTTACTATTTTTTGCATTTTTCATCTTTCTTATATTGAATACCGAAGTATTCTGCTATTAAACATTAGCAATAATTATTTAAAGTGTATGTTAACTTTAAGCTATTATGGTCCACTTTGAACCTGGATAAACAGTTTCATTATAAGCAAGAAATGCATCTTGAATTCTTAGCTAAAGGTACATGGGACTGTACTTCGTTGCATATTTTAGAAATTGGAATATTGATATTTGTTTTATTTATTGATGAAAGTAGGCTTTTGAAGTTAGTTTTTCTAAATATGGATATATTTATTATCTCTTCTTGTTTCCAATTGTCCATTTGAACCATTTGCTGAAATTAAAATTACAATTACATATTTGGTCATACTATTCATATCAATAATTAAATCACCTTGATAATTAATGGATAAATAAAAGTCTACCTAATTTATTACATTTTTACTCTGCTATAACAGTTTTATAAAAGAATTCATAGAAAATAAGTTGCAGCTGTGAATTATTTACAGATGAACACAGTACTAATGACATTGTGGCAATACAACCATCAACAAAACTTTTCAAAATTATATCCTTAAATAAAATGCAAACAATACAGTATACAATAAAGTATACAGATTTTCTAATAATAGACCAAACCAAAATTGCTGAATGTGACTTTTTTTTTGAAAATTTGTTACACTTATATATTTATTTATTAATTTATGAAAGAAAAAAATAATTTACAGAGTGTTAGATGTGCTAGCAAACTGTAACCAGTAACTTCATATCATTATAAAGAATAAGTTTATTATATCTGAAACTTTTGATGGATCATGCATGAGAGGCTGTTGAAGGGGAAAATAGAGCCAAATGGAAAAATAAGAAATGAATATAGATGATTATGATTTATAGATGATGATTATAAACAAAACTAAATATGCATGTAACAGATATTACTGAGTTATAAGAGTTTGAATATACAGTTTTAACATAAATAATGTTGACTGATGAAACCAATATTCAGGTTTTACTGAGTATTTTGAATTTGAGTCCAAATCTCAAGGCTTAGTATCCATTTGGAGTCTTTCTGGTTTGTAACATATTGCTATTGCTTGCTGGGGGTACATTTTCTCTGGAAGTTCAGAATTACATACGGTACATGGAAATAATCCTTTATTTTATCCTAATTATGATAATCCTATGAAGGAGATTGGGTTGAAAGTGAGACTGAATGACCTCAAATCACCCAATGAGCTTCAATGACTAGGATGACCTGTGTCTCAGTCCTCGAAATCTAACACCTTAACTACCATATTACACTGTTTGATATATTTTATGTATTTGTACTGTCCTACCAGTTCCATTGTCTACATTTTGCCAACATTGGAATGTTATTCTTGGATGTATCATTCAAATATCTTGTACATCTGTGTGAAAATACAACATCGCCTTTGCCCTGCACAAGTCAATGTTAAAATGAGGTGTGTCATTCAACAACCTAACTGCTGAAATATAATAAAATGCTATAGTTTAAGGTATACTTAATGCCCTAGAACAGTGATGGCTAACCTTTTTGCCATTGTGTGCCAAAAGCGGGGGGAGTGCCCTCACCCATAATTCAATACCCCCCGTGCCCTGACCCCCCGTGCTCACCTCACTTTTGGCCCGTGACAGCAAAAAGGTTACCAGTGGACCCGGTAGGCCTGTTTTTCACCCTCCCCAGGCTCCAGAGGCTTTCTTGGAGCCTGGGGAGGGCAAAAATGGCCTCCCAGAGCCTCCGTGTGAGCCCTGTACTTACCTGGCATCCAAAACAGGCCACATGGAGACACCTGGGAGGGGAGGGGCAGCATGGGCGGGCCAGACAAAAATCAGCTGGCCAGTGCGAGTATGCGCGCTGGAGCTGAGCTAGGGCAATGGCTCGTGTGCCCACAGATATGGCTCTGCATGCCACCTGTGGCATGCGTGCCATAGGTTCGCAATCACAGCCCTAGAAGTAAACCAAAAGAAACTTTGGAAACATTTCTTTAGATCTTTTCAAGGGAGGGAGGGAGGGAGGGAATATAAATATATAGATTCACTTACATATCTAATATGATTCAGTGACAGTTGTCTGCCAGGATTCATAGGTTTTGACAGGGAAAAATATTGCCTATTTACAATAGGTATTGCCTACTTACAGACCTGTTTCTTCTGGAAGTTAAACCCATCTGCTTTAAATCTGCTCCCTAATTTAAAACTATTACAGAATGCTAAAATACTGATACTAGAGCCTTGTTTTTATCACTTCTCTGAAATTATTAAAATCTTGTTTAATAATTCGCAGCATTTCAATGCATTAAGTATATAGCAGATAAATAACTTGAGATGTTCCATGTCAGATATGTTACTTTTTAAAATGATGAAAGACCCTTTTCTTTAATAAAAGTAATAAATGTCTATGATACCATATTCTTTTGCTTTTACCATTAATAAAAATGTTACTTAGGATTATGATAGCATTGAAAAAATTCTGCTAGAGGTTTAGACTTCGTATAGCTGTCTAATGGTAAAAGCAAGAACTGCAGTTCTTCCTGGCTCTCTGATTTCAAATCTGACTGAATTTTTCAGCTTCACTAAGCTTCAGCTAATTCCATCAAAAATCCTTAATTTTATGAATATTCAAAGATTTTGTTTTCTATATATTAAAATATAACAACATTCTAAATTTAACAAATTAAATGGATTAAATAAATATTTGCTCTTATCTGTTAGATTAAGTGATGAATAATTCAGTCTGTAACAGGAAAAAAAATAGTGTCACCAAAACAAAATAAATGTGATATTTACATAGTGAAACAGACATCATAACAATCTATATATTTCAATCTGGATACATTCAATACTTTTTATGAAGAGTCATCTGGTGGGGTTACACATGGTACTCCATTATACATTGTTTTGGATTGATCTTAAATTTAAAAATATAATTTACTTATTTTGATAACTTTCACATGTCATATTAATAGACAATTAGGCATACAATCTGCTCATCAAGATACCATGCCACCACAACTTATTTTTAAATACTATTTAAATCCTCTATTTTTGTGTGTACATACACACATATAGTTACAGCATAATTAAAGGGTTAATTTCCTCTTTCCCTCATTGTAATCCAAATCTTGATTAAATTGTTTTTATTGCTGTGGTTATAAAATTCTGTTTCTGTTCAAATATAGTTGATGCTAATCCTTATGAATATCCAATACTGGCCATAAAAGCATCTATCCCAAGACTTTCGGTTAACTGTTCTATCTTCCTTCTGGCTAGCACTGCTATATTCATAGAATTTTAAAGTTTATAAGTTTTAAATTCCTTTCAGGTTTGGATTTTGATCAGTTTTTGATCAGTAAACCTTTGCTTTAGTCTCTTTCCCTATTTATTTAAAACATTAACCACTAACAATGGGAAGAATGAACAAAAATATCTTTCCAGTACCAACTATTTTACATACAGACAAGAAGATATTAAAAATAGCAACAGTGAAGTGATTCTTCCAAGGTACTATTACAATTCCCAGAGGACAACACTATAGGGCATGGGGATGGGGATGAGATCTCTTTCTCTTTTTTTTTTTTGCTTTTAATTTTGATTGAGGATTTACATATGCATTAAATGCACTGCTTGAATGATAGAAAGCTGTATATTCCATATTTTAATCTTTTGATCAGCTCCAAAGTGAAGATAAATTCTATGTAAGGGCAAATTCCCTCCATAATATTTAATTCAATTAATTATTTTAAAAATACTACAAAGGTTTACCAAAACTGATCAAAATCCAAACCTGAAAGGAATTTGGGGACCATAATATTTCTCATATAATATATAAAGCATTATATAGTCCCTAAAATTAATATTTTCATGGCAGAAGTATGAGAATCTATTGAAAGTATTAGATTATTGTCTGACTATGTGTCAGAATATTTTAAATAAGAGCTTGTCAGTTTTATACAGACTGGATTAAAAATACAAATCCATGTTTTTTATTTGACAAAATCATAAATATTGAATATTTTTATAAAAATAAATAAAATAAGTGGCAAATAATAAAGTTAAATATTTAGACTTAATCAACTTTCAACTAAATTAACTTTTTTCTCTATAAAACATTTTGTATATTTTATAAAGAGAGGGTCATGTATTTAAAAGGATTAAGGGTTTTAACTTTTAATTTTATATTAAAATTTATAATCTGTTTAAAGTAAAATCTGAAATTGGTGCAAATCAATTTTTAAGTGTCTTTTTATTAATTGTATTTTTATTCTAGACCTTTTATTTATTTATTTAAATGCTACCTTTCTATTTATGGCTCAAAACTGTTCCTATTATTATTCTGATGTTTTTTGTAGAGATTACTTTGTAATCAGTACACTTTTTTCAAAATGAATGTTCTGAGAAAATTGCTAATCAAAGATGTTTTTAGGTATGAATTTGACAATTATATGTAAGAACTTCATTTCTTTTTAACTTTATAAGAAAGAGAAAATAAACAAAAATGTAACATGCATCAGAAAACATTGCTGTTGGCACCATATGTGCTATTTTGCAGTACTCATTTGTTAACTTCATGATAATTACATGATTTTTTACTCATTCAACTCTAAACAGCTAATTTTGCTTGCCTGGTTCTTCGTTATTTGCTGTGTTTCTATAAGTAAATTTGTTAATATTGGGAGGAGGGAAGGAAAGAATACAGGTATAGTTAGGTAGGTAGGTAGGTAGGTAGGTAGGAAGGAAGGAAGGAAGGAAGGAAGGAAGGAAGGAAGGAAGGTAATGTAATTTTGTCATTACATTACATTACATTACATTACATTACATTACATTTTGGCACTCAAAAGAAGGTAGCTGTACATTTTGTAAGTGTGTATAATTCCAAAACAAATTCTATATATTTTACTAAATTTACAGAATTGTGTATTATGAAATAAATGCAACAGATGTGCCTTGGGATACAGTTTTCTTTTTTCATAAAATAACTTGCAAGTTATAACTTTTTAGGAGGCTACATATAGAACTCACCCACACACCTGCTTTAAAGACATCTGGTTGCTATCTTGGTGCTTAACTATGTGTTACATCATTATGTAGCATGTGCCCAATCTTTATTTGACTTCCATTTTTATGCACCTCTTGTATATGATAGTCTAGATTTAGATTAGGCCCACACATGTATCTTAAAAACAAGCAGAAATTATGCCTGACAGTTTGTTCTGGAGAAGGGAGCATTTTATTTTGTATTAAAGTATCTTATTCTGGAGAAAATTATGTCTGCAGTGTATTTGCTCTCTCCCTAGTCTGATTTAGGTCCTGTTTGTTTAAGAAAACTGTTGAATATATAATTAGCATATAGCATAGTTTGATCTTTATCAAATGTTCGTTTGTGTGTGTGTTTGTAAGTGTGTGATGTAGTAACCGTTGTAACAAGATCAGGATAAAAGGGATAAAATTAAGATAAAGGGAATATAATATTGTAAGATCATGTTAGATTTGGAAAGGGGAATAATTGGCAATATAGGAAAAATATAGTCAAAGCTAGGCAAAATTCCTGCAGTGATTGAATAAGGTTTCCATTTGCTCAAATAGTGGAGTTTTTAAAATGTGGTACAAGTGGTTTTTGTACACATTTGCTGCATTCCAAAGCATATTTTTCTTTAGAATAAAGAATGCATGTTGAAACAACTTACAATATCTTTCTGTTTTCACTCTTGAGACTGCTTTCAGAATATGTCATTTTGCTGCCAAACTTTATAGAGAATTCTTACAAGCTCTTACTCCTGTATCATACACTTTTAATTGCAGCAATTGTTATGTGCAGCAAAATAATTTTGCATCTGTTTCTTAATGCTTGTGTATGCCAAACAATCTAAAAAGCAATAATGTATACATGTATATTGTGTTTGTTTAATTGAATTTGATTTTTTTCCATTTGCCTTCATGATGTTTGGTGGTTAAGGCTTTCCTTAATAGCAGGAAAAGTTGAATATAGAAAAGCCCAGCTTCATATCTTACAAAGTAAAGTGTTATATTCTGTTCTCTTCACTTTCTTAGCTCAGTTTGGCATTTGTAGAAATAAAGTAACTACTGTTTCTTCTACATTATATACTAACAAAAACAGTGCAAATTGTTTAATATTTTATAGGTGCTTGAAGCCTATAAAAGAACTTTTATCATATCATGCAATGTGATGGAGATTATTCTAAATAAGTTAAATTCTTATGGAGATTGGCTTTGTTTGTCAGTTCCCATAAGTATTTGGGTCCTTGACAATCAATAAAGCTATAAAAACAATTCCTCAGGATTGAATAAAACATTTTCTAACCAGTCAGTAGAAATAGGAGATTTCATTCTAAGAGAAAGTACAATATATACTTTAGTAACTCAAAAAGGAGAGAAAGATAACTATAGTTAACACTATTTATGTACAGAGAAAGTAGCTACAGCTTTTCTCTTTAAAAAAGGCATATTTATAAATTCTTATCTTTATACTGATTTCCACATTGATAACACATTCTGTGTTAACTATCCAATTGGCTTTTTTGTATATTTTCTTTATATATGCAACAACTTTTAATGTAATATAATGACAACATCTGTTTTTTAATGTATTTTAGTTTTAATAACTAAATAAATGAGCTTGTCTTGTCACAATAGAAACTACACTACAGTTAGGAGAAGAACTTTAAAACAGGAATAAAGAATAGAATAGAATAGAAATGTTTGTGTGTGACCTCCTTTTGACACTGGGTCATGGAGAATTTCTAGACTGTATTTAATTGCTATTATCGACTTCATCTTGGTTCATCTAAACAAGGAATGTAGGGTGCTGGAGCTACAGTGAAGTCAAGGATTGGCTAGGCTGCTCATGAACATTAGGGAACTGGGCCCAACAGTCTGATGAATATACGCACCTCTGCATGCAGAATGCACACAAGTGTGCCAGGTCCTCCCTATGCTTTTCCCATTTGGAGCACTTTATTATCCCAGCAGATATGGAAAGTGATGGGTACTGCCTAGGATGCTGAGGGAAGCCCAGATGCCTGCCAGACTTTTCCACCAGTATACAGATGTTCTTTAGTAAAATTATACCATATGAAGAATAGAATAGAATAGAATAGAATAGAATAGAATAGAATAGAATAGAATAGAATAGAATAGAATAGAATAGAATAGAATAGAATAGCAGTTGGAAGGGACTTTGGAGGTCTTCTAATCATCCAAGGTCCCTTCTTTAACTCATGCTATCACCTCATAGAATAGGGAAGATTCTTGTCTGAAATCCTTAAAAGCACCTGTTGATCAGTGTAGATAATATTGAATAGACAAATGGTTTGAAATTGCTTGTATTCAGCAAGGGGAGCATATAAGAAGTCTGCAGCATATAAAGAATTAAAGCAGTCCGGTTTCTAATTACAATGTAATACATGTTCAGTATGGTAAAACATGGCAAAGAGATTAAAAGGATGAAAAATAAAATTATACAATTGGATGGATTTATTAATATTGTTCAGATTTGAGAATATTGACTTTCTTTTATGTTCATCACTTTTGATATTTCTCTAGAAAAATAATATATCATTTAACTGATTATTAATGAATTATTTACTCATTTTTAATTTAAGCACTTCTGGAATTGTATTCTATAAATGCACTTGTTGAGATTTGTGATGTGTTGCATTTTTGTATGTTATCCTACTGGATGCTTACAGTATATACGGGTTTTGCATGTATGCATGGGTTTGTGCACAAATAATAGGGTATATAGAACACATGTTATTTGTGGTTTTTTTTTTTTAGTTAAAACAGAGCCAATGAGCAGCAGTGAAATTGCTACTACTACAACAGACGGGTCTTTAGAGAATTTCTCAGGATCAGGTAAAAAATACAATATTTTCACTGTATTTAAATGTCTGCATTATAAATAAAAAAATAATGCTTTTAATACTTACTTAACAACTTGTTTCCATGGGAGAAGATTATATAGCAATAGCAATAGCATTTAAACTTATATACCATTCCATAGTGCATTACAGCATTTCTGAGCAGTTTAGAATTAACATTGCCCCCAACAATCTGGGTCCTCATTTTACCAACCTCGAAGGATGGAAGACTAAATCAACTAGGATCAAACTCCAGGGTATGGGCAGAGTTAGCCTGCAATACTGAATTCTAGCTTCTCTCTGTGTGTGTGTATATGTGTCTATCCATCCGTGTGTGTGTGTGTGTAATATATATTTCTTTCTTGGGATCTATAGTAATTGGCAAGGAATACAGTTTGGAGGTTGCAAATATTCCATGGGGTGACTGCTATAATAACAGATTTATTACTGCAAGATCATTAGGAAAAGAATAACATTCAAATCTGCCGGTTTTGTAATAGTTTTAAATCATACTGATACACTAACCATGGCTATTGAAAAAGATTAACACAGAACCAGAAAAGTTGCAGAATAGAATTAGATTCAAGGAAAGTACAAGAAAGACATGTAGGACATGCATTGTGTATAGTATGAAAAGAATCTCCCACCCTTTCTCATAATATTTTCAGAACAAATAACAGGATTTGTTTTTACATAATGAAGTATATAGCTAAACTCTGAAATCTAATTCTAGAAAATGTAATACGTTTCACCAACATAGACAGCCCTAAACAGTTATTAGACAAATTTATAGAAGATAAATATATTAATGACCATTATTTTTAATATACCCCGTATTTTCCGGCGTATAAGACGACTTTTTAACCCAGGAAAATCATCTCAAAAGTCGGGGGTCGTCTTATACGCCGGGTACCCGAATCTGAGTTGCTGGCGCTGACCGATGACACTTTGGGAGCGCCGGCAACATTGAGGGGAAGCTGTACTCCGAATTAGTTCCAACCTACAAGAGGTGCCAGGCAGTGCGCGGCCCACGAGAAAGGAACGCGTCCCCACTCAACCCCGGAATTCGGGTCACCTTCCTTCCTTTCCCAGCAGTCCACGGTGAAAGCGGCGGCGCGGTCGACCTGGGCCAGCGCCTTGCACACCTGGCTCTGAGTCTCCATTATGAGAAGCTCCATGCGACTTCGCATGTCTCCGCCCCAGTCGCACAGCTCTCGCAATCCGCTCACCGGAGGAGCCATGAAGTGCTCGCACCGCCTTGCCAGATCTTCCTCGTCCTCCTTTCCCCATGGCTTTTCCCGTTGTAATTGCTGCTGCTGCTGCCGCCGAGGCTGCTCCTTCATCTCCGCCCACCGCACCAGACCCAGCCTGGCCAGCACCGCCGTGGCTCCCGCAGTCCAAGCGGATCGGCACCTGGGCTCGCAGGCGAAGGGTGGGAGTGCGCAGCGATCGACGCCGATCGCTGCCACCCACCATCGCCCCAACGGGAAGAACCGCCCGGCAGCGATTCCAAGGAGCCCGAAGCGAACATCCTGGAGCAGCACGGGCTGGCCCAGAGGCTTAAACCCCGGGAGCCCAGGTGCCGAACCCCGCACAGCAGAAAAGACATGACAGCCGGTGCCCAGTTCGTTCTGCAGTCGTCCGGATCGGCGCCAAGCCAGGAAAATGCGCTGCGCACTCCCACCCTTTGCCTGCGAGCCCGGATACTGATCCGGATGGCTGCAGAAGGAACTGGGCACCGGCTGTCATGTCTTTTCTGCTGTGCGGGGTTCGGCAGCGATCAGCGTCGCTTGGATTGCGGGAGCCACGGCGGACTCCTTCCCCACGAGGTATTGCTCTGCATTTCACCACCTCTTCCAGGCTCGCAGCCACCCACCATCGCCCCAACGGGAAGAACCACCCGGCAGCGATTCCAAGGAGCCCGAAGCTAACATCCTGGAGCAGCACGGGCTGGCCCAGAGGCTTAAACCCCGGGAGCCCAGGTGCCGAACCCCGCACAGCAGAAAAGACATGACAGCCGGTGCCCAGTTCCTTCTGCAGCCATCCGGATCAGCGTCCGGGCTCGCAGGCAAAGGGTGGGAGTGCGCAGCGCATTTTCCTGGCTTGCTTACCTTAGCTCAGTGGTTGGGGGTCAAACAACCCTTTCACAGGGGTTTTGATGGTGGTGCAATACAGAAAAACGAGCGCAACCCTCGCCATCCGGAATGAATGGTGCTGTTGTGGCGGTGGGGGAGGGGGCGGCAGAAGCGGGAAGAAGCGGCGTTTGCGATGGCTGGAAGCTGTGGGAGTGAAGCACTACTTTCATTTGTACGGCAGCAGCATTCCGCCTTGGTATATTTGTGTCAGGAGTGGCGCAAGGCAGCCTTTGTTTCCTGCTGCCTGGGACTCAGAGTGGTAAGTGGCGTCTGATCCGGAGAGCTGCTGGATTTTGCTCTCTAATCCGGATGCCAAATCAGCCCCCTGCAAACTCTCGTCTCTCAAGGAGCGCTCCCTGAAGCGGGGCTGGAAACTTTGGTTGGACTGCTTGAGAGAGGAGAGCTTGCAGGGGGGCGATCTGGTGTCTGCAACGGAGAGCGGCATCCAGCTTTTTCTCTCCGCTATAAGAGCGCTGTAAGAGCGGCAGCCCTCATCTCCTAATGTTTGGGACTCGGAGCGGTAAATGGTGACTGGTCCGGGGAGCAGCTGGATTTTGCAGTCCCAAGCATTAGGAGATGAGGGCTGCCGCTCTTACAGCGCTCTTACAGCGGAGAGAAAAAGCCGGATGCCGCTCTCCGTTGCAGACACCAGATCGCCCCCCTGCAAGCTCTCCTCTCTCAAGCAGTCCAACCAAAGTTTCCAGCCCCGCTTCAGGGAGCGCTCCTTGAGAGACGAGAGTTTGCAGGGGGCCGATCTGGCATCCAGATTAGAGAGCAAAATCCAGCTGCTCTCCGGATCAGACGCTATTTACCGCTCTGAGTCCCAAGCAGCAGGAAACAAAGGCTGCCTTGCGCCGCAAATATAGCAAGGCAGAATCCTGATGCTGCACTTTCAGCAGACAGATGAGGGCTGCCTTGGCCATCGGCTGGTGCAAATATACCAAGGCGAATGCTCATGCCGCACAAGTTCAAGTAGTGCTTCGCTCCCACACTTCTTCCATCCCTCAGTCTCTCAGGGAGATGCTTGACTTCCTCTCAGCCCCAAGACACTGGCTGGCCCATGAGATGAGAGAGAGAGAGAAAGAGAGAGAAAGAGAGAGAATCAGAATGAGACAGAGAGAGAAAGAGACAAAGAATGAAAGAGAGAATGAGAGAGAGAGAATCAGAATGAGACAGAGAGAAAGAGACAAAGAATGAAAGAGAGAGAAAGACAGAATGAAAGAGAATGAGAGAAAGAGACAGAGAGAATCAGAGAGAGAGAGTGAGAGAGAGAGAATGAGAGACAGAGAAAGAGACAGAATCAAAGAGAACCAAAGAATCAGAGAGAGAATGAGAGAGAGGGAGAGAAAATGAAAGAGAATCAGAATGAGAGAATCAGAATGAGAGGGAGAGAGTGGGGAGAGAGAGAAAGAGGGGGAGGGAGAAAGAGAAAGTGGGGGGGAGAGAAAGGGGGACAGAGAGAAAGAGAGAATGAGAGAGAGTGGGGGGGAGAAAGAGAGAAAGAGAGTGGGAGAAAGAGAGAAAGGGGGGAGAAAGAGAATGAGAGAGAAAGAGTGGGAGAGAGAGAAAGAATGAGAAAGAGGGGAGAGAAAGGGAAAGAGTGGGGGAAAGAAAGAATGAGAAAGAGGGGGAGAGAGAAAGAGAATGAGAGAGGGGGGAGAGAGAAAGAGAGAATGAGAAAGAGTGGGAGAGAAAGAAAGAGAGGGAGAGAGAGAGAAAGCGAAAATGAGAGAGAGAGAAAGAGAGAATGAGAGAGAAAGAGTGGGAGACAGAGAGAGAGAGAGAGAGAGAGGATGGAGAGTGCCTGAAGGACCCCATCCCGTACTGGGAGTCCAGGTGCTTCAGCAAGCGGGGCACTGGATTCGTATTAGTGGTCTGCGAAATTTAAAATTATGAAGTTGGTGGTCCCTGAGGTCCAAAAGGTTGGGGACCCCTGGCCTAAGACCATCGGAAAACACATATTTTTGATGGTTTTAGGAATAACTTTATTGTTGGGGGTCACCACAACATGAGGAACTGTATTAAAGGGTCGCAGCATTAGGAAGGTTGAGAACCACTGCCTTAGTTGCTTGCCTTGCTTCGCTTGCCTGAATCCATTCCATCAGCAAGCAACTCCCTGCCTGCAACCAAGCAGGCAGGGAGTTGTGGACTTCAACTCCCAGAATTCCTCAGCCAGCAAAACAAAGCTGGCTGAGGAATTTTGGGAGTTGAAGTCTACAAGTCTTAAAGTTGCCAAGGTTGGAGACCCCTGTTCTATTGGGTACCGTAAGTTTTTTTCCCCTTTGGGATCTTTAAAAAAAAAATAGTTAATTGGGGTTTTTTTTAGTTCTTTTTTAGACCTAGCCATTTAAAGTTTAGGAAGTTTTAAATTTAGCTTTCATATAAAAATAAAAATAAAATAAAATAATATTTGTGCAGCTTTCTGAGATTTAGTGTGTTTCTGTAGTGTTTCACTCTAACTACACAAACACACAAAATCTCACAAAGCTGTATGTGGAATTTTGTGTGTGTAAAGTGTGAAAGTTGGGTTTTTGGGCTTTTTGTGGCTGTGTGAAGTTCCTGCTTGTTGCAGGGGCCATTTTGGGTCTAACACAGCTACTTTTACATTGTGGATGAGCCAGTTGTGTTGTGTTGTGTTGTGTTGTGTTGTGTTGTGTGTGTAAAGCGTGAAAGTTGTTTTTTGGGGCTTTTTGTGGCTGTGTGAGGTTCCTGCTTGTTTCAGGGGCCATTTTGGGTCTAGCACAGCTGCTTTTACATTGTGGGTGAGCCAGTTGATGTTTTTTTAATTTTTATTTGGTGTGCGTTGGAAGAGGGGTAGTCTTATACGGCGAGTATAGCCCAAACCCTATATTTTAACAGGAAAAGTAGGGGGTCGTCTTATACGCCCGGTCGTCTTATACGCCGGAAAATACGGTAGATTAGGTCTAGTAAAAGGGTTATGTTTTTTTAATGTCAATTGCTGGTGAGATAAGATGGAATCATTTGTTTATCTCAATTAGGAACTTCTCATAAGCATTTATTTGTCCATAGTACAGTAGGATCAGAAGACTGGAATAGAAAAAGGTTTTATATGATCCAGCTTAACTCTGAATCTTCCATGACAGAAATTGTGAAGTAATCACCTGCCAGTCTAATTCAAATAGTGTGCAATACAAATGGAAAACCTCAAATACTGTTAGCTAGGCTTCTAATTCATTATTTATTTATTTATTTATTTATTTATTTTATTTTATTTTTATACCGCCCTTCTCCAGCAGGACTCAGGGCGATGAACAGCCAAGGTAAAACATAGCATACAAAATTTAAAACAATTTAAAAAGATATTAAATAATTTTGGCCCACAATTTAAAAACACCCCAATAAAATCAATTACAAATTAAAACCAAAAGATGGGATCAAACCAGTCCGGCTAGATGAAATAAGTGAGTTTTAAGGGCCGGACGAAAAGTCCGGAGGTCCGGAATCATACGTATCTCTGGGGGTAGGTCGTTCCAGAGGGCGTGTGCCGCCACAGAGAAGGCTCTCCCCCCGGGGGTCACCAGCTGACATTGTCTGGCCGACGGCACCCTGAGGAGCCCCTCTCTGTGCGAGCGTACTGGTCGGTGGGAGGCTATTGGTGGCAGAAGGCGGTCTCGTAGATACTCAGGCCCTAAGCCATGGAGCACTTTAAAGGTAGTCACCAACACCTTGAAGCACATCCGGAAGACCACTGGAAGCCAGTGCAGCTCGCGCAGGAGGGATGTCACATGGGAGCGCCCCGCCGCTCCCATAATCCCCCACGTGGCCGCATTCTTGACCAGTTGGAGCTTCTGGGTGCACCCCAAGGGGAGCCCCATGTAGAGAGCATTGCAGTAGTCCAGGCGGGAAGTGACAAGTGCTTGAATGACCGTGCGTAAGGAGTCTCGATCCAGAAAGGGACGCAACTGGTGTATCAGGTGAACATGGTAAAAAGCCCCCCTGGCCACAGCTGTCATATGCTCTTCTAAAGACAGCCGTGCGTCCAGGAGGATGCCCAAGTTACGAGCCCTCTCCGTGGGGACCAATGACTCGCCCCCAATAACCAGCGATGGCACCAGCTGGCTATATCGGGACGCCAGAAACCACAGCCACTCAGTTTTAGAAGGGTTGAGTCGGAGCCTGTTTCTCCCCATCCAGACCCGCACAGCCTCCAGGCACCAGGACATCACTTCAAGGGCATCATTGGGGTGGCCTGGGGTGGAGATGTACAGCTGAGTGTCATCCGCGTACTGATGGAACTCCATCCCAAAGCCATGGATGATCTCACCTAGCGGCTTCACATAAATGTTGAACAGGAGGGGTGAGAGGACCGACCCCTGCGGCACCCCACAAACAAGGCGCCTCGGGGTCGACCGCTGCCCCCCTGCCAACACAGATTGCGACCGGTCAGAGAGATAGGAGGAGAACCACCGCAAAACTGTGCCCCCCACCCCCAACCCCTCCAACCGGCGCAACATGATACCATGGTCGATGGTATCAAAAGCCTCTGAGAGATCTAACAGGACCAGGATAGAGGAGCAATCCCTACCCCGAGCCCTCCAGAGATCATCCACCAACGCGACCAATGCTGTTTCCGTGCTGTGCCCAGGCCTGAATCCGGACTGGAGCAGATCTAGTTAGACAGCTTCATCCAGGTACTGCGGAAGCTGCCGCGCCACCACACTGTCAACAACCTTCGCAAGAAAATGAAGGTTGGACACTGGACGATAGTTAGCCAAAACAGCCGGATCCAGAGAGGGCTTCTTGCGGAGGGGCCTCACCACTGCTTCTTTCAAGGCGGCCGGCAAGACACCCTCACTCAAAGAAGTGTTAATAATCCTCTGGAGCCAGCCTCGTGTAACCTCCCAGGAAGCCAGCACCAACCAGGAGGGACACAGGTCCAATAAACATGTGGTCGCATTCAGCCATCCAAGAATTCTGTCCACGTCCTCAGGAGCCACAGGATCAAACTCCTCCCACATAACACTCTCAAGACCTGCCTCAATCATCCCATCTGAATTTACACAATCAGAGGCCAAGTCTTCCCGAATCTGAGCGATTTTATCATGCAGATACTACACAAAATCCTCAGCTCAATCCTGCAATGGATCATCCCGCGCTCCCAGATGGAGAAAGGAGCGGATCACCCTAAACAGGGCGGCTGGTCAGTTATCTGCTGACGCAATGAGTGGAAAAATAGCTAGATTTTGCCATTTTTATCACCACTAGGTGGGTCTTAATATGAGACCTCACCCGTGTTCAGTCAGATTCGGAACGGCTGGTCCTCCAACCTCTCTCCAGGTGTCTTTTCCGGCGCTTCATCTCCCTCAGCTCCTCGGAGAACCAAGGAGCTAGGTGAGTTCAGTGCCGGGTCAGAGGGCGCAAAGGCACGATGCGGTCCAAAGCCCCAGCGGCCGCACTATCCCAGGCGGCCACCAAATCTTCAGCCGAGTCATGAACCAGAGTCTCAGGAAATAGCCCAAGCTCCATCTGGAACCTGTCAGGATCCATCAGGCGCCTGGGGCGGAACCACCTAATCGGTTCCGCCTCCCTGCGGCGGGGTGTCGCAGTTAGAAAGTCAAGTCAAAGGAGAGAGTGGTCAGACCATGACAAGGGTTCAATGACTATATCCCCTGTATCAAGACCACTCAACCACTGACCAGAGACAAAAACTAAGTCCAGAGTGTGCCCGCCCATGTGAGTAAGGCCATGAATTAACTGAGTCAGGTCCATGGCCATCATGGAAGCCATGAACTCCCGAGCCACCTCAGATGTTTCACCAATGGATGGCAGATTAAAATCCCCCATGACCAAAAGCCTGGGGGTATCGACCGGCTCCTCGGCTTTGACGTTGAGCAGCTCGGGCAGGGCCATTGCCACTTGGCAGGGAGCCAGTTACGTGATCAACAGGCCCATCTGCATCCCACAACCCCACTTCACAAAAAGGGACTCACATCCGGCTATCTGCGGTACAGTGGTCTCCCTCGGATCAAGACCTTCCTTTATAATAACCGCCACCCCCCCCGCCCCTACCCTGAGCTCTCGGCTGATGGAATGCGCGGAAGCCTGGTGGGCACATATCCACGAGGGGAATCCCCCCTCCTGGCCCAACCAGGTCTCCGTAATACCTGCCAGTTCTGCTCCCCCCTCCTGCATAAGATCGCAAATGAGGGGGGCTTTATTTACCATGGACCTGGCATTGCACAACAACAGCCGAAGGCTCGGGCCCTGAGAGTCTGTGCAACCTGGGGAACGGGAAGAGCTTTGGGGACTGGGGCATGCCACTGCTCGAAGATAGTGAGTGCGCACCCCCACCACATGATATGGCCCCCTGCTCCCACCATATCTGCCCCTCCCACTCAGCGTATTGATAGAAAAGCCCTTAGTTCTTCAGTAGCAAATCAGCAAAGTATGAATAGAGATCCTGCTTGGGAAATTAATTCATCCATTTCTTGCTATCTCAAAAGCTAGATAGAAGATGTAGGAAACTGAAATACTGCTATATTCATAACTGAATTTGCTCTGTTTAAAAATTGTATTATTTTGTTGCTGTCCACTCCTCTATAAGAATTTCTGCACTGTGTGCCAATCTATTTATATAAAAACCACTGCTGCCAATTTGTGATTCAAAGAAAATGTGCTGTCAAGCTGGTGTCAGTAAATACATAGATGGATGTATTTCACCAGGATGATGTGTCTCCAGCCTAACCCTTCAGGTTTTCCAGAGGTGCGCTCATTGCTCGTATAATCGATTGCACCTATCCTGCTGCTGGTTGTCATCTTCTTCTCTATCCTTTCACAGCATTACAGACTTGCTAGGAGAACTGAGTCTCATATATTGCGCCTAAAATAAAGTAATTTGAACCTAGTCATTTGTGCTTTGAATGGGAACCCTGACTGATGAGTTCTATGATCCATCTGAAGAAGATTAAACACAACAAACATGGCCCTTAGGTGAAAAATATTCCTCAGCTTTGGTTTAGATAGTAATGGATTAAAAATCTGCAGTGATATAAAGAACATCCTGAGTTGTATAAATTTGTTGAAGTCAAGATTTTAAAGATATCATTTATTTTACATGAATAAGTGTTTAATATAGGTTTTTAGTGTGTGAGGAAGAAAGAGGAAGACAGATTTACTCATATAAAACGTAGAGTATTAAGGAAGAGGGGAAGTTGAAAGAAAAAAAGTAACTTCAACTATAATTAAATAGAGCCAAGTATGACAGGAAGTAAAAGTTATGAATGATCCCTTAGGAGCAATTGAAAAAATGTAATTTGTAATTAAGATACAGGGAGTCATCGTGCTAGTCTGACTTTAATAAATTATTACTTGACAATAGTTTAATAAACATTGTTAAATGTCTAAAGTTTCCTAACAAAAATAATATTTAGATTAGATATGTTCTGTGTATGTGCTTACACTTCCATGTGCTTTTTCTCCCCTTCCCTATAGCAATTGGGAGCAGTGGCTTCAGCCCAAGACAAACTCACCCGTTTTCCCCACCTCAGATATATCCTTCCAAGTAAGATATCTTTACTTTAAAGAGAAAAAAGAAGAAGAAAAGTTATACCCAGCTTTTTATCACTGTTATTGACTTCACCTGTTAAATTGTAGTTAAAATCAGTTTCCTGTTGCAAAAGAATGAACTTCAAAATAATAAAATAAATCTTTAGCTATAGAACTATATTAATGTACTTGCATATCACTAAAATGTTTAGATTGTGCCATGCACTTTTACCAATATGTCATTCTATTGTTTTAATGCATTTTTTCCCTATTTTCTATCATTTTGCATGTAACAGCAGACCATACCCACATATTCTCCCTACCCCTTCTTCGCAAACTATGGCTGCATATGGGCAGACACAGTTTACCACCGGAATGCAACAAGCTTCTGCTTATTCAACATATCCACAGCCTGGGCAACACTATGGAATCCCATCATATGGTGAGTGAAAGTGGAAAATGGCAACAGGTTTCCCTGTTACAGAGGGATAAGCAAAAACATTTTTTAAGCAGCTAACAGAATTTGCAAATACTGTTTTAAAAGTGCAAAAAGAACTTGACATTAAAAAAAAAAATAACTGTAAAGATTTTACAGTTTTAAAAAGATTTTAGTTAGGCTTGAGTATTTGAAACCTGTACATTGAATCAAGTGTTGGTGCTAAATTGAAGTAATCACTAGAGCGGTATACATCATTCAAAAGAAGTGGTTTGGAAGAAACAGGTGCACATGCAGGCATTTTTGAATTGTTAAAGCAGCTGCATCTTTTTCTAAAAAGTTGATTCCAGTTCTTTTGGCATACATAGAGATAGGGAGCATATGACAGCCCAGTTGTGCAAACCTGTCAAAAGATGCAACTGTTTTAACATTTTAAAAAGAGGTATTTGTACATCTGAAAGATTTATACAGCCCCAATTCTATTTGTTTAGTTGTGAATTTATAATCTGCTATAGCCAAGGCTGTGCTAAATGGTGAACAAAAGCCACCTTCAGTGTAAGAACATCAATAATATGCAATAATAGAAGTACAAAGTGAAATCCTGGATCAAGTTGCTACCTCTTTTCTAAATAGCTTACTAAAATTCAGATTTCTTTTTTAAAATGATAGAAAGATTTTGAGATTTTAAAATGTAATAAATGCAAAGCAGATTTTTCCTAGTTAATCTTGAACTGCAAACTTTTTTTGCAACTGGCTTCCAATGGTGGCAAAGGCTTTAACAGTTTTATTTAAGCATCATTATCCATCTCAATTAATTGGAATTGATCTATAACTAAATACATTGAAAGACAGCTTAATCACGTAAAGTACCTTGGATAATAAATATCGCCAATGGTTCTATGATAGATACTATATTACCTCTGGATGAAAACAAATTGTATATAGTACAATAGTCAAATGAATAAAACTGGGTTTTTTAAATATACATTTTTGAATACAAAATAAGATGAGTGTAAATCCATAGATAATTTTCTTATTTAGTCATTTGATCAGTTTTGCAATATATAAATTTTACCTATGAGTCTAGGTAAAAATGTTTTAAAAGATTAGATTCAAACATAAAATTAATTAAATTAACACAAAATAGCAAAAAAGCAGTAAGCTCTTATGCCCATATGTAAAAGCATAAATTTTAGAGGCTAAAAGGCTTAGATGAGCAGAAAGGCCCTTTAAAATATTAGAAATATCACAGAGTTAATAGCAACCACTCTTAAATCTTACATTACATATATATCAGCTTACTTAGTGTGGTGCATTTTTGAATGGACTCTTTTCCATTCCTCCATTATGCAATATAGTGTTGTTAAATGGGAAAAGGTAGTAGAGATGATTGAAGTGTATAACATTCTGGTCTATGATGTTTCCACAGGTTTTTTTTCCATTATATCCTAGCTTCAACATTTTTAATGGAACTTTATTTTATTTGTATTAGGGTTCAATATGCATGTGTAAATCCTCATAATTCTTATTACTATCATTACCAAAATTCTAGTAACATCATTTATATTTTTCCTCTAAAGAGAGTAAAATAATAGGAAAATCGTTTGAAATAAAGGTTTCCGCAGAATAATAGGATCAAATAAAAATTTACACCAAAGCTGTATATAATATTTCTGTAATGTCTGCTTTCCTTTTTCAATAAACCTCAAGGAGAAGATGATTAGCACCGAAGAAGGTCTTAGCTTTCAAGTTTATTCATAACACAAAAATACTTCATGTATAGCTTGAAACAATATTGGCATGATCCACTTGATGAGTTTCCTCTGTATGTCAAGTCATTATATTTATTTACTCCAAATAGATTGTTTTTTCAATACAATACAATGACTTGTGTTATGGAAACCAACCACAAAGTGAAAGTCATGTACAAGGCTTTCATGTAGCATTTCCAGGAAGTGTCAAGATGGTATAACTACTTTCCAGTACAGATTTTTCATGCAGTCCTTAAAGTTGGGAAAAAAATAGCCAAATCTTATGGCTAGTTGTTTGGTAATCTAACATCTTAACTTTCTCTAGACTGACTCTGTATAAATGGGATATTAAAAAAAAAAAAGTCTGTTCATATTGTTATGCTGAAGAAAAACGTTTCTAGATTGCATCTCTATATTTGCAAAGAATTTTGTTAATTTAATAAGGCTGAACATTTTTGGGTAATGATATGAATTTTATTTTTAGTAAGTATTTAAACCCTATTTTATTTATACCTATTTTAATCTATTCCTAAAGAATCTGAAGAAAGGACTGTAAAGTTAGAAAACATGAGTTGTTTAATGAACAGCAGGAATGGTTTTGAAGCATATAATCCCAATTATTGTGGATTCCTGGCACAGCCTCAATGGACATGTATTCTTAAATACAATCTGTGCTAAAAAAGATAATTTTCTCCTTTTAAATGGCTCTTTTGTCATAATTTGGGGTTGTAAACAGTACTAACTACAGAAAACTTAAACATTGTGTATATATTGGTCCTAGCAACTGATAAATATAAACATGGTTTAATTAATCATATGTTTAATATGTTAATCATATTAAAGTTCATAGACTTTATCGAAGTTCATAGACTAAATCAAAATATTGAATTTATTTCTTTTAGTAGGGCAAAAATGGATAATTCTTATATTTATGATATTTCAGTTTTAGGAAAATCAATTTTAATTCAAGATAAATCCCTTTTTATGAGTTGCAGTTTAGAACCACATAACTTCCACCTTCCTTGTTTTTTACTGCTACTTGGTATTTATCAGTTTCTAGTCATAAAGTATTTAATAGGAAGCACCCAGAAAAAATATATTAATGACTTCGTATTTGTTGAAATGAAAAAAAATTAAAAGTTTATCAGATACTTCATGTCTTCAAACTAAAATGATGCTTTATTATTACTACTTCATGCTGTCCATTACGTTTCTCTCTCTATAGAGAAATTTTGGAGTAAGATTTGCATTTACAAGGCCTTTATTTTCTATTTACTCAACAGTTAAACTCACCAAATTCTAAAGAACATAAATGTAATATTCTATGTTGAAATTCATTTTTCAACATAGAAAAATGTTGAAGCCCCACTGAACTCAATTGAAGTTGCTTCTTAGTAGACATTCATACAATTGCACTGTACATAATATAATCTAGGATTTGTTGATCAACAAATCCTAGATTGATTGTATTAGTTTACTCTAGATTAAGTATTTAAATTATAATGATTACATTCAATGAAATAGATAATCAATTGTGGTTTAGTATGCCTTTGCAGTTCAATGCATGGATCATTGTGTGATATATTAATGCCCTCTAAGTGTTGAAAATGAACAAATAGCTTTGCTATCACTAACTGATTTAGGTGCATTGTGGGCAGGCATCAAGACAGAAGGTGGATTGACACAAACACAGACACCTGGTCAAACAGGCTTTCTGAGCTACAGTGCAAGCTTTAGCACTCCTCAACCAGGACAGGCTCCATACAGTTACCAGATGCAAGGTCTGTATAAATTATTATAATTCATTTGGCTATAGCATATTATTTTGATTTATTAAATTCAAACTTTAATTCATTCAGTGAACCAGTTGGTGACAGTTATACCATTTAAATATTTTGTATTTAGGTATTGAGAAATAAGGTCATTCCACAGAAGTCCTGAATATTCCAACATAAATTATTACATGAATACAACATAGATATTTACAATGAAAATACCATGAATGTATATTGGATTATAAATATTCTAGCCTCCATCTGAGCTGAAACAGTGACAGTACAAGTTTTTTTATTGTCCGGAAATCAAAATATAAACATTTTTATACATGTTTGACTGCTATACTATCTGTACATATTCATATAAATTGTAGTTAGATGGGACAGGACTTATTGCAGGTTAATTGTTCTTGTGTCTGAACATCTGAATACAGTTTGTAAATAAGCATTTTTCATTCAAGCCACCAGTTTTAATGATTTTGCAATGTCAACATGTTCAAAATTGTTACTACTATTAGAATTCCATTTCTTAAAGTCTGAATCTTCATCATAATAAAATATGGTAGTGTGGAAAGAATATCAAAAATATAAATATAAGTTGGGAGTGTTGGGAGTGTTGTATCCATAAGTATGGGAGGGGGGTTGTTTCTGAAAATTTAAAATAATCTCTCAAATTAACTTGTTGGTACAATTTAGTTAATGTCGGAATACAGCTTTGCAATTTTTTAAAGTATAAGATATTACCAATTGCATATTAAATGTGTCTTCAATAGTGTACCTTTTTTCTAATAACCTGTATTTTTATGCCAGCTCAACTAAAACAATCCACCACCAGCAGTTCATCTCCTAATGACCCTGACCTAAGATAATCTCTTTATCATAAAACCCATCATAAGACCCATAACAAGACTCACTGATTATTCACAGCTTTACAGATTACGAGTCTTATAATGCCTATTCAGAATGATTACAAGTTAGGAGAAGAGAAAAGTATTTATATGAGGCATAGAGAATTATAGATCAGTGTCACCCTATTTAGCATATCTCTTTCTTTTCATTTTTGGGTATAAATTCAGTTTGCTTTAAAAATAGTTATAAAACTATGTCAAAAATATACATTGCTCCAACAGAGAATGAGTTTTTCTTCTTTTTCATAATCCCATTTGAAAAAATTATCAAATGAGTAAAACAGTTAAAGGGTTATTTACTTCAACTTTTCTGTATATAACAATATTTCTATCAATTACAGATTTTTTTCTTTATTGCTTTTTTTAAAAAATCCATCCTTCACATGTTTTCCTTCTAAGTATCCATATGTTCAAATTAGCTTTTAGGCATAAAAGGAAGTACAGCTTTGTAGAAAAAACATTAAAACAAGAAGGCCATCTGTCTATTTGGGAAACGAAATTGTCAGTGAATTGCAGTATCCAGACCCTTTTAGTCAGTGGCCTTTCTACTTGAAATGCCATGTAATAATACTTTGTGTATCAGGAGAAACAGTAATTTCTCAAGAAAGAGAAAAGGCTATATAGTGAATAACACTAAAATAATTTATAATTATCTGTGCTACCATTAGACATGACACAGGTTTGCCTTTAGCTAAAACTTTTCCTTTCTATAGCAAGAAGGTATACGTCATGATATTAAACTGCTTAAAATGAAAACTCTGAATACCTAGTTTCTTCCAGGATCAACAGAAATTAATTTTAACATAGTTTATGTCCTGTTCTTGAATGTCCCCGGTTAGCCACTATGAGAACAGAATGTGGAACTAAATATTAGAGATTTGCACTATATTTTGAATTCAAAGAATTATAAACATATTTTTTTTAATCTTGAGTTCAAAACAGATTGTTCTCACCTTACTATTTTGAACTTTGAACAACTCTGGTTCTGATTTGCAACTGTTGTTTTTGTTTTTGTTTGTTTTTAGTTCAAATGGGGCTAATATGTTGAGCACAAAATGGAATTGTCAAAACAGCACTGCAACACTTCCATTAAGATTGAAACAACCATGTTGATCTTAAGATTGTTCTTCAGTCTTGAAACAGAACATTTCAAATTCAAAATATGTTTTAGATCCCTGCTAGACATGTTTTAGTCTGACTGAATGTAGCTATACTAAAGATTTAGATACTTTCTCTTTAATGTTTTGTTTCAGGAAGCAGTTTCACAACATCATCTGGAATATATGCTGGAAATAATTCACTTACAAATTCTACTGGATTCAATGGTTCGCAGCAGGTAAATATGAGAGGTGGGGTTATTTGAAACATTTTTATCACTTTTTTTTGAAGTATCAGTGTACCTTTCCTGTAAGAATGAACATTGACTTCCTGTTCATTATTTATGATCTTAAATACATGGCACAAAAAGAATATGCAATGGAAAGACAAAAGCAGAAAAAGGAACACTTGGTAGAATTGTGGAAATTAATTGAAAAAGTGTTTTGGGTGGCTTGCAAACATGAGCATAGCATCTCCATGCCATTTAATGAAATAGCTCAACTTTTTTTAGACAAATCATAAAGAAAATGTTATTACATTATGAGTTGCCTTAATTTTAATGAGCAGTTGAAGTAGTTGGGTTGCTTTAATTAATGCCAGAGAAATGGTATGGTTTGATGACCTCTGAAGCATTTCTGAATATTTTTAGTGTTTACACCCCCAATCTTTTTCTTACACATACATACTCATGCAAAGAATACTAAAGAGCAAGAAATAATAAGCCAAAAAAAATTAAAGGCAAGCACTAAGTAAAATGAAATACAGCTAAATATAACTCACACAACATCACTTGATATACTTCTCTATATATTAATATCTTACAAAACATATTTGCTTCTACTGTGAGCTTATCCCACTTCCTAAATTGCCATTTGTTCTTTAAAAGTTCACCTGTCTCTTTTTAAAGATCACATCAATATCAGTAACTACAACTTTTTCTTGACCCACTTACTCTTGCTTGCCATTTTGATTTGACCTTTATCTAGTTTCTCTGTGATCAAACCATATCAGTATATTTTCTTCGCATGAATCATTCACTTTTGTATTTAATCCACACGTCTAACGTTGCTACAAGACCTTATAGATTTAGCCAAATATAAACCACCAAGAAGCCATCATACTTACTTTTTATTTGACATTGAACCATTTTATTTATTCTTACATTTCCATTTGCTTTTGGCAATCAACTTTCAGCTCATATGTTCATTCAGATCATTCCATAATTAAATGTACAATAAATCTTATTTCTCACCTTTGTACATTTCTGAATGATGTACTTAAACAATAAATATATAGTCTACCCATTTCATGCCCAACATAAAACCTAATTGAATTTCCCAGATGCTCACTGTAACTTCTAGTACTCATAATTAAAATACACCTTCCAAAGCACACTTACTGTAACTAAATATTATGTATGTTTTTGTATTTATTTTTGTTATATTTTCTTTTCACAAGGATGCAGTAAAATATTCTTCCAATAACATGTAATGGATGCAGTCTTCACATACATGTTAAAAAGTTGTACTACCACTCAAAAAGAAATCATGAGCATAAATTAAAATTTCCTCATTTATACCAGTTTTACTTGAAAACTTACTATGTTAACATTCTTACAGCAATCATTATTCCTTTTCCTCAACTATCTTTGACACTATTATGTATTTCCTTTTAGTTTGACACATATCAGAGAATGTATAAATCATTCTGTGCATAGAACTGTACTAGTAAGAGCAGTAGTGGATTCAGCTTACCTTCGCTACCAGTTTGGAACTGTAAGCGTGCGTGCTCAGTACCTCCTGCGCATGCGCAGAGTGGTCCATAATGACGTCCAGGTGGGTGGGTGGAGCCTCCCGCCGCCACTACCGGTTCGCACGAACCAGGGCGAACCGGTAGAAGCCCACCACTGAGTAGGAGTGAGGGTCCTCAGTGTTCTCTGAGCTTGGTTTTTTTTCTTGCAGACGTTTCATTACCAAAACTAGGTAGCATCATCAATGAGTACAACCAAGTTGTGGGAGCAACAAGTACCTCTCATTTCAACCCTGAGCTATAAATATTCTCCTTTATCAATGTAGTAGTAGTTCTTACAAAATGATCAGCTACATAAAGAAAAAGGAACAGGAAAAAGGAAAAAAATGATATTTCAGTGTGCTAATGGAATAGCTCTCCTTCTATCACCTTCCATCATCAAAGGGTGCCAGAGCTACCATTTTAAAAAGATTACAAAGCAAATACAGGTAGTCTTCAACTTATGATCTCAATTGAGCCCCAAATTTCTTTTGCTGAGTGAGATAGTTGTTAAGTGAGTTTTGGCCCATTTTACAACCTTTCTTGTGATATTTGTTAAGTGAATCACCGAAGTTGTTAAATTAGGAACACGGCTGTCAAGCGAATCTGGTTTATAGACTTCGCTGGTCAGAAGGTTGCAAAAGCTGATCACGTGATCCTGTGACACCATAACGGTCATAAATATGAGTCCGTTGCCAAGTACCTGAATTTTGATCACAAGACCATGGGGATGCTGCAACAGTCATAAATGTGAAAAATAGTCATAAATCACTTTTTTCAATGCCGTTGTAATTTTGAATGGTCACTAAATGAACTGGTGTAAGTCAAGGACTACCTGTACTTCACTCAGAAAAAGACAATTTGATATTATAGTAACTAGAACTTTGTGGTTTATTTTTATTTTAGTAACAGAATTTTAAAGCTTTTTAAAAATTCAATATATAACTTTCATTTTCCAAATTTAGTTCCATTTTTGTAGAAACAGTTTCTATAACTACCTGTTCTTTAAAAATAAATGTTAGAACAGTAATTTATTTAAGACTAAGGTAACAGAAAGTGCATACAGAATTTGAATTTATATTAGAAGTAAATAAAATGTAATTTGCATACTGGTGGAAAGTGTAATTCAGCTTTTCTCTTGCCTCTGATAGGAATATCCATCTTATCCCACCTTTGGCCAGGGTCAGTATGCACAGTATTATAATAGTTCTCCATATCCCTCACATTATATGACAAGCAGCAACACCAGCCCAACAACTCCTTCTTCCAATGCAACTTACCAACTTCAAGAACCACCAACTGGCATCACAAATCAAGCTATAACAGATCCTACAGCAGGTAATTGTTCTATTTTATTACCTCAATAAACATATCAGATGCATAAAGATAAATTTATGTTATTGTTTTGCCAGTACCGAAAAGATGGGTTGAAGGTAAATTGTATAGCAATGAATTTTCAGATGCATGATTTTCTACAGTTTTTGTAAAATAGTTAAAGTTTGCAGTAATAAAAATTGCAAGATGAGGAATAGTATTTAAAGAGTCTGATTTCCTAACCTAAACTATTTTAGGTGCTGGGCTAAGAGTGCAGTTTTGTAGCTGGTTATACTATATGTGAGTATGTGCAAATAAACTCAGTGAGATTTGTTTCAGAATAAGTTCATAAAAATAGTTCCAGAACAAGAAATTTTTGAGAAAAGCAAAACATTTGGCCACAAAACATTAAGTACAGGTTTTCCTGGTGGTAGATAGGAGGGAGATGTAGAATTGCATTTCTGCCTGCTATATTTAGGGAACTACAAACACAACCAAAATTTCAAACTAGAATATGTAAAACTGTTAAGGTAAATTTAATTCCAACAAATTAGGATCAAAAGATTATTATTTTTACTTGTTCTCCTGGAGACAACAGATGAGAAGAGAAAGAACTAGAGAAAACCACAAAATGCCATACAAAGACCTATAAATAGAAGTAGAATAGCTATGGCAAGGGGGTTGGACTAAACGCAATAGCGTTTAGACTTACATACCCCTTCACAGGGCTTTCCAGCCCTCTCTAAGCGGTTTATAGAGTCAGCCTCTTGCCCCCAACCATCTGGCTCCTCGTTTTACCGACCTGGGAAGGACGGAAGGCTGAGTCAACGTTCAGCCAGTGAGGATCGAATTCCTGACTCTGGGCAATGGACTCTGGAAGTCCTCCAAGATGCCTTCCAATCCAACCTTATTATTCTTTGTTCTATGTGCTAAAGCAAAGATAGTACCAATAGTAACGGGCACCTAAGGTTCAATCTCAAAACAACTTGTCTATAGAAAGTTCAATGTGTTGGACAACTTGTTTCTCTAGTCCCAGTTTTATTATGCTTATACTAAGATAAGGACTTAAACAAGATACCCAGGTTATACCTGTCTGAAGAAATTTTGTTCTGACTGGCAAACGGGAGAAGGAAATGTTTGAAAATTCATTTCATTGATTTTAGTGCTGAATGTGCTTATATATGATTAGAATTAGAGACATTGCAGAAGTAAAAGTTGGCATATTCAGATAAGAATTTCATACACTAAGCTGATTTAATTCTGGAATACATGAGCTAGTATTCTTCTCTTATTAAGTTATCAAGTAGCTGTTATTGGCTTACATCTTTAGATATCAATACTTCCAAATGAACAAGCACTCTAGTATTCACCTGAAAATTGTCATAAAACCATGAGAGACTTTTGTCTTCTCTTCCCAAAGAAAAATATTGCTACTTCAATATAGATTGAGTTTAAGTTGTCAATGCAATAGATTGAGGAAGGTCCTTATAGTAAAGAACTCATGGGCCTTCTCGGAAACAATTCTAACTAAATATAAGGGAAATAAATATATATTCAATTTCTTGAAGAAATTGAATTAATTATACAAAGGTAAACTGAAACTATTATTGTAAGTCTGTCATATTATGAACCCTGACCTTCCTGAAAATCTCTATGGGAATCTTAATTCGTATTATTTTCATTAACCCTATAATATAGTTAAAATTGATCATGAGCTTAAACCATGAGTAAGAATGTAAAATTAGGCACACATGTGCTTATTTTGATAAGTACTGAAGCCAAATTCTGTCCCAAATTTCTTTTGTACAAAGGACAGGTCTTTTGGCTACTGAAAAACACCACTCCATGATTTTTTTTCAGGAAAAAACAAACAAATCCAACAAACTCTCAAAAATTATTTTTTGTCTTATTATTTTGAGGCGTGTGGAGCAAGATGGGCTCCTCTTGCCATCTTACCCTCATTTCCAGGTCTGTCTCCCTAAGCCTAACCAGAGGAAATGGTAGGGACCGGCTGCGCATGCATTTAAGTATTTTCTGGGACGGGTTATTTTCGGGGAGGGCTTATTTTAGCGCATGCGCTCAAAAGCCCGATTGGGCTTATTATCAGGGGATGTCTTATTTTAGGGGAAACAGGGTATACTTAATTGATATCATTGAAATTTAGGCATTCTTGACTTTAGATGGGACATATTTTGAATTCTTAAAAATTGGAAGTCATTTTTTTTGAAGCAATAAGCATTTGATAATAGACAAGAAGTGAATTTCCTTTATCTAGTGATTGTTGCGGATAAGATTAGAAAGAGCTCTTCCAGGTTTGCTAATATTAACCCAAAAGTGAACACAAGATGATTGTATTGGCCAAATCTGTAGTCTACTTAAAATAATGAAATTCAGTAAGCTACAATTGAATTAAAATATGAGCAATTTTCTCTTCTCTTTTCCAGCAGAGTACAGTACAATTCCTACAACACCCGTTAAAGATTCAGAGGCAGATAGGTTGCGTCGCAGCTCAGATGGCAAATCACGTGGCCGAGGCAGAAGGAATAACAATCCTTCACCACCACCTGACTCTGACCTTGAGGTACTAGATACGAAACAGCTATTTTATTTGTATATTGATTCATCCTTTTCAGCAGAATTAGGGAGAGTTGGTAAGGAAAGTAAAGGTGAATTCATGAAAACTGTTAAAAATTAAGTGAAACAACACTTAGCAACACTTTTATTTTTACAATATTTTTACAAGTGAGTTTTATTCCACAAACTTATTCATCTTTAGCTGAACTCCTATTGTTTCTTTCTCAAGATAAAAGTTATATAATTTGTTCATGACTGATCAAGTTCAAACCTTGAATGTTACATTTTCCAAAGAAATAACTAAGTTATAATTAATGTTCTAGTCAGTTGATTGTGTTTATGGATACAACAAATAACTAATGAACTAAGACTGTGTGTTTCCATTGTATAATTTGTGTTTGAATTTATAATATTCAACAATTAATTGACCATACCCTTATTGCTATAAATATTTATATCTAGCTTGAACTAATTTTATGACAGATATATGTATGGACTAAGGCTATGCTTACTTCAAAAATAATTTAGAAGATATATTTTGAAAAGCAGAGGAATATGAGCATAGCATGTCACAGTACCTGAATTATTTTTAAAACTTGGCATAAACATGAAAAAGATATGGCTGCTTTAATAAGCAACTATTTTCTATCTTGAGAAATTTTGCAATATGTCATCATTGTTGACATTATATTATAGTATGGACATTCGTCTGAAATTGAATAAAAGATAGATAAGTTTATAATATGTACAACTTTCAGAACAATTATTTTAGGTAAAACATGACTGGTGTAAATATTTTTATGTTTATAGAGAGTTTTCATTTGGGATTTGGATGAGACAATCATCATTTTCCATTCACTTCTCACAGGATCGTATGCTAACAGATATGGGAGAGTAAGTATGAAATACAACATTTGTATATGTGTGCATGGAGAAGCAATCTATAGAAAAAAGTAAAAACTTAATAGGATAATAGGATGAATTATTGAAGCTAAAAGCGAAATAAAAAAATAATTGTCATTGGGGTTTCAGTTCTTCTGAAGCATTGAAAGTAAATAGTCAATTCTGGAGATCATCTGGAAATCTGAAAAGAAATAGCACCCTGGAAACATCCATATTGTAAAGAAATCAATACAAATGTTTCTGTGTAGTCATCAGGAGCTGATAGTGAATTCAGAAAACTTTTAACATATAATTGTAAAAGTAAAGTCATTTATAAACTTATATTGCTTTTCAAACAAATAAATAGATATTTGTATTTTAGTTGTAGTGTCTATATAACAATACACTAGGAATCCATGCTGCAACTTGTTCTCATGTTGACATAAAAAAAATTATGAATATTTAAAACTTTTGGTATTTTCTTTATTACTGGTGTATAAATTCCCTACTGAATTCTGGATGAGAAAATGCCACTCTAAAAAATAGCATATTTCTAAATACATAAAATGTCCATTTTTCCACTGGATGAAAGAAAAAAGGTACAAAATTATTAAATGAAATTTGTAATGTTAGAATTGTAAAACAAAGTAAACCCAATTTACGATATGGATAAAAAAAGTTGAGTTCCAGCTTTTTAATACTAGACATAAATATTCTATGGGAATTACATAAAGAACTTTCTATATCTGCCTGTCAGTATTATGTTATTTTTTTTTTTTAGATTAGTATATCACAAACTGTACTAATACAATGTGACCATAATGAAAAATAAATCTTGCTATTAAATAAATGGGCTGGTGAAAATTGGTTATATCATACAAGGTTATGATATGATAAAATATTTCATTGATGGATGGATTATGTGTCATCAAGTTTTAGTGACCAAATAGCTAGATTTTCTCCATGACAATCTCTCCCTAAACTGATTTTCTAATAAAATCTAATCTAATAGTGCATTTATGGCCATTGCCACTGAATTCACTCAGTTTTGTCCTCCTCCTGTATGTCTACTTAAGGAAATTATATATGTCTAGCCTAACAAAGAGAAGGATTAGGGGTGAAATGGCTAAATTGTCTACTTGATTGGCTGTCAGAAAGAAAAGCAAGTCAACTTATTCTCCAAAGCACCTGCGAGCAGCACAAGAAACAATGGCTGGAAGCTGGTTAAGGAGGATGGACTAAGTACTCCTGCGTTGGGCAGAGAGTTGGACTAGAAGATCTCCAAGGTCCCTTCCAGCTCCATAATTTTATGATTTTCAGCATTAAAGCCTTCTTCAGAGGGCTAGGTATGCATAATTTGTCCAAGTATAATAATTTGTGGACAGCTGTTTGTACCTCTGGTGAGAACTTTAGATGGGTTTCTTCTTTGACCCAGTTGTTTATTTTGCCTATCTCAGGAAACTTTTTTAACTTCATATTTCAGAAGTAAAGGTTCTCTCTGTTTAATTTTCATTTCCATAGAGTGGCACAGAGAAAATTTGCCTGCACGATTCTGACCTATATAAACCTATCAGGGCATCTGAATATCTTTTCCTAGGCCTTCATTGCTTCTACCAAGTGCTAATTTGCAGCATATTTTTTGAATGCTGGTTTTTTCCCCCCTGTTGCTATTGATCCTAAAAGGTAGAAACCATCTTCTGTTTCAATAATGGTTAGACCATTACTTACATGTTACTATAATCTAACTTATATTTTTTCCAGTTATTTATCCATTAGTCCTAAAAGAAAAGTGTATGTTTTCAGATTTTTTAGCAATAGCCTTGAATAAAGCTTGGTGAGAGGAGCACAAAGAAAAGTTTTTGGAGTAGCAAGCCTACATTAAAAGAAAGCTACTTGCATAACATTGGATGTAATTATTGTTATGGACATGAACAAAGGGTTGAATAAAGGGTTTAATCAATTTTTTTCACACTAATCATGATAGCAGTAAAAGTCATAGAGGAGAGAATTATTATATTTTCTCAGGAATAAAGTATATAATTTGAATGCTGTTGAAAAACAGTTTTTTGTGAGCACTACCTTGAATATAAACAACTAACAGCTGTGTAGATGTTATGCTGAAAAGAAAGTATAGAAGTAGTGGGATATGTTCTTTGAATATATGCAGTGATACCTTCTGTGCATCTGTAGCTATTGGTTTACTACTTATTAGTTCACCAGTGACCAGCTGGGATGCATTATGAAGTGGACAGGTCCTCCTGCCTGACAGCTGATTCTTTGAAGCCCAAATTGTCCCTGCAAAACATGGAGCAAGAATTGGAAAGTAGAAAAAGTAAAATAATTCAAATATAATATCAAGTTATATTTTGGCATTTTGTACATGAATGTCAGGCTTATGTATTGACTCTTTCTTGTTCTCAATGTCAAATACTGATTTTTAATTCTTCAAAGAGAAAATTGATTGTTTGCCAGTTTAGATTAAATGGAAACTAAATTGATTCAGATCAAGAAAGAGGTAGGAAATCACTGCAGAAGAACATATTAATTTTTAATTTTTAAAATTAAAATTTAATTTTAAATTAAACATTAATTTAACATTTTGCACAGTTAAACCTAAGCAACTCTGAATGTTATGGTAATCTTTCTCTTGCTATTGTAGATAGTCTGGAACTTGTAGCTGAATAGTGGTTGTATTATGTCAATTATACCTAATAACAATTAGGTATAATTGACATAATTACATATTAAGTACACCAAGGAGCCTTGGTGGCACAGCAGACTAAACTGCTGTTAAAGTAGCAGTTAGCTGCCAGCTGCCTGCAATTACTGCAAATTCAATTCTCACCAGGCTCAAGGTTGACTCAGCCTTCCATTCTTTCGAGGTAGGTAAAATGAGGACCCGGTTTGTGGGAGCAATAAGCTGACTTTGTATAAAATAGAACACCGTTCGGGGGGGCCAAAAAGCCCTACTGAGCAGGTATATACAAAAGTATGAAGGCTATTGCTTAATACATTGTAAGCCGCCCTGAGTCTCCGGAGAAGGGCGGCATATAAATCGAACTAATAAAATAAAATAAAATAAAATAAACATTAAAAGAAGACTATGAAACTTAGCTAAAATTCTGATAGTTTGTTTATGTACTGGTACTTATGGTTCAACACCTCATCATTTGAAGTTGTGTAGTGTTAACTTGAAATTGTTTTTTTTTTATTTAATTGTAAGAGATATATTTCATAACATGCTACATAAAAAGAAGGGGAAAGCCCAACTTCGTTCATAGAAGTATTCAATTCTGACTTTCGTGATAATTAGAAAATAAGGGAAGGGGAAGAAAACCTGAACTTTCCTGTTTTTCAACTTTTATTTCACCAGAAAACAAAGGGAGCAAGGATTTTAAGATGACATGCTAATACGGGTAGTAATAAATCCTAATAAATATGCTATTCATATTTATAAATGGTTCTTTTTAATTTTGCAATAATTATTCAGAAATGAATTAAAATAACAAAGATTAAGAGAATAGTTTTCCATTATTTTATCTCAGTCTACATGCCAGTTCTGGCCACTATTGTGTTGAATAGTGTTGAAGTATACAATCTTTAAAACAATGTTGTGCTTTTTAATATTTAGATTCTCTGTTAGGATATTTATCCTATAGACAGAGTGAACAAAGATATTTTATCTCCAAAGATGTATAGAGGGTTAAAACAGCTCTAAATATTGTGAAGATAAATTTTTTGTTCTAGTTGAATGTATATGAGAGTCTGTAGTAGACAACTGATATTAATCATCATAATAGGGTTCCATCACTTTGGATGTGGGAGAAATGAAGGTAATTGAATTAATGGTAATCATGTAGACAATAGGTTAGATTTAGAGAAGAATTCAGGACTACAAGCTTTGTTCACCATTGGACTCAGAAGTTATGAATATAAGATTTCTCCTCTCAATTAGTGTAAACCTGTACATGTCTAGCATTTAATTTAGCAATAGCTGAATTAGTTATCTCTTGAAAGCCTACAAATAGGAATTTATGTAGATTGCTTTTCCATTTTATTTATTTATAGTTTTCTAAATTTAAATAATAAGTAATATAATATGATAGAACTTTACAATAATGATCCCATTGTATAAAAAAAGCTACTTGCAAAATGGTCTATGAATAGCTAGCATTTCAACTTTACCTCATTTAACTCTTTCATGTTCTTTAAATTACTTGCATCTTATCTTAATTTCTTTATCTTCGCCTCCAATTTTACCTTCACTTTGGGATTGAATATGTTTATTTTTGGTTTTCTAATTTTGGTACTCAATTTTTTTGTAACTACCACTGCTATACTATAGGCAAGCTGATTGGTTTGTTTGATAGATATTATTCTGATCTTTGCAAGCATCTTATTCCCATCTTTCATTATAGCTGCCACAAAATTGCACTACTTTCTTGTGTTGGCAGTTTTTGTCTTCCTATTGGTGATTGTGCACATGCCATATTTTTTTCTTTTGATTCTTCTTGTCAGAGAGTTCATAAGTTGTTACAGTGCTGACCTGTACTTCTAGTTCTTTTGTTATTACTTGTTCTAAGTCTTGTAGCCCTGGACAACTATAGTATGGCCCCATAAGATCATAAAAAATATAAACAAATAAAGTTTGTTCTTTATATATATAGTATATATTATATATTAAAATGCAACCCAAGACAATTCCTTTCCACTTGATGTGGCCCAGGCAAGCCAAAGATTGAACAACCATTTTCTAAATTATCATTTATATCAGACGTTCCCTCTATATTTCCAATTTTTATTTCAGTGCTTTCAATGACTCTACTGTAGGTAGTCCTTGATTTATGATCACAATAGGGACCAGAAAATTCATCATTAAATGGTATGGTTATTAAATAAGATAGCACATGACCATCCCCAATTTTATGACCTTTTTTGACACTGTCATTAAGTGAATCATTATGGTTGTTAAACTCAACATCGCATGACTGCTACTTGCAATCTTTTCTATTGGCTTTCCCATTGACTTCGTTTGTTTGAAGCTGTCTGGAAAGATCACAAATGGTGATCATATGACCACAGATGCTGCAATCATCATAAATGCATGATAGTTACCAAGCACCCAAATCAGAATCACATTATTTGTAGGGATACTGTGATAGTCAGTGCAAGGACTGGTCATACATTATTTTGTTCAGTACCATTGTTACTTCAAACAGTGACTAAAAGAATAGTCATTGAGTATGGACTGTCTATATTGTTTTTGAGTCTATTGGGTCTATTGTCACACTTTTTCTGAACTTCTTCCAAGTCTGCATCCCTGAATAGTTTATTTCTAATAATGAACCTCCTTTTATCTGCTAATAGTTGTTCAGCAATATTTGAGTTTGAATAAATTCTTTCTAAAATTCAAACATTCACATAAAGTAGCTTCATACTGTTGGTTCCAATTTATAATAGGCCATAATGGCTTGGTTTTTGAATCACAGTATATTGTTACCTTTTTTGTGGTTGTTGTTCTTCCAATAATCCTACAGGGCTAAGCTCTGGTTGCCCAGGCATCCTGAATCCTGATGCCCACTTGTCAATAATTATCCATGAACTCTAACACCTGATGCGATCCTTGCTGAACCAGGCAAAGACCGATCAGGTCATTGAATCTATTACAGGATTCTTTTTCTATTTACTCACTATAGTTAATGGACTGACAGATACATATAGTCAGGCTCTTTGTCTGAGACATCTCTGGCCTGAACGACTCTGCTGATAAAATATACTAATGCCAGCAGAGCTGTCAACTTCAACAGAGAATCAAAACCCCATGCCCATGACAATGTGTGTCCATGGGGAAATTATTATTGTTATTGTGTTGTGTTTTATCACATAGTCATCCAGATGTTTAGACATCTTTTTCCTCCCAGAGTTCTGGGATAAGCTGATGTTGTTTAATAATGTTAAAGGTATCATAATAGGATGTAAGCTTCCAAGTAAAGCTGCCTTTTCCAATTGACTGATGGTGATTTTGTCAATGCTGATGGTATTCTAGTGGTGCTCCAAATGTTTTGGAATTGTACCCAAGGCAGTTATTATTATTGGTACTATCTTTCTTTTGCCACAGTCGTTCTACTTCTATTTGTAGGACTTTGTGTTTTGTGATTTTGTCCAGTTCTTTCTCACATGCACTATCCAAACTTTTTTGCCTTTTTTATTGACAGTTAGTAAGTCTGGTATGTTATGTGGAAGGGGCTTGTCTGTTTGAATTCTAAACCCCATAGCACTTCAGTTTTTTTCATTTTCTATTACCATGTCTGTTTTGTGGCCCCACCAATTCTTGCTTGTAGGCAAGAATTTCAGGTATTTCTTGCAAATAGCAGATTTAAATTAAATCTTTATTTTATTTAAAAGTCAAGAATTCTCTATGGCTAGTGATTTTTTTCTTTAAGAAAAGGGGAGACTACAATGAAATATTAGTCTGCATCTCTCCCTTCAACTTTTGCTTTCTATTCCATCTTTATCTTCAGATGTAATAAAATATTATATCTTCAATTCTTTTTCCAGTAAGAATTAAATTGTTCCTTCCATATGTGAACATTCTTATGTATGTATATATAAGTGTATACATATTAGGGAAGAAAGGGATAATATGAACCAAAAATATTTATTTGCTTGATTGATTGATGTGCCACCCATCTTATGTAGAAGCGACTCTAGCAGCTTCAGGAAGTTGCATATAGAGGATTAACAATCTGTGCCACCTGCATAGTTCCAAATTTGAGACCTTGAAATTGCTGTATCTTAAGGCCTATTACATAAAATATGCTTCTGATATAACAATGTCTACTAATATCAATTTCCAAGTTAAGAGTTTCCAGATGAGTATTTTTGTTGGCCTGCCCAGGCAAAACAACTTTTATAAAAAGGAAAAAAAATACTTTACAGTGACTTCACTGATATTCATATTTTAATAGGAATTTAGGGCATGCCTCAAAAGGGGGTGGGTTTCATACATTAAGTAGAAGTTTATATAAGCTGGTGCTCTGTATAATCAGAGTAACTTAGTAAGGTGTCCACAAGAAACTGTATAGTATTGGCTCTTTTTTAAAGCTGTAAAGACTCTTTTGTTTTTAAGAAGCCAATTTTGTTTACATTTATTTAATGTTATATTTTGCATTTCTAGAACACCATCTCCCTTAAAGAGGGACTCTGGGTTGTGTCTAGTAAAATATCAGCATATAAAAGAGTATATAAAATTAAAATTTTAAAAATTTGTAAGTGTGATGCTACTGGCTACTTATATAATAAATGAAATACAATATATGAGTATAAATTTTTGTCATTTTTATAAAGATTCCATAACAATAATATCCTGAACTATTACACAGAAACAGCAATAGCACTTAGACTTATATAGAGTTCCATAGTACTTTACAGAACTCTGACCAGTTTACAATATCAGCATATTGACTCCAACAATCTGGGTTTTTAATGACCTCCAAAGGATGGAACAAACTCCTGGCTGTGGACAGTATTAGCCTGCAATACTGCATTCTAACCAATGAGCCACCACAGCTCCTATCTAGATGCCCATTGTTAAGAAAAATCTGTAAATGTTTACCTCAATGATTATAAAATAATGAGTGGAACGGAGAAGAGTGGAGTGGAAACGGAACAGAACAGAACAGAACAGAATAGAACAGAACAAAGTAGAATAGAAATACAATAGAATAAAGTTTACCTCTAATGACCTGTTGCCTTTCCTTGTTGTCATAGTACCTGGTAATTGTTTTATTACTTATCTTTTTTTGTTGTTGTTGTTGCACAATTTGTAATTAGAACAGTTTTGGATCCATAAAAGTCCTCCTCCCCCAAGGCATTTTAACCATAACAATTTATCTTCTTTTCTCTAATAAGTCTAATTTTTTTCCTTTTTTTCCCCTTTTCTTTTATGAGGATCCCCCTACTTCTGTTTCATTGGGACTAAGGATGGAGGAGATGATTTTCAACTTGGCAGATACGCATCTGTTCTTTAATGATTTAGAAGTAAGTAATTATTATTTGAATGACACACTGAATTTTTGAAAGACTAAATAATGGCTGAGTGACCACTACTTTCTATGAAAGTACTATTTCATAAGAGAGGAAACTGGCAAAATTAGTGCTCTGGAGTCTTCTTTATCAGTTTATTTATACTAATTTCATGGTAATTGGTTGTCTGCTTCTAAGTGTAGCTAACTAATATGCATCATACTGTTTCTCATTGGTTTCAAGTAGCTGTCTATTGGATTCCTGGCATAGGTTGAGATAGGAACAATTCTTCTGTTCCTTGCTGTTGGTATCTCTACACAAATAATTCCTTCCCTACAATATTTACCCAGTTTGTTCCTGTGATTTGTCTTTCTCATTATTTCTACCCAAACCACTCAACTTGTGTTATCCACTTAAAGAAGCTTAATCTGTATCTACTGTTGTCTGTATATATATATTCTTTCAAAAATATAAATTATAATTTGTTACTTCTGGATTTAATGCTTATAATACCTGTAAAACATGTTGGAAATTTTAATGGTCATCATAATTTTCTTTAGTGTTATTAAGATATTAATATTTTAACTACATTTTAAACATAAATGTGATCATATGGTAATTATTGAGTAAGAAACCATTCTATCTTCCTAATAATTACTTAAATTAAATTGCTTAGGTCATTTGCTCCAATATGAATCAGAGAGAGGAACTGTGTTGAAATT
Source organism: Pituophis catenifer annectens (assembly GCF_029215685.1). Taxonomy (NCBI): domain Eukaryota; kingdom Metazoa; phylum Chordata; class Lepidosauria; order Squamata; family Colubridae; genus Pituophis; species Pituophis catenifer. The sequence continues at coordinate 36,549,324 of NW_027256883.1, forward strand.
AGGTGAATTCAATAATCTTGCATATGTTAAATGCCTTTTAAAAACTGGGGTTTCTGTCTTCCCCAATACTATACACTCTGTGCACAATTATTAGGCAAGCTGTATTTTGGAAGATTAATTTTATTATTGAACAACTACAGTGCTCTCAGTCAATCCACAATGTTAATAAACCTCAAACCTGAATATTTAAGAAAATAAAAGTGAGGTTATGGCTTTCTTAGGTGAAAATCTATATATGCACAATTATTGGGCAACTATTAGTGTGCAGAATTATTATGCAACTAAATTAAAAATCAAAATTTTCGAATCTCACTCATTTATGTGAAACTGCTGGGTGAGATCATCCGTGGTTTTGGGGTGGAGTTCCATCAGTACGCTGATGATACTCAGCTGTACATCTCCACCCAGGGCCATCCCAATGATGCCCTTGAAGTGATGTCCCGGTGCCTGGAGGCCGTGCGGGTCTGGATGGGGAAAAATAGGTTCCGACTCAACCCTTCCAAGACCGAGTGGCTGTGGCTTCCGGCATCCTGATATAGCCAGCTGGTGCCATCGCTGGCTATTGGGGGCGAGTTACTGGCCCCCACGGAGAGGGCTCGCAACTTGGGCGTCCTCCTGGACGCACAGCTGTCTTTAGAAGAGCAAATAATAATAATAATAATAATAATAATAATAATAATAATAATAATAATAATAATAATAATAATTTTATTTCTATACCGCCCTTCTCCCGAAGGACTCAGGGCGGTGTACAGCCAATTTAAAAACACAGACAAAACAGCAATTAAAATTTAAAATAATTAAATAAATTGGCTCAGATTTAAAACCCCCAAAAAATTAAATACCCCAATTTAAAACTATTATGTTGATAGTCCGGCCTGGCGGAACAACAGGGTCTTCAGTGCGCAGAGAAACACCCGGAGGTCGGAGATCTTACGTATTTCCGGGGGCAGTTCGTTCCACAGGGCTGGGGCTCCCACAGAGAAGGCCCTCCCCCTGGGTGTCGCCAGCCAACATAACTTGGCCGATGGCACCCGGAGGAGACCCTCTCTGTGGGAGCGAACTGGTCGGTGGGAAGCTATTGGTGGCAGAAGACGGTCTCGGAGGTACCCGGGTCCTATGCCATGGAGCGCTTTAAAGGTGGTAACCAACACCTTGAATCGCACCTGGAAGACCACTGGGAGCCAGTGCAGCTCGCGCAGGAGGGGTGTCACATGGGCACAACGAGTTGCGCCCATAACCACCCGCGCGGCCGCATTCTGGACCAGTTGGAGCCTCCGAGTGCTCTTCAAGGGGAGCCCCATGTAGAGAGCATTACAATAGTCCAACCGGGAAGTAACAAGGGCATGAGTGACCGTGCGCAGGGCGTCCCAATCCAGAAAGGGCTGCAACTGGCGAATCAGGCGAACCTGATAAAAGGCCCCCCTGGCCACGGCCATCATATGCTCTTCTAAAGACAGCCGCGCGTCCAGGAGGACACCCAGATTGTGAGCCCTCTCCGTGGGGGGCAAAGATTCACTCCCAAAAGTCAGCGATGGCACCTGCTGACTATATCGGGCGCCGGAAGCCATAGCCACTCGGTCTTGGAGGGGTTGAGTCTGAGCCTGTTCCTCCCCATCCAGACCCGCACGGCCTCCAGGCAGCGAGACATCACATCAAGGGCATTGTTGGGGTGGTCTGGGGTGGAGATGTACAGCTGAGTATCATCAGCGTACAGATGGCACTTCACCCCAAAACCACGGATGATCTCACCCAGCAGCTTCACATAAATGTTGAACAGGAGGGGCGAGAGGACTGACCCTTGCGGCACTCCCCAAGCGAGATGCCTCGAGGTCGACCTCTGTCCCCCTGCCAACACGAACTGCGAGCGGTCGGAGAGGAAGGAGGAGAACCACCGCAGAACGGTGGCCCCTATTCCTAACCCCCTCAATCGCTGCAGCATGATACCATGGTCAATCGTATCAAAAGCCACTGAGAGATCTAATAGGACTAGGACAGAGGAACAACCCCTGTCCCGAGCCCTCCAGAGATCATCCACCAACGCAACCAATGCCGTTTCTGTGCTGTACCCCTGCCTGAAGCCCGACTGGTACGGGTCTAGATAGATATGTGGCCAGGGGGACTTTTTATCAGGTTCGCCTGATTTGCCAGTTGCGTCCCTTTCTGGATCGGGACTCCTTACGCATGGTCACTCAGGCACTCGTCACTTCTCGCCTGGACTACTGTAATGCTCTCTACATGGGGCTCCCCTTGAGGAGCATCTGGAGGCTCCAACTGGTGCAGAATGCAGCCACGCGAGGGATTATGGGAGCGATGGGACGCTCCCATGTGACACCTCTCCTGCGCAACCTGCATTGGCTCCCGGTGGTCTTCCGGGTGCGCTTCAAGTTGTTGGTTACCACCTTTAAAGCGCTCCATGGCTTAGGGCCTGGGTACTTATGGGACCGCCTTTTGCCACCAATAGCCTCCCACCGGCCAGTACGCTCCTACAGAGAGGAACTCCTCAGGGTGCCGTCGGCCAGCCAATGTCGGCTGGCGACCCCCAGGGGGAGGGCATTCTCTGTGGCAGCACCTGTCCTTTGGAACAATCTGCCCCCGGAGATACGTAGGATCCCAGATCTGCGTTCTTTTCGTTGTGCCCTTAAAACTTTTTTATTTCATCAAGCTGGGCTGGCTTGACCCCCCCCCCTTAGACATTTTTAATTATTAATTGATTTCAGTTGGGTGTTTTAAATTTTATATTGGGCCAAATCTTGTTTAATTCTTTTAAAATTAATCTTAAATTTTGTATGTGATGTTTTTATTGTTGGCTATTCACCGCCCTGAGTCCAGTAGGAGAAGGGCTGTATAAAAATCTAAATACATACATACATACATGCATACATACATACATACATAAATATTCATTAAAATTTCAAACACAGACAAAATCAAATTTTGCTTCTGCCATAATAAAGGCAGCAGTTTATTTAAAACTAAACCACTAAACAAACTTGAGGAGCACTGCCAATAACCTTTAATCACAGTATTATTTTATTAGAAAGTATAAATATACCATATTTTTCAGACTATAAAATTCACTTGAGTATAAGACGCACCTAAATTTCAAAGAGGAAAACAAGAAAAAAAATCACTTTTGGCCTCCCCACGTCTAGTTTTTGCCCTCCCAGCCCCCAGAAGCACTCTGCAGGCCTCCCAAACCCTTTGTGTGTCCCAGTTTTTCCAAAAACAGGCCCGTTTTTGGCAAAAATGGGACACAAGGATGGGTTTTGGAAGGCGAAAAACGGGGCCATATTCAGTCTATAAGATGCACCAAGATTTCCACCCACTTTTTTTTGGGGGGGGGAAAGTGAGCCTTATAGTCTGAAAAATATGGTACATTATTTAGGCAGGCAAAAGAATCCTGAAGATTCACATACAACTTTTGTTGATCAAAGGTAATTGACAACAATTGCCCTTTAAATATTTCCTGATGTTTCTTTTTCCCAAAATCTAACAAAATGTACTTTATTTAATAGATGAGCTGATATTACTTAAAATTAGTGTGTGCAACCACTAAATGCGGTTTCTCAAACATCTGTCCTGTATTTCAATTTCATTTATGAAAGAGACTACTCAATGATATAGTAACAAGTTAACATAAAAATTATTACTTTGTATCTTAAATATGTAAAATAAACACTATTTCAAGTGTTGCCAGTATGGCAATTTCATGTTGCACACACAAACATAAACATGTTTCAATAGGAGTTAATCTGACCAAGTGCATATATGAGATTCTGAGATTCTGTGTTCTGATTATACAATATATAATTTAGTCCAAGTTTTGCTGAAAGACTATTCTATCTTGATTCTGTGCCAAATAGCCTATAGTTTTTCCTAATCAAAATGGAATATACATCCATATGTTTTTAATAGTTGCATACCATTATAATTGACCATAAGTATCTTAATTTAATTGTTAAATGTCAACATTCCAAGGATTTGGTCAGCTCCACTGTGTATCAAGTGTGACTTTTAAGTTTTATTATTTTGAACAGTAGTTCCTTACTCAAACCATAAAATTGATTTTGAAACCGGGATCTTACAAAAAGCAGTTTCTGGTATAGCATCAAGGATTATGATTCCAATTGAACATGTCTGAACTAGTGCTATGTGTCATGTTATTCCCTTTAATTAGGATATATTACAAAGAGTAATATTTTTGAGCAAAGTTTCAGATAAGCAATATAACCTAGAGATTCACTATTTGTATCTGTGATAATTACTAGCTTAGCTGACTTTAAGATGATTCAACAGATTCATGAAAAATAGCAGTATTAATGCCATGATGGCGAATCCATGGCACGTGTGCCCAAAGTGGCATGCGAAGCCATGTCGTTGGCACGTGTGGCCTTGCGTGTTTGCCTTCCGGATTTCTGGCGCACCTGCGCGTGCGACAATCAGCTGTCCTTTGTGCCTGCGGCAGTGCTGAAAACCAGCCTGCACATGCATTCCAGCCACTTGATTGTTGGGCATGCATGCATGCTAGAACCCGGAAGTTCAGTTTTTCCAGAGAGCGGCACCGATGAGCATGTGCGACGTTTACGCGCTACCTTTTCAGCACTCAGTGCTGAAAAGGTTTGCCATCACTGTATTAGCTTACTGGCTAACTGTAGCTACAGCCAATAAATTCAGAGGCACCATGGTCAGGAAGAACATTAGAATGGAGCTGCAGCTTTATGTTCTGCTTTAAGTACCGTTGAAAAACATTTTGTTGTCTCTATGACACAGAATACTGGATTACAGAGACTTTTTATTTGATCTAGAGGATTTCTTTTGTATCGTATTTCATCCCTCCCCCCCAAAACAGGCTATCCCTATTCCATAATTTTGAACATAAATATGTCAGAGTCAGTGGTGGGTTGCTCCCGGTTCTGTCCTGTTCTTTAGATCAGGTCATAAAAGCAGCGGGAGGCTCCGCCCACCCACCCGGAAGTCATAATTGACGATCTGTGCATGTGCAGAAGCTCACACAAGTGCAACAAGCACCCTTGCGCACTCCCATTGTGAACCGGTAGTAAAGGTAAGTAGAACCCACCCCTGGTCAGAGTAAATAATTTGTCTATGCTATCCATCTATCTTGTGTTGAAAACGGGGAAAATATGTGGGACTTTTTTTGCACCTACTCTTTAACATAGCTTTGGAAAAACAGCATGCTGTAATAAATATTGAAATTGCAGGCATGTTATGCTAGTGAAATCATCAGTTTTATTCATGATAGGTCATAGATAGATGTTAGATAGATGGATTAATAGGCAAAGTGACTATATTAGAGATGTTAGTTCTAATGAAAATATATGCAGATGTTTTAAATTTGGGGATTTTATTTCTGCTTACAAGATTACCTGTGTTTCCTGCTTCTTGCTGAGCTATGACAACACTCTTTATTAAAGTATTTTGGCACATCTGGTCTCAGGCAGAACCAGGAAGTGTAGAGGCATGAAAAAATGTAAAACAATGGCAGGGCAGTTATCTGAGACTTACAAACCTTTAAAAAGATTTGTTTCCCTCTACATTGAGCTTTGAATCTCTTTTCATTTAATGGGCAATAGAAGAACCTTTATAAGTTTATAGTATGATGCCTTTGGCTCTGGATCTTCCTGATTTCTGGCACCTACTTTTTTTCCTCTGAAGTAGACCAGTGGTAAGGTCATAAGTTTCTTTCATTATAGATAAACTGAACATGAAGCAGCAATGAATAAACACTGTAGCTCCTATGGTGTTTTCAACATCAGCTTATTCAGCTATCTGAAAGCATTGAATTATGTATAGGCTTGCAATACAATATATTTGACCTTTTGGTTTGTTATATCTATTGGGTAAGAACAGTATCTATCCATATACATCTATGCTTGTTTCAGCTATTACCTGTACATAGGATTTTAGTTTGTATAGTATAGAATGATCTGAAATGCTCCTTATCCTAAAATTATTTTTTCCTTTCCCTCTTTTCTTCACTAGCCAACTTGTAAATGGTTCTAATTTGACCTCACACACAGTTGGTATTATGCCCGCAGATTTGTGGCAATTGCAAACAAACTTACTAGCTCTGCACACCTACACTCTCAAATAGTGACAGCAAGTTGTTGCAAGCAGAGGACTTTAGAATGATATCTGTCCAAAAATAATTGTAATAATTATTTCTGAAACAAATAGTGTGGCACTATGGAATTGCAGCAATATCATTTTCAATTTTTTCATCTAAATGATTTTTCTGTAATGTCCTACAGTCTTGAAAAAAGCACTGTGGTATCTATGAGGTTTCTACACGCCAGTGTAAATATTTTATTTATGATGGAACAGACAGATGCTGAATACATTGGCACCAGTAGACACTTTCTTACTGAGTTAAGTTTTAAAGTAATATTCCTTATTCCTTAAATACTTTTTAGGTTTGATGCCCATTTTAAGACTGAAAAAGAATTCAACAATTTAGAAATTCTTTTAAAGTCATCAGTTTAATTAGAGAATCTCAAAATGATAACATCAATACTGATTATAATTTAGGGAGAAATCATATATATTCTATCCAGAAGTTTAAATTTATGGGTTTCTTATTTTTATGAATCTATTACTATGCAAGGGAGTGTTATTGACATTAGGATTTCAATTGGAATGTCTTATTGATAAAGGTATAATTACCTTAACTGTAACTGTTTCAAATGTAGATGAAAAAATAAACAGTGTTGCAGTTCATTATCTAAGAAATGGTCATAATATCTGCTAACATTAAAAAATATTTAGCAAAGGTTATCATTAAATTAGAACTGAGGTGCTTGCTTATGTTCCTTAAACTGCTTCTTATTTATTTTTCTACTATGAAAAATATATTAAATTAGTCTCTGTGTTGCCTGAAAGGAATAGTGTGGTGGTTGCCATATATATATAAATATAATATGCATTCTGTTGCAGAAATATAAGACATTATGATTCATTTTATAATTTATTGCAAAGAAAAAGATTTTCTTATTTCTTCAATTTCTGTGCCTTTTGCAATCTTTGTTTTAAAACCCTTTTTTAGAAAACTTTCTGCAAAAAGTTTCTGTAATTTTCTTAAAATGCATGTTGAAGCAATATAGAATTTAGAGGGGAAAATAAAATACAAATCCATCAGTTTATTGCTTAATATTCATAAATCATCATTTTGTATTTTAATGCATAGCTTGTTAGTTTGGTTACCTCATCCTAAAAAAACAGTTTCAGAAAATAGTGATTCATACTGACATTAATTATTGCTATTGAGGTGTCCAACTATTTCAATATGGTTTTCTGGTGCAGTTTTTTTCCTCTATGTCTTAATCAAGTAACCTCGGTATTTAGGGAATAGTTTCATCATCATAATAGCAACTCTGTTCTTTCCGTACTGAACTTTTTGAGGTTGAACTGATAAGAATTTGGAATGTAATCCATAAAGCAGATGGGTGCTCCAAACTGATAAAACTACTGATTCTGACATAAATATTTAACTTTCCTTGGATTAGGTGTTAGCATATTAACACAAAGTTATAGCATAATACAGTATTGCTCCAGGACATAATTCTGAATCTGAGTTATGAACATTCAGGCAGCAGCCATGGCCAAAAGTGTACCTTTATCCAATTTCATTTTATGCACAAGCTTTTACCTTTTTTGTTAGAGTGGCATATAAAACTCAGTGTTTTCAGTTATTATCTGAAAACCTAATTTAAAGGTGACCAGGTGGCGCAGTTACATCATAATTGTACTGCTGCCAAGTTCTTTGCATGGTACTGTACTTGACAGGTGTCTGAAAATTCACCTGCTCCAAAAGATTTTTCTAAGCTGTTGACAGAAACTGGATATTGAGAGCTTATAAAAGCTCCACTGAATTCAACTCATTTTCAGATCAGATAAAATGGTTCTATACAACTTTTAAAGCATCTTTTAAGGTATCTTTAAAACTGAAAAAGCTAAAATGTTTATTTCAAGTAAAACTGTTGGCCTCATTAAGGATTTCTTCAGGGACTTTCTTTTACATCCCATTAATATATAGGCTATATTGTTAATGATAAAGTGCAGCATTTCTGTAGATCTTGCCCTTTCTTTGAGCCATAAATAGTAGATTATTTTTCCTCTCACTCCAACTCCCTGTATATCCCATAGGGATATACAGAAAACTCCCTTTTCAGAATCAGGTCTGGCTAAATGCATTACACAGATACATTTCATGCTCTACACAATTGTAAATAAAATAAAAAGTTTATTTAAAAGTATTTTATTGTTAGATCTCCAAAATAATTCTTAATACATATCACCATAACGATATTATTTGAACTCTCTGTTTTTTCCTTTCTGACCTCCAGTGGCAAACTATAAATCTGTAAAAATCCTACTGTATCCTGAAATATTTATTAATTTTGTCCTCCCTATCCCTCCATTTTCATACCCCATTAGGTAATAATACTATTGCTATTTTGTTACTAGACTTTAAGCCATCTTGAACATTTTAATAGAAAAGTCAAGTAAATTTTTGAAAAGTAAATGTAAAAGTAGAGTAATGCTAAAAAATAACTTAGCATTCACCGTAAATGATGACCCAAAAAAAATGATATGGATTGGTGATCAATCAAATTCTGTCTTTAAAAGTCATAATATTTGCATGATCATATAATTAGGCCCCTGTCCTCCATAATGCTTATCATATCTTAAAACATTTTTAAATCGGCAAGCCTGAACTAAACATATCATTATAATGCTTTTAAAAACCATCAAGCACAAATGATCCAGTTAGGATAAAGTAAATAAGAAAATCCAGAAACCAGAAGGAGTATTTAATTTCACTTCTTAGGTCAAATATTCTTCTACAGATAGATCTGTATTATTATTTATTATTTAAATTTACTCTATGATTATATATCCTGAGTAGACTCTTAATAAATGGTCGAAAGTCACAATCCTTTCATTACCTTGAAAGATAATAAAGATAAGGGGGGGGGGGGGGAAATCCCATCTGAACATCTGGTTGACTCTGTGACAAATCATGATAATAAAGATAAGCCTGCTGAATTTTTCCAATAAATAATTATTGTTTGTTGTTGCAAAAAAAATGAAAAATTAAGTTTTTATATAGTTTACAATTATGAGACTTTCAAAAATATATGCTTGGTTGCACAAGTTTGTCAATTTGTATGAATTTTCTTAGTGCAAAATGAAAGGTACAAGACTTTAAATAGCTAGTATGTTATAGCTTTCTCGGTTACATTTTTTTCAATTTATACTATCTCTATAAATCTTAGAATATTTTCTAGTTTGTCAGTAACCATCTTAAACCACATTGCTACTGGCAAAAGTTGTTATTTTTTAAACCTGGAGCTATTGTTAACATAAAATGAGATTACAAAAATTGTTATGGTATAACTGCAACAACTTGTTCAGAAGAATGGCATTCTTCCAAGTTTGTTGTTATTCAATAAAGATTGTTATTTTGGTCATTTTAATTTGTGGAACACTTATTTCTCCTGGAATCAGATCCTATTTATTATTATTATTGTTCACCCATTTCAGCAGGCCCTAGTATTCAGTATGTTCATGTAAATACAGTTTTTTTCCTGTTACTATGAATATGCATGATTTTGTGTGGATTTTAGATCGCAGTGAATGAAAAACATCTGTTCAAAGCTTAGATTAATGACCTAGAAACAAAACATTAAATCCAAAATTACTGTAAAAATAAATTGTTTTGCCTTTCAAGTCATTACAAAATAATTATGGTGTGAGATATGACATTTTCAGTTCTACTGTATCATGTTTACTCTTAAGATCCGCATTATAATTCTGAAAATGGATTATTTGTAACACTCGATGTTTTCATTCCGAAATCCAATGTATTAAAATAAGGGATGAAAGTTTTCATAAATGCTAGTTTTCATAGTCTGCCATCAGTTTAAAAAATGCTCATATTATTGCATATGTACTGACTTTTGGCAATATTATAACTAGGTAAGTATGAATAGTTCCTTTGGAATATGTGCTTTTACATTACAACATTAGTAAAGATTACAAATTTAGTGAAAATATAAAGAGGCAAAGGGTTAACAGAGATAGGTCTAAAATGATAGATAGAAACGATGCATATTAAAATAATGAAAAATGTAGATTTTTAAAAAAAGTGTGAGATTTGTAAAATAATTTGATAAATATTTACTGTACACATGAGTGATTTGTCCTTATCCTTAATGGATCATGGACCATCTTATAAAGATTAATTAGAAAACTTCTGTCCTTTACAATCTGAAAGCTGCAACATAAAAGGAAAATAATAAAAAGGAGGATCAAAGAACAGACTAAGGTACTGGTTCTTAAAGACTTTTGTTTCTAAGATAAATTGGCTTTCGTACAGCTACTCCTATTCTGGATATGGTGGAAAAAGTGTCCACAGTGCATTCTCAGCTAGGGAGACCAGATTTTTTACAGTCCAGTTGAATAAAGAGATAATTGCAAGTCTGAAGTCCCACACAACCTCCTCTCACCAAAGCCCTTACCTGGCTCTGACTTGCAGAGATTTGTACGGTGACATTAGCATAATAATGAAAGAGGTAGATAAGCAATTATTTGTTCTGTATTCCCAGAAGACAGTAATGCTAGAAAGAAACAGCTATACAAGGACTACTATATAAAGCTACCATAGTTAATAGTGGTCCATAAGCACACAAAAGTCTAGTATTCAAGGAGATGCTACTGCCTGGACTTGTTATCTGATAGTCACATTGATCAGATTTAGCAGCAGTTTGCTTTTGATCTATCACTGTTGCTGAATAAAGTAATCTAGGTAAATATCTGCTGTAGAGTTCTATCAACAGGTAAATAGACAGACTTTAGGATAAATTATTAGATCTGAGTCAATTATTCGACATTGCCAGATTTCAACTAGAAATTTCAAGGCAACAGTATGAAGAGGGAAGGAACTTGAGTAGGAATCAGCATTCTCAGGACAAAGACTTCAAATACTGCAAGGTGTTTAATATTTGTGGTCAGAATTTCTATTTCATTCAATTTTTACATCTAGAAGTATTATTAAGGAACATTCTTAAGAGAAAGAACAAAAAGATTAAAACCTTTTACTAGATACAATGAAATCTGCATTTTATAATAGTATAAAGGTGGAATTGAGGCAGTGTTTTACAACTATGCCTGTTTATTCAGAGGTTCCTTTGTGTCTGTATTTTTCAAATTTTTAAGTGTGCTAAGATTAAATATATAGATATATTGCTTTATATGAAAAATGTTTACAAGAGGTTTTAAAATAATAAAGTATCCAACTTATTTATATATTTTAAAATATGTTAACATTGAAAGTAGGGTTAAAATATTTTGGCCTTAGTTTCTTAAAAGAAAACTCTACAACCATCTTAATGGCTGTCCAATTTAGTGCCGTTCAAAGCTATGATGTAACTGAAAAAGTAACTTTCCAACTGGTCAATGCACTTAGGGCTACTGCAGTGTCCCTGCAGTCATATGATTAAGATTCATGCATTTCACAACCAGCAGGCATTTATTATCATTGCAGCATCTCATGGTCATGTGGTCATCATCTGCATGCTTCACAGCCAGCTTCCCACAGGCAGACAGTGGAAAAGCCAGTAAAATGCAAGTTGCATTCATGTGATGTCTTACTTAATGACCTATGGTGACTCACTTAATAACCATGGAAGTGAGGCTATAAGTCTGTTGCAGTCACATAATGTCTCAACGACTTTTTCATTTATCAACAGGTTTGCATAATTAATTATAATTATTGTTATTAAGCGAAGACATGATTTTACCCTGCTTAGTTTCCCAGCATTGCATCTAGGATAATTCTTACTATATGGTTGTCCACAAAGTAGTAACTTCTCTGTGACCTGCCAAGAACTTTGTAATTGGTATTTTGCAATTATACTAAATGTAGAAATTGTATAGAATTAAAGAACATGCACTCTGAAATATTGTTACCTGTAATTAAATGTATTTAAAACTCTTGTTAGCTATTTTTTTCCCAATTTATACACATTTTGATCTTGTAAAAAAAAACCTATGTGATGGCTGGTATTATTCTATATATTATTTTGAAATACATTTTATTCAGTATAATTATTTATGCAGATTAGAATATATAAGATTGTTATCAATATCTATTTACATTGAGAAAAAATACGTTTATTGTGTAGAAGAAATTAGAGAGGCTATTTTTTAATGTACATGTTGTTGTGTTTGATTTTTTTTCCCTTGGACATTTTCATTAAAAAATATTCTTTTCAAAAATATGTTTGTCCAAATTGTATAATTTGGCTTCTTCTGGGTAATAAATAACATGTGAATTCTGATTCATAATTTAAGCCTATTGTTAAAACAAGCTACATATATTACTGCTAAGAGTTAAAGAAGTTCCAGGGATATTGATCAATACAGTGGAAGTATTCACACTCACTGCTAAAGTACAATTCTGAAAAATTATGGAAGACAAAGAATGGTCATCCTACTGGTGTTCCATTGGGACTACTTAGGACAGTGATGGCTAACCTTTTTGTCGTCATGTGCCGAAAGTGCACACACGATAGCACATGAGCATGCTAGCACTCATAATGCAATGTGTGCGCCCCCGTACGCTCCAGCCTCCTGCGCATGCACGCACAACCTTCTGCCGCCCTCCCATGCATGAGCACATGACCTTCCCACGCTCTCCCCACCCCTCCCCGTGCATGGGTGCATGACCCCCCTGCCCCTGTTTGGTTCTAGTAGGTCCCCCACAGTATCCTGGGACCAAAAACGGCTGCGTGGGAGGCGCACTGCACCCCCGTGCCCCATTTTGGGCCTAGTAGGCCTCCCTGCAGCCTCTTGGAACCAAAAATGGGCCACGGGAGGCACAACGCACACCCGCACATGAGCGCCGTATTCCCCATGCATACGCGTGTGACCCCCGCGCATCCCAAAAATCAGCTGACCAGTAGGTGCGCATATGCGCGGTGGAACTGAGCTGGCAATGGCTCACGTGCTTGCAGAGAAGACTGCGTGCCAGCTGTGGCACACGTGCCATAGGTTCACCATCACGGATTTAGGATCTTTGACTAGTGAGCAAAGCAAAGCTTACAAACTCAGGCATTTGTCAGAATTATTTTATTATGAGGTATCTTTGTTTTTTGATTCAGAATAAAAATAAAAGGGCAAGAATCATTACTTCTGACTTTGGTATATTTTTGAGTCACACATCACAATGAACATGGACAGATCCATCTGGCTTGTGGCAGTGTCTACTGACAGGAGGAGCTAAGCTGTATTGATAAACTGCTGTGTTTCAGAATGAAACAGCTGTGTTCCACTCTCATTGTTACATAAGCATGAAAAATTCTTACCAGTACATCTTAATTTTTCTTTTTGTGCATATAGTTTTCTTATTTGAGCAGAACTAAATTTACTACATAAAATTCATCAATATATACACAAAATATTATCTTCATATTAATATATATAGTATAAAGAAATTAGGTTTATAAGTGATAATCTAAATATCTTCTATATTATCTGAAGAAATTGTCCATAAGTGTACACATTCAGATTTCACAAGCATTTTCCTATTCTTTAATTTCCACTCTCAGGATTTTCACTTTAGTGTTTGTCCTCACAGTATTTGTTATTGTCATTTTTATTTATTTTTTTGGTAGGAATTTAAGTTGTATAAGTCCATTCTATTTTTTTTAAAGGAAATTCTTCAAGGTTAGTTTTAATTCTTTGACTGTTAATCCACAAATTGTCAAATTCAGTGAATTGGATTTCAAGAGCTCTCTTTGTTCTCTATATCTGTGCCTATCCCACAGGTAATCTGTACCTTTTCTCTACTCTCTGAACAGGATAATTATTGTGGGAAAATGGTTGCAAAATACAGACCAGACAAAGATGACAGGTTCACCAATAGTTGTTCCTTTTTCACATGGTTTTATGTTGTATTTTTAAAAGATTTTTGTGATAATGGGTTATGCAGTTCACAACATATTTTAAGCTTTTATTGTTCTCAACTGAGAGGCAATGAGTACAGGTCTGGAAAAAAAAATATGGGTTTTTGTGATATTTTTTTCACACATCAGCATTATGGTTGCATATAAAGATATATACTTTTGCAAATTTATGTTTTATGACTTTATAAGAACTGAAATTTACACTTTTGCTTGTGGTTCGAACTTGCACATAGAGATAATCCTTGATTTACGACTGCAGTTGGTATGGAATTTTCATCATAAATGTCTTAAAACGCAAGGCTCCACCAGACCCAGTTTTATGACAGTTTTTAAGCAAATTATATGGCCGTAAGTCCAAATCCATTCTGCCAAATTCACGATTTTGTTGGAAACCACCAAAAAACATTGCAGATCATGATGGTGGGAGGTTGCAACCAGTCATAACTGTGACCTGGTTGTTAAGCACCTCAAAGGGAGTCATGTGACTATGGGGAAGAGGGCAGCAAGACATTTTACAATGTTTGGAAATCTTATAGGCCATTATAAACAACCAGTTGTAAGGCAGGAACTACCTTACATATAAATATATAAAAGGTGCAATAAAATACATTTAATTCTTGTAAAAATAACCATGTACAAAAGTATATTATAAATAGCACACTTTTGAAATGCAATTAATATTTAATAGCATGAAAATAGAAACCAATTTTTGTAATAATTTTTATGTATGAAAATAATAACAGCTATGTTGGCCATGAGAAAAAGAGTCCAACATGGCTACAATTACAATTCAATGTCAATATTCTATTTAGAAAGAAATTTTAAATCATCACTGTAAGATAATATTTAATAGAGGTACATTCCTTCCCACTTACATAATTTAGTTTTAATTTACCTAGCAGAGCAGCTGAAATAATTTCTAATCTTGTTCATATGATTGTCTATGTTGATATCTCTCCTAGTTTCCCCAAGAGATCTATGTTAGGTACTATAGAAACACATTGATTCTAAACACGAATTTATATCTGCAAAATGTGAGAAGAGAAATGTTAAAAAGTTTGTTTGTTTTCCAGCAAGCTTTGGAATAGCTTTTAGCTTTAGTCTCAGAATGTGTTTTAATGGCACCCAAACTGAATTGGGTATTTCAATTATAAAAGTAAATAATAGCTGTAATCCCATCTGCTTATTTTTTTTTAACTTTCAAGGACTCTTTAGGATTTGCTAACTTGCAACAGTTTTCTAAAATTTGACTCAGTTTTAGGCAGAAGTTCATAAATAGTGGCAGCTCTATTATACCCTTCTAAATATCCCTTCTAAAAAGTGGGGGTATTTAATCCAGTGATATTGTTTATCTCACCATTTTGCAAAGACAACTATGACTTCATTTTTTATTTAGTAATATGTACCATTTTGCATTTTGATAACTTGTGGATTCTTTAGTTGTCTCACCAAGATTAAAGAATAAAAATTAAAAGGTATTAATCCTGAGCCTAGAAGTTTTATTATGAATCTATTATGAACATAAAGATCTACTCATTACACATTTTTTTCATTCCAATATTATAATTTAGGACATTTACTGCTGCTCTTAAACTATTGGAAATGAAAAATTCTTATCAATCTACTGCATTTTATCAAGATATCTATGGATAGATCCATGTCTGTCTTCTGCCCACCACTAGCAACCATACATGTTGCCTAAGTGCAAATTTCACTAAGTTTAGATTTTATGTCCAGACTAATAAATATAGAACTATAGCCTAAATGTACTGTGTTAAGGGTATTATGCAAATTACAAATCTATGCACCTGAGTATTTGAAAATTGATTCAATGTTATATTTGTGTGAATATTCTCCTTTTTCTAGTATGAAGAAAAATGTGTTTTTCAAAATACTATCAATTAATGGTGTTTCAATAAAAAGGCATTATACAAAATTGAATATGCTTTCAGTAGCAGGAACAGTTTTTGTCAGTTGAAAATCCCATGCAATTTAGAAAACAAATTTTAATAACAAAAATATATCTTTAGGTTTACACCTTTCAAACAGGTCAGTAAGTAAGACAAGGAAAAAGAAAAACTGAAAAGAAATGGAATAAACTGTATATCATTTCACATACCTGCTATTGTTTCAGTTGGAAATAATCCATTTACTTTAGTAGGTTTGATAAATGATTGTGGTATATTCCTTTTTTGGAAATAAAAATGGAGCTCTTAATTTGAAATATGTGTTCTGAATTTAAGGTGCTGGATTTTTTGTTTTTTGTTTACTAAGCAGAGATTTTTGCAGATATGTAAGCTTTGCAGTTTTAAACATTTTGTTCTCACACATACTTGGACCAAATTTCTCTACTGTTCGTTCAGTAGAGAAAAATGAAACAGGAGGATAATTGCATAATGACAGATAGGAGGGGAACAGAGAATCCACTGATCATTTCCTATGAGTTGGCCAATCTCCAACAAGTCTCAAAGGACACTGTGATGTGTAAAGGATAGAGGAAAAGAGCTAGTTTTGATGGAGCATTTCCCTGTCAGCTCGTTTTACTTTGTAAAGCAAATCACTGAAACAATTAGTTGACAGCATGGTGTTAGTTTCCTCATGGTAAATTAGGAAGATTAAGCAAACACAGGACTGCATTTTAACTATGATCAGCATGTTTGAATCTGTAGTCTGTAATGATTTCTAATTCTCAGAAGAGGCTACATTGGTAATATTATTCGTATTGTCCTTTTTAATCAAGTATAAAGGTATTTAGTGACTTTCTATGTCCTTCATTTCATTTTGCCTGAGAATGTCTTTGCTTTACATTTACTTTATTTTTTTTTAATTTACTTGAAGCACATGTTATCATTTAATCAAATCAGATAACATGATTTTGGAAGTTGCAAGATTTGTTGTTATAATTTTATTACATTGCTTTTCGTAACATACAATGAAGAATAAAATAGAGTTTGCATTCCTGTGTCACTAGACATTTGAGGAACATATAATTAATAAAATGATGTAAATATATGTACCATATGATCCTACTTCATGAAAAAGTTACCTACGAATTTCCACTTCTATTTTGTATTTAGTTATGTATTTATAAGCAAATATTGAGATAATATTTAACATTTATTTTAAATTTGTAAAAATGAAGGACCTGTAAACTAATTGTTTTGTATAGTGAGTTAGATTCTTGCAAAGTAAGCCTCAGTCTTTCCTATCTAAAGAACTTTTTGTCTTCCCTTCATTCCATGAACATAATTTAGGATAAATACTATCTAATTACTAAGGAACTAAATGTTATATATGAAGGATATATGGTTTCTGGAGACCAACTTGTACATGCACTTATCACTGCTTGTTTTGCATTTACTTTTGCCCATTTCTAATTTGGGCCTTCTTTCAGCATCTTTATCTTTTCTTTTACTTGTTCAGTGACTTCAGTCTGTCACTTCAATTAGTAGTATCTTTTATTCATTTAAATTAGTTTTCCAACAGTTTTCGCAAAGTGTCCTTGTATCAGTTTTAGATACTTTCTATCTCTTACTGTAGTTTAGTTGTATTGTTATAATTTGTTTACATTTAACGAATTATAGTTAAATGACATGACTTGGCATAATGTATTGACATTCCAATAAAAGACAATATTTGTAGCTCAGGATTGAAATGAGGGATCCTTGTATTGACATAGTTTAAATTCAGAATATTGATTATAAAAAATACTTTGCTAGTCAAACCTAAAAACAAGAAATAATAGTATTTCTACAAAAGTTTCACATTTTTCTTAGATATTATTTTTTCTATGTTTAGAATTCTAGATAGAGTCTAAGACATTTATGTTAAAGAGTAGCTATTTGCTTTAATTATAAATATGCACAGAACTTTATTAATTCCTTTTACAAATGTGTTTGGTAATTTAAAATGCATCAGAACTTTCTGAGAGGCTTTGAAATTGTCAGTCAATCAATTTCCAAAAGTATACTGGTGAAAATAAAGGAATTTTCTAGTTGTTAGCACGTGAATTATATTTGAATCAAATCTCAATTGTCCCAGTTTAGCAAATTAAGGTTTGCAGAAATTAAGTCTTGAAACCTATTGAAAGTCAAAATTGTACTTAACTTAGGTACTGAACAATACTACAAATACCTCTTTCTATTTAAAAAAAAAAAAAATCCAAGCACAGGATGTTTAGAAAATAGATACAATAGATTAATGAAGATTTAAATGGATTCTGTCAGTTAAATTTGTTGTGCGATTATTTCTGTATTTATTTATTCATCATTCCCAGAGTAAAAGAAACTTTGTTTCCTTTTCTACCTGTCTTTTGTAGTGGATACTAAACATTGATCCTGCTGACTAATTTTCCTGCTTTGATTTTTCCTTTTGTCTTCTTAATTGAGAATGGCTTCTCTTTACATTTTCTCCCCTTTTCTGTCACAATCATTCTTCTTTCGGTCTTTTTCTGTATGTTTGTTTTGAATTGTTTTCGATACTATTTCTTTCCCTGCCATCAAGATAACTCTTACCCAAAGCAGTGCTCCAATAATGCATCTCACTTGCTTTTTTTAACACCTGAAATTTAGTCAAAGAATGTTTCTAAAAATCTCACACTGATTAATAGCAAATAGTGGAATAGATATTGCATCGAATTTTAGGTATACCTTTTAAAATCCAGCTAGCTAGTATAGATAGGTAGATAGAATCATCTAGTTGACATGGAACATTTTCATTACCATTATAACAGGGCCTAGAAAAGTTTAGTAGTTTAGTAGCAGACCTCCCCAAGAAGCTAAAAAAATAAGCTATTTGTAATTTGACCCTAAGGAATATATTTGCTGTGATTAGTTTCACTCATTGTTTAAAAAAAAGATAAGAACTATAATAGTATTATCAATAATTTAAACAAAATGATTATTATAATAAAGTTTATAATATAAGTAGGAACTATCTTTTAAAATAGCAATCCTCTTAACACTATCTTTTTAAAATTTATGTGAGAAAGAGAAAAGGAAAAATCAACTGAATCCATAATTCTTGAGTCACCTTTCTTCTTTTATTTGCCTCATGAGCCTTTCCTTAGAGACTTTGAGACCTGTCCAAAACAGTGTAGGATATAATCCAGAAGGTCCAAGGATAAGAGCTCCAACAAACCAATAAAACTGTACCCCATCCATTTTCTTTCCCTGCTTCCCTTACACTACTTTTACAGAAATAATTTTTGAATTAAATTAGATTAATATTTCTTTTCAATAAAAAGGTGATTATGTTTTATATAATTATTTTCTTCTTCACCTGCAAGATCCTGAAAATATCAACAAAAGAAACTTTATTCTTGAACTTTTTATGTTGTTTTAAAATAACTATTCTGCTTGCAAATTTGAATGTAAATTACGATGAATAAGCAAAGTGTATATGTTTGTTTGGGCACACACTCAAAAATGCAAATATATAGATAGACCTTTACTTACAACCACAACTGGGACCAGAATTTCAATCATTAGTCATTGCAATCATAAGTTGATTTTTTGACAATTTTATGGATCTTGTTCAGCGAATCCAGTTTCCCTTATGGCTGTTATTTTGCCCGAAATCAGCAAAAAAGTTGAGATCACAATCACATGACCACTGGTAAATGCAAACCAGTTGTTGAGCACCAGAATTACTATTATATGACAATAGGGAAGATGGGACAGTCATGAGTTCAAGTGCAGTTCATGTCAGTTTGCCCTAGGCCATTGCACCTTTGAAATATTGTTAAATGAACAGTCATAAATTAAGGACTACCTGTAAAGCGCAAAGAACTGTACTTTTGCTAATTTTATTGGTGATGGAAGTATCTACTTGCATTAAATACAGTGTTAGTTCAGTGCATTGTTGGTGTGAAACTGAGAAATATGTCTTAGAGAATGGAAGTTTTGTTCTACTTTATTTCTGATTTCTCTTCCAACAATGGAACATAATTTTAATCAGAATAAATATACGGAATTGTAGAAGTACACTTTGTATGAAAAATGTGTAATTTTTGAAATAATTATATTTATTTTATTTTTTAAGTTTGTGACTTTGATTTTACTAAACTTCAGATTGTAGAGGTTTTGTTTTGTTTTATCCAATCTCTCTTTTGTCATCCTACCTATTCAGTATTTAAGTCCTAATGCTGTTTCATCTATTTTAAAGATATCCTGTGTTTTCTCTATTTAAAAGACTTACACTCATAGTCATCATGTGAGGCCATTCTTCGGGGGGGGGGGATGTTCTTCTTATCTGAGGTTGTTGACCTCAGGAAAGGTGAAGAAGGTTATGGGGTCAAAGTCTTTTCCTCCTTGGAACTCACTGCTTGCTGGGAGAGGGTTGGCTGAGAAATAGATGTTTTTTAAAACAAAGGTTAAGGGTCATGATTTTAATTCTGTTAGAGAACAGCTGTTTTGAGTTTCTTTCCACGTCTACCTCCCTTCCCTTCTTCCAAGCCCATAGAGAGATTGAAAAAAATTGTTCAGAGAGAACCAGTAACACAGAAATATGCAGCTCTGGAGTATTACAGCTTTACAAATGAATCATCTTTGCTATTGGTATTCACATTAGAACTTTTAAAATAAAGAAGCAATAGACTTTTAGTCTATTTAACTCTACTTGGAGTTAAATACAATCCTGAAAGGTGTTTTATTTATAAATAAAACAGCAGTAAAATATCACTACTAACAGTAGTAGTGAATCTGTTGTTTAATGTTCAGATAATAATGTATATTCATTTGTCTAATTATAAGCAGATAAATCAATATTATACATATAAAGGACTTGTTTTATGCAGTGGCTTTAAGAAGTAAATCAGAGAATTCTGAAAATCTTCAAAGTGTTTCTACTTTACTCTGGGTTTGCGCTTTTTAGAAAATGCAGAAATAGTGGGAAACAAATAACTTTTTCTTTTTTGTCTGCACTCTTCTAAAATGTTAGCCTCAGGCTGTGTTAGTGTGTGGCTCAACAGCAATCAGAGGTCATAGTTTCATTGGTGGTTAGCATCAGATTTAATTTTTCTAATAAGTTACATTTACCAAGAAATCTGGTTTGAGTTATACACACGCACTGCCTGAAAACCCTTTGGAATAACTTAAAACTTGAGGGTGGCTGAAAATGTATAAGAATATGCATAATTATTTTAACAACTTTCTTTCCAAATGCAGGGTTTTTTTTCCTAAATTGTAAGAATAATGTCTAAAATTACTTTTATGAATTAATCTATAGCAATATAAAAAGTAAATATGATTGTTGGTTTGCATGTCTTTAAAAATGGTTAGTATTTCTTGTATTGCAATTGGCAAATTAAAGTAAATATTGTGGATTTTTTTCTCCATTATAGGAATGTGACCAAGTTCATATTGATGATGTTTCATCAGATGATAATGGCCAGGATTTAAGGTACATTTAAACTAATGTAGGACTGTGATTGAAAAAGTTGAAGTTTTTGTTTGCTTGCTTGTTTGCTGCTTGTTTATAATAACTTCTGAATACCGTTATTTCTATTCTTTTTCAAGTCATCTAAATTGCCAGTATAATATTCAGTTATCTTGAACCATCTGATAATTTTTAAAACTTTCTTACATCTAAAACAGCACCTATAACTTTGGGACAGATGGGTTCCCTGCAGCAGCTACCAGTGCTAATCTATGCTTAGCAACGGGGGTGCGTGGAGGAGTGGACTGGATGAGAAAGCTAGCTTTCCGATACAGACGAGTAAAAGAAATCTATAACACCTATAAAAATAACGTTGGAGGCAAGTATCCATAATATTCCTGTCCATGTAGCTACTGTCTCATTGCTGTGTGAAGTTTTTGAATCTTATAGCTATGTTTTCCCACCTATTTACAGCTGTAAATTCTATAGAACTGTAAAACATGATAATGGATTATAGTTGACATGTAAATGCTACAATGCTTGTTCTCCCTCACTCATCCCCTGGCAGGTCTTCTGGGCCCAGCAAAGAGGGAAGCTTGGTTGCAGCTTAGAGCAGAAATTGAAGCCCTTACGGATTCGTGGTTAACACTTGCACTGAAAGCACTCACACTAATTCACTCTAGGTAAGTAGATTTCACATAGGTAGTAATGCAAACTAACTGGAGACATATAACATAAAAATACATTTTACAATTCTGTAAGTTACAATTAATACATTATGCACTTCTAGGAATAGTTGGTTTAATTAAAATTAAAGCTTTCTAAAATATGGCATTTTAAAATTTGGTGAATTGATGTGTAGTGTTGTTATAAAAGTGGACATGAATTGTTTCATTTTTCCCCTACTGCATCATGCTATAGTAGATTAGTTGATAGTGATGGTAGATTTAATTGATTATATAGAATCATTTAACTAATTATATAAAATAGTTTCTACATATCCCAGGCAAGATAGCAATAAAATTTAACTCTTTAATTTATTAAATTTATTCTTAGGTTCATAGCTTGTCTTTTCCAGAAAAATCAAGAAAGTATATAGACCACTTCCCCACATACAACAGTTTTACCTCACAATAATAGCCATATAAGGTAGATTTGGCCAATTACTATCTTTTCAGCCATACATTTCATAAATCTTGATTCTTTTTCTATTGTACTGCATCCTATAACTGTTTAGTTTCTGTCTTATGATGCATGCAGAATAGTTCTTAACTATAATTACACAATGTCAGAAAAACACCATTGTTAACCAATAGCATGCTGATCATCCAGCTTTCTTCAAGGGACAAAAGAGAGGAAAACATGCTACCTTCCATGCATTTGAAACATGGAGCATAAGGACAAGATTTCTCTGCTTTTGTTATATTATATCCCATCAAGCAAACCAGTAAAGGTCTCATCATTTTTTAAAAGGATCTATATGATTACAACACAAAAAGTTTATTAGAACACAAAAAGCTCCTCTTCTATCAAGCTCTATATAATTTTTTTTAATCCTTCTTTCCACTGCTTGCCAAGATGGGAGAGAGACAAGCTAGGAATGTATGCAGACTTTCAAGCTTTCCTCTCCACCAGTCTATTCTCCCACTAATAGAATTTGCTGGAATTCAAGTTCCAGAGTTTCACAGTAGGTAGTTGGCATGTAGACATATGTACTCTTTCTTCATAAACGGCCCTTGTCATTTTCCTCCTCCTTTTGCATAAGGAATGTATGACTCCACTCTTACCACTCTGCTCAGTCCACAATTTCCCAGTGCCCAGGTAGCACTACATCTGCATTCCACAAGTGTCCAACCAACTACAAAATGTTCACTATTGGGACACAGTGTTTCTGTGCTATGAAAAACTGGTATTTCCAGAACAGCTAGCAAGAATACCAGCACTCCAACTAAATTCCTGCAGTTTACCAGCATCACCAAATGACACTCTCTCTTTCTTAGGTCATTATGGGAAATATGATCCTATATTGAAGTAGAATAAACCTTCTTATGGTATTTTTTGAGAGGGGTGAGGGAGCAAGGCTATAATAAACACAGAATCTGCCTTAATACTATAAGGATATAGTATTAATATTCTCCATCAATTCTTGAGAACAATCCTACCTTTAAATATCCATCACTGATGGTCTGCTTTATACCGCCTAGTATCAGTCGTCTTAAGAACCAAGAGCCAGAAAAAGAGCAGAAACTAGAGAATTTGTAGTTATTGTATTTTGGATTCCATATGAATATAATTTCTCCATCTATGAACCCTTTCTAGCCTTAATTTTAGGGTAAATTTTCCTTCTAGGTTTTTAAATGAAACTAATAATTTGCTTATGGTGTTGCAGTATTTATTTGATTATTATAATATACTTTTTTACATTCTTCTAGGACAAATTGTGTCAATATTTTAGTAACGACTACTCAGCTTATCCCAGCTCTTGCCAAAGTCTTGCTATATGGTTTGGGTGTGGTATTTCCAATAGAAAATATTTACAGCGCAACAAAAATAGGTGAGTGTTTACAATGAATAGAATCTGTTATGCATGTTCAAGTTCATATTCTTCAAATTCCAAATCGAAAATGTCATTGAGCAGTTAAAACAGATCATATAATTATTTAGAACTAATTGTTATTGATAATTCTGATCTGGATCATTAAATGGTTTGTTATGCTTTCATTTATTATCTATGGTTTTGTTATTTGAACATTTATTTCAATTGCCCATTTATAACTTAATGATGTTAGCATCAAGTTAAATGAATATTATCTACTACGTACAGGTGTTCAGGAATAATTATTTTACACTATAAAGCAAAGGTGTCCAGCTGTTTTACTGCTTCCTAAACTGAAATAAACTACACTATTGTTTCCCAGATTGGGGCTTGATAATATACTTGAATTTTCCAGGAAAAGAAAGCTGTTTTGAGCGCATAATTCAAAGATTTGGAAGAAAAGTAGTTTATGTTGTCATAGGAGATGGTGTGGAAGAAGAACAAGGATCAAAGAAGGTAATGACACAAGATTTTTTTAAATAATACATAATTTAATCAAATAAATTATACTTTATTTTAATTAAAGTCTTCAGTGTCTCCCCCCAAGCATGACCATAGTGACTGGGGCTGATCGGAAGGACAGTCCAAGACATCTGGAGGCTATCAAGTCAGAGAAAGTTGCTATGTATACTTCCTCAGAAGTAGATCCTGTGGTAAAATAAGAATATTTTACAGTTACAAGCTAAAAATAGAAAATAAAGTCACTTCTTCAAGGATTTTAAAATAAATCACCAGCTCCACGCGTCCCCTGCAAATTAATATGTTGCCTCAAATAATGTTTTAGCCATTTAGCGGACTTCGTGGCCAAAGTCTTCTAAGTTGTGCCTTTAAAAAAAAGACTCAGAACTTTTGAACTAGTTATAGTTCAACAAATAGCATAAAACTGTATGTTAACAATCAACCTTAAGATCAAATAAAAACCTTTACCAAACACAAACATTAGCTGCTTTCATATACCTGTACTGGTGGTTTCAAGCTTGTTCCAAGGACTATGCTTTTGTAGTGGTGAACTAGTATGTAGTTTATTATTCTTAGCTCCTTTGAAAATAATGATCTTTTAGTCACACTGCACTGAACATTTTTTTCATTTTTAGGACCAATCTATCTCTGGTAATATACATATTTGTCTTCACTGATACTTTCTCTCTAATTTTCCTGAAAAGCAACCATAAAGGCTGATGCCTGGACCAGAAGATATTGAGGGAGGAAAGGCTTCTTTATTACACATTTGAACAAAATGGGAAACATATCTTTCTATGGGGATTTCTGGCTCTTTTTCAATGTAGCTTGGCTAACAGATAGCAGTCATCTTAGATTACCACCTCATACATGTACATATTCATGTGAGCAAATTCAGACAACACATTTGATTTTGCAGCCTTCTTAGTTACATGCAAAATATACACAAAAACTTTCATACAGCACCTTTTGTGACAGTTTGCATACTACAGCTGCAAAAATTCGAATATTAATGTTCTACTCACTTTATAAGTTTAACTTTATAGTAGCTCCAAAAGTTGAAAACAAGCTCCAGCACCCAAGGCTTTACAAATGATTAAAATCTGCATTTAAAGACCCCATGAAGCTCAAGAGGATCAGAACACAAGAGCATGCTCAGTATATCTTCTTCTTTATCTTTATTTGATTTGTATACTGCCCTACTCCCGAAGGACTCAGGGCGGTGAACAGCCAAACAGTAAAATACATAAATACAAAATTTAAAAAACAGGATAAAATTGAATTAAACAATTTGGCCCAGACAAATTAAAACACCCCAATCATTTAAAAAACAGATTAAAATTTGCATATTAAAAAGAAAAGAGGGAAAAGATTAGGCCAGGCCCGCCTGGTGGAATAAAAAGGTCTTCAAAGCACGGCGGAAGGTGCACAGATCCGGGATCCTCCGTACCTCTGGGGGGAGCTCATTCCAGATAGTAGGTGCCCCCACAGAGAAGGCTCTCCCCCTAGGGGCTGCCAGTCAACATTGTTTGGCTGACGGCACCCGGAGGAGCCCCTCTCTATGAGAGCGTACCGGTCGATGGGAGGCTATTGGTGGTTGTAGGCGGTCCCGTAGGTAACCAGGTCCTAAGCCATGGAGCGCTCTAAAGGTGGTAACCAAAACCTTGAAGCGCACCCGGAAGACCACCGGGAGCCAGTGCAGCTTGCGCAGGAGAGGTGTTACATGGGAACGCATGTCGCTCCCATTACCACCCGCACAGCCGCACTCTGCGCCAGTTGGAGCCTCCGGGTGCTCCTCAAGGGGAGCCCCATGTAGAGAGCGTTACAATAATCCAGACGGGAAGTGACGAGGGCATGAGTGACCGTGCGTAAGGAGTCCCGATCCAGAAAGGGAAGCAACTGGCGAATCAGGCGAACCTGATGAAAAATCCTTCCGGTCACGGCCGTCAAATGCTCTTTTAAAGACAGCCGTGAATCCAGGAGGACGCCCAAGTTGCAAGCCCTCTCCGTGGGGGCCAATGATTCGCCCCCAATAGTCAGTGATGGCGCCAACTGACTATATCGGGACGTCAGAAACCACAGCCACAGCCACAGCCAGTATATATATATATATATATACCAAAGCTCAACAAATCAGTTTAAATCGATTAAATTTTAAATCATCCTTAAATTCAACTACATTAGGGCATAATATTCAAAAAATAGAGACATGTACCAAAGCAATCATTAATAGTATTAGATGTTCTGTTTACATTTATAACACGCAACCTGTATTCTTGTAATCTCTGCCTTCACGCATCAACTTTAATTTCTCCATAACAGATTTTTGAAATTGCATAACAGATTTTTGAAATCAAGGTACAAGCAGTGTTTTTGTCTTTGCCCAGAAGAAGAAACAGACGCTGTACCATCAATATGCTGATACCTAATTATACCTCGGGTTGGCTAAGTGAGGAAACTAAAAACTTGTCCCAGTGCTTGGGGGTTGAATAGGCCTGAATGTGGGGACAAATTGGTTTTAACTCAATCCAACCAACATTGATATTGGGCTATAGATATTAGGGCCTCTGGATCTGAAGATTTTCCATTCATATCCTTGGATGGAGGTCCAGTTAGGATCACAACTTCTGCTTAAAAAGCAAGTGGCAACTGTACCCAGGCAGCCTTTACTGAGCAACCTCTATGCACCAACTGTGCTTTTCTGTGCTGTCTGAATGATGGTCTGAAGGTGGTTCTTCAGACAATCATTCATGTCCTAGTCAGACTCAACTACAGCAAAATGCTGCCCTGGAAAACTACTTGGAAGCTTCAGCTAGTCTAGAACATGTAGAAATGGATGCTTCTATTTTCCAAACTGCAATGTTTGCTGGTTTGCTTCCAGATGCAATTCCAAGTGCTGATTATTACTATAGCTATAAACCCTTGCAGTTATATTAGTGGCCAAAATTGTGGAAACCTTTTGGGAAAAGTGTATTTTTGAGGTTTGATGGCTAATAACACCAGGGTTTGGGTGGTTTTTTTTTTTTGTTTGTTTGTTTTTTTTTGACTTTCAAGATAATCATATTCCACTGCTGGAATGGCCTGGGAATAGCCCAGACCTTAACCCAATTGAAAATCTATGGAGCCAACTAAAGAAACTTGTTAATCAGAAGGGACCCAGCAATAAAACCCAGTTAATAGAAGCAATCATTCAATCTTGGTTTCACATTATAACAGCTGCAGAACTAAAAGACTTGGTTCACTCCATGGGAAGACATTGTAAGGCCATAATTCATGCTAAAGGTTACCCAACTAAGTATTAACTGACATGGTGATAATTTTTGTCTATCTCATTTTTTCTATGGTGATAATTTTTGTATATCTCATTTTTTCTACGTGTTTCACTTTTCTTCATATACTGTAACTGCTATTCTAATAGCAAATAGCTAATTCTACTTTATTGTAATGCTACAGTGACAGAATCTTGCAAGTCTGAAAGTACATTCCCCCTGTCTATCTTCTTTAACACCTGAGAAACTGGGAGGGTCTCTTCTGAACCTCTTGCTTTACCCACTATCCGTCTGTAGCAGTGGTGAAATCTAAAATTTCTTATTACCGGTTCTGTAGGCGTGGCTTGGTGGGGGGGTGTAATGTGACTGGGTGGGCGTGGCCAATTTTTTTTTACTTTTAAAACCATTTTTTCTACAACCTCTTTGGCGAAGAGGTTGTAAAAAATGCTTTCAAAAGGCTCTGACGATCCCAGCTGAGTTGCCTGATCAGCAGAGGTTTTTTAAAAAGCCTCTGCCAATCAGGCAACTCAGCTTGGATCGTCAGAGGCATTTAAAAGAAAAAAAGGTTTTTTTCTTTTAAAAGCCTTTGATGATCCCAGCTGAGCAGCGTGATCATCAGAGGCTTTTGTTTTTACTTTTAAAAGCATTTTTTGGCCGAAGAGGTTATAGAAAAAATGCTTTTAAAAGTAAAAAAAAAAGCCTCTGATGATTGTGCGGCTCAGCTGGGCATGGGGGAGGGGGCAGGGATTTTTGCTACTGGTTCTCCGAACCACCGGCCTCCATCGCTACTGGATCGGGTGATCCGGTCCGAACCGGGAGCATTTCAGCCCTGGTCAGCAGGCTATGCTCTCTCTTATCTGACCATTTTCTTGCCAGTGTCTCTTTGTCCGATCCATTGCAAATATTTATCTTGCAATCTATTTCTATATTTAATCTAAACAGCATTTCTTTTGTATTGTGATAATTGAAAAGTATACTGTGCTTGGTAAAAGAATTATGCACTTAAATTTGTGCTAACATTTAATATGCAGTTTTTAAAATGTAAAATACAATGTGCAATCCTGATCTTGTTTTCTCATAAATTTGGTGAGGCTTTATCTCATATAATTGGATGTAGGATTGTAAGCTAAGAAAGCTACTATGCTTGTGCAATAAATAAATTGATATCAACCATCCTCAGGAGGCATTACTTTCATGTGTTCTTTGTTGCCGGAAGGAATTTCCAGCCTAGGATCCAAGGCAGCAGCCACATTTTCTCCTGGCAAAACAACAGTTGAATTAAATGGGATTATATCAACAATGAATTTGGTAACCATATGTATTCATGCCTAAGAAAAACATCCTCCTGAGTCTGTGACCATTCAGATTCTTACCTCACCTCAAAAACACTACTTTTCAAGCTGTCTGTGACTATATTTATATGCCTTCAACGTAAAGGTCTCAATTGTGGTTTTTCCTAAAGCCAGAATAATGAAGGAAACCCTGTGGATCTCTTGTGCCAATGCTACCAGCAGGGAGATTTTCGTCCCATTCAGCCTGATCTTTTGGGGAAGGAACAAACTGTGCTGGCTCTTTGCCCATCATAGCAAATGCACCTTCTCTATTCTTTTGGCCTAAGTGTGGATGAAATTGCAGGAAGATGTGAGCTGGAGCCAGGGCAGAACTCTTTATAACACATGTACAGCACACGGGTGGTGTTATATAACCAAAGAATTGCAAATGTTCCTTCCGTTGCTGTATGAATAGTCAGAACACAAACTAAAATAAAATGATTTAAGTTAGGTACTCTTACATACCACGCAAACTAATTTTATTCAGTCCCAGTTGCTATTTGTCTCAAGTGGTCAAGTCAGAGTTCCACCCTGCCTACCAGCTGACAGTCAAAAAACAAGCTGCTATCTTGCCAGCTGCTCTTCAACTGGATGTGTCTAGTCATCTCTGCTGCCAATAAACTAATTCAAGTATGCTGTTAAAATATTATGGCTTAGAGCCTAGAATATTCTGTATTGGAGAATAGATGAATGGTATTCAGAACAGTATTGTATGCAAGGCTGATATATGGCAGTTGGATAATTAAAATATTTGTCCATGTAATAATAATTGAGAAAAATTATCTGGACTAATTCACAGGATAACTGATCCAGATAAGAATGATGATGTATGAACTTTCTCTCTCTCTCTCTCTCTCTCTCTCTCTCTCTCTCTCTCTCTCTCTCTCTCTCTCTCTCTCTCTCTCTCTCTCTCTCTCTCTCTCTCTCTCTCTCTCTCTCTCTATATATATATATATATATATATATATATATATATATATGACATGTTTACCATACTAGAAAATATCTCCATCCGAATATTACCAATATTTATCATAATGCTTGGTTATTTACCTAGCCTTTCCCAAATTATCACATTTTTCATTCATGAAAATAAAGGGTTGGGGTTTTTTTCAGTTCGAGCTTGTAGTATGTAAGATCAGTATGTTACTGATACTGGAGGTGTGAGGTGCTATAGAAAATCAGGCAAGAACTATTAACTAAACAAAGGGGGTTAAAACCCTTTTAATGTCCTAGAAACAAGATAATATTTAGAAGCAGTTTAACAAGTTCTGCTTTGATTTGCTGGAGATGAGGAGGAGCGACACCTGCAAGATTCCATTATTGTAGCTAATGTCTGATCTTCCAATAGAGTTCATTTGCTGGCCTGGTCTAGCCTAATGGGGCTGATGGGAATGATGAAGAGTTATTTTACATTCATTCCTAATTTTCCTTTCAAATTAATTGCTGTAGCTAAAAATGTAGTAATCTTAATAATATTAAAATATGTATTGATACTTATAAGTCTGTCCAAGCTGTAGCCCGTGTTGTGATGTTTGTTATTTTGAACAATTTTCTTGCTGATACCATATAAAGGAAAATATTAAAAAACAGTTCCTTGAACAAAATCTGTAATAAAAAAAAGTATAAGAACTTGTTGAGAATATATCTGTTCGGTCATTGACAGTATTCGCATTATTTACAAATACGTTTACATTATATATTCATACTTTCTTGTATATTGAATTTTCTTGTTGGAAGGTCAACATTATCAGTCTTATGAAGCAATAGGAAAGTTAAACAATGATATTATAGGATTTTTACTTAGACTACTTATTTGTCAACAAGAAGGCTGAAAGAAAATGTTTGGTAATGAACATTAATCATCACACCAAATATGTGACCAAATTAATCATTTTAGATTCTCTTTATTTTAGTTTCTCTTTATTTTGTTTCTGTCTCCCCTAACCCTATCAAACTGGCCTACTTGACTATTGTGAAAAAGAGTTTCCAAACAGCTTCTCAAATTAAACTATTGACATACATGTTGATGGGGATTTTAAAAGAAATTAATAGTTCAGATAATGAAACAGAAAACTGAATATTAGGGATTTTATGAATCCTTTGCTAGGATTCCAAGGGCTGCACATAGATTTCCAAATGAAGAATAGAGGTTATTTGTCCTGTTTTATTTGAACCTGTTGCCATTTTATGGTTGGTCATGATGGTTATGGAAACTTCTGGAGTGATATTTAAATGGAGTGTAAAGTGTTGTGGTTTAAAAGGACATTTGACAATCCTTCAGGTACACACTGTAAATAGCAACACTTAGTAATTTATTCTTTGGATTCCAAGTATGAATATTATTTTGCTGTTTTATACATTGGTACAAATGACAAGAATTAGCACATTGTTGACAATTAAGAATTGTTGACGTACTGTATTATCTTTATGATGCTTCACTTAAGAAGCTCTTTGTATATCCCAAACCTAAATTGGTTCAACATTTTTTTAATCAAAGCACTTTGTTTTTATTTTGAGATTGGTGTGTTCTGAAACATAAGAAATATGCTGGGCCTGATTTAGAGTCACTTGGCAAAAGAATCTCAGAATATTTGGCCTGAATTTGAATACATAATGAAGTACATATCAATTGTCTCAAAGGTGTTTTTTTCAAAAGGCAATTGGACTTTCTTATTTTTCCTTGAAGATGTTTTGCTTTTTATCTAAGAAGCTTTTTCAGTTCTGACTGACATAGATACATAGCAAATTATTATTCTAGTATGACTTTGCATTAGTGGGGTAGTTCATTGTATTTCACATTTCAGAGTAAATACATAATCATTTTTTCAAAAGTTATTAGGTTAGAGAATAAAATTATGGCTTTAGGCATTACAGCTTCTGGGTATTGGCCATTGACTCCAGCATCCAGAATTCTTAATGGAAAGCATTATCCTGAATAGAATCCATTTCAAGGTATATTTGTAATAATACTTGCAAAAAAAGTAAAATAGACAGGCCTTTAACACAATAGGTTTATTTAACATACTTGCTTTCAGTGTGGTCTGCCTTTATACCAGGGGTGAAATCCAATAGGTTCTGACAGGTTCTGGAGAACTGGTAGTGGAAATTTTGAGCAGTTCAGAGAACCGGTAGCGGAAATTTTGAGTAGTTCGGAGAACCGGCAAATACCATCTCTGGCTGACCCCAGAGTGGGGTGAGAATGGAGATTTTGCAATATCCATCCCCCAGGAGTGGGGAGGGAATGGGGATTTTGCAGTATCCTTCCCCTGCCACACCCACCAAGCCATACCACACCCACCAAGCCACGCCCACAGAACCAGTAATAAAAAAAATGTGGATTTCACCACTGCTTTATATGTTTTTCTTTGCTTACATTTAAGTATGAATTTTTTATGGGGTTGATAAATTTTGACAGTGTTCTTGCATTCTTGTTGACTTGGTTTGCAATATGGAATAGCTAAATACTACTGTGTTAATAAAACAACATGTAACATTGTCTCCCTATAATCTGTTTATATTGCTCACAGCATGCCATGCCATTCTGGAGGATCTCAAGTCACTCTGACCTTATGGCGCTTCATCATGCATTGGAACTGGAGTACTTATAGTAGCACTTTGTAACTTCGGAAACTCCCTCACATCCGTGGACGGTGTTCCCGAGTCTTGTTTCAGCACTGGCCTACAGAATTTTGTGATTTCATCATGTTGATGTGCAGCTGCAGATGGTCTTAACCCTTGCCCTTTCAATAAATGGAGGAGCACATCTTTGTCTTCAGAAACAGCTGTTCATTCTAGTACTGTGAATCCAATGAGAACAAGCCATGAGGAGAATGTTTTAGCAATGTCTTCTTACCACATTCACAACATTTAAACAATGTTCATACCTGTGAAGAGACTGGGAAGTGCTTTGTGATTTCTAGAATCTCCAGTGTGGTAGGAACACATCTTAAATACAGCAAACCTGATTGCACAACTAAGACTGAACTTTTAAAAAAATGGACACATTTTTAAAGGTTTACTTTTTTTCTTGCTTTTTTCTTCAGATCCAGGGTACTCTGTAAATCTTTACTTATTTATGAACAGATTCTGTTTTGACATCATTTAAATGTGGATATGTACAATATGTGGGAAGGCTATAACTCGTCATTGCCTTCTGCTCACAAAAAGATTTTGGTTTTAGCACATTGCAAAGTAGAAGTATTTCTAATTTAAGCAAATAAGTACATCACTGAGACAATCGTGTACAGGAAGAATGTTTTTGTGTAAATTTCTAATGGACGATGTTTTACATATTGTTTAGGCAAATATTATTGAATAGTAGTAATGGATTTTTGGTGAAGAATGAGGCAGTATGTGCACAAACTATTGTGCTGTGCCTTATAAAAGAATTGTGTATAATGTGTAAATTGAAATTTTTAAGATTAGTTTGTCAAGACCAAAACCATGGTTGTCAAGTGTCAATGAGGAATTACTTTTTATTCATTCTTTTAGGTTTTTTCTTTGCAAATTTATTATATCACAATATCAACTCCCTAGTTTTATCTTGCCTATAATAGGCTATCCTCTCATTTATACTTTGTACTTGAATGTATAAGTTCAAGTGTAAAATATACTTCATTCAAATCAGATGAGAAAAAATTGCATGGTTAAATTGTCACTTTTCTTTTAAACTGCATATGTAGGCCTGATTTGGCATTGTTTATGTGTACTTTGCCAAGAAAAGTAGCAGTTTACACATGAACATGTAATCCTAACTGATATGAAGCACATGTATTAGTACTGCTTGCAAACTGAGCACAGTGTTCTGTTTCTTTATTTAACTGGTTTGAATCATAAACTGAACAGCTCCTGTCCGTGGAAGGATGTTGATACAATAGAAGAATCTTCTTGATGGATAAAATCAATTTTATTGATTATTTGTCCCCCAGGAATTCCCAGAAATACGTTGCAAAGAAATGGGATATGTTCCAGAACAGGATTTTAGGAGAAAGGAGATAATGACAAAAATTGCCTTTCCCTACTTCTATTTTTACTTTCAGCAGCAATATTACTGGAATTCTGCCAATGAAAAAATATTTGCATTCAAGTCATTGTCTTCTCATGCAAATATTGAATGTGGAATCTATTCTTTTTGTCAGAAATATAGAGAACTTTTAAAAAAGATAACCTTGTGTAATGTATCATGATTTAATAAAATAAAAAAATATGTTTTTGCACTCAAAACCTAAATATGAGATGTACCACCCTATCTTAAAATAAAACAGGGAATGCTTTGGGGGATTCAGTCAATGCTGACTATGAAAATTAATCTTGCTCTTTTAAAAATAACCAATTTGTTGCAAAAAAAAATTACATACTTTAACAACCATATTCTATATGTCTTGCCAGTACCAAATTCAGTGAGCTTAATTCGAAAGTAAGCATGTCAATGATTGCAGTCTAAGTCTCATAAACACCTGCTATGGAAAAGGCCAGGCACAGTGGGAGTTAAGATTTTTAATATGGGTAATTCAGAAACACAAATCCCAAATCTTTTCTAACTCTACATGAGTGCAAATTATGCAGTTATGAGTGCACCCTAACCACATGGTGTTTACTTAAAATAAGAAGCTATAACATAGATTGGAAAAATGGCAATGCATATTTCTTTAAGCATTAAAATGCATAAAACCTGCAAACATTTTGAAATGATTTTATTTGTAAACCCACAGTTTGAAATGAAATTAAGAATGGCAAATGTCTGGTAGATCCTTAATTTTGACCGTTTCACACTAACAATCAGATTTTTGTATTGGTCCATTGCTGGCAATGGGCACAGTAAAATTGTTATTGCCAATTTTGTTTTTATTGTTTGTAGTTGTTTAATTAATTATACCCTTTCTTACTAACCTGCAACAATCCTGACAGTTTTATTTTGAGCTGACTTATATACTGTAAACCAGTGTGGCTTTCTTGGTCAGAGTTAATAACAAATGCATCTTGTATCTTCTTCAAAAAAATTATTTCCTACTATATTATACCAACACCGGTGTGTTTTTTAATCAGGCTTAAATCTTATTTAATCAGGATTCTTAACTATTAATAAAAGGGAAGGAGAAATTGGCACAGGTTGAGAAAATATATGTAATATCCTCTGAGCATCCATGTTTATAACCATGGCTAAACAAAGCCCTTATTACACCAAAACTTGCCTGAATCTATGCATGAGTATAAATTCTTGGCCTAAGTTTTAATACTGGGCACAGCTGGCTTATCTAGAAATACATATTTTACTTATATTTTACCACTTTCTTGATTTTTATTTTTGTGGAATAAACCAGCTTTTAAGCCAGCTAGTAGCAAAAGTAGCTATTAGGCAATATGTGTATGTGATTCAGCCAAGATCCAACCTGAACTTGTAATTTGATTTAAAAATTCAGTTCACATTCATAACCTGTAGGTTTAGCTGAATAAATCCAAATAGGCACCTGTGTGAAAGTTTGATGATTCCCCCTCAATTTGAATCAAAGTTTCACACAGCCTTATTGGGGCAACTCCTCTTTTTGTGGGGGATACATATTGCTACTGAAGTTTACGTTATTTTGTGGCTTATTTCAAACTATTTGATTGTAAATGTAGCCCTTCATCTTCAGTAACTTGATCTACCAAAAACAAGCCAATGCTAGGGACTACTTAGAGTCTGTGGTTAAGCAGACATGTAAGTCTTTTAATTGCGAAGCTGGTTTTTGTTTTAGGCAAAATAAGCTTTTTTCCTGCCACCGCTCCCTTTTTTTGGGGAAGGGGGTTAGTCTGTATGCTGACTAAAAGTATGTCTGGCCCTTGTTGTACGAACAGTGTGTTGTGTCAACCATTATGTACAGAAACTTTCCTCCATTCACTTTGCGTTTAAATTAATAAAATTGATTTGTGACATATAGCCATTTTGAATGTATTTGAATTCTCCCATCCCGTAACATTTTATTTATTTATTTATTTATTTATTTATTTATTTATTTATTTATTTATTTATTTATTTATTTATTTATTTATTGGTTCGATTTATATGCCACCCTTCTCCGGAGACTCAGGGCGGCTTACAATGCGTTAAGCCTTCATACTTTTGTATATACCTGCTTAGTAGGGCTTTCGGCCAGCCCTAAGCGGTGTTCTTTTTTTATATACAAAGTCAGCTTATTGCCCCCACAATCCTGGTCCTCATTTTACCTACCTCGGAAGGATGGAAGGCTGAGTCAAGCTTGAGCCTGGTGAGATTTGAACTCGCAGTAATTGCAGGCAGCTGGCAGCTAAGTGCTACTTAACAGCACTTTAGTCCACTGCACCACCAAGGCTCCTTAGACATCTCCTTTTCAGAAATCTAATAGCATATTATATGGGTTTCTTGGTAGAAAATTCTATGGTAGAAGGTTATATGTTGCTATGATGTATCAAGCCTCATCCAAAGAACTCAAGTGCAGAAGTGAAGGCAATAGAAACAGCTCACTAAATAGATCTCCATAGATTCAAAGTATTTTTGAGCGTTTTGCTAGGCTGGGATTAAATTCCAACAGTGCTTTGGAATATATGGGAATATACCACCTATATGAGGGTCCTGGGTGTTCTCTGAGCTTGATTGTTTTCTTGCAGATGTTTTATCACCCTAACTAGGTAATATCATCAGTGCACGTTTCAACCCTGAGCTACAAATATTCTCCTTTATTGATAGCACCTGTCTGCAACTCTTTTTTGTATCCCTTTTGGGATTGGTTTGATGTGTTTTAGTTTGTCTTTGTAGTTTGCTCTTCTGGTCTCTTGTATTCATTTTTTTATGAGGGGGGCTTTTGTAAGCTGCCAAAGAGTCATATAGGAGTTAGGCTGCCCATTTAAATAAATACACTCCTTAAAAGTAGGAAACATCTGTTACTATGAATACATGGCAGCCTTTTGCAGCCATCAAATCTAAACCATTGCATAGGTTTACTATTTAGGATTTTTTTTTAAACAATCAGGTGATACAATCACCTATATTAATTTTGGTTTAAATTTCTAAACTATCTTCAAAGATATGTCCCCATTGCATAATATAATAGTTTAGTTATGAGATTGCATGATGAACATCTAGTCACAGGTGAAGCTTTTACAGAGGAACACAATCCCATTAAAAAAACCCAAAGATGATGTCTTCATTGATAACCCTGGCCTGTAAAGCATTGAGGAATCCAGAAGAATTAGTGCTACCAGAATCCCATTGTCTGTTTCCCAGTTTAATATTTGTCTACTAGAAATTCACAAACCTACATTGTTTAATAAATGATACATCTTTTAAAAATTTTGACATTATTTTGCAGTGCACATCCATTTTATCTATTTACGATTTGAAAACTAAAAACTCAACCTTCACCTTAATATTGAAATGAAATGCATAATAACTTTTAAATATATATTTTCCACTAAAAATTCACTCTTTCATTTACAATTGCACGTGTTCAAACATTTATCCTGCACTACAAAATGTATGGTCAAAACCAATCAGCTTTTAGAGGAAAGGAATGTCATGATGATGATCCAAATTAGATATAAAGAATATAAACATTTTACTATTATTTATGTTTCTAGAGGGGGGGATACTTTATATTAAAGTATACAAATATATATATTTTTGTGAATGACACGGGCTTGTATGCAAATATGTTGTGGTTAAAAGATCTGCATAAGGATATATTTTAATCTATATTTCTTGAGAGAAGATTACATTAGATTGAGTCTAGTCTGAGTCCAGATCAGATGTATTAAAATTAATATGACTATCTTACTGATTTCAATTGGTATGTATAAACCTTATCATTGACCATCACCTTGTAATGGTGAAGGGGGCTTGCAACAATATGAGCTATACCTTTGGAAGTATATGAATGGTAATTTATGGCATGAGGTAATATATAAATTATCACCTAATAGCTACCACTATTAGAAAATAAAATAGCAACTTATTCCACTATTCTACTATGAAAGCAAAATGAACATTCGTAATCAAGAAAATGTCAATATGATACTGTAGGATGAGCCTCAGATTGAAGATATCCCAAAAGCTACTGAGAAAGAACGGAAAGTGTAAGTACATATTTGTATATCCAGTACAGATATGCCCAGAACTAAAATAAAAGTTTGATGCTGCAGGATATGAATACAATCCATACACAAAATGTCAGAATCAGAAACCAAGATGATTGTAATATTGTTAGAGGAAATCAAGATAGAACATAGATGTATTTGAACTCAATGAACAACAAATTGTTCAAAATTACCAGAATGTCTCATTATGAGAAGAACATCAAAATATGCTGAGGACAAGATCATAGAAGAAATGAAGTAGTCATCATTCTAAACAAAAAGATGAAGATGCAAATCAAAATATGATATAATGATTTCAGTTCAAGTCCAAAGCAAACA
Source organism: Pituophis catenifer annectens (assembly GCF_029215685.1). Lineage (NCBI taxonomy): Eukaryota > Metazoa > Chordata > Lepidosauria > Squamata > Colubridae > Pituophis > Pituophis catenifer. The sequence continues at coordinate 36,587,773 of NW_027256883.1, forward strand.
AATCAATATGATGATGATGCAAATGTATACCACAAATCTAGAGGAAGTGCAACACTTTTATGATGACTTGAAACACCCTGTTGACAGAATAACCAAAAAGGTATTATACTATTTGTAAGAGACTGAAATGTTAAAGTTGAAAGTAAAATAGCATCTGGAATAATAGGAATATTTGCCCTTGGTTCTGAACCAAAGCAGGAGACAGACTAATACATTTATGCCAAGAAAATTCAATGGTTATAACAAATGAATTCCTCTTAACAATCTCAAAGACATCTGGACATGGACATCACCATATAAATAACACTGAAATTGAATTCTCTACATTCTAGAACCAATAAAACAAGATCTAGCTGACTGCAACTCAGATCACAAATTCATTGCAAAATTACAACTTAAACTAGAACAAACAAAATCATAAAACCAACAAGATAGAATTTCTGCAGTATTCAATATGATTATGTGGTAAAGGTAGATTAGAATAACTCAAATGAAACTTATAACATCATTAAAGCAAACAAAAATAAATTTGGGAGGAAAGAGGAAAAAGCTATATGCAAACATACCCACAAGAGCTGAAGAAAAATAGATAAAAAGAACAGAGATAAATTTGCCCAATGTCAAGCTCTACGTAAGAGCAAGAAAAGAAAAGAAAAAGTTGTATTTAAGTAAGTAGTGCAAATAAGTTGAAGATAATCAAGTGAGAATGGACAATGTATTTCTTTTAGAAAATTACAGGATTCAAGGGAAACCTTTATACAAGATGAGCAAGATATAAGACAAAGAAGACAAAAGAACTCTTGGATAAAACTAAGAAAGTAGACAAATTGAGATTATACATACAAAGGCTTAATCACTAAAGCAGAGCCAGACGTTCTGGAAAGTAAGTTCAATGACCCCTAGAAAAATTATACTTGAATCAAGGCTGCAAGGTTTGATGAAATATCAGCAGAACTATTTAAAAGCTTACAAATGCTGCACTTCAAAGTGGCATATGGTTTGCAAATAGCATGGAAAACAAAGCAATGGCCAAAGAACTAGAAGAGATCAGTTTATACTCCACTACCAAAAAGGATGATACTAAATAATATTCAAATGTGTAGCACTTATCAATCAATTAAACTTGTCTCAATGGTTAGTAAAATACTAAAGATTTTATAAACTATAATCCCTAATCTCTAATTATAGAGAATACAAGAATTGCCAAATCAACATGTTTGGTCTTTGCCAAAGTTGTCTAGTTTCCTTTCACAGAGCTATCTTTAGTTTGACATACCTTCCCTGAAAGTCTGACAGGCATTTTCTTAAGAAATGGTTCATGAGGACTTGGAAGCAATTGAATTATAGAGAAGTTATAATTTGATTAATATGCAATCCATAAAATATCCATTTGTATAGTCATTGATAAACCACTGTATTCCTTTATTAATATATAGTTGAATCATATATCTGGATGTTCACTAAATATTCTCACTAATACTTAAATTTTGAACCACTTCTAATAGAAATAATAGCTTTTCTGAATCTATATTATCAGGAAAAAATGACTTAATGCCTATAAAAATAACAAACTACTCTGAACTTCTCTTTAATTCATACACTATCCAAGTAAATGGTTATATTCTTAAAGTGTTTCTAATACTAAACCAATGGTGGTCTAAGTTTAATGCATTTACTATGGTCAGACAAGTGATTTCTTTATCTTGGATGTAACGTAATGTGGTTTGTAACTGTGGTTAAGTTATGTTTTGCAAATCCAGTCAGTTTTAAATAAACCAGGGTTAAATTATGCTTTAATGTAATATGTTAATACAGTAATGGCATGACTTGTTTCATATTAGCCAAAGTGCCTTTGAAATGCCAAGATATGTCACCTCCTCAATGAAGCATTCCTATTCCATATGTTAATTGGCTACAGATCAATGCCAAAACAAAGGAAACAACATTGTGACCTAATTTAACATAGCAACCCAGCTGTAATGACGTAGCTTTGGTTGTAGCTGGTGGTAATGGTTGTAAACCAACAAATGAATGAATCCATTTATTATTTATTTATTTTATTTTATTAATTAAGCTTATATGCCACCCTCTCCCCGGAAAGGACTCAGGGCGGCTCACAGCAATAAAAACAGATAAAAACAGATAAAATCAATATTAAAACTTTTACAACTTAAAAATATGTGGATAACTTTTTATATAACAAACCCATATTTATATATTGGCATCACTAATTGGTTTGCCATCTGTATTTACAAAACCATGCACTCAGGAGGATTATCACCCCAAAACGAAAGGCTTACAAATACCATGTCCGTACACTCTTTAGAAAAAAATACAATCAACAAATACTGCAGAAAACCACAGTCCAAGAATTAAGGCTGCAGATCCTGTAAAACAGTTTCTGTTGGCCAACGTGTTTTGTGCATAACTCTCATGGTCAGGTTTTTAAAAACTTGATTGTGGACCATTTTAAGAGTTTAAAATCCTGCCAATCAAAAACGTTTTAAAGCTTAAGCATCATACTGAGCCAGATCAAACAGTGTTTGAGCTGCTTTGGGAAAAATCCAGACTTAACTGTTGTTCCTGTTCATTTCAGATATTCCAATTCATATACAGCCAGAATGGCATAAAAGCTATTACTCTGCAAATTGACTGAAGCATTGCATTCCTATGGTATTAAATATCAATATTGGAAGATATTTAGAATATAGATTAGATTATTGAACTCCCAAGGGATTCCCAAGTCGAGAAACCTAGGCATAATATTGTAAAGTTAAAGCAGACGTTTATATAGTAAAACAGATATAAAGTATAAATTCTCAATTTAGGTGAATGTTTGTTCTATTGCATGAGCAAAATTGAATTCTTACTATCCAAGGAAACACTTTTATGATATTTTTCTATTTGTTTAAATTATTCATATACTACTTTACATAAACTATTTCAAAGGGATCAAGAGTCAAGTTTCCAAACAACAGTATAGATAGTCCTTAATTTATGCAACAATTGGGAACAGAATTTCTGTTGCTAAGCAAAGTGGTTGTCAGTGAGTTGTGCCCAATTTTACATTTTTTTTCCCATAGTTTTAAGTAAATCATGCTGTTTTTAAATGAATCCAGTTTTCCCCATTGACTTTGCTTGTCAGAAGCTGGTGGAAAAGTCAGAAATGATGTTCACATAAACTTGGTGGACAGCAACCATGGTAAATACATGCCGGCTACCAATTTTTTTTTTTTTAATTGAAAAAGTTTTATTGGTGAAACAAACACAGTTTCCCCACAACCCTCCCACCCAACCCCCCCCTCCCCCTCCCCGACTTCCCAGAGCAGAACACAAGGTATTTCTATTAACTTTTAACAATAAACTAAATTGCTTAACCAACCATTAAACTAACACCCCCTAAAAAAAAAAATTCTTAACCCCCCATAGATAAAATCCTACTTCTTAAACATAATCCTTCTAATATCACTTATATAGCGCTTATACAGTTTTAAAAAAAATCATTCATAAACTATTTGATATTTTTTAGTCTGATACTTATTTTGAATGTAATCAATCCATCTTCTCCAGTCCTGTATATACCTTTCTTGTGTGTGATCCTTCAAATATGCTGAAATTTTAGCCATTTCAGCTAAATTAGTTACTTTCAATATCCAGTCATCAATAGTAGGCAAAAAGTCCTTCCAATGTTGTGCTATCAACAATCTTGCTGCTGTTATCAAATTCAAAATCAGTTTAGTCTCTGCAACTGTACAGTCCGTAGTTATACCCAATAAAAACAACTGCCGAGTAAATTTCAGTCTTTTTTAAAAAATATTCTGCATCACCCACCAAATCTTTATCCAAAATGCTTTGATTTTTTTACAAGTCCACCATATATGATAATAAGTTGCATCATCACAGTCACATCTCCAACATTTAGCTTGCACATTAGGATACATACATGATAATTTTTTTGGATCTAAATGCCATCTATAAAACATTTTATAAAAGTTTTCTCTTAAATTTTGTGCTTGTGTAAATTTCACATTTCTAATCCAAATCTTTTCCCAAGTCTCCATCATCACTGGCTCTTGAAAATTTTGCGCCCATTTAATCATACAATCTTTGACCAGTTCCGTCTCAGAGTCTATTTCCAATAAAGCATTATACAGCCTTTTAATATGCATTTGTTTTTGGTCTCTAATTTGTTTTACCAAATTCTCCTCATTTTGCACAAAGCCAGTTTTTTGATCTTCCTTCCATCTAGCTTGAAGCTGACGGTACTGAAACCATGTATAAATTATACCTTCTTTTCTCAATGTATCTAAAGATTTCAAATACATTACCCTCCTTTCCACAATAAGAAGCTCTTTATAAGTAATCACCTCCTGTTTTTGTTCTATACTTATATTTTCTATTGCATGTCTAGGATTTGCCCATACAGGTATCTTATAATTTAACTTATATTGATATTTTTTCCAAACCCTCAACAAAGCATTTCTAAATATATGGGCCTTAAATACTTTATCCACTTTTTTGTCATATAACAAATAGGCATGCCATCCATATAATAGATCATAACCTTCTAGATTCAAAATTCTCCCCTCAGTTAAGTTAAACCAATCACTAATTTGTGATAAGACCGCTGCTTCGTAATATAATCTTAAATTAGGCATTTTGAGACCCCTCCCCCCCTTTCACGTGTATCTTGTATAATTTTCATCTTTATTCTGGGTTTTTTCCCAGCCCAGATAAAGGTATTAACACCTTTCTGCCATTCTCTCAAATTTTCATCTTTCTTAAGCACAGGTATCATTTGGAACAATGATTCTACCAATTTTGATCACATGACAGTGGTCATAAGTGCAAGGCTCAGTGGTAAGTGATTATTTCCAATGCTGTTGTAACTTTAAAAAATCACTATATAAATGATTGTAAATTGAGAACTATCGGTAAAATAAAACACTCCATTTAAAGCAATGTATGCAGAGTTTGAAAATTATTTGGAAGAAATGCTTCAGGATTGGAGCAGCATCTGTTATTAGTAATCAGCCTTTTTTTTTTCAAACTTCCACTTGAAGATGAAAGAACATGCCAACATCTTAAGAGATGGAACTCTTAAAGCAGCTACTTCTTTTTCTTTTTTTTTAGCTGCCACAGAAGCTTGAAAAAAGCAGACTTTTTAATTAATAGCAGAGGATTTTTGCACAATGACTGAAGCGTTTCTTCCAAAGCATCTTCATGGCATGTATATTCTTATAAAGCAAAGAGAAAATACATCTTTTACACAAGGAAGATGAAAAAATGGAACTTCTCAGAAGGAAAAAAAAATGGAACAATAAGGGCTCCTCAATATTGGCCAGGGAACCATGGCAAGGATCAAGTGACACCAAAGAAAATTTCTACTTGCAAATGATCACAAAATAGAAGTCCACAGGTTCTTCTACCTGAAATCTAATATTCATTTTAAAATAGATGAAATTACATTTTAGAATGTAATAGAAAAATTGAAATCAAGCACTAAGCAAAACAATATCAAATGCTAATATCCAGGCAATTTTTACAATTTAAATTGCATTGAACCTAAAGTTGAATCAACTTTAGATTCAAATGTATGGATAATATTTCATCATATAGCAATTGGCAAGAAGCCCATCCTAAAAAACCTCTTAGAAGTACAATGTGAATACTTCTCCACAAACATACTCTGCCAGTTTTTAAGTAACTTGGGGTCTTTAACCCCTGATATTAGCTAACTTCAATATTTGAGACGCTTTACATCCAGCTATCAACACTGATCCATATTACAAAAAGTGTAGTCATTGTTTTGCAGTGGTAGCACTCTGCACTATTTGTGGATGGCCATTTCTTCCTACATGCTCACCCTCTCCCTGTTCCTCAAACTGCCCAAGCACCCATTTCAAGACCAGTTTCCATCTGGAAAAATACAAATAACTTCTTGTTTGGGAATACCACTTCATGAAAATGGCCTGCCTCCAAATGATCAGAACAACGTATTCTAAAGAATACTAGAATATTGTCTTACCAGAACATGTAGCTTTCACTCAATTACTGGCTTGCATTGCTGTCAATTTCCTCTTTTCTCAACTGACCTCAACTAGGTCAAAATCATTGTGCAGCAGTAGAAAGCTACAGTACTGAAATTCTCCAATTGTAATCTGAACTTTAATGCAGACTTCTTTTAATTCCTTTTCTGTTTTAAATTGCTTTTTTTTTTTTTTTTTTTACATGTGTGGTGCATTTAGAATTATTTTGGTTACTTTTTCTTGGCCAGACCACACTTTATGAAATCATTTGTTTTCTTCTGTACCATTATTCTGACTTTCATTTGAAAACATTACACATTTAAATAAACAATAGAGACCTAAATAAAATTCCATTCGTGCTTAACAATATGGTTTTGAAAAACCTTCCTTCTTCAACCATTCTTAAATTACATACACAATACGCAATGATCTGTCCTTTGACCACTTCATTAAAAAAAATCTCATAAAGATATTTCATGTGTTAAACTAGCAGAACTTTCTAAAGACTTACATGCATGTTTCTGTTTCCTGTTCTGACCTAGGCTTCCTTAGAAATTAAACAGCACAAACTTAGTCCTGGCAAATCTCTTTAATTCATACAGCTGTAAATTACTTTCATTTACAGACCGCAAGGCTTGATAAACAGTCTTTCAGAGGAAGGTTATCGACACCCACCTATCTCACATGGAACGCTGCCAAAGAGCTAATTTCCAGAGGCAGGGCAAGACCAAACTTGGCACAGAGTCACAAACAGAATTTTCAAATCTTGAATCGACCAGATGATCTAATTGCTTCCTGCAAAAGCTCATGTCCCGTTTGCTTCTCTTTTATGTCTTATGGGAGGGACCAATCATCTCCAAGCCTTACTCCCAAGTCGATCCTGTTTCCTTAATTGTTCCTGTCTCCTGGCAGCTCCGCGCATGCACACACTGGAAACAGGTTCATGCTGTTCTTCTGCCTCACTGATATCAGACTCCAGAGACTCCGAAGGCAGCAAAGAACTACCAGATGGCCTTGGTCCCCTCTCTGCCTCTGACTCACAACCATTGTCCGAGCCTTCCCCAGACTCCAGGACTGGTCCACGTTCTTCCCCAACCTCCTCACTGTCCGAATCTGCTGGCCGCTGGTGGGCCACAACATTTCCTAAGTTATTTCTAAATAAGTAATAGAGTAAAAATGCTTTAATTAAAACAATAAAGATAATTTTTTAATATTTTCCATCCAATTTACATGCATCTGCAGCACTAAAATTGGGCATCAAAACTAAAGAAATTTGCTTAACTTTTAACAACATGCTGATTCATATGTACTTACCAGCTTAAACATCATGTGAAATACACAGCCATCAAAATGCATAACGAATTTCTACAACTTCAGCCTGGTAGGTATGGTAAAGTTGCTGAACTACAGATAAATATAATGATATAAATGCAGAAGTACTATACTACAATTCCCATAATCTTCCATCCATCATAGCCAGTGGCTAACCTGGCTAGAAATTTCACAAATTATAGGTCCATGATCTGGGTAAGAGTCAAGTGCTAAAGGACACAGAAGCGACCCTTGATTTACAACCATTTGTTTAGTGACTGTTTAAAACAGGGGTGAAATGCTCCTGGTTCAGACCGGATCACCTGATCCGGTAGCGATAGTGGCGGGTGGTTCAGAGAACCTGTAGCAACAATCCCTGCCCCCCCCCATGCCCAGCTGAGCTGCACAATCATCAGAGACTTTTTTTTATTTTTAAAAGCATTTTTTCTACAATCTCTTCAGCCAAAAAAATGCTTTTAAAAGTAAAAAAAAAAAGCCTCTGATGATCGTGTGGCTCAGCTGGGATAGTCAGAGGCTTTTAAAAGGAAAAAAAAAGCCTCTGCCGATCAGGCAACTCAGCTGGGATCGTCAAAGGCTTTTAAAAACATTTGTTGTACAAACTCTTCGGCTGAAGAGGTTGTAGAAAAAATGCTTTTAAAAGCTTCTGACGATCCCAGCTGAGTTGCCTGAAGTATCCCGGGGTCATATGATTGCTATTTGCAATCTTCTCAGCTGCTTACAGCAAGCAAAATCAGTGGAGGAAGCTGGATTCCCTCAACGACTATGTAGATCACAGGTGTCAAACTCTCCATATCATGTTGCCGTCATGTAATGTTTTGTGATGTTTTTCCCATTTGCGGAGCTCGGGTAGATGTGGTCTGCATGTGACACATTTGACCCACAGGCCACCAGTTTGACACCCCTGAGTAGATTAACAAATTCAGTGATTCAGTTAACAACCATGGCAAAAAAAAAAAAAAAAAAAAAAGATTATAAAATTGGGTGCGACTCACTTAACAATTTAGCAATGGAAATTCTGGTCCCAACTGGACTGGACTGATCGGGTTTGATTATTTTAATGAGTTTTAACATACTTTTAATTTGTATTTTAATATGTTTTTATCTGGTTTGATTTTAATTGTTGTGAGCTGCCCTGAATCCTATGGAGATAGGGTGGCATACAAATCAAATCAAATAAATAAATAAATAAATAAACTGTTGTTGTAAGTCAAGGAATATCTATATTTTACTTGCTCTTTTACTTCAAGTAATGTTTAAAAAGCAAACCAAATAAATAATTGTTCTACTTAGAAAACTGCAGCACTTTCCCAACACTAATTAAACACCATCATATAAAGAATCTAATTCTCTATTACCAGTCACTTTTATTATCCTTTTAAAACCCAGGAGAAAGGGCTTATAAACTGATACCTCTATAAAAGGATAATTGATGTTTCATTTACTGTGATAATTAAATTTTTTACAAGAAGCTCCCTAGAGTTGGAGCCGAACACCCAGAGTAACCATTCTCTTAACTGTCCAGAAGATGAATTTTTAATATGGCTAATACAATATAAATAATTAAAGCGTACAATATTTTTTTAAAAACATGTTTATTCATTTAAAATTGTATAGACTATTGTTCAAAGCAAAATTTTCCCACTGTGGTTATATTGTAAAAATATAATTTAAAATTAAAATTCATTTACACCAAAAGAGCATACTATAAATAAAGAAAAAGATCAATAAATGTCCCCTTCAGAGCAAATTTGAAAATATTATAGTACCATCTCAAAATATTTCACTGGATGCCAAAAATAAATGCCAGGTATACCTTTGAAGGCAGTTTTTCAGAAATGGAAGGGACGCTTCCTTTTGCATATTATGTCTGTGAATGTAATATCCATCACTTCATGATGAATGAGAAAAGCCATTTTTCATATATACATTAATTATTTGTAATAAAGGCATGAAAAAATAAATAAAATGATGAATGTCAGAGGTTTGTATTTGGATCCAAGACACCTAGAGACCATGGGGTTACTTTTTTCTGTTTTCTGCAATGCTAATATCAATATAGTTACTAATTTGTTGTGGGCAGAACATAATTCACATAATCATCTGATTTCATAAACTTTCCTTTTTATAATGGCATTGTTCCAAATAAAACTATGCTATCTATTTGGATAAATTTATTTAATAGAACTTCTGAGAGAGTGTCTTATCCCTCTCAATTCAATGAATTTATGCAAAAATCCATTCAAAGATTATGTTTTTGCATAACCCTATACATTAGACAAGGCAATGTAAATACTGGAAATTCATAGATGTCATGAAATAGAGTAGTCATATTGTGAACATTCAAAAAATTAATAGTGTCTTGCATTTTTCTGAGTTTGTTTCTGTGACATATATGCTGTTTCTGCTGTGCATGGGTCTCTGCTGCGCATGCAGGAAATGCCCATGCTGCCCCACCCCTCCCAGGAGTCTCCACATGGCCCGTTTTGGATGCCAGGTAATATAGGCTCGCGTGGAGGGTCTAGGACGGTGAAAAAGGGGCCTACTGGCAGTCCAGATATAGGCCGTTTCCTGCCTCTGGAGGGCCTCTGGAGGGCCAGAGGAGGCCATTTTCACCCTCCTGTAGGCTCCAGGAAAACCTCCAGGCCCTCCAGAGCCTCCAGAGATTGAAAAAGAGGCCTACTGGAAGTCCGGAAATGGGCCGTTTCCGGTCTCCAAAGTGCCTCCGGACAGCCTGGGGAGGCTCTTTTCGTCCTCCCCAGCCTCCAGGAAAGCTTCTGGAGCCTGAGAAGGGTGAAAAAGAGACCTAATGGGAGTCCAGAAACAGGCTGTTTCCAGCCTCCATAGGCTTCAGGGAGGTCTCCTGTGCCCCAAAATGGGGCACAGGAAGGTCATGCGCGCAAGTATAGGAGGTCAGTGTGTGCATGCGCAGGGGGCAGGGCAGCACAGGGGGGGTGCGTACGCATGCACCGGGGGTGGGGCGCCCAGAGGGCATTGCATTATGGGTGTGGGCACACATGCACGCAACTCCCCTGCACTCCCCCCGCTTTTGGCACACGACAGCAAAAAGGTTTGCCATCACAATGGCTTAGGTTATGCCCATTATTTTTTTAGCTCAAAAATTATGCTGACCCAAAGGACAAAATATTATTAAAAGTGAAGCAGCCTCCCTCTAGCTGCACAAATGTAGACAGGACACCCAAAATGGTAAATCCTTGTGCATGTGTGGAAGCCTGTGTGCACACACAAACACACAGATAAAGTGGCTAACTCTTCTTTTCTTGAGAATGATGGGGATGTTCTAATCAAGCACTCTTGAAACCTGATCTCAGCATGCGGTCTGATTCTCTCCTTTTAAATTTCCAGCAATGATGAAATGATTTTATTCTTTGCTTTTGTTTGTGAAATTTGCTGCTTCCTTGCCAAAATATATTTAAGGATTAAGCAACCTAACAATTTAAATCAGTTTTTTCCCATTCCGCCTTGGTCTCTTGTATCCACCCACCTAGGTAAAATAGCTTGATTGAGCCACCACCAGGATTAATGATTGAGAACTAGTAACCCATACAAAGGCTTAACCTTGAAAAGCTATTAGCTTCTGAACAGGAACAAGAATGCTTTTCCTCCTAAAGCCAATCTGGGATTATAGCAAAATCTGGCAGTTCAGACTGCATAACATCCCGACAATCTGAATTGCAAAAACATTCATTTTAGAAATAATGTTGGATTGCTGGCTCCTTCTTCTTTCTTACGATAATTAAAATAAACAACAGCATGCTAAGCATAAATCCTATTGGCAAACTCTTCTGTGATGTCTGCTTTTCTTTTTCATTATGGACTGTTTGTTATATTTTTGATTTTTAAAATTTTTTGGAGTTTGTGATTACTTTATGGTAATTTATTAATTTATTCTTCACTTGTGAACTACTCTGGGTGACTCAGAAGAACAATAATTACAGAAGTACAGAAGAACGATAATTACAAAAAAATTGTTTCTTGTTAAATTATCACATACAATTAAAATATTCATCTACTGCAATTTTAAGCAAACATGATTGTAATAAAATGTTTTTAAATGTCAATAGACAAGTGTTTTTCTTATCACAGTCTCTCAAGCAAATGCTTTTTCATTTTAATTTCTACTAAAACAGTCAAACCCGGGGTGAAATGCTCCCGGTTTGTACTGGATCACCCAATCCGGTAGCGATGGCGGCGGGTAGTTCGGAGAACAGGTAGCAAAAATCCCTGCGCCCCCCTCCCCCATGCCCAGCTGAGCCGCACGATCATCAGAGGCTTTTTTTTTTTACTTTTAAAAGCATTTTTTCTACAACCTCTTCGGCTTTAAAAAAATGCTTTTAAAAGTTAAAAAAAAAAGTCTCTGATGATCCCACAGCTCATCTGGGATTGTCAGAGGCTTTTCAAAGCATTTTTTTCTGCAACCTCTTGGCCGAAGAGGTGATAAAAAAATGCTTTGAAAAGTCTCTGATAATCCCAGCTGAATTGCCTGATCGTCAGAGGCTTTTCAAAGCATTAGAAAAAATGCTTTGAAAAGTTAAAAAAAAAATTGGCCATGCCCACCCAGTCACATTACCCCCCTCACCAAGCCACGCCCACAGAACCGGTAGTAACAAATTTTACATTTTACCCCTGAGTTAGACATATTGTTCATAGTGCTTGAGACCAAGCACCACTACAGTGGACACATGTGATAAACCATCATCTGGTTTGTTTAGTGACATACTCAACAAGTAAAGGAATAAAAAGAGACAAGAGAAAAAGGGAAAAGGGCCAACAGGGAAACGATCAATGGAAAATGAAGAAAAGATGTGGAAGCTAATTTAAGTAATCTTCTTTTTAAAGAAAAAAATATAAAGAGAGTTGTTTTAGATATTTTAATAATTTTGATCTCAGGGGAAAACACTGCTTTGTAAAATAAATAAAGATCAGTTGAAGAGAATGTGACCTTGTTAGTTCAGAGCAGATGTTCAAGCTACATACAATAAATACTTGGAGCACGTACACATACGCAGATCTTCAATTAGGATGTCCAGGCGGGTGGGCAGAGCCTCCCAACGCTTTTACTACCGGTTCTAAAGAACCAGACAGAGCCGGGAACAACCCACCACTGCTTGGATGGTGAATGACCAGCACATATAGCAGAATACCTACATGTAGAATATTATGTAAGAGTGTTTCCTAATGTTTACAGATAAGTGAGACATTCTCAGACATGCAGTTGATTCACAAATTATCCTACATTGCAGAATTCCAACTGAATCTGGTTGAAGAGATTTTGCTGCCATATTCTTCCTTTCCCTCCTTCTTATAGCTGATCTAATTGCTTAAATAGTGTTTATCAGTCATTTGGTATTCTTCCTTAAGTGGCTTTCTACTTCTCTTTTTCTGTGGCAATCTTCAACCAGCTGAAGTATCAGCACAGCAACTCCCAGAAGTCTCAGCCAGCACTTTCAAAAGAAGGGCATAGGCCAAAGTCCCATCGTTCAGATTTATTGCTGGCTCAGGATGCATTCTCTACATTCCTAAGTGCTCACTGTGGTCCCAGTTCGACACCTTCTCTTATTAAAAAGGGATTTGCAAAACAACTAATGATATAAGACAACTCTCCTAAGTAATTAGGAACAGAGGAAGATAAACTGTATATCAAGTTACATCTCCAGAACTGTGATTGGTTTTCTCCAACCAAGAGTTGTAAGGACTGACTAATCACTCTACACAACCAATGACCCCTTTAGAGTTTCCAAGCAGTAAACTTCTTACATAAGGAATTTGTTACTACACCTTGAGAAAACAAATCATTTTGAGGTGTTGAAACAAGTAAAGATTTATTACAGAACAAAGACAACTGTGAATTAAACAATTCCTGAGATGGCAGACGTAACATTGGGTTTGGGGCTTAAAAAAATCAACAGCATTTTTATTCCATTATGACTACATCAAAGGGTGAGTAATAAGAGTTGAATATTTTGTGTTTTTAGCTAAAATTAGTCTTCCACACTATAGTAGGGCAAGATATATGTTTCTTTTTAAAAAGGTAATTTTGTCCAGCTTCACATCTACACACACACACACACACACACACACACACACACATACACATACATACATACATATACATATACATATACATACATACATACATACATACATACATACATACATATATATATATATATATATATATATATATATATATATATATTAGGACATTTGCATTGTATATAGTGTCCTTTTTAAAAATAGTATGAAATTATTGGTGACAATACCTGAGAACTTTGTCAGTGTTTGTCATAAATGACAAAAAAATTGTTGCACAAGATGCATAGTAGAAAGTCCAAAACAAAACTTTCTCAGAAGAAGAATAAACAGTGAGCAAAATACTTCTCCCAAATCTTTCTGTACTAGTGAGCATTTGCCTTCCTTCTCTCCAGGAATAGGTGACTTTGAATCCTTTGGTGTACTTTTGGTGTTCTACATGAAATCAGGGATTTGATGGAATTTTGAGAAAGCTAAGGCTGCAGCTTGATGCAGCAAAAATATAAAGTGATTTTTCCCTTTCTTTGGTTGATAGATAAATTCATTATTTTTAAAATTCTACTAAGCCTTTTGTACAGTTTAGCTAACACATTCCTGAGGTTTTCTACTTCAATATGAAAGAGAAAATGTCTCTAATTTTCGTCAGGTGTCAGAATGGTCTTGAAGGCTACTTCTAAGGTCAGTGCACTACTTGCATCCATGGATTGGTCACGTCTGTTTTAGATCATACTTGAGCTTATTATTTAGGAGCAACTGGCCAACTTTATGTAGCCTTAGGGCTAAAATATTCAGATATAAGTGGTACTTTGCTGGGAGAGTACCAAAAATATCAAGGCCATAAAGGTAAAGGTAAAGGTTCCCCTCACACATATGTGCTAGTTGTTCCCGACTCTAGGGGGCAGTGCTCATAGCTGAAGAGCCAGCGCTATCTGAAGACGTCTCCGTGGTCGTGTGGCCGGCATGACTAAACACCAAAGGCGCACAGAACGCTGTTACCTTCCCACCAAAGTGGTCCCTATTTTTCTACTTGCATTTTTTACATGCTTTCGAACTGCTAGGTTGGCAGAAGCTGGGACAAGTAACGGGAGCTCACCCCGTTACGTGGCACTAGGGATTTGAACCACTGAACTGCCCACTTTTCGGTCGACAAGCTCAGAGTATTAGCCACTGAGCCACCGCGTCCCTATATCAAGGCCATAGGAAAGATTAAAACAAGAACCAGGAGGACAGTGACCAAATACTTCTCTATATTCCCAAGAAAACAACAGTGGACAAGTTTCCAAGAATCAAGCTTGACTTGAAGGGCCCAGAAAATATCTTCAAAGTACCTTTGAAATGGACTATCAAGACCAAGATTTTTTTTTTTATTCTGTAAAATATTGTATATCACTTTCTGACTGTTTGGGATAACTTTTCACAAGAAATATATGAGAAGATGGGGAAAATAAGAATACTTGACAGGTCAGGAAGATGTTTCATATCCAGCAAGGCCATGGGTTCATTGGTAGCATCTTTGAAGACTTATGCTTGCAAAAAAAAAAAGAATTGCTGCTGTTCAGAAAAATATAGTCTTCTTTACCTTGTCTTCTGCCTGTGTGTGGAACCATAGTTACTCAATTCCAAATTAGTATGGCAAACGGGTATGTTGGCTATGCATTATAATAGTTTAAATCTCACATATTTTAGTGGCACCAGACAGGGAAAGTAGGAACCGACAACAGATATTTCAGATACAATTACCTCTAATATGCAGCTTCCTGACCATCCTAAAATGCTGGATAAATAAGATCTATTGCTATTATAGGAAAGCAAGCATTGTTGACCAATGAGAATCATAACAGAAGGAATGTCATGTTCTATTTCATATTCCTCATGGTTTCAGAACTATTCAGATTTTGTTCCCATCATATGCTATGGTAACAGAAGGGATTGGATTTTTTAAAATTCACATACTCTGACACTATTTTTCCACTATGTGATTGAACAGTAATCTTGTCAACATGCCTTTTGCATTTTACTAATGGTGCTTGATTTCCAAAGCTACATATGTAAAAACCACATGAGTTGGGCTGGAAAATAAAAATATAAAAAAGTCTCCTTATTTTGATATAGTACAATCAAAACCATTTTGTACAAATGAGTGTCAGATGTTTGCATTTTGTTTATACTATCAGATACTCTCCTTGTCAGAGTTGGTACTTTTCAGTAAATATCATTTGTTTAGACTAGAAGTTTTAGAGGGAAAACATTTTCTAAAGCCGTCTTTCAAAAGAAAAAAATCCAGCCGTCTCATGCTTGTAAATATTGGAAAACTACAAATGCCTTAGAATGCATCAAATTTAGTTCGTGGAATAATTTCATTATATATACTTACAATGCTGAAGGCCAGTATTTAATATTAGGCACATGTAAAACCCACAGGTGGAATTCTGCTTTCAGATCAGTTTTCTTGACCACAACCAACAAATTCCCACCGAAAATCCACTTGCCTACTCAAATTTCAGAGCTGATTTGTTTCTGCTGCCATCCTTCAATGTTACCAAATTGCTTGATTTAGTTAGGGAGCAATCTTACCCGTACTTTCCTGGAAATAAACCTCACTAACATAAAGAACCTTACATCTCAGTAAACATGCATAGAACTGCACTGTTAAAACCCAGTGGTGAAATCCAATTTTTTTTTACTGCCGGTTCTGTGGGCATGGCTTGGTGGGCGTGGTGTGGCCTGGTGGGCATGGCATAGTGGGCGTGGTAGGGGAAGGATACTGAAGAATCTCCATTCCTTCCCCAGTCCTGGGGAGGATATTGCAAAATCTCCATTCCCACCCCACTCTGGGGCCAGCCAGAGGTGGTATTTGCCGGTTCTCTGAACTACTCAAAATTTCCACTACCAGTTCTTCAAACTGCTCAAAATTTCCGCTACAGGTTCTCCAGAACCTGTCAGAACCTGCTGGATTTCACCCCTGTTAAGACCCCATATATTCTTATGTATTATCAGTGCAGATACAGGTAGTCCTTGACTTACAACTATTCGTTTAATAACCGTTCAAAGTTGCACCAGTGCTTTTAAAAAGCTATTTAGAACTGATCCTAGTACGTGTAACTATTGCAGTCATATTGTACCCGCAGTCATGTGATCAAAATTCAGGTGTCTAGCAACTGGTAGAGTGTCCTGGAGTCATGTCATCACCATTTGTAACCTTCCCAGGGGTCTTTCAATTAGCAAAGTCAATGAGGAAAGCCAGATTTGCTTAACAACAGATTTGCTTCATGATCTCAGCAAAAAGCTAATAAAATCAGGCAAGATTCACTTAACAACTGCTTTGCTTAGTGATGGAAGATCCAGTACTGGTTAAGGACCACCTGTATTATCATTCATAGGACTCCCTGAGATGTGTTATATTCCCACACGAAGTTTATTTATTTGTGAGAGTGAAAAATCTTGGCAGAAAAACTAAATTGTCACAACTCGCTGGTGTGAAAATAAGTAATACCGTGAAAATAAGTAATACCAATTGATGCAAAGATTGGATGAAGGTACAACAGCTTTAAGAAAGGACCTCATTTTTTTTCTTTCTGGATCCAAAAGAACACTGAGTAGACAAATGGGAGAACATCAGCATTGGTTTCAATTCTGACTTTGTTTGGTGGATTTTTTAACACAAGAATCTCAGAGCACTGGAGTCTCAGGAGTGACAGGAGAAGGTATATCTGTCAGCTTCCCATGCAGGCACTTGGCTGGGACGTTCCTTTTTTCCTGTTGGATACTTGCACACCCAAAGCAAATGTCAACTATGTAAGCTTTGCATCCACCTCAGCTTCTTCTTAAAGCCAGAAAATCATGCATTGTTCCAGTGTGTACTGCAGGAAATATATGCCTGAACACTTCTGATTATAGGGCCGAGAAGAATACTTCTGATTATAGGGCCGACTTGCAGAAAAATGAGTAGAAAAAAAGATTTCAAGTTGTCTTAAAATAAGTAGCCTCTTGAAGGCTTCAAGTCCAATAAGAAAATTCCAACCTACCCATTTTAATGCTATAAAATATGCATTACCATAAGTTAATTATCAGTGTGGATTGGCCATCCCTGGATAATCTAAAACCCTTCATAGCATTAAGACAATTCTAAGTTCTGATTTCTAAACTATCCGTATTTCAGCACTAAAGTAATAAAAATCCCAAACCAATTTGTTTCATGAATGAAGGCAAATATACATGTCCAAGGATAATGTTGCAAGATCCAATCTGGATCAATCACAGGGACCAGAGATTTAGTCTTCTGAGCTTTTGGACTTGTGTGGAGATGAGGCCTTGGCAACACAAGGAAACAACAGCCAATAGCCAGCCATCAACACACCAATCAACCAATAGGACATAATCTATTGGTTGATTGGTGCATATAAATAGAGGAATAGAATAGCCCAAAGCACACGTTCTGGTGGAGGGCAGTTCCTTAAGGATAGGCTCCAGCAGGAGTCTGAAAGCTCGGAAGCCTAAACCTCTGGTCCCAGTGACTGACCTAGATTAGATCTTGCAATTTATTTCACATGACTTTTAAAGGATAAGTTACCCCATCCCTGTTGGAGCTGTGTTAGACTAATATGATTCTGTCATTGCTTGAGTCTTAACGCACTCTTCTGGAAGGTAATCTGATTCTTCTTCCCATTTGTTCTCCATTCAGCCTCCAAACCTCCAAGCTTCCAGGGAGTTGTCTCACAAGCTGCCTTGCCAAACATCTATCAACAATTTAGGCAGCGTCAGAAATAGATAACAGAACAGGTGCACATAGTAAGGTACCTTAACATCTAATGATTACATGCGACTTTTTAAAAAAAAATACACAAAGCAATCCAAATTTAATGTTGAGAGGACTGAACAAGCTTCCTTCTGCAGTTAATTGAAACTAAACAGAACAGTAGCCACTTATGACCTGTAAAAAGAAAAAAAGGCAACAAAGCAGCATACCAAAAAGAGAGGGAGAAAAGAGTATACACAGACAATGTAAATTTAGAAATAATTACTGCAATTTAAATATTGTAAGAGGAGAGTCAGATTAGTGTTAACTATTCACTAGTACCCTTTGAGCAGATTTTTCAAGTGAAAAATTGGATTCACCTAACATATTGGCATTAAGCCTGTATTTATACTGTGCTGGCAGTCCAGCAAGTCTCTATGAAACATTGAAAGGGTATTTTACTTTCACTAAAGCTATAATCCAGGTGTCTCTTTGAGCTTTCTCACTATGGATACTATCAGAGGCCATTTTGTTGCCCTGTTTTGATATTCTATGCTTGTTTCCATCAAAATATCCTTTAAAGTGAAACAGCCGGTCCAGTGGTATCCTATTTGAATGCCACTGTTGGAAGCATTGAGGTACAGTCCTTTACTATTTGGACTTGAAATACTTTGAAAGGGACCTCTGCAATGACAGGTGAGGTGAAGTAGTGTCCCTTCACACTAATCTAACCAGTAAAATTTTGTGCTGCCACAAAATGCAGTCCATCTGCACTTGGGGAATTTAAATTTATTCAAAATCAGTTGTATCCCTTGATTATGTTGCTATTAAACTCGGATCTTGTTCATTTTGCCAGTTCTTCATAATTGTCAATGGAACCATATCATTTTTTTAAAAAAAATAATTATAATTATAATTCTTCCTTTTCTTTGCTATTGCTCACGTGTTCATTGGGCTGCTTGTGTGCTGTTTCTTTTCTCTTCCTTTTGTTTTGAATTGATGCATAACTGTCCATTTTGTGGTTCTTAATATCCCAGCAACCTCATCACTACAATTGAAAGTTACTTGTACCTGCCCTTCTTTCAGAAACAAGCAAAAATAAAAATGCCAGCTTCTGCTAGTTAATTTCAGCAAAAAGAAAGAGAGATTTTAAGCATTGTTCTCACATTATAGTACATTTTATAAAGTTTAGTTTCAAGTTTGAAACTAAATATTGAGTATTGTCCTCAACCTATCACATCATTCTTATTCCAGCAGAAATCTCTCAATCTGAATGAGGCAGGCAATCTGAACAATATCCCATATTTGGGCAGGAGTCTGTTCTTCAAGCTTGATGTTCAGTTTCTGGATGTTTTGATACCAAACTAAGTAACCTCTTCAGTGGGGTTTGAAGATGTTACCTAGTTTGGTTACAAAATGTCTGGGAGCTAAACAGCAAGCTCATAGAACAGATGTCTGCCAAAACCTACAACCTGAGCTACGAATATTCTTAACAATTTCTAATATCGCACATTATTTTTCAAACTTGGCAATTTTACAATGTGTGAACTTTGACAGCTTATATGTCCACACATCGTAAAGTTACCAGTTTTGAAAAGCACTCTTTTAGACAAAGAGGAAAAGTGTCTGGCTCGACTTTAAAAGGTCACACTACACACACACAAATAACTGCTGTCCAACATTGGTCAGGGAATGGGAATCATCATATGAACAATCCCTTTATTATGGCTAGCCCAAATGCCTACACACAAAAAATGGAAAAAAAAATGGTGCTGATCATAAATAGCAGCTGTTTATGAGATTTCTTATATCACTATAATTATTGCCAACAATGATGGAAAATGCATTTTTTCATGCAAAACAGCTGCTTTGTTTCTGTCAGATATCCCCATGAAATCAAAACCAAAGCTTTCATAAGTATAACCTGTAGCATAAAACCACAAAACCCGCTATTTTTCTGAATACATTCATAAGCTATCTCTGTATGTAGAAGTTATAACTAAGAAAAATTCTATTGCCTATAGCTATCATAATACCTTCCTGGGAATAAAAAAGAGCAACATGTAATTTAGAACAGCAACCTCAGCCAATTTCATTAAGTGCCATCTTAATTGGGCAGGCCTCTAATCATCACACCCATGGTAATTGGTGGTTCTACCAAATCTAAATATGTGTTTATGAATGAAGAATTCTAGCAACCGCTAATAAAAGTACATAATTCACCACATCAAGACTGCTGTCTTTTTGCCCTGAATTCTTAGAACTCTTCCCAAGGCTAAGCCATAAGGGACTGCTTTGCAATGCCCCATTCTTGAAGACAGCCTTATTCAAGAAGAGTCAATTATTTATTTTTAAGATTTTTTTTAATAAATAACACAAGGCAGCAAACATACCCAATACTTTTTCCCTGTCCTATTTTCCCTTCAACATTCCTGTGAGAGGAGCTGGGCTGAGAGAGAGCGACTGGCTCAAGGTTGTCTAGACTTCAAGTCTATGGCAGGACTAGAACTCACAGTCTCCTGGTTTCTAGCCTAGAGTCTTCAACATAAGACCAAATTAGTCTATTTACTTACTTATAAGAAGTTCTATTCCTTATATGGGCATTCCTTCACTTGAATATCAATTGAATTATTAAACTCTGCTACCTATACTTTTATGGTACAGAGATGCAACCCAGTTGGTAGTTTTATATCAGAGAGATCCCTACAATCAGAGAAAGCAAGTCCAATATTCTCTCCAAAAAGACGTGAAGTCATCAGTCAGTATGTATAGTAGCCAAAGAATGTTGCATATCAGTTCAGTTAGAAAATATTAAAATAAGGGAAGACTAGAAATGGCCTGAGAAATATTTGGCTGAGTGCAGTATCCAGGCCTTTTGGTTGGAATAAGATACAACTCAAGTAGGCACAGAGGATGGGTTAGAAGCAGTGGTGGGATTCAGCCAGTTCGCACCACTTCGGGAGAACCAGTTGTTAACTTTCTGAGCAGTTTGGCAAACTGGTTGTTGGAAGAAATCATTAGGGCAGAGAACTGGTTGTTAAATTACTTGAATCCCACCGCTGGTTAGAAGATATTATTATTAAAAATTTTGCTGCTTATTTCGCCATGGGGATACTCTGCTATGGCTTTTATCACAAACAAGTCATTATGCCACTTTGCCAACGATAGCAATATCCATGGAAGGCAATGGCATTGCTGGTGTGCACCGCTTGAGGTGTCACCACTATCAAGCTTTTGTGGTTCCATAATAGCACTCAGAACCATGCTGATGGCTCAAACTTCACACAGGATTTTGTCACTAGATTCAGTTGTTTAAATGTAAAGACAGAAATGTGGAAATGTCAAATGTCAAAAAGATACCAGGACAAATGATATCCATTTACCACATGCTGTTGTGTATGTGCCGTGTGTGTATACGTGTGTATGTATGTGTGTGTACACATGCACAAGCTGTGTTTCAGAATTTCCTTTGCTTCTTTGTGTTGCAAATGTATCATTAATATCCAAACATTTTGAGTGTACAGATTGTATAAATGTATGGGCATTTGTGCCATGTATTCTGGAATTTACCCATTATGGAATGTGCATGTAACCATAATTACAAACACTGGAATGTCAGCCATGTGCTTGCCCACAGAAAAATTGTTGTACCTATGCCAAAAAGACAGCAAATATATCACAGCAAAGCTGAATGACAGATAATGTGAAAATGATTATCACTTGTAATTTTATACACTACTGCAGCTTATTAGTTTTCATTCAGCTGCACGAAATCATTTTACTTATTTCAAATCAGTATTAGTAACACTGAGTTTCGTACAAGTTTATTGAAGGAGGGGGTGAAACCATAGAAAGAAAAGAAAAAGGGCAAAATTCAATCCTAGCCAATAACTAACATAGATCAATAACTCCAGAAACTGTTACTTTAATGTCTTTATATACAGAGAACAAATGTCAGGGATCTAAAAAGAGCATTCAGTTACAACAATTATATTCACAAGAATCAGAAAATCAGAATTGGAGGGAACTTTCTATCCTGGACAACTCCTGTCCAGGATAGAAATCTTCAGGCCATGCCAGACAAATGTCTCTCCAACCTGCAAGAGCCGATAAATAAAAAGACTTATTTCTTACTAAGCTTTCAAAGGATTATGTTTTTACTATTACAAGGAGCCTCCTAAACTCTAGTAGAAGAATTCAGCTATGGACAGTAATTAACTGCACTTATCAACTATTCTCAAGCAACAAACCAAAGTCAGGCATATAGATAATTTAATCATTGAAACTTTAGAACGAGGAAATAAAAAGCAAACCCCAATGCAGAAAATGCTGATGTATTTATGTGAAAGATAAAACTGAATTCAAATATTATAACCATTAATACAACAAAATGTATAACGCCAAAGAAGTTTTTCTTTTGTCTTGTTTAAATTCTCTTTTGGAAAATAAATAAATGTGTCTGGTGCCAAGGAGATGTGTATATAACAGAGGGGAGATTGTACAAGAGATCCAAACTGGCCTATGATTGCAAAAATCAGGAACTGATAGCACCATTTCTGATACATTTTTAACGAAAAGTCTAAACTTTTGTGACTGTAAATCACTTCCTCAGATGCTTCTATTGAATTGAATTACAGTTCATGAAAGCTTATATGTCTCTTAATAACATTTGCTAGTCAGTATGAGACCAGCTGATCATAGGAAAGGTACAAGTAGTCCTCGTTTAGTGATCTTTGCAGTTACAATGATGAAAAGATAAAGAAAAGAAATAGAATCAAGATCACGTGAAGTGTTAAAACCACTCTAGAATGCCTTGGTAAGGCCACACTTGGAATATGGCATCCAGTTTTGGTGGTCATGATTTTAAAAAGATGTTGAGACTTTAGAAAGAGTCCAGAGAAGAGCAACAAAAATGATTAGGGGACTGGAGGCTAAAACATAAAAAATGGTTGCCATAATTGGGTATGTTTCAGTTTAGTGAAAAGAAAGACTAGAGTAGGTGACATGATAGCAGTGGTCCAATAAAACAGCAGTGTTCCAGAGTCTGCCACAAAGAAAAGGGAGTCAAGCTATTCTCCAAAGCACCTAAGGGCAATGGATGGAAACTAATCACGAAGCAATGGATGGAAGCCAATCAAGGAGAGAAGCAACCTAGAACTAAGGAGGAAATTTCCTGTTAGAACAATTAATCAGTGGAACAACTTGCCTCCAGAAGTTGTGAATGCTCCAACACTGGAAGTTTTTAAGATGGTTGGATAACCATTTGTCTGAAGTGGTGTGGGGTTTCCTGCCTAAGCAGGGGGTTGGACTAGAAGACCCCCAAGGTCCCTTCCAACTTTGTTATTCTATTCTATTCTATTCTATTCTATTCTATTCTATTCTATTCTATTCTATTCTATTCTATTCTATTCTATTCTATTCTATTCTATTCTTTAAAAACGTAATTTTATGACCCATTCTCACATTTACAACTTTTGCAAGTCTGTCAGGAAACTGAAGCAAGATGATAAGTACAATCACAGTTTCTACTTTTAGCAACTACTTTTCTTAACAGTCAATTTGCCAGTCCCAATTGTGGTCACTAAATGAGGATGGCCTATATTCTATAACAACTTCAAAAGAGAAGTCAGCCTCACTTTTTCTCCTAGCTACTTGTCAAATTTTCAGTCAAGGGAACATTTGGAATAGGATTTACTGTATGTTGATGATCTGCAGTTATCAATAGAATCTAAGGGAGGATAATCAGTGGTGGGATTCAGCCAGTTCGCACCACTTCGGGAGAATCGGTTGTTAATTTTCTGAACAGTTTGGCAAACTGGTTGTTGGAAGAAATCATTAGGGCAGAGAACCGGTTGTTAAATTACTTGAATCCCACCACGGAGGACAATCCTAAAATTCCCACTCTCTTCTTTTGTTTCTTACAGGCATTTGAGATGGATCTTTCTGACCAGGGCATTCAAACAAGTGGGATAGTAAACTCATTATATTTATTTTCATTCATTCATTCATTGTCACTTATAACAAGGAGATCAAGACAATATTCCTGTCTCTTGCACACACCTGCTTTATCTTCATAACATCTTACAATAATGGTTCAAGGTCATTCAAAGACTACAACATTTGTCCTTCCAGTCTTATTGTCTTCACAAACTAATGCTAGTTTTCATACCATGTTCTAATATAATTTATTTGATTAAATAAACCTGTTTCAAACCTATGCCACAGTTTAATCATGGTATATAATTCATAGTGAGTGAATTTTCATCATGCTAAACAAGCTACATTGTCTACTGTAAACCCAGCCTTGTTCCCAGAAATGGTGTAAAAAGATTACCAATGACCAGAGACAGATTTTATTTGGCTTTTTTTTAAAAAAAAGTTCCTTCATTTTCTGAAACATGGTCCTTCTGCAAGAAGGTGTCAGGACCAAAGGTTGCATATGCCATTTTTGTACATGATAGGTAAGTCTTTCATTGCAGTCCCACATCTCCCATCTTGCATATACTGACGTTTAGCCCTTCAAGAGAGTTTGCAGATTGAGAGGGACCAGGAAGTGACCATCTGAAAACAGGTGCCTAATTATTCCCAAGTTATATCTTGCGTTTAAGGCAGAAAAGGCCACATGTCTCTATCTCTGAAAATAAAAATACAGTGAAAATAAGACATTTGCTGATCCAGATACCCCAAATCAGCTATCTGCAATTGCTGCTTCCTAAATTTAGTGAGAAGCATAGGTCTCTGTGATTATTTACAATTTATGGACCTGGCCAAAAGGTGAAAGGGGTGACACATAAATTTAATAAATGATAATAATCTTGATGTAAGCAACAAAATGAACATTTAGTTAGAAGGTGTAGTTAATTCTTTCACTAAACAAAATAGGAAGCAAGACACACATTGATCTTCTCAAAACAGAAAAATGATCTATTAAGGGTTTTGTTTATTACAATGTGAATAATTTTTCCAAATCTTACATTTACAGGATACTGAGCTAAATGCAATTTTTTTCATAACATGCTTAATTTGTATTGATGATCAGGCAATTGGGTTCAGTAGCTTCAATGTCCTTTTCTAACCAATTCTGTTATTCATTTATATACCCTAACTAACCCACTACCAAAAAATCCTACAAAAGCACTTAATCAATTTGTAATCTCGAGAAACTGCCTTAAAGTTTATATTTCTTGCTATAGATTAGATTAGATTTCTTCATTTAGCTGAAACCTAGCTGATTTTAAATAAAATCAAGAGGGGTTGGGCCCCATTACTACTTGAATGGGAGGCAAGTAGGAGATCCAAAATATGTGAGGCTGGATTGAAAAATGTCTCAGAAGAAGGAAATACCAACATCCTTATCTTAGATATGCAGTGAAAATTACATGGACATCTTTACGTACAGGGATCAAGCTTTTTGTGAGACAGTCTTTACCTTAAATTCCTAAAACAAATTGACTTTATAGCAGGTCTAAATTCTAAGGAAGTATCTGCCTGCACATGCACAGGTTAAAAGAAATGGAAAAGCACAGAAGTGGTACTATAGCTAAACAATTTAAATGATCCGAGGAAGCAGATTACCATGAAGATGATGTTGGTATAAGCAATATTCTGTGGCAAAAAAGTTCAAAATGCATTTTAAAAATAAAATAGCAAAGTGAACATCCATAACATGCTTCAAAGATCAGCACTAGCCTTGTTGGCGATTTCCTTCATCACCTGCCAGTGTCTGGAAGGTTGTCAGAGGTTCCTGTATGATATAATTCCACCACCTTTGCAACTCTAAACCCCTGAATATAAGGGAGGCTTTAAGGCATCAAAAGGCTGCCCACTGCTGGCTTAGGGTACTGTATTATCTCATTTATTCTGTAATCAATCAATCACAACACTTAGTCTCACCATAGGTTCTAGGGAAAGGGGATAATAGAAGGGGAAAGGGAGTTTAGTCTAATGGATTCATTTCCAAAATTTACCGGACTTGTTGAAAAGGTGATGGTATCATTTAGAAAAGCTATTTGTAGAGGTAATCAAGCTGTTTTGAGAAAAGCCAGTGTTGTCTAATGATAACTTTGAGGGAACTACAATAATCAACGTTTAAGCATGGAAACTCACTGGCTACATTCGGGCTTTGCCACTCTCAGCCCAACCTATGTCAAAGTTAAATTCTGGCCTCCTTGCAAGCTACTTCTAGATTTTAGGGAAAGGCAGAATATACATTTAACAAATACAAAAATAAAGGCCTTAGCCAAAAATCATCTTGGAAAAACATGATAGTAACTGTTGCTGCTTCTTATCCCAAATAGTCTTTGATTTGGCTTGTGCGGCTGTTTTAACAGGTTTAAAAAAACATGATTTTTATGTTCAACACTTGAAACAGAAAAGTAAATTTCCACAGAAACTATTCTATGTCCTGGGAGTAAAGTCTGGACAGTATAGTTTGGGGAGACAGCAAGGCGGTCCAGTAAAATTTGTTTGTGGCATTTGGCAAGGCTGATGGACCGGCAGCTATGTGGTTTCACCTGTTGTTCTGGCTCACAGAGTGCATATGTAGGAGCAGCAGGGCTGTGACAGGTCTGAGGAAGCAGCAGCAGCTGCAGAATAGCTGAGAACAGAGGGGTGGATGCCTCCTCATCTCACTGTCCCTATCCTCTGGCACAAAGCCTACATTACAAGGCTGTGCTGTGGAGCCGTTAGCCTTCGTCGGCTAATATCTGAAAGGACTGATACATGAGGGTGAGAAAATATCTGCTCTGCAAAACTCCCTAATAGAAGAACCCCAGCAGTTACTGAACTGCTTTTACTGAATTGCTAAATGATAAACTTATGTTAAGTACTATAAAAGTATGTGTGGAGTTGTGTAAGGGCTATTTTTGAGTAGCTCTTTGGTGATGTTTGCTGAGTTATTTCTCTGCTGCCAATATAAGATACCCTTTTCTTTTCTGTTATCCCATGCAGAATCCAAGAGTTCCCAAATTGGCATTTATAACGAGAAGCAATAAAACATTATTCCCATTTGGATGACATGGTGTGAATGATGAATATAGTGAGGATATACAAATATATTAACTTCTTGAAAAATATATGGATATATGAAGAGAGAAAGAGCGAGAGGGGGGCAAGTTCTGGCAGACTTACTTAAATAGCAAGTAAATTGTGGGAAATACCAATTATTTTTTCCCTAAAAAGCAAGCCAAGGAAGCTATGATTTGCAACTGAGGAATGGTAAAGGGCTGGACAATGGCTACTCTGTTTTGCTGATTGTTTCCCTGCATTAAATTTTCTGCTACCAATGTAAACATATGGCAGTAGGACATCTTTAAAGCTCTCCAGAAGTCTAACCCTCTCTTTCCTTAATCATTCTGCTCAAGCTCAGACAAAAACATTGAGGACTTTCTGACTCTTTTCTTTCTTCTTCCCTGTGGATGACATTATCAGAAGCAGATTCAAACTACAAACTGAAAACTCCTTTCTGGGAACAAAGGCAGAAACAGATCACCTTAGCAACCTCTAAAGCAGCTAGCTCTAAAGGCTTCTCCATCTTACAGCTCTCAGCTCACAATACCTGTTGCCTTTATAATTGACATACATATAAGGTTGCAGTGTTATGTACATTTTATGATATGTTACCCCAATTAAATAACTACCAAATAATCATGTTTGACATTGTACTACATTATTTGTGATAACTGCATATCTATCTAGAAAAATGATGTTTTGAGGCTTTGTTATTACTAAAGTGTCATATCTCAAGTTGACCTACCAGCAAAATAGTACCATATTTGACAGTACATTTTTCTACCGAAATCCAAATAAATTGTCTACAAACTATATGTTTTTGGCTGCATAGATAAAAATTTAGTTCAGTAATATTTTACCAACATGATGCTATAAGTCATTCTTAAAAAAAGAAAAAAAGAAAGAATACCTCCCATCATGCAGATAATACTGATCATTTTCAACTATGGGATTTTTTTTGAAAATTATTTACTTAAAGACATTGCCTGTTTTATTGTTACCACAGTAGCAAGGGCGTAAATGTTTATGGAACTACTGGTGTTAGAACAAACTTTTATAGCATTTCTTATATTAGTTGTATTGGTAAAATCTAACTTAGTTGAGGTTTTATTCTTAAACACTTAATCGAAAGATGGCGTACATGAACACATTATATAGTCTGAATTGTGGAAGGCTTTATTTTCAGATATTTTTCTTTCCTTCACTTTGAAGACACCCAATCCACCCATTTTTTCTAATCTGAAAATCGCTGTGAAAGGATTTTTATATAGGGTCTTACTTTGAAATTCATTCGAAATATGAAAGACAGAAGAACTGCAAACATTTGGGGAGGGAACAATTGTGCAATGAATAACAGAGCAAAAGGGACACTTCTGGACTTGGAAAAAGAAAAGAACCTGGTTATGGTCCAAACTTTGGTTTTACTGTAGAAGGATTGAAGTGCCAGAAAGGCATCTGATAGTATATATGGCTAGGGCTTCAAGATAGCAAACTGAGTATCTTGTTCAGTTTATTCATTATATCAGTATGACTACACTATGTTCATAACATCAGATTCTTGTCTGGGTCTTTGTTTATCCAGCTGACTTTTATTTGTTGACTCTATTTTTTGTCATGTGATCTCAATATTAGACTGTAATAATAGACATAGATAGGAAGGGACCATTTAGATCAGGGGTCACCAACCTTTCGGACCTCAGGGACCACTAAATTCATAATTTTAAATCCCATGGACCACTAATATCATCTGCCTAATGACTGGCTGTGTGGGCGTGGCTAGATAGTCATGTGACTGGATGGGTATGGTCAACTCGATGTCATCACATCAAGGGGCACCTTTACGGCCTCTACTTGCCCCTCCCCACCCAGCCACTTCTCGCCTCCCCATCCAGGCTCCTTAGGACCCCAACAGGAAGTAGTTGTTGGAGCTAAGCAGCCAGAGTTGGCAAAACAGCTCAGTTCAAATTGGATCTGACCAAGAAGGATGCTCAGCAGAAGCATCTCACTGAGGACAACGAGCATAGGCTTTCCAAGCAAAGGGAAGACGTGCGGGAGTGCAAGGCCAGGTACCAGTGCCTGGAGGCTTAGCTGGCTGAGATGGTCAGCCAGTTCCAGGCCATGATGCAGTCCCACTGGAACAAGGCCCTCTGGCTCTTCACCACCACCAGCACTTCCCTCCAGCTTTCATCCAAAGCCCTGCACCAGGAGGCTGAAGCAGACCTCAAGTTGGAATTTCTTCCCCCCTCCTTCCCCCCCCCCCACAAGAAGACCCCAAAGGGGAAGACTCTCTGCAGCAACACAAAGGTTCATTGCATGCATTTAGCCCAGGGGCCGTAGTTTGAGAACCCCTGATTTAGTGCAATATAAAAAATGCAAATAATTTTTCTGCAATTTTCACCAAAATTTTCTCACAGACCACCAGTTGGTGACCGCTGATTTAGATCACTAAATGTTCCCCACCCCCCATGCTATATACAACCTAGGAGCTTGACTCAGCATAAGGCAGCTTCCTGTGTTCTTAAAGAAAACCTTCTTTATACAGTGCCAAATTGTTACTCCCTTCCCCTCCACCTCTTGAGCTTCCCTCTGCTGCTTTCACAAATCTCTGGGTTGACCTGCTTGTTTCTATGTTAGAAGGAAGTGAAGGGCGGCAGCACCTTGAAGGATAATAGTGAAATCTGAGACAGAGAGCTTTTGTCACAATGCTGTTGGAGAGATGAATTCCCCTGAAGCCTCTCAGATTTCAGCTATGTGGAGAGACATATTATGAGATCCCATCAATGGTGACAAAGGTATAAGGATGTGTGCATCAGCATTCAATGCAATATACATGTTTTCTGTACTAACAGTGAGAATCTTTGTTTCATTTTTAAAGTATTAGGAAGTTTCTTTTCAGATATAAAATAACATGACAACTGCTGTAATAATAAAACATTGTCTACACATTTTTGTTTTATATTACTTATTTTACTCTTGTAAATGTTAAAAATGTGAATCATTTATTTATATATCACATAGGCATAAATGTTCCAAACAAGGGCCACATTCCATGAATAATCTATTGAAGACCACATGGTAGGATTAAAGCCAGCAAATAGAGGTTAGAGATAGTCCTAACAGGTTGGAGTTGATTATTAATTGTCTAATACTCCATTTTTTTTCTGACATCTTTCTTTCCAAGAAGCTGATTACAAAGGAGTGGTAGATAGCTCTGCTAAAGCCACGACTTGATTTCATTCAAAGAACTTTGAATAAGGCTGTATCCATTCCACATGAATTTAGCCTAAGACTATATGTATCTTAGGACTGACACCATAGCATAGAACAGTGATGGCTAACCTTTTTGCTGCCGCGTGCCAAAAGTGGGGGGAGCGCAGGGGGGTTGCACACACGTGTGCCCACACTCAATGCCCCCCACCCCGCCCCCCACACACATGCATGCGCGACCCCCCTTGTTCCCCCCGCTTTTGGCACGCGATGGCATAGTGGGCATGGTAGGCCCGTTTTCGCCCTCCCCAGGCTCCAGAGGCTTTCTTGGAGCTTGGGGAAGGCAAAAATGTCCTTCCTCACTGCCCTGGAGGCCCTCCGGAGGCCAGAAACAGCCTGTTTCTCAACTTCCACTGGGCCCAGAAGGCCCGAAAATCAGCTGGCCAGCATGCGCATGTGCGCTGGAGCTGAGCTAGGGCAATGCTCGCATGCCCACAGATATAGCTCCGCATGCCACCTGTGGCATGCATGCCATAGGTTCGCCACCATGGGCATAGAACAATAAAGTTATATACATTAAGCTTGTATTTAGATTTAGCTTCATTTTAATTCCATTGACATTAATGGGACTGTTTTGGCACCTGTTTTGCTGATATGCTGCTGTTGCTGCTTTGAGATACCCTCACATTTGTGCTTGTTAAAATAATGATACTAACTAAGGCAATTTAAAGTCATCTAATTGTCACAGGCTTCTAGATGTCAATCAACTGCTGAGGGCATGAGAAGGGCCTATTAATAATGGAAGCACTAACTCAATGTATAATGCAGGCTTTTCAGTTCATTACATGGAGCCGGTATACTTCTGGGAATCACTTTAATGAAGAGATGTTTTGTTATGAACAAAATACTATTGAAAGATTAGACAGATACTCTGCACTGACCTTACATTAATGTCTTATGATAACATACATCAAATTTCTTAGGATAATTGAAAACAACTGTGTAAATATAAATATACATACATGCACATGTACATATCTTGAAAAAGCAACCTTGTCCTTACCAGGGCAAATTGTCAGAAACTTTTTTCTAAGATAAAAATGCAATTGCTATTTATTATTACTATTGTCTAAGATGAGGAAGGACTATCCACACTCATGGATCACATGTAGCTCCATTGTGCTGCTTCCAGAATTACCATACATATTCCATTGAAATGCACAGGAACCATTGAAGCATAAAACAGTGTTCTGCCTGTTTATGGGAAAAAGCTGAATAAAATCTGTTAAGACTTCAGATGGTTTTAGCAGAAGCAAGTAGCAAGAAATGTTGCCCTTTTCACTTATGATGTTATAAAGATGATATTATTCTTTAAAGAAGAACAGGCAGTGCCTAACTGAAAAATATTCCCTTTCTCTATTCCAGATATTTAAAGATTATTACCATCCAAAATTCTCTTCATTTCCAGCTTATTTCCACAATAATCCTCTGGGAAATACTAAGGTGAGAGATGGTGACAGATTTAAAGCCAGCCTCTGAGCTTACTGATTAACTGGAGATTTAAATTCTCCCTGTCCTAATCCAGCATTAATCACTATATCATTTGAATAGTTTTCCTGCCATTGAAACAAGCAAAAGATTTTCCTCTTATTTCCATCTTACTTAGCATCCCCAAACTGACGTCTGTATTGGAGACATCAGCACTCACAATGCTAATGGAGGCAAAATCTATTTATTCCATCACACATCTCAACCTCTGGATTTTATCTGATGACGGTATAATTTTCCAGTGGCGCATAATGCAAAACTAAATTTATAAAAAAGGTGCATATGCATATTCAGAAGTGTTTACAGTGATAATGGAGCTGCTTATGACAGATCTGCCGCATGTAACATTGTGACTCATTTGAAGTCCTGAAAACTATTCTTCTAAGACGTGTTCCCATGTACCATGTACCAAATAGTAGATGGTGAAACTGCTAATAATAGGTAACTTTGGAAGCACAAGCCGCTTACATCAAGTTTGGTTCAAAATATAAAAGTGGTGATCTATTGGCAATTTACTGCTTCACAGAAGTTCAATAATCAAGGAGCTATAATTGGTCTTATCTTCAGCCAGCAAGAAAACATAGTTGCCCTCTGCCTCAGAAACATACAAGTTGTCTCTTCATAATAAGCAAACAGGCTTGTGAATCTGGAATGTGGAAAGTGCAATTTTGAAATATCAATATGTTTAACTTCAATTATATCTATATAGCTTGTTAATTACAGTAAGAGAACCTTTTGTACTAAGAGCTTTGGGAAATCTAATCTTCATATTTCTGCCAGACTAAATCGCTCATTTTAGCAAGGTAAATCAATGGGAGGAAAAACTTCTATAAGTACTATTGTCTGATGCATAAGATTTCAATGGTACCAGGAAGTGAATGAAGAAAAAAGGGTAGCCAAAGGATTAGGTTGGATATTAGTTGAAGATTTATTTATTTACCAAAACTATAATTAGGAAATGAAGCTCTCTTACAAAGGTAAAACTACAAACAAAAAATGCTTCAAGGCATGGAAGAAAGTCTGGGGTTTTTTGTTTTTTTAAAGCAAGGGTGGATTAGAAGAATCAATAGCTATTTTCAACCTAATTTCCCACACTCTGAATTGGGGATTACCCATTAATTAGTTTGCACCAGTTCCTTTTGAATAGCTATCATTCAAATGTTGATTGAATGACATTTAGCTAAAGTGCAAAGATTTGGAAAATAAATGTAGGCTATGCTTTGTGTATAATTTTGTGAAGCAACCAAGAGTCCAAATAAAAGCAAGTTCAGAATGGCTTTCCAATAGTTTACAGGAGAATAATCCAAGATAAATATTCATTTCTTGATGATATGGAAGCTGCAGTTAAATCAGGATACCATTATGTTGCAAGATGGAAAAAGGAGCTGCAGAATGTAAACAAATATTTACATTTGTAGTTTTCTTTAACCTGTAAACTGCAAATGTGTACAACTCTCAAAATTCTCACTTTCCATTTAGGAACGAAACTCTCCACCTATTTAGACATTGCTAGATTGGATAGGCTACTGTACAGCTGGTTCAGGCATCTAAATTTTTGATCTTGCTCTGCAAAGATCTCCCCAAATTGTTACCAAATTCTAATTTTTCATTTGATAAAATAGAGAGGTCTATAATACATGGCTAGACATTTATTAACTGAATTTTATTTTATTTTATTTTATTTTATTATTTATGTATTATTAAACTTGTTTGCCACCAACCTGTATATCCTGGATGAATTATATACATTTTCATTTTTGTCCTAACACTGTGAATTCCATTCCAAATGTGACCCTAATCCCAACCCTCCAAATTGCACATTTCAATGAACATAGTATAAAAGTGAAATGGTACAAAGTAAAACAAAAGTCTAGTTTTCAACTATGCTAGACAATTCAATGACACTAGAACCAATAGGCCACTAAAATCTATTTTCATTACAAACTAAAGTATTCTGATTTTTTTCCTCAAAAAATAGGAAAATTGGTAGTTAGGTTGTCCCCTTATTATATAATATTGCTGGTGTAATAAAGGGTGCATACCAGGAGTGGAATTCAAATTTTTTCCCTACCGGTTCTGTGGGCGTGGCTTGGTGGGCATGGCAGGGGAAGAATATTGCAAAATCTCCATTCCCACCCCACTCTGGGGCCAGCTAGAGATGGTATTTGCTGGTTCTCCAAACTACTCAAAATTTCCGCTACCGGTTCTCCAGAACCTGTTAGAACCTGCTGGATTTCACCCCTGGTGTATACTGTATTGTACATTATGTAAAAGTTTACTGCACTTTTTTAAAAAAGTAGGAAAATGAAAGCACAGCCAATGCATTTCTTGCCTCAACTGAGTCTTCCTTGTTTATTTATTTTATTTTATTTAGGGAATTTATATTGCCGCTTATTCTCACATGGTGACTCAAGGCGGCTTACAAAATATAAAATCTCATATAAAAACAATAAAACTAATAAGAGGCATATAATAAATTAGTATAATAAAATCACCCCCAACCCTACCCCGAGGACAGCACCTCACATGAACCATTTAATGGGCTCCATCCAGCTCTGGGTTTCTCAGGCCCACTGGCAGAACCAGGTCTTCAGCACCTTCTGGAAGAGTGCTAGAGTGGGAGTCATTCTAATCTCTGGGAGGATGATGTTCCAGAGAGAGGGGCCACCATAGAGAAAGCCCTTCTTCTGGGTCTCACCAAGTGTATTTCCCTAGGGCCGTGATGGCAAACCTATAGCACGTGTGCCACAGGTGGCATGCAGTGCCTACTCTGTGGGTATGTGAGCCATCGCCCCAGTTCAGCTCCGCTGCTCATGGCGCATGCCTCCCACCGGCCAGCAGGTTGTCAGGTCTCTGCCACGCATGTGTGGGGGTAGGCACATGCAGGGGCTGCATGCGCATGCACAAAGGCAGGAGCACATGGGGCAGCCATTCATGCATTGCATTTTGGGGGTTCAGGCATGCACATGCATTCACGTGCACACGTGTATACTTTGGGCACTCAGTCTGGAAAAGGTTAGGAATCACTGTCCTAGGGGATAGAACCCACAACATTCCCTGCCTCCCCACTCTGATGGGTCGGGTAGATGTGACCGGCAAGAGACAGTCCAGTCCCTCAGATAACCTGATCCCAAGCCATGAAGGACTTTAAAGGTGACAACCAGCACAACTTGAATTGCATCCAGAAGCAAATCGGCAGCCAATGTAGCTCCCTCAGGAGAGGTGATACATGTGCACACCGGGGTCTGCACAAAACCATGTGGACCACTGCATTTTGCACCAAATGGAGCTTCTGGATGCTCTTCAAGGGCAGTCCCATGTAGAGCATGTTGCAATAGTCAAGACGGGAAATGACTAGGGCATGAATTAGACTTCCTTTCTAATTTTATGGGATCAATGATCTGGAAATTGGTTCTTTGTTCTTAATACCTTTATTAAGAAACTAAGATACTGAAAAAACTTTTATAAGGTATATTACTGTAATTAATTGTCACTAACTGTGATGGGCTCAGTTATTAGCAAATAGCTTGTAGATATTGGGAAACCATATGATCATTATGCTATCTATGTCTCTCCTCTCTCTCAGCATTACAATCCTTTTTCTACAGTACAAATACAGTAAAATGTTTGAATGAATTATTTCCCTTCTTTTGTATGATAGATAAAATTCAATTTCTTTTGGAAAGACGTTCTATCAGAAAAATCAATGCCTTTGATTTGGATGTTCAAAGACAGCTTCTCTAGGTGCCCTCCAGACTGTGCCATTCCACAACTTCCAGAATGTTAAGAGCTGTAAACCCAACATCTGGAGGGGGAGGAAATCTACTGAAGGCAGTATTCATTCATATGTGGTTTCCCACCCTATGTTTTCTAATCCTTCAACTGATCTGGATTCCTGTTGCATAGCTGCACTGTCATATGCACATACTTCATCAATTTGATTAAGACTTTACATCATGCTATTTCATCACTCACTTATGCCTGGTGAATAATTTCCTCAGGAAAGGTTTTGTTCCAGATGTATAGGCAACCATCCATTCCACTCAATATAAAGGAAACATTTGTCTCTTGACTGTCTTTTTTGCATCATTCACACAAAACAATTAAAAGGCTTTTCTTTCTTCTGTTAATTGTTTTAAAATTAATTTGACAAAGATCTATAAAACTTTAGGTGATTCAAACATGCAATAATTTTCATTTAAGCCAATGTTTAACAAAAACAAATTCTCAAACTTGGTTCTTTGAATTTATCAAAGATGCTTTTTCTTTCTGTAAGTTTCTTGAAAACAATTTCTTGGTTCTGCCTGGAAATCTGGTGGAAAAAAATTCATAAATGATATGTATCTTTCATGAAAAATGAAAATTAAATCACAATTTAACATTTATTGACTAGTGATTTAGAATTGTATAGTACTGTATACCTGAAGGCATAACAAGAAGCAATGGATAGAAATTAATCAAGGAGAAATTTCTTAAAAGAACACTTAATTAGTGGAAAGTTTTGCTATCAGAAGTTGTGGGTGCTTTTAAGAAGCTATTGGACAACCACTGGTATAGAGTTGCTGCTTAAGCAGGGGGTTGGACTAGAAGGCCTCCAAAGTCCCTTCAAACTCTGTTATTCTGTTATAGGGTCACTTTTCCATTCTGAATCTACCTGAAATTTGTATCAGTAGATCTTTCTCTGGCTTGTTCTACCATCATTGGTTAGGAATGACCCAATTCGAATTCGTCTTTTAAAATTTGTCCCAGCCTTTAAGATACTGCTTGAGTCTGTGGTTCTAAAGTTTCCCAGTTCTGTTTAACAGTTATTTTTGGCCATGTAATACTTATCCAAGGTATTACAAAATTGATTCTTTTTTAATGCTGGATTTCTGAGCCATTTTCAAGACTGAAAAAAAATTAAATCATTGTGTGATTTCAAAAGAGTATGATTGAACTTACAGCCCAGTCCTATCTCTAACACTTTTTTTTTCTAAGAAGATGCCAGGTTCTTTTCTGTCAAGAACGTGATTTCCTCAAGTTTTGTATATCTTCAGCAGAGTCAAAACAAGCAGTGGGGCAACCATAGAGAAAAATGGATGTGGACATACTTTACCTTTCTGATCAGAGATGGGTTTCAGCAGGTTCTGACCAGTTCTGGAGAACCGGTAGCAGAAATTTTGGGTAGTTCAGAGAACCGGTAGTAAAAATTCTGACTGGCCCCGCCCCCATCTATTCTCTGCTTCCCAAGTACCAGCTGATTGGGAAGAAATGGGGATTTTGCAGTAACTTTTCCCTGGATTGGGGAGGGAATGGAGATTTTACAGTATCCTTCTGCTGCCACACCCACCAAGCCACACCCACAGAACCGGTAGTAAAAAAATTTGAAACCCACCACTGTTTCTGATACCCGCATTGCTTATGTGGCCAATCTTTTTATATGTTTGTTTGTTTTCTTAATTCATCAGTTTCATTCTCCCCTTTTAGGCAGGCTTTAAAAGAGGGCCAAACTAACAAAGATCTGAGGGACGCTTTTATGACATTAGGTAGAAGGCTGTTCAACTGCTATGACCTCACCAGGGCTGCCCACAAGGTGTTGTTAAAAAAGTCAACATGACAGCTGGGTCATAATTCTGTCCATTTTTTTATGTGTGTCATATATTTTTTTGTATGTATAATCTATGTATTTTTCAAGAAAAGATAGGTTAAATCTGGCTTTGGGCCCTAGCTTCTGCATACTGTGGGACTTAGCATTATTGCATACCAATGAACAGCTTACAGTAATTTCAATGAAGCATACATCATTTTATATTCATTTTATAAAACAGGAAGCAGGAAGGAAAAGAAAAACATGTTTCTATGCAAGACTCATAAAACTGATCATTCTTACAGATTTTCATTTTACATCTACTGTATTCCACCCTTGATTTACCTTTTTGGCAATTGTTACCAAAGGGGCAGTTTAGAACATCTGCAGACAATTTTTTTTAGGCACTAGTGATTTATAAAATTTTATTTCAAAGACATTTCCTACAAGATCTTGAGCTCTGTGGGACCACATGAATTTCCCCACAAAAATCCTTGGTTTCTTTCCAGAGTTTCTTTCATGACTTCTCTTGTCTCGGGGATTAAGCGGTTTTGCTTCAACTCAGTCATTGTGAGCTATTAAATCAAGCAGCCCAAACAATTTCTTTACAGTTTTGTCATCTTTCATTACATTTTTAAAAATAGTTTTGAATTTAATTTTCAATTGCGTTTGTGCTGGATTTGAGCTTCAGCTTGTACATA
Organism: Pituophis catenifer annectens; assembly: GCF_029215685.1. Lineage (NCBI taxonomy): Eukaryota > Metazoa > Chordata > Lepidosauria > Squamata > Colubridae > Pituophis > Pituophis catenifer. The sequence goes on from NW_027256883.1 coordinate 36,625,951, forward strand.
TGCAAGCACATAACAACCTTTTGTTCATAATGTGACTTAAGCTGACAAAAGTGACAGGATACCTGATAATACATAAGTAGGTTGCTCAAATTTCCTTAGCTTTGATCCAGATATTAGTGACCATCCAAATCTGTGTCAAATGAGATATGTGTAAGGCACATTACTTTTTCAGTATAATATCTTATTTTTCCTATGTAATAATTACACAAATCCAGCTGCGTTCAATGGATCATGCTTCCATTTCTTATGGGTGGAATATCATGTAACATCCAGTGATATGATTTGCAGAGACAGTACTTTAAATCCTTAGTGTCTCTGGGTGTTCACAGAATTAAAACACAGAATTAGGTATGTGGAAGAGTAGGCCATTTTGGAAAAAGTATAACCAATTTCTAATATGTGAAAAGATTGTAATTAACAATTAATTTTTTTTTCATTATCTGTTAAGACTGAATATCCTGATTATACACAGGCACTTTTAAAAGAAAAAAAATCAAGTATCCTTAACTAGACATCAACTACCTGACCCTTGCAGGATCTAGAATATCTATCATCTCCCAAACTTAAGCTAAAATTCTAAAAATTATAAACTTTTTAAGAATCATAAGAATAGCTCAAACTTCTTAAAATTAACAAACCTCACAAAAAAAAGAAAGCCAAAAGCTGAAGAAATTTCAGAAAGTTCTGACATGAAATCTTATGACCTGCATCATTTACCATAAATAGTTTAAGAAATGTTCTAGAGAGGGTGCAGTGGCCTAGTGATTAAGATGCTGGGCTTGTCGATCAGAAGGTAGGAAGTTTGAGACCCATGCACCACATGACGGGGTGAGCTCCTGTTCTTACCTGAGCCCCTGCCAACCTAACAGTTTGAAATCATGCAAATACAAGAAGATAAGTAGGTACTTTGGTGGAAAGGTAACAGTTGCATGCACTTCAGTGTATAGTCATGTCAGCCACATGACCATGGTAGAGTCTTCAGACAATGCTGGCTCCCTCAGCTATGAAAGAGAGATGGACACCATTTTTTAGCCGAGAATCAGACAGGACTGGACAGGGGAAACCTTTATCTTTTTTTTAAACCTTCATATTATAGAGCAGGGGTCTCCAACCATGGCAACTTTAAGCTTTGCAAAGCTGGCTGGGGAATTCTGGGAGTTGAAGTCCGCCAAGGCTTAAAGTTGCCATGGTTGGAGACCCCTGTTATAGAGGTCTCCTTCTTGCAACACTTTGAGATTTTATTTCATCACGTGTTAGCTCACTAACAATAATAATTGATAGTCTATGAAAATAGTTTACCCCTATCTCAAGCTCAGGAATAAGAGGAAGCATATTTGAAGAGGTGGGAGAAACATAGAACTCTGTGCTCTTTATGCCCTTTAACACTAAAAGATTAATCTATGGTTAACCCTAGATGTTGTAAATAAAAAAAACACTATTATTAAGTTATTGAATATACCCTGGAAACCCTATCCTGTGCCCAATAAATTGGCATTCACAAATGATCCAAAACCAAAAGAAATGTTACTTTAGCTCTGTGTTGTTGCTTCTGTATAACATAGCACACTAATACATTCCTTGTTGTGCAATAACTATGATGAATGTGCAGAGATCCATAGAATTACCATGTTTCCCCGGAAATAAGACCCTGTCTTATATTTTTTTTTAATCCCAAAATAACTGCTTGGTCTTATTTTTGGGAAGATTTTATTATTTTGGGGTTCATGGAGCAAGATGGGGCTCCTCTTGCTGTCTTACCTGATTTCTAGCTCTGTGTTTAAATATTTTTGGGAAGGGCTTATTTTCGGGAGGAGGCTCATTTTAGCGCATGCACTCAAAAGCTCGATTGGCCTTATTATCAGGGGATGTCTTATTTTCGGGGAAACAGGGTACATTTCTGAAAATATATGAAACAGCAGCAAAAATTAAGTATTTTTGAGTTGTTAGTGGATAAAGAAAGAGGAAATCCAAGTTTAAGAGTTCAAAAAGGATAGAACTTAAAACTGGAGCTCAGGAATGAACTGAATGGTTTGGAACAAACTTCTGTTTTCCAAATTCCAAATTCATATAATTGATTATGGTAAAAGGATCTGTAACAAAGACTAATAAAGAGGATGAAGAACTTTAGCCAGTCAGAATATAGATCATGTCTTGATAAAATATATGTTTTCCTGAGAACTGTTAGGAAGCATACTGTATTGTGAGCCAGTGAATCAAATCATAATGGCAACTACTCAGCAGAGTAACAAGTTACTTATGCAAGTTCAGATGCAAAGCTATAGCAACAGACACCTGCCAGAACTTTTGGTATCTGGACAAAATTGAGTCCTGAGAATGATAGTATATTACACTGCCACATTGTTAAATTTAGAGAATCTCAGTCAGTTCTGTGCCCTGAGGTTATCCAAATAAGTGTCAATGAAGATTTGCAAATTAAAACAAGATAAACTTGTAATAGACTAAAGATGATTGATGGCCATGTTACTTTAACTCAGTGCTTCTTTAAACTGATTCAATTCTCACTTTTCTCAGTCCCAAATACTGTCATTACGCCCACGCAAAAAAAACCAGACTCTGTTGTTTTACACAAACGTCTTGGCAGCAGCAGTCTCAAACTGGAACCTTGAGTCACAAACAAGCAATTACAAATTGTTCTATTATCCCCAGGATAAACCCAAATTACCCCCTTGGTTCCTTGGGGATAATTACTCCCAGTCTAAGAATCACTGCTTTAGTGGGATAGTTTAGACTTTGAATACAAATTCCCTCCCTCCCCAAAAAAAATTCCCATCAAATTTCTCTCCTTCCTTTAAGCACACATACCACTCTGGATCAGAATTTGTGCAGAGTTGCAAGGACAGCAAGTGACATCAGGTGAGTCAGTGCATCCAATGAGCACAACTGGATGCCTCTGACCCTTTGCATAAATAATTATTTTAAAAACTGCTTGCCCTTTACTACAGCCCTTATCTAGATCAAGGTCAACCAAATGGATCTTCTCTAGTGCTATTGCCCCATCTTAAGCAGGAGAACTTTAAAAAAGATGTTGTGAAGATTCTTGGGGGTAGTAGAAATGTATGTCAAGTCCTTCTGATAATCTGACTCTAAGTACTTTAGGGTTATAAAGGTTAATTTTACCCCATCCTTTCCTTGCATGCCTAGCTTTCTACCTACAAGGAAGAGATTTTTGAAGGAGAATATTCTGCTTGAGATGGAACATCCATTCCTCCTAGTCAGAATTCTGCCACCTAAATTTGCTATACATGTCAAACCTGTTTCCTCATAGAATTAAAATGTACCGTATTTTTCGGAGTATAAGACGCACCTTTTTCCCCCCTAAAAGGGGGTGAAAATTTAGGTGCGTCTTATACACCAAATGTAGCTCACCCACCCACTGGCCCCCACCCTTTGGCCTCTGCCTCCCAGCAGTTACCTCCTTGCAGCAAGCAGCAAGAAGAAACAGCTCCTTTCAGCTTCAGCACAGCCGAATTAGCACAAGATTGGATCATCCTCCCAACTCTCAGCTGTTTTGCTCTCAGCTGTTTTGCGCGGGCCTCTGCTGCTTGCTGCAAGGAGGTAAATTGCTGGAGCAGATTTCTTTTTCCTTGTGCTAATCAAGCTATGTTGAAAACGAAAATGAAAGTAAAGCAGGCTGTTTGCTGCAACGAGGCAAAATTGCTGGGAGGCAGAGGCAGATTTCTTTTTCTTGCTTTCCTCACCAAAAAAGGTAGGTGCGTCTTATAGTCTGGTGCGTCTTATACTCTGAAAAATATGGTAGTTGTTTCAGCTCACAGTGATAAGAACAATTATTTTTTGACTTTGTCATGTTGCTACTATCAAAAATTATCTTGCCTTCCTTATTTCTTTCCGTTCTTCTCTGTTATGCCCTGCTGATTATTTTTAAGCCCACCAAATTCGCCTTTTTATTTTGTTTCCATTTCAGCATGAACTGTTACTTGCACAGATAGCCTGTGATAAACCAAGCGGTGTCAATAGGAAACTAACACAGTGAAACAGTGAGGTCTTGGAGGTGCGGGAGGAAAGCAGGAATCAATTATGCCATAGAGAATTTCCATTGAGAAGAAAAAGGGCATGGCATAAGATTGGCAGATGCCTTGACTACCAACAGCAACACACACAATTTTGTATGGTTTTGTCATGCATCAAACTCAAGATTCTGTGGTTAACCGAGGGACAAAAACAATTACAGCCGATGTAAAAAGAACAAGACTTTCTAGGTAGTTACTAAATAAAATGTAGAATTTTGAATTCATTTAAAAGTCCTGTGTGGCACTCAAGTGTTAGCTTCCCTGTGTATTTCAATGAATTCTCATATGATATCAAGATGAACTAATGTAAAGGCTCATGATACTTTGTTTTTATATTTTGTTTTTATTGAAATTTAATAAAATATATTTTAAAAAGAAAGCAACCTGATCTCTCCAAGTGAAGAAAGGCATCACCATACTGGCACAAGGCAGTATTAATAACCAATGTACATCACTGTGTATGCTGGACATTTCTCAACTTCAAGACAGTTTCCTAATGATTATTTCTGATGATTCTGGGACTTGAAGTTCTACAGATAACTGCAGAATGCCCAGCATGGAGAACACTGCATTAAAGCAACCTGTTTTTCTAAGCCGTATGCTGACAGCTGCAAGAACAAATTTAGCACAACATTGGAAAAGAGAAATCTTGCTGACAATATCAAAGTGGGAAACCAAAATTGGAGAGCAAATTTATTAGTATATATGCCTAGCAGGTGTTTAACCAAATTTAAACAGGGATGACTCCCTAACATACAGCACACATTACAAAGAAGGCAGATTTAGACATTGGGAATATAATTTCTAGAAAAAATAAAAATAACAAATGAAAGTGCCTAAAGAAAAACTAGAAAAATGTTCCTTAATGTTCGATGTAAAGTATAAATATCTAGAATAGTTAACAGTTGAGAATATAAATAGAAATGAAAGAAAGAATATGTCATTAGAAAGTTTTTCCACAATGTTTATGCATATTTAATAGTTGCTTCTTTGTCTTCTGTCCCATATTTCTCTTTTTTCCCTTTTGTATTTAATTATCTTTTTTTTTGTAATGGCTTCAGTTCTACACACACAGTTAATCATATATAAATAGACTAAATGGAATACTTCTGTCTCAACAGGCCTGCATATCATGTATATTATACTATATAGCATATACTTTACAGTATAATATAGAGAATGCCTCCAAAGTTACATGCAACATGATTATATCATCAAAGGAAGAATAGTTGAATCCTATAAGCTTTTCAGCTTATTCTCTGGTTTGTTTATTTCCTTAGAAGAGTTGTGTAATTTGCACAAATAGGCATTGATATGGATACCCAGATTACATCACAAGAATCCAAAGTTAGTACAGGAACACTAAGTTCTAAAGTGGGGAGGTGGATGATATGATTGATATTAAGTAAATAGCAGTTGGGTCCGTACCTGGAGAAACCTTACTGTATATCCAGCCAATCAATTCCTATCAATTCAACCAAAAAGCTGGTCCAGTCAAATTCATGAAATATTTTCATTACTATTATTATTATTATTATTATTATCATCATTATTATTATTATTATTATTATTATTATTTCTTCTTCTTCTTCTTCTTCTTCTTCTTCTTCTTCTTCTTCTTCTTCTTCTTCTTCCTCTTCTTCTCCTCCTCCTCCTCCTCTTCCTCCTCCTCCTTCTTCTTCTTCTTTCTTCTTCTATTCCCACAAGTGCAGGGTCCGCTTTTTGGATCATTTTTAATGCCACTTTGCACAATCACAGCTTATACACTGTCTTTAGTATCAATCAAACTGCTCCAGAGAAGTATCCAAAGTAGATGTTGAGTACTTCTCTGGACCTTTGATTTTTTTTCTCTTGGAGGTGGAGGGCTAAGCATGAGTTAATTCCCACTAGATTCAGAAACCAACAATGTTGGTTGAATCCACCCCATATCAACTAATTCACTAAAGCCAATGGCTATAATTACAGATAAAGTCATTTGCACATATCAATACTAATCTCTATACCTGGTAATAAAGCTTGTCTAAGTAAGCACTCACATTACTGAAAAATAGTAACAGATAATTCCAAAATTATTTTAATTTTCAGTCCAGGAACATCTGCATGTACCAAAACTTTTGCTTTTGTTCCCATCCCAATGAATTTATTCTGGAATTGTCCCATTTCAGTGGGATTTAACCCCAAGAAAAATTGGACTGATTAGAAATCCTTTCCTGCTGCTGTGGTTGCTATTGTTTCTTCTTAAACCAAAGAAATGGCACCAGAATATTGCTAACATCTCAGCAACAACACGATTTTAGGCTGAACCATCTAAACTGTCACTCTTCATCAGAACAATACAACCCTTGGCAAGGAAATGAAGTGGTTCCCATAACAAGTCTCTTGTGTTTCCTGTATTTACAATAAAGTGTCACATGTTACCTGAGGGTTTCTGAGTTCTTTGTGAAAGAGAATGGGGACCAAAGTCAAAGAGATTACTATTCTCTTCTCCCTCTGCATCTCTTTATTTGGAAGAGTTGGGGCTTGTAACCATTACATTAACATAGGCTACTTTTCAAGTCCCCAGAAAGGCTCAAGGAATGGTGCAATTTTAAACCTCAGACATCTTTCCACTTGTCTGCATTTTCTGTGACAGCAGCAGTGTCTAATGGTGTGAAGTTCTGGCAGTTAGAACACTTTGATATGTACTTTCCCAGGCTTCAAAAGAACAGAGAGACAATGAACTCATGACTTGAGGGCGAGCAGAGTCAGCCAAGAGCTGGAAGAGTTTATCTTTATTTTTCTTTCAGTGTCTCTGGCAGGAGTTGAAATATTTTGTGAGGTGAAAGAGATGTACAAGAGAGAAAGAGACTTGTTAGTGGTTTCTGAGGCTGCAGGTTTGATGCCTCAGGCAGTTTTCCGGTCTGCACAGGTTTGCTATTACTGCCACAGGTAAATCAGGGGACAGCTCTTCATCAGAGTTGGAAGACTTATAAACTATAAAAGGCATAGAAAGAAGCAAGTAATTAAACAGATCCTTTAAAGCTCCCTGGATTTCTTGAAGTCTTCAGTCAATAGTTGAAGAATGCTATTCTTAGAAAGATATTAGAATCTTGGCAAATGTTTATATGTATGGCAGGTACTGCACATCTTATTAATTTTTATCAATTCATGTTTTGTTTTCCCAAATAATTACCATGACTTTCCAAACCAGTTTTCATAATGTTGTTTACCCCAAAGGGGATTACCAAGATGGGTATGTATGTATATATGATTTTCCAAGTCTTGGGATATTGATGATTGTCAAAAATGTAATTGGGGTTCTGTGGGGAGGGAGGAAACTAAGTAAATATAAATCCTGTTGAAATAATTTCCATTGGATTTAAAGTTAGCTTATCTAGAGGAAACTTTCTTTCCAAGTTAAAATCCTTAACATTATGACTTGTTTAAACTAAGTTTACAAACTTAAAAGTCTATTTTTCTCTGCATTAAGTACAAGATGCCAAATGACATAGATGCTGTGGCAATGATCAGCAGACAGAATGTCAATGTCCTCTTAGTGATAAATAAGGCAACCAAACTCACTTTAGGAGATTAAGAGAGGGTAATTTTCATATTTTAGGGAAATGGGAATAGAATAGATAGTCATTGTGTGCTTTTTTTTTCTTCTGAAATATGCAGCTTGTAGCACTTGGTTCAGTTACCTTAATTTTTTTTTTAAAAAAAATTGCACTGTAGGTACTTTTTCAAATGGTGTTTCTAGCATCACTTGTGGTTCTGTTGAGACAATGATCCTGGGAATTTCCCACAGCTTCAGCTTCAGTTTAGTTGGGAACATCTACTATACCTGGAGGATAGCCAGCCTGGGAAGAAAACACTAGATGATAATGTTTTCAAGTCTATGAATCTGTTATATAGGAAAATGATCTGTTATATAGGAAAATGAAGTTCTTCTTCCTGTCCCACACATACAACAGTAGCACATTTGCATTCTCCAACTCACAACTAACTCTGTGAGCCAGGTAACACTAAAGTTATTGCTTGCCCCAAAGTTATCCAGTTAGAAAACACTTGTTTCAAGACAGCTTCCTATAGTGTCACTTTTGGATATTTCTTGTAACCCAAAAAGTCATAAAACAAGAAGAGAACATGCAGTGTCGCAACAATGATTTGCCTAGAGGACTCTAATAGGTCAAAGACAGTGTGATGGGGGAAGGCATGATCTTTTGCTTAAGTTAAAGAGAGGGCACAGAAGGTGCCTATCCTATAAAACTAATTGTCACCTAGTTCTATTTATTCCAGGTTTGCCATTCTGTCTGCTACTGATCCACACTGGACAATTATGTGCTTGAAACAAGAATTGGCATTGCTTTTTAGTTCTTACCACCACCAGTGTAACCTTATTATGGTTATTCCTGCAACAGAATGCTAAATCTGGAGAAGTAATTGCCAAAAGTGTATTGATTAACTGGATGGAGTTAAAAAAGCACAACAAAAATAAACACATTAACAGGGAGATTTATTTAGGAGGGTTGATGAAAAGCTAAGAGGATATAATTTAATATAGTAACAAAGCATTAAAGCCTGCAATGCTATTTCTACTTTCTCCTGAGTAGATTTTTTGACTTATATTTCTTTTTAATTAATATTATCATCATTTTAGCCATTGTCTAGCCACTGCAGAACGAAGGCATCTTCTGCATGTTTTGATCCAATACGTTCCTGGAATTGAACTAAGGAAGTGGACCAGGGGTGAAATGCTACTGGTTCGCCCTGGTTAGGGTGAACCAATAGTAAAAAAAGCTACCGCTTTGGTTGAACTGGTAGTTAGAAAAAGCTACTGGTTCATCTAAACCAGTATTCCCGACGATCAGCTATGCCGCACGGTTTATATTCACTAGAAATAGAAAATCCTGCTTTCTAGTGAAGCTAAATCGCGTGGCACAGCTGTCCCCTCCCCCTCGCTGTTCTACTTACCTAGGGAAGTCTTCTTTTCCGCATATGTGTGCTCAGTATGTTTTTGGTGTGTGCTGTGAATGTGCACGCCTAGTGTGCTTGGTGCACTACGCGCATGTGCAGCATACACCAAAAACATGCTGTGCATGTGTGCTCAGCATGTTTTTGGTGTGTGTTGTGCATGCACATGCCTAGTGTGCTTTTGGCGCACAGCACACATGTGCAGCAGGGGTTGGTTCTAAAAAATTTTACTACTGGTTCTGTGGGTGTGGCTTATTTTGTGGGCATGGCTTGGTGGGGTAATGTGACTAGGTGGGCGTGGCCAACTTTTTTTTTTTACTTTTAAAAGCATTTTTTCTACAACCTTAAGAGGTTGCAGAAAAAAATGCTTTTAGAAGCCTCTGACAATCAGGCAACTCAGCTAGGATTCCCAGAGGCTTTTAAAGGCATTTTTTTTTCCTACAGCCTCTTCGGCCTTTTAAAAGTAAATTAAAAAAGCCTCTGATGAGGTGGGCGGGGTAAGTGGGCGGTGACCGGGCCAGGGATCGGTTCAGGGGCGTGGCCAGCCAATTTTATTACTGGTTCTCCAAACTACTACAAATTTTTACTACTGGTTCTTGCAAACCGGTGTGAACTGGGAGCAACCCACCACTGATGCGCAGCCAGCACACCGGTGGCAAACGGTTCAGATTTCACCACTGAACTAGACCAAAGTCACAGAGCTGGCTTCATGCCTAAAACAGGACTAGAACTCCTAATCTCCCAGGTACAATCTCTTAATCATGAAACTCAACACAGCATATATGGTATCCCAGTTCCTTTACATCAAGCTTTGACTAACCAAGTCTTCAATGAATAAAGATGGTTGCCTGCCGTGCTGCCCAAACCACTACTGTAAAAAGAGTAGATGAACATTATTTGACCTGATACAATGGACTGGAATTAAGAATGGAGACACTTACCCTGAATTGTGCATAGAAAGAATGATAGGTTTTGGAAGAAAAGCTGGATCTCTGAGCAACAGAAATTGTTCTCAGCTGCTACATCAGTTCTGAAATAACAATCTTTGCTAAAAGGGATATAATGCTACCATTATTTATACCCTAGTTACTTGTTCATAAATAAAGTATTTTCCACCTTAAAAGTTAAACCACTGAAAAGATCATAAAAATCTGCATGGAAGTAATATTCCAGGGAATAATAGAAATAGGGTAAGATTTATGAAGATATGAATCTGGGAGACTTTCCTCTTTTTTCCTTGACAACAGCAGCTACTAATATGACATAATTACAAGCAGATATTTCAGTTGTTGATGAAACTCCCCCTTTTGTACTGTAGTAACAACAATGCAAAAATGCAAACAGAGACAGGACAACCAGAAATGTCATTTGAAAAAAAAGCTTTTAAAATAACTACTTTAAAAGATCTGCTACAGCCCTTTCTCTCTGATCACTTGTTTTTCTGGGCTGCCAGACTTTGTTTTCATGGCTGATTATCAAGGCTAGCCTCTTCTGGGCTTATTGTCAAGGTTAGCCTCTTCTGGGAAACATGTATTATGTTCTACTTATACTACATAAATAAAAAGCCTATTCCATATAAAATATATTGCAATATAGAGAAATTGTTCTTTATGCACCAAACACTCTATCTTCATGCAAAAATCTAAGTCAGGATAAGATATATACAAACAGCATAAAGGGAATATTTTGAAGGGCTGACAAATACGGGGGATGGGTAGAAGGAAAGAAAGAGCTGACAGACTAATGACTGAGTCTGAGGCTAATGACATCTACATTAAAAGTCAGGCAAAAAACAAGGAACAATAATGAAAAGATTACTTAAGAAAGTAATCAGAGGAAATCAGGTGTAAGAAAAAAAGCAACTGAACACGTTTGAGCTTCTATTTCATTTTCTCTTTTTTCCTCCAAGTAAATTTTATAAATAGTGGAATAGTAAGATACAAACCAGTAGAACAGCATTCCTCCTAGTGCTCTGACAACAAAGCTTGTTGAGTGATAAAACTCATGGGCCAGTTATTCATGGGAATATCAGGGTGCCCATCATACCCACTAAACCTCACACACACACACACACACTTTTGTCTATATAGGGAAGGAAAGTTAAAGCTTACAACAGAATCTGAGGCTGCAGAGCAAAATCTCCAAGTAGTCTCAGAATTTGATACTTGACACTTCAAGTAAATTTGAATATTCAATTCAAAGATTCAATCTGAAGACCTGATTCAGTTGATTTCTTTTTCAAATTAAGTCATCTCTTTAGCATTTCTAACAATTTGAGAAGATAAACTTGAACATGCCACATTTTTTTTCATACAGGGTTCAGTGCTTCTTTGATGGTGTTTGTGACTGAATTGGGCCCACACACATCTCAAGGTAATGATTAGGTGGCTCAGTGCCAATCTCTTATGTCAGAAACTCTTAAACTCTCCTGGTTTAGGGTACCATTAGTATCTAAGTAATGTTTTCATGGCACTCCTTAAAGTTACCAAACTATGCTCAGTAAAACAGAATCCCATAATGTCACTGTTTGATAATCACAGTCCTATGCACAGGAGTGAGTCTAAAAAATTCAGACTGCCGTTTCCCAACTTTTAGTGATCTCAAAAGTCTGGTTTGAATTGGAAGAGATCATATAGACATTTAAATAATCCAAACAAGACCCTCACTTGATACACCCAGACCTGAAGCGAGTGATCGAATTCAATTTTTTTTACTACCAGTTCTGTGGGCATGGCTTGGTGGGCATGGTGTGGCTTGGTGGGCATGGCTTAGTGGGTGTGGCAGGGGAAGGATATTGCAAAATCTCCATTCCCACCCCACTCTGGGGCCAGCCAGAGGTGGTATTTGCTGGTTCTCTGAACTACTCAAAATTTCCGCTACCGGTTCTTCAGAACCTGTCAGAACCTGCTGAATTTCACCCCTGTCTGAAGACCTTATAAACAGAAGAACACTGACACTGGCATCCCCTAAATGCTGCTGAAGATATTACCTAGCCTGCTAACAAAATATTTGGAAACCAATCCACAAGCTCGGAAAACAAACATTCACCCTCCATTTTATAATCCAACCCCAAAAACATCACTGGCCATATAATAAATTGGAGAGGGCATAAAATGGGGAGAGGGGGTTGTTGTATAAAGAAACGTATTAACAAATGAGGCTGCAATCTGCATATTAATGAGGACCCAGATTGTGGGGGCAATAAGCTGACTTTGTATAAATATACAAAAGTATGAAGGCTATTGCTTAACTCATTGTAAGCCGCCCTGAGTCTCCGGAGAAGGGCGGCATATAAATTAAAGCAAAAAAAAAAACAAACTTCACTCCACAAAGATAAAACACTTTCTCTTGACAAGGCATGTGCTCCCTATAAATAAAGTTTTGAGATTGGGTTTATCTGATTTGATCAGCCTCTTCACTTCAATAAAATAGCATGCAAACTATCCCCTTTAATTAATTTGCCACGGGTAAGGTGGCTGCTTCAATCCAGGGGCTTCCTTATCGTGATAATATTTTCCATTATTCTAAGTTGCACTACTATTAATTTTCTCATCGTTCCCATCACCCATCTCCTTCCACTTATGACTGTATGACTATAACTTTGTTGGTTGTATCCTTACGATTTATATTGATATTGTTTCCTGATTGCTTATTTGTACCCTATGACAATCATTAAGTGTTGTGTACCTTATGATTCTTGATGAACGTATCTTTTCTTTTATGTACACTGAGAGCATATGCACCAAGACAAATTCCTTGTGTGTCCAATCACACTTGGCCAATAAAGAATTCTATTCTATTCTATTCTATTCTATTCTATTCTATTCTATTCTATTCTATTCTATTCTATTCTATTCTATTCTATTCTATTTTATGTTTCCAAACAATCCAGTAAAAACCGAGCTTTAACCCAACTTTTGAAAGCAAATTTATATTACAAAGCAATAATGGCTGTCCCTGCAGTTGTCCATGAATCACTCTCAGTATCCCTATCTCAAATGCTGTTACACTGCCCAGGGTTAACATATAAGAGACTGGCCAATCCAGTTGATTTGGAGGACAGATTGAGAAAGGAGCACTGCCTGGCTTTTGCTTTAGACAGCAAAAGTCTTGAACTCCTCTGGTAAAAGCTCCTCAAATGAATGAATAGGCACAGCTGCAAATGGATTTCAACCATTGTAAATGGGACATTTAACATTTTTAAAAAGCAGCTTTCCTTTCATTTTAAAATGTCTACAGACCTCCCATCCCTCTCATCGGTCTGGACAACTGTTATTTCTTTTCCTCCCTGTCCATAAGCCTGTTATACTGCAGAATTCTTTTCTCCTGTTGCCTTTCAATTTGACATCTTGCAGAAACATTTACTGTATATCTCTTGCATTTCCTTCCCAATTCAAAGCAGAGGTTTCAGCTGCTCCTATTTTTATGGATAGACCTGTCATTCCTACATAAAAGATGTGATGACAAGTAAATGCCTGCGTTAGTATAACCTAAGAAGTGAGAATCACTTGTTTTATTTAATGTTTCTACTTCGTTTCATGGAGTGATTTTACTTTATTCTTATGCTACCTGACTACCTAACATAATAAAATTAGAGTGTCTGGTTTCTTAATCATATCCAAACACTTTCCCTCTTTTCTTTTTTTTCTTTTTTTTTTTTTTGAATATCTCCTTTTGTTTACTTTCATGTATTAAGATGCTAATAAGTAAAGGGCATCTTTTAGAATTTCAGCATTATTTGTTACACTGCAATAAAAAGTAATGCTATAAATAAAAATAATTACTATTTATTAACTATATTATTACAATGAATGCAGTTGAATGCAGCTGCCCTAATTCTCCTATTACCTGTTTCCTCATTTTGAATTCAGAGGCTATTTCCTGAACCTCAACTTAAGGGACACAAAGCAAACCCATAATTCTATATGCATAATGTGAAATGCCAAATCCATTGACTCGGGCATCACAACAACATTCAAAACTATTTTGCTATGTTTTCAACAGGGTGCAAGAAATAGCAATAGCAATAGCACTTACTTATATACCTCCTGTTAGTGCTTTTACAGCCCTCTCTAAGCTGTTTACAGAACCAGCATATTGCCCCCCAACAATCTGGGTCCTCATTTTACCGACCTCGGAAGAATGGAAGGCTGAGTCAACCTGGAGCCGGTGAGATTTGAACTGCTGAATTGCAGCTAGCAGTCGGCTAAAGTAGCCTGCAGTGCTGCACTCTAATCACTGCACCACCTCGGCTCTATATACACAAATACACAAATTACACACATAATAAGCATGATTGTTTGATTTCAATAATGCCATAGGAATCTTTACATTTTCATCTCTCATTCCTGATGAATCTTTTTTCCAGTTCACATAAAATATAGATTTCAAACCTGTTTTCTATCAGGGTTTCCAGGCAATGATGAACTTTTGGAACTGTAATTCTGTGAACGTCTATTACAAAAATTCAGCCTAGCTTAGTGACCAAAATTAGCCAATTTTGTTAGCCATTTCAAAACAAAGGTTTAGACCTATTTAGATTGACTGGTAATTTTTAAAATATGTTGGAAGAAAGATGTTGGAACAAAATATTTTTATGTTATTACCAAAACACCTACATGGATGAATACATGAAGTCAAAGTTGACTTGGAGACTTCCCAATATAAAAATACATAAAATTAATATAATTAAAGCAATAGTTTTCAATGTTCCTTGAGGAATTATAGAATCATAGGACTGGAATGGACCTTGGAGGTCTTCTAATCCAATCCCTGCCCAAGACAGGAGTCCTTATACCACCCCAGACAAATGGTTGTCCAATATTTTTTGAAACCCTACAGCAATGGAGCATCCACAACTCCGGGAGTCAAGCTGTATTATTGATTAATCATTCTCATTGTCAGAAAGTGTGATAACAACTGTTTTCAATCTTTTCTAAAAGCAAGACTATCAAAATCCAGTTCAAAATTTTTTAGGAAAGACCCATTAAACATAAGTTGGCAGAAGTTAAGGTCAATTAAATATACATTGGGAGAAATCACAATTTCACTACTGCTTTTCTACTGCTCTGTTACTAACCGGAAACGGCTATGTATTAAGATAATAGTTAAAATGGCTATAGATTGACAAAGCTGAAATCTTTATTTGCAATATTTGTGAGGAAGTTTTGAAGTTGTTGGGACATTTTTAAAAAAATAAAAAATAGATCCTACAGTGACACAGCAGTCTAACCATATGGTGTCATTATTCAACCAACACAAATTTGACACTTGGTGAATTTATTATATTTTGCTTTGCTTCTGGTGCCTGAAAGGCTTTGTAACGATCCTTTCATAAGGCCTGTCACAGATGTTGATGTATTTTCCCTCCTTTGCAGCCCAGGTTTTTATTGTGGAAACTGATACAACTTCACTATAGAATTTCTAGATGAATTATTCACGCATTGCAAGCTTTCTGCACAAAAAAAAAAAAGGCTTGGAAGAAATCCATCTCCAATTCAAGAAATAGTTCCTTTATATCTCTTTAACAACAGAAATTCACCATGTTTTTCAAGCATTTTCTGTTTGGGCAACGTATTTATACACGATACCTAGTTGGCGTTTCCTTTCCCATCCATTCACACACATAAGGAGACTGATATTCACCTTAAAGCACCATTAAGGAGATCTGGAAGAATGGAACAGGATATTACAAGAGACAATAAAGATGCCATATAGGCCAAACTCTTATCCTTTTCTTTGAGCTTGCTGTTGTAATTCAAACTCCAGCAGTTCTTTTATGATTTATGAAGAAATTCCTGAAATATCTCATTTGTTGTACATACAATATAATTTTAGTAGTGAATGCACAGATGAACTTTTAGCTGATTTTAATGGGAGAAGCAGATGGACTGATTTTTATGGTGTGCAGAATGAAATAAATTAATAACATTTACTTGTATTGGTTTATGATTCCAATATTTATCATTCTATTTAAGGGTTAATAATAAGAACAACCGGGTTTGATAGTGAATGCTTGAAAATGAAATGTACAACTTCAGAAATATAGTTATGTTTATGTACATATCAGAGCATAAGCTTTCTCTAAATGTGTTGGGATTGTCTCATCGATAGACTTTTTAACATGGTTATGACTTCTCCCCATGCTTTAAAAGTTAAATAATCATATAAATGATGATAATTAATTGATTCTATCCCTCATACCCCTTAATGAAGCTATTAAACCTTTCAGATGGGCTGGCTTTTGAATACATATTCCTAGCTGAGCCCTACAAATGGGTGCTGATTTCTATCATGGTCCAAAAGTTGATACTTTTTGTGGTTTATCTGCTGTCTGTTAGAAGTCAGTTATGCCAAAACATTTTAAACATCTGCCTGTCAAAGATTCTAAGCAATAATGTAAGTTTTTGGGAATAAATGCATTAGTTACCTGGCCTTTTCCTCGCATTGTTTCTTCTAGCTGTAATAGGAAGAAGGAAGAATGAAATGGCAATCTAGAAAAGAAGTAGGAAAGGATGCCTGATCATGTAGTCTGTTTTATGAAAAATTATGCGTTATATTCATTTGTTTTTCATTTGTTTTTCAATCTATTGAATGCATGATAGCTTTGCTATGGACCAGCAAGTTCACCTGCCCTATGGATGCCATGCAGCTAATAAGTACATAATGCCTTGGAGAAAGCTATGTAGAGAATATTCCAGCATTTATGTGGAAAACTGTAAACAAGTCAGGAACATATTAGATATTGTCATGTTATGATGGCAATTGGAATCAATATTGCCATTGCTAAGTAATGCGATCATAAAGCACAATGTCCCAGTTGCCATCATAACCTCCAAACACAGAGATTGCTAATCGGAAAGAAAGAGGCAAGGAGCATGGGGGTGCCAGAGAGGTGAAAGAGGCAAGGGGAAGCCTGGTACAGTCCATGAATAGGAGGAGGCCTAGGAGGAGGTGCTAAGGTGCCATGGGACCACAGGGAGGCTGTGGGGTGGAGTGAGTGCCTCGGCATAAGCAAAGGAAATCTGAGCGGGCTTACTGACTTTGCTCATAGGAAGCTGGCAGAGAAAGTCACAAATCTGCAGTCACTTGCAATGAGGTCTGCAACAACATCTGCAGCAACCTGGAATTATGAAAAAATATATATTACAATGTATTGATCCTTACGTACTTGCATTCAAATAACTAATGCAAGTACATACAATAAATCAATGTATTTGTGTCATGACGTTATGATGTCCTTCCCTCCACAAACATCCACACTCATGGGGAAAGCACCCAGCTTAAATGATTTACAGTATCTTTTTTGACAAATCATTTTGACAAACCTGTAAAACACTTTGCCTCATGGCATTTCCTGCACTTGGTACTATATGATTTGTTCTATTTTTACAATTATCGGTAGAGTTGTAAACCATCAATAAAACATTTTATACCATTTTTCTCTTAAGTTATAATTTGCTGTAAATGTATAGAATTACACCATAGTTCTGTTATGTTGTGACTGTTTCTTTACAATCCTACAATTTTTAATTTGTTCTGTCTCTGTTATATCTAAGTAATAATTTATATATATAACCTAATAGGTGGCCTTGATTCTATATGGGCATTTTAAATTTGGACACCTTTCTTAGAGCTTTAAATTTCCACAGGTTTCAACTCCCTTCTAGAACAACATGGTTTTGGTGGTTGTCTGGCTGCTAGAAGAGGCAGTAGTTAAGAATTTAACTTGTGCCCCACAAAGATTGAGTCAACATCCTGAATATTTGCATTCACTGAATTTGGATCAATTCCATATTCCTACTTAAGACTCTGGCCCCATAAATGTTCCTGAATTTGGGATCCACATTCAGCTTTTCTGCATTCAGACTTTTTATCAGCAACAGCCTTCAATTGTGATCATTTCTGGCAGAATCCAGGATTTTACTAGGGCACATTTATCTCTCTCTTCATTCTCTAACTAGTGAATACCCAACCAGCTTCAGATGGTTGACAGGATTAGTCATATTTTCAACATGTAGACTTTTATTTTGGTCTTCCCCAGCCACTGAATGTTCTTAAAATCACTCTGTTTAATGTTCTTATTTTGTAATGTTGTTATAACTGTTTTAAATTTGAAGGGATTTTTATAATAAGAAGCAGTATGAATATAGTTTAAAGAAATAAAACAACAATAACAATTTACTTGTGCTTCTGGCATAAATGCCTATTGCTTCTGAGTCACTGTGGCTTGGACTGTTTTGTGTAACATCCTTGCTGGAGAGAATACTTGTGTAGCCACTCTGGTCTCCTTCATTCTACTTATCAACCATCTGATCAAAACCAGCTGCTTACATTAAGAAGAGGTCACATATGCCTCTCCATTTGGGAATATGCTTAACCATATGTTCCTAGTGTGAGGTTTAGAATTAAAGCTTATGTCACAAGGTATGTTTTTAAGTAGGCTTTTTCCCCGCTCTGTTGTTTCAATCTGAAAAAATGAGGAGAAGATTCAGACAATCCACCTATTGTAAACAAATTAAACAAATCAGATGAAAGGACACTTGATGCTTTTTGGAGTGCAAATAGGGGGATCAAAAAGATGGAACCCAAACAATGACTACTTCTCAAACAATGTCAGGCTACAAAGGAAACGTCTCCATGCTATATGTAACTATCATAGGCATCAGAAATTGATTTCTTTATATTAAAGACACCATGTAATATTAAGACATACTCAGCAATGATGCGTTAACATATCATAAAAATCCAAGCTTTCAGCCTGAGTGTTTAGAATGGAGGGTGTGCCATTTCGTAAATATTTTCTATCTAAAAGCTTGTTGAGAAAATTAAAGCAACACATGACAGGAAAAGTGGCATTTTTACAATTGTTTTCTGGATAAAATATATAAATTCCTCCTTGTAATTCATGTAGATTATTCAGATCTGTTCCTGCTAACGTTACTCATTCTCCCTTGGGATCTATATGGAAACTGAGAGACAAAGGCCTGCAGATGAACAGCTAATCCACAGATCAGTACAGCTGTGCAATGTTCTCTTAAGCATAGCAAATTGTGTGGTATCTCTGAATCTGAATGTATCAATTCTCATTAAGTTCACTATAAACTAGAGATTCCGATGTCCTGATGAGTGTATAAACATCCATGAAAAATAACAATCTTCTTCATACATATGCTCTAGAACGGGGGTCTCCAACCTTCTGGGAGTTGAAGTCCTCCAGGCTTAAAGTTGTCAAGGTTGGAGACCCCTGCTCTAGAGCTCATTTGGCAGATATTCTTAATCAATAGCAGCCTGTGGATATATCTACATTTCTGTGCCCTGGTTCAAAGAGTATGTTAACTTTTGGTTTGCTTAATCATGGCATAATTCAAAAGTAGCTATATTATGGCATAAAATTGTTTATAATTGGCTAGTTAATGCAATATAGAAAGCTACAATTAGGCTAGCCCACTGAACCTCAAATTCAACTTCAAACTGGAGTTGAAGTCCACACAGCTGATAATTGTTGAGGCTGAAAAACAGTTTGCTAAACTAAAGCCAGCACTCTGAATTACATCTGGAAACTTACTGGCCATCACAGCAAGCCTCAATATACTGATGTTATATGCCTGCAGAGATTCTCATTCACCAATAAGTGGGCTGCTGCATTCTACCACAGCTACAATCGTTGAATATTTTATTTATTTATTTATTTATTATCAAATTTATATACCGTCCTTCTCCCAAAGGACTCAGGGCGGTGTACAGCCAAAGTAAAAAACATAGATACAAACATTAAAATACAGTTAAAAAAGATATATATGCGTTTGGCCCCATAATTAAAAGAACAATAACAAACCTATTAAAAACATTTTAAAAAGTGTTAAGCCAGCCCAGCTTGCTGAAAAAGAAAGGTCTTCAGGGCACGGCGGAAGGCACCGAGGTCAT
Organism: Pituophis catenifer annectens; assembly: GCF_029215685.1. Classification (NCBI taxonomy): domain Eukaryota; kingdom Metazoa; phylum Chordata; class Lepidosauria; order Squamata; family Colubridae; genus Pituophis; species Pituophis catenifer. The sequence continues at coordinate 36,645,879 of NW_027256883.1, forward strand.
GAATTCTTTGTATCTCTGGGGGCAGTTGATTCCAGAGGGCAGGTGCCCCCACAGAAAAGGCCCTCCCCCTGAGGGCCACCAGTCTACATTGCTTGGCCAATGGCACCCTGAGGAGGCCCTCTCTGTGGGAGCACACAGGTTGGTGGGAGGCCATTGATAGCAGTAGGCGGTCTCAAAGATATCCAGGTCCTATGCCATGGAGCGCTTTAAAGGTGATAACCAACACCTTGAAGCGCACTCAGAAGACCACTGGGAGCCAGTGCAGCTCACGCAGGAGAGGTGTTGTGGAGCACCATGCAGCTCCCATAACTACCCGCGCGGCCGCATTCTGGACCAGTTGGAGTCTCCGGGTGCTCTTCAAGGGGAGCCCCATGTAGAGAGCATTACCATAGTCCAGGCGAGAGGTGACGAGGGCATTAGTGACTGTGCACAAGGAATCCCGATCTAGGAAGGGCCCAACTGGCGGATCAGGTGAACCTGATGAAAGGTCCCCCTGGCTACAACCGTCAAATGTTCCTCCAAGGACAGCTGCGTATCCAGGAGGACGCCCAAATTGCGAGCCCTCTCCGTGGGGGCCAAGGACTCGCCCCCAATAGTCATTAAATCAGAGCACTGCAATCAAACATTGATAGATTTTTCCATATTTTACACCAAAGTTCCTTTGGCTCTGTTTTTATATACTGCAGATGCAACAATTGGTCTGCAGAAGCACATGTGCATCAGGGTCAATTCTAGACTTGATAGATCTTAACATTGAAGGGTTAAAAAAATAAAGGTAGCATAGATTTTGATAATTCACCACGATGACTTTATTCCAACATGAAAGGTTGCAGTAAAAGCAACTCAGCCAGCATCTATTATTCAGTGCTGAGTCCTTGGTACAAGGACATATTCTGATGCATTCCTAAAAGGGCATATTGAAAACCTGCAATGTTTGTCATGGCTATGTCTTTTATGAAGCATAGAGAAACATGCATATAAATGCATGTCTATGAGAAAGAGGTACATAAAACTGTATTTCTTAGAGAAAGGGGCAAGCACATTTCCCAGCTGTGTTTTTATTTTACTCAAAAATATATGATGAAACAGTTGTGCATAATATTATGTGATAATGACATGAAGCAGATCTGATACATACTTCCCTGCTCATGCTCTGCCTTTCTTAATTAGTTTCAACTGGAGACAATTGGCAAGCAAACAATCATTAGAAATTGACTGTAGAATCTGTAATAGCAACTCAGTAACACTTAGACTTATATACCGCTTCACAGTGCTTTATAGCCCTCTCTAAGCAGTTTACAGAAACAGCATATTGCCTCCAACAACAATCTGGATCCACATTTTAGCAATTTCAGAAGGATGGAAGGCTGAATTAACCTTGAGCTGATGAGAATCGAACTGCCAGCATCCGGCAGTCAGCAGAAGTAGCCTGCAGTACTGCATTCTAATCACTGTGCCACTACAGCTCTGTGGTAATGAGCATACAGTTTTATTGGTTTTTATATTTTACACTTTAAACAGCTGTGAATTATTTTGTTTTTCTCCACTGTGGTAGTACACAGTCAGTCAGTTTAATCAGTCAATCAATCATACTCTTGAGATGAGAACAAGGCAGATGCCATTGTTATTGCTCACTATACCCCAGAAAAAGCCAGGTTATTCTACCCCCGTTTTCACCAGGAAAAAAGGAGAGGAGCGATTAGGTTAATAGCAGAAGCCATCAATCCTATTTTCATTTGCCAGACGTAAAGTTGCAAAATGTTCTCTAGAATGCAAAAGATGTTGAACACGATCGTACATGCCAGCCTTGCTTCTGGTTTTCAAAATGTTCAATGTAATATATGCAGAAGTCTTATACAGCCATATTAGTTATCTTGGAGTTCTTTGGGTATCAAAAACCATAATATCCATCTTGAGTATCTTGCATAATTGGGTTTTTAGACAAATCTGTTTCTTGGTTGACTCAATGAAAAAGTAGATTTAACACTGGGAGTTCTTCTTGACCACCATTTATCTCTGATTTTGAGTGCAAACAATGTCAAGAAATCCATTTCTTCAGTTGTAATCATTGAAGAACAGGTCAGACTTGGTTAGAGCAATGCATGAAGGATGGAAATTTACCCTTCAGGAATAACTGGAAAATTCAATTAATGCAAAATAGAGCAGCCACTTTGCTTACCAGTGCATCATAACACAATGCTTGTCTTGTAACATTTACACTTCCAACTATTTCCCATGCTCAATTTAACATTTTGGCTCTAATATTAGAGTCCTAACTGGCTTGACTAACTAAGTTATGTTTTGATGTCCTATCCAAGCCACTCTGCAGTCATTCAAAATTAAAATTCAATAAATGTAGAGCGTGGGCATTAGCAGATTCAATTTTTTAGCAAGCGTTTTTATTGAATGTCTGATGGAAATGCCACAGGTGAAAAAAATGCAGAAAAGCATTAAAAGCAGAAGTAACAATCCTTTTGTTCTGAAGCCTTTTCATGTAGGTTCATTCAACTTTACCTTACAACTTCACAGAGCAACATGCTATTGAAATATAGAATTAAACTAAAGAGCAATTGTTTTTATCTCTGCAAAATGTTATGCAACTTACATGGTGGTATAATATGTAATTTGATAATGAATTTGCAGTTACCTTGTAAATTTAGTTTGAAATGACACCAAATATCATAGACAAGAATATATGTAGCCCAGGGTTGAACCTGAAGTTCTTGGTGCCCTTTTCTAGCTTGGTTGTTTGATTGAAGGTGTTTCTTTACTTAACTAGGAAGCAACAAATCTCAAATTCAGACACTGCTTATTTTCTTCACAGTATTAAAATATATTTAAAATATGTTTACATAAGAAAACAAAACTCTATGCCACAATCATAAATTCACCTTACTAATTTTTTTTTTTTAATTTGATTTATATGCCGCCCTTCTCCGGAGACTCAGGGTGGCTTACAATGTGTTAAGCAATAGCCTTCATACTTTTGTATATTTATACAAAGTCATCTTATTGCCCCCATAATCTGGGTCCTCATTTTACCTACCTTAGAAAGGAGGGAAGGCTGAGTCAACCTTGAAATACAATTTAGCTTCCAAACTTATTTCTCCCTTTTGAGTGGACATTTCATCCAGAAATGAACTTTTACTGCTGTTTTCGTTCAGTTCATTAGTGCTTTTTGACTCTTGACTCAATAAATATTAGTCCTCCAGGATTGTCTCTCAGTAACTGTCCCCTTGAGTTCCTCCAAATTCATGCTTGTATCATCAGTGATAAATATCTAACCTTCTTGTCATTTGTCTTTGATACTTTTTCAGTAACTATGATTTTTCAAGCATCGGTGTCTTCTATAGTAACTCTTGCCTTGTCATTATGTGTCCAAAATGTTTAGGTTTTAGCTTCATTATTAATGTTTCTGGTAGGTGGTCTGATTTTACTTCATTTAAAAGTGAATATACTTCTTGTATTTTAAGCTATTTTCAATCATGTTCTCCAGGACCACAAATCAAGGACATCATTTTTTAACTTTTTTTGTAGTCCTAACAATACATACATTTATCTGATTCTCTGTCTCAATATTTTCTCCAATAGTTGGATTCTCCTTTCATGGCTACAGTCACCATTCCTATGATTATAGGACGTGACTGCAGCTAGGCAATTTTGTGCAATGTTGAAAACCCAAGCAGATTGACTCTTACCAGTTCTTAGATTCTGATCTAAGATACCCACACACTCAATAAACTAGATTACAAAGGCAATAAACATTCTGTTTCCGAAAACTTGCATGAATTCATTAAGTCACTAGGAATCATGATCAAGTAGAAAGAGACTTTATATTTAGAATGTAATATCATTCACCTTACCTATTGCATTTTTATATCATTTTTCAAAGAAACTATTGTTTACTTTAGTCTTTGGCTTTTCTTTTTTTCTTTTCTTCAGTAAAATCCCAATGATGTGCAATCCATAAAGATTGTCTTCGACAATGGCAACTATTTTCTGCCCCAGAAGATTTAGTATGTATGTATGTATGTATGTATGTATGTATGTATGTATGTATGTATGTATGTATCAGAGTAAGGGTATGGCTAGCTGATGAGAGCTAAATAGTTTGAAATAAATCTATACTAGTCTCCCTTTATTTCTTTATCAGCAAAATATAAATTTGGTATATGTGTGTGTGTGTGTGTGTGTGTGTGTGTGTGTGTGTGTGTGTATACTGTATGTATGTATGTATATATGCATATGTGTATGTATATATGTATGTATATATGTATATATATGTGTGTGTGTGTGTGTCTGTGTCTATATGTATGCATGGATAGATAGATAGATAGATAGATAGATAGATAGATAGATAGATAGATAGATAGATAGATACGTGTTTCCCTGAAAATAAAACCCTGTCTTATATTTTTTGAACCCTGAAATAAGTGCTTGGCCTTATTGCCATGTGCTCAAAAGCCCCATTGGGCTTATTATCAGGGGATGTCTTATTTTGGGGGAAACAGGGTAGATAGTCTTGGAAGTTCTCTTACAACATGCAAGCTATAGAACTGTTACTTGAAAAATTATTCATAAAATGTTGCAGTTTTTTCTTAATTGAAATATATTTCTGGGATAAATAATCAAAAAGGTATTTTATCCTAAAAGAAGAACTGTGTTTCTGCCTGGCTAGGTGGCTCAGTGGCTAAGACACTGAGCTTGTCAATCAGAAAGGTTGGCAGTTCAATGGTTCAAATCCCTAGTATAGGTCTCCTGCATGAGCAGGGGGTTGGACTAGATGACCTCCAAGGTCCCTTCCAACTCTGTTACTGTTACTGTTTGTTATCAACCATTATTTGGCAAGAATTTCAGAAGTACAAATCAACAATGCCTTTCTGTTTTAAAGAGCCATTTGTTTAGGGACAGTTTGAAGACTATGATTGAGAAAACAAAAGTGGATCCAGATGTTTAGCTCATAGCCAGGTGTGTTTGGCTGGATCTGTCTTGCAATGAAACCTTTCCCATATGATGTTCAGAAAAACATCACCTGGACATGATTACCCATAGAAGTTTAAACCTGCTACAAAGTAACCCTGATTTTGCTTTGATCTTTAATTGTGTGGGGCATCACTTAATTGTCACTTGAATGCAGTACGATGTTTTTCTTTTGCCTTTCTGTTTGTTCATTAGACATTATCACAGAGTAGGATTGTAAAGCCTTTAAATTAAGAAATGTATCCAGCACAATTAAAATATGCACATAGCAAAATGAAGAGAGACAAATATATGGAAGATTATCTGACTACCGTCTTAAAAGAAAAAAAATGAGAAAAATAATGTAACAGATGGCTACATGTGGCCAAAAGCATTTTTCATTCAGTAGTTGGTATTACTTTAACGGGAAGTTCCTGTCCATAGAGTTGAATTAGCATTTTTAAAAAGCTGAAAATTGTTCGCACAATAGTCTCACAAATAATGTTAAAGTACAGTGGTACCTCAGTACTTGCCTGCTTTGAAACTTGTCAAATTTGGTACTCAATACATTTTGCTGCAAAAAAATTGTCTCAGTACTAATCATCTATTTGGTGCTTGACGTGCAAGCTAGAACTTGGTGGTGTTGGTTGCCTTGCGACCCACTATCTTTTCCTGTACTAGGACCTGATTCATTTGGTACAGAAACTTAGTGACATAACCTAACCCATCTGAAGAGCCCTGGTGGCGCAGTGGTTAGAATGTAGCATTGCAGGCTAATTCTGCTGACTGCCAGCTGTTTGATTCCGAGTGGTTTAAGGTTGACTCAGCCTTTCATCTTTCAGAGGTCGGTTAAGTGAGGACCCAGATTGTTGAAGGCGATATACTGACTCTGTAAACTGCTTATAGAAGGTTGTAAGGCACTATGAAGTAATATATAAGTCTAAGTGCTATTGCTATCTTACTTCTCTTTCTCAAATGAGGTAATGGCATTTCTTTTGTTATAGCTATCATACTTTCTGTATAAATTATAAATGAGTTTCAAGAACTTGTATCAGATTTATTAATTATTAATCAGATATAATATTATTAATTATATTGTTATTATGAATAGTAGTAAGAACTTAACCTGAAGTTCTTATTCTGTTTGTATTAAAGAATAAGACTTGAAACTCAGAGTTATGAATTTAGCATTATTTCTTGCATTATACTTTGACACTTTATTACTTTTGCTATAATACAGTGAAGAATTTTTCTTCCTCTTGAAAGTTATATTTTTAATCCAGTTCCAGCATTTTAGTACTGGGTTTACATTCATATGTCTGACTTCCCAATTACAGCCTCTGAATCATCAGATGCCACAGCAAATTCCTGATTTTATGCAAAACTCATTATTTACCAGTAATAAGAGCCAAGTCATACTTCCCTATGGGGAATGTTCCAAGTGAATCTGTTTTGGTAATTAAATAAAGCAACTCACAATTTAAAGAGAAAAGTTTTTCAAAGTAATTTCCTATTATTACAAGAACTTCTTTGTCTCTCCAATACCTCACAGTTCTGTCTCCTCACTTCCTGTTTCTTTGTTCAAAGTTCCCCATTCTTTTGTTTTTCAGTTGCATTTGTAATCTTAAAGGGAGAAGTCAATCAGGGATTTACTCAAGAGCAATAGGCACACAGACCACTCCAATGTTTCATATTACAACTAAAACATACTAGCTGGGGAATTCTGGGAGTTGAAGTCTACACATTTTAAAGTTGGCAAGGCTCATCTTAAAATTGGCAAGGCTATCCTGCTTGCTCCAGCCTAAGAACACCCACTAACTTCCTGGCTTTTCTGAAGGAATTTTCTCACTATAAAATTCTGGACCATTTTGTTTGCTTGTTTAAAGTTCATTAGTGAACCAGTGAAAGGTTGCCTTTTTTTTTTTTCTACAGTTCACCATTGAAATGTTGAGATATGTTTGTTTTTACAAATGTATTTGTTTGTTTTTACAAATGTATTAAACCAATAAAATAGGTTTTTTTTTCTTTAATCAGATTAAATTGACAAGAGTTCTATAACTTTTTCCCAAGTGACTGCGAAAATAGTAAAGCTGGAGCATTTTCTCCTAGTTTTACCAGGTGATTTGGATGGGAAATGTTAAATATGAAAGAATCTCAGATTCATTCATATAAATGAATTGACTTATATGTGCTTTCCTACATATGTGCAACTGATAGAAAAGAGGGCAATCCATCCATCAGGCTTTATGTAATCACTTCTGGACAGGATACCTGGCTAGCATTCTTATTAAACTGAAGAATGTATTAAAATGCAGACTACATTTTCTTAAGTTTTATTTCCTACTGAGTTCAATACAGGCACAAGCAGTTTATGGCTGCCATGGGAAACATCCCTATGTGCAAGACAGCACTTGAACCAAAATAGTAGAAGCCAATTTAGAACTTTGAATAAATCATTCATGAAATAACTTCATATTTCAAAAAGTTAAAAAATTATATTTTTGAATACATCCTATGCCTTTGGAATCCCTGTTTCTCTCTGAACGTAGTTGTTTCCTTGCAGACATTTCATTACCCAGCTAGGTAACACCATCAGTGTTGTCATCAGATGCTGATGATGTCATCTAGTGGGGTAATGAAATATCCACAAGCAACCAAGAGGGTACCTAGGATTCTACAGTGCATCCTTCAGCTTCATACTTCTAATAGTTATTTGTCCCTCCCAATAAGACTGGGTAACATAAGGCCAGTGGAGACATTGCATCAGAAGAGAACCCCAGATGTGAAATGCAAAAGAGCAAGAGTGTGAAAAAGATGTTTTTAATATTAAAGAGGACAATAGTGACGGGAGGCTCCTGAAAAGGGGCATTATTGTTGGGAAAAAACTATTCCTTCTGGGCTCATGAAAGTAGAGGACAAGAGGACAGAGGTGTCCTAAAAAAAAGACATCAAAAGTTTAGAGGAAAAATAATGTTTTTAATATTAAAGAGGACAATAGAGACAGGATATTGGGAGAGGTTGGGAAAGTAGTAATGACTTCTCAGAATTTTATTCTGATAGATCTGTATTTAGTGATATGGGAAATACTATAAGCAACCCCAAGCTTTCAAGGTGTAGGGCATAAAAAATCTAAATAAAGACATTCAAGACAAAGAAGCTTGCATACCTTCTGGTAAAGATAACCTCAGATTGGCTACAGTTCTATTTTTGCAATGTGAGAACACTGTGTTGTTATGCAGTTCTTTTTTAAGTTCTATATTAATGCTGCTAAGGGTGCACAGAATCTCTTTTCAAGAGTAGTGCACTTTAAATATTTGTATTCATTGCAGACAAGGAGTCTGTAGAATCAGCATTTTAGCCAATTAAGCTTTAATCAGGACAGAATGTTAAAATACACTAATTGAGCTAACCCCATTGGCATGTTTTGTCTTCCTTGGCATGTCACTCTACATTCCTTCATTTCACTGCTTACTACAAAGTAGAACAAATGTATATACTATTGCCAACATCAAAGATTTGGAGAGTGCCACTCTCGGAGCTAGTTTTTCCAAATTTTTCTTCTGGGATTGTGTGATGTTTATATCAACATTTATATGTAATCCAGAAAAAAAGACCTTAGGTGTTTGACAAGATCTATCACCACAATACAGAAAACACAATACTGTGGTCTTATTCAGTGGCTGTCTTCTTGATAGACCTGATAGCATAACTGGAGACATCCATAACCTGAAGCAAGGATAAATGAAAACTCTTCAAAAGAGCTGATCAATATATGGGAGTGTATACAAAGCACCTCTGTCTGATAGAGGGAAATCAGTATACTTGAAGGGATATTACACTTTGACCATAAACTAAAAACTTAGCTGCTTCTTTCTCTCCTGCTATTTATTTGAGGGAACTTTATAACACAGGTAAATCTTTGGATTTGTGACAGCTTTGCATTCACATTTACAGAACTAGGTAAGAATCACTGAAAAGACATGCCCTTGTTTCCACTGCTGACACTATGCCAGAAGTTATCCTTGTGGAAGATGAATGAAGATTCCTGAATAAAAATTAGCCTTTAATTTCTGTAAAGCATTCAGTTGCTTCAGAGAGGATCTGGTTTGCTGTCTCAGCTGCATACCAGGTGTTTTCAATTGCTAACTAGAAAAAAAGTGCAGAAATAGTATTTTGGCCTTCTGATAGTAGTTAGTGGTGCCTTAGAGCAATGTGAATGGTACCTGTTGGAAGGCCTCAGTCATCAGTCTATGAGGAGACAATCTTTTGTCACTAAAACACAGGAATACCACTCTAAAGGATTGGCAAGAATTCATACCTTATACACATACCATCTAATGTTTATCAAGGTTACAAACACTGAGACTTATGTAGATTAGGACTGGATCCTAATCTATAATAGATAATTTCAAAAATAGCACTGACCTAATTGTTAGGAAAGTATGCTGATTATGAAAATAACATTTCCATTACACATTATTTGTAGTGTTGATAGCATGCTAAACAGTCTAAATCTATCTGGGGAGACTTTGGGTATTTTGCTCAAGACTTCAGCTATTTTGTATTTCAATGCAAACAGAGACTGACATGGATTCTATTCATATGAATTCAGTTTTCAATGCAGATAACAAAATTTAGTAACAGACAATAAGAGACAAATGAAGCTGGTATATGATCAGGTTGATAGAAACTTCTGCTTTCTATCAGTTTCTTTTATAACATTCTGATGGAACACCTCCTTCCTACCTACAGTTGAAAGAGAGATCAGTAGGACAAATCTTTCTATGCAGAATTAAACCCAAAGATAAGGAGTCAGAATTAATATTTATACTTTTTCTTCAAAGGAGTTTTTTTTAACATATGAATTCAGGAATATTTATATGGATTTGCCCAGCAACATTAAATTAACTGTGCAGAAATCTAAGGAAATAAATTCATCAAAGAAGGATTCACATACTATATTAATTTTATTAGTATAGTGGGGATTTTATTATTTTGATGGACAGACAGCAATACATGATTCATGTTGCCTTCATATGCAATGGCCATGCAATAAACTGAAAACCATTAAAAAGAAAAGGGTTATTTCAGATGTTATAAAATCTGATCGTGTTACCTAGTCTGCAAGAAAACCACCAAGCTCAGAGAGCACAAGGATTCCACATTATAAAATCTTAATCTGTACCAGTTCCCATTATTTTAAACATTTTTGGCAAAAGCATAATAAATTACTAAAAGATACTATAATCCTTATACTTTGTTACAAAATTAGTAATAATATAGTTCTGAAAAATGGCTTACAGGGCTTTCTCTAAAGATCCTGGATAGAAAAATAATAACATATACCAGTTTCTTAAGCTTGGCAATTTTAAGATGTGTAGACTTCAAGTTCCAGAATTGGTTAATAAAGAAATTATTAAACCATATCAACCACCAGAATTTAACTGGGATTTTTTAAAGTTTGATCTCTCGACCTCTGTCTAGTTCCAGCTGCAAAATGTTTAAGGTACTTTTGAGACTTATTCACAAGGAAACCTCTGCTTATAAATACCATTGCTGCTTTGAACTATTGGGCATACCTTCCTTTGCTAGCAGGCTTCATGACCTGCTCCTTCAGGAATCTATGCTCCAGAAACCTGCAATTCCCTTTTGGTACAGGAGGAGATTCTAAAATGAACCAGGAACCACTGCAGAGCTGTAGAACCAGGTCAGTTCTATTACTGTCTCTCTGATGATCTTGGAATCTTTCTAATTAATTCCAAAGATTTAATCCATTCCATGGATTTTTCTGATCTGGAAATATAGATCCACTTGGAATTCTGAATGAAGGCCAGTTTGAATACTATAGATTTAGTTCTTCTCAAGGATGGGAAGGGGAAGGGAATATAAAAAACATAAGAAGCCCTAAAGTTCCAAATCTATTTCTGGTTATATCTACACAAATTATATTTTGTACACGTCAGGCCAATTGTGCTGTAGGTCTTTGATCATAGTGATCATACACAGAGACTTCTTTAGTGTGACTATTCTTCATGTACAGTCTCAATATTTTGACATAATAGCTACCAGTCATTCATGCTGACAAAAAGAAAAGAGTTGTAGCAATTAAACATGTGATTGAATCCAGACACTTAGACGGTAGTCTTCCCTACAGTTTACATGTGGGCCCAATTACATGGGCATAAACTGATCTATGTACATATATGCTTGTGTGGGTGCAGTATCCATACTCTATTGGTTAGCTTTTTTTTCTAGGAATATGAATCAAAAGGAGATGACAGCACATTATATGCTTTGCAGATTGAAAAAGACATCTGTTGCTCATTCTTTTAGCCCTATGCTGCCAAAGCATAAATATGAAAATCAAGAAGGTAAAAAGGCAAGTGGTTCTGCCAACATCTGAAATACACCTCCCCCCAATTTTGGTTTTTGTTGTTGTTGTTGGGGTGGTTTTTTTTTTGTTTTTGTTTTTGTTTTGGAAGGACAAACTGTTGCTCTTAAGAAATGTCATAAGACTTGTGTTATCACCTTGAGCTTATATGAAATACCAGTATTTCTATTTCTACAGTTTTCTTGCTGAATTTTCTCTTTCTGATTTAGTTCTCCCAGAAAGTGTTCAAGATCATTAGCAGAGTCGCACTTACTTAAAAGTAAACAGTATTGAAAAACTGGGGAGTACTATTTGCTAAGGGAAAAAGGAAGAACGTTATTTTCATATGAATAAAAAAGATTGCCCCTCAAGCAATGACTGAGGAAATTTTCCAAATTGTGAGTGGAATACCCTGGCCAGACATATTTTGGCTCCTGAGAAGGATAATGGTGGTATTTGCCTTCCAAGTGTAGCAGGCCAGGTGATTGATTCATATTTCAACTCCGATGTGGGAACTTAGTTTTCATTGCCTGTTAGATGTGCATGTGGGGAGGAGGATGTGATTCATCAGCTACTGTACCTTTTAGTAGTAGCTTTCTGCTGCCTTTAAAGGGCATTTAAAGCAACTATTGATACTTTATGCTATGATTCTAGAATTCCTAAATTGTACTTAATTATTTAGTATTTATACTTGAAAAAGAGACTTTTATTTATTCATTTTTCTTTGTAATCAGAGCAATTGTTCATTATGTTTTGAAATTGTTGAAATTATATATCATTATAAAAAGTAATTGAAAATAAGTTTAGGAAATGAATCATGAAAATCATCCATTCATTGAAGAATGAATAGCTATCAAAATTTCATTCTTCAAAAAGTGTGAAGAGCCAGTGTGGTGTAATAGTTAAAAGTGTTGATCTAGAAGCCAGGAGACTGTGAGGTCTAATCCTCCCTTACACATTAAAGCCAGTTGAGTGACCTGGGTGCCAGTTCAGCCCAACTCACCTCAAAGGTGAGTCCTAGGAAATTACATGTGGTGGTGGTGATGATGATGATGATGATGATGATGATGATGATGATGATGATATATGATATCCATTCACTCAAGTCTGACTCTTGTGATTCTAAGGGCCAGGTCTCTCTACAACTTCTGATTTGCATTATTTATTTGATTTTTTTTCCCCATATGCTCTGGCTCTTGTCAGCTTTGAGGGTGCCCAGCCACCATCTTCTTTGATAGCCTGGTTTCCTTTTACCACTAACTCTTCCAAACATAATTGCTGTCTCTAGTGAATTTCCCCATGCATAACATGGCCAAAGTAAGTGAGACACAGTTTTGTGATTTTGCCTTCCAGGGACATGTCTGGTATTATGCATTCCAGTACTTGGTTGTTAGTCCCCTTTGCTCTCCAAGGAATACACAGGAGTCTTCTCCAGCACCATAACTCAAACAACTAATTTACAAGTAAGAGATCTCTTAAAATACAAGTTTTTGTTTCATTACAAAACTGCTTGTTTCATAGGTTTCTTCAGAACTAGTGCATAAAGTGAGGTATATTTTATTGTAAATTTATTGTCATAAAATTTGAAAATGTGCGCCTGGGCAACAATGTCTGGGTGGGTATATCAAACAACTGCCTATTTCTCCTTAATCTCGTTTTGCCCTGCATATCCAGCGTTCCAGAACTGGGGAAAAAATTATTTCCCTACTTTTTCCAAAACTAAGGCTGTGCATCAGGATTGAATTAGAGGGTTAAGTATATTAAGAACTACTGCAGAGAATACATAATTTATACCGAATGCATAGAATTCATGTTTTCCTTTTGGCTGCAAAGTTTGGCATATAGTACAAAAAAATCCTGGACCTTAGTTTTGAAACACTTTAAACCTCATAAACCAAGTGTGCAAATTAAGGTCATATTCACACTTACCATTTAAGCTGTTCCTGTCCTGTGCTCATGTCAGCTTGAATCTAAGCCAGTTTAAGAAAATTCTGCCTGGATTGAGACACTTAAACAACAGCTTACAAAATATTCAGTCTGCAAAGTAGCCTAACAAATTTTCTTATTGGCCCAGTCCTCTAGAGGTCTTCCCACGCACACTTACATAAATTTATATATACAAAATTAAAGCATAAAAATTGTACATACTGTCACAAGAACTTCTTAAAAAGTGGAATGTCATTTAGATGTAATAATTACCACCTGCCTTGTAAAAAAAATGGTTGTTGATTCAAACATGGAGAAATTATTTCTCTGAGCTTTTTATTTTTCCTTGTACTTTTCTTTTTTTAAAAAAAAAATGTCTAATGGTCAACCATTTGTCCTGAGGCTTTCTGGCCCTGCTGTTTTTTCACTTTTGCTTCTATAGCCTGCAGTGGTACAGTTTTATAATCTGGCATGTATCTCATTACAAGTATTTTTCTCTATGCCTTATCAAGAAGTTATGAATAAATGTTATAAATGGAATGGCAATATGAATAAAGAAATAAATTATAGTTGTATATTTTATGCACAAATTGGGTCTACAGAGATTGGCAAAAGAATGGGCAATGGATGGATCAGTAGCCATCAGCATCAGCAGAACCTATGCACTTGGAGAAGGAAATCAACTTGTACTAGAGTTAGCATTGAATATCAACATTATTCCTGAGAATGCCTTCCTAATATTACATCTGCATGGAACACTTTTTTCCATAATTGTCTTGATTATTAATTGATAGCAGTCTTTACTTGACATTTTGTCCCAAAGGTGCTTTTTCAAAAGGCAACTGGACTTTTCTTTGTTTTTCCTTGAAGATGTTTCACTTCTCATCCAAGAAGCTTCTTCAGAACTTGAAGACAATATCTTTAAGGAAAAATATAGAAAGTCCAGTTGTCTTTTGAAAAAGCACCTTTGGAACAACCGTGACCTGGATGACTGAAAAATCTCCATAGACTCTTGACATTTTGCTTTTTTAATAAACAAAGCTGTTAAATTAATGGAAACCCCAATCATGCCCATGATCTTAATTTTATTGGTTTGATAAGCAGCATCTCTCAAAGACTCTGCAAATTTATATTAGAAGTATTTGCACAACTGAAAATGGGACAACATTTGAAGAAAGTGAGCTTTGTGTTTAACTGGATTATGGGGACAACAACACACCAGCCACAGTGTGGTTGGTGTCAGTGAAGAGCACAGCAGAAGCAAAGCTGGTTTATTATTGCCATTATTAATTTATGCATACATTCTGTATTGTTAGTGTTGTGTTTTTATTTTTGTAAGAGGATTATTTTACATTGTATTTTTATGGGAACCACCAATAGTCATTTTTGGATGCAATGGCATGCAAATACATTTAATAAAATAAATTCTGTCGTGAAAGATTTGTAAAAATCAACAGCAGCCACCCATATTTAGGTCATCATCTGGTGTGAGGATTTTAAGCTAAAGACATCTGTATTCAGATTTCCCCTTTAAATCCTTTACTGCAGAAGCCAAACATAACACAATGAGTGAACAAAGCGCTGGCAGCTGATTAACATCTGTTGGTTTGATTAAGATCATAAAGATGGCAGATTTTCAAGATATAATAATTTTAGCTTGCTTTGCAACAAAGGAAGACATTATGTAGCTGCCTTGCTGTGTCTGTAAAGATCATATGCTTTACATTCATATTTCACACCTGGAGCAACAGGGAATCCAGGCTTCTCAATTGTTTGTGGAAATTCCCTTTTATGTTAGACCAATAAAATATATCAGAAACATTCCAGCTACCGTCATTAATACAGTGGAAACTGTAGACTAGCATGCCTCATGTCACAGGGGGCTGCAGTGTAACATATTTGCTTGTAAATTACAAAGAAACCAACCAGGCATGTCTTGGGGGATAGGAGAGACATGATCTTCCCTTGCCAAAGACTGAAAACTAGTCTTTTCCACTTTTGAAAAAGCTTGGCAGACAAACCTGAATGATGTTCTCCTCTCATTTTATCTGAACTGAAAGTAAATCATGTGAAATATGAAATGCCTTTTTGCAGATCACCTTCATCCAATATCTCGTGAAATGGTTTAATTAACAGTTGCAAATCAGGGCAACCACAATGGACAGTTTTAAAAGGGAATTCAATAAATTCATAGAGATTAAAGGGATAACTAGGGCCAGTAGTTATATGTATAATCCACCTTCGGTATCCAGGACAATGATATTATACCATTGAATATCAACTGTTTTGAGGAATAGGAGGGAATATTATAAGAGTAATTTCTGTTTAAGACAGTGTTTTGCAACCTCAGCAACTTTAAAATGAGTGGACTTCAACATGGTGGACTTTATGGATGGCTGTGGGATTCTGGGAGTAGATGTGCTTTAGATCTAATATGAGCATACCACCTTACTACTATTCATTAAAACAGCTTCTCTGTCTTCAGGTTCCTGCAGGAGCCTAGAAAAAAATGTTCAAATGCCATAAGAGTCAAATAACTTTCGTAAATTGACTCCTTAAAGCAGACACATCTTTTTTCAAGCAGAATCACTGCATCCAAAACATATTTTGTCTAAGCCCTAGACAATGGACATCTGGGAAAGTGAAAAGTTCAGGAGATTTTTTTTTGTTTTGTTTTGTTTTTGTTTAGGCTGCTGTCTAAAAAAAGTTAGGCTGCCAAGTCTACCCTCAGATACAGTCAGGGTGTCAACAAGATGTTGTGAAAAAAGTGAAGATAGCAGCTGCAATAATGGGACCAAAGCTTTATACATGCACCACATGTCTTTTATTTTATTTTATTTTATTTTAATAAATTTTTATTCAACATTTTCAACATTAAAAAACAAAACACAAATTTTCACTCATTACAATATTTCCATATCGGTATCAATATCATCCATATCATCCATAACATTTATATTTACATAGGTTCTATTTCTATTGTTCACTGTACTCTATATTATACTTATTTGAATTATAATAATATTTATACTCATATGCAATATAGTCATATCAATATTATCAGTATTATATAATTCTTATACAGTATTTTTACACCTATTTTCCAGCCAGGTATATCATCTATTCCAAATTTGATAGTACTCCGATTCTTCTATCTCTTTCAATTCCATAGTCAACCTATCCATCTCGGCACCACATATTTTTTAAATAATGCAGTCCTTCAATTGTGCCTTTGCAACTGCCAACTTGACCTTTTTTAGCATACCCTGTGGACCAGACCTGTAAAACTGGTGGCCAGGGGGCTGGATACAGCCTTCATAGGCCACAGCCACCCAGCTCCGCAAAGGCAAAAAACTTCACGATACATCACACTACGTCCTGCAATGCAAGTGGTTTGCTCTAGAACCTCCTGGATGAATACAATCATAGCTGTGGCACTATCACTGTTTTCTTTAGCTGCCCTTTCACCTTTCACAAATCAGCTGTAGACCACTAAGCAGTGCAACTTCAGTACTTCCCAAGTAAAAATTTGGGAAGAATAAATAAGAAAACCTGTTGAAAACCCATTCAATTGTTAAAGATCAAATAATTGCCTTTACTTCTGCAAAAGTTTGAAAAAGACAATGTGAATTTGTGATAACCACATACTTATGAAGACATTGGAGAGGGGAAAATATTGAGAAAGTTTTGGGACATGTTTGTTTTCTACCTGGCCAACAAAATGCAAATTTGTGTTCAGTGTTGTGAGAGTGTATTCTATCCCCATTAACACCCTGTCAGATTCTGCTGTGGTCTTTAGGGCTGATAGTTGCTTCACAAGGAAGCTTTTTAAGGAAATCTAGTCTGAGGCTTCCCATATGGCACTGTTCAAACACAATTGGACACACTATGTATAGTAATTGCAGAGCATACTTTTTCTTAATTTATTTGATTCTAAAGGGATTCCTTTTGTCATTGTTTCAGAATTCTAAAGTTGAGCAGCATCTGTTTTATACAACAACAGATTGCTCTGAAAGAGAACCAAGGTCACTTCTGTGGCTCTGAAATTACTGGTATAACTCACAATCCAGAGCAATAGGCTTGAAATTGAACAAAGTCATTCACAACAATTCTTATGGCAGAAGAAGCAAGTCACTCTTCAGTTCAAACACTGGCTTGTCTGTTTGATTGGAATAATGACTCAGGAAGAGAGGAGGGGGAGAGAAATGGTCAGAGGCAGATTTCTTATTTATACAGTAGTGGCCAAAATTTCTTTATTTATTTATTTATTAATCACATTTCTATGCCGCCCAACTCCCTAGGGACTCTGGGCAGCTTACAGCAAAAAAACAATGTGAACAATATCCCATAAAAATTTTTTAAAAGAAAACATTAAAAACCCATACACTCCATTCCATGGCCAGATCTCACAAGATCGCCGTAGCAAGATCAATGGCCCCAGGCCTGCCAGAAAAGCCAGGTCTTCACCGTTTTCTGGAAGGCCAATAGGGTGAGGGCAGTCCGGACCTCAGGAGGTAATTGGTTCCAGAGAGCCGGGGCAGCCACAGAGAAGGCCCTCCCCTGCAGGCCTGCCAACCAACATTGTTTAGCTGACAGGACCCAGAGGAGACCAGCTCTGTGGGATCTTACCGGTTGCTGGGAGCTATGCGGTAGAAGGCGGTCTTGAAGATAACTTTGTTTAAAGCCATGTAGGGCTTTAAAGGTAATAACCAACACCTTGAATTGCATCCGGAGACCGATAGGGAGCCAGTGCAGCTCACTGAGAATTGGTGTAATGTGGGTGTATCTAGGTGTACCCACAATAGCTCACGCAGCTGCATTCTGGACCAACTGTAGTCTCCGAACACTTTTCAATAATCCAACCATGAGGTGACAAGGTGAAATATAATTTTATGGTACTACTCCAAAAAAACGTGGTGTTATTAGCCATCAAACCTCAAAAATACACTTTTCCCAAAAGGTTTCCACAATTTTGGCCATTGCTGTCTATAAATGTCTGCTTGTGAATGGTGATAATGATGTATAGTTTAATTTTTAACATATATTGGGCTTTAAGTTTTCATTTATCCCAATATCTTTTTCAAGATAGTTCTTGACACTAAGATTTTTTTTTCCCACAGCAGTGGTCAACAGGTGTGTGAAGCCATTCCAGCAATACTGATCAAAGTTGGTTGTTTTCTTACTCTTAAGGAAGGAAACAGCAATATCAAGATTTGTGATCAGATGCATACTCCAGTACATCATTCAAAGACTGAGTACAGCTTCTATCCTGGTTTGTATCTCAGTGTTGCTCAGTTTCCCCTATCCTTTCCATCAAGGAATGTGTTTGGTAGTAGTGTAGTCAGAGGTCACAGGAATGCTGCATGAGGTATATGAAATGTAACTTACAAAGAACTAAAGGGAGAGAGCTATTGCAAAATAGAAATGTACTACAAATGTCCTGCAGGTTGAATTAGTATGCCAGATGGATACCTATGAAATTGCTTCCTAGCACTAAAGAGGTAATAGTATGCAATATATGGAAATCGGGTGTGGCAAGAATAACTTTAGGGAATCCAACTCTGACTTGGAGTTTGAATCAGCTATTTCTGTTCTGATGTGATGTATTTTGGATGTATGTTTTAAAGATAGTAATAATTTATTTGTTACTTTATGATATCCTAGAAAATATATACTGGTGGAGGGCAAATGTGCAGGAAGAATCATATGCAGAGGCTTTACTCAAACCTCCTAACTTATTGCTAAATATGAGCAAATGTGAGACCAAGAGCAGGTATAGCCAGCTCTAGGTTCTGGATGATAAGACATCTTCTCTTAGGCTCTACATTACTACACTACAAGGACAGAAGAGAAACACGTCCATAAAATCATTCATGCTACATTAAATATGTAAGTATAAAGGTATAAATAATTACAAGCATATCTGGGAGATATTGTGGGTTTAAGTCCAGACCACCACAATAAAGTGACTACTGCAATAAAGTCAGTCACATTAATTTTTTAGTTTCCAGTGCTTATAAAAGTTATGTTTGTTCTGTGGTCTATTAACCCTGTGATTGCATTATGTCTAAAAGTCTATTCTATTGCTAGTGAGCAAATGCATTGGAAAAAAAATACGCCAATAGACTTGCTTGATGCAGGATTGACACTAACCTTCAATTTGTAAAAACTGCAATCTCTGCAAAGCACAATAAAGCAAAACACAATAAAATTAAGTAATTTAATTATCATAACAAAAAGAACTTGAATTATGCCTTGCTTAGTTTGCTATTCATATTCTGTTCACAGAACGTGATGCTTCTTCACATTCTGATAGGAGTTGCCAGCTTAAGTCGGCTTTCTAGCCAAACAGGTAGTTTGGAGCAACTGATTATTAGATAAGATCTGACAACAATCCAGGGGTCAGCCAAATTAGCAAGGTGGTTCCAAATACCAGAGAGTGCAAGAAAGTAGCAAGGTACAAACTGGATCTGGATCCCACTAGCACATGGCAAGGTTTCAAATAACCACTCATGGCAATACTTAGGACTTTCTACTGATGATTTTTATCCCAGAAGCTGCAAAGTTGAATTGCATAATTTCATTCAGAATGCAGACTTATTAAGAAGCTGTTCCAATTGCTGAATAAATCTGTAGCTGTTTGCTTTGACATATAGCAATTGCACTTAGACTTACATACCACTTCATAGTGCTTTACAGTCCTCTCTAAGGGGTTTAGAGAGTCAGCATATTAATCCCAACAATCTGAGTCCTCATTTTACCGACTCAGAAGGATAGAAAGCTGAGTCAACCTTGAGCCAGTCAGAATCGAACTGCTGAATTAGCCTGCAATACTGCATGTTAACCACTGCACCACCACGGCTCTTATCATGCCTTTTGAGTTTACAGCTAGGGGACTGACACTCTCATAATTGAAAAGGTATCTAAGACTTTACATTAACATATGAAGCTCCAATGTTGTGCTGCAGGCACGCTCAAAGTATTCACTGACTTCATAAATGTTCTTATCATTTATTTATTTTTGTCCTAAGAGAATTACTCTCCTGATGCAATGACAATCCAGATGCTAATTATCAAAAAAGCAGTTTTAAGATTTCTGTTTTCAATTTAATTTTCACCACACTAAAGTTAAAAAGAATCCTATGATGAATTCTGGTGGTAGTGAATTTATGTATGTCATAAATTCTATGCATAAAATTCATCAAATCTATGAGGGATAATGCTACAGCTAGTCCTTATTTAGTGACCACAACTGGAGCTGACAACTCACAAGCAGAAAATCACATGACCACAATGGGCTTAGATCCCTACTTCCCATTTGATCATTAAACAAAGTGCTGTATTGCTAAGCAAAACGTTGTTGACCACAACTTACAATTTTACTTCTGCATTTTCTATTAATTCTGTTTGTCATAAACCAGTTGCAAAGCACAAGAATAGCAATTATATTATCATAGGATACTGTGAAGTCATAAATGTAAGGATTGGTGAAAAGCCTTTTTTTTTTTAACACTGTTGTAAATTTGAATAGTCACTATATGAGGTAGTTGATAAATGAGGATTATTTGTACCAGGAAAGAAATTTATATTTGCCAGGGGAGAAATCTGCAATGGGAAATGAAAAAGTGGAATATAATCTTTGAATCTATGTGGTGGTTTAGAATCTTTTGTATTCTGTTTTATAATATCACATATTTATTCTAAGAATCAGGGGAGAATAAGATTCTCTGCAGAGAACACCAGGCTAATATGACTATGGGAAACATATTACAGTTTACAATACTTCTTGTCGTAAAAGATAGTAAATATGACAAAGTAGCACATGCTGTTTCAATTCTTTACTTTGTGCAGCTTACTTTATTGATTGTAAACTGCCTAGGTTTCTGGGAAAATATGAATAAAGTTGAAGAAAAAATACCTCTGCTACAATATCTTGGATCATTTCAGACATTCAGATGAAGATTATCATATCTTGTTGCTACCATAAGGATGTTATTTTAGTTTGACAAAGTCTTTGATTTATGAATTTTAAATTATTTCTTTTGTTTGGTAGAGAGATTGCAAGAACCAAACTTTAATTGTGTTTTTACACGTGAATGTTTTGTGTATAACTACATTCAGGTACATGAAAACTAGAATGTTTGCCTCTCCTTGCATAAAAATCTTAACAGGGACCAGATGATGGAGGTAACAAAGCAGTAAGAAAGGTAGTGAACCACATATCACACCAAACAGAAGCAAATTAGTCTCCAGTACAGGCAAAGCTACGGCCCATAAAGGAACAAAACAAGATCTCCAGAGTTTAGAGTATTGAAAATAGAGAGTTTAATGAGTGTGCTGTTGAAATGGACCATCAGGCACTGATGAAGCTGAGAAGGTAAAGCAAGGGTTATCTCCAATTCAATCTGTATCA
Source organism: Pituophis catenifer annectens (assembly GCF_029215685.1). NCBI lineage: Eukaryota > Metazoa > Chordata > Lepidosauria > Squamata > Colubridae > Pituophis > Pituophis catenifer. The sequence continues at coordinate 36,667,547 of NW_027256883.1, forward strand.
CCTTAAGTGCTTCTGAAGGCCATGGCAGCATTGTGCCAAAAACACTGCACAAGAAGCCTAATGCATAAACAATTTAATGGTAATCATCCTAGACCTCTCTAGTTCCATAGGCAATCTGTTTGATTTTCATTATTCCAAAAACATGTGAAATGTAACTTTCTCAAATGGTCAGAGGGGCCTCACTGCCAATGCCCTTTGTAGTTTAACTCAACATGGTATGCCAATATAGACAGAGCCCCTCAAAGATCTGTAGAATCCAGGATTCTTTGTATATTTGATAACCTTTTGTTAAAATGAAAGTGTAAAATGATGGCATGCAAACAGAGTAAGGCAACAAAACAAACAAGATGTAAATTGCACATTAAACAAAATAGCAAGTAACTAAATCTGGGCTGTCCTTTGAGCCCAGGCTCAATTATTCCATTATTCCCCATACTGACGGAATAGAGATTGCCATATACAGAGTTTAAGATGGATAATAAACTCTAACTGAAACTAATTTTTAAGCAACATTTAATCTCTTCAAGTAATAGAATAGCTATATAGGGCAAGTGTTTGAACCTAGCTTTTTACTGACTATACTTAATTAGCATTTTCTTGGCTTGGCAACTCTTAAGACATTTCTTTGAGAAAGAGAAAAATAAAGCTTACCATTTTTCTTAATAAGGTAGAAGCATGAGTTAATTGAAAAATTTGTATTCTGTAATATACAATGCAATATAAAATACAAATGAAGTAGATGTTTGATCATTTCTAGTAGATAAATATTCATTTATATACTGCAAAAGAGTCTTTTCTCGAGACACATTGGCTTGTCAGATTTTGCTGGAGTGTCCTTTCTTACTCCCAAAATACGAAAAGAACTCATCCACTGCTGGGACTTAGGTCTCCCTATATCATTTACTTTGAGTTGTGAGGGTACATTGCTTTAAACTCATTTTGAATGTTTTAATGATTTTTTAAAATTTTAATGTCATTGTTAAAAGGTAAAGGTAACAGTTTCCCCTGTCCAGTTGTGTCCCAGTGGTGTTTATCTCCTTCCATTTCTTAGCCAAAGCAGCCAGCATTGTCTAAAGACATTTCCATGGTCATGTGGCCAGGATGACTATACGCTCAACACATGGAACACTGTTACCTTCCCGCTGAAGTGATACCTATTTATCTAATTGCACTTTCAGGCTTTTAAACTGCTAGGTTAGCAGGAGCTGAGGCAAGAATGGGGGCTTACCTGTCACATGGTACTTGGGTCTCGAACTGCCATCCTTCTGGTCAATATGCCCAGAATCTTAACCACTAGACCACCACGTTCTATTGAATAACACCATGGTGTTATTGATAAACTGACTAATAATTAATTGTGTAGCTTTTATATTTGCTGTGTATTTTAAGTGGAATACAAATCCACTATACAATGCTACTACTAATAAAAAATGAAGCCTTTGTAAATGGATCTAATGAGGCAATTATGTTGATATGTATGAGGTAGGTGGTATGAATCAAGTTATTGTGGTGTAGAATTCATATATGTTTGTGTTGCTTTAAAATGAATGTTGGCAAGTTTACATTTTAGAGATGATTTAATGCCCTCAGCCTTACCTTGGAACCCATATGTTGATGAACATCAATTTAGGCAGACAAATGACAGGGGTGCTGAGAACCATAGTTTGAAAGCATCCAGAGAGCTTGGTATTCTCCAGCCCTAGGTTACAGGTGGGAAAAAAGGAGTTTTAAATTCCTCTTCCTTGTATACTATAATCATTATTCAGATGATTAACACTTATTTCCGATTATTGGGATCTCTAGTGGGGCCATTGCAACTCTATTCTTTAAAGTGTCATTGTGAAATGGCTTGCCGTTTATTGAAATATGCATAATATCATTTTATCGGGTGTTAGATCAAGAAAGAACATGCTGATGCTTAACACAGTTTCAGATATGATCATGCTATATGACAGCATACTAAGCATTTGGTTGCATCAACTCTGAATGCCTACAAATAACTTTGCATATATTACTATTGTGTCCTTTCTTGCAGTAAAAATTCAACAAGCATTTAGGTGTTTATGAAAAGAGTGCCTACCTAAATACCTAGAGAAATGGAAGCATCCTCCTAGACATCCTAAAGTGTCTTTCTGCTCCATTTGGCTTCAGATTGAACTCATTTTCCATATATTTTATTAAATTAAAACATAAATTAAGTGCTCCTAAGGGCATTTATATGTTTTATGCAGCCGTAAAAGCATACCATGCAACACACAAGCACATGTGTTTTTGAAATTATTTCTGCATTGAGACAGTCTTGTAGACTCATTCACTATTATGAATGGAACTGTGTGTAATACATTCTAATGAAAAATAAGAAAGATTATTTGAACATATATTTTATTTCTACGACAATAATACAATAAATGTGCATTAAGTTTTATCTGACAAATGATGCTAAGGAGTCAATCCTATGAAGATCGAAGTGGGGCTAAATATTCTTCTAAATCAATATGTAAGCTTGGAAATCAACTGGAATTAATACATAAAAAATACATGTGCATATAAGATGAGATGTTAGATTTCAATGAATTATATACAGTATATTTATCTCAGATCATGAACCTCAAGAGAAATGCTTAATGACTCCACAGTTCACTTATCAATTTAAACTATATGCTAATAAAATGCTACCTAGAAACTAGAAATAACCTTCTTCCCACTAATTGTATCTACTAATCACAAATTTGGTTTTCCAACTGTTGTTCACTGTGTTCCCAAAACACCATTCATGTACTGAAGAATTTCCACAAGTTTAGGCAAACCTAATTCCACAAGTTTAGGGAAACTTCAGGTTCTGCTGGAAAAATCATTAGGAAAAATCCAGTGGGTAATGAGAACTGAACCTCTGGAACAGGAAAAAGAGAATGTAAAACTGGAATACGGTACAAAATTGAATGGATTATCCTGCAAAAGGCCCTCGTTTATTTAGTTATTTATTCAGCACATATATCTTACATTTCTTCTGAGAGGAAAACTGATATACATGGCCTTAACTCATTCCCATCTTATCTTCACAAAAATTATTATAGTAGTAAATTATTCCACAGCAAGGGGATCAAAACAGGAAAAAAAAACTTTTTCTATTCTTGGTCCTTCTAATTTCCTGGATAGGAGGGGGCCTTAACACTTTTCCTGGAGTTTTTTTAATCAGATGGGTTGATTCTGGTTGAAAGAAGAGCTGGTCCTGCAGGTTTTTGGCATTAAGCCACATAGGGCTTTTTAGGTTAAAATCTGTGCTTTATATGCCACCCAGAAGTTTGCTGTAGGCCCTCTCGTTCTCTTCCATCCCAAATATTTTACCTATTTCAGAAGATCAGAAATATATTTTATTTCATATTGCTTTGCCAAAACTGTCTTATTTAAAGTTATGGTAATCGATTTGTTTTTTGTCATAAATTTAACATCTGATATTTGAGCACTTTTCCAAGCAGTAACTGCTCTAAGTTTGATATTATGGTCTTTCTGTAAAAGTCTTAAATCTACAAACCCAGGATGGGTTTAGGTGACTATTTCTTTACATGTGCTTTGATCACACCATAGTCCTTACGTATGCATTTAGCTAAGATGACTTCTGGCTTAGGACCACCAGGTATGAGGCTGCAAAAGTTTAGACAACCACTAGATGGGAATAAAACACACACATACACACACACATACACACCGGGGGGGGGGGGGGGACAGAGACAAATATGAATTTTAAATACAATGGATTTTCATTATTTAGTGTAGGATTAATGTGGAGAAGGAGAAGTATCTAATCCATTGGAACCTTGTTTCTTAACAATGATCTCAATTGGTAAAAATCTTTCAAACTGCTTTTAGAATAGAAAATGGGTGGGGGGGGAGGTGGAGGGGTGCTCTGAAAACAGAGAGAAAACTTCTGCAGCCCGAGGCTGGAATCCTGCTTTCAAGAGACAGCATTAAAGGGAAACCTCAAACAAATCTTCATCTCTCAGGTGACAAGGTATAAAAGTCATTTCTGCCCTGTTTGATGTGGGGTCTTGGAATAAGTTTAATGATGAAGATTGTACTTGTGCATCACATGTTACCATCCCCAACACCTCCTTCTCCTCTCATGCTGTGCCTTGTCAATGCAAAAGAAGGTAGAGTCTATACTATATGTCACTCGTCAACTATTGACAGTGGAAAGAGCTGATTAAAAGCCTCTGGGGTTTGCTATGTTGCTGATCTCACAGAGTGCTCATAAACTTATACATCTTTGGAAAACTATCATGTGTTTTTAACTTCCTGAAGAATTCTTGTAAAATATAACTTAACCACATTAGCCTTTGTCCTGTGCTTTTATTCCACTAATGGACAAATTGGGAGGAGGCTGAGAACAAATGTGCTATTAATTACCCAGATGGCTTTTTAATAGAACCTTGGATTATTGCTCAGCCACGAAACATTGTCCAGAAATTTCTTAATAATGCCGGTGAGTGCTGCATTCCTTCCAAGAGAATAAAGCTGCCATTGACCAGGAGGCTAAGCTATGTCAGGTTAGTTTAAGAGATAGCAGACAAAGACTGAGTATTGTGTAGGTGGAATGACAAGCCATATCCTAGCTGTCCAGCTTCTTCAGCAATGACAGATTTTCTAATTTGCTACAGATTCTCAGAAAAGTGGGTGGTCAATTTAGGGGAAAATCAACAGTGCTGCTATTGATAGTGGGTGGGAGAGACATAATTCTGAATTAACCTGAATTGATTTAATGCAACACAGAGCCTTAGTATCAAGATAAAATTAGTATTAGTGTATTAAATGGTAGGTCAGAATGTTAAGTTTTACTGCTGAAAGATCTACATTTACTAAGTCAGAACATAATGCAAACAGGTAATTCACATTAAGTTAATTATGGATGCATCTTTATTCCAAACAAAAACAAATACTAAAAATGCCTCTTTTCAAGGGAAAAAATAAACATGGAAAGATATGTTTATAACTATTACAAACTGCATATTAGCTGGCTGTTTCATGTTTTATTTTGGGTTTATTATTTTGTAGATACCCTGGTGGCAAAGATAATTGATAGTTCCTTGTTTTGTTTTGTTTTGTTTTTCATTTTCTTGAATATTTCTGCCAGACAGGGGAAATTTCATTTGAAATTTTATTCCAGATCATTTATTGACTATAAAATCCTACAAATTCCATCTTAGCTAGATGGGCATTATAGTCTAGGAATGGAACATGGAAACAGCATGGAAACAGCACCAGATTGAGGATATACAAATGTGGTCAGCTATTTCACTCTTGTTTTTCTGCAAAGTCACAATCACTACAAATTTTCCATACTTATGTTTCTCTTCCCTGTGTCCACTTGTGTAATTTTCTGTGTTTTCTAGATAGTGTTTTACACATCTATTTTCATTAAGAGATTAAGGCAGCAATCTTATTACAATTGATTTGGGAATAAACCACAAATGGAAATTATTCCTAAGCAAGTGTTTGTGAGATCTCACTGGACCATGTCCACCCTTAGCCTTCTTGTTCCTTTCCCTACCCTATAAACTTAGTTCTTGAGAACTCAAATCTCCTCTGTTATTCAGGAAATTTGAGTACAAAGACATAGATATGAGACAACATTTTAAACACAGAAAATGCTGCAGTTGCAGAGAAGACTTGAGACATTTGTCAGCATGAAAAACCCACAATAAATTTATTAAATTGACAGGATGCTGCAATAACAATAGATCATAGAAGCTACAGTGCATGATATCTTTTCAGAAGCCAGTACTACAAAAATCTGCCAATTTATTTTCACTTTAAAAGTTCAAAGAAGCAGTAATAATAGATGAATGGGAAAATATAGGCTGTAGGGCCACCATCTTTTTTTAATTATTATTTTTCAGAAAGAGACAGAGAGGGTTTTCTTCCCTCATGTACATACTGTGTGAAGGCAGCAAGGCACAAAGGGGACTGAGACTGGGGCCGCTAGTTAAAGTCCCAGCACAAATTGTGCTGCCCTCACTGCCAATCATCATTCTGCCTCAACAGTGAGACTAAGGAATCTTGTTTAATGCAGAAGTAGGACAGTGTTTGGATTCCCCACTTTCCTTTCCCGACTTACCAAGCACTACTTACTGATGTGTCAAAATCATTGCCAGTTTCTCCTTAAGTTGGGTGAGATCTTTGGAATGGCAGCATTAGCACTATTCAAACTGACAAATTTTGTACATGGAAGACTAATATGTCACTCAGAGTATTTTAAGTCAAAGATTTAGGGGGCTGTTAGACCTGTCCTGTTGCAACAATATCTTTCTCTTCTCTTCTCTTCTCTTCTCTCTCTCTCTCTCTCTCTCTCTCTCTCTCTCTCTCTCTCTCTCTCTCTCTCTCCCTCCCTCCCTCCCTCCCTCCCTCCCTCTCCCTCTTTCTCTGGGAAAGAGAACAAAAGGGTTTGGAGAAAGAAATGACAAACTAAGGATAGTAGAGCCAATGACCATGATAGAATGAAGAGTTGGCAATAGATTGGTTTTTTGTAATTTCTTTCCAGATAAGGAGATGACTTGAGATCATCCAAAACTGCTCCAAATAATTCCTTGCAAGGAAAGTGCACTTTATTCCCACATTCTATCACTCATTTGATGTAACAGTTAATGAAGCATACATTTTACACACTTTTTAGCTATTGCTAACTGGCCGTGGCTGGGGGGAAGGTTTTGCACAGATTCATCTGGTGCGCTAATTATGACCTTTTCTGGACTGGGAGGCCTTGCTCACATTCACCAATGCCTGTTTTTGAAGACTATCCAGAAAGTTCAACTGGTTCAGGACATGGCAGCACACACAGTAAAGGGGATACCTGTCCATGTAACACTGCTGTTGCATGAGCTGAACTTCCTGTTTCTTTCTGGGTGCATGTCAGGGTATTGGTCACCCTCTTCAAAGTCCTATATGGCTCAGGGCCAAGCTATCTTCAGGACTGCCTTTCCCTAAGGACATCTACCCGTCAGCGGTGGGTTGTTCCCGGTTTGGACCGGTTCACAGGAACTGGTAGTAAAACCGGCGGGAGGCCCCGCCGACCACCCCAGATGTCATCATCAGCGATCTGCGCATGCGATCCCATTGCAAACCGGTAGTAAAGGTAAGTAGAAACCACCCCTGCTATCTGTGCTTCCTGAACAAATATGGGTGGGCACATTCCTGATTCCCTTCCTCCAAAATTGCCATCTAATGGGAGCTAGGAAAAGGAAGCATGCCTTTTCTGTGGCAGCCCCTGCCTTATGGAATGCTCTGCCCCCTGAAGTATGGCAGGCCTCCATGCTTTTAGTCTTCCAGAAAGCCAGAAAGACCTGGCTTTTCCTCTAGGTATTTGGAGTTTAAACAATGGTTCCTTTGTGTGAATTAGCACCAGGAATTTGTTTTTATTGTTTCTACTGTTTTAAGTTTTAATTGAATATGTTTCACAGTTTTTAAAGTGATTTGATTAGGAGTTACCCAAAGTTGACTGAAAGGTGGGTGGCTATATAAATGTTTTAAATAAAGATATCACTTAAACAAAACAATGAAGGCGTTAATTATTTGCACAATAACTGATAAGTTACAATAATGTTTAACTGATGAATCTTAGAATGGAAGGAAAATCAATCACTTGTTGATGCAGAAAATCTACTGCATAGTATTATAGATTCTGTCTATAATTACATAACAAGCTACAGTATCATCTACTAACTGCTTCCTATGTCATACATACAGTGCATGTAAAAAAGGAATGAGACTTCAGTCACACATTTGTGGCTGCCAAAATGTCTTTGTTGACTTCCACACTCCCCTTGGATGGTCCTGTTAGAGATTTTGGAGTCCCCCACTCTATTGTGGTGCAGAATGATGGTAGGAATTCCTTCCTTTTCTTTTCATTAAGCTGCACCTTCCCTTTATTTACTAATGTTGTGGCTACCTCTTCTCCAAATCCCCCTCCCTAGGCAAGTCTCCCATTGATTTACAAATAGCCCTCAACGTAGACCATAATTGAGGTCAAAATTACAGATGTGAATTGTTGCAGTTGTAAGTCCAATCATCATATGACCAGACTCAATTTTTTTGGCATTTTTTGCAATGGCTATTAAGTGAATGCCATGGTCATTAAGCAAATCCTTGTTACCCAACTTGCTTTTTTTTGCCAGAAACCAGGGGGAGAGGGGAGGCAAAAATTGCTAAACAACCACCTGTAAGTTGATGTGGTGGAATTACCAGTTAAAAGAAAGGGAGAGAAGGGGTTAAAAAGGTATTCCAGCATAAAGTGGTTCCATGGGAAGAAATAGCAAAGGCAAGACCATTGAAGCCTTATCTGCCATTTCCAGAGGAATGCAATCAGTCTGGCAAGATTCTTGTAAAATAGGTAATCAATAATAAAGAAACTGCTCTGGCCTATTCACAGAGTTGTTCTGGTTCCTTGCATTGAGGACTACCCACATACTGAATCTATTGCTGCTCAGAACTATGATATTCATGCAGCTGATTCCAACATAATCTTGGATAACTGTGATGGACTTCCACCTAGAACTAAGCTTGAAAAAAAGCACCCATTGGAGTAATTTGGAGACTATTTTGCAAAATGTTTATGTATAAGGGAAGCATTCAGCCAATTCACTGTTCTGTAAATGGCAAAATAAATAAATTTGTTTTTATTTTGTTTTTAAAATGGGAAGAAACCATCAAAGCCAACAGACCCAATATCTACCATGTCTATCGCCCATTTTAACTTTGCTTAAGATGTACAATTATTGGTTTTTCATTGTAGTTATTATCTACACAAAAACATGAAATCACAACTGACAGCTCTTTGACTGGCTCTGGCCTTTATTCACATCAAGTTCCTCCCAAGAACCTAAAATGTCATTATATATCGGCATAGTATACATGCAAATCAGTGGTGAAATCCAAATTTTTTTACTACCGGTTCTGTGGGCGTGATGTGGCTTGGTGGGTGTGGCAGGGGAAGGATACTGCAAAATCTCCATTCCCACCCCACTTCTGGGGGAAGGGTATTGCAAAATCTCCATTCCCACCCCACTCTGGGACCAGCCAGAGATGATATTTGCCAGTTCTCTGAACTACTCAAAATTTCCGCTACCAGTTCTCCGAACTACTCAAAATTTCCGCTACTGGTTCTCCAGAACCTGTCAGAACCTGTTGGATTTTACCCCGATGCAAATCCAAGTAGTGTTGACTTTTGTAATCAACCCATATACACAGAGGCGGCAGGCTCCTTCAACAGTAGGAGGATTTTCTAATGCACACACTGTAGAGGCATAGAGGGAAATTACAGTCCCTGATATCACAAAGCATATATCTAATCCAAGAAAATGTACACATTTTCAATATTTAAGTAGTATATAATTGAAAATAGATTGATTATAAAAGGATATTTTTTAAAAAAAGATGTGTCTATTTCTATATTGTATGCTGTTTGTCAATAAAATGGAGGCCAGATTTTAGAATGCCACCGTGTTTCCCCGAATATAAGACCCTGTCTTATATATTTTTTAACCCTGAAATAAGTGCTGGACCTTATTGCCATGTGCTCAAAAGCCTGATTGGGCTTATTATCAGGGGATGTCTTATTTTGGGGGAAACAGGGTATCAAGAACTATACTTGTGTACATCTATAAAATACTTAGGCAATTTATCTCTCTATCCAACAGTACAAGATTAAAAGATAATATCCAGCAATAAAAGCAAAAAAAAAAAAAACAGCCTAAAAACCAATTAAAATCCAGATTTTGAATGAGAGGATCAGTTAAACTCAAAAGAAGCTCCATGAAACACGGGTGGAATTTCCTTCTACATAATTATATTCATCACTATGCTCTAAGGCTGCAAAATCTGTTATTTTACTTTGCATGACTAGCGATGAAAATATTTGTGTGGCATTTTCTTAGGTTAAATTTGATTTCCTTCATGTTATAGTTTCACATTAGGAGAGTTAAAAAAAAAAAGAATTCTCAGCTGAGTAATAGCTGTATACTTTCTTTGAATATAAATGAGTTCCAGTCCATTTTATCTGTGTGCAACTTTGGTGCTTTTTAGAGGGAAACAGGAGATTGTTTTTAGTTTCCCCCATCTCCCTTGAAGGCAGTGACAGAAGGCAAGTTAAATGATGAATGTTCACTTTAAAGTACTCAGTATATTGGGTTTCTTCTCAGACTCATACCTGCAGTCTCTCTGGGAACCCAAAGCAAATGCTAGGAAATCAAGCAGAAAATGAACCTTTACAAGAACTCAGGATGATTCCATTAAAAACAAAGGAAGGAAGCTATATATTGTGAACTATCATTTTTAATCTGAGGGTCTGAAAGCAGGGCCAAACTGCATATGACACCAGTGAAATCTATGATTCTGCTTTTTTAAAAAAATATGAAAAGCAGCTTTGTTGGTAGGCAATATAGATGAAAGCTGTGGCACAGAGCGGACTAAGCTCTTTCTCCATGGGCCACGGAAGGAAAAGCAGAATGGAACTTTTCTTACTCTTGCTTTAGGGGCTATTCAAACAAGAATCTGTTCCTGCTCCTCTTTAGGGGAATAATACTGAGAAAGTCAGTCATTTGACTTGGGAGTTATATGGAACATGACCTGTTAGTTGTTTTCATGCAGAATCCATCCGGAATCCTTTTTTAATTCTTTGGGTTTATACATCTATCTGCAACACCTAGGGTTACCTTTCCTTAAATCTGTGTGTTTAAGGTGTTTTCAGACATGCTGACATAGAATTATGGAAATTGTCCAAAGATATTTGGAAGTACTTAGTTTAGGAAGACATAAATAAAACATACCATGATCACTGTAGCTACCCACAATGAAGCCAGAATAACAAAACGTAACTTTCCCTGCAAATTTGCAAAGAATGGAGTTTATATGGTGATACTGAAACATAGGTTTGCTCCAGTGGTGGGTTTCAAAAAATTTTACTACTGGTTCTGTGGGTATGGCTTGGTGGGTGTGACATGGCTTGGTAGGCATAGCTTGGTGGATGTGGCAGGGGAAGGATACTGTAAAATCTCCATTCCCACCCCACTCCAGGGGAAGGATACTGTAAAATCTCCATTCCATCCCCAATCCAGGGGAAGGTTACTGCAAAATCCCCATTTCCTCCCGATCAGCTGGGTCCTCAGGAGGCAGAGAATAGATGGGGGTGGGGCCAGTCAGAATTTTTACTACCGGTTCTCCAAACGACTCAAAATTTCCGCTACCAGTTGTCCAGAGGTGCTGAAACCCACCTCTGGTTTGCTCATTTGCCCGTCATTGTCTTCCCCATGGACCTCCATAACCATGGATGATTTCCTGGAAGGCATCTCATATAATTTTCTTGCAAATTCTGCAATGCTCTAGATTTGTTCAATTTTTCATGGTTCTAGATCTCAAATCTGAAGTTTTGTTCTGCAAGAAGCATCAATTGCAAGAAGCATTTAATTGGAAATTAAATTAAATTAAATTAAATTAAATTAAATTAAATTAAATTAAATTAAATTAAATTAAATTAAATTAAATTAAATTTTGCACACCTATGGAACTGTCATTTTGCTTGGGCACAAAAGCAGAAGGCAAGCTTGACTTCTTGTGGCCAAATTGTTCTGCTGTGAACTCAGACTCTTCCATACTCTCCTGAAGACCTACCCTAAACCTGAAGAGAGTGTAGACAGGTTGTTAGGATCACACAGTGTTTGTTAATGACAAGAATCATAGTCTTAATCAAAGAATCATTCAAAGGGAGACTAATATTACATGTCCATGATTTTATGTTATTTCTTAAATGTATTAAACCAAATTAAGACTCATACAACTGTTTTATACAGTAAGAAATGTCTTCCAGTTTTAGGCATTCATCCATTTGGCAATGTACTCAGAAAGGGGCAGCAAAAAAGGAGTTAGGGATTCCACGCTGCCCATGTTTCTAAAAACTTTAAAGCAGGAATGTGGTTGAGACATGTTTTATAATATGTAAGTATCACCAGTAGTGGGTTTTAATTTAGTTTGCTACCGGTTCGGTCGTGCATGCACGGGTGCTTGCACACACATGTGATGCTTCTGCGCATGCGCAGAGGTGTCCAGGCAGGTGGGTGGAGCCTCCTGCTGCTGCCGGTTTGCCCAATCTGGGGCAAACCGGTAGCAACCCACCACTGAGTATCACCCATATTACAAACCCTTCTTGAGTTTTCATTTACTGGCCAACCTATGAAATAAAATTGTCTCCAGTATGTTAAGAGATTGAGATTTATTTTATTTATTTATTTATTTTATTCGATTTATTCGAGATGCGGTAGCATGTACAATTGCGCATGTTGCAAAGGCTTTATTACTTTGCGTGTGCGAGCACTGATGACAGCCTCTCTACTGTTTCCTAATCCTTCCTGATCTTTTCTGAACTGTAGTGTCAAGCACCTATAAAGGCAGGTCAGGCACACTGCAAAACGCACTACTGTGCGATATTAGTCATAGGTAACGTTACAAAGACAGCTCTGTTTTCAAAGTATAAGTTTGGTACTTTTCTCAGAAAAAAAGCCTTATCTGCCAGGCTACAAAATACCTGGCTGATTTACTCTCAATATCCTTTCTTGCTTTCCTCCCATCCGCTCCCCTTCCTCCCCCTCCCCCCATGCCTTTTGGACATATTTTTGTAATTGCTTGTCCTCAGGTACAAAGATGCTTGCAGGAAGTCATTAATCTTTCATGAGCAATTCTGCCATTTCTTAATGCTGAACAATAAACCAGCTCCGAGGGGCAAGTGTGCTCCTGTCACAGCATGCTTCGAGGGAAAAAGGGGAGTTTTGAGGAACACAAAACCAATCCAACAAGAGAAGAGAAGAAATAATGAAACAGTTGTATTAAAGAGTAAAGTAAGAGAGCCACAAGAAGGAAGAAAATCAAAGTATGGAAGAAAAAAAAATCTCCTCAGATTTGTTCTCCCCCCCCCCTTTTTTTATCTCTAGCTTCATTTTTTTTTCTAATTCTGAGAACAGATCAAAATCAACCACACACACACACATCCCAAACAAAAGTGATGTGATTGAGCGAAAATTCCCCTCCTCGCGCACAGCCAGAGAGACATGTTGAGAGAGTCCTGCCCTCCATCCATTTTTTTCAGGGCTCTTGTGTGCTGTGCAGAGCAGGTGAGATGAACTAAACACAGTCAAGATGGCCAGCAGCTGGTCACCTACCGACCAGCTGCTCATGGAAGGGCCACCTGTTATTAAATAAGAAAGGGAACAGCAGCAGAGATATTACTGTCACTTCCAAAGACTCTTTTTTTTGGGGGGGGGTACTATGGTTAAATGCTTTTGTAGCAATGCTGGTCTAAATCCTCCATGCATTTTTCAAAGAACTCATTTATGCATATTGCTTAATCCAGTGTTTCTCAACCTCAGTAACTACTATAACTGTGTCCAACGAGATGTGCTTACTATTTCTCCTTAAGTGGACAGGGAGGTGCCCAGGGGCGGGTTGCAAAACCCGTCGCTACTGGTTCGCTCGTGGGTGGGTGTGGGCGCGCTTGTGGGCGCACATGCTCAGAAGTATCAGGACAGATGGGCGGAGCCTTCTGCTGTCGCCACCACCGGTTCACCCGATTTGGGGAAACCGGTAGCAACCCACCACTGGAGGTGCCAGAATCTACATTGCTAGCTTCACAGGTACAGTTATTGAATGATTGAAGTGTGGTAGGACATTTTTAGAAATAATCCAGTTCAAGCCACTGTTCAGTGCAGCTTCCGCAATGCAAGATGTAATTGCACTATTTACAATAGATTGCCTTCAGCCTTTGCAAAGAGACCTTCAAGCAGGGCAGGGACCACTATATTTCATGTTAGTCTTTACATCAGGATTTTTCTTCCAATGTCGAGCCAAAATCTTATTCTTTTCCATTTCTTCCCATTGAGTCTGGTAGATTTTAGTCTTATATGTTCTTCCATTGTGCTTTATATAGACGCACAGTCAGTCATATATTTAATTATATTTAGTATTTTTACCCACTTATCGAGTCCTTCCCATGGCTCTGTGATAAGCAGATGTTATTTGATGGTCGAAATTATGTGTCCATAATCTACAACTAGATCCACGGTCTACGACTGGTGCAAATTTAATAATTCAAATGCAAACCACGGACCTATTATTCATTATCTCATTATAATAATGTATAATTATAGACTGGCAGCTTTTCGCCTTCCTATTTTTATACAAAGAACATATTAAGTTTTGCTATTCATTATATTACATTTTATAAATATAAATATTTTATTGTAAACGTTTATTGGCATGATTATTGAAAGGCTTCATTTGCTGACACTTCCATTTCTTTAAAAATATCATCTTTTAAAGATAATAACACCTTTTAAAGTATATCTACATAGTTTATAGACATTTTCAGACAATTTTATTCAAGGTAATTTCATTTCAGTCAAACCCTATTTTTGTTAACAGTATGCACATCCATGTCCATATAGTTTCAATTATTCATTTATTTAGACTTTTTTTTAATCCCACCTTTATTACATTATAGGTAGTTCGAGGTGGCAAACATACATAATATTCCTTCTTCCTCCTATTTTTGCCATAACAATCCTGTGAGAGAGTGATAACAACAAGATGACTGCAAGGAATATAAAACTTTCCATTCTCCATTATTCAGTCACAACTAAAGAAACTTCTTGGATGAGAAGCAAAATATCTTCAAAGGAAAAACAAAACAAAAACAAAGACACTCCTGTTTCCTTTTGGGGGGAAAAGCATCTTTGGGACAACCCTGTGAGGTAGTTTTTTCTCGCATTCCTCTTGGAGGTTGGATCTCCCATCCAAATACTAAAGTTACTTTTTTCTTTTTAACTTCTGAGTTCAGAAGTTAAATTAAGCTCCTGACAAAGAGAAATGCAGAGAGGGCTAACAGATATTAGCTGCAAAAATCTGATTCATCACTGCAGCAAAACTTTTTCTCCACGTTGATGATACCATCTAATGAAATATTTGCACTCTAGGTTTGATAATACTTGTATAATTCTACACATCTATCTAGGAGAAAGGATAAGCAAACCTAAGGCAACTTATTTCTACTTACTGCTGAATCAGCTACCTCTGAAATAGTGGTTCTGGAGGATCAGGGGTGAAATGCTCCCGGTTCGGACCGGATCCGCTGATCCGGTAGCGATGATGACCGGTGGTTCGGAGAACTGGTAGCGATGGCGGTGCAAGGCTCCGCCCACCCACTCTCCCAGTCGTGGTTAGTTCCTGCTTTTACTTCCAGAGAACCGGTAGTAAAAAAAGTTTTTTTAAAAAAAGTTCCGACGATCAGCTGAGCAATGCCCGATTGTGGGAACTTTTTTTTTTTTTACTTTTTAAGCATTTTTTTCTACCAGTTCCAGAGAAACAAAGCACTTTGCTGGTCCTGCTGTGGATTTTCATGCCTTGCTTCACACGCCCGGGATTGTCACCCTTGTCTTCTTCTTCCTCCTCCTCCTCTCCAAGTGGAAAAATGCTAGGAGCAAGTGCAAAAAGAAGCGCTTGCTTGCTCGTGACGTTTTTCCATTTGTAAGGAAGCTTTCGTACCTGTGAAGGCAAGTCTGGCTTCCTGTGCTGCTCGCTAAAAACCTCACCAGTACTGCTGCGCAGCTTGTGTGTGTATCTTTTTGCTCCTGGTCTTTCGCAGCAGCCTGTGCCTGCCGTCCCATCCCCGGCCGGCTGAACCAAAGTTGGGAAAATCACCCCTTCAATCCACCCCCGCCTTCATTCCTCTTTTCTTTGGAGGCCAACCTGAAGGAACCCCAAGTCATTCTAAAGGTCTTTTAAAACCTGTGTGTGTGTGTGTGTGTGTGTGTGTGTGTGTGTGTGTTGCACTGAATGTCAGTGCAGAGGCAGGGAGGGGGAGGGAAATGATCCCTCCAATCCACCCCCGCCTTTATTCAAAGGTCTTTTAAAGCCTGTGTGTGTGTGTCTTTGCTCCTGGTCTTCGCAGCAGCCCATGTCCGACATCCACACACACACACACAAGCCGCGCGCACAGTGGTACTGGTGAGATTTTTAGCGCAGGAAGCCAGACTTGCCTTCACAGGTACGAAAGCTTCCTTACAAATGGAAAAAGGCCAGGAGCAAGCAAGCGCTTCTTTTTGTACTTGCTCCTGGCATTTTTCCACTTGGAGAGGAGGACGAAGAAGAAGACGACTGTGACAATCCCGGGCGCGTGAAGCAAGGCGTGAAAATCTGCAACAGGAAGCTCTGGGTGAGGGAAAAGGGGGAGCAGCCGAGCACTTCGTTTCTCCCCCCCCCCGGCATCTCCCAGACTGGGTGGCCAAGGTAGAAAGGCTTGCAATCTTTAGGGCTAGGAGGTGTTGGATCTGGTTTGGCGAGACAGGCCAGGCTGGTCAGGTGCTGATCGTCGGAAACTTTTTTTTTTTTACTTTTTAAAGCATTTTTTACTAGTTAAAAATGCTTTAAAAAGTTTTTTTTAAGTTGGCCACACCCACCCAGTCACATGACCACCACCAAGCCACACCCACAGAACCGGTGGCAAAAAAAATTAGATTTCACCCCTGTGGAGGGTATGATAAAAATAAGTCAAAATGGCAGCTATAGTGATGGGATCAAAGCTTCACTTTTTTTGCGCACAAAGATATAGGTAGAGCTTTGATCTCACCATTGATCATCAACACTTTTGATTTTTCTACTGTACCCTATGGACACCCCTGTTCTACACTGATAGGTTTCTGTAATAAGACTGTTATCAAACAAAATAATAAATTATTTATGTGGTCTATATGAGAAGATGTGCATTGAACAAATACCGAACTTTACTATACTTTGAGTTCTTAGGAGCTAATATTTCATTAATTTGACCCAAGTAGACTCTTTTCAGACTGGAAAAGAGATGCTTGTGATACTTTTTTCAGAGCTTATTTAAAACACAAATGTCTGTCAAGAGGCATTCAGTTTTGGGAAAATCATTGGCACACTTCAATCACAGTCGTTTTTATTGTGGTAAATGACAGAAAAAAATTCCAACTGAATGAAAACAGAGAATTAAAATTGCAAGTCCATACACACATACTAGGAGGTAAGCTCCATTGAATCTAATAGATATGACATTTGAGGAGACATTCATGGGAATAGCTTGTTGACATTACTTACTGTTGGCAGAAACACTAACTACCATAACATATTTTACTTATTTAATCAATTTATACCCTGCCTTTAACCTTTGATGAGGACTTGCTTATACTCTGATATTCATCTTGAATAAATCAATCCTTTTTCAAAAAAATTAAAATATACACAAAAACACTATTTTAGTTGGTGAAATTTGAGTAAATCAATTGCACCGAATGGTATCATTTCACTCCCAGTGCAAACAATAAAAAAATGTATTTCCACCATACAGAAGTATTAATTCAATATTTCGATTCTCCTTGGGCAAAACATTGTACCCACTGTTTTATAACTTTATTAATCATAATGATTTAATTGTTTTTTGTGCTAGTTTTTTTAGTATTTTACTAGAAGTTACACAAGAACAAGAGGAATTAACATCCCCTCTTTTCTGGATTCTGATGTGTGCTACGGGTTCCTGTGTGCTTAGAAAGTGGGGAAAAGGAAGTTAAAAGCAAGCCAGCAACTAAGGTAAGATGTCATATTGGTAGCATGGAGAACATTTGCTGAAGTTTTGTGTTACTTTATAATTCAAAAATAAAAAGACATCCAATGTATTATATTGAGTCAGGATTCATATACCTTATTTTAAGGAAAAAGGAAAAGTAGGTTAAAAAAATATGAGGATTTAATACTCATTGAAAAATAGCCTTCTGTATAACTATTTAAAATATAAATGTCCTATTTTCTGGTTTGTAGCTATTTATAGTCTGTTACTTTTTGTTTCCAAAGAGGGCTTGAGAAAATATGGAATATTATTATGTAGTTTGAGACAAAATACAGAATACTATTATGTAGTTAAGACTATTATACTAAACATAGATCATAATTTTCCTGGTATGAAAATGAATTAAAAGATTAAACTAATGTTTGCACATTTAATTCTCATTAAGTATAAATTTGCCTAAATATCTGCATTAAAATAAAAGGTTTTCCCATTTGCATACTGAAGCAGTAAAAACATCGCCAGCAACATCTTGATTCTGCCATGTTGCCAGAACAGCTAGTTTTGGGTGGCTATCCAACACACGTGTGTTTGGTCCAGACAAGGCTCATACCACACAAACCTTGAGTCAGCCATAGACTAAAACGCACTGTTCTGGGCAGAAGAAGTTGGAGGATGTGGCGTTAATAAAAGGATTTGGCAGCTAAAGCGAGATGGAGAGTTGGCAATGAATCTTTATGTATGTGCAACTGTAAAGTAAGGCATCTAGATCTGGGCTGCAAAAATCCCAACAATTTAGATCTTTTAAAAAAAAATTACTGCCATCTAATAATCTCAATTTTTGAAGTCAAATTTACTAGCCTTGGTGTAAATTGCCTTAACATAATTTTCTGTCCCCATGTGGGGAAAATGATAGATGTCATAATTACAACATCAAACCCAATTCTACTTCCACAATATATTGAAAAAGGAAGGACAGGAATGCCAGACATATCCATTAATGATATGAAATAGAATATGCAGCACACAGGAAATCAGGACATCACCTTTTGTCTACAAAGAGGAACAGTGGTAGAAGAGACAAGATGGGGATTGGCTACCAGGATAGTGATGTTTATGCCAGTTGAATGGGAGATACAATAGATGAACTGCCCTAACTGACCATGCTAAAAGGTTTCTTGTCTAAGACAATAAGAAAAACTCTTTCTCTTTGTCAGAGGTGTGCCTGTATACATCTGTGTGGGCGGTGGAAGAGAAGAAGGAATGATAGAAGTGTCTCAGAAAGATTCATAATAATTTGTTCTGATATCTGTCGGTGAATCCTTCCTACAAGAAAACACAGAAGTTTATAATATATTTTTTCTTGAAAATCTTAAAAAGGGGTCTTGTGATCTTCCACAAAGATGTTGTTCTGGCACTTGAGGATACAGAAAGGGGAAATGTGTACAGCATAAACTGGGATAATCCATTCCAGATATATGTGTAATGCAGGAGATTTGGGGGGGGGGGAACAGGTGCAAACAATTCAGCCAGCTGTCAGTAAGTTCTAATGATTGCTTGTGATAGGTTAATCATTAGCTGCTCCGTGTGCAATGTTGGCAACATCACTGTCATAGCTGCCTTCCCCCTACACATCTGTAACCCTTTCTAGGTGCTTCTTGATATGAATGGGTGTCCACAAAGCCCTGACATCATGGGAAGCTAAATTAGGCATGATTGCTGCCATATCTGCTTTCCCACTACAAAACACAGAAAGCTGACAAATGTCAATAACTCCTGATCACTCACTTGCCACTATTGCTTTTGCATGCCACACAAGGTGAGTAGAAAAAGACAGAGTCTTCCAAGATTCAGGTCATACCAATGTAGTTTGCAAATCCAGGAATAAGAGAGGGGGGGGAGGGAGAGAGGGAGAGAGAGAGAGAATCCTGCTTTTGCAACTTCAAGTACTGAAATAATTTCATTGTGAGCACATCTTTCCACTGAACATCCAATCATGCATCAGTACACCAATAAGTGCTTGTTATTTTACACCAAAGGTGAACAGCATCTGTTGTTAGGGGCTAGTCCCATTTCAAAGTAGCAATTCAGATTTATGCTATAAGGTGCCTGCCCAGAAGGTCCAAATCACTTTGCAGCATTATTTGATTTATTAAAGTCAAACTTAAACTTTTCAATACTAATTGCTGAAAAATGTTTAAGGGGAGGAAGTTCTTGCACTTCTGGACTCTTCTAGCTGGTCTCAGTGTAAAGAGAAAAGCCAAAAGGCCTTTCTTCTGTTCTTCTAGCTTATGTTTCTCTGGGTGGAGCCCTGAAAAGAGCAGGGCACAATGCTCATCTGACCATTGTGCCAAAGCAACAGTAATGAATATGGGCTTTCCATCACCTCTCTGGCAGCTGGATAACACTAGAAGATGCTGTGTTACATTTGAGGAAATAGTCCTAGTTCAAAACCAAAAGTTTCTATCTTCTTATATTCTTTCTTCCTATATAGCCTACAAATTCAAGAAGAAAGAACCATTTGGATATTAGAATGGCATCTGCCATAGTAATCAGAATTAAAACATAATACACCACCAACAATTGTCAGATTGTGGAAAAAAATACATTTGATAAATAAATAAATATTGAAAAGGGAATTCCCAGGCAAACAAGGCAATTAAGGCAGGGTTTCTTGGAAACATTCCCTTCCCATGGCCCACCTCAAGGTTGGGCTACATCTTCTCACAACCACTGAATTCCTCCTGCTCCTGCTCCTCCTGATTCCCTCAATCTCTCATACTTCCAGAAATTTCCTAACCAAAATAATTAAAGACTGACCTGTCACTCCAAAAGCTAGATTTTAGAGTTATAAAAATAGTTAAACCTGAATCCCTATACCCACTTATATGGAACCATAACACGTCAGTGTTGGTGGTTCATATTTGAAGAAATAAGCAAAAAAAAAAGTTGTGATGTGACAGATGCAGGAAGTGGCACTAATTATATATCCATTTAGTTCAAAAATGAGAATGTTCAGGTCAGATCCACTTCTGGCAATATAATATATCACTTAGTATCCTTTTCTATGTTAAAAATTCTTTGCAGGAACTAGCAAGCACGTCCTCATAGGTACCTGATATATGCCAAAATAATATCCTACAAATGCATAAATTGTATAATTCATATAACTTACATAATGATGTCACAGCATGCATGAAGTCATTTCACAGACACTCCACCACCACAAATCCTCAGACATGTCCCTTTATCTGAGGGTCTTATATTGCAACTTTTTGGGTTTATGACAAATTCGATGTGTAACCATGTAGTAATTGGCTCAATGTACATAGGAGAGTACAGGGGTATACGAGAAAAAGGAAGAGAGGACAGAGGAGAGAGAGAGAGAGAAAGAAATTAGACAAGTTGTAATCTTACTGAATAGTAGACCAAGTAAACTTTGAATTCTGCAGTTCATGCATGTTCTCTATGTAGTAATTTCCGCATTTCCTGCACTTAAATCAGAAAATATGTTGTACATGCAGGCTGAGGCTTGATCATTTTTTTCAGTCATAATCCCTTCCTTATAGAAGTGTGCATACTGATGTCCGTGGCGATTATGAACTATTCCATAAGAGACTAGCTGGAGTTATTTGTAAAAATAATAAAAGTAGGATAAACATCTAATCAACCAACCAATCATTTCCTTCAGTTTGATCCTTTCCCCAGACAGAGTCCCGATCAGTAGTCATCCATGGCCACATCAGTGTTCCTGAAAGTAATTTCCCTCCTCGTTTCTTTCTTCCCTTGTTTTGTGTCTATAAGCCATTCTGAGTTGCATTTTGTTTTCACCATATTAAACTGTTAGTAAGAGTGTCAAAATATTCAGACATATAATAAACACAAATCTTTTTTCTCTCCTCTCCTTCTCCCCCCACTCTCTACAGTTAGCATTTAACATGATAATCTGTTTATCTCTTGGTCTACAGTCATTTCCACTGCAGTAGCAGCAGCTGTGCTGCTGGAGAAATCATGGATTCAGTTAAATTCTCCCCAAGCATCTCGAGGCCTTCAGGCATGTGCTATAAATTTAAAGGCCTAATTATAGCCATGAGCAGCAGGAATTACAGTTATGAAAAGCAGGAACAAATGGGCGAGTAGATCAGCAACTGAAAGAGATCAACCCTGGCCTCTCTCTCTCCTCAGGCGCATGCCTTCTTGAGGGTCTCCGGTGGTGCATCTGCCACCCCCTAGCGAAGGGCACCCACTGGGCAGTTCAACTTATAAACCATCCAAAATGGAGAAAAGGGCAGGCCTTTGATACAAAGCATCTATTTGTCACAGTGATCTATCTTGTGAAAAAGTAAACACAAAGTGACACGATGTCCAGGGAGTTCTACATTTTCCTGGTTAGAATTATTCACAGTAGATTCGGACATTTGGGGGAGGGCATTTTTAAACATATGCTTTTTGACTGAAAAGGGAGGCAAGTCCTCTTTGGAATGTTTCTGATGCAGATCTGCTTTTAGCTTGGTTGGAGTGATTTAATCCCAGGTTTCGGTTAAACTTTAATGGGTCCAAAATGCTTACAGTCCAATACCTTGCCAGGGATAAGGGTTGAAGGGGGAGAGAGACAGAGACACACACACACACACACACACACAGAGAGAGAGAGAGAGAGAGAGAGAGAGAGAGAGAGAGAGAGAGAGAGAGAGAGAGAGAGAGAGAGAGAAGCAATGCGGTTTTGGAGACCGTAAAGGTTAATCTAAATTATCCTGGAGATTAACTCTGAGACAGTGCATGGTTCCACAAACATCACTGCTGGTGTCCCAAGCAGTGATCTGATATGCTTTGCTTTTGTTAGCATTTGCAGGGAGACTAATCCAAAAAACCCAGGAGAGGCAAAGACATAATTTTATAGGTGAAGTTATCAGTCTCCCCAATAGTGAATTATGGGGCACAATTGACACTGGAACAAGTTACTAGTCAAACTGTCCTACAGTGGATCTCATCAGCCCAGACATTTAAATGCTGCAATCTCTGAAAGAAAAACAAGGATTTGTTTTCGGAACATTACCCTTCTGTTTATGATCCACTAGTTATCTGAATAATTATTCTATTAAGAACCTGAAATGATTTATCAGAAGAAAACATTCATGCCAGAATAAACTAAATGTATTTACATCTCAGTCCTCTTGATAAACAGGTTCATAATTCTCAGAATATGATGATCTTGACAACAAATGGGAAGAGGCTTTAATCAAAAACTTGATTTACCCATAAGTGCAAAATGCCTGATTAGGTTTCCCTGTTCTGGACAGAAGGAGAAGAACCAATTGCTTTTAACATTTCTTCATATGCACAAAACTGATTAATTTCCTTCCTAGTGTTAGGGTCTGAACCAGGCATCTATAGCCTTTTTTCAGACAGCAGCAGGAGAGGTAAGAGAGGGATGCATACCTAAATCTCAGAAGATTTCAATGATCAGACACTACAGAAGTTGTGAGAATCCTTCAATCATATTTTTTTTTAACATTCTTGCCTGAAACCACCCATGATTTGAGAGTGTTTTCTAATGTTCATATTTTTTTTTCATATTTATATTTAAAAAAAACATGGTTCTGTGGATTTCATTTGGGTAATGCAGTTTGGTGCTTGCAAGGATCATTTTGTCAGTTTCTAGTCTAATCACTTCACCACTGAAATCCAGCTTCCCTCTGCTAGATACAGTAGTTGTTTTTTTCCCCTAATACTTACAACATTTCTCTGAATTATTCTCTACCTATGTTTATGTTCTCTGTACCGGGCCTGTGGGTTGGGCTCCAGGAAATCAGGCACTACTTAGAAGGCTTCACAATTTTTAAATACCAGATCAGGTGTACCGACAAAATGTGTGCACTGTCAAAACTGGACTCCTGATTTTACCAGCATAATAGAATAGAATAGAATTCTTTATTGGCCAAGTATGATTGGACACACAAGGAATTTGTCTTGGTGCATATGCTCTCAGTGTACATAAAAGAAAAGATACATTCGTCAAGAATCATAAGGTACAACACTTAATGATAGTCATTTTCATTTCATTTTTTTCATTTTATTAGATTTCTATACCGCCCTACTCCCGAAGGACTCAGGACGGTGCACAGCCAAACAATAAAAACACATACAATACAAAATTTAAAAAATAGAATAAAATCAAATTAAATAATTTGAGTCATAGGGAACAAATAATAGTCATAGGGAACAAATAAGCAATCAAATCATATTAAGAAACAGTAAATATAAATCATAAGGATACCAGCAACAAGGTTACAGTCATACAGTCATAAGTGGGAGGAAATGGGTGATAGGAACGATGAGAAGATTAATAGTAGTGCAGACTTAGTAAATAGTTTGACAGTGTTGAGGGAATTATTTGTTTAGCAGAGTGATGGTGTTCGGGAAAAAACTGCTCTTGTATCTAGTTGTTCTGGTGTGCAGTGCTCTATAGCGTCATTTTGAGGGTAGGAGTTGAAACAGTTTATGTCCAGAATGCGATAAAGCTGTAGTGCACACTTGCACTTACCATCCTATTGAGAAACCCTGAACTATATAGATAAAATTGAAATTATGAGAGGGGGGAAGGAAGGGAGAAAGGGGAGGATTGGTACCAGACTAGTAGCATTAATAACTACTTTATCTTTTGCACATTCTTTTCTGAAAATCGTGTTATAATGAAGATCAGTTATTTTATTTTTAAATGTCTATTAAATGTCTATTTTAATTTGGAGTCATAGCAATAGCAAGACAATGGAAAACAAAGAAGAGACACAGAATGTACTCAGATGCAGATACAAATCGTTCTTCCCTATCCTAACACCAAAGTTGGGAGGGACTTTGGAGGTCTTCTAGTTCAACTTCCTGCTCAGTCAGGACATTCTATACTATTCCAGATAAATGGCTGTCCAATCTCATCTAAAAAACTTCCAGTGATGGAGCACTCACAACTCCAGACTCCTAATCATCTTTGTTGCTCTTCTCTGGATTCTTTCTAGAGTCTCAAATTCTTTTTTTCTATCATGGTGACCAAAACTGGATGCAGTATTTCAATTATGGTCTTACCTGTGCAGTATAAAGTACTAACACTTATTGGGATCTTAATACTGTCCCTTTGTTGATGCAGCCTTGGATTGCTTTTTTGGCAACTGCAGCATACTGCTGGCTCATACTTAAGTGACTGAAGGATACTTAAGGAGTCCTGGTGGCACAGTGATTAAAAGGCAGCATTGCAAACTAACTCTTCCCACAACCTGGAGTTTGATCCTGATGGGCTCAAAGTTGACTCAGCTTTCCATCCTACCTAGGCCAGTAAAAATGAGGATCCAGGTTGCTGACATTGTAAACTGTCCAGAAAGTACTATAAAGCACCATGGAATGGTGTATAAATCTAAGTGCTATTGATATTGATATTGTCCATTAGGATTCCTAGATCCCTCTCATATTTATTGCTGTTGAGCCAGGTACCACCTATTCTATACCTGTGCATTTGTTTTTTCTTGACTAAACATAAAACCTTACTTTTCTCACCACTGAATTTCCTTTTGTTGGATAGGGCTCAGTGTCCAATCTGTCAGGATCCTTCTTATCTTCTAAGCTTATCTTCTAAGCTTATCTTCTAAAGCAGGGGCGTCAAACTCAATTTCATTGAGGGTCGCATCAGGGTTATGTTTGACCTTGGGGGGCCAGGGTGGTTGTGGCCAGGGTGGGCATGGCCAGCTCGGCGTCATTGTATCGGGGGTACCTGTGGTAGCCTGAGTGCTCTGCCAGTGAAAACAGGCTCCTGAGCTCCGTTTTTTGCTGCAACGGCGTCCTGCAACTCTCTGCAAGCAAAAACGAAGTTCAGGAGGGCCGCACACAGCCCTCCCGAATTCCATTTTCACTGGCAGAGACACTGTAGGCCAGTTCTTCACTGTTTCCAGGGCAGCCCCGTGGGCCAGATTTAAGCACCCCATGGACCAAATCTGGCCCCCGGGTCTTCAGTTTGACACCCCTGTTCTAAAGTGTTGGCTATTTCCTCCTCCCCCAACTTGGTAACATTTGCTAATTTAATGACTTCCCTTGTATCTTAATCTAAATTGTTTATAAGATGTTGAAGAGTACTGTGCCTAAGATAGTCCATTTGTCACAAATTCAATAAAGTTTGTCTGGCATGATCTGTTTTTGACAAATCCCTATTAGCTTCTAGTAATAGCCTTGTTTGTTTCTAGATGTTTGCAATCCATTGCTTGATTATCTTTTCCAGGATTTTCCCAGGTATTGATGTCAAGCTGATTAGTGTGTAGTTTCCTGAAGTCATTTTCTCCCTTTTTTGAAGATGGGAACCACATCAGCTCTTTTCAATCTTCTAGTAGTTCTCTGGTGCTGCAAGATTTTTGAAAGCTATAGTTCAGTAGTTCTAATATCACATCTGCCAGCTCTTTCAGAACCTTGGGATGTAATCCATCTGGGCTTGATGATTTAAATTCATTTAGAATGGATAAGTGCTGTCTTACCATTTTCTTGCCTATTTTGACTTATACATATATGAAAGAATCATAAAATTCAATCATAATTTTAGGGAATCATAAGCTCCCAAGTTTGAAAATCATTGATCTATACTCTTTTGATCTCTTGGCTTTCCATCTGTTCATTCATTTTGCTGACATTGCTGTGCTAGACTATGGAGTACTATCTTCAGAAAGTAGTGCTGGAGTTAATCATATTAAAAAATGGCTATCAGTATTATAGCAGTATTTTAGGTCGCTTATCTTTTGGACATCTTTATATGGATCTTTATGCTGTTCCAAGATCTGCTATGTATTCCCACAATATTCTTCCATGGTGTTCCCTCCATCAGGAAGTGAACAGAGGTAAAAATCTCCACAAATAGGAAAATGGCTTCTTACCCCAATGCTATAGAATCACAGAACTTACAAAAAAACAGTTTCACAAATGCCTCTCTCTACTTCCTGGTCTGCTACTATGCCAGCTGATCTTCTTATAGCAAAGGCTCTTTAATGGCTTTTCAGTTGTCTCACATATTGCTGAGATTGTTTTTTCAGACAGCCAAGCAAATAAATCATGTCAAAAAAGAACATGGATTCCAGGAGAATTGGGAGGTTGAGATAATTTATTTTATACACATTAAATACTAAGTAAGAGGATGGTTTTTGTAGGACCTACTGCAATGTGGAGCGTTTGGCTCCTTGTGAAATGCATTGCTAGATCAATGGCCAGGAAGAAATTCCCAGTTCAGTTGCTTTTGTAGAGCTAGAAGTAGAACTGGGGATGATATCAAAGTTACCTCTATATGGGTCTGCTTTTGAATAACATTTATTTACTTCAGGTAATCAGCAAGCCATACTATTGACTGGAGAGAGT
Source organism: Pituophis catenifer annectens (assembly GCF_029215685.1). Taxonomy (NCBI): domain Eukaryota; kingdom Metazoa; phylum Chordata; class Lepidosauria; order Squamata; family Colubridae; genus Pituophis; species Pituophis catenifer. The sequence continues at coordinate 36,694,536 of NW_027256883.1, forward strand.
TATACAAGACACGTAACTCCATAGTTCAGTTAGAGTTACCATAACTTAGTTGCATAGAGGCAGAAAAGAGATGCAGAACACTCTACAAATGTTTACCATTAGTGACAATCTGTATTTTGCAGTCCAGGTTTGGTAACCCTACCTCAATGGCTACTGTTCTATTTGTGCACACAAGTGTTGGCGGTGACCACTCTATGATTTAGGGTATGTCTATCTGGAATATGTACTCCCTTATATGATTCAGTCTGGGCTTTCTGATCTGCACAAAAGTTCTATTCTTGGTTTTTCCATCACTCAAGGTATGTGCTGTGGGAACTGAGGACCTTCTCAATAGCTGTTCTGTGATTCATGTTCAGTTCAAAGGAATGACACTGTGTTCTGCCATCAAATGCTTCTGCTTCTGAACTATGACAGTTGTTTTCAGTTCTTTGCAACATTTAACACTTTTTAATCAACTCAAAAGCCTGATTTCTAGGATACAAATACTCACAAAACATATTTTAATACAAAGTATATTTCAGTTTTAAAAGTTTTCAGTTTTATTTTCAATCATTATATCCCAAACCAGGACATACAAAGAAATAAAAGAGACAGACAACTCATTCTCCATCTGCCTGCAGGAAGCAAAGGGGGTGGCTTGAAAGACAGGAGAAAGAGCTGCTATTAGAGCAATGGCCAAATAAAGGGGACCTGACCGCAGGCCAAGAAAGTAGTCTCAGATAATTTTTCACACAAAGATTATGAAGAGGAACAATACTACAGCTTTGCAATAAAAGCAGTACTGATCTATATGGCATTGGTTTCCTAGTATGATCTGTCTTGAAAGGCTGATGTCACTGTTAAAATAAAACAGCAAGACAGCAAGGGAGGGGTGTGTGATGATGGTATTAGGACATAATCATGCAAGTGACAGAGCCTATACTTGTATCAGAAGTCATGACCATGTAGGTGCCATCATTTTGGCATCATTATGCTTTATTACTGATGCCATTGGACTTTGAGTTCTGGCAAAAAAAAGGAAGAAGAAATTAGTTATTTCAGGCTGAAACTATGTAGGGAACTCAGTGGTGTCACCTGGGCAGGACTATGGCAATACAAATCATAGATAGCAAACACATCTGGCTGACTGGATTATTTGGAAGCAACAAATAATATACATTAGTAGTTGACAAAAAAAATAAGACTATTTGGTCCAGAGTTTAAATTTACTTGACCATTTGACTGGTTGAGCAGTTAGTTGCCATATATACCCCAGTTCAGCCTGGACTTACTTTCCCTTTCTGGTGTTTTTGCTGGCATTGCTACTGTAGGCTTTTTTGTTCCCTGAGAGATGAATGAGACTGGCATGCATTACTCATGGTCATCTGCAATGTGAGATAGGTGACACCATGAGGCAGGTGAAATCATCCTAAGAAGTCTTTGATGCTCTATGAGCTTAGTTGTTTCCTTGCAGATGTTTCATTACCCCAGTTAGGTAACTTCATCAGACTGGCACTGATGACATTACCTAGGTTAGGTAATAAAAGGTCTACAAGAAAACAACCAAGCTCAGCAGCATCAAAGACGCCTCATTCCAACACTGAGTTACAAATATACTCCTTTATTGAAATCATCATAGTGTAGACCAAATGCTTTGACATGTCATTTCAGCTCTCCTAAGGCAATTACCATTTTTTCTGATTTATCTGGCAAGCAGGGCAGAAACTATTTCTTCTCTAATATTAGACAAGTTTGGACAAGCCATTAAGTTATATTCTTCAGCTTTCCAGTTGTGGAATAGTTAAACATCATGTTATAGTACTGAAAAAGCAACCATACACACTACCACATTTCCAGGTTTTATCCAGGCCTGGTTATTAGAATAGGAGTCCCTGTGGATTTTATTCTGCAGGTCATTGCCGACTATGGGGGGCAGTGCTCATCTCGCTTTGACGCCATTGAGCCAGCACTGTCCAAAGACATTTCTACAGTCATGTGATCAGCATGATTTCACAGAGCATAATTACCTTCCCACCGAAGTGGTACCTATTTATATACTCATATTTACATGCTTTTGAACTGCTAAATTCGCAGAGTTGGGGCAAGAATGGGATCTCACCCTGCTGCATGGAGCTCAGGTCTCAAACCTGGGACCTCAGCTTTCCAGACAATGAGCCTGGCATCTTAACACTGAGCCACCACACCGTCCTGGTTATTAGAAGAAGAAGGTGTAAAAAATTACAAAGGGATAGAACATAATAGGAAGAACACTTGTAGGAACTGTTACAATGCCCAATGATGAACTGTGTCACAACTTCATATGGACACAGCCCTTTTGAGAAGTGCAAAACACGTTTTGTCACTTGCCTATCCTTGTTCCCTGTGATCATATATGACCACTAAAAAGACAGCTGTTCTAGGTTTCATTTCTGGGACATTAAGATGCTGATTTTTAGAGCTCTAAAAGTTTAGACTGAGGTTGTTCTATGGAACATCTGTAAGTTTGTTAGCCAACCTAAGATCAGCATTTTTGCTCTGAATTCTAATTTCCCAATAAATGACTCTCAGACTGGGAGTTTAAGAGAAGTGTCCTTTTCCATTTTATGAATGCCACACTCCTAGGAAGTACATAAAACATTCGCTTGGTTGGTCTTTGTTAAGTAAAGATTAAATTGTACCCTACAAACAATCAATAATTATATATACCGAAGTCTGAATTCTGGGAAATAGAGTGTATCACAATGGCTGCCTTTTAAAGGTCATTTAAAAATGTATTGTGTTGTTATATTCTACTCTTTTGAATTAAAGTACAGTTTGATGTCATGGAGTGTTAGCTATTCCTCCTAGCTTGCTGTCATCTTTATGGTTAACACATAAAGCTAGAAAACAAGAGATTGTGAATTGTAGTCCCATCGTTGACAAAAAAAAAAACTTATTGGATGATCTTTCTCTCTTTCTCCCTAGAAGGAGACAGTGGCAAACTACTTCCAAAAAAACCTTGGTAAGAAGATTGTAAGCACTTGTCCAGGCAGTGGCCAGGAATCAGTGCTGACTTGGTTTTAAAAAAAATAAACCAGTGCAATTCCAGGGATGAAGTGCAGAGTTTCTGTGCTTACCTTAATTACAAAGCAAGGAAAACAAAAGAGACGGGGGAATCCTGCATTTTATCCTTGCAGAGATCTCTCTGGCTTCCCATGCGTCAATTAAATCTCAAAAGAAGACATCAGGAAGGTAATCATCCCAGAGTCCTTTTTAAGAAATTGAATTATATATTTCTACACAGCATTAATAAATGGTAAAGCTTTGGGGTTGTTTCCCCGCTTCCAGCAGAGAAAAAATAGAGGCTATGAAATGAAGATGTTGCTGTCTCCTGATAGAATATGATCACTGATGCCCCAGAAGCTAGATTATATAAATGTGGAATATATGATTTGGTTACATAGCTTGAGTTTCCCCATTTTAAGCTCTACTTCACTAAACTAGTGCCTTCCAGACGTGTTGGATTTCATCTTCCATGATTCTCAGCCAGCTGATTGGAAATTATTGGAGTTTAAGCCGACACATCTGGAGAGCACTAAGTTGAAGAAAGATGAAGCACAGCCCTCCAGCGTAGTGCAGCGTTGATTACCTCCTTTGAAGCAATCATTATAAATAATTAGATGAAACACTGGTTGATTCAGATAATTAATTCTTTTGTTTCTGTTTAGTGTTTTCGAAGTATGAAGGAGGGAAAAAAAACCTTTTTCAAAGAATAGTGGGGTCTAATAGGATTCCTTTTATACATTGGGTGCCTCTTCGTTTGCTTTTTCTTGGTGCTTAAACATTTAAAAAAGACACCCATTATTCACCTTTTGTGAATGCTCCCTGAATGTAGTTCCTTTTCTCAATAGCTATTACGAAAATGGAATGCAGTGTTTGCATTTAGGGTATTCAGTTTTAGGTTACTAGTAGGTGAGTGTGAACTAGAAAGTACAAGGACATTAAAAATAATGATGAATGCAACCTGCCTTGTCAAGGTCGGTGTAGAAAAGCACCAAACAACATGCCCCACCGCTAAAACTGGTGTGGTTTGTTCAGCTTGGTATATTATTAAGAAAGCCACTGACACTCACAGCAGCATTTGACCTTTCAGATGGCATAGTGTGTGCATATAAAATGCTGAGTTAGAAAACTGTCAGATAAAATATAGAGATGAGATAATAGTCAGAGAGATAATGTTAAATGGGTTCCCAGTATGCTAAAATGATCGGGTTTCTTTGAAATGGCATGTGACCTCACTGGGATATCAGTTTCTTTTGTGCCCAGTGCTGTTTGTTTCGGGATTTGACACCCACGCAGGCGTAGCGCCACCTGCTGTAAAAGCTTTGAATGGCAGGAGACCAACTTGTTGGCTCTTTCCATACCAGAAACAGTCCCTGTCCTCAAAGTAATGGTTTTATCTATGAACTTCAGCTCTTGTTCATCAGAATCTCTTGTTCATTCTTGAGACAAACTGCACTGTTCTGAGTCCTTTGAAGACTCAATTCTTTAAGATAGACAGGATGCAAATTTGAAATCCGTCTACGGTATTTATACTGCAGGGTTATATTTGTTATTATTTAATTTGTCTAATATAACTCTGGTGTACATCCTTCCTCTTCCTGTTACCTTAACAGGAAGTGGGAAGCCTGCTCATGTTGCTGCTGCTACACAAGCATCCTTTGTTAAGGACTGAATGTAGGAAGAATAAGTTTTATTGTCCTGAAGCAGGAAGAGCTTTGAGCAAAATATTGAATGGCATTGGTGACATCACTAAGTATCCAATTCCTCTGTTCACAGATGCTTCCCAGGTGAAAAAAGGAAGGAAGAGAGGGAGGAAGGGAGGGAGGAAGAGAAGGAAGGAAGGCTTAGTCATTTTTAAATGAATTTCTAATTGCACAAGAGGGTTATTATGCAAAGAATGCTTTAAGCCAACCAATTGTAGGAAAAGTCCAAATTAGCATGCAAATTAATGATTTTTGCAGAAACAGATGTACACCCTCCTGTCAACTGGAAGAGAGGACCAGAAGAACCATGGATAATCACCAAGTCAGCAATATGGACTGTATTCTTTCAACTCTGTCTACTGTGCTGTTCAAAATTACAAGCGATTGTGTACTAGAATATTGGAGGTGATTTGTGCTGTGATTCTTACTTACAAGAAAAGTTTCACTTTATGCTTCTATTTTTTCAGTTGACAGAAGAGAAATTCTCTCTCCTTGGCTGGCTTTTAAGGTCAGTTGTGAAGACATACTGGGCAGCTTTTTCCAATGATCTTCTAGATGTTATCTTCTGATCCCTTCTCTGGGGAAAAAAACCCACACTCCTTCACATCCCCATCAACTGCACTTTGCTATGATGGTCTTTTCGTGGACAAGAGGAGTTGCTGAAGTTTTCTTTTATTCTTTCCTTTAAGACTGTTATTGTATCAAGTCTAACTTGGATTTGCTATTTCAATGGGAAAATTAGATCCACCTCCAGTGATATATGCCTTAAGAATGGAACCACAAAGGAGGAGAGGGGATTCTACAAATGATTTATATAACATTTTTTTCTGTTCTCATCACATATGGGTGGTTGGCAGAGAAATAAAAATGTTAACCACAGAACAGTAGATTCTAGCCAAAGTTTCGTTGTAGCTCTCTGGGAAATGAATTTGCTGATGTGTCTTTCTTCTTTTTCTTTCTTTTTAAGCTACCTGAACAGTGACTTTCCTTCATTCACAGCACTGTTTAAGACAGTTTTTTCAACAATCTCAGCTGCAAGATCCTTGAACATCTTCCTATCTTGTTTCTGCATCTAACCACCCACAACGATGCATGTATGCCCTCATGTGCACTTTTGGCAAATTGCATCTTTGTTATTTCAAGCATAAACTGTGTATGGAAACACAAAACCCACAAATACAGAGCTGGTTAAATCCAGGAAATAAATATTATTTTTGTTGTTGGCTTGGAATTAAGCAGCTTAGACGTAGAAGGTGATGCAAATCTGGTAAAGAAAACATCAAGTTGTGAAGTTGGTTTATGTTTTTCCAAAACATCATTTATACATTTCTCATATAACCATGACAGCTGTAAGTCCTTATGTGGAAGAGTCTTACCTGAGTGGTAGGACAATATATTTTGAAGATGAAAGCAATTTTCAATCTATGGCTATTTCTAGTTTAAACATTCTTAGTTGTAGAGCTGCCAAGTTCTTTGCTTGTAATTTTGGACAGGTTACTAGGAGTGGGTAAAAAGTAGATTAGCTCTAAAAGCAGATTTCTGGATGATTCACAGTAGTTTAGCAAGGATTTCCTGTTCTTAATAAAATATATAAAATAAATAAATAAATTTCCTGTTCTCAATTATTTACCAGCTATAACTGAAATAATTACCTTTCAAACTCACCTTCAACTGAACTAAAGGTTGAAGTAGGAATTAACTTTTATCTGAAAGGACACCAACATAATGATCTTACAGTGCTAATTCCTCAACTTAGAATTAATATATTAATATTAATCTTCCGGGTGCACCCGTGATCTTCCGGGTGCGTAGGGTTGCCAGGTGTCCACTATTTGAGCAGACAGTCCCCTTTTTTCACATTATGTTCACTATTTTTTTTCACAAAATAGTGGACATTTTTTTTATTCAAAAGCTTTATGATGAAATGGTACGTAATCTAAAGATGTAAAGTCTAAGAGAATAAGGATAGGAGAATTGCGTTTTGTCTTTTTTTTTTTCATAAGTTAGAATGAGACAAAGATTGAATATCCATTGAACTCGATTCTCCAAGTTCAATGGATATTAAAATTAAAATATATTATAAAATTATGTACAGTTCACATTTTTAAAATGTATTGTAGCTTGTGTCGACTGACCTAAAATGGCATCGACTGATGAGAGTGACAGCGGCGAGATTTCAAATTCTTTAAAACGAAAGAGAGGAGTGTGCAAATACACCAAAACTGGGAAGCTACTTTTGCATGGATTATCAACAACGAAACCGACAGAACAAATACGACTGCCTACTGTAAATTGTGTCAGAAATCATTCACAATTGAATATAATGGTATAAAAGCTGTCACACAGCATGCAAGCACAAAAAATTTCTGCAGGTTCGAATCTTACCAGGCTCAAGGTTGACTCAGCCTTCCATCCTTTCTAAGGTAGGTTAAATGAGGACCCAGTTTGTGGGGGCAATAAGCTGACTTTGTATAAATATACAAAAGTATGAAGGCTATTGCTTAATGCATTGTAAGCCGCCCTGAGTCTCTGGAGAAGGGCGGCATATAAATCAAATTTTAAAAAAAATCATTTAGATAAGGAGAAAATAGCTTCCAGCAACAAGCGAATCAATTCATTTTTCATTGTTAAAGACTCGTCTTTCAGTGAGAAAGTAACTGTAGCTGAAATGGCTGAAACTTACCATGGGATCAAACACCATATTTCTTTTCTGGCTCAAGATTGCGGTATTAAGTTAATGAAGCAAATTTTTGATGATTCAGAAATTGTAAAAAAGATGTCTTGTGGAAGAACCAAATCATCAGCTATTGTCAATGAGGTTTTGTATCCTTTTTCTATTGAGTTGGTTCTCAATGATCTTAAAACTGGAATTCCATTTTCTCTCTCCACTGACGCATCAAACAAGGGAAATCGCAAAATGTATCCCATTGTTGCACAATATTTTACTTGTGAAGAAGGACTGTGTGTGAAAATTTTAGACTTTTATGAGGATTCTTTCGAAGATTCTACAATAAAAAATCAGCTGTGTCGAGTTCTTAGTGATAACAAATTGGAAATAAATAATGTTTCAGCTTACTCAGCAGATAATACATCGGTCAATTATGGAGTGAACAAATCTGTTTACCAAAAATTATTGCTGGAAAATGACAATATTGTAGCTGCTCATTGCAATAATCACATTTTACACAACAGCGCAAAAAATGCATTAAAGCAGTTATCTTTTGATATCGAAAATGTAGTGCTGAAGGTTTTTGCCGAATTTTCGAATTCTGCGAAGAAACAAGAAGAGTTGAAATCATTTTTTGAGTTTTGTGAGTCAGAATTCCATGAAGTTTTGCGTCATGTTCCAACACGTTGGTTAAGTTTGTTTAAAGTGGTTGAAAGATTTCTTTTAAACTGGATACCTCTAAAATCGTATTTTATTTCTCTTGGATCTGATGAGTGCCATAAGGTTATCTGGAACCTTATTTCGGATCAGGAAAATGAACTCACAAAGGACGACGAACCAACAATTTCAGAATTGTATTTATATTTCATGCACTTCTTCATGTCAATAATGCAAGACACCCTACTGAAGCTGGAAAGCAAGAAAATTCTTGCATGTGATCTTCACATTATCATGTGTAAGCTGCGTGATTCTTTGCAAAAAAAATACGATGAGCAGTTTTTTGGAATGAAAGTTTTATTTGCCTTACGTAAAAAACATTTGCCTGAGAATGCCGTGCAAAAGTTCAAGAAAGAAGCCATCAACGTGTATCAAAGAGCCATTGCATACCTAGAAAAGTGGTATAATTTCACCGATTCAGTATATGAGACGCTAAGTTGTTTCAATCTAATTGATCGCAATAATCCTCCAACTTTAGAAGAAATAACAAACATCTGGTTATTATCACCATGGCGAGAAGAACTTCCACCCAACACTCTCTTCGATGAAATTTCTGCCTTAGAAGAAGTTTATGTTCATCTGCAGGGCGATTCGTCCCTTGATAAGTGGACGTACTTTTTCAAGAAAGAGCCAGCTCCGAGTTTACTGAAACTGTTCCAGTATTGTGCATCAATTCCGGTATCAAATGCAAACATTGAACGAATTTTCAGCGTCATGGGAAATTTGTGGACTGACGAACGTAACCAACTGCTTGTACCATCAGTTCGAAGTGAACTTTGTATATTTTTTAATATTTCTCAACGTTGTACTGAAATTAAAGAATTATTTCTTAAACACAAAGAATTGATCAAAGCTGCGCAGTCAAATAAAAAATACACACAAGAGCAAAGTAAAATGTAATTTAATATTTTACATATTATTATAATATATTTGATGTTTTGAATTTTAGATAAAGTTTTGAAGCGATTATTTTAATACGTGTTAAAATGTTTGTAAGAAAATATATAATTTAATTGTAAAAAAATTTTTTATTTTTTTACTACTTAACCCCTCCCCCCCGCGCTTGTCCGCTATTTTTTGAAAGCAGACCTGGCAATCCTACGGGTGCGATTCAAGGTGTTGGTCACCACCTTTAAAGCACTCCATGGCTTAGGACCGGGGTATATACAAGATCGCCTTCTGCCACCGATAGCCTCCCACCGGCCAATATGCTCCCACAGAGAGGGGCTCCTCAGGGTGCCGTCAGCCAAACAATGTTGACTGGTGACACCCAGGGGGAGAGCCTTCTCTGTGGGGGCACCAGCCCTCTGGAATGAGCTGCCCCTAGAGGTTCATATGATCCCCGACCTGCGTACCTTTCGCCGCGCCCTGAAGACTCTTTTATTCCAACAAGCCCGGCTGGCCTAATAGGAATTTTAAATTGGGTGTCTGTTAGCTTTTAATTTCGTGGGCCAGATTTTATATATTTGTTTTTAAATTGTTTTTAAATTTTGTAAGTGTATATGTGTTTTAAGATGGCTGTACACCACCCTGAGTCCTTTGGGAGAAGGGCGGTATAGAAGTGTAATAAAATCTAAATAAAATCTAAAATCTAAATATTACTGTACAAATTTATGTACATAAATTTTATTACATAAAATTTATGCATCTATTGATTAATAGTGAAGAACTACTAAAAAAATAAAACAAACTATCACAAGGAGGGATTCACCACTAGAATAGGTGGACTGATACAAGACAATTTTATCCATTTATTCATTCAAAAGTTACCAGACAAATACTGTATTATAGGATCTATTTGAATTAAATGTGATTCCTCAAAGTGCATACCACCTTAAAATATTTTTTAACTTGTGTTCTTCTTTTGGGTAGCATCAGAAAGGTCATAAACTGAATCTATGGGACTATTTGATCTCTTTCACCATTACCGATTAATAGATGTCCCAGAAAACGTAATATAGCTTGTCCCTTTCCCTCCAGATAAATATAAATGTGACTATATTTAAGCTATTGAGTGTTGGGCTCCAGTTGTCCAAAGCAACATATCAGCCTGGAGTTTTCAACACAAAGGCCCAGAGCTACATTTTACTACTCAGGCCTTTCTCCATTTCCTCTCAGGGAGCCATTCATCATTGATGGTGACATATCTCTGGCCCTGACTTCAGTTGCCAGAGAATTTTTGTCATTTTCTAATAAATTTCAGAGAAGTGTCTACATGGTTTGAGAAATGAAGAGGTTTCACTGCTTTAAAATGAATAGTTGTGAGTGCCAGAGTGTGACAAGTAGAAATATAAGAGGAGACAGAGAGGAAGGAGGGGGGAGAACACTGTGGAAAATGTCCAAGTTCCATGTAAGAAAGTTTGCTGATTTTTCTGCTTAGCAAAGATTCCAAAATACAGTATTCTCCTCCTCTTAACTTCTATGCAGCTGCTGCCAAAAGGCTGGAAAATTTCTCTTAGTGTGTGAATTGTTTTGTTGAGTTTTCCTTTCCCTTTCTATGATATAGCAGATTTTACTGATTTACATTTGGGGTATCACTTCCTCTGCCTATAAAATTTAACAAGCAAACACAAACAATATTATTCCTTATGGCTTTTTAAAAAAAAATCTTCTGAAATAAATATTCCATCAAAGACACTTTTATGTCTCATAGTGGCCAGTCTCAAATGTCTTGCCTGCTATCATGTTCAAACCTGGGGCACGATTCATTTTTACAGTAGATTTTCTCAATCGCAGTTACTAATCAGATTAGTACTGCTTTTGTATCTGACAAGTCATTAAGGAAGTTGTGTGGAAAACCAGCCATTGTTTTTAACTATCTGTCTTTGAAATTTGCTTTCTAAAAATAATTAATGGTAAGCTAGGCTACCCCTATGGAGTCAACTACCGAGGAAATATGAGGCCCTTTCTCTCCATTCCCCACCTCAATTATAGTATATACTGAATAAAGAGCAAACAGCAGTGAGAGAATTCTAATATTCAGGCAAGCCAGCTGCAAGCCATCATCTTTTGCCAATGTCACTTGCTTCCTGTTCTTTGTTGCTCTCAGGTGTTCATACATTTCACTTCTGTTCAACATTTTACTGTTGAAAAGCCACCTATGATTCTTCTTAAGGAATGTCTCCAGCAATACCTAGCTCTTTCTATGGCACATTAAAAAAGTGATTTGGGGACAATATATCCTCCCCATCATTATCAGTGTGTAGTGTCATTGTCTTTGTTTTATTCCAATTAGAAACAAATATCCACAAGTTTAAAACTGTCATTCCACTCTTTCTGCTATTTGAACAAGATGACAGGTGTGCGTGTATAGCTAGCTTTCGAAAAGAACATCCTCCACAGAAAGAATATAAAAGCTGGTGGTTTTATTCTACTGCTCCCACCTCTCACAATTTGCTTGTTTGTTTGATGCCAACACAACACAAGGCCTTTTAAATCAGAGCAACTCGACTGTCAGAGGAAGAAGGAAAGCTCATAGCTTCCAAAACATTTTATGGTGAAGCTTAGAAATTAATGGAGAGAAAAATATTATCAGAATGGAAGAGTGCTATTCTGCACAGCATGGAGCATTAACTCCTCCAAAGATAGAAATTAAGCAAAAGATCTGCAGAGCTGTGGAGAAAGCTGGAGGATTGTAGAAATGTTGGTGTTGTGGTCTGGTCGCTGCTGGCCCCTCCAGCAGCCAAATCAGAGGAGGAGGAGGCGTGGGAGTCAGGGTCAGCGTCAAGGTAACATGAGAGCTCTGAGGGGGAAAAGGGGATGGAGCTGGGCCATCCGTCAGCCCTCAGATGGAGAGTCAACAGCCCCCAGGTCTAGAGGTGGTTGATGAAGATGAGGAGGAACAGCTGGGTCCAGTGCCTGACGCGCTGCTACATAGAAGTCAGAGAAGAGGAGAGCAGTGGAAAGCCATGGGCTGATTCTTGGGAAGGAAGAGCCACCACTACTAGCAAGGCTCCACCCTAGCTCTGGGGATAAAAGGCACGGGGCGGAGATCAATAGATGTGGCAGACAACTATTCATCTTCAGCCAACCAGACTTGTCAACCTGAGAGAGAAACTTTTTGCCAGGGCTGCCGGCACTCCTAATAAAGGAATCTTTTGAGTTCACTTCAGAGGGTTTGTCGTGTTTGGAGAGCTGGGTCAAAACAGTTGGCTTTTACTTCGTAAATAAACCACATCCCAAGTGACATCCAGACATTTCTAAATCCCTCAAATCAATAATTTTATTGGCGAATTTTTTTCAGATGCAGAAAGAAACCCAAGAGAGAAGCCTTAATTACACTTTAGACACAGTAAAACATTGTATTGTACATATGGATGCAAAATGGTTTTTATCAAAGCACTCTATAGTAGAGTGTAACTATAGAAGTTGTAAAGAAGTGCTCTATGGTTGGATCATAACGAAGTGTTCATTTCATAATTTTTCTGATAGAATTATAAAATCATCATGTTGGAAAGGGACTTGAAGATCCTCTAGTCCAACCCCCCCCTGCCCAAGGTCCTCATTCCAACCCAGATAAAAGGCTATCAACCTTTGCCTTAAAATCTCTAGTGATGGAGCATCCATGACTCCAAGAAGCACATTGTTCCTCTTGTCCCTCCCTTCTTCATTTCCCGTAACCTATGACCCTCACAAACATGTGAGAGTTGATTAATTAATTAATTGACTTTTGCACAAAACTTTTGTTTTGTACCCAAAGCCGGGATTTTTCAGACTACAGAAATAAATGCAATACCAGTGCAGATGCTCAGTTCCATGAAAGGAAACAATATGGGAGAAGTTTAGCCCTAAAAGAGAAAAGGACAATCACTGCTGGTGTAAAACCCATTTCCCCCCCGCACACAGGATACCTGACTGTATTGAACAGAACCCACTGAAATGAACTACGGATAAAAGGGAGGAAAAGCATGAACTGTCCGCTATGGGAAAATGACATCATATAGAAACTGGGTATAACTACTACAATTAACCATAACTATTGCACATTAAAAAGTCTGGCTCAACATAGCTAATGATACAATTGCTTAGTTCAGGCATTTTCTGATCAAAGTCCTTGCATCAAACTTGCAAGTATAAGCAAAATCATTCCAGTAAGTGTTTGTTATAACTAAATTCTGAGTGATCTTTTTTCTACAAAGTACTTTTTTACAATACCAAAGCTTTTTAGATAGTCTGGTGAGTACAAACTACTCAATAAATGAATAAATCATTGTTCCTTCCTGCATGCATCTACTTTTTTAAAAAAAATAAAATAAATAAGGGAGAAGAATAAATGTTAAAAGAAGCTTCAGGCAGCAAGTCAGTTTTAACTTTGCTTGTACAATACAGATATTGTATAGCACTAGATATGGACACCAGTTCTCATCATAAGCTGATAGCCAATGGTATCTTTCAAACCAATTATAATGTTTTTGTTTATTTTGATATGTTATAGGTAATCCTTAACTTACAACAGTTCATTTAGTGATCGATTGAAGTTGCACACCAAAGTAGCCCCTCCCTCCCCAAAAAAATGCAGACAGGATCCATTGAAAGAAACAGATTAAAATTAGATTTGCAAGAAAAATGTTGGAAGAGAAACCAGTCAATGACTTTGGACCAGTCACACTCTCTCAGCCCAACCCACCTCAAAGGGTTGCAGTGGGGAAAATAAGAGGAGGAAAAAGCATTAGGTATATTCACTGTCTTTCGTTACCCACAAAGTAACCTACAGTAATAAATAAAATAAAGTAAAATAAAATGACAACAATTATAAAGTAAAGAGCAGAACACCAGACACTAGGCGGTAAGTAAATTATTCTGGATATAAAGGAAAAATAAAGTCAAAAGTCTGAGAAAATTTATACGACAAGTTTAGTTAATGAAGAATTCATTAACCTTTAAAAACAACTATCTGGTAAACAGTGTGTGTGTGTGTGTGTGTGTGTGTATCTTTGCATATATATTCACGGTACCGCCATTGGTAACATTAAGCACACCACATGACACATTTCTTTGTTAAGAGAAAAACGTGTTCTACTGTCATTTGTGAGTGAACAGTATAAGTATTTCTCTTCCTACATGACACAAAACATTGTGTTGGGAATTGCAGTGTAATTACAACTCATTACACAGTGTAATTGTAGCCTCAATGCATCTCAATATCTCTAGAGCATGCAATGCAAGGCTGGCATGAGACAGGCACAAAGGGAACAGCCTGCAGTTCAGATATCATGGCTCAGGAATCTGAGAAATAAAATATCTATTTTGGGTCTTTTAGAGTTCTGGGAAATGTACTAATTGTGTTGAGTCTAGAGACTAGAAAATTCCAAAGACCACTCTATTCCCCTTCCCCAGTGGAAGGGGAAGTGATTCAGCCGGTTCTCTCCAGATCGTGCAAACCGGTAGCGGCAACTGTGGGAAGCTCTGCCCACCAGTCCGGACATAATGCGCATGCACAGAGATGGCGCATACAAGCGAAGCGACCAAGCGCGTGCACTCTCTCTCACACATGAACCAGTAGGGAAGGTAAGTGAATCCCACTTCTGCCTTTTCCTATATGTTTCTGTGCTCCATCAGTCTGATTCTGTTTCATGGAAACAAAGAACACTGCAAAGAACAAAAAGTGATTGTCCACTATGGTTCCACAATCCCTCTCACAATTACTGCTTTTGAGCCAGGTTGCACCTAATCTGTATTTGTACCTTTGATTTTTCCTGCCCAAGTGTAAAATCTATAATTTATTTCATGTTTATTTTCTTTTTTAAAAAAACCCTACTAAAAATGCATTAGAAATGGATAGTAGAAGGAAATCAAGGCAGACTAAGAATGGAAGATGAAATCATCCACTATAAAATAACAGGAAAAAATCATAATAGTTTAGTTCAAATCAGCTTTGGAAGCAATGGTGCCCTTCCTGATTCATCCAAGAGATGCCTGGGCATTTTCCACCATGGCAGTTCCTGGCCTGTTCCTGTCGTGATGATCAGATTTTGTGCAATTTGGAATTTTGTGCAATTTGGAATACTTGTGTTAAGGCAATTTAAAAGTTTCAAAATATACTGAATCACATTTTATGTAAGAGATGCCTAATCATAAATGTCAGTTAGGAATTTTTTTCCTTAACTATTTCTGTGTTTAACTAAATTTTTGCAAGTCGATTCCACCGTGAATGCAATCAGCAGAAACAATGCTTCCATGCCATATGCTCAAACATCACCCATATAGTGTGACTGGAAATTTGGAAAGGCCAACCCAAACAATGTTCTACATGCTGTTCGGGGAATTATTTCTCACAACTGTGCCCTACCTGGCTGTTGTGTTCGGTGTTATATAACTGAATAAGTAATCCTGAAAGCAAGGTCAGTTCCACTGGCAGTCTGGATAAACATTCATCTCAAATTAGGAAACAAGAGAGATTTTCCTTATGGCAGCTCCTTTGCCAGGAAAAAAAAAGATTAGTTTGCATATAACTGGGTGAACATTCAATATTCTTTGTAAATTAAAATTCCCCAAGGATCTGCTTTAATGCCTGTTTGGGATAATTAAAGCAGCTATATTTCATATTCTGTGTCACTGTCTAGGCTCTGGCCATAGTCCTGTTATTACAGAGCCTGTAAATCCTTAAGCATGGAGGAGAAGTGAGGACACATGGCTACTGTCTCCCAGCATTGATAGGAAAGTCTGATAATAAAGAGAATCTATATTTGGACAAACATATTATGCTCCTCCATATAATTCTGCACAATTGGTCTTCCTGATTGCTTTGTTAATTGAACACCTTTATACATTTCCCCATTGACACAGTGATATCTGTGAACCACCGCCACCAGGGACGAGCGGGTGGTGGAGGCAAGGACAGGTAGGCCGGGGCTTCCCTCCCTCCCTGCCGGAGGCTTGGGGCCACGCAAGAATTCCACTCAGGTGGGGAGGGAGGGAAGTGTGCCCCCTCGCTCTGGTGATACTTGCACTGCCGCTTCCCTGGTGGCAGCAGGAGCAGCGCGATGAGGCTTTCCTCCCTCCCTGCCAGAGGCTTGGGGCTCCGCAAAAAGCTCACTTGGGTGAGGAGGGAGAGAAGCATGCCCCCTTGCCCTGGCAATTCTCTCACTGCCACTTCCCCGGCAGCAGCAGGAGCAGTGAGCTGAAGCTTCCCTCTCTCCCCACCAGAGGCTTGGGGC
Source organism: Pituophis catenifer annectens (assembly GCF_029215685.1). NCBI lineage: Eukaryota > Metazoa > Chordata > Lepidosauria > Squamata > Colubridae > Pituophis > Pituophis catenifer. Next base: position 36,710,801 of record NW_027256883.1, read on the forward strand.
CGCGCAAGAAGCCTACAAAAGGTTCACCAACACTGCTATAGAATAATGAAATGTTTAATTGTTAATTAAAGCTCCTAGTGAATGCTTCTTTCTACTTTTAATGTAAAGCTATAGTGTATGGCTATTTATAAAGTAACTTTTCTCAATATGACATTCTACCCAGTTGACAAAATCTTGAGATCTCCCTATGTTTTAGGGAGTATTATTCAGTCCTCAACTGTTGGCCATGCTAACCTGGAATTCTGGGATTTGCAGCCTCTGCCACATCTGGATATTGCCATCTGCCCTTTACTGGTAAAAGACTGGTCTAACTATTCTAGATTAGAGCCTTAGATTAGATGTTCTAGTATTATTTGAATAATGTATAAGTACTTTTAATGATAAAACATGGGTCCTTGTTCAAATTACTAGACAATGATAAAGATATCAATCAGAATAAAGCTGGAAGGAACCTTGGAGGTCTTCTAGTCCAACCCCCTGCTCACAGGAGACCTGTACCATTTCAGATAGGTGGCTGTCCAGTCTTTTGTTAAAAAACTCCAGTGATGAAGCACCCACAACTTCTGTCCCACTGGTTAATTGTCCTCACTGTTAGAAAGCTTCTCCTTAATTTCAGGTTGCTTCTCTCCTTGATTAGTTTCCATCCATTGTTTCTTGTCTTGCCTTCTGGTGCTTTGGAAAATAAGTTGACCCCATCTTCTTTGTGGCAGCCCCTCAAGTACTGGAATACTGCCATCATATCACCTCTAGTCCTTCTTTTCTCTAGGCTGGCCATACCTAATTTCTGCAACCGTTCTTCATATGTTTTCGTCTCCAGGCCCTTAATCATCTTAGCTGCTCTTGTTAGCACTTTTTGCAAAGTTTCAACATCTTTTTTGTAACGTAGTGACCAAAACTGAATGCAGTATTCCAGTTTCTTACTATGGATTTATAAAGCGAATACTTCACATGATCTTGACTCTATCCCTTTGTTTATGCAATCAAGGATTGTATTAGCTTTTTTGGTTGCTGCTGACACTGCTGACTAAGTGACTGTCCACTAGGACTCCAAGGTCCCTCTCACAGTTACTGTTTTTGAGCCAGATTGCATCTAATCTGTATTTGTACCTTTGGTTTTTCCTGCCTAGGTGTAAAACCTTGCTTTTCCCCATATTAAATTTCATGTTGTTGGATAGGGTCCATCTTTCAAGTCTGTCAGTTTGATCCTGAGTGGGGTGTTGGCTATTCCTGCCAGCTTAGTGTCAACTGCAAATTTGATGAGTCCTCCTCCTATTCCCTTATCTAAGTCATTAACTAATTCATCTAAGATTACCTTAGAACTGCCTCGGAGCATGTCATGGACTAGGTCTAACTTGACATTTATTCCTAATCAGGGTCTACCAATACTGCAATAGTGTCAACATACCTGTGCAAAAACTGTAGCTAGTAGTAAGCTTTGAATCATACAACCCTTCATCCTCAAGAATTGCAATGTAAGTCTATGAAAGCCAACTGGAATTGTAAATAAATCTATTTTCATTGAATCATATATATATATATGATTATATATATATGATTATATCATATATATATTAGTCTCCCGATGGGCAGCAGGATGCTTGCTGGCTGCCTGAAAAAAGTCTAGAAACTAGTGGATTGTGATTTCACTGAACTAGGGCTGCATAAAAATCTTGGTTTACGTCGGAAGAACCTGGCTAAAGAGAAATACAGAATATAAATATATATATATATATATATATATATATATATATATATATATATATATATATATATATATATATATATGCATATTCTTTCTAGCCAGGTTTTACCTATGTAAACTTAGTTGTTCTTCAGCCCTAGGTTCTGTGAAATCTCATTCACAAGTTCTTGGGCCCTTTTTCTGCTGACAAACTGCAACTCTGTGTTGCTTCCTGGGAGACCCAGATAGCTATTTCTACCTCTTAAGGCGTCATCAGTGGGCCACACCCACTTCCCAATTATCCTCCCTGTAAAAGGCATAATGTATCTTTTTTCTTTTTTCATAGGCTTTTATGTGCATGTTCTTTCTAGCCAGGTTTTACCTATGTAAACTTAGTTGTTCTTCAGCCCTAGGTTCTGTGAAATCTCATTCACAAGTTCTTGGGCCCTTTTTCTGCTGACAAACTGCAACTCTGTGTTGCTTCCTGGGAGACCCAGATAGCTATTTCTACCTCTTAAGGCGTCATCAGTGGGCCACACCCACTTCCCAATTATCCTCCCTGTAAAAGGCATAATGTATCTTTTTTCTTTTTTCATAGGCTTTTATGTGCATATTCTTTCTAGCTTTCTATATACACATACATACATACATACACACACACACACACACACACACACACACACATATTTGTTTTCTGAGGTTTTTGCTGATGTTTGTATGTAGGTCTTTGGTTATTCGGGTTTTCTCCCGCGTAAAATTGGAAGTGTCTTGGAGAAATGTTTCGCCAAGACACTTCCAATTTTACGCGGTAGAAAACCCGAATAACCAAAGACCTACATATATATATATATATATACATACATACATATATATATATATATATATATATATATATATATATATATATACACACACACACACACACACACACACACACACTTACTTCCTCTCATCTTACCCTTGTTATCTTAATTACCCATAAAGTAATTGGTTAGTAACTTATGTTTAAAAAAAACCATGGTCACATTCATGCCAGAAAAGAAAAGAAAAATAAACAAATCCAGGATTTAGAGTACAACACATTAAAAAGGGGAAGAGAGATACATATAGTATGAATAAGCAGTGCACAGAAGAACTCAACGCCTTAACCATTCAGAATGAACTTTGGCCTTCCAGTGATCACTCTTTAGTACTTAAGTCTTCATAAATTTCCATCCTTTATAGAGTGTTTTTGATGGCAGACAATTCTTTGCTGAAAGTTAAGTGCTCTTTTATATGATCATATAAAGCAGGCTTTGGTTTGAATGGGTACATTACACTGACAAATGTTTATTGGAAAGCCAATTACAGCTTCATAAATCAAGGCCCTCTGACACAGATAGGGTAAACTCACAAGTACCACCAGATGTCACAATTGAGCCCAGCAAGGTAATTCAAATAATAGCATGGAATCCTGTCCCTCATCCATAGCACTGACAGTAGTCAAAACAGGAAGAAATGGTTTATTATCTTTCATTTAACTTATTAAAATACTTGTTGCAGGATGTCATGGCCAACCTGGAGTTGGGGGGAAAGGGGGAATGCATTTGTTTTCAATTTGCAGATAGATTAAAATGACAAGGTCAAGCACAATCCACTGGCAGATTGGCAGCTAAATTTTAAGGTGGACACAATTGTGTGCATACAGCTGAGTAAAATCTCCGAACTCTTTTACCATTTAAATTTTGCAAAAGGGCAACTTATATTTGAAATACAACAGTTAATATATGCATGTTCATGTTACTGTTTAAGTAGATTGATATTAATTGAAAATGATCAATAAATATTAGAATGTCCTTTTAAAACACACCTAACCAGTACAGCCTTGGGTTTATTGTTTATTTGCAAGAAACGCTTGTAAATTTCGCTCTATGCTGTATTTATCTGTATATTGTTCTAATAAATGAGCCCTCATGTGGTGAAATCAAGAAATTACATGGCAGATGTAATTACATGGCAAAGCCTATCTTTGAGTTAAATGGAATAAACCAGAGATAGCTTTTAAAATACTTTTAATGATTCTGAGGAATCTTCCATCCTGATGAGCATAAGAGAAAACTTTGTTCCTTTCACTAAATTCGTTTTTGTGATAATCATAAAGCAGGCAATGGGGGAGAGAGAAAATTCCTGCAGCAAGCTAGACCATTATTGAATAACAGTTTATTGAATAAATAAGAGTAGGCTTGGTTCAAAATAACTTGTAAATCATACAATATTTTTGTTATACATTTTATTTTATTCAAAACAAGGTTAAAATACAAAGCTCCCAAAAAAACCAAAAGAAGACCAAAAGAAAAAAGAAAACAACCAAAACATTAAAAAGGGGCATCAGAAAAAACACATATTTACATATTATTCCCTCTAATTGAATAATTATTAATACAACTACATTAATTAATTAATTAATAATTAACATTATTTCAATATTTGTTTCCACCTCTTGTGAAACATTTACATTTTGTAAATCATATAATATAGTAGATTTTGACACATGGTAGGCAAAACTAAATAAATGCTATTGACTTTAAAATTTAATAACATACAAAACTTCTTGAGTTCCTAGAGCAGGCGTGTCAAATTCAAGGCCCGCAGGCTGCATCTGGCCTGCAGGGTGCTTAGATCTGGCCTGCAAGGCCGCCCTGGAAACAGTAAAGGACCAGCCCTCACTGCTTCTGCCAGCAAAAAAGGAGCCCGGGAGGGCCGTGAGCAGCCCCCTGGCCCCATTTATGGCCATGATGGCCTCCTGCAGCCCTCTGCCAGCAAAAATGAGCTTCGTTTTCACTGGCAGAGGGCTGCAGGAAGCTGTGGTGGCCAAAAACAGGGCCCCAGGGGATGTGCACAGCGCCCCAAGCTCCATTTTCGCTGGCAGAGGGCTGCAGGAGGCAGAGGGCTTCATTGCAGCCAAAAACGGAGCTCAGGGGGGCCACTTGCAGCCTTCCCAGGCTCTGTTTTTGCTGGCAGAGGGCTAGAAAAACAAACTAAAAACAAAATGAGAAATGTTTCTCCTTTTGCATTTGAGCATGCAAGAAGGGACAGCAAAGGAGAAAGGGAAAGAGGAAAGACAAAGAAAAAAATGGGAAGATAGGAAGAGATCAAGGAAAGAAAAATAAGGAAGGAAGGAAAGAAAGAAGAAAGGAGAAGGAAGAAGGAAGGAAAAAGAAGAAAAGGAAGGAAGGAAGGAAGGAAGGAAGGAAGGAAGGAAGGAGGGAGGGAGGGAGGGAAGATTATAATGAGAGTGAGGGAGGGTCTGATGGAAGTCCCGCCTTAGCACTTAGCCACCACAGGTGCCCCTCACAGGAATAATGTTGAGCTGGCCATGCCCACTCCGGTCATGCCCACCCCGGTCACATCCATCCCAGTCACACCCACCCAGGTCATGCCCACCCTGGCCCCCCAAGGTCAAACACAACCCTGATGCGGTCCTCAATGAAATCGAATTTGACACTCCTGTCTTAGAGGAAGTCATAGATCAGTCTTTCGTAACCTTTTTTTTTTTCATTCAAGATCCCTTCCCATTTTTATGGAAGACTCAAAAGAGATTTTGTTTGTATGGGTTATATTTATCTATATTTACTGTAAAAATTAAAAATTATGCATAAGCTAACACTACCACTTGTCACGTTTGTTGATGGGATTTTAAAATTGTATTATTTTTCAACATAGGCAGGCAAATAATGATATTGTGGTCCCTGAAAGGGTTTTGGGGCCCTTCAAGAGCCCTAGATCCATATTTTAGTCACTGACTTAGTCCTTGACTTACAACTACAATTAGCCCAAAATTTGTGTTGCTAATTAAGACAGTTGTTAAATGAATTTTGCCCCATTTTATGACCTTATCACAGTTGTTAAGTGAATCACTGTTCTTGTAAAGTTAGTAACACAGTTGGTTAAATGAATCTGGCTTCCCCATTGACTTTGCTTGAGAGTGAGAGAAAAGATTTGTGAAAATAAATTGATGAAAAACACACTGATCTTACCTGAGCAAAATAAGTTTGAATGTCTTGAAAATCAGACTTTTAAACACTGTTCCAAGTTTTGTTATAAAATGTATACTGTATATTTCAGTCTTAGTTTATATACAGTAGTGGCCAAAATTGTGGAAACCTTTTGGGAAAACTGCATTTTTGAGGTTTGATGGCTAATAACACCACTTTATTGATTTTGGTCTCATCACTCCAAATAATACTGTCCATTGTTCCTCTGCCCAGGTAACATGGGTTTTTAGCCCAGTTTAGTCTTTTCAACCTTTGTTTGAGAGATAAAAGTGGCTTTTTTCATGGAATTCTAGATATTAGGCCAAATTCCTGCAGTCTGCGCCGAACAGTCCTTGTACTCAACTTCACATTGCATTGTGCCATTTCATCTTGTATACATCCAGATGATTTTCTTCTGTCACATAGATACAGTCTCTTAATTCTTCTATCATCACTTGCTGTTGTGCACCTTTTCCTGCCTTTACCAGTGTGGTTTTGTACTGACTGAGTCTCCTTATACCAGGTTCTGACAGGTTCTGGAGAACCGGTAGCAGAAATATTGAGCAGTTCAGAAAACCAGTAGTGGAAATTTTGAGTAGTTTGCAGAACTGGCAAATACCACCTCTGGCTGGCCCCAGAGTGGGGTGGGAATGGAGATTTTGCAATATCCTTCCCCCAGGAGTGGTGTGGGAATGGAGAATTTGTAGTATCCTTTTCCTGGAGTGGGGTGGAAATGGAGATTTTGCAGTATCCTTACCCTGCCACATCCCCACCAAGCCACGTCCACCAAGCCATGTACACAGAACCGGTAGTAAAAAAAATTGGATTTCACCACTGCCTTATACCTCTTCAAAAACTTAGAAATGCCACCTTTAGTTAAGTTTCCACCAATTTTTCTTCTAATTTCTTTATAACTGTAGCCTTGTTCACTTAATAATACTCTTTTACATCACTTTCTGGGCGACCATTACTTTAATTTTATTACGTTTTACAAGCTCACTAAATGAAAGAACCCAAAAGAACCCAAACAACTTGATAGCAATCACATAATACACTGACAAATGTCCTCCTCTCAGTTTCAGTACATGACATCAATAACTGAACTCTACTGTGATCTGATTGGCTCATTGCCAAAACAAGATGACACCTGATTGGCTCTCTAAACTCTCGTACTCGTTGGCTACAATCATATGAAGGAAAGCTACCTTATATCAACCTAAGCAAGTTGTGCTTCCTTTTTCTGGTTATTTGGCTATAACTTTTTATAGAATACAGATAACTGAACAAACTTTGTTGCATTACATTCTTGATTAAATTATCTCTCCATTGATATATAATTTTATGGTACTATTCCAAAAAAACCTCAAAAATAAACTTTTCCCAAAAGGTTTCAACAATTTTGGCCACTACTGTATGCACAAGTAGGACTGTTAGGTCAGGGTTGCAAAAGTTAGTGGAAGCAGAGAATTAAAAGTTTCCAAAATGATATATTGCCATCTAACAATCATACATATTTTTGAAAGCCAAATCTAGCATCCTTTATTGTATCAGAAATTTACTAAATCTGCAGGGCTCTACTCTTTCTACTTCTAGTCCATCGATTTCATCTTGTGTGCAATAAATATTAGGATGAAAATGAATATAATATATAATAAGAGAAATAATACCTAATATTAGGAAGATCACAGCTGCAATAATCAATGTTGACAAATATATTTTTTCATCAAATAATGATTTCCAGTACCCACATATGCACAGTATAATTACAGTTACAATTATTCGAAAAACATAATAAACAGTCTGGACAATTGCTGTGTTTTCTCCCTTGATATTAAAAAAAGTAAAAATAAGAATGATTGCCACAATCAACCTGTAAACAGATTCTGTTACTTTAAATTTACAAAATTCAGTGTTTTGCTTTATCACCCAGCTTAGATTCACAAACCAAAGAATAAGTAGCAGAACAATAGAACCTATAATGCTCAAAATTGAGAGTAAGACAATGGTAAGTATCCAAGAAGTTAATGTCATGAGTTTATAGAAAAGATATATAAGTTTGCAAACTACCCCACTAAATTCATTTTTATCAGGCAGAGATTTTCGCAAAATTATCTGATAGTTCACTGTTGCACAGGAAATGCTGCAGAAAGACAAAGCGATGGAAACATCTTTAAAAGAAAACAAAAATAGGGAGGGTTAGTTCAGGCCAAAAAAAGTTGCTGATTTTTATATTAAACACTTTTTTTAAAAAAGGTGGATAACATAGGATCATGAACAACTTAGTCTAAAATTTCTTCTAATCAACTTGCACTAATGGAATGTCTTCCAAAGGGAATAGATCTTCAGTCATAATTCATGTTGCCTTGATTTGAGGATTGACATTTATGATTATTAAAATTTATTTGCAACCTTCCTGGATGACACTATTCCCAAAGTGGTTTATAGCTGACATAAAAGTAAAAGCAAAAGCAAAATAAACTGAGATAATTTTGAAAATCAGTCTTTAGGTGCCTCTGTACCTGAAATAAAGCAGACGGAAACTAAAAGTTAGCTACCAGGCCAATAATCTCCTTCTGCAAAGGTACCCAAATTGGTGGAAGTGTTAAGTCCAGATAAAGTCTTTTTAAAATTGACCAAGGTCAATATTATATGACTTTGCATTATATTATATTATATGACCTTGTATTATATTATATTATATGATCTTGTATTATATTATATTTAATACTTAATTACAGTATTAAAATACTTAAATACTTTAATTATTTTCAAAGGTAGTAATTGATTACACTTTGCAAACCTTAATCTTCATTACACTTTGCGAACCTTGATCTTCATTGTAATGTTGTAAAAAAAATATTTTTACATAAGTACATTGCATTTTTGCATTTTTAATACAGATTAGACTTACATTGAGAAAAAGTAGAATTGTCAGATGCCATCACAATGTGGATCTGAAGGATAAGCTGGGGGGTGCTTTCCAAGAAGGCTTTAAATAGCTGAAGCATACTTATATCAGCCATTGCACTGAAGCATAAGTTGTAGTTGGTGGAACTGTTTGATATAAATGCAGCCCGATAGCCATGTTTTAATGTGAAATAGTATCTATAATGAGAAAAAAAAATAACTCTCTTTAAAGTAAAAAGCTAGACGTATAGAGAATTAGATGTAGATCAATCTTCCATTTTATCACTCCTCCCTGCCAAACCCCAAACATTTTATTAAAAGGAAGATGATATTTGCTTGATGCTGATAGCTGAATAAAAAATACTGCTTTTATTGATATAAATCACCAATAGATGGCAATATTGAGGTGCTAGATAGAAGATCAGACATGTTTTTTAGGATCTTTTCTTCCCCTTCAAAAGGTAGGAACTTGCTATGGGGGATGGGCGGCGGAAACAACTCCTGTATTGCTGTTTGTGAAATGACAGCTTGCAGGAAGTATTTAACTGTCTGCTTTAAACAGTGGTCTGTGAGTGCATTTTTGACTGCTGAAGGAATCCTTCCAATTGAATCCATCTAACCATCCACACATACACTTTCACACATCTTGTATCACAAGGCTTGAGATTCAATTTTTTGTTTTTACAATCCAGCTGCTAAAAGCATATTGTCCCTTTTTCCCCGTTGGGATATAAACAGGATAATATAATTCCTCCTGCATACAAAAGGGCCTTCATTTATTGGTAATGGCAGACTGAAATTATTTCTGTCAAATAGTTTTCATCTATTATGTACACATAGGGAAGCAGGATGATGCAAAGTACCCAGCATGTACATGTTTACTTGGAAAATATGCCTGGATTCTTTATATATTAATATTGAAAATAGGGCTCATAGCAGCTTAACATTCTGATTGATTTTTAGCATATGTGAATTTTCAAAGCTGAAAAAGTTCTAAGCGTATGCTAGCATTTTCCATAGTACCGTGAGACCAGGAATACTCCCCAGTTCTCTAAGTATCCTTGAGGCTAAGACATAATATCTTAATAATAATAAAACTTAAAACAAATAATATATTAAATATTTCAAAACAGATTAATTCTTGTTTCCTATACAACTTTTGCGATTCAAATCTTGATTGTTTGGTATTGGGAGCTACAGAAATTATTTCTATTGTCAAATTATATCATATCAAGGGATTAGAAATGAATGACAAAACAGTGGTTTTGCAGCATGTTCCAATATTCCTTTGCCATTATTTCAAGATTTTCTCTTAGAACAGTAATTCCATACTTCTCGTCCATCATTATGCTGCTATAACCTATGCCAATTTTAGAAATACACCTCATTGAGGTCAATCAGTTAGCCCCAGTAAGGTTTGTATCATAAAGATAACTTTTTCACAGGGTATAAGCATACCCAACTACTATTAATTCATACTTATATGGAAGGTTCCATAAGTTCAATATATGCAAATCCTGAAAGTTTTAAGTTTTATACAACTGTATTTGTTTTCCAGAAGAATGCAGTCAAAAGATACTTTCTTTTCCCCTGTTGCCCTCTAATTCCAAATCTGCTCCAGAGGATTAGAATTCTTCAGACCAAATTCGGGAAAACAGAGGAATGCAGGAAGAAATGAAAAATATTCATATATTCACCCACAAGACTAGATGTGTTCCAAAATATTTCAAAATTGAGAATGTTTGACCATGAGAATGTTGTTTACATTCTAGTCAATTCATTTTTAAATTCTTAGAGCAGTAAGACCCTTTCAGAATTCACTATTTGTATGGCATCAGAATGAAAAATGCTGCTTTGCTCTGTAGATATAAGTACAAAAAAAGAATGGTTGTGGTTGTGAAACCACGTCAGAATAGTTTAAAAATTCAAGTGATTTCTGCAATGGTAGCAGTGGTAAAAATCATAAATCTGTTCTGCTTTCATCATAGAAGATTGGGTTTGCTGATAAATTTATTTTCATAAGATAATTCCTTTGCTGCTGCTTGATAACACTCTGACTGAGTTGTGATCAGGGGTGGGTTCTACTTACCTTTACTACCAGTTCGCATTGCGCCCGCGCAGTCTTCTGCGCATGCACAGATCAACTTTGATGATGTCCGGGTCAGTGGGTGGAGCTTCCCGCCGGTTTTACTACCGGTTCTTGCGAACCAGTCCAAACCGGGGGCAACCCACCACTAGTTGTGATATATTGTATATACATATGTTCTGGTTATTGCATCTCTAAGTTATATGAAAATTGTGCTCCATTTCTATTTGCAATGCACACTAGAAAGGTTGGGTGTTCTTCAAAAAAGATAAAAAATATGCACACTGTGAAATATACGGCTGTTGACTGCAGAGTATCATGGTTGCTAATGACTTTAATGGTCTCTTATTAGATGGAATGCCCCCTTTTCTCACATGTGCTGGATGTTTGTCTGATTGCCAATAGAGAAACCATAGATTTAGGTTTGATCCCTACTTCAGAATCTGCTGGTGTGCTAGTGCTATCAAGAGCCCCTAGCTATAATGCAGAAAGCAGGATTTATTTTGATTAAGCATCCTTCCAAGAAGACAGCTTTTGCATCATAGGAGAAACCGGCTACTACATAAAGTAGGAATGAGAGCATTAAATCAGCACAGGGGCCTTTCCTCCATTCACATACTTTAAAACTATATAATTCCCAACAATGACCAGCTTTTCATTGTTTTACTCAATCCTAAAACAGCTGCACTATTGAGTTAAATGCCTTTCATCATATGGAAAAATAGGCTATAGTATCTCTTTGCAGCTGCCAGAGTGTTGACTGTATATTTTATGACATTTCAACAATTGGCTTTAATTAACAATGTTCAGAAATACAGTTCTTGCTCTCTCTGAACATTTCTAGAGAGGTAGAAGTAGAGAGGCAATAGCAGATAAACAGAGATAAAGACAATTTATCTGAAATGCTATATTGCACCAGATGAAAGTGCCTTTCTCCCCCACCATAAAAACAATGTTCCTTCAATAGAAAATATTACTAAAAAGCAAGAATGCAGCTGTGAAATAACATCAAGGAACTGATTCCTGTTCCTTTGAGAATGCCTCCTGTGCAGGCAGAAAGGTAAGTCTATTATCTGTCAAGATAACACTACTTTCTTATGTTATGTTATGTTCTTATGGACATGTATTTATCCTTCAGAATAACCCTGCATGATTTTTTTAAATAAAACAATCAAGAACATTAACCATCTGGTTCTAGGATCTAAGCACTGTAAAATCCAGAAAAATAAGTCAAGTAAATCAGGTTCTTATACCATTCATTCATATGAGCCTTTTGTTTTCCAAGCTGTGTTGTAGTCAGATTGGCTATTTTACAAAATTGCTGCTAAATTCACAGCTTAGAAATTACTTTTGGACTTTGCCTTACACTGAATCTCATAAAGTAATATATTTATTGTACCTTTTAGGGAGAAGTTGATGAGTTACATTTAATTCTACTTTTTGAAAGCTAGATAAATATAAATTGAATTATAGATATTGTATGAATATATGGGTTTTGATTGTTTATCTTTAAATTTTTTATCAGCTTACAGAATAGATCACAGGTGTCAAACTCGATCGCGTCACAGGTCGAATCATGACATACCATGACGTTTTTTGCCTTTGAAGAGCCAGGGTGGGTGTAGCCTTTGCGTGATATATCTGGCCCATGGGCTGCTAGTTTGACAGGCCTGGAATAGGTAAACTCTAATATCTATGGAGATATCAGTCATCCAAGTCATGGTTGTCCCAAAGGTGCTTTTTCAGGGAGCAAGTGGACTTTCTCATTTTTCTTTGAAGACATTTCGCTTCTCATCCAAAAAGGTTCTTCAACTCTGACTGGATGGTCAGATGCCATTCCAGAGGCCTTCCATTCCCCACCATCCAGTCAGAGCTGAAAAAGCTTCTTGGATGAGAAGTGAAACATCTTCAAAGAAAAATGAGAAAGTCCAGTTGCCTCCTGAAAAAGCACTTTTGGGTGAACTCTAATAAGAATAATGTAAGAACTGGATGGCTAATAATTCAGACAAAATGAAAGAAATGAAAGAAATGTGTGATTTTATGATCTTCAAGATATTGCTGACCTACAGATTTCTGATACTGTACAGTAACACCTAATATCCTCTACTTGTGTATTAGTGCAACAAATACTTTTGTCTTCCACTGTAACCTATTTTATTAGCCCTTTGATAGTTTTCTGCATATAATGCATAGAAGACAGTTACCTTCAAGCAAAGAAACTAGCTGAAACAGATTAGCTTTGCCCTTTGGGAAATCAAGCATATCATCTTCATTTTGATCCCCACGGCAGATCATTGTCTTGGATGTCAAACTGAAGTGCCAAATGTATTATGCCTCCTTTACACAAATCTACTATAAACTGAATGAAACAATAATTTATAGAAACCTTATTCGTACAGGTAGGAATAATAGTTTGAAATGTGAGAAAAACATTTAACAAGCAGTCACATTATGTGTTAACATCATCGCTATCTATAAAAATTCATTTAATGCCCTTATAATATAGTATGTCGGCTCTAAGTTAAAATTCAGTACTTACCTTGTAAATAATCCACCATATAAAGAATGTAATAAATAAAACGTCCAAGCAAGCTTTTCAGTTTCATCTTCTTTAAACCAGGTACAACTGAAAAACTGAATAATTATTGATGAAAACAGTCCTGTGGACAGTATTAGGATACCTTTCAAGTACTGGCCTTCACACAAAAAGTTCTTTGCCGTCCAGAGATCTGTTCCAATATCAAATGTATAAACCACAAGCCCAAAAAGAATAATTAAAAAATCTACCTTAGTAAATCTTTTTTGTTGTTTTTCACGACTAACCACTTCATTGCAGGTAAAACAATTCAAAATGTTTTTCTTAGTAGAATGAAACATGGAGGTTTATGTTGGTAAAAACAGCAGGTTAAACTAAAAAGTCAGGTCCACAAGTGTATTATGAAATGTGTTTGACCACTAAATTGTCATTAAGAAGGTAACCACACACGGTTTAAAATATGCTGGCAAGGTTAATGCTTCCTTATGAGTCCTGAAAAGAATAAATAATTAGTAACGAAGTAATTCAGAGGTTTATAAAAAACAAATTATCAATGTCAATAACTATAAAAGAGCAACTTGTGTAATGAAAAGTTATGATGATGTGTAATCCTGTGCATGTTTTAACTGAGTTCAAGAAGATATTTCCTCAGGAGAAATACACTAACTGAATAGATGAAAAAAGAAACATTGGAGACTTTTTAAAGCTCCTGTGGAAATCTTTTTTTTTTTTTCGACTTCTCATAATTCCCTAAGGCATTTCAGCATTTGGTTATATAATTTTATTACAAAAGCCTCTACATTCTGTAAATAAAAAGGTATTCCAGATTAAAAATAAAACACATATGATAGAACACACATGCTGCTGGAAGACAATATATTTCTCACACAATAGGAAGGGCAATGATTCCAGCAAGCTGGGCATTTCCTCCAAGTAAGATACGTTATGTGGAAAGGCCCATAAATACCGCTACTTCATTCCTCATTGCAACTTACAATATTCCCTACTTCTTCATACTATCTGCCTTACCTTTTCTTAGAAGGTTGGGTTTTTACAACCCTCTAACCCTGCCTGACATTATTTGAGTGCTAACAATTGCATAAAAACATATGCTCTAATAAATGTATTTAATTGTTAAGTACTATAAAACCAATTGTTTTTTCTGCAATTGCCAGGCAGAAGAGAGTTGGTTTGGCACTTAGACTTATATACCGCTTCACAGTGCTTTTACAGCCCTCTCTAAGCGGTTTACAGAGTCAGCATATTGCCCCCAAAAATCTGGGTCCTCATTTTACCGACCTCGGAAGGATGGAAGGCTGAGCCAACCTTGAGCCTGGTGAGATTTGAACTGCCAAATTGCAGGCAGCCGGCAGGCAGCAGAAGTAGCCTGAAATAGTGCATTCTAACCACGGCACCACTGCGGCTCTTATGGTAATGGTTAAAGCATCAGGCTAAAAACTGGGAGACTGTGAAGCAAGAAGCCAACTTGATAAACTTGGTCTAGTCACTCTCTCTCAGCCCTTATAAGAAAACAATAACAAATCATTTCTGAAAATCTTGCCAATATAGTCTAGATAGTTGCCTGAAGTCAAGACTGATCTGTAGGCACAGATAAACAAAATTCACACAGAAAGGAATTGGATAAATCTCTGCCTTCTTGACTTAAACATTCTTTGAAAAGAGATTGTCACTTCTGCCTTTCAAAACTTTAATCTGCTAGGTAAATTGACTCTATAGTATTCTAAATCAAACAATTAAAAACTCCTTGTAATTATAGTTAATATTGAGTAAAATATAAGAAATTGCCACTTCGAAAGTAAATTATTATATGCTGTTTCTATCTAAATTTGCATGTCATTCCAGAAGTGTTGAAAGTGAAACCAACACTTGAAGAAAAGAATCCAAGAGAAAAGAATTTTTGTGGATACAGTAGTGGTCAAAATTGCAGAAACCTTTGGGGGAAAGTGTATTTTCTAAAACTAGCTAATAACACCATTTTTTTTTTAGTAGTACCATAAAATTATATATCAATGGAAAGATAATTTAATCAAGAATGTAATGCAATACCTTTTATGAAGAATATGCTATTAGAATAGCAGTTACAGTACAAAGAAGAAAAGTGAAATACGTAGAAAAAAATGAGATATGCAAAAATTATCACAATAGAAAAAAACAAGATATATAAAAATTATCACGTCAGTTAATACTTAGTTGGGTAACCTTTAGCATGAATTATGGCCTTACTTCTTCCCATGGAGTGAACCAAGTCTTTTAGTTCAGCAGCTGTTATAATGTGAAACCAAGATTGAATGATTGCTTCCATTAACTGGGTTTTATTGCTGGGTCGCTTCTGACTAACAAGTTTCTTTAGTCGACTCCATAGATTTTCAATTGGGTTGAGGTCTGGGATATTCCCAGGCCATTCCAGCAGTGGAATATGATTATCTTGAAACTCCAAAAAATAGCCATCCCAATCCTCAAAAATACACTTTTCCCAAAAGGTTTCCATAATTTTGGCCACTACTGTATTTATGCTTCCATCTAGAATTATGTAATTCTGGGGTTAACGTTTATTGAAAATCAATATGAAGATTCCACAGAGAAAAATAAAAATTCATCAGGATCAAGCAGATATACATTGTTGGCCTGATGATACAACCACAAATAAATATTCTGGATAACATAAATGTAATTTTTCCTTTTGGTAAATTAATACTTTTTTTCACCTGACTTAAACTCGGTGAAGTCAATTCATTAGGCGTCTTAATAGTATAAAGTGTTTTCTATATTGTCACAACATAAATTCTTTAGCTACCACCAAGGGAGTTAATTAATCTCAATAATACTGTAATAAAAAAAGTTTTACCTTAGAATTTGCCATATAGCTATACATTTTCAGTAGAAAATTCTATATCCTCGGTAGAAAGAAACAATGTTTTGCATAGTTGGACTTTGTAGTCTACACTGAGAAGAGGTTTGGGTGTGGGCAAAATATAAAGTAAACTGTTCACAAGCCATGTGATACTTTAGACGAGATGGGCGGCACACAAATCTAAATAAATAAATAAATCTTCTGTTAATTGGATACAGTGGCTAAGGCATCAGCCTAGACACTAGGAGATTCTGAATTTTAGTTCCGCCTTAAACACTAAGCCAGCTGACCCTTTACCAGTCACACACACACACACACACTCATATCTAGGAAGGAAGTAATGGCAAACAACTTCTGAAAACTGCAAGAACTAGTCCAGGCAGTTGTCAAGAGTCAACACCGGCTCAAAGATACCATAAATTTTTTTGGCGATAATCATTTCTTTAATAAATCATTTTATCTGATTCAACTGTCTATGAAAACTTAATAACAGAATAACAGAGTTGGAAGGGACATCGAAGGTCTTCTTGTCCAACCCCCTGCTCAAGCAGGAAACTATACCATTTCAGACAAATGGTTGTCCAATCTCTTCTTTAAAACCTCCAGTTTGGAGCACCCACAACTTCTGAGGCAAGTCATTCCACTGATTAATTGTTTTCACTTTCAAGAAATTTCTCCTTAGTTCTATGTTGATTAGTTGATTAGTTCCATCCATTGCTTCTTGTCCTACCTTCAGGTGCTTTGGAGAATAGGTTTTCTTCTTCATGGCAGCCTCTTAGATATTGGAACACTGTTATCATATCACCCCTAGTCCTTCTTTTCATTAAACTAGACATACCTAATTCCTGCAACCATTCGTATGTTTTATTCTCCCTTATCCTCTAATCACCTTTGTTGTTGTTCTCTGAACTCTTTTTGTGTCTCAACATCTTTTTTATATTGTGAAAATTGAATTAAGCCTTTTTCTTATTTTTTCCTGCAAACTAGATTTCTTTTAATGGCAAGTGGTATTCTAGTTGAACCATTCAAGATTGTGACTATCCTATAAACTGACAACGCTCAATTCCACAGGCACTACCCACATGTAGTTGGTTTATGAAATTACCTGATACTAAAATTAATCTGATCTGTGACACTGGAAACATGAGGCTAATCATGTATTTAAATCCTCCAAATTGCTGCTGATGGTGCAATAATTTTACCTCGAGCTCTATTTTTGTTTGGATTGTACTTCGATGATGGAACAGCCTTTATTCTTCTCATGGTCCCTAATTTCCTAAAATGTGCCCTCTCTGCTCCATGAAGGAACTCAGCTGTGCTTTGGCTGCAATTTTTAGAACACTAATTAGATCCCCAAGGCTTGCAAGTGTCCAGCAAAATCTCCACTTAGAAGCTAAACCAAACATTAGTCCCTCGCAACTAACTCTACATATGTCTAGACTAGTGCCCTGAGAAGGAAGTGACATGAAGAGAAAAATGGGCAGAAAGTAAGAGCTAATCAATCTTTCCTGTAAAACTCTTTTCTTCATTAAATTATGTGTTTCATTCAAGATCCCATCTGACTCAAAAAATCCAAAGAGATGTTTTGAATTGAAGCCTGGAATACAGGAAGCAATAAAGATATTTAAATGGGATTGTTCCTGAGATTCCTGCCCTTATCTGATAATGAAGGAAGGTTCATTCATTGGTATAGTGAGGAGTTGCAAATGATAAAATCTTTGGACTATCACTGGAAGGATTTAATCAGACAAGGTTCTGAACTCAGGTCTACTAACAACTTTCTGTCCTTCTTCCATCTGTGAAATGCCAGGCAGCAGCACTATTCAGAATTATCAGGAAAGGATGAAACTAAATATTGTAATTTCTTTATGATCAGCACGCTTGCTCGGGCACCAGCTCTAACCCTGTGCAACACGCTGGTCATTTCATGGATAAAATCATACCTATAACTCCAGACTGAAAGCTAGATAGTCAAAATCCAATAGATTGTGAGGGGTGGCACCTTGCAATGTTTTATAAAAGTGTCTGCAAATCTATGCATACCAAAAAAGATCCTTTGTGATCCACCCTGGCCACCTGAAAGGTTCAACTGTGCCCCACCTGTCTGGTTAAGATCCCAGGGAGAGAGCAGGTAGAGCAGGTAATGCTGATCAGGTAGTGATCAGTAACTTCTTGCAGAAGCAGGAGTTAGCAGCTACCTTGAAAGACACGCTGGCTTGCCTCCTCCTTTGAAGTCAATCCAGGAATCTCAACTATTATCATATATTGCATCTCCTTTATGTAAGTATGTGATGGGCAAGGTGATGAGACAACAATTAAATAGGTCTAAGGAAGAAGCAGATTATCTAGAGTAGAGAAGCAGACTATCTAAAGTCATCTCTAGACAAAATGGGCATCACATGAATCAATTAAACAAACAGATAAATAAAATGTAATCTTTGATCATCAGGGTTTAAACACCAGTTTGGGACAGAAGACATATTGTGCTATCCTATAGTGGGGTTTGGATGTGGAGAGTACAAACATTCTTATCTTACTGGACTTCCCAGTCCAGTAAGCATGGCATCATGAGTTAGGATTTGTTCTGACTGTCCTTTAGCAGGCAATTCCCAATGGAGGTTGTTAGACTTTCCATTATGGGAGATGAGCAGGGGTGAAATGCTCCCGGTTCGGACCGGATCGTCCAAGGCGGATGGTTCGGAGAACCGGTAGCAAAAATCCCTGGCCACGCCCCCCCCATGCCCAGCTGAACCGCGCAATCATCAGAGGCTTTTTTTTTTAATTTTTAAAAGCATTTTTTCTTCCGCTGAAAAAATGCTTTTAAAAGTAAAAGCATTTTACTCTGATGATTGCGCGGCTCAGCTGGGATCATCAAAGGTTTTTAAAAACATTTTTTCTTCAGAGATTGTAGAAAAAATACTTTTAAAAGCTTCTGACAATCCAAGCTGAGTTGTCTGATCGGCAGAGGCTTTTTTCCTTTTAAAAGGCTCTGACGATCCCAGCTGAGTTGCCTGATCGGCAGAGGCTTTTTTCCTTTTAAATGCCTCCGACGATCCAAGCTGAGTTGGAAACACTATACCCGTGATGGCGAACCTATGGCACGCGTGCCACAGGTGGCACGCGGAGCCATATCGGTGGGCACGTGAGCTCAGCTCTTGGTACACATGCACGCACCAGCCAGCTGATTTTCGGGCCTTCCAGGCCCACTGGAAGTCGGCAAGCAGGCCATTTCCGGCCTCCAGAGAGCCTCCAGGGAGGTGGAGAAGGTCATTTTCACCCTCCCCAGGGTCCTAGAAAGGCTCTGGAGCCTGGGGAGGGCGAAAAAACGGGCCTACCAGGCCCACCATGCCATCACGTGCCAAAAGCGGGTGGAGTGCAGGGGGGGTCACGCACACATGCACAGGGTGCATTGAATTATGGGTGTGGACACACACGTGTGCGACCTCGCTGCACTCCCCCCGCTTTTGGCACGTGATGGCAAAAAGGTTAGCCATCACTGCCCTATACCATTTCAGATAGAAATGGTATCCAATCTCTTCTTGAAAACTTCCAATGCAAAGCACCCACAACTTCTGGAAGCAAATCGTCTCACTGATCGATTGTTCTACCTAATCAGGAAGATAGACCCATATCACCCATTTTAAGGATTTAGTTTGGTGTTCTCTTCCTTCCTGGCAAGGTGACTTTTAGTGGAAAGGAAACAGTCAATTTCCTTAATTTGTCCAGGATTTAAAAATGCAAGAATAACAAGTCTCCTATTCCATTCTTCAGAGAAAATAGGGTTTGGCCAATAGGGCAAAATAATGTATTTGTTAGTTCAAGGATGGATTGCACTGTAATGTAGCCATCTCACTATGCAGTGACGAAGTAATGATGCCTTTGCTAACTATAGTGTTATTTAAAGTTGGGGTGGGTAGATTGCCAATAGATCTTTGAAAAAAATTACTACAAATCTATTAAACAATTAATGTTTCAGTATTATAAAACTCAAAAAGAATCATATAAACTTAGCTACACACAACATTACATACTTAAGTATACCCTGAAAATTTGATTATCTGCTTTGCAAGGATACATATTGGCAATTGCATTTTGCAATTTAACTTTCCCTACAAATTTTATTATGACAGTTTGTAATTTTCATACTGATACTGCCATCTACAGACAAAATGTGTTCTCAAGGACATGTTATTTCAATATCTTGGTATAATGTTTGCATAGCTAAAACATTGTTTTTATTCATTTATGCAAATTATTTAGAAATTACCATGAACCCAAGAAGCATACATATTTCAAATTTTCTCTCAGTGAGTTTATCCTCACCATAAACTGTGAGAGACCCTTGAAAACATCACTGAACTGCGTTCTCAGTATCCTCTATCATTGCCAGTTAAGGATCTTCTGGGAATTGAAATTCCTTAATAGTTACAGAGATTAGACACTTTCCCATTTTCTCTATTCTAAGCAATAAAGATTAATAACAGTAAAGAAATTGGAACTTGTTGAAGTGTTGAAGCCCACAACACTTGCATTCCTTATTGATTATGGTGATTTAAATGGGATCTTATGACAACTGATTTATAAAACATCTGAACGGTACCCAAAATATCCAGCTGGATGGAAATAACCAGGGCAAAGGAGTTCCTTCTATGAAATTCTCCACAAACTCCCTTTTTTTAGGGCTATCAGATATGGAAATGAACCATCTCCATCTAGATGGGAAATTGGAGCACCATCCAGATGTTTTGGAATTCAGTTAGTTTAATTCTTTGCCTTCAAGAGGAATATGTAGCTTTTGCACCTCAGATTTAGTAGTTCCAATTTTAGCTACCAGCTCCCTGTCAAGTGCTAGGTTGCCTCATTCTCTCTCTCTCTCTCTCTCTCTCTCTCTCTCATATAATTATAATAAAATTATATATATAATAAATAATAAATCATGCTGGACATCACTTTACTAGCAATAGCGAAGGCATGTTTCATATGGCACAGAAGGTAATGGAACAAACCACTTCTATTTTACCAGGCCAACCACACAGATGTAAACTGTAAAGTGATTTAGTACTTTTGCATAGTACCTTATGGGGAACATATATTTATTTAGCCAGAAGACCAGCTGATTACAATTAAAATTTTTATTCAACAATATTATAGAATAGACAATGTAGGAAAATTATTATTTTTGACAAATACGTATTTTAGAAAGAAACTTATCCTATGATTGCTAAAAGCGCTTCTCTATTATCTCTTCTACACACTGGATCAACTTCTCAGCCTTCCCCTTCTCTCCCCAGCTGGTCTGGGAGGCGCGTCCTCGGGATTCCGGATTTCTGTTCAAGTTCTGCCCACTTTGCTTTTAAGGAAGTATCGAGTTAACGCTTTCTTTGCATTTGCAGCAATCTTCCGTTATCTTGCATTGTTCCGCGCAATGTGTGAATCTGGACCGTTGAAGAATCGCGCTCTTTAAAAACTCTAGATTTCTTCGTGCCCCCAAATATTCTAACCAAGGAAGGGGAAAGGAGAGCGCAGGAGATAAAATTATACTCAGTGGTGCGTTAAAAGAAAGCCGAGTGAAGTCTCCAAATTTGTCACTCTACACTTTTTCCTATCTCTAGATTCTTTGCTCTCTCGCGCTCTCTATGTCTCTCTTTCTCTCTCTCTCTCTCTGCCCGTCTTTTCAGGCTGGCGGCGAGCGAGGGTGGCTGCGAAGATGTTGTCGGTGCTGCCCAAAGTGGAGAAGCTGTCGGCGCGGGTGATCCGCGTCCTGGGCTGTAACCCCGGGCCTATGACGCTCCAGGGGACCAACACCTACTTGGTGGGAACCGGGCCCAGGTAAGTGGGAAGCAGCTCGGGCAAGGGACAGACGCGGCGGCCGGGTCGGATCTGTTGGCTCGGGGCTCCGGTGGGTAACGCGGCTTCCTTAGCGTGAATCTTCCGTTCCGTTTAGCAAAGCGAGACTCGAGAGCTGCCCGGGAATTCCTATTTCGACCTCCTGCTTTTCACTGGCTGCTCTAAGTATTAATTCATACGATCCCTCTTTATTGTACAGGTATAAATCCATAAACATTTGGGGGCGGAGGAGACATTGCTAACCGTATTATTCTATGCATGTAATTAAAGTTTGAACCAGATGGAGGGCGCACAAATCTAGTAAATGAAAAAATGTAAAAGCTATTAATGCAACCTAGGAGTGTTGCAATGCGATCTTCTCTATTCAGAATCTTCCTATTTAACTCCAGGGTCTTACTTCCCTAGAAGTGCAGGCTTGGGACTCTTCCATTGCTGTATTTGAAGTGCTGTTCTCCAGTCTTTAAGGTCACTTAAATTTGTAAACATCTATTCGGCTTCAATGACAAAGCCTGTAAGTGGTGCTTGTTTGTGGGACAAGTTAAGGAAAAACACTATTTTTCCCTTTCCATAGAGCAGTGGTTCTCAACCTGTGGGTCGGGACCCCTTTGGGGGTCGAATGACCCTTTCACAGGGGTCGCCTAAGACCATCGGAAAACACATATTTTCAGTGGTTTTAGGAATAATTTTATGGTTGGGGGTCACCACAACAGGAGGAACTGTATTAAAGGGTCGCAGCATTAGGAAGGTTGAGAACCACTGCCATAGAGTAAAGTGCCTCAAACCTGACAACTTTTAAGATTTGTGGGCTGCAGTTGTTGGGGTCATCTTTGTTATAAACATGTTTGTATTCTTTTTATCACTTTTAATTTGTTTTGCTGTTTCCTTTCCCTTTTAAGTTACTTGGTGTTTTAATGTTTGACTTTGAAGTTTAATAACTATTATTTTTTTAAAAAGAAGCACTGCCTTAGGGGAAACAACACCAATGAGTCTCCTTAATGCTTAGTGGGGACTGACTGGACAAGTACAGGCAGATTCTTTTAGTCAAGTTGCTCAACTAAGCAACTTGACTAGAGGTGCACATCTATGAGGAGTCGGTTGGGCTGTTTCTGAATATGAACCTCAGACTCTTTTGAAAGAGTGCTAATCCCGTGTCAGAAAATAGCATGGTTCACAGATTGCAGATGTAGAGAACAGGCCATGTTTAGAAATATCCAAAGTGACCATTCAGAAATAGGGAGAAGAGGCTATGAAGTGCATAGGAGCACAGCACTTCACTCCACTCCTCCTCCAGGGCCTATTTCACATTCATTGGAGGAGTGGAATAAAATGAGAAGGAATAATTAATAACATGCAAGCTCCATCCTAAATTACAGGTAAATTAATGGTTGACTTTCAACCATTTTTAGTGACCCTTTTAAGTCAGCCCTGAAAAAGGTGACTTGTCAGAGTGTGCACAACTTTATTATGTGAGACAACCCAGGAGCAATAACAGCAAACAGAGGTTTGTAATAAACAGTGGTTTTATCTACAAGAGAATATATAGTATACATACATGTACTATAGGCAGAGGTCAAACAATCAGCAATTGGCAGGGAAGAACACAAGAGAGGGAGGAAGTGACAGAGACGGACACCATAACGGGGCTTCCTCTTATTATACAGGCTCTTAAAGGGATAACAACCAAAAATCTTGCTGACTCATTCCCATCATTACATTATTGCAGCAGCTGGTCAGCTTTTAAATCACTACCTGACAGACTTGTGACTGTTTTTCACGCTTACAACCATTGCCGCATCCCTGTGGCCATGTGATCAAAATTTGGATGCTGTTGTGGCCCGCCACCTACCAGCAGAGCTGGCAGCAGACTCAGACAATGAGGAGGTTGGGGAAGAACTTGGGCCAGTTCTGGAGCCTGGGAAGGCTCTGATGGATGTTCAGCATCGGACACAGAGATAGAGCCAGGGCCGCCCAGCATTTCCCAGCCAGAGAGGCAGCTGTCTTTGGAGTCAGAGATGAGTGAGGAGGAGGAACAGCTGGGGCCTGTTCCAGATGCACGTATGCGCAGAGCAGATAGGAAAGGTGAACAACGGAGGACAATGAGCCGGCTTGGGAAGCAAAACAAACATGGACGCTGACTGGCCCCTCCCTGGCTGAGGGAGGAAACGGGATAGGTTTGATTGTCGCAGGCAGCCGTTTGCATTTCTGGAAAGTTTGCTCCTTGTGTGTTTCGTGCGACAAAGACTGCCTTGCCAGAACTAAGGTTGTCTATTTCTCTGTTTGAACTGACTTAATTTGCAGCCTCCCGGCTGGGAGCTCACAACCTTACATTTATCATAACAAGCTGATAAGGACTATTGCTTCATGTAACTTCTTGCAGGACTCTTGCCTGGACTTTCTGTTGGTGAATGCAGTTAATTCCCAATGTGTAAATAAAAGAGGGGTTTTTCTTTGCTGGGAGTCAGTTTCTTGCTTCTGCGAAGGCCGGGTCAGAACAGATGCTTGGCAACTGATTCATATTCATGGTGATTGCAGTGCCCAGAGTCACGTGATACCTTTTGCGATCTTCTGACAGGCAAAGTCAATGAGGAAGCCGGATTCATTTAACAACTGTGTTACTAACTTACCAACTGCCAACCTTTCTTGGCCTAATCTGTTTTTATTATAGAAGGATCCTAATAGATACCGGAGAGCCATCCATCCCTGAATATATAAGCTGTTTGAAACAAACACTCCATGAATTCAACGTTTCCATCCAGGAAATTGTAGTAACTCATTGGCACCATGATCACACAGGAGGCATATCCGATATTTGTGAAAAGATTCCAGCCAGTAAGTATTTTCTGTAATTTTTAAAATTTGTATACTGAATAGAACAGAACAGAACAGAACAGAATTCAATTCAATTCAATTCAATCCAATCCAATCCAATCCAATCCTTTATTGGCCAAGTGTGATTGGACACACAAGGAATTTGTCTTTGATGCATATGCTCCCAGGGTACATAAAAAGACAAGATACACTCGTCAAGAATCAAAAGGCATAACAGTGACAGTTATATGGTACAATAAGCAATCAAATCATACTAGGAAACAGTCAATATCAATATAAATCGCAAGGATACAAGCAACAAAATTACAATCATGCAGTCACAAGTGGGAGGAGATGGGCAACAGGAATGATGAGAAGACCAATAGCAATAGTAATGCAGCCTAATATGAATAGTTTGATAGTGTTGAGGGAATTATTTGTTTAGCGGAGTGATGGCGTTCAGGAAAAAACTGTTATTGTATCTAGTTGTCTTGGTGTGCAGTGCTCTATAGTGTCGTCTTGTATACAAAGCAGGTTAGAGTTATATAGAAAAGGTTATATAGTAGACAGGCAAAGAAGGAAGAATGTCAGAAACATTGGACTTAAATGTTTATTATAGGAGGGAATAATTAACCAGTTGTAAATTTGCTTAGCCAAAATTAAAGCTAACAAAAATCAGGTACAGGTAATCCTCGACTTAGAACCATTTGTTTAATAACTGCTCAAAGTTAAAACAGCGCTGAAAAGGTGACTTGCAACCAGTCCTTGTACTATCACAGCATCACTATGATCAATTGATCAATATTAAGGTGCTTGGCAACTGGCATGCATTTATGATGGTTGCAGCATCCCGCAATCATGTGTTTGCCACTTTTGACTTCTCCAGATGACTTCTGACAAAGTCAAAGAGGGAAGCTGGATTTGCTTAACAACTGCATGATTCAATTAACAACTATAGTGATTTGCTTAACAACCGTAGCAAAAAAAGACATATAAACAGGTACAACTCACTTAACAACCACCTTGCTTACAACATAAATTGTGGTCTCAATTTTGGTCATAAATTGAGACTACCTGTATTATAAAAATATAACATTTGCCATTCTGTTAAACTAAGGAATTTATCTTAAATAAGCCTGGCTTGCAAAATCAATTCTTTATATTTATTCATAAAAATATAAGATGCCATCTTCTTTCTCTTGCTGATTTGGGAAGAGGATGATAATTATATTAGCTTATATCTCATTACCCATTTGCATCAGTTTTGTGGATTTAAGTACACAAAAATTAGTTAAAATATTAGTTAAAACTTTCACTGTTTTTTTTTTAATATAGAAAGTCAAACATTTTTTTTTTAAATAGAAGGGCTTTTATCTCAAAGTATGTGTATGATCTATTTTTCTTTAAAAGTAAGCACCAACCTAAATTACATTATTACTAGGATGAGCTGAATGATCTCCCAAACACCAAAACAAGTGTTCTTTCCAATTGTATTGACGTTGTTAAGCTACTCCAAAATCCTGCAGAAATGGGTCTTTTCAAATCTCTTCATGAGAGCAGGAAATGGAGCTTTTTGCAAAATAAAGAACACTGATTGTTTTAATATTTGCATTCATGTTTGCTAATATGTATTTTGACAGTTGTTTCATTAGAACTTAAGGTTAAGGTTGTAGAAGTTGCTATTGCAAAACAAATAAACCGTTAACATACAAAGGGACTTGCTAGACTGTAGTGAGGCTGTTGTCACAATTATTTGAATAATAGTCAGCATGCATAGCATAGAACATATGTTCTGCCTTGATTAATCTGCACTTGTATAACAACATAAATCCATTTTATTAGAAAAAAATCATTAAAAATAAAACACTGATATCATGAAGCAACCTTTTAAATGCATTACCAGTTTCCAAACTTTGAAATAATTTGGAGCTATTTTAAGCTGTTTAAGTCTGTTTAAGAGCAGTCATAAGTCCCACATGTCTCAGTCCTGATTCCATCTACAAATACTATCTTTTTAAGAAAGGGGTGTATGAATTTCCAACTAAATTCTGGTATGATACACATTGTTTAATTTTTAAATTAGGTTATGAATATTGCATAAGTAAGCTTCCACGTAACCCACATCAAGAAGAAGTAATAAAAGGAAAGCAGAAGTATGTGTATTTAAGAGATGGAGATGTTTTAAATACAGAGGGAGCTACTCTCAGGTAAATGTTAACATTTCATATTGATGCTTGCAAGTTTTTCATGTTTTTGTTCAGTTCATTTGCAGATTTTTATCATTTCAGAACTAAAAAGGCTTGTGAGATTTGTTAAAATAGATTATATGTTTTGGCTAGCCTTTAATGAATAGGGGGTGCGATGGCTCAGCAGTTAAAAAGGCTGAGCGTGTTAGCTGGAAAACTGACAGCTCAGAGGCCACGTTTGAGACCCGAGCACCACACGAATGGGTGAGCTCCTTTAACTGCCCAGCTTCTGCCCATCCAGCAATTTGAAAACATGCAATGCAAGTAGATAAATAGATACCACTTCAGTGGGAAGGTAGCAGCATTCTGTGAGCCTTGGCATATACTCATACTGGCCACATGACCACAGAAGTGTCTTCAGACAATGGTGGCTCCCTTTTAGGAAACGGAGATGAGCACTGTCCCATAGAGGTGGGAAATGATTGTACAGGGGAAACCTTTACCTTTAATGCATACAATACACATATTTATCTCTGTAATATGTGACTATTCTTCCAAGAGTTACTGGTTTCTGATAATATTTTCTGCACAATGTTCAAAACAAATTTCTTCAAAACCCTAAGTAAATTGGGTTTCCCTTTGTGTGTGTGCTCAGGCTCCAATATCTTTAAGTGATGCTTTTTTCTCAGTACAATTAGTCCGTTACGTAGGACCACAAATGAGTCACTGCAGTTGTTAAGTTAGTAACAGGACTGTTAAGTGAATCTGGCTTCCCCATTGACTTTACTTGTCAGAAGATAGCAAAAACTGGTCACATGACCCAAGGACAACGCAACTGTTATAAATATGAGTCCGCTGCCAAGCGTCTGAATTTTAGTCACATGACCACGGGGGAGGCTGCAATGTTTGGAAGTGTGAAAAGTGGTCATAAGTCACTTTTTTCAGGGCTGTTGTAACTTCGAACAATCCCTAAATGAACTGCTGTAAGTCAAGGACCACTTGTATACATGATAGGGCTACACAGGTTTCTGTGCTTTTGGTGGATGGCAGTTTGCATAAAATTATTCATGATTTTTTTGGAATGACTTTATCTGCCCTTGTGAGGCCTTTGGTTTCTTTAGGAAATTTATCTTAAGCTATAGCCGTGATGGCGAACGTATGGCACGGGTGCCACAGGTGGCACGTGGAGCCATATTGGTGGGCACACGAGCTCAGCTCTGGCACGTATGTGTGCACCAGCCAATTGATTTTCAGACCTTCTGGGCCCATCAGAAGTCAGGAAACACACTGTTTCCGGCCTCTGAGGGGGTGGGAAGGCCGTTTTTGCTCTCCCCAGGTTCCTAGAAAGGCTCTGGAGCCTGGAGAGAGCGAAAAATGGGCCTACCAGACCCACCGTGTCATCACGTGCCAAAAGCAGGGGGAGCATGGGTGGGTGCATAAAATTATGGATGTGGGCACACGTGTGTGACCTCCTCCACACTCCCCCCGCTTTTGGAATGTGATAGCAAAAATGTTAGCCATCACTAAGCTATAGGTAGTTAAAGCTTGTCCTTACTTTAAAAATACTTCTACAATATGAGAAAAATGTGCTCATAGTTCTGCTTCCATGCAGTATAAAGATCATTCATTTAAATTTTGGATCTGAGTTTTTTAAATGTATCTTCATTTGCTACTGTAAGAACTTTCTTCAATTTATGACTTGAATATTACAATCACATTTTTCTTTTCTGTCACTTTGCAGTGTATTATATACTCCAGGGCATACGGATGACCATATGGCTTTACATTTGCTAGAAGAAAATGCAATATTTTCTGGTGATTGTATTTTAGGAGAAGGAACAACTGTGTTTGAAGACCTTTATGACTACATGAAGTCATTGGAAAAACTTCTGGGAATGAAAGCTGATTTAATATACCCAGGTAAGTTATACATTTGATATTAATTGTATTAGCTCTTTGCCACAGGTATAATTATTGTAAGTGTCTCAAATGCTGCATTGCTGCCTAGAGATTTTTTATCTCAATGTTCTGTAATCACAGATACTGTAGAAATAGGAATGGGTCTCTTATTGACTCCTGTTTTCAAGACATTTTGTATTTTTTCTCTCTCTATAAGAGGCTATGCTAAAATGTTCCAGCTTTCAAAGTCTCTCACCTTGTAAATCTACATCTGGAGCTTCATAGAAAGTGGTTACTGTGGGAGGAGAGTTCAGATGTTTTTTATTTAAATAAAACACTATTTAAGTTTCCTTGTGCTTTAGACTGTAATATAATTTTCTGTTTCCTTCCTAGTAAATGAAATGTATCCTCTATTTACTTGACTTGTAAAAAGTCCTTTGGCTGCTAAAATGTCTGTTTTTTACACTCATTCTCTCTGTCTTTTCCCCCACCTCCCCAATTCCCATAAGTATTCAGAATTCAGCATCTCCAAACTAACCTATGAAAGAAATTATGGAAATAGAATATCACAATAATAATTAAACCGGAAGTCTTGTCAGCTTCAACCTGCTTTAAAATGATGTTTAGGGATGTAACGAATTGAACTCATTTTACAATACATCCATTTACTGTTTTTATTTATCCTGTATTTTTCTCTGGGAATGCAAGATGGTCCAGAAGGAGTAGAAGTTCTCCATTCTATCCCCATACCTATTATTATGAAATGCAGATGGAACCAAAGCCGTAGGATAACTGAATTAGCTTCATATTCATCAAAGACTTGAACTTGTACTTTTTTCATCCCATCCAGCATTTTTATCACAATTCTTGTTTCTTTGTTTACATAATATATAGGCCACCGGATTCCCAACAACTCTGGGTGGCTTACAATTAAAAGCATTTTTGAAAAAGATAGAAGTCTCTTGAGTAGCCCAAAGATTACATAGAATCATGGGGGAGGGGGGGAATCCCATCTAACAGGTCTCATCCTTCACCTTCCTTCAAAGCCTGGAACTATGCTGTGACTATAATATCAAGGCATAAATTGAAGAAAGCATTTAATAGCTTCCTGAATGTCAGGGGGATGGGACATCTGGATCTCTAGGGGTCCCAGGTAGTGGTGGGTTCCAACCGGTGTTACCACCGGTTCTCTTCGCACATGTGCTTTGCGAGCGATCGCCAAACTTGCATATTATGTGCAAGCGCATTAGATTTCTGCCCAGCTGAGGCACAGCAATCCACTCTGCCGCACCTATCAGCTGGGCTAAAAAACGACAAAGTTAGATATAACGTGGGGGCCAGCGGGAGGGCCTAGCTCAGTCATAGAGAACCGGTTCGCTGACATCACATCATTACTACCAGCTCACCCGAACTGGGAGCAACCCACCACTGGTCCCACGCCAGAGGAAATGTGCTGCAACAAATAAAGTGACACATTACAAAATTAGAAGCTGTTGGGCTGTCCTGTGTTAACTCTGCAATATGAACAAATTGTCTCTTCTTAAAAAGTATCCTGTACGCACTATTAATTAGTAAGTTCTCCCATAATTTTTTCTTAAAGAAACATCTGTTGTTGTCTTTATAGGACATGGGCCAGTAATAAAAGAAGCAAGAGCTAAAATTCAAGAATATATTTTACATAGAAATGCACGTGAGGAGCAAATCCTACACATCCTGGATGAGAATGCTGGGAAATCTCTCACAGTAGAGGAACTTGTGAAAATTGTTTACAAGGTACAGATGGCATCTGGTTTGGGTTAGAAATAGATTTCAGTTATGCAGAAAGCAATGCAATATAAAAGAAATTAATGATTCATAGCAAGAACAGCATTTATCTAAAGAACACCATGTATGTGTACTTGCTTTCAGAAACCATAATATATATTGCACCAGGTTGTACGCTGGAAAGTACATAGTAGTAATATAAAAATATTAAGAGTATTATGCTTTTTTCAGACTTTAAATAGCTCTTCCAAAATCAGACACATTTTTTTGTAAAATCAGACACATTTTTTTGTAAAATTCGCTAATGAGTTTTTTCCAAAAACACCAGTTTCCTTTCTTTTTTTAATAATGTCAACTAAAGTAGAATAACAAAAACACTATGTCCTGAATGTTTCAAATTGCTTCCAGCTTGAAGAAATTATCCCAGACACTATCAAATTAATCAATTTCACTGTGGTCTAGGAGGAAGTTTACCATGGCCAATGGGGAGGGGAACAGGGGAGGGCATGGAATGTTCCTAAGTTCTACGGAATGTTCTGTCCCTGAATCAACGACTTCCCTATATCCCTATTACCTTTTTTGCAAAGAATCACTCAAAATAAAGAGAAACGCCTTCTCTGTAGCAACACTTGCCCTCTGGAATGAGGTTCCCCTGACGATATATGAATGCTTCCTTCCCATTTTACTGGTGTTCCAAAGAGCCTTGAAGACCTGGCTCATTGCCCAGGACTTTGGAATTGTGATGAAGCCCCCTTTTCTTTTCTTTTCTTTTCTTTTCTCTTTGTTTCTATCTAGGTATATTATCTCTATCAACTTTGTTCCTTTTTGATTGAGGTTGTTTTCTTGGTTTAATTGTAAGATTGTATTAGAAGAATAATTATCACTCAGAAATCTGTGAAACAAATTTTATGAATTTTCCTCTGCACTCTGAAGTTGAGGATAAACGTCTAATAAAAATTCATGATGACCTGGAAAAAGTAAAGTTATTCAGAGAAATACATTATACATTATAAGATAAGGCTAAACAATTCCCCTTCTCTCCACCCCCCACCCCCCCATTAAAATAGGAATTGATGGGATAATTTCTACCATTGCCTCAAAACCCTGAAAAGTGTTTTAATCCATACAAATTTGAGGAGTTCTCGTTGTTGTTTTACTTTTTAAAAAATGAAGTTCCATTAATATGCATTGTTTGAATGCTTTATTCCAGGACACACCTGTCCATTTGCATAAAGCTGCAGAAATTAATCTCCAACATCACTTGGGGAAGCTAAAAAAAGAAGGGAAAGTTGGTAAGTAACTTAATTGTTTATATATAACAGTTACATTGTTGGATTCTGAATGATGAAAGAAAGATAAAATTACAAGGCCTCACGCTTATGATCATCACAGCTTCCCTGCAGTCACATGGTCAGAATTTGGGCAGTCCACAATCAATGTGCGTTTACAAACCTCACAGTATCCCATGATCACATGACCCATCATTTAATTTTGCTTGTTTATTTAATTTGCACACTTCATAGCCGGCTATCAACAAGCAGAATCAATGGAGGAGGCAGCAAGTTACATTCACATGATGTCTCACTTAACAACTGTGTCAGTTAGCAATTGAATTTGTCAGCCCCAATTGTGGTTGTTAAGGTTCTTAACCTATACCCTTTATTCATTTTTATTTGGTGAAAAAAATAACTTGTGCTAAAAATATTATAAAGGTGATTAAAAGAATGACTAAAAGTATCTGACAAAATGCTTCTCAGCATATCATCATCACAAAATATGAAGATTAATTACATGGATTTCATGATTTTAAAAGTATCTACCGTGTTTCCCCGAAAATAAGACCCTGTCTTATATTTGTTTGAACCGCGAAATAAGTGCTTGGCCTTATTTTCGGGGAGGTCTTATTATTTTGGGGCATGTAGAACAAGATGGGGCTCCTCTTGCCGTCTTACCTGATTTCCAGCTCTGCCTTTAAATATTTTCGGGGAGGGCTTATTTTCAGGGGAAGGCTTATTTTAGCGCATGCGTTCAAAGACCCGATTGAGCTTATTATAAGGGGATGTCTTATTTTCGGGAAAACAGGGTATTTAAAATGTAGTTAATATATATATGCATTTAGATGTTTTAAGATAAATATTTTAGATATTATCGCTTAGGGCATTAAAGAAGTTTTACTGATTAGGTTACTTATATGATCCTTCTTTCTGTTACAGTATATGAAAATTCTTCTAACCTAAAGTGGAAAAGTGTTTTATAAGTATGGCATATGCTGTATGCCATAAGAAAATGTGCTCTTCTATTTTCTGAACTAAAAGCACTAACATTTTTATGTCAAAATTGCATATAAATCACATACAGAAATGGATCTGTATTTTGTTATTAATCTGATTAAGTAATAACTTGTCAGAGAGTGATTGGAAGAATAATTCAGGGTGGAACAAGTGGATTATTCACCGTATTTCAAAGCAAAATATTCAAAATTTCCTTTGGATACTTGAATACTTTTTTAAAGAACTTTGGTTCAAGGAATGTTATTATTAATTAAATTTACAGTTGCAAGAAAAAGTATGTGAATCCCTTGGGATTACATGGAGTTTTGCATGAATTGGTCATAAAATGTGCTCTGAACTTCATCTAAGTCACAACAATAGAAAAACACAGTTTGCTTAAAATAATACTACACAAACATTAGATGTTGCCATGGTTTAATTGAACATATCATGTAAACATTCACAGTGCAGGGAGGAAAAAGTATGTGAATCTTTGGACTTAATAACTGGTTGACCCTCCTTTGGCAGCAATAACCTCAACCAAACGTTTCCTGTAGTTGCAGATCAGACCTGCACAACGATCTGGAGTAATTTTGGACCACTCCACAAAACTGTTTCAGTGTAGCAATATTCTTGGGATGTCTGGTGTGAATCGCTCTTAAGGTCATGCCACAGCATTTCAATCGGTTGAGGTCAGGACTCTGACTGGGCCACTCCAGAAGGCGTATTCTGTGCTGTTGAAGCCATTTTTTTGTTGAATTACTTGTATGCTTTGGGTCATTGTCCTGTTGCATCACCCATCCTCTGCGGAGCTTCAGTTGGCGGACAGATGGTCGTACGTTTTCCTGCAAAATGTCTTGATAAACTCTGGAATTCATTTTCCCATCAATGACAACAATCTGTCCAGGCCCTGAGGCAGCAAAGCAGCCCCAAACAATGATGCTCCCTCCGCCATGTTTTACAGTGGGGATGAGGTTTTGATGTTGGTGTGCTGTGCCTTTTTTTCTCCACACATAGTGTTGTGTGTTCTTCCCAAAAAACTCAATTTTGGTTTCATCTGTCTACAGTATATTTTGCCAGTAGTGCTGTGGAACATCCAGGTGCTCTTTTGCAAACTTCAAGCGTGCTGCAATAGGCAATGGCTTCCTCTGTTGTGTCCTCCCATGTACTCCATTCTTGTTTAATGTTTTCCTTATTGTAGATGTGTCAACAAAAATGTTAGCATGTGCCAGAGATTTCTGTAGGTCTTTAGCTGACACTCTACAATTCTTCTTTACCTCATGAAGCATTCTGCGCTGTGCTCTTGCAGTCATTTTTACAGGACGACCACGCCTAGGGAGAGTAGCAACAGTGCTAAACTTTCTCTATTTGTAGACAGTCTGTCTTACCGTGGACACATGAACATCAAGACTTTTGGAGATACTTTTGTAACCCTTTCCAGCTTCATGCAAGTCAACAATTCTTGATCGTAGGTCTTCTGAGAGCTCTTTTCTGCGAGGCATGGTTCACATCAGACAGTGCTTCTTGAAACCAGTAAACCCAAAACAGGTGTGTATTTTTAAAGGGCAGAACAGCTGTCAGCAACACATCCAATATCATCACACTGATTGGAGTCAAGGTTGGCTCACTCCTGGCTCCAATTAGCTTTTGGAGAAGTCATTAGGCTAGGGGCTCACATACTTTTTCCTCCCTGCACTGTGAATGTTTACATGTTGTTCAATTAAACCATGGCAACATCTAATGTTTGTGTAGTATTATTTTAAGCAGACTGTCTTTCTATTGTTGTGACTTAGATAAAGTTCAGAGCACATTTTATGACCAATTCATGCAAAACTCCACGTAATCCCAAGGGGTTCACATACTTTTTCTTGCAACTGTATATGCTACCTGATTCTCAGCAATATGAAGGTTTAAGCTTGTTTCTTTATTTAAACATTGTAATTTCATTGCCATTATGTTATTTGTATAATAAATATAATAACTAAATAAGTTTGTTCACATGTCTTCCTTTTTTATGTATTGTCATCTATATACTTTTTCAGGATCTTTTTTAACTTGACTGGAAAAAAACTAAAATCCTATAGAATAGTATTTCTATAGATTAGTGAACACTAGCAAAATGATATTCAATCTCATTTTAAATACAGTTGAAAGTATGAAATGTTTAGATCTGAACTATGTTTGTCTGCAAATACCAAATTTGAATGTATTACAGTAATCATAAAATTCTCTGCATCTTCAAAAAAGCATAAAAAGCATGAGGCAAAGATAAAACCATCCAATTCTAAAATTATATAAAGGAAGAAAAAATGACATTAAAACTACATTACACAAAAATTAAAATTTATATTCCTAAAATATTGACATTTCTTCAGATCAGCCTCCCCTGAAGCATCTTTTTTCCCGTTTCAATTTTCCTGTATTCCTATCATTTTGGAAACTTCAAGATTTAATCAAAGGGTACGGTGAAGCAATGTTAAAGCCCTCACTTTTATATCTTCATGACAGTAACCTCTGCTCCCATTTTTTAAAGGCTCAAATCTTTTGTTATATCTAGCAGAGCAAGGGGCTGGATTATCTTCCTATGTTCATATCACAGAAAACATCTTTCCCTTATGAATATGAATTGTCTGTCTGAGCCTGTTTGGCCTACAGTCTGATAAACTTTTGAATACCTGAGCTTGCAGCCTTTACATTCATAACAATGGCACTTTTTTTTAACCAATGTGGGAAAATGTGTCACTGAAGTGTTGATCTATAATTTTCAGCACTCCTTAGTAATAAGAAATGCTGAAAATTGTAGCTCAATAACATTTGGTGAATGCTTTAGGAAAAGCCTGTAAGGCATTAGAACAAGCTGTGTGGTCTTTATATAAGTTATGTGGAGTGGCAGATATAAATGCTTTGAATAATGATGTTGCATACTACTGAACATTATGAAAAGTTGACATTGATTATAGCAAGCATTTCATCTGAGCCCTAAAGGAGAGCTACATGCTTACACTGCTGACAGCAAATCAGCAATATCCGTGTCAATTAGAAAAAAAATAAAATATATAGAATCTTGTGAAATAAAAAATTAACTATGAAAAAATATAATACTAAAAGATCTAAGTGAAAAACACATTCTATTTTGAGTTTAGAATTAATAGGCATGTTTATAACATTCTGTTAAGGTACCAATGTTGCTACATGTTTTTTGATTCCCAAGAGTCACAGAAGTGGATTGAATGGCAATCCATGGTAATATGATGTCAATTTTTTTAGAAAAATAGACCTAAGAGACCATTTTAAAACCAGTTTTGAAAAACTCTATTATAAATATATACAGTATATGTAGCCACTAAGGCATGGATATCAAACTCGATTGCGTCACGTGACATCACATAAAGTATTGTGATGTTTTTTGCCTTTGCGGAGCTGGGATGGGTGTGGCCTGCACATGACACATGCCGCCAGGTTGATATCCCTGTGACTAAGGCATTCTTTGTCTTGGGAGAATGCTAACTGGAAGAAAATGAAGAGAAATTAGGCATTATGGACATTTTCAAAGAACAGATTTCCCACATTTCTTTAATTGACTATCAGACATTGCTATAAGATGAGTCTCCCTGTGCTAGATTATCCTGACCTGCTATTGGAGTGCAACTTCCAAAATAGATCATTGCTTATAATCTGAAAGAAAGAACAAGCAAGGAAGAGATACAGAGAAAAGGTGAGTGGAAAACGTCAAAGTTTGTCCTCTAAAATCACCTCCCCTAATCAGAGAGTTCTCCAAATATGTACACATTAGCTCCCAAGCTAGTAGTTACTATGGAAAATTCTGCAGATCAAAGTCCACATTTCGAGAGCAATGAAAGCTACTATAAAGCTCCTTTCAAGTTGGGCCTCTGCTGGAAAACTGAATAAGCCCAAACTGTTTTGCTTCACAGTTTAAACTTTGTTTAAACTTTTCACAGTTTAAACTAAGTTTAAACTTTTGCACAGTAAGAATGCTAGACGAGTCTACTCATGTGTTTTCAGTTGGATTCCCATACAAATGAGATTTAATTCTCATCCTGGATCTTAACAATATTTACTTTCCAATGATAGTCATCTCTGCAATGACTTTTTGCATATTTTCTGAAGCCCAAAGTAAAAGGCTGGGATTTTTATTTGAAATACAGTAAGTAAGACTCACTTTCAAACAATTGCAAGTCGACAAGAAGTTAACATAATAACTGTAGGCATTTGTAGTTGTAAAACCTCCTCCTTAATAAAAGGAAAAGAGAAGAACAAATTGTGTTAGATGAATATTAGAGCCGGATTCCTCTAGATGGTGTTCAGACTACAACTCTCAAAAATCAACGGTCTAGAATTCCTGTTTGGACAGCACCCAACTGGTGAATGACAACGGGGGGGGGGGGGGCGGAAACTGCAGCTTCAGCAGACAACTGCGATCAAAACCACTCCGGAGGCGCGCGCTTCTCCGCAGGACAGCTTTTTTGTGATTGGCTAACGATCCTCCTGAACGTTGAAGTGACGCGCGAGCGGGCTGGGCGAAGGACCACCCACTTTCTCTACCCTTTACGCCTCCAAGCTGTCTCAGCTGCCTCTTCAAGTCTTTGCCACAGCCAATCAGGTGCGCGTTCCGGATTTGGGTCCGCCTATCCGAAAGGGGGTGCTGTCGGACATTCCCTGCGACTTACCCACAGGGAGCGAGGTCCCTCCGTTCGGAGTTGAGGGGCAGGAAACGACGAGTGGCGGTTTTTTGCCCGACGCTGGAGCTAGAGAGTCGCCTGAAAAGGCGGAGGCGAAGTTGGGCGGAGCGGCTGGCGGAGCTTTCTTCTTTTCGGGCCCCGCAGCAGACACGCGAGGGGACGGAGGGAGAGGCCACCGAGCAGGGGCCGAGGAGGGTCTCGCCATGGCGATCCGCAAGAAGACGAACAAGAACCCTCCGGTGCTCAGCCATGAGTTCGTCGTGCAGAATCACGCGGACATCGTCTCCTGCATGGCCATGGTCTTCCTGCTGGGGCTCATGTTCGAGGTGAGAGGCGGGAGAAGGCAAAGGCGCTGCAAGACCTCAGCGAGGCTGCCGGACACCCGATAGCAAGGGCCGGGCGGAGGTTAGCGGGGAAGATGTTTCCGACCAGGGGGCACCGAATGGGGATCATTAACACCAGGAAAGCCAGAACTGACTTCTAGTCGCAGGGCGTGAGTCTTTCAATGCCTCGGTTGCCGCTTCTCCTGCCGTTGCCGGGGTGGGGTAAATGCAGTGCCTGAATCCGTGTACGTGTTAAAGATACCCAGATACCCTGTGAACATATGGATCCCTCCCCTCCCCTCCCCGTACCACTAACTGCTTGGCTGATTAGGAGGAGGAGGAGGAGGAAGGCGATCGTCTTTTGCTCGCAAATCTTTGTCGAAACTACCAGGTCGCTAGTATAGAGGAAGAGGAAAATAACAAGCAAGCGGCGATCGGGTCCTACTCTGTGACTCCCATGTGGAAGGGTCTGTCCTCCGACTCATAGCTGGTCATCTCGGTCGTTCCTCCTATTATTGCCTGCTCTTGTCTGAAAAGAAGGGGGCAGGTAGGGCTGTACATAGTAATGACAGCTAGCGAGGTGATGCCAACTAGCAAACTCAAAAGGTGCAACCACCTGCCGGCGGGAGCAGCGGTCCCTTCTCCACGGGTACGGCCGGTCGGGTCCTTGTCCCTGTTGGTTCATCAGACCGTTAGACTCTCGTCCAAGAGGGTCCACTCCAATCCCACCCACTGCAGCTCTGTCGCCCGTCTCAGTGGAGCTTTTTCGGGCACCTGCAGTGTCCTGGCGCAACCGGGGTTTAAATACTACGCCGAAAGCCCGTTTTGCACTCGTTTGTATTTTACGCCCCTTTCCTGGGAAATCAATTATGGATCGAACGGGTTTGGAGGCAAGCCTATGCAGCAGCAGCGATGCTGAGCTGACCGAAACTGGCAGGGGAGAGAGAGAGAGAGTTGCATGTTTTGGGAAAAGGAGCTGTGCCCCGCACGCTTCGTTCCAGCGCGGGAGTTCCTGGTCTCGGATAGGTTACGTGGCACTCGATGGCGGGGCGGGGGGGGGAGTTGGCCGCCTCTGCGATTTCGGGGCGGGAAGGGCCGGCAAGGGTTGGGGCGAAAGAGGGGGGGAGGCTGGAAGGCGAGGCGTCTCCCATTGCCGAAGCTGGAGGGAGGAGGAGACCGGGGGGGGGGGGAGCGAGAGAGAGAAGACGCGCTGCCTTTTGTGTGCAGCCGACGAACTACAAACCCCATGGGGCGTTGCGGCAAGCGACTCCTCCCCTCCGCTTCGGAAAAGGTGAAATGGCTGGTGACGTGTACAAGAGAGCCGTCCGCGATGCACATCCGAAGGGGCGGGGTTGGTTCACGCCCCTGAGGATGGTGTGACACGTATCCAGTTTTGCCTGTTACAGCTGGAGTGTAGAAACGGGTACCGGAAGAAGGGCTGCAGCATGCCCCCAGTTCCATAGCTTGCTTTTCGAGGGGGGGGGGGGACACAAAAGCTTCGGAGCTTCGCCCGCTGTTAGAAAATTTGCTCCAGAAGATAATAAAGCATTTAAATGGCGTAACTTTCCCCTTTCTAGTTCTGATCGCTTTTACCATGGAGGAAATCATTGCCTTCTTGAAAGGTGTGAAATGAGAATTCCAAGGAAGAATATTCAGTCCTGTGCTGAATAAACATTGGCTGAAGTCCCAAACTTCGTAGGCTGAATATCCTGTGGATTATGGATTGGCTTTCCATTCAGATTTTTTTTTTCCTGAATGCAACCGGTATCGTTAATGCAGGGTTCAGTGTTGTGCAAAGCCAGGAAATTGGATTGAGTAACCCATTCTTAAATCAATGATGGTTCACTATGAACTCAGCCACCACTGTGTAAAATGTATTTAATCAGTGTAATACTAATTTAGTTCTTCATCATATGAAGAAGAGATTGCAGAAGATGAAGTCTGTTCAGTATTATTTTGCCAATCTGTGATTTCCTAATAGGTTTGTCCTGATTAAATTTCTAATTGGCTAATGACTGCTATAAGGCTTTTGTGGTTAAAAATAATAATTTGATAGCAGCATTACCATTAATACAATACAATTATTTGGACACAGCTGTATTTTATAACTCATTTGCCATGCTGTAGATATAGTTCCTTCCAGGTAACTGGCCAAGGAAGTTTATATTCAGTTCTTCCCATTGAGCTTCAAACAAACAAACAATAGCAAGCAACCCCAAAAAATTGCCACAATGCTTATTTGCAATTAGCCAGTTATCCTTTATTTTTGACTCGGCCTGGTTCATTATTTTTCAGTTTGTTCAATGTATTTTTTCAGATATATGAAAGAATGTAGATGCTCCTATGATTTACCGTGCAATCACAGTTTTATTCAGACAAATTGTTTTATTGCAGGTTACAGCCAAAGCAGCTGTTGTCTTTGTTACACTTCAGTACAATATTACCATTCCTGTTACAGGTAATCTTCTACTAAATGTTTGGGTATTTGTATGCAATATTATTGTACACCAGGAACATATTGTATCTTGAATGATAACCAAGTGTGAATGACATACAGAAGCACCAGCAGGAATGTTTAGTGGGTGTTAATAAAGCTGCTCCAGTTGTGGCTTGAGACCACAGAAGTGGTTTAGATATATAATCATACTGGTTCAATTCTGAATCAGTGCTGTTTGAAAGGCTCTGAGATTTGGATTCTTTCAGTCTTTGCTCATTCTTCCTCTCATGGAGGGAGATTTCATCTTTTTCTTGGTTTGTAGAAAATCAATTACCCTGTTTCCCCCAAAATAAGGCATCCCCTGATAATAAGCCCAGTTGGGCTTTGAGTGCATGGCAATAAGGCCAAGCACTTATTTCACGGTTCAAAAAAATATTAAGACAGGGTCTTATTTTCGGGAAAACATGGTAGTTCTTTCATCAAAACAATAAAATATGATTTGTCTGTATTCTTTACCTTATGGTAAGATGGGCAGCCAATAAATTAGATAGATAATAGAAAGATAGATGATAGTTAGATCCACAGTCAGACAGACAGACACAATATAAAAGCCCAGTGTCACAATTTGATCCAAGTTTCTAATTTTGACTTGCATTTAATGTACAAGCAAATCTTTGTGAGTTCTAACAAAATGACATATCTTTGCATACTGCAAATCTAGAAAGGAATCAGTTTTCTAAAAGAGGAAATAAATCTTACAAAGCTTGTTTACATAGTATGAAACTATGGCTTGGCATCTGCTTTGCATCCTCTAAAGGAGTATTGCTTGAACTTTCTATAACACAAACCACTAAATGTTCCGAGAAGACATAGCCTTCCCTTCTTCTCATGTTAAAAGAAATCCCATGATGAATTTGTTTATAATATAGTCATGTCCTCCATTTTAAAAGAACTTTTTAAATTAACTTTTTTATAAAAAAAAAAGTATGTCAAAATGAAGAGCTTACTTGTTTACTTGAGCTAAGAGGTGAGCAGACTCTGGACAACTGACTGTTAGAGACCTGGTTGGTTAAGTGCACCATCAGCCAGCTGGCCAAACCAGAGCCTACTTTCTGCTTTCATTCAGCCTCTCTCTTGCATCAATGGTCAGCCAGCCAGCTAATTGCCAATGAAAAGAGAAGGGCAGAGCTAAGGCAGAGGACAGGCATTAGCAAATCAACTTGGAAATCCCTATGAACCAGCAGTGATCTGCAGATCACAGTTTAGGAATCATAGCTTAAATTAAATCTATTTGTTTGCTAATGAACTTTTGAATTTAAAATTTGGACAGGAAGATAGTAAAAATCTGATCAATGACAATATTTTAAACTGTTACCAGGGTTGTTCTTCCTGTACTACTACTGGTTTGTACTGGCTTGGAATATAGAAACAAAATATATGTTTTTATTCCTGATATAAATTGGATGAGGCTGGTTAAAACAAATGCATTCTTAAATATTGTTCTTTTTTCCTCTCAGAAAACCAGCCTACAGAAACAGTGACATTATATCATTATGGTATCAAAGATCTGGCTACTGTTTTCTTCTACATGCTAGTGGCAATAATCATACATGCTGTTATTCAAGAATATGTGTTAGATGTAAGTACTGTTTGTTAGAATAATAACGGGCACTACTACAGTAGAAGTTGATTGATTGCATTATGGACGTTTGATATATATGACAAGTAACTTACTATCTTAACTATCAATAATGAGATAACTTTTTTCTTTAGAAAATTAACAGGCGAATGCATTTTTCCAAAACAAAACACAGTAAATTCAATGAATCTGGACAACTCAGTGCATTTTACCTTTTCTCTTGCGTCTGGGGAACAAGCATCCTTGTGTCGGTGAGTAAGTCAGAGGAAGATATATAATGGGGAGTAAAACAGTTGACTATGATCACACAATTATGTTGCCTTGAAAATAGTCACCACATCAAAAATGTTTTTCATTTTCTTTATAATTCCCTTTTGAGTCATTAGTACTGTTTTATCGTAATGGAATGCTCAAAGTATCAGTGTTAGGTTTTCCAGAAAAATTGTAAGTACACAGATAGTGCCATTCATTTTATTGCTTGATGGGAAAGTCAAAGATAAATAATATACTAATAATGGCTGCTCTTATTGGCTGCAGTATATAAGTGAAAAGATCCAAGAAAGAGCAATACTTTCCTGGGGCGGTAGATACCGAAGTTTAAAATGATACACTTAGAATGCAAAAAATATATATATAATATGCTGCTAAATGAAATTATTAAGTGGGGGTTGTAGTTGGGGTGTATAAGTTTATCAACTTATTTGTTAACGACGACTTGCCATCCAAGATACATTTATGGCTAGGAAAGGCTCTCAGATAGTTTTTATGGTACAACAAGGAGTTCACATTTTGTTGAAGTTGCCTTATATGTATCTGGCATTAATTTGAGCTCTATGTAGTTCACATAAAACTGTTG
Source organism: Pituophis catenifer annectens (assembly GCF_029215685.1). Classification (NCBI taxonomy): domain Eukaryota; kingdom Metazoa; phylum Chordata; class Lepidosauria; order Squamata; family Colubridae; genus Pituophis; species Pituophis catenifer. Next base: position 36,753,625 of record NW_027256883.1, read on the forward strand.
CTTCTCTTTCTTGAATTTAGAAGCACTTTGTTTAAAATGAGGAATCACAGTTCAGTTTGAGGCTTGCTAATTCATTTAACTCAGATTTCTATGTCAGCCTTCCATGCTATCGGCCATGCTTAGAAAGAGGTTAAGCAACTTCACAGGGCATTGGATTAATATTTCCTGTGTCTTATTTTCAGGAAAACTATGTATCAGATCCAACATCACTCTGGAGAGACTACCCACACACATCAATGCCGTGAGTTTTTTTAATTAAGAATTTAATTAATAATTTCTTCTATCCCACCTGACTTTTGTAGTTATTAAAATAATCATCTACTTAATTATGTATAAAGATATATAGTATTTTCAGGCAAATAACAAGTTATTTTATTAGCAATGCATCTACAGTAATCTTATGTCATTAGTTTTTATGTGCTCCAAAAAATTTCAAATATTACTCCATTGTAAAAACTTAGCCCAATAAAGGTTTTTATATGAAATAATCAGTACATTTTAATTTTGATTTGTACATGTTGTATTCTGCAGGTTTCAAATGAAGTTCTTTTATATCTCACAGATGGCATACTGGTTTCATGCCTTTCCAGAATTCTATTTTCAGAAGATAAAAAAAGTAAGATTGCATCTAATAAATACCTTGTCCACAAGCTTACAAATTAAATGCATAAATAATACATATGGTTATCTAGCCAACAAGCAGAATTTTGTCTATGGGATTTTCAAAGAAATGTACCTTTGAAATGGAATTTGCGCATAATCTGAAAAAAATGTCAGAGAGAATGTAAGGTTTAGATTTGTAACTTCAGGCTCTTGTGCTCTTGTCCCACTTGCATATATGGAAGGCTTTGCTTCCTCTTCCAGCCAGTCCAAATCTGTCTCTCTTTTCCCTGCTTTTGCAACCAGTTCGAGCAGCTTCTCAAATTGAGAAACAACTTCTTGATTAGTTTTAAAGAACCAAGAAATGAACCTTCCATAATTTCTTCTTCTAAGATTGTGGTTTAACATTATGTCTCTTCCCCACCCTCAAATATGCCCCATATTCAGTTTTGGACTGTTGTGACAAGAGCTGCTACAGTATGGAACTGAAGTTATAAATCTACCTATCCTGGAACTTCTGATGATATCCTGAGCGATATCATCATTTATTTTAATAAAGCTTTTTGGCGGATTTCATACAGTACACCGAGACATGAATAAATAAACTGTTACAGCGTAGCATGTTATATACCCTGTCATAGTGTCCTTTTTTAAAATCACTACATAAATTAAACAATATTTTTAGGCACTAATAGAATAGTTAAGTGTTTTATATCATTAACATGTATGGTATTTTCCATTAAAAACAAAAGTAAGCAAGAAAAAGAGGATTTATTGATCAGACAATTTTGCAGTAAATTAATGAGTTTAATATTTTTTCTAAGTATTCTTAGATAATGGCCAACAATTCCTATAATTCCGAAACAGCATATTCTGCAACCTTTGGGGCTGACAGTTGGAGAGGGATATAGATAAGAAACACAATTATGAAAGCTAATTGAATATGATAAAAATTCTTGGAGCATTCATAAGCTTGCATCTCTTTCATAGGAAGACATTCCTCGCCAGCTTGTTTACATTGGACTATATCTTTTCCATATCACTGGAGCTTATCTGTTAAAGTGAGTGGCATTGTTATTTTGCTGGGGGAGGGAGTCCGGTAATTTGTACGATACAGTCCAATCATTTGTAATAAATAAAGTTTTAAAAAATTGTGCCTCCAATGATGCTTTAAAGATCATGTTGCAATATTTCCTGCAGCATAGTTTAGAAGCCAAATTAAGCTATATCAATTGTACATATCAATTTTATGTACAATTTTTTATGTACAAATTTTATATGTACAATTTAAGTGCATATCAATTTTCAACATGTACCAATGATTAGAAGGTTTCCATCCCACATTTTATTAGATAGCATGGCAATAGCAAAGGTCTCTAGAAAGAGAGAACTTGGCAGCTACTCATTCGTGGAATCTGCTGTCTTCCCTACCATGCAAATAGATGTATATTGTTCTTTACACAACTCAAAGGAAAGATGAGACAACACCAGTTGCCATCCTTTAGTTGTGTTGAGAATTTGAGGTTGGTATTCTATCCTAGATGTACCAAATGTTCTCAAAATCCACTTTTATGACAAACAGTTCTTTACTTTACTTTACTTTTACTTTTATTTGATTTTTATACCGCCCTACTCCCGAAGGACTCAGGGCGGTGAACAGCCAACAATAAAATACATACATACAAAATTTAAAAAGCAGAGATAAAATTGAATTAAATAGTTCGGCCCAGACAGATTTAAAACCCCAATTAATTTAAAACAAATTTAAACTTTGAATATTAAAAATATTAAAAAATATTAAAAATGTTTAAAAAGGAGAAAGTTAGGCCAGGCCCGCCTGGTGAAATAAAAAGGTCTTTAGAGCACGGCAGAAGGTGCGCAGATCCGGATCCTCCATATCTCCAGGGGGAGCTCGTTCCAGATAGTAGGTGCCCCCACAGAGAAGGCTCTCCCCCTGGTGGCCACCAGTCGACATTGTTTGGCCAACGGCACCTGAAGGAGCCCCTCTCTATGAGAGAGTACCGGCCGGTGGGAGGCTATTGGTGGTAGTAGTTCTAAAGGTCTTTTGTTTCTTTGGCAATTAACATCTGGTGTATTCTTTTTCTTTTTTTATAGTTTGACCCATCTTGGTCTTGTTCTTCTTGTGTTACATTACTTTGTGGAGTTTCTGTTCCATATCTCCAGACTTTTTTACTTCAGTGATGAAAAACACCAGAAAGGGTACGTGCTTCTACTTGTCACATCTCACATATACTATCTCTCACATTATAAATGTTGTATAGAAAAATTGTTCATATTTAGTTAATACTTGCTGCATGCATAAATACATACATATATTGTATATAACAATACAGTGAATATTACCTACTTTTTAGATAAATCAAAGATGTATGCTGTTTGTCATATATTAGTAGCTGTGCTTATATGAGCTTTTTATTCAAAATAGAATTAAACACAATTGGTATATTATTTACATGCAAGGAGTTCAAATTTGTTCATTTTAAAGGATGGTCTTGATTTGTCCATACCTAGGAATATTTGCATAGAATATATCCTTCAACTGAAGAGTACACAATAGCCTTTCCAGAAGATTTCTTGTGCCTTATTTATCAGTGGGGGATAGCAATGTTGTATCAAATCCCTGCCAGAGCTCAATAGTATCATATACAGAAGAATCTTTCCTGATAACGTTTCAAAAATGTTTTTTCTTAGCAGGCAGAATTATTCGCCCAGAAAACTTAGTACATAATGCGTATAAATATCTGAAATTGAAGATGTGAATAACACAATTGGTGAATGAATTTTGATAAATCACATATCTCTTATTTCTTTTTGCTAGGTTTACATTGTGGGCTGTTCTTTTTGTTTTGGGAAGACTCCTGACCTTAATTCTGTCTGTCCTTACTGTTGGATTTGGCCTTACTAGAGCAGAGAATCAAACTTTGGATTTTAGTACTGGAAACTTTAATGTGCTACCAATCAGGTATAACACAGATATGTGTTCTTGGACCATATGATATTAAAACATAATAGTTAAACATTATTTTCAAAGAGATTTGTCTTGAACTAATTGCTTGAGAAAGCTGTTGAGAAAGTCTTTATTAGGAATATTGGGTATATTATTAGAAGAAAGAAAATGAATATTTAAAATACCTTTTACTATATTTTGCAAATTCTTTTGTCATTTTTATGATGCTTTAAAATCATAATTTTCCTAACCTGGGCTTGCTTGAATCATTTTCAGGGGAGGGAAAACTAAATTCTAATGTTCCAAATTAGCCGATGCTTGCTAATTGTGTCATCTGTTTTGAATTAGAATAAATAAGATAATAATTATAAGATACAGATAGTCCTTGACTTGTGATGGTTTGTTTAACGACTATTCAAAGTTGCGATAAGACTGATCTTCTCACTTAACAATCATCACTGAACTCCTGCAGTCACTTGATTGCAATCTGAGTGCTTGGAAGCCGGTTAATAACACTTGCAGCATCGTGCAGTCTCATGATCACCATTTGCAACCTTCCCAGCTGGTTTCAAAGCAAAGTCCATGGGAAAGCAGCAGATGGTCACAAGTCAGAGTCATGTAATTTCTCACTTAATTACCATGGTTAAGTTGCTCAATGACCAAAGCAACAAAAGTTATAAAATTGGGGGCAATCCTGTCACTGCACCACTTAATGACAAATTATTGTGGTAAATCAAGGGTCACTTGCAAGTTCATGGTTACCAAAATATTTAATAGTGAATGGCACCAAAGTTAAGAGTCAGGGTGAAAATACATTCTTTTAGCATATTCTGTTTTCCCTTTAACAACTTTCCCAGAGGCACCAGCTCTTCCTAGGTTCTGTATCTGTATTTTTAACAAAAAAAATCTGAAATTAGGCTGAGAGCCTCACATTTCTTAATCCTGTATATAAAACCTGGCACTAAATTTACTTTGATTTTTTTTTCCAATGTTACGTTTTAATTACAGTTTGATGGTAGAGTGAAAGTGACTGCTTAGTGCTGTCTGATAATTAGAAAGTACAAAAAGGAAGAAGAGGAGAAATAACAGCAAGAAGCTTGATGCACACTTTCAGAATAACCGTGTTTATTTTTTATTACAGAAGACTCTGACTGTATTTGCAGTTCTTGGAAGCATGCTATCACAATATTTTCTATTCTTCAGATATTGTGCTGGCATTTATCTAGCCATATGGTTTGATCTCTTTCAGAAGATATAGTAAAAATGGTCTTCAGAATGCAAGACAGATGTGCCCCAGGTTAAACTATTATATCTCATCTTCTGATCCATAGCATCCTAATTTAGTTGCTGCATAGAAACATGAACTTGCATTTTCTAATATATATATTGCTATTTATGATCTTCCTTTTGGTAGTCCACCAATATACCAAATTGTTTGCACTGGTGACAAGCAAATTAAATATTAATTAGTGGCCTTTAAGAAACATCTTCCTAAAAGAAACAGTTTTTCTAATACTTTCCATCTCTGGATCATCAGGAATGCTAATATTCTGTATCTGGTCTTTATAGAATCAGTGTGCTGGCATCAATCTGTTTAACACAGGCCTTTATGATGTGGAAATTCATTAATTTCCAATTAAGAAGGTGGAGAGAACATTCTTCCCCTCCTCAACCAATGAAAAAGAAGTTTATGACAACAAAAGGCAAGCCATCGAAAAAAGAAAGAGGTTAGTGCTTTAATTAGATTTCTGTATACTTTTGGCAGAAGTACAAAAAGGAAGTAGTTGCTTTGCACAAGTAGGAAACTAAATGATGTGGTTTAATCTGATAACAAGTTCTCTAATATAAATCTGCAACACTTCATTGGGCATCTAGTACAGGCAATTCTTGGGTTACTAAAATTCATTCAGTGACTGTTCAAAGAGAACAATTTCGCTGAACAACCCAGTGTGCAAAGTTGTGGCCATTGCATCATTCCTGTGGGTCATGTGAATGAATACTGGGCAACTGGCTTGCAATTACAATGGTTGCAGTGTCTTGCAGGTATATAGTCACCATTGGCAAAATTACCTGCTGACTTCCCACAAGTCAATTGGAAAGCCAGCAGGAGGTTGGAAGTCTCTCACTAGCTCTCCATAGCACCCACCAGTGGTGGGTTTCTACTGGTTCACCCCACTTTGGGCGAACCGGTAGTGGCGGCAGTGGGAGGTTCTGCCCACCTGCCCGGACACCATCTTAGACGCTCTGCGCATTTGCAGTAGCGCTGTGAGCAAAGCAAGCACGCACGCGCACGCACGCGCACACACGCTCCCGGTTCTGAACCAGTAGCAAGTAAGTGGAACCCACTACTGGCACTCACCCCATAGCGCTTACTCTCGTTCCAAAGGGCCAACATGCAGCACCACCACACACACACATCTTCCTCACACATACAAACATCAGCCTGCTTGCCTGGAATTCCTGCCCATGTTGTCGTCATGTCAGGTCCTCACTTAACAACCCACATGATTCTGGAGTTATGATGGCAACCAGCACTGCCAAGATTGCCAGCAGTAAACAGTGTGATCACCTGAATGTCACACTTTACGCCTGCATCTCTTAATGATGGAAATTCCAATCCCAGTTGCCATCATAACCCAAAGACTATCCGTATTTCCCAGGCAGCTCACAAATGGACTATTATACTTATTTCTCCAGAGTACAAGTAGATGGCTTGGCCTATCTTGTTACATATTTGGCCTGGGGAATGAAGAAAAGGGTAAGAGAGGAGCAAACTTGGGCAAAACTATTAAGTTTTTTAAGTGAAATCTAGAATAGAATACAGGGTCAGAGAAGAAAAAATGCATTGCTATCTCAGAAAATATGAGTGATGGCCCTGCATATCTTCGGCACAATTGCTGAGAGAATGTTACCACATAGAGGGAGAAAACTGATGAGCTGTATTTTCCAGAACGATCTGCTTCCTCCCTTTCCCTAATGTTCTAAAGTGGTTGAAAGTGATTCAGTCATTTTTTGTTAGAGGCGAAAATGAATACCATTTTAAAATGGGCCGGTAGAAATCTCTGGTCATTATACTGTTAAAACATCTGCGAGAAACATTCTGATTTATGATGTGCTTGAAGCTTCTTCCCCTGAATTAATTTTAAAGTTCTCTATTAAGATGTTTTAAATCTTCATAATGTATGGGCTTGGAATCCAGAGAAAAGAGTTAATTATTATGTTTGGTTTTTTTTATTTTTAGAAAATGGAATCAATGGAACATTAACCTCAAATGGAGCAGACTCGCCTCGCAACAGAAAAGAAAAATCGTCTTAAAACAGAACTTTATTAAATTAATTGACTAATATCCCCAAAGAGAACTGCTTTTTACTTGGAAGGTCCTTCAGCACCATAGTTCCTACTGTTAACAAAAAAATATAATAAAATTAATGCCTTTTTGATTACTGATATCAGAACGTTTTGTGCAACCTTTTAAATATTTAAATGAAAAAGGCCAATTTATTTTTAATAGCCATAAAAATCTTTTTGGGTATTAATGAAAATTCACTTCTAAAACCAGTACAGTAATACAGTCTGACATTCCTTATAGTTTTATAGTGGTTGAATTTAATCCATCTGAATATGATGTTAGGACATTTTTGTTTTAAAGGAGAAGTTAAATCAAGGTTAAAGTTGTACTATTTTTTTAGGCATTCTCTTATATTTAGGTTTGTATTTTGAAATACAGCTTGGAACAGAATTTGTAAACTGCCAAAACAATCAATTTTTTGTAGATAATATCTACACTGATTCAAGAAATTCCCTCACACAGTTGGCTGATTAAAATGTTGCTGTGTATGCATTTATCTAGGAATCTCTTGTGTAATTCTGGATTTAGTAAGAAGTCGTTTAGGAAGTAACTGAATGGTGGCCAGTCATTGAGGCCAGTGACAACTTACCACCTCCCAGCTTGTTGGAGGTGGTAAGTAGACATTCCATGACATGGCCAGAATTTTTCAGACTTTGCAAAGTTTAAAGGTGGAAATGGGTGATGAACCAGACTGCTGTTACTCTCACCTTTAAAATCTATACAAGATCTGAAAACTGCTAAAAATCCTCTTATTGAAATTCCTTTGCAAGGTAACAGCACTTCAATAGTGCAGTTTGTGGAAGGAGAGATTTTAAGGGAAGAAATGGAAGAAGTTTTCTGGAAATCAGCCATTTTTTTTCTTTGAATTTCAATAATGTATTGGTGCTGACCATCCTTATGGAGTTCATAGATTCACAATCCTAATCTATGAATATTAATATTTAGTTAAATCAAATACAACTTGTATGGAATTCAAAATAGTATTGAGTCTTTTATTTTGTTATTATATTCAAATCTAGCCTGTCCTTTTGGAGCTCAATTCATTGCACTTCAAAATCTCATATGCTCCTTACAACAGCCCTTCAAGATAGACCACACTTAGTGATGTAGCTGGCCCAACGTTATCTCACGAGTATTATGATCTGTTTGTGATCTGAACTTGGGTTTCTCTAGACCCATGACTACACTTAAGCTACTATTCCACAAAGGTTATATTATGATGATTGTTTCTCAGCTTTTGTAATTATATCTGATATAATTAAAGGACAGAACACAGAAATAGCAGTGGCTAACAAAATGATAACTTTACTTCCTAAGCTGATGAAAGGAATTCATTTCTACTTGCAACCTCAAACATCTTTGCTCTCAATTGTAAATGAGCAATGTGGGCAGCTTACTTGAAGTTCATAACGCTATACTCGAAAATATTTTTGCTGGCCCAGAAAGTATTGTTCTTACTGCATATTGGGCACAGATATCCTAAATTTACAAATTAGATAAATTTATATTATTTATAAATTGCTTCTAATTTTCTATATTGTACAATTAACAAAATTTTAAAGTTTTTTTTTAAAACTGGTAGCAATAGGAGCCAGCTAATCACCAGTAATGCCTAAGAAGAGCCTTTTTGCAACTAATTTATGTTTTATATTTCTAGCTTCCAAATGGTTAAAGCAGCCAAACAGCTTATTGTCTGGTACTTTTTTCAGTTTTTGCCACCTTTTTTATGGATTAGGATTAACAGAAAAGCTGAGTTCTTGGAATAGCTATTGGATAGAATGTAGTAGATCTATATGAGTTTCAGATTCACAGTTTAAAAGTAGCTGCTTAAATGAAAGTGTGAAAAATATATGAATTCAGTAGTATAGTAGTTCTGAAACATGCTTAAAAATTATCTTTTTCTTGTAATTCTGCTCTGGATTATGACTGATTGTTATCAATATGATAAAAATAGATCCAATCTAACTAGAATCATTTTGGGGAGAAAAGACAAAATATGTCCCCAAAAACCTTTCTTCTAAAGAATGGCATGCTGTCTTAAAATAAGTAAAAATCGCTTGATACCTAACTAAACAAAATCTGTCTTTATGGAAATAAGGAAGAATCACAAACTTCCCTTTTTCTGTACAACAGTAGTGCATTTATCATATGAGTCTGGGATATTCAATTTTCTAAGCAGCTGAAAATGCATTCCCTTGTTAGAAGTGTTTGTCTTCTGTCTGTTTATTCTCTAACACTACTGTCTGTTTATCCAATACTAATCCTTTGAACCAGATTTCCCTGCCTTGTAACCATGATACAAAGGGCTTTGACAGCAGTACTTTCCTGTTGTTGGAGTTAGGTGTGTCTATTTTTTGAAAAAGTCCTTACCTTGAATAATTGGATTATGTTGCTGATTTGCGATATGTGTGAGCTTTGTATCCAGGTAGTTTCAACTTTCCTTTTCTACTTGGAAGAGGAGGTGGAATAAGGTGGAGCTAATTTTAGCTATATTTTTGTTTCTCTTTATGATCTTTCTTTTACTTAATATTTCTTTCTTCTTTCCTGTATTTACCATGATGTTGTTTATTTTGAAAAGGAATAGAGTGATGGATATTTATAGTCCAGCTTTTTCTTTCAGACAAATAGCAAAGAAATGAAAGCCACAGATTACATTTCTCTTTTTAACTCTATGCCACACTCTGTGCTATATTTTTCCCCCGGAAATGGAAAAGTTTAAAAAAGTTACATGCTGAGCTGAGATTAAGAAAGCGTTAAAGGAACTAGTGGCTTCTGTTTCTCGATAAGGAAACTGTCACACTTGGAAAGCTTTGAACATGGTGAATGGTTTTGATGTGGTAGTCGGTATCAAAGCCATAACTTTAACAGACATTGAAGTGAAATTTCAGCCTTATGCCAACTCTGAAAGGTAGATTTGACATAGATTTAGATATTTGGCATGCAAGGTAATGCTGTCAGCATTCCAAGTAATGCACCCATTGAAAGTAGAACTCCGAGGCAGGTAGATTCCTCAAAGAACAGTTTATTATTGTATACATCATATTGGCACAACTGGTGAAAACCGACTCTGAATGTTCCCGTGGTTTTCACCTAATTAAAAGGTGAAAGTCTTCCCCTTCCCCCAAGTCATCAGTCACATTGTACTGGCAGTCGCTTGGTTACTTCACTCCTCCTCTCTCAGCCACCTGTTGGAATGACCTTGGTTCCCACCGGAAAACTTTTTGTTTTGACTGCAAAGCCCCAGTAAACTATTCCTCCCTCCCTGTCCCCTCTTCTGCCTTGTGGCAACCCACACAGATTGCTTCAGCCACGTTCGCTTCAGGGTTGACAAATGCTTAGTTACATTGTGGGGGAGGGGGGCGGTATTTTCCTGCAGATAATCAGAATAACACATCTTTTAAAACTAAGAAAAGAAAATTTAACTAAAAATTTATTAGACTGTAATATTACAAGACCTAGAAAACACTGTGGCAGAGAGGAAAAGGAGAGATTTAGGAAAGGAGAAAGATTGGACACACACTGTCTGAAAATGTTATTTATCTCCAAGGATAAAATACAAAACAAGGGGGAAAACAAACTTAACAGATGTACAAAAACCAAAACCACATGTACAAAAAGAACTCCAAATATTGTGGGAAAATGCATGCCCAAAACTCAGCATGCTACATGTCTGCAGCAGTAAAATCTGACTGGATAAAACATTTATCATAACCAGACCATCTGAAAAGGGTTTAGAAGCAGGTTGATAGCAACTGTAGGCTTGTTAATTTAATCGTATCCATCAGCAAAAGGTGGTAATATTGTGAATTATTGTCATGGAATGCAGTGAGCACTATTTATGTTGCAAATGAGTCCGTTAGCTTACATTTGTTACAAAAAAATCAAGAAGTAATTTCATAGCTAGGTGATAAACATTCTCAAGGAGAAAGTTTGTAAGTTTTGTAATGCAACAAAAAAGGGAAGATGGGGAGGAAGAAGAGTTTCTTTTATAAATGCTGAAGAAAAAAAAATAACAGCATATTTGGGAAGCAACAGAAATTCATGATTAATAGTGGGATTGTATAGAAATTTATTTGCAACAGTCTTATGCAGTATTTTTAAATCGGGAATAAAATTGTCGCCAGCATTTTTTTTTCTCAGACAGAGCCATTCACCCATATGTTTGGGTTATTTTGTAGTGCAGTTTGCTTGGAACAATAATATGGCTGATGTTCATATAGATCAAGATCCATTATTTGGCTGAAAAGTACCCTTGACCTTTATATTCTGTAAAGCAACACTACAAACCATATTACAATTATTATGGTGTAATGGTTATAAGTGCAAGGACCAGTTGTAAAATTACTTTTTCAGCACTGTTGTAATTTTCAATGGTCACTAAACAAGGCAGTTGTTAACCAAGGACATGTTCCACAATATTTTGGCAAATAAAATTGGCAGCAGAATCTTGCCATTTGACAACTATTGTAATGAAGAGAGGTTCTATAAAGTTCACTGTTTCCTATCTCAAGTACTTTGGAAGCTTATCAAAAGGCAATAGAATTTAGCCTGAGGACTCTTCTTGTTGGCATATGGTTGATGTTGTTAGCTATACAGCAACTGTTCAAGAGCTCTGCCATAGACTGACAGGAGTTTTTGGCAGATGCCATTAAAGAGAACTTAAACCAAATGAAAGCAAATACCACTTTGGTCTTGAAGAAATTGCTATATCAGGACATGTCTCAGCTGAAGGACTTAAACTTGAGCCAAAGAAGGTTGAAGCTGTTCTGCAAGTTGCAACTCCTGAAAATCTGGATTTGCGGCATTGTTTTACCTGTCTGACTTATGAAATGTATCCCTAATTATGCAGATATTTGAGAGCCACTGTGCTTGCTGACTATAGTGAAAATGACTCCTAACTACAAAAGGGACCATCGGCACAGGTTTACAACAGCTAAGTGCATAAAATGCGTTAATTTAGGAACGTTGTCTAGTATAATCAGAAAATATCAACTTTTGTGGTAACTGGTGCCACTCCTGTGAACTTGGTTACATTTTGCTATAGACAGATCAAAGAAACCTGTTTCATATGTGAGCTTTCTTTTCTGCAACAAAGGTGTTGCTAAATTAAGCCTGAAGCTTGGGATGTACACAGTTATACAATTGCATACACTATAGGGATGTCCCGTCATATACAAGGGACAGCGACAAAAGCAAATAAATCACCAGCCCTTTTTAAAGAAAGATTATGTTACCGTGATACTATTAAACCATAGTTTTAAAACTGGGAATTATTGGTATATGTTGCTAAAAGTTGACCAAGTGATCATTTTAATTAGTGTACAATAGTCACTATATTGTCCTTCAGAGAATTTATACACGCACACATACACAAGTTTTTAAAATAACAAAAATTAAGAAAACAAGTAAAAATGAGAAGGGCAGTTAACAGTTTAAGGATGGTTCAAATTAATGATGGCCTCAGAAATTAATGATGGCCCCTCCTCCCTAATAATGGCACAGTCAAATTCCTCCTTTAATTTGTCTATCGGGCTCCTGAGTGGCTTCCCTGAAGCTTTTTGCTGCCTGTGTTTTATGTACTGTAAAACACTTCCAACCGCTGCAAAATTTATTCATTTATATCCCAACCTTATTATGTAGCAACCCCCCTCTGCCCCCCACGCATTCTATGATTGCAATCTGAATGCTTTTCAACACGTTTGCACTTACAATCTATTACCAAGCATCCTACAATTCTGTGATTGCCATTTGCAATATTCTCTGCTGGCTTCCCCAAAGAGTCAATGGAGAAGCCTGCAGGGAAGGTTACCAAGACTCCCTCTTGGTTCTGGGGGCTGGTTGAAAGAGCTCCCTGCCAAAGGATTTCAACTCCATACCTACTTGCACAGAAATCCTTCATTCCAGCTTGCATGGAGCTGAAATCCTTCATCAGAGATTTAATAAATAGACTGGCTGACTGACTGACAAAAAAATAAAATCCTTTGTGCCTGTTCCTGCCAAAGGATTTCAGTGTAAAACAGGTACCAAGCTGAAATCCTTTAGCAGAGAGCACTTTTTTAATCGTCTCCCCAGAGACAAGAAGAGGCTGAAATCCAAGCAAGACTTTTAGCTCCTGAGTAGAGAAGCATGGCAATAAGATAAAGAAGTGCAGGACGCCTTCTGAGATCAGTCAATCAATGCAACCACTGGTTTTAGTTGAGGGTTAATATACAAGACAATTCAACATCTTTTTTTGATATCTGGTAAAATAATGTTTTTCACCCAAAGTTTTATAAATCAAATATTTTATACTATTTTTTTCTGATATGAGTCTCATGTAGGCAAATAATATTTTGTTTTAATTTTTTTCAATAATGAAATAATTTTCTATCTTGATGAACATTTGCTTCATTCATATTCTATGTTAAACATTAATAATCCATAATCGGGCCAAACATATAGAAAAGGGTATTTCTCCATTTTTTTTTTTGAACTAATTGACACAATTACTATAGTGCTTTAATTAGAAATGTCAACTGTTTGAGAAAGATTGCACTTCCACTAGAATACTGGGAGGTAGAAGTCTGTTCTACTTTTGATATGTGACTACTGTACTTCAGAATGCTGGGGCCAGGAAACTCAGTAGGAAAAGCTAGAATGCTAAAATGAACTCCACCCAGGAGAATGACAGCTGGAAGTGACAGACTTTTATCAAACCTTCTAGTTTTCATGACATGTTTACAAATGGTCCTTGCTTAACAACCATTTGTTTAGTGACCATTCAAAGTTACAACAATACTGAACAAATGGTAATGGCTGGCCCTTAAAGTTACATCTATTGTAGTTGGGGAACTGCATTCACACAATCAAAATTCAGGTCCATCCACATTTGTGATTGCAAAATTGCAATCACAACTGCAGTAAATAATATTTACTTATGTTTCCCCCATTTCTTCCCTTTTGGCTGCCCTGCTCTCCATCATTGCCTCCTACTACCATTTTCAGTGACTTTCACCATCTTCTCTTCAGCTGCTGCCAATGAGGCACAAAAATCAAGAACAGAGTATCTGTCAAAGTTAAGTTACTACTTACTCTGGAGTCTATGTTACGAAATGTCTAGGAAGGAATACAATAAGAACATTAAAAGGAAGCAAGCTAAGGAATGGTTGTTGGAAATTGTGGCTAAACAAACTTAAACTTTTCTTTGTTAACTTAAATCAAATGCCTCCAACTCAGCCATCCATGTTTTCTATCCTTGCTGAAAATATTCTTGTTTGGCTATAATAAATAGGATTTCATCTCAGCCTCATACTGTAGTATTTATTGATAGCTGGTGAATTGAGTTCATATGTTTCCATAAAGCATGCTTCTATGAAACATAGATCCTTCAAAAAGTTAAAATGTTCTTTCTGTCTATACTCTCATATTATGTAAATTTTAACAGTTGAAGGCCTATGAGAATTTTGAGCCTTCCAGGACTCAATGAACTATCTATAAAGGTAATCAATGAAGTGAAAGAAAGAAACATGGCAGTTATTGTTCCTTCCAATGCTGAGGCAAATGTTACAGAAGAAATTGTTCCAAAGGTACTTTTTCAAGAGGCAACTGGACTTTCTGGTTTTTCTTTGAAGATGTTTCACTTCTCATTCAAGAAGCTTCTTCAGCTCTGACTGGATGATGGTAAATGGAAGGATCCATCCAGGCAGAGCTAGGGAAGCTTCTTGGATGAAAAGCAAAATGTCTTCAAAGAAAAACCAGAAAGTCCAGTTGCCTCTTGAAAAAGCATGTTTGGGACAGCCATGACCTGGATGACTGAGAATCTCCATAGACGTTTACAGAAGAGATGAGAAATTTAATGTTGAAACATAAGGAGCAGAGGATGGAGAAACTGAAGAAAAGGGTTAACTGTACCCTATCACTTTTAGTTGTGATTCTGCCCACTGCTATCACTGCTGTAATTCTGCCCATTTCCATAGGACATAGTGCATTCAGGGAAAGGAGAGAAAGCTTTAAGATGTGTGGAGTTCAGTTTCATTCCTAGAATTCCTAACGATCCTGTCACCAACTTCTGATTTCATAACTGTGATTAGGCAGTTAACAGAACATCATCAATACTAAAGTTAGAACAAGATAAGCATTTTTAATTATCTTTAATTAAAAAGATAATCATTATCTTTAATGCTTATTTTTCCTAACCAAAGATGGTTAGGAAAATAAACAAAATATTAAAATATAGCATTTTGCCTATTAAACATACTAGTATTCTAATGATAATTAGCATTAAGGTACACATGGGCAACGCATTTCTGCTTGTTATTTTGGACTCTGCTATTTGAATTCGCCTGACAGAATTGTCTGTATCTATGACCAATCCTATTGCTGTGTCTGCATAAAGTTATGTATTTTACGACAACTATATTATTCTATAACAAATGCTATTCAAAGTTAATCATCCAAAATCTGGAGAGAGACAGAAAAAAAAGACCCTCTGGCAGGTCAAAATTGCAATAATCAAAGAGCAGAAGTTGAGTTTTACTTGAGTCATTTATAGCCAAGGAGTCTACTACAGAATACTTAACAGAAAATTGGGAAAAATACATCGACAATATTGGATAAATATTTGTTTAATAAGATAATTCCTGTGTGACTGGCAAGTGGTAGAATGTTAACACAGATTATTTCAGCAGGGAGGGGGCAGCACTAGGTCAACAAAGTGTATGCAGCATGACATTGGTTAATATTTAAATGGGAACTTCTCAGAAATTTCAGTTTTCCCTAGGTTTGTAGGCTAAACCGAGAAGTCAAACATCACAGAAGAAGGTTATTTCAGAATTGCTGCCAATAAAAGTATATTTTAATTTAATTTAATTTAATTTAATTTCCAATTTATATACCGCCCTTCTCCCTGAGGACTCAGGGCAGTGTACAGCCAAGATAAAAAACATAGAATACAAATATTAAAACATTTAAAATATATATAAATTTTGGCCCGAAGTTAAGAATCACAAACTAATTAAAAGAATTTAAAAATTTGTTCTAAGCCAACCCGGCTTGCTGAAAAAGATAGGTTTTCAGGGAACGACGGAAGGCATTGAGGTCATGGATTCTTCTTATCTCCGGGGGCAACTGATTCCAGAGGGTGGGAGCCCCCACAGAGAAGGCCCTCCCCCTGGGGGCCACCAGCCTACATTGTTTGGCTGATGGCACCCTGAGGAGGCCCTCTCTGTGGGAGCGCACGGGTCGATGGGAGGTCGTCGGTAGCAGCAGGCGGTCTCGGAGATAGCTAGGCCCTATGCCATGGAGCGCTTTAAAGGTGATAACCAACACCTTGAAGTGCACCCGGAAGACCACCGGGAGCCAGTGCAGCTCGCGCAGGAGCGGTGTTACATGGGAGCGCCATGTATTATATTTCTATGTCCATTAGACAATTAGGAATTGAACTTGACTGGAAGGATATTTCCCATTTTACAATAGTTTGCACTGACATGTATCAACTATTATACAATACTTACCATTAGTCTGACAATTTCACCAAATCTACATGTAATGGGTTCCAAGTACAGAAACTGCAATTCTTCTTTTATACACTAGAGGGGAATCAAAAGTTTGGCTCTGAAGGGATATCACTGCAGCTGCATGTTCAGTTTATTAGGAATTTTTATTATAATAGTAAAGTTTAATACAAACTAAACCTAAAGAAAAAAAAAATAGAATAGAAAAGAGTAAAAAGTGTAATTAAAAAGAGAAAAGAAAGAAAAAAGTAAGAATATAACAAAAACAAAGGAAACATAAAGAAGTTACTTCCAACCTTCATCACATGCATAAACAAATTTAGTGACTTTTCACCCTCTCTAAGGTTACAAAATGTATCTATTCATCCCATAATCTATCCCTTACCTATAAACAAATTCATAAAGCATCATGTTTTCCATCCTGGTGTCAAAGAAGTCGATAAAGGGTTGCCAAAAGTTCAACATTTCTTATTTTAACCGTAATCAAATAAAGCAACTTTATATCCCTTTTACTTTTAATAGTCTTAATTTTCAGTTCATTCAAATATTGTTATAGGATTTGATTTCTCTGTATTTCTTCTTTGTCTCGTCACCTAAAGTTCTTCAAAGTTTTTGCCAGTCTCTTTTGTAAATCCAGTAAAAAAAAGTATCCAGATCATTCTCTTGATTTGTCATTTTATTTTCCTTTTAAATTTTAAAACCTTAGCTAATTTCATTTGTAGATCCAGTGAAGCATCCTTTTCTAAATCATTCTCTTGGTCTGTCAGTTGTAAATTTAGTTTCAATATCATCACTATCTTGTCAAATAAAATTTGTTCTACATCTGTCATTTCTTCAATAACATCTTTTAGACAGTCTAGATTTTCTAGAAGATGACATTTTTCTTGTAAAAAACCAAAACAGAACCTATTTCCCAAGAGAACCTATTTTCCTTATAATTAATTTCAAAATCCTATTGTAAATGGAAACCAAAGGGAATATTAATACTGATAATGTTACTCCAAATTTTTGGTTGACCAATTCATTTTATAGGATTAAGAGTGGGTGTCCAAACTACAGATTTAAAAAAAACTAATAGAAAATATTGATTCTTCTCTTTTAACAGTAGAACTAAGAATTATAATGTGTTTCCTTGACTGTTTTGAAATGGGCACTGATATTTTTGATGTTGAACAGAAACGTCAGGTACAAATATCACAGAATGAATACCATCCAATTCAGCTGTAGAATTGGAAAAATAGAGGAGAAAGGGCAAAATCTCAGACTGGTCACTATAGGAAATAGGATACTGGGTTCTATGGAGCTCTGGACTAATATTTTGGCCATATAGGTTGGGTCCCCATGGAGATGAGGGAAATATTCAAAAGCCATTACAAAACTAAAAAAGACAAAAATCATGTCCTGAGAAAGGAGATAGTATAAGGCAGAGACTTAGGCTGGCTCTTCTCTGGCTCATAGATATATAAGAGGGAGTGGAGGAGAAACACAGTCAGTCTTGCAAGACTCTATTACTATAACCTCTTGCAGGGCTGTCAAATTCCCAGCCCATGGGCCGGATGCGTCATGCGCTGGCCATGCCCACACCTGATTTAGCGAAGGGAGAAAAGTCCCGATACATCAAGTGACGATGCCGTGACAATGTGACATTCCTGGCCTAGTGCAATAAAACTTAGCTCTAGTGTTCTTGAGAAGTCAGTTTCCTGATCTGAGCTCCTTGTAAAGTTCACAGGTTGCAAACTGCTGCACTATAATTTTGCAATGCGATATGTTTTATTCTTCCAATGAATCAAATGGAAACAGTTTCTAATCAGAACAGAGAGGACCCAGTTCTAACCATAGGCTACTGATAATGAAGCAACAAAGCCAAGATTAAAAGCCTAAATATAAATGTAAAGAGAAACAATTACTTTCCATAATAATCTCACTACTTCCTATTTACCGGTAATTTAGTTCAGGTTTTAAACTTCCTAATTGAACCACATTTTCCCTCTGAAAATATCTGCTTAAAACACAGATCTACTACAATGGCCTGTGGATCAGGGTGTTTTCTATTCTGGCCTCTTTAAACTGCTTGTATTGTATCCACCACATGATGGTGGATATAATTGTAATGGTCACTCAAAATGCAACAGGTCTTTTAAAACTGCATCACACATGTGAGAACAGGAAATCTATTTCCTGGACACATAGCCCAGAGGGGAGAACACTTATACCTATAATAACCATATACAGGAAGGAATTTGTCATCCATAGATAAAAAATGTATCAGATACAAGGCAAGCTGGGGAATTTGTCAAGGATTCCCAAGGCCTAGCCCGGGTGTTATCAACCGTGGCTCCAGAGCTGCATGCGGCTGTTTGACCCCTCTCCTGCAGCTTCCTGCCAATCTGGTCACATCACCTCCTTTCTGCCCCAAGACACTGACCCAACCAGGCCGTGGCCGATGCCAACCTCACTAACACAAGGGCTGGTGGGATGGGAATGGGACCCAGGAGGAGGGTATGATAGAAAGGGGGACAGGCCCGCAGCTGAGGAGTGAGCACGAGCCACAGTGGCAGCGGCTTCCCTGAAGACAACCCTCCCCCTCCTCCTTCTCCTCACGCAACCGCCTGGCAGGCTGTTGCGGGGCTGGGAGGGTGCATACAAGTGGAGATACTCTCAAGCAAGTGAGTGGCCGGGCTCAGCCAAAGTGCAGCAAAAGCACATGGAGTGGGCATCTTTAGCAAGGGCGCTCCAGCTTTCTCCGAGCCTGATCCCCAGGGTGAGCGTACGAGGGCTGGCGGGGCCAGCCCCCTTTTCCCGCTTCCCTGAACTTTAGTCCTCCAGATGAGCAGTGCCACCAGCATTGATTGAGAAGCATCCTCCAGGCGGCAAAAGAAGAGAGAGAAATGAGAGAGAGAGAGAGATAAATGAGAAAACGATGGAGGGAGAGAATGAGAGAGAGGGAAAAGAGAGGGAAACAAATGAGAGAGAAGGAGGAGAGAGAGAGAGAGAGAGAGAGAAAGAAAGAAGAAAGAAAGAAAGAAAGAAAGAAAAGAAAGAAAGAAAGAAAGAAAGAAAGAAAGAAAGAAAGAAAGAAAGAAAGAGGGAGAGGAAAAAGAAAAACAAATGAGAGGGAGAGAAAGAGAGAGAAAGGGAAAAAGAGGAAAAGAGGGAATGAGAGAGAGGAAAAAGAGAGAGAAACAAATGAGAGAGAAGGGGGAGAGAGAGGGAGTGGGAGAGAGAAATGAGAGAGAAGGGGGAAAGGGGAGAAAAAGAGAGAGAGGGATAGAATGGGAGAGGAAAAAGAGAGAAACAAATTAGAGAGAAGGGAGAGGGAGAGAGAAATGAGAGAGCTGGAGGAAGAGAATGAAAGAGAGGAAAAAGAGAGGGAAACAAATAAGAGAGAGAAGGGGAGAAAAAAAAAAGAAATAGAGAGAGAGAAAAAGAGGGAGAGGGAGAAAAAAGAGAGAAAAACAGAAATGAGAGGGAGAGAGGAGGGAGGGGGGAGAGAAAGAGAGAGAGAGACCCATTTCCCACAGAAAACACAGGGAGCCACAAAACATGGGTAGGTATGGCTGGGGGGGTCATGTGACTGGGTGGGAATGATGTTGAGCTGGCCACGCCCACCCAGGTTTTGTGGCTCCCGTTGTTTTCTTTTCTGTAGGAAACAGGTCCAAATGGCTCTGAGTGTTTAAGCTTGCACACCCCTGGCCTAGCCAATCTGGACTGATTAGAATGATCATCTTGATGTGCCATCAAGTCATTGTTGACTCTCAACAACCAATAGATATATTCTATGACAATCTGTACATAATTTATCTTTCAACAACGTATTCATCAACACCGTAACTATGTCTTCCACCTTTCCCAGCATTAGAGTTCTCCAGAATCTTCACATAATGAGGCACATAAATAGGATAATTGGAGCCTGATCATTTGTGCTTCAAGTGACAAATCTGGGTTGATTTGCTTAATGATCCATCTGGTTGTTTTCTTGGCTATTCATGGTATTCTCAATAGTTTTCTCCAATACCAAAACTGTGATATTCTTCCTATCCAGAAAAAGACCATGAAAGCAAGCAAACAATTTTTTATCATATCCAGAAAAACGACTTAACATGGATATGTAAGTCAGCAGACTCAAGCTCCATTCAAGGCAACTTTACTTTTTTTATTATTGGTACCACCAACTCAATGAGCAGCACATTTCCTCTTTTCATTATGACACATCCAACCATGTCAAGGAAAATATGAGATCATTTGTGGGCTGCACATTGTGATCAGGTTTCCAGATCATGTTAAGATAATTTGCTAAACCATAGTTTGAATAAACCCTGTTATTATACCTTGTTCATGCATCCTGATGAGTTGCAAAACATTTTTTATAAATCATATTGCCCAGGTTTGTGCAAAATAGTAATACAAAAATAAATCATATTGTGGTATAGGATTACAGCTCCAAATTATCTCTACCAGTTCTTAAAACAAGAACTTAAAGCTGTACTGGATCAAATACCCAGCTTCCTTTGCATTTCATTCTATTTAAGTAGGGGTTCTCCATAGTGGTTTTGAATGCTATTAATTTGGATGCAGAAGTCCTTCATTAACACAGAACTCTCCCCCCTCACATCTGTGCTTTCTCTTGTCCTTGAATTGTGAGGAAAATGTGTTCTATAAAATTTTCCCCTGCTTTACCACAGCCTTCAGCAAAAGAATCAGTCAGAGCTGCTGCCAACGCCCACACTGGAGGTGGGGTAAAAGAGTGGAGTCTCGGCAAAAGCAAGAAATATTCACAATCACATGACAGGAAATCCTGATTCTTGAGGATTTAAACAAAAATAAAATTTGCTTGACATCTAGCAATCTAATATAGCCTCTTTTCTTTTGTTCTCCATTCCTGCATGTACTGTACTCAGTCACAAGTACCAACATCTTTGTTGCTTAAATCATTTTGTAGCTCAAGGAATATACATTTTTAAAGAACATTCCTATATTTCTCTGCCAAGATTGTTTTTTGTTTGCTTGTTTGTTTTTTGCTCTTCTCAGAAGCAAAATTGCAAAACAATTGTTATGAAAATGACACAAAAGGTAATTTACCTGGTAACATTCCGTGAAGTATCCTACTTGTACACAGTAGACTATCTCAATAAATTTGAGGGATCAGATTTGAGGACCATATATTAAATTATCATTTTTTCACTTATGCAATTTTACATTTTTTTCTTTTGCTGATCATAAGTCTTCAGATTTTCCTCAGCTGGGCACTGCCTACATTCCATAGACTGTAGCTAGCAATATAATGTAACCAATGGGCACTTTGACGCCAGTATCATTTCCACTCTTCAATTATGTGAAAACATTTTGAAGCTGATTCATAGTTTTCATTGCTGTCAACCTCATAGATTAAGGACCCATGAACTGTCATTGCTCCCTTCAACTCACCAGTCAGAGGTTGAAAATGCTCTGTATGTAATATGTATATGTAATGAATGCTCCCTCTTCATATTTTTATTTCACATGGCTTCTGTTAGCAGATATCCTGCTAACCTGAGCCTGAGTGGCGTAGGAGGCTAATGCCTCCTACTAAGGCAGCATTTAACATCCAGCTACCTGCAATTACTGCGAGTTCAATTCTCACCAGGCTCAAGGTCGACTCAGACTTCCATCCTTTCTAAGGTGGGTAAAATGAGGACCCGGTTTGGGGGAGCAATAAACTGACTTTGTATAAAATATACAAAAGTATGAAGGCTATTGCTTAATGCATTGTAAGCCGCCCTGAGTCTCCCGAGAAGGGCGGCATATAAAAATAAATTAAAAAAAAAATAAAAATAAAAAAAAATCTTAAAAATCTGAAGAAATACTATACCAATGGAGGTGTGGGGGCTACAAAGTTACAAAGACATTATGTCTTTGGGTATTATAAAAAGCTATGAAATAAGATGTTGTGGAGACTAATCTTCCACAAATGATTATTAGATTAAGCCCAAAGGCAGGAATTGGATAGGCAAGACCAATGGAAACTGTCTGTCTGTCACTCACCATGTGACTCAAAAAATAGAAAACAAGCAACAATAAATAAAAAGGTAAAGCATATTGAACTAAAAATAATTAATATATTCAGCTAAAATTGGCTCAGATTGACTCAGTGCTTGGGGGAAGAGCAAAGTTTCAAGCCCAAAATGTTCCAAAAGATCCTAGCACTGGTTTGCTTGTAATGCTGATTATTGCTAACAGAAATTGGAGCTTGAATACTTCCAAATTTGCTATCTTTGTATATTATGACCAAACTAAGTAACAATTTTAATTAGCAATTTTATGATGTTTGTGTGTCTATATTTTTCTTGACTACACCGCCTTGAGTCCTACGGGAGAAAGGCGGTATAGAAATATAATAAATAAATAAATAAATAAAATAAATTATGAACTTCTTCATTCTGAAAGGACAAGCTATGGGGTTAGAATTAGGGTTAGGGAAAGTGGGGGGGGAAAACTACACTAGAAAAAATGGGTTTTCTTTTTCAATGCATAGGCAAGCAGGAATCTTCTTTTTCCAGAAATGCTAGGTTTGGTTTTCCTGCGAGTTTCTATTTACATCTTAATACCTATTATTCCAGATTCCACAATTTTCCAAATCATAGGAAGTTTCAGGCAAGCTGCCACATGCAGCCAGTACCAGAAGTTTACAGTGATTGTATACTATTGTATTGGTTACAGCTGCACAGCCTGAGCTGCTATGAGCAAGGAGGGACAGAAGCAGATGATATTGTAGTCCCAAAGCACAACAACACCTAAACTCAGGCCAATGCCAGAGAGCAAGTTGCATAGTTTATTATCTGAGCTTTCTGAAACTTGTTTTTCCAAAAACCAAAACTTCTACTAGAAGATTGGTATGATGCCCAAGCTTTTTCAGAAAAAATATAGTGAATTTAAATGCCTTCATTCCAGAGGTGGTATTCAGAGGTTCTGACCAGTTCTGGAGAACCGGTAGTGGAAATTTTGAGTAGTTCAGAGAACCGGTAAATACTACCTCTGACTGGCCCTGCCCCCATCTATTCTCTGCCTCCTGAGTCCCAGCTGATCGGGAGGAAGTGGGGATCTTGCAGTAACCTTACCCTGGAGTGGAGAGGGAATGGAGATTTTATAGTATCCTTCTCCTGGAATGGGGTGGGAATGGAGATTTTACAGTATCCTACCAGGCCATCGCGTGCCAGGAGCGGGGTGGGTCACGCACACATCGCGTGCCAGGAGGTGGGCCCCCCTCCTGGCACGTGATGGCAAAAAGGTTTGCCATCACTGCTCTAGGTCCTTTCCTAGCTATTTCACACATATTAAATACTATGTAGTACATGCACTTCCACTCATTATCCACGAGAAATTCTATTCCTATATTCTATTCCTGAAAACTATAGTTGACATCGTCTAGAAAAATGGATGTCATTCATTCCTTACAAAAGAACAATATTTCTTACACACACACACACACACACACACACCACACCACACCACACCACACCACACCACACACCACACAGAGGAATAGGCTATAGCACAATAATTCCAACAAGTACTTTTGCTTTCAGATGTGAATCTTTTATATCTGTAATTCAAAACTATTCCCTTCTAACTTTGTCTGCTATCCTTTTGATGAAAAAGGGAAGAAGTTTGTCTTTATGAAGAAGACTGACAAGCCTGCTCGAAGATATTATTTACAGAACAACTACTATCCTACCAGTTTGAGGATTAATAATAGGTGCACAAAAATGCTAAATCCAGACCGAACATCTGGCTGAGTGCACAATGAATCATCATAATAATATCACAAGAGGAGACTGCTCGAGTTGGTGCCACAGCTTGTGAGCCAGATACCATGTATCCTCACTGTGACCAGGTTAAGGTTAAAAAGTTGATACTATTAAGAAAAAAACCACCTGTAGGTCTTAGGATAAGTACCCCAGTTTATAACAGAGTTTAGTGTTCAGTGAAGAAAGCAGCAGTGTAAAAACAAGTATGTTTATGGGTGTACAATGTGTTTTTTAAAATACTATTTTCCTCAGCTAATTATTTTTATGGATGTATGACAGCATAACATCTGTCTAGTTAAGTCCTTCTGAGCCTTGTTCACAAATTGCTAATGATTTAGATGACTATTTGTGACATGACATTTATCTCTTTGGGTACACACAGGAAATGATTTTAATTGTAGCAGGTGAATCATTCTGAGTTAGCATGGCCATTCATACTATTCCCTTATATTGGGCCATCCCTAACCAAGTTTGATTTTATTATGTCTAGCTAAGTATTCTGGTCTATTTCTGTTGACTGCTAAATTACAACAGTGTGCTGCCTAAAATAATCTATCATTTGTATTTAATAAATGTATTTATATAATTCCAAATTATATATTGGCTGGTTTTTGTAAATCTCACTAAGCTCTTGCTTATTTTAACTATGGTTAGTTGAACAAACCATAATGGATCGTTCAAACACAGCCCTAAGCCAGTTTTTCAGCTTTCTACCTCAGAATTTAAGTACCAGTAGTTGCCCACCAAAACCAGTGAGCCAAAGGATGGCTCCCAAATAACATGAGATACACTTGAATCAGCGGTGGGTTGGTACCAGTTCATCCCGGATCAGGCAAACTGGTAGCAGCGGTGGGAGGCTCCGCCCACCTGCCCGGATGTTTCTGCGCATGCGCAGAAGCTTCTGCTCATGTGCAGAAGCGGCGTGCATGCACGCACCCACGAGTAAACCGGTATTGAATGAAATTGAAACCCACTACTGACTTGAATGATATGAATGGAAAGCAGTAGACAGAATTACTGATCACAAAGAACATATAATTGAAAGTTTTAAAAAGGAAGAAAATAAGCAGAGGTGAACAGAGCTGCCCTTTCTGGAAGTGCTTCCAGCACTATTAACCACAGGGTGTGAACTCACATTGTTTTACCTGCATGAATACCTGTTTTTGTAGAATTTCCTGTATTCCTTCTAGGAAACTCAATTGGCTTTACATCCAGAGCTCTTCCTCATTATTCAGTCACGCACACCAACCCAGTTGTCTTTGCTCAGACAACTCCCCGTGTGTCAGAAAACAAGCAGCCAGAACTTGCATGGCACCAAGATTTCAGTCAACCTTAGGGCTCCTTTAAAAGGACCAATTACCCACCTCAGCATATCTTGAGTTCCTAGACTGATACTGATAACATTCATTTCAGCACCCAGCAGAGTGAACAAAAGTACTGCTTAAAGACAACATGTACTTAAACCTCTCAGCTTGTCATACCTATTATGTTAACCTTATTATGCAATGTTATTACCATGTTTTAAATTTAGCCAATACCCAAGTATGTTACTAACATGAGGGATGAGCAGACTTTCCATTCTTAAGATTATCTGGATCATTTTGCCCCAGAATAAAAGATGAGACTTTGCAACTTGAGCTACATTAATGCAAAATGATCTGCTTAATTCACTTTTAATATATTTTTGTCCTACTGGCACAACAGGTTAAATGGTAGCATTAATAGAAATAAAAACAAGCTAAAACTACCTGACCTATACTGTGAAATCCACAAAATTGCTAGGTGCCAGCAAAGAGACAATGAACCCTCTTAACTCATTACTACCATCTAAAGGTATTGAGGTTTTGGCAGCCCAGATCCGGTAGCAAAACTCAGATGGGTAATTCAATAGCCCCAAGAGAAGTAAAAATTGTCTGGCATAACAGCAAAGGATGCCAATGATGTAAAGAAAGTATTTTCCTTTTCATGGAATTAAATTAATTAATCTCTTTCTTCTTTCTCTTTCTTTCTTTCTATCCTGACTACTTGCCAGAAAAAATTATACATCAGATATGTGTATCAGAGATATATATAGAAGCATGTGCACCTAAAATCTATAGACATAATGAAAAGATAAAAGTAAGCATAAAATACAATTAAATAACATAAAAGTTATTTCATAAAAGAGTGGTGATAATTAATATAAATATAATTCAGTTTCAATAAAATTTTCTTGGCAAGGTTTTTACAAGGCTGGTGCTAGATCATACCTCAACCCTTCTCATTTATCCAGGCTTGGAATTGGCATACATTGTTTGAGTTGTGGTGTTGGAGAAGGTCCTACACATTCCTTTTTCCTCTGCTGACCAGAAGTCCGGTTCCCCCACCATAGAGTCTCCTCCTAGGGCAGCATTATTTTTCCTCTACCTGTCCTAACCAAAAGCTCTATCAATTGTGGAGCCGACTAGCAACAGGGATCCACAGCAGAGGGATGAAAGAGCCACATGCGGCTCTAGAGCCGCGGTTGCTGACCCCTGGTATAAAGCCTGAAATATCACTGGAGGGCAAAATCACACAATTCTGCCTTACTTACTTCGGCCATGTTATGCGCTCAAATCAGGGGTGAAATCCAGCAGGTTCTGAGAGGTTCTGGAGAACCAGTAGTGGAAATTTTGAGTAGTTCGGAGAACCGGCAAATACCACCTCTGGCTGGCCCCGGTGGGGTGGGAATGGGAATTTTGCAGTATCCTTCCCCTGCTACATTCATCAAGCCACACCACACCCACCAGGCCACACCCACAGAACTGGTAGTAAAAAAAAATTGATTTCACCACTGGCTCAGATACACTGTTTGATGTTTGTAGTCATGTTCGGAATGATCAGTGGTAAAAGAAAATGGTGCTGCTTAAAAACCTGGTGGCTTGACACCATCATAGCTGACATCATCAG
This sequence comes from Pituophis catenifer annectens, assembly GCF_029215685.1. Classification (NCBI taxonomy): domain Eukaryota; kingdom Metazoa; phylum Chordata; class Lepidosauria; order Squamata; family Colubridae; genus Pituophis; species Pituophis catenifer. Next base: position 36,780,745 of record NW_027256883.1, read on the forward strand.
CTGTCAGAACATCAAGCAATTGAAAGAAGCCATAGAAGATCAGAAAACATGGAGAGAGATGATCCATAGAATTGCTGAGTCTAACAGGATTGAATAGACAGCATTATAATCAACATCATCATCATTATCACCATGTAAAAAGACAAACAGAACAAATCGAAGCACAAAATCTACCAACCTTTGAGAATATTAGAATCTTTATCGAACAGAAAAAGCAATGAAAAAGATTTGAACTCTGCCAGCATATTATTTCAGTATGTCATTTGAGAACAGTAGAGTGTATGGTGCAAGAACCCCATAGGTTTCTCCCTATATGGGCATATAAAGTGATGTAGAGGAATAGTTTTATAATGCGTTCACAGGACTGCAGAAAGCAATATATTCAGCCTCGTCTAGAGTCACTCTGCCAGCTTTCGTACCTAAATGAACAGATGCAACTGACTCTGGCAATCTGGTTTAAACTCCATTAGAGGCCATGTACTTTATGTATCAACTTATTCTGAAGGAAGTCAGTAAAGGATCAGATAACTCCAGACTCCTCCAGATGTTTTGGAATACAATTCTCACAGTCTCTTACTGGTGGGGGCTGATGGCAATTGAAGTCCAAACACCTGGCAAAAATCAAACTTCTCCCCCTTTGATCTAGAGCAGGGGTGTCAAACTCACGTCATCACGGCATCATCATGTGACGTATTGGGACTTTTTCCTCCTTCACTAAACTGGGTGTGGGCATGGCCAGCGCGTGATGTATCTGGCCCGCGAGCTGTGAGTTTGACAGTCCTGATCTAGAGGAAGGATGGATCTTACACATATGGCATATATACTTAGCCCAACCTTAGAAGCAAAGATGTACCACATCATACAGTGGGGTACTGTGACCAGGCTACGTACACCATGCCTCTGGTTATAAGAGGACCAAGGTGAGTAGTATCTGACAAGCATAAGAACTGATACCCATGGACTATGTAAAGGCTGTACTGTTCATTGAGATGTACAAAAATAAGAGACAGAATTCCAGCTAATCTTGTTTTGAATATTCTGCCTTGAAACAGAAACTGGATTCTGCTGACAAATAGATACATTATCAAATAGATCTGTGCCATACTAACTAAATGTAGTGTCACCACACGTCAGATAGTGTGATATTAGGCAGCATGGTTATTATGCTTAATGTATTTGCTGAATCAGTGGCTTTTAACCTTGGCTAGTAAGATGGTTTAGAAGAAAAACTGTTGTCCTTTCTGTAAGCATTTTAAATGAAAAAAAAAAGGCATAATTTTGAAATTTACTTAGTTGTCACCAAGTTATTATGATAACTTGGTAATGATGATTCATTATGAGACTGTTAAGGGCAAGAATTACAAGTTAAACATTAAGCAGATATGAAATAACTTGTTATCAGATTATAAAAAAGCTGCTTCAATGTAATGCCTACAAGAGGTATTGAATTGCACCAGCTAGCTTTTTTGTTCTTTTCACTTTATTTATTTATTATTGTTACTGAATCAGAACTCCCTAACTTTTGCACACAAATTATATTAAGAGAACAAATTGTAAACATCTTCCGACAATGGTTGCTCAGGACCTGTTTGCTTTTTTACTAAATGACTGCAAAGTATTGTGTAGCCAGTGACAATATATTTTTGCAGAAGGAAAACTCGCTAAGTTCCCTCTGCTCCTCTAAGTCCCCCCACTCCAAGATGCTTCTCCCAATCTTAATTTAACATCTGGTTAAAACTACAAAGAATCAGATACAGCAGGGATAAACTCAAGGCTCAGGGTCCAGATCCGGGATACTTAGCTCTGGCCTGCAGGGTTGTCCTGGAAAGGACCGTCCCGTGTTGCCTCTGCCAATGAAAATGGAGCTCAGGAGCGCTCGGGCCACCACAGGCACCCCCGGTATGAGTGATATTGAGCTGGACACGCCCACCCTGGCCACGCCTCTCCCGCCCCCCCCCGAGGTCAAACACAACCCTGATGCAGCCCTCAATGAAATCGAGTTTAACACCCCTGAGATACAGGGCAAACAGCAGGAGGAACTTCATGACTATATAAGCTGTCAGACCACCAAACAACTGCCCCATGAAATATTAAGTTGTTCTATGTTAGAGCTCTTAAAATAGGCTAGATGGTCATCTATTGGAGATGCTCAAGTAGGGGGCTGGATTAACTGATCTCTTAGTTCTTTCCAATAATGATTCTATTATCTAACTATCTCCTTTTTATGAGTACATAGGCATACTTTCTCTCCAGATCCTTATTTTTGTTTTCAAGGAATGCCTGTAAGATGTGGCGCTATCTTGGAAACAAATATATTGAAAGCTACTACAAGTGGTGTGCCCGATGCCAGCTTCTCATTTGTTTTGTTTTCATTTAAACAGTCCTTTAAAAGCATTTTAAAAGCTAGCTGGGCAAAGAAATTTTGTGATCATTACACTGGAATCCATGGAAACATTATTGCATTGACTGTTTTTGTGTGTGTGTGGTTTTTGTTTTTGTTGTTTAATTTTAACCTGGATATTTAAATAACATAATATAATGTAAATGTAAAATAATAAAAATTATGGATTCCTTGGTGCTCTCTGAGTTTGATTGTTTGCTTGCAAATATTTTGTTGCTCAACAAAGCAACATCATCAGTGCAAGTAAGTGTGGTTTGTGCAAGTAATTTTGCTTTCTGTTTATACACAGTAGCTTACCCTGCCAATGTTGGTGATGTTGTGGTTTTCTTCTTGGTAGTTTCTTGATTAGGGTGTTGTTTTCTTTCTCATTGTTTGTCTGGAGTTAGTCCCTGCTTATTTGGGTGTTGGCTGCTGGAGAGGATATATTGCTGGTCTTTTTGTTCCCTTCTTAGCTCTTTTATTGCCTATTTTAAATGAAGTGCACATGTGGCTTAACTTTATGTGACTGTTGATGGATGATTTGTCTGAGTGCCAGGCTTCCAGGAATTCCCAATGACTTTTGGATTTAGCTTGGTCTAGGATGCTCGCAGATTCCCAGTTGGAACTATGGCAACATATCACCATGATAACAAAATGTAATTTAATGTAAATACATGTTTAAAAATACAAATGTACTCAATACCATCATATAATATAACCCAATAATTACTATTACCAGCACACCCCAATACAATCATTTATTTAATTCCTTATTCTCCAATGCTCCTTGAAAGAGCTAGCTCTTAACTTGCTTTGTAAACATATTACTTTTATGTCAAAAAGTGCAGTATTTCACAGAATGGGATCCCCAATAGTCAATGCTTACACTATACTTCATGGTAGGGGTGGGTGGGGGTGGGGGGTAGACTTGCAGTATACATCCTCTGCCCACTCACCTGAAGGCAAATGCTTCTTGGAACAATTGCCTTGCAGATTGCTAGATCCCAAACCATACTCAGCTGTATAGGTTGTAATCAAAACGTTGAACAGCACTTGGCAACAAATTGGCAACAAACATAGCTCCCAAAATATTAATGCATTCTTGTAAACCTGTCCTGTGTTTTGGACAGGAGAAATTTCCAGGGTGGTTTTCAAGGGCAGCCCTATGTAGAGTGACAGACAGTAGTCCAGACATGAAGCAAAAAGCAAAAGCATTGACTACTGCCAATGCTTCCTGTTCCAGGAAAGATTGCAGTTGGCACAAATTCTGGTGTCAGACATTGGATCAGGATTTCTACCAATGTAGAAGGATACAGTTTGATGTTATTTGTATATCAATAATACCATACCTAACTCCACGGCTCTCAGGTAATTTTTAAATTGAATAGGAGGGGGGAAAAAACAAGACCCATGGTATCCATATTAAAGTGCCTGAGGACCAAATCTCTCCTCTTTTACAGATGCGACTGGAACTATCTATTTCAGGAAGAAATACCGCCATAAACCAGTGCCTCCCAAATGGCAACTCTTACTGGCAATCCAGAAAAATAAAATAGTTGATGAAACAGAAGGTTGTCAGACATTCAGCCGGTCTTTTAAAGAATAATAGCATTTTATCTTTCTGCAAAAAGTTCACTCTTTATCTTTTGTCAGTGTTGTTCCAGGTATCTTTTCTGGCACTTGATCTCTTTTAATAAATCAAGGAGATCCTAGGTCACCACACAAGGAAAGGCTACTCATCCTGTCATGGCCATTTATTGCCTCCATATTCCAGAGGTTATTCTGTTTTTTGAGGATAGGTCAATGCTACCTTCTACAATACTAGGAAACTTCTAGTGTTCACTAGAAACCATTTGGAGCATAAGATGCCTAGAGTGGCTGATTCAAATAGGTCCAATCTCACTGAAGATAGTGAACTGGTCCATTCCATAGTAATCATATCCTTCACAGCATGCTGCCTGGAAAATTCTGGGAATTGAAGTCCATAATCTTAAAGATGCCAAGGTTGAGCAACATTGATAAAGACCAATGTAATGTCAAGTACTCTAAGGTATAGAGTCTAGGATATGCTACTGTGCCAGTTCTTTCTGCTGATCTTTGCTGGTGTAGCAAAAATAATCTGAGCAATGGCAGTGTTCAAAAAACTTACTGCAATATGACCCCTATCTTAACCATTTGTTTATCTTCCTGCATTATCTTTCTGGCTTAAATACTATATTCTGAAATTCAACATGAAGGAAACTACCATCTGGAAAACCCATGAAAGAGCCAAGAAAATAACTACAGGGTGGAAAGGGTTGAGATGAAGCATAGACTGGCTGTGATTCATTTTATGTTAATAAATTTATAGTTTAGCGAACTCAATTTTTTCTTCACTGCCAATGTAATCAATTTGTTCTCCTGCTGGCTTGCTAACTTGTTTTGGCTTTACTTCAATAATATCTGGTGTATAATGAGAGAAATGGGAGCCTATAATCACAACAAAGAAAACTGCAAAAACCTGTGTTTTCGCTATGTAGAATCTGGCGGGAGGGAGGTGTTCCCCAGGAGCTCTATGACTCTGAATAAGCCCCATCTGTACAACCTAATTATGGGTCATTATGATGTGAATGTAGTCAATTTGTCTTCTCCATTCTCAGTCCAAAGAAGGACCATTGCCATTACTAGGTTGTAGTAGTTAGGAGTCTGACCATGGTCCTATCTATGCAATGGAGACCCCTGGAGACTTTGACCCTCCTTGTACCTCTTAGCCTAATCTATCTCACATCTTGTGATTGTCCGAATAAAACTGGATGAAGAAGTCATATCTATACCGTCCTGAACTCCCAAGGGAAAGATTGGTTACATATATAACAAACAAGCAAATAAACAAATAAGCTATATTAAGAACTAGCAGCTGTGATTTCATATTATTGCATATTTAATAATAATATTAATATAGAGATAGGTAACAGTAAATTCCAGTTCTGTTTTATGCAGCTCTAAAGTGCACCTACGCACCTCATCAGCCACAAACATTTCTCTTGAACTTTTATCATTAAATTGCTTCAGAATCAAACTATTTTTATGTTTGAATTATGAAAGCTTACATGAGTAAAGTAGTATAATTGTCTTTCATGATGTAAAATTGCTAGTCAAAGTATGTTTTAGCTATTAAATTATCTTACTAGAAATCTTGGAGAGATTACAGAGAAAATAATATGCCATAATAACTACTGGGTTGTTTTTTCTTGCCTTCAGTATGGCTAAAAATTATACCCTCTGCTATGGGTGTGTTCAGCCATTCACTTCTAAATGGCTCCATTTTTTCCCAACACCATGGATATACTAGATATTAGTTTAATATACAAGATAAACAAAAATTATCTTTTTTTAAAAAAAAAATGTTCTTGGCAAGTTATCTCCACCCCTCTATTTATATTTCTGACTCCCTTATAATTTTAGAAACATATTATATGCCTGGTTGAAGTGTCTTATAAAACTAAAGGAGACAGGTTTTTATATTCTGCTTTGTTTTGTTTTAAAATAAAATAGATTACATATTTTTATACTGTTTTTTTATTTTTTAAAAAGTCCACGGTCATGTTTTGGCCCTTATAACTGAATTCAAAACACATAAACATAAAGGTTTCAGTTCAGATTTGTTATTGTCTGCATTATTTTAAAGTGGGAGAATTGAGGTAATGTGATGGACAACATTTTGCATAAACAGGCAGAGTTATTTTGGCAGGAGAAAGAATGCTTCAAAGAGATGTTAATAAGAAGCATCTAATGTAGTGCCTTTTATGTGAATTTTTCTCCATGTGAAATTCTTATTCAGTCATACCATTTATATTCTGTTGAATATAAATCACAAAACAACAAAATCAAACAACAGAATATATAATAAAAATAAAAATAATGTCAATATCATATCTCATAACCACAGGTGCCCAACAAGTTTTGTTGCATTAATTCCTAAAGAATGCTTAGTAGTTTTGACTGCTTTGCCAAAAGATATGATGGTTGGCACTAGGCTAACATCCAGGGATATGAGGGATCTCTGTTTTCCAAGGATTGGACACACCACAGTGTAGAACAGTGGTGGCAAATGTCTAACAATAGCACTTCTATACAACACTCTCTGAGCGGATTACAATGTCAGTATATTGCCCCCGATAATCTGGGTCTCATTTTACTGACCTCAAAAGGATGGAAGGCTGAATCAACCTAGAGCTGGTTTGTATCAAACTCTGGCTGTGGGAAGAATTAGCCTGCAATGCTGCATTCTAATCACTGCACCACCATGGCTCCTATACACATATGACATATGTCAAGGATGATATGCTATGATATTTCGGTTAATATTCCAGTGTTCACCAACATCCAACAACAACATCTATTTTTGAAAGTGCTCCCTTTTCTCACATGATTGTTGGAGGCAACAATGGAGACCGCGGAAGAATGAGATGCACTCTTGCATGGTCCTTCAGAAGTTGCATAAGGAGGCTGTTATCTTCTGTAGTTTCCAGAGACCTCCAAAAATCATGCAATAAAGGGTTGTGCTTTTACATAGCTTTCAGAGGCTGCAGAGGTCGCAGAAGAACATTCTCAGAATCTGCTTCAAGAATGAAGTCCTCCCAATCCAGAGCAGCCTTGAGTAGGCCACAGGGGCCTATCAACAAAAAAGGAACACTGCCTCAAGGTAAGCAGCACACAGCAAATCCTGGGGAGCACAGGCCATATGGGACAATTACACCACTCTCCAAGGCTCATGAACTTTGAGGAATAGCAAAGGCAGGCTTTTTGAGTGGCAGTGATGGCATTGAGTCTGAAGAATTTTTGACGCACCAAGCCCAAAAGGTTTGCCATCATTGGCATTGAAGATAATTATACAAAATACCTTATTGTAGCACACACCTCTCCTCTTGCCTTGGGTTAACTTCAACTTCCCAGGCAAATTGATGTAGCCACATAAATAAGACTTCGATGGTTAGTCCTTATAACAAGTAAAAGTCTTGAAGTTTTAAAGTGCCTCCCTCCTTGCAATTGTTGGGATTAGGTGGTGCCTCAGTGTGGTTGTTCCTCCTCTGGTTGCTAGCAAGCTCCAGGCCAAGAATCCCAGCACAATGAGCTGCTTGCTGTAGCATGTGATCCTGGCAATTGACTGATAGCTCTTGCTCACCTGTAATAATTGTACATCACAGACATCACTTTACGCTTTCTCATCTCCTTATTGTCTTCTTCTTTTTTCTCTCCTGCACACCCACACTTTTGTAGGCTGTGAAGCTGCTTATCTTGGCACATTCCTGAAAACTGCCAGGGTGTGGCTCCATTAGCTAGACACCTGAATACCAGCATGGGTGCTTGTGAGTAAGGGGGGGAGGGAAGATGAATGAATGAATGAATGATGAATGAATGAATGAATGAATGAATGAATGAATGAATGAATGAATGAATATGCCTGCTTATATTTCTAGGGCTATAAACTTTTACACTCCTTTGGGAAATGGGACATTTCCCTTAGGGAAGTGGGGGTGGAAAACATTTCTGCCTGACTGCAGCTGCTTTTCCCAACTGCAAACAGCAACTCCAGCTTCATTCCTTCAGAAGGAGCCATTGTGGAGAAACTTTGTCTCCAAGCTCCAGTCAACATTTCCAACTGGATAGGACAGTTTTACCTGGAAAGGTACAATACTTTAGGGCCAAATCATGTGGGGTTTTAAAAATCAGAAACACTTTTTTAATTGTACATAGGCCATTGCAATGTCTGGAATATAGATAATATGTGGCTGAAGCAGTCTCATTTGCCATATGGGGGGGGAGCTACATTCTGTATTATTTACAATTTTGTCTTCAAAGGGAACTCTAAGAAGGGCACGTTTCATGCATAAAGTATGTACGATTCAAAGCATATTATTTTTATTTTTTTCATAAACTTTAAATGAAAACATTCCCATTAGGTTTTCTTCGAATAGGAAAATCTGGTTTCATACAATTGTTACAGCATAAATTAAGATGACTGATTTTATCAGAACCAAACAGTATCATCTTCTGTACTATTTTCAACCTAGCAGAATGCCAGGTTGAGAAATACACTCTATTCTGTATATAGGGGCTGGGTAATAATTGATATTGCCAATTATGTAACCTCAGCATTAGTTTTGAAAATACAATATTTTATTTTACCATGGCTAGCTTAGGAAGGGAAGCTTCTGCTGAGCGATGAACACTACAGCAAAGGAATCCTATGCTGTTCTTGTTATGCAACTAAACAGCAGGTGCCCAGAAACTTGGTTAGATGAATTATCAGACTGGCTCTTCTCCATCATGATTTCAAACATGATTTTGCATGAAGGGATAGCTGGTCATTTTTTAAAAAATTACCACAACATCATAAGAGAGAGGGAGGGAGGGAGGGAGGGAGGGAGGGAGGAAGGAAGGAAGGAAGGAAGGAAGGAAGGAAGGAAGGGTGGTGAATGAGCCTTAAATTACTCTTCTGTTGGAACCTTAAATTACCGGCCATCTTTACAGTCACTCCTCAGGGCAGTATTAATTCAGAGTTGTACTTTGGAGAATATTTGGCGGCGGAGAAGGGAAAAATCTCTTTCATCTGCTTGTTAGCATTTGTCAACAGGTATATCTTGATTGCAGAAATCAGCAAATTATAATACAATATGTGCATCACGTAGACCTGCAGAAGTTGGCAAGACTCTTGTTCTGCCATATTAGTGCTTTATACAGGAGAATATCCAGCCATATGCATGCCTCAGGGTGGTTGAATTTACTTGCATGTAGATAACATAGAGCAGCTGTTAATTTACTTAACCTTAACCTTCCTTAATTGTCAATCTGGATAGTTTTCTCATTATTGCTTTCTTCTCAAATGTCTGCAAGCTCATCTATTTAGAAAGCTTAGAGTTATAGACCATTTATGCATTTAGCTTTTATGAAGCAGATGTTTTAAACTCTCACCCAGATTGAAGTAAGGAGATTTCAAGCATAATATATCAATGAAGAATAATTTTCATGTATGCTTTCCCCTATCATGCTATTATTGAAGCACAAAGATAAACATGTGAAAAAGCCTTGCTTGTTTTTCAACCACTGATTTCATTCTTTTCTTTCCTTGCCAAATACATGACAAGCCGCCTTTGACTCAGTTTAATTCATCTTTGGGAGGGTATATATTCAAAATGTTTCATCTAAAAGACAAAGAGCTTAAGATCTGTTAACTCAGAATAAGTGCTTACTAGCCAAGCACTGAGTGTAGGATTTCTCCTTGAGTTATGTTTTGTATCATAGCATGTTATTAGCTGGAAGGAGGAAAAATCCAAATATTCTAAAAATACATAGAACTGAAAGATTTCTTTCCTGGTTTCATTTTGTGGCACATTGAGCTACAACAGAACACATAATGTATTATGGGGGGGGGGGGAAACGTGAATATGTGTTGTTGCCCTGTTACTGTAGGTACAGTGTTATTCTTCATTTCTTAATAGAATTTTAAGAGAATCCCTGTCATATGGCAACTTCATAATCCATTCATCTTTAAAGACAGAGTTTGGGTTTTCTTCATGGAGCAAAATTCATCGAAGTAACAATTTTGTTAAGGGAGACAGGAATATTATTTACATGAAAATATGTCAAAGTCTGGGCAGGATACAATGAAGAGACACAGATCAGCTGAGGTGACTGAGGTGTATTATACTGTTCTTGTACTGCAGACTTTTTGTCGGAAATAAGTTTATGGCTGAAATATAACAGATTTCTTCTCCATATAATTGGATCGCAGGAAATATTGAAATAAACTAGAAAGTCAATTTCCTACTTTCTCCTAGGGAGAAAATGGAGGTAGTACTACATTTCCACAGAATGAACTGCAGATTGCAGGTTAGTTATATCTTAAAAAGAAAGCTCTGCTATTGCTGAAATAGAACTTACTGTATGCCTAAGAATTTTTGTGCCATTTTCCCCACTATTATACTGAATATAGCTATCTTCTGACTTATTTTTATACATCACTATTATGTTTCTGAGGTGTGCAATTTAAACTCAAGTCTGACTTGCCATACATAAAAAACTGAAAACAAAATGTAACACTGATATAAAATATTGTGATTTAGTGCAGTCTAATTAAACTCCAGAAATAGTAAGTATCAAATTCAAAATTTGCAAAACTGATGTCAGCTCTTTCAGGTAGTCCAGACAAGAAGCACCAACCCTTAGTAATAGTACCTTTATTGTAATGTTACTGTAAAACAGGGGTGTCAAACTTGCGTTGTCACGTTGTCGTCATGTGACGTATCACATTTCTCCCCTTCGCTAAAATGGGGGTGGGCGTGGCCAGGGAGTGATGAATCCGGCCCACGGGCCGTGAGTTTGACACCCCTGCTGTAGCAAAATCTTGCAAGCCTGAAAATACATCTCCCCTTCCTTACTTTTAATCTCCTGAAAACTAGGGAAGGTCTCTTCTGAGATGCTTTCTCCACCCCCATCTCTCCTTCATACTCTGATTTTATCAGACCACTGTTTACACTGTTTACACTGAAGGTCTTCCTGCACTGATTATGTTACATAGTTAGGGTAATGAAACGTTTGCAAGAAAACACTCAAGCTCAGAGAGTGTCAAGGACCTCTCATTTCATCCCTGAGCTACAAATATTCTCATTTATTGAAGCTCTTCCTCCTGTCTCCCAGTGTACCTACCTTTAATAATATACTGTACAAGGATCCATAGTGCATTGTACAGGATATGGAATGAATTTGAATAATTATTAAATATTTATTTCCCTAAAATGGAGATGGGCAAGTGGCAATATCTCCAGATGTACCTTGCAAAACAAATTTTATTTATTAATCAAATTATATTGCCATATTACAAGTTTATTTGTAAAATTTCTGCATTCTATTGCAAGCTACAGATTTAGAAAACAAATATGGCACCTTCAGCCTTCCCTTATTCTTGACTTTAACATACTGCTTGATGAAAATTCTTGATGACCCTCAAATAAAAATGATTTCTTTACTGGGAATTTTATGTCAGTTCATGGACCAAAAATGTTATAAAAGCCTTGTATTTAACAACTGAAAACTTTGAAGTAAATCCAACTGAGTTTAGAAACATTTACTTCAAGCATTACATCTTTGGTATATTTTTTTCTGAAAATGTATGTTTTGTGAACATGTGTTGGCAGTGTATCAAACAAAGCAAATATTCCCCCGTTTATTTCAATAAACATTAAAATAAATGTGCACATCTCTGCAGAATGTTCAACTTTATGGAAAGAAGATATAAAGAGCTAGGGAATATTTACTGATTACTGATTACACTTTTATTGTTGCTGTTTTAGAGTGTCCAGTGCCTTAAAAATGATCTATGATTTAATACATCGAGCTTAATGTAATGATTTGTTGTTGCAAGACAGTTGGTACATGATTAGTTATATTTCTTCAGTAAAACATGATGTATTTATAGAATTGATTTAGGATGCTTATGAGTACATATGGAATAGAATTACTAATTGACAACATGGTAGGCTTTTGGAATTCTAAAAATTATTGTTACTATATAAATGTTACGTACAATTTCATTTTTTTCTGCAAGTTTTAAATTACTTTCTGATTTTATTCATCAGGCATCTATTGTCAGTTTGACCCTATGCATGCTGGCAACATAAATATTGATCTGTTATAAATCTCACTGCAACGTTTAAAAGAATATTTATTGAATTTCATCCAATTGTCTCAACCTAATACTATTATTTATATCACTTAACTCAGCATGGCGAGATTGGTTTGTTACTTTTCATTGGTTTAGTAGATGTAACTTTAATTTATTAATGACGTCTGATAATTTGTGCTTCTCTACTTTTCTTTGTTGTTAATTTTACAGTTATTGTCAAATAAGAGAAATTTCTGAAAATTAAGAAGACATTTTATCACGGGTGAAATCTAAAATTTGTTACTACTGGTTCTGTGGGTGTGGCTTGATAGGGGGTAATGTGACAGGGTGGGCCTGGCCAGGAGTGAAATCTAAATTTTTTTGCTACCGGTTCTGTGGGCGTGGCTTAATTAGTGGGCAGGGCTTGTTGGTAAGGTGACTGGGAGGGCGTCGCTTGTTGGCAAGGTGGGCGTGGCCAAGTCAATGTCACTTCTTTGCCCTTTTTTAACCTACAAAACACAACACAACACAACTGGCTCACCCACAATATAAAAGCAGCTGTGCTAGACCCAAAATGGACCCTGCAACAAGCAGGAACCTCACACAGCCACAAAAAGCCCAAAAAAAAAAACCAACTTTCACACTTTAGACACACACAACACCAACACAATGACTCACCCACAATGTAAAAGCAGCTGTGCTAGACCCAAAATTTATTTATTTTTATTTTTATATAAAAGCAGCTAAATTTAAAACTTCCTAAACTTTAAATGGCTAGATCTAAAAAAGGAACAACTTAAAAAAAACCCAATTAACTATTTTTTTAAAGCTCCCAAAGGGGAAAAAAACTTACCCAATAGAACAGGGGTCTCCAACCTTGGCAACTTTAAGACTTGTAGACTTCAACTCCCAGAATTCCTCAGCCAGTTTTGCTTTGCTGGCTGAGGAATTCTGGGAGTTGAAGTCCACAACTCCCTGCCTGCTTAATTGCAGGCAGGGAGATTCAGTTGCTTGCTGATGCAATCGATTGCAGGGATTACAGCAAGGCGTTGCGACCAGCAGCTAAGGTAAGCAAGCTGAGGGGGAGGGGTGGGATCGTTAGAGCCATTTAAAAGGAAAAAAGTTTTTTTCTTTTACATGGCTCTGGCGATCCAAGCTGAGTTGCCTGATTAGCAGGCAACTCAGCTGGGATCGTCAGAGCTTGGCTGGTCAGAGCCATTTAAAAGAAAAAAAAAGGTTCTGATGATCGCGTGGCTCAGCTGGGCATGGGGAGTGGGGACAGGGATTTTTGCTACTGGTTCTCCGAACTGCCCGCCGCCATCGCTACCTACTCACCCGAGCCGGTCCGAACCGGGAACATTTCACCCCTGGGCGTGGCCAACTTTTTTTTTTTCTTTTAAAAGCATTTTTTCTACAACCTTAAGAGGTTGCAGAAAAAAATGCTTCTAGAAGCTTCTGACGATCAGGCAAGTCAGCTGGGATCACCAGGGGCTTTTATAGGCATTTTTTTCCCTACAATCTCTTCAGCTGAAAAGGTTGCAGAAAAAAAATGCTTTTAGAAGCCTCTGATGATCCCAGCTGAGCCGCGCAATCATCAGAGATGTTTTTTTTTTTTTACTTTTAAAAGCATTTTTTTGGCTGAAGAGGTTGTAGAAAAAACGCTTTTAAAAGTTTAAAAAACAGCCTCTGATAATTGTGTGGCTCAGCTGAGCATGGGAGTGGGGGCGCAGTGATTTTCTCTGAATCACCCGCCGCCATTGCTACCAGATCAGGCGATCCGGTCCGAACCAGGAGCATTTCACCCCTGCATTTTATCAAATTGAAAATCTACTTTCTTATTCTCTTTTGAAAAAGAAACACCCAAAATGTAGGAAAAGTAACAGCAATTCATTGTTGAAATTCATGCACAGATTTATCCTTTCAGTGTTGAATTATAATTTTCTTTTCCACTTATCAGCTTTAGCCAACAAAGAAGCAGAAATGGAAGGAAAAGTAATAATATCCTTCAGTTACTTTCTACTGGAAGGAAGGACGTGAAATACCCCGGCACCTCCAGAGTCAGAGATGGATGAACAGAAGAAAATGGGGAAGAAAACTTGTAAACCAGCAATTCTCTATCTTGGTGTAACTCTTGGTGTAACATAAATATTAAATAAGGTAAAGGTAAAGGTTCCCCTCGCACATATGTGCTAGTTGTTCCTGACTCTAGGGGACGGTGCTCGTCTCCGTTTCAAAGCCAAAGAGCCAGCGCTGTCCGAAGACGTCTCCATGGTCATGTGGCTGGCATGACTAAATGGCAAAGGTGCATGGAACACTGTTACCTTCCCACAAAAAGTGGTCCCTATTTTTCTACTTGCATTTTTTATGTGCTTTCAAACTGCTAGGTTGGCAGAAGCTGGGACAAGTAACGGGAGCTCACCCCATTACACGGCACTAGGGATTCAAACTGCTGAACTGCCAACCTTCTGATCGACAAGCTCAGCGTCTAAGCCACTGAGCCACCACATCCCTATAAAAAATTGAATAGGCATGGCTAATTTCTGATGATTCAAAAAATGAAAGGAAAAATTTAAGAACAGAATTTAAAACTTGAATTCAGTGTTCTGAAATAATAGATCTCTTGTGCGTGTATGGTTACTATCCTACCTGCAATTTATCTAACTGTTCATGACTAAGCAATTATTTAATGTTTAAGTCAATTGTTTATTGAGTTAAATTATATCATCAGCATCATATAAACTCTCTTGCATATTGTTCAGTTTCTCAACCAATAACACAGCATCATCTGCATACAAAACATACATACATTCACATCCTCCAAAAAAACACTTCTAATGTCATCACAAACATTCCTTAAACATTTATCTAACCAAGGAAATTTCGCAAACCCATTTTCTCAGTATTCAACCATTTGTTAAGCATTCATGTTTATTCTCACACATGGTTTACATCATATCTACTCTTATATCATTGAACAACAAACTTTTAACTCCATATTTAAACAAAATGTTTCATATTTTAAATATTCACTTTATCATATACTTTTTCTACATTAACAACAGTGGTGAAATCCAAATTTTTTTACTACTGGTTCTGTGGCTTGGTGGGCGTGGCAGGGGAAGGAATCCTGTAAAATCTCCATTCCCACTGCACTCCAGGGGAAAAATACTGAAAAATTCCCATTTCCTCCTGATCAGCTGGGACTTGGGAGGCAGAGAATAGATGGGGGCGGGGCCAGTCAGAGGTGGTATTTACAGGTTCTCCGAACTACTCAAAACTTCCACTACCGGTTCTCCAGAACTGGTCAGAACTTGCTGAATACCACTTCTGATTAACAAATGTATAAGACTCTTTCTGATATTTATATATTTACTAAACACATACTGAATAGCAAATACAGTATTTAATCTACAAAACACCGACTAGCATAAAGCTATTCTGCATTTCCCAAATATTGCCCATTACCAAAAGTCCAACTTCTTCCCTTTCAGTCTGGTTTCTTTTGTATAGGGGAACAATAACAGTATTCTGTCACACAGAGACACATTGTTCACATATATGTTAAATATATTACAAATTCCATAAGCAAATCACATTTTAACAGTTCTCCAGTTGCACAATTTATTGCTAGTTTTAACATTTTTCAATATTCTCAGAACATTTATGACTGTCTTTTTATCTTTGGACGAGCATTTACGACATTCATTTCAATCATCAATCCCACAGAAATCTTTAGAAATTCAGCATTACTTCATTTCAGTTTCCAACTTTCTTTCACTCCACAGTATTACATAACTTACTTTTAATTGCGTTGACTCTGCTCGAAATCTTTGTTCAGTCTTACCTTCTTCAAGTATCTTCCAGATGGGTGGGATTTAATCCACAGATTTTATAGCAATAGGCATGGATATTCAATTGTTTGAAATGTAGTCAGGGAATGGTTGATCTAAATTCTTCAACATTTTTGCCACATTAATTCTAGTACATGTAGTCCTTAATTTACAACACAGTTGAGCGCAAAATTTATGTTGCTAAGTGAGAAATTTGTTAAGTGAGTTTTGCTCCATTTTACAATTTTTCTTGCCACATTTGTTAAGTGAATCACTTCAATTGTTAAATTAATAACATGGTTGTTAGCGAATCTGGACTTTGCTTGTCAGAAGGTCCTAAAAGGTGATCACATGACCCCAGGATACTTGCAACTGTCATAAATATGAATTAGTTGCCAAGCATCTGAATTTCGATCAGGTGACCATGGGGAGGCTGCAATGGTCATTAGTGTGAAAAAATGTTCATGAGTCACTTTTTTCAGTGATGTAACTTCGAATGGTCACTAGATGAACTGTTGTAAGTTGAAGACTACCTGATTATGCATTTTCCCCTTCATCCATTATCCCCTTTATTCTTTCATCATTCAGCAGATCATTCTTCTACATATCTCCCTTTGTGAAAATCAACATAATTCTGTGGTGCTCTGTAACATAGTCCTTTTTAATCTCTTCTAAAGAACTTCCACATCTCCTTTCTTTATATCCACACTCTGTTCACATCTAATGCTTTCCATACAAGATGTTCTTGTTCTGCAGTTATTCTAATTTCATTCTGTTTTTTTTTTACTTTTTACTATTTTTCTATGTCCATTTTTCCAAAGATCTGCACTTGACACTAATAATGGTCTGTTCAATTCAAAACTTCTAATCACTGCTCTATTCTTCATTAGTTATTTTGATTTCTCATTGTAAACAATTAAAACTAATCATGTTTTAAATTCATATTCATTCTTTGGCTATGAATAAATGGCAGATTTCTAAACCTATACTTAATCCAATTATTTGAAACACACTCCACTTCTCCTCCACTTTGAGCCTGTTATAAAATAACTTGCAGCCATATTTTCCAGCTACAATTCAAAAGTGCTGTTTTCGGACTCAAGTAATTTTAAGCCCTTCAGTAGATCATCCCCAGTACTTCTATTCATATTCTAGTAGCAGCCCTTGGTCCAATTGGCTGCATGCCTCCTTTCCTCCACTGACTTTGTTTTATGCAGCCAGTTCATCCTGTAGCGCCAGGCTGCTATATTTGCAATTGATTAGTGGGTTTTTTAAAAATATATATAATCTAATTATTCAACAATGGTTGAAGTATCCCCAGCCCTAAAATCTAAAAATGCATTCAATCTTTACATTTCCCTTTACATTTCTGTCCAGGCTGATGAAACAGGCTACCCTTATTTTGGCACCTCCTGCCTAGAATACTGGAAAGCTACCTTTCCTTTTGCCTCCCCAGTCCTTCCCTTCCCTTTTTAACAAAATAGGAACATTGAGTGCAAAGTAAATCAAGTGTTGCAGTGACCATAATCCAGATTAAACACTGGTCAAACCCTATGCAATCTATACTGTAATTTCATTTGACAACATTTTTTTTCAAAAGTGTTGCTACCTGAAAAATGTTTGGTGATTATCATAGATCCCTTCAAACAGAACACAAATATAATTTCAGAATGATTGTATTACGTAGGAATCTTAAGAACGCTGCATGGAGGGCAAGCATCTTAAATTCCAGGAAGGAGTCTTTAAAATTAGACTTCTATATATTGTTGAATGACAAGTTACTGCATCCCGGATCATTGACTATGCTGATTGGGCCCTTTGGGATCTCAAGTGCCCACCATCCCTCATCATTGGCCATATTGGTTGGGCTTTACTGTATATTAAGTTCTTAATGATGAATCACATTCTCTCTCTCTCTCTTTCATTCAAACACAGCCATATATGCAAAGAATGTTTACTGAATGAGCACTAGTTATCATTTTTTCCACAATTCAAACAACAGTCAATATATATTTACAAATAATAACATAAGGCTGCCCAAGCTGTTTGCTGTTTATCACAAATAAAATGCACAATTTGCTTCTGGTACAAAGTGGATGATTTTTTTTCAGTAGCTTGTGAATTAAATAATCCTTCTTACTTAGTGTTCCATTAGCACTATATTGTCATTACTACAAGAAAAAAAGGTTAGACATCCAGCTGAATGCCACTGAGCATGTCTAACTCTCTCTCCATTTAGGCCAAGATACTTGTATTGCCATAAGTCTATTCCATGTAGTCTCTATTCAGTAACTTCATCTTGACTAGCAACCCAAAGATACTTTTCCAAAAGGCAACTGGACTTTCTTGATTTTTTCTTTGAAAATGTTTTGCTTATCATCCAAGAAGCTTCTTCAGTTCTGACTTTCGGTTGAGAAGCAGAATATTTTAAAGGATAAAATCAAGAAAGCCCACTTGCCTTTTGGAAAAACACTTTTGGACATCCATAACCTGGATCAGTGAGAATCTCCATAGACACTTGACTAGCAACATTGTAATATGAAAAATCATATTTCCCTCTAATACGTTTGGAGAACTAGATTTCCATCTTGTCCTTTATTCCTTTGTTAACACAAAGCTCCTTTAGTCATGGTCTGCATAGATATCTGCATGTAACCAAAATTATGAAATATGTGTCATGATATGACACAAGTTCTGTGTCAGCATTCCAAGTAATGCACCTATGGAAAGCAGAAATCCAAGGCAGGTAGATTCCTCAAAGATCAATTTATTGGATACATCATATTGGCACAACTGGTGAAAACCAATTCTGAAGATTCCTGCAGTTTTCACTCCATTAAAAAGTGAAAGTTTCCCCTTCCCTAAGTCATCAGTCACATTGTCCAATAGAGGTGCTGGCTGGTTGCTTGGTTACTCCACTCATCCTCTTCCCAGCCACCTGTTGGAATGTCCTTGGTTCCCACAGGAAAACTTTTTGTTTTGACTATAAAACCCCAGCTATCTATTTCCCTCCTCCCTGTCCCTTCTTCTTCCTTGTGGCAAACCTGAAGCCTCCAAGATGGCCTTAGCCAGATTTGCTTCAGGGTTGACACTCTGGTTTTTTGTACCTGCATGAAGGGACAGAAGTTGAATCATAATGTCATAATGGACATTTCAACACTTGCCTTCCTATGAATGAACACACAAATGTAAATGAACAGTCTAAACTGTAAGCCTATGACATGCGTGTTAAAGGTGACGTCACAACATTTTGGGTGACATGGTAGCATTCATCAACACTCAACAACAACTATGCTCAAAAGCACACATCCTGCTCACACAATTTTAAAAGGCTACAGAGACCATAAAGAATGGACAATATTGTTGCATATTCTCTGGACCCTCTGGAAGTCACAAAAGAGACTTTGTTAAAGGTAATATAACAATTATATTTTCCTCCTTAAGCTAACACTATCGTATCACAATTTTAAGACATATAAAATTAATAATACTTTTGTCATCTGATGATCTGTTGAATTTTCCTCCAGTTTAAATAATTACATTTCACATTTTTGAACCACCTATCTCCTTCAGAGAGACTCTTTTCCCTATATTTGTATCATACCATCATCATCACTCCATTTTTTATTCTTTCCATATTTCTCACAAAGCAGAAGAGAGAACAGATTTCCATTATTTAATTTGGAAAAGAAGAGGAATATTTATGCTATTTTCCACAAACTATACTCTAAAATACCTAGAATGCATATGTTGGGGGAAGGAGGATGGACTGATAAAAACAGTGTTATGATGCAAGGTTTGCTCCTTTCATACAAGTATCATGACATCATACACATGTTCAAAAGGGATGGAGCTTGTATCATGACCCTGTGATTTTTTGTCATTGTCATTTTCATCACTGAAGTGCCCAGAAAATGTGAGGTTGAATTGGGCCTTTGTTACTTCTTTGCCAATTTTCCTGTAGTAGACAGTTTCAGTCATTCTCCAGCCTTTCCTTGAAAACAGGTGGTTGCTCAGCAGTTAATCAATCCTAACTATCTCACCCAACTTGATCTAGTTGGTTCCACAAATTGGCAGGTTCTGCCTCACTCTTCTCTTGCCTGTTTTTCCCCCCAGGTGTGCTATCTTACATTATTTTAAATTGAAGTTAATTTCAAATGAAGTTTTGGAGGAGAAACAAATCAACAAGCTTTGTGAAATCAGATAAGAGTCCTGAGATATGTGTCCTTGCCTATTTACTGTATATTGAAAGGTTTTGGGTTGAGGATGTTTTCTTTGTGGCTGATAATGTGCTGAAAAAAACAGATGACAATATCAGTCCCCATGCCTATGATGAGGGACAGGCTAGATAATAAACAATATAATTCAACAGTTACTCAAGAGAGATGCAGTAGAACTAGGATAAATATTGGCAGTAGGGAGAGAAGATATTGTCCTGGTATTACTTTGAAACAATTCAAGGAAGAATTAATAATATTTTTATTGAATAATCAAGAAACATTTTCTGAAATCTCTCTCTCTATATAAGCAGTCTGAATGTTCCTTTTAGATTATTTCAGAAGTATGCAATATTTGGGGGGAAAAATAGTGTGTGTTTATTTGACTTGTTTAATCAGCTCTTATAATAAATGGGTATATGGGAGGAAGGAAGGAAGTTACTTCTTGTAATGTTCTTTTACATGTTTTCTTTTTACTATTTCCTAGCAGATTACAAATATACAATAAAACCAAAGTACTTACTGTACATATTTTTTACATATAAAATAGCAGTGTATCACTGCTATTTTCAAAAAGTTTCAAAGAGCACCCAATTAAGCTGCTGCTAAAGCATAGAAGAAACCAAAGGAAACATGTTACATTACAATGAAAGTTTTAGTGGTATTAGATAAATAGATGGCCAACTTAGATGAAATTGACGTGTTCCACAAATTCACAAACAATAATTATTTCACTATCTATTTTGTCATGAAGACTGAATAGGGACTCCATGATTCGACGTAAGGTTAGTCTGGTTGTACATAGTCCTCAACTTACAACCACAATTGAGTCCAAAATTTATGTTGCTAAGTGAGAAATTTGTGAAGTGAGTTTTGCCCAATTTTACTTTTCATGCCACATTTGTTAAGTGAATCACTGCATCTGTTAAGTTAGTAACACGGTTATTAAGTTAATATGGCATCCCCCTTGACTTGTTCAAAGGTTGCAAAAGGAGATCACATGATCCCGGGACACTGCAACCTTCATAAATATGAAGCATTTGTTGAGTATCCAAATGTAAATCACATGACCATGGGGATGCTGTATCGGTCATAAGTGTGAGAAAGGATCATAAATCACTTTTTTCAGTGCCGTTGTAACTTTGAATGGTCATTAAACAAGATGTTACACGTTGAGGACTACCTGTATTCATTTTCTGGCTGCCTACTAGTAGCAACTACATACTAAGCAAGATGAGTTTCGGCTGATGTAGTATGACCTTAATCTTAGCAACTAAAAGTCAGAGTAAAAACAAAATTAAGCTCTTCTGATTTGCTGTTCTAGAACATTTGCTATATCGCCATGTGGGACATTATCTATTCTATACTATATCCCATGTAAATCTTAAACTTCCTCTATGTTGCACATTATATAGCCACTTATTGGGATAAGTACAACTGAAAAAATAGGCAAGTATTGGGTTGAACTGTAACCTTTGGAAGGATCAAATCAAGATGGACTGCCTTTCAAAGACAAACCTGAAGTTTTCTTAGAATCATGCAGCTAAAATGCAAATGAAAAAATGGTGTTTCTCCAGATATTATTGAACTCTTGTTTCTACCGCTATCAACTTGGCTAATGGCCATCCTTCTTAACAACAACTCTACTCCTGAATTAGAAGAATAATTATGTTTCAGATCCATTATCCATTTCCTCCACTATTTTAGCTACTGAGACTAAGAGTGATCTGAAATCATTTTGTTTTTGGAAAAAAAAATCTTTGTGAACATTGCTTTTGTAAGAATAAATATTTGCTTAGCCATGTTTCAGAATTTTCTGAGAAGTAATGTCTGGCAAAATAAGATAATATCAGCATCAGCTGTGAATTTTGCCAATGGCTCTTTCATTCTGTTTTTTTTTTTTTTTAAATCTTATCTATGTTTTGACTTGTCTCAAGATCTATACCAGGCAGAAACAATAAGGGAGAACCATCTATCTACATAAAGTACAAGGTTGAGTATATATACTCCTGGTAATTAAGAAGCCTTAGGAGACAGCAGCTAGTGAGATAATTAGAGTATGCTCTGAAGTAGAGAACAAGCAGTTCATTAAATATGAAACACTACTCCACAGTGTCAAAGGTTTAGTCTGAAAGCAAGGAGCTAAGTGTATTTGGCTGATCTTTCCAACACAAATCATTGTTGCTCTTCCATCCCCAAAACCTAAGCTGTCTTAATTCCAACGTGTGTGTGTGTGTGTGTGTGTGTGTGTGTGTTTAAATTTTGAATCACCAGCCTGCTGCTTTTAAAATCAATGAGATTTTACCTGCGCACAAAATTTTTAGCTGAGGCCTAAGGTGACAGTTCCCAACCTGTTGTGGGGTGAGCATTGGAGGTCCAAAGGGAACAGTAGATATTCTTTGATAAGTGGGATATTTTTGAAATAGTAAAATAATTCCATATACCTCTTACATTTATTAATTTAGAAAAATTATATTGCCACCAACTCACACATGGCAACTCATATTTTGTGTTACATTATTCCTTGAAAAAAGTAGTGTGTTTGTTTATAAGCAAAATATTAGTTGCTTTTTAAATGCCTCTTGATATGTAAGTTTTATTTCTAGCAATTTAGAGTTATATGAAAAATATTTGCTTGCAGAATATCCTGTAAACAAAAAGAAAATGTTGAAAATAGGTGGTACAAGACATCACTGTAGTTGACAAGGGGATTCATACATCACATTAAGGTTCAATTTTAAAACCATTGTTTGTTCTCTAAGACACAGTTAGCTGGGCTCATATATCATGCTAAACCATAAACAGTGATTTGCAAAACACAAGAGATAGGTTTGCACATTACATTTAGCAAAGCATTTTAAACAACAAAGCATATTGTGGTTTAGTGCAATGTATTAATGTTCGGGTGAGGAGTTGACTAAAAGAATGATCATACAACACTAGAAAAAGAAACCTACACCTGTTCTGGACCAATAGGTCATTGATATGTGTTTGTCCACCTATGAAGGTCTTTTTGACAAAGGAAAAGGACAGACTTTTGAACAATATGTCAAAACTCATGGAATTGTTAATATGTTTTCCTTCCTCCCTCCCTGTCTTCTTATTGTAAGTCTGAAACTATATTATTTCATTTTCTCTATTATATGTATGAGTGCTTTTTTCTATTAATTAAACATAAAAGCATTAACTATAGTTGTGTGAACGTTATCCAGAAAAAATAACCTAATTAAGTCTTACAATCATATTTTTTCTATGAACTTCCTAATGTACAGTTGGTAAGAATAGCAAAAATTGATGAAACAACATTGTTCATGCCTTAAGGTGTATGAAATCCATTTATATATGAATAGATCTCATAGCTAGTACCATTCATGGATCTAACAAGCTTCAACCACTCTAGAAAAAAATTGAGCCCCATGTTTATTATTCAATGACATCACTGGACAGTTTTTGTAATGCCAGATCTTATCTTCCTTCTGGGATGATAAAGTTTTATCCCATAATAATAAAAGTAAAAAAGCATGACAAGTTAGGACCTGGCACAATGGAAAGTACCAATGACATCATCAACTGATTGGCTGGGGACACAATTTGCTATCTGCATAGGTCTGAAACCACATCTGGCAATGCCTAATTAAAATAACCACATGGTGAAGCCAATCAAATGTGTTTTGCTCCAGAAAAAAGAATGCTGACATGATTGTCATGATATTCAGGTGGGTTACAAATAGTCCTCAAATACAAGACATTTGTTTAGAATAATATTGCACTGTTCTTAAGATTACAACTTCTGCCATTATTTACAGAGTACAAAATAATTAGAATCTACTAGCTGAAAATAATACACATTCCAATATCACTCTTTTTCTGTCTCTCTCCCACCCTTCCCCAATTTCAGGGGACTTGAAATACAATCCAGTTAAATAATGTTGCATCCCACAGATGTTTGAAGGTTAACTACGTTATCTTAAAAAGTTTAAGGTCACATCCATGAAACTTTCCTCCTTTATGTTAATAATCTGGCAGATTGTTATTAGAGAGGCTAATTTGGTCAAGGCCATATGATATACTTTACGGAGAAGCTGATACAGTATGAATGCTCCCTGGCCCAAGTCAATACTGAAATCCAGGGTACTGTGGTCCAAGCGCACACCATATCACTCTGATTCTAACTCTAAATATAGTAGTGAGTGTGATATACAAGTTTAGGGCAGCCTATACTTTGCAGTCCAATTTTACTGTAGTAATTTGTACTTTTTAATAGATCCTTTTTAAAATGCAAACTAGCATGATGCCTACAGTAAGGAAAACTGTTACAAATAGATCTGGAGCTGAATCTTGTTTCTGAATATTACTAGCACATTTAAAATTTGGATATAACTTGCAAGAGTGAAACTGACAGTGACTGCTGTGTGTCATACATTAAATATCTTCATTCAGTACATATTTCTGTTGATAGTCTACAGCAGGAAGTAGCAGAACATCCTGTTTCTGAAAGAGAAAAACAATTTTTCAGGCTTTAAAGTACTACATCCAAATCTTTAGATTCAACTGAACAGAATCAATTGACATATAGAATACCTAAAAAGTAGGAAGAAAGTAGAGAACATAAAAATTTCATATGATGTTATTTGAAAGTGATAGGAAATACTCTGTCAGTGCAACTCACTCTGATATTGCCTTTATTTCTTTTTCAGCCCAAGAAAAGTGAGATAATCTACATTGTTAGCTGTTTTGAAAATTATCCAGAAGTACTTTGTCCAAGCACAGTGTCCCACTCCTATTTATTAAGATAGATCATTGTTTTGGGCTTCCATAGAAGCCTGAAAAAATTGTAATAGGTAAAAGATGTTTATGATTTATAAATTGGCCACAATTCATTTTAAACTTAGGCAGTAATCTGAAAAAAAAAAAAAAGAGAAGCTACTGTAGAAGTGTGACACTTGCATGAAAACTTAAAGTCTTTTTTTTTTCCCAAATCATTTTTAAAAATTGCAGAGAGGTGACATTTTCCCCGTAACACGGACAAAATCCAATCACAGTTTCATAATGGATAAGAATCTGTTAGGCCTTATTTCTCATTACTTTGGAGGGAAGTCAGATGACGGACAGTGACTGAAACCACAAGCTATAATAGGGGCATCATGGGGATCACCAGTTTCATGCTTGTATTGTTTAATCTGATTTACAGGTAATATTAGCAAACAAAATTAAAAATCACATGGTAGCAGAAAGCATCTAAAACTTACAGTATTGCAGTAGTTCAGTGCACTATAAGAAATAAATTATTGTTTTTTTTAAACACTGTTGAAAATGTTGTAAGCAAATACTATTTTTTAAATACAATGGATAGGACCTAAAGAACAGCCTGCTTTCACCATAAAATCTTCAAACATGGTTCTTAATACTAGCCCTTCCCTCATGGCAAACTGCTGCTGAAACTATGGGTAATTTTGAAAGCAGTTTGTCATGTGGCATGTGTGTGTGTGTTTCAAAACAAGTATTTTTTTTTCTTAGCTGCTATGTACAGCTTAGCAATTTATGTTGCTAAGTGAAACATTTGTTAAGTGAATTTGCCCCATGTTACGACCTTTCTTGCCACAGTTGTTAAATGAATCATTGCATTTAAATTGGTAACATGACTGTTAATCTGAATCGGGCTTCCCCATTGACTTTGTTTGTCAGGTCGCAAAAGCTGATGACCCCAGGATACTGCAACCGTCATAAATGTGAACCAGTTGCCAAGCATCTGAATTTTGATCATGTGACCATGAGGATGCTGCAATGGTCATAAGTGTGAAAAGCAGTCATAAGTCACTTTTTTCAGTGCTGTTGTAACTTTGAATAGTCACTAAACGAACTGTTGTAAATCAAGGACTACCTGTATTTTATTTTTTGTATTGTTGTTATGTCATCCCTCCCGGGTAAACAAGAAAGGAAACATGATTTGATGAGCTACATCTCCTTTATTGTAAGACTACATTAACAGAAACTTTCAAGTCTGAAAGTACAAACTTCCCACTGTTATTTTTAACTGCTTGATCCATTAGGGCGACTCCTTTATAACTTTTTTCCCCTGATTGTTAAGTCACTGGGGGTTTTTGCCTCCCTTGTCTGATTGTTTCCTAGGCAGCATGTCTTCCCTCCTTTCCCCAAGGTCATTCCCACATTGTTTTACTTTATTTTAATTTTGTTTGCTGCCCAGAATAATTTGTTGAGATGAGTTGCTGTACAAATTGAATGAATGAAAGAGAGAGAGAGAGGTGGGGGGGAGGGGGAGAGAATGAATTGCGATAAAATATCTTTTTTTACAGTATTTATTCCAGAGCAGCAATTGAGCTGCCTACAGAACTACAGATGACAAATGGCATTGTAGTGGCACAGAAAAAATCTTGGTTTCATGTAGTCATTGTCTGCAAGCTAATTATGGAATGTAGCAGATAGTTTGAAAAACAAGACAATAAGCAACACATTTCACACCTTTGTGAAATAACTATAGCATTCTATATCAAGTTCCACTTGTAAAAATAGAATAACCAAATGAACACAACCCTACCAGATATGTTACACTGAATATGCTCTGTTGGAAAGATTTCTAGTTGAACTAAACAAGATTTATTTCCATAAAATGAGATTAGGTACAAAATTTAAAATACTTTATGAAATAAAATTATTTATCACACTAACAAGGAGAGGTAGAAAATTAAGTTGGTCCTTGACTAGATTAAATTGCACATACCAATTTAATCTATTTACTTTCTTCAGATGTTAATTTTCACTTTAAACCTATTAATAAACACTAGCTTGTTCTATTTTAAAGTCTCTTTTAAAATGACATATCTCATACAAAAGCAGGCAAAAAACAATTGATTCTATTTAACTGAAGTCAATGACAGAAGGATCTTCTGCAGGTTTATGAACCACCCAACATGAAGAGAAGAACTAGGGACATTAAAAAGAAAAATTAGACCTTAGCCTCTGACTTTTCTTCCATTAACTTTCACCAGACAACCTTTTTGGCGTAGGTTAAGGCAGCTTTCCACAAACTTAGTATTCTCCAGATATGCTGACTTCAACCCCAGTACAGGTAGACTTTGACTTACAACAATTCATTTAGTGACCCTTCGAAGTTATAACAGCACTGAAAAAAGTGACTTACAATCATTTTTCACACCTGTGACCATTGCAACATCCCCATGTTCAGATGATCAGAATTCAGATGCTTGGCAATTCACCTTTTGCAACCTTCTGACAAGAAAAGTCAATGGGGAAGGCAGATTCATTTAACAACTGTGTTACTAACTGAACAACTGTAGTGATTCACTTAACAACCGTGGTGTAAAATGGGGCAAAACTAACTTAACTAATGTCTCACTTAACATATATTTTGGGCTTAATTGTGGTCGTAAATCGAGAACCTGTACTTTCAGCAATAAACTTGCTGGCTGGGGAATTCTGACATTGCAGCTTACACATTTGAGAAACGTACTTTATTATTTAGAGAAGGCTGGGCTAAGGCTTCTTTTTTTCTACGTTGTTAATGTTCTGAGCCTTAAACTGTTTAAATCTGTCCCCCCCTTTGTAACACTTTTAGTGTGAAACGCCTAGGGTATCACTTGTATATGCTATACAAAAATATAGAAACATTTAATCCAAATGAAGTTTATCTACTGGTATGTAATTGATCTTAATTTTATTATGTTCTGAGTATTAAGGCAATATAAACTCAAATTATTGAAATTTACTTTACTGCAAACCAATATGAAAAGTATCAATTTTATATGCAGTTTCAACAGATAAAACTAGAAGAATCTTTGCACATTTCTGCATTTTTACAAGGTAATTTTTAACAGGAAAAACTTGATAAAAATTGCTGTTGCTCATTCTATCCTAAGCTTGCTAAAACTTCTGTTTACTATGATTCCACAGATGTTAAATCATTGTATTATTGATCTTGGCTTAGGGTTGCATAGATCTATGATTTATGCAACAAGCTCTGATTTAAAAAAAAAAACTTGTGTGAATTCAGCCAATTCGTTCATAAGGCAACTTAACTCAAAGCACATCTTAGTCAATGCACCACCCCGGCCTATAGGCATATCAAGATGAACAGGAAATGTTAGTTCAAATGCCAATAACGCAACAGTTAAAAAACTAAATGGAAGTGATCATGACCTAAGATCATGCAGAGTTTTGGTGTCATACCTGATAGGCCTGGAACATCCTGAACTTTCAAATACTCCCCAAAGTACATAACTCATCTGAAAAGCTGGGTCTATGCTGAAAGGTGTCATTGTTTTCTGTATTCAAAACCGCAAGGATTTACTTTCAAACCGCGCGGCATGCCATCTCACCCAGCTTATACGTGGGGCGTAATGTTATTCCTCCACAGATTTATAGTGACAGAACTCGCGTTCCCTTAGTTAGAAAAGCGTTTCATCTTGAGACAGAGAGGGAGGGAGGGAGACAGAGCGCCAATGTGCTTATGATCATCGGGTCTTTTAAATGGTTGGGCAAAACTGAGCGTCTTTAGTCGTCCAAAGGAAAGGAAATCGATGAATCACACCGATTGGGTTTCCATTTCTCTTTTGTTAACGATACGTACAATGGCATCTTTTCCAATCTGCCTTCTTGCTTCGGTCACGGCTTCTTTCGTTGCTTTTTTTTTTTTTTTTTTCCCTTTCCCCTGTTCCAAGACACCGGTTTACGTCCCAGCGTTAAGTCGCAAAGGAAGTTTCCTCTCGGCGAACCGCCCCGCCAAGACGACGGCCGCGGACGGGCTGGGGTGCGCGCGCCCTCTTTCCGTCGCAGGGAGTGGCGGCGGCGGCGGCGGCGTCCCTCCCAGTCCCTCCTCTCTGGCTGGGGAGCTTTGCGGAGAGGAGGAGGGTGAGCTGTGGGAGGGTCTCCATTGAAATAAACAACCAGCCAGTGATTAAAACGGGAACATGGCGGCCGCGGAAGACTCAGCAGCTCCAGCTTCCTCTTACAAAGCAAAGGTCAGCGCTGGCGGCAGCTTGAGCGAGAAGAGCCGGAGACTTTACTGACCTCGGTAAATAGAAGCGGCTGTGCGCCTCGGCCGCCGGGCCCCTTCTCTGCGGAACAGGCTGGATGGGGGGGTGGGGAGGGGGAGGTGGATAGCAAGAGGGGCGCTCCCGGCTGTGCGCTGTCTGATAACCCGAGCTTGCGCGCGGCGTTGCCGGGGAAGGCGAAGGAACTGCCGGAGCTGATGCCGGGAAGACCAAAACGGGGGGAGACGACCTGGCAGCCAGATTGGTTCTTCTCTTGCTGCCCCCCCTTCGCCCCGCAACTTGAGGGGCTTTGCACCCGAAAGGGGGAGGTGTCCGTCTGGTTGTCTGCTGCTCCTTAATGAGGGGCGTGCGGTTCCCTCGAGCGGGGAATGAATAATGGAAAGGGGAGCGAACTGATCTGAAGTTGGGCTTTAACATCTTCCTCTCCTGCTTTCTCTTTAAAGAGAAGGGGGCGTCTCGGCCGTCTGGCTCGAAGGGGTGGGAGAAGAATAGGGGAGCCGCCTCGGGAAACGGGGGTGCCTCTGGTAGAGAAAGAGCTGGCTGCGCCTCCTCCTCCTCCTCTTCTTCCTCTCAGGGGAGGGTCGTTCCGCGCAGAAGAGATTTTAGGGGTGGCAGCTGAAAGCGCGCCCGCCTCTCTCCGAAGGCTTCCCCCAGGGACCACCACCCCCCATCCTGCCGTCCCCCGGCAAGTGTGAGGGGGGACCGAGCCTCTCCAGGAAGGGGAGGTGTGCAAGGGGCGGCGACGGCGACGGGCTGTCGCGGTGCAAGTTGCCTCGGAGGAAAATTGAGTTGGGGCGGCAAAACTCTGCTCCCTTCCCGGGGCTTTTGTTGTGGTTTAACTTCTCCAACTTTGTGCGCGGCGGCGCGGCCTTCGCAATCCCCCTTTCCCGGAACCCGACTAGGCCCTGCCTGCTCGCCGCTGGGTGCGAGCGCAGCCTGGGGAGCCGCATTGCTGCTTCGTGTGCCTGGGTGGGTGGGGGAGGGGACGGCGGTAGTAGTGGCGGAGGCGGCTCCGGCGGCTCCTCAGCTGCGCTGTCGTCCTCTCCGCTGGGCGGCCTAAAGCAGCCGGGTTGCTGGCCGGTGGGTTGAAGGGTTCCTGGGCGCCTCGGCTTTCAGAGCAGCCGGGTGTTCGGCGCCTCTTTCCCCTCTCTCTTCCCTGTCCGTCTGGGCGGAATCGATCGTACTGTGTACAAATATGTGGGAATAGAGATGGAAGCGCGGGGAGAAGCGTCACCCTGCTTTCTATTTGGGACGCGTTTGGTTTAATGGGTCAAAGAGAAAACCGTATTTCCACCTTCCCTCCTCTTCATTGTATTTGGAGAATTGCGTACGCCTCCTCTTTTCCCGTGTGGCAGTGAGGATGTGCGCCTAATCCCTTTTCCACCTGCTCCCTGAGCTTTCCTTGTATAAGGGAGGGTGCTGGGACACAAACAGCACAATTTTGCCGTAGCTTTCTATGGAAGGTGCACGCAGTACCTAAGGCCCTGATTTCAAGAAGCACGGCGATGGCGTTTTTGCTTCCTGATAGGCAGGAGCTTTTTTATTCCTTGCGCCTGCTGTTGCAAAGGCATCCAGGGTTATTGGTTGTCTTGGTAACTTTGACTTTGTTC
This sequence comes from Pituophis catenifer annectens, assembly GCF_029215685.1. Lineage (NCBI taxonomy): Eukaryota > Metazoa > Chordata > Lepidosauria > Squamata > Colubridae > Pituophis > Pituophis catenifer. Next base: position 36,811,454 of record NW_027256883.1, read on the forward strand.
CTGTAGTATCTATTTTTCATCTATGCCACTTTCCACATATTGTTGTCATCGGCCTGATACTGTGGCTTTCTTAAGCTCATTGTATTGTATAAAAGTAGATTAAAGCAAAGTTGAATAATAAAAAATGGAATAATAAATTCATAATTCTTGTTTATCTATAAATCACATACTTATACTTCTTTCAATGACAGATTTGTTTAGGGGACTGTAAACATGTTACTACAGAGCATGGTAGAGGACAGGGTCCTGATGGGTCAGACGTGACTTAGCAACTAACAACAAAAAATGAATATATTATGAATATAATGCTGAAACTTTCATGAAAAGATAATATTACCAATTTTTTTTTAACTTCTTCACTAAAAACAGTTCATTAATTTAGAATTTTCATAAGAAAAGCTGCTTTTGGTTACTAAAGAGTTGACACTGACTTTATGTGCATAATAAAAAATTTAGAGCTTTAACTGTCTGGGACAGTCTCTGAAATTATATCAAAATTCTGAATACCCTAAATTACTAATTTTTAAGTGAATGTGAAGAAAAGTATACATAGAAACATAGAATACTATGTGCATAAATGTTCAAGTAATTCTGATTTCATTATGCTTTAAACATCCTTTTTTAAAAGGAAAGCTGGACAGTAAAGGTGTTTTAAAAAAATAAAATAGATTTACAACTTTATTTGTAATTTGTGTATGTAAAAGCTACTTATCTACACTAAATCTATCTACTGGGCTTCTAAGGCAGTAGCTCAACTTTAGCCAATACAAATATATTATGTGGCATACAAAACTATTGATACTTAGATTACCGAATAACCAGTTCTTAATTACTTGTTCCATTGTGATTTACTGTGTTTCTTAATACAATGACAAAATTTACAAAAACTGATTAGTAAAAATGTTGCTCTTTTTCTAGTGGCTGCAAAGTACTTATTTTCTTGTTCAGATGTTGTTGTTTTTTTGTATAGTAATGATTTTGGTAGCAGTAACACCAAACATCCCTTGCTATTTGTGTTTTAAGTGTGCAGTAGTACATGAAAGATGATTACATAATAAAATTACCTGCTTCTAAATTGTTGGAGGCATTATGTTGATAGATTTATCTTTAGATTTGTAAATAGATTTATAGGTAGTAGCTATAGATTTAACTCCTGAATCTCATTATTAAAACTCATTTTCAATAATGAGGATTAAACTGTAAAGCAAAATCTGCTTCTTTGGGGCCTACTAAGGATGCTCTCATTGATTCTTAAGTTTCTCTTGGGTAACCAACATGCTCAGTGTTACAAGTTGCCATATAAATTCTAGGATTTTTGTGATACTGTATATCATGGGTGTCCAACCTTTTGGCTTGCCTAGGTCTCATTGAGTGAAGAGGAATTGTTATGGGCCACAAATACAATATATAATATAGTTAATGTATATAAATAACAAACTTCCTTTAAAAGTTTATGATCTATTGAGCTCTCATTACTAGCTGTCCAGGCTTATATGTGGGTTGGACAAACCTGTTGTATACTATCTTTTATTTCAGAAGAGGACTCCAGTGGGGAATAGCTGACATGGAATCAATAATTAAATTTGATTGTATTCACGGTGGTCTGACTAAGAAAATGATAGTGTCATATCTTTCTATTTATTGTTTATTAATTTATATCATGCCATCCGTCTAGGACCGTGATGTTTCTGGCGCCTTCGTGTGCTGGCCGGTGTGCATTTGCACTCCGGTTTCGGCACTTGCTTCAAAAATGTTCCTTGGTTTCTTATATCCCTATGCACAGATAATATTTTCAGAGGGATGTTGGTGAAGTGGCTATATAGGCACTTAGATATGGAAATGATTGGGAAGATTTCAGAAGAGCTGTGCTGAACCTTTCAAAGAACACAGCTGCTTTAAAACTACAAGGACTGCAGTTTTTTTTACATACAAATGTTTCAGAAAACAGTTCTTTAAATACTTTAAATACTTTGCCTAGCCTGCCATAAATTAACTTATATATTGCAAATTTACATATTGCATTTATAGGCTTAGTTATTATATGACATGTAGGTTGCTTCTAATATCTTTAACATTTGCTATAGTCACTATTCACTTTAACCTTTAGATAATTGTGGAATGTTTGACAATCTAGAATGCTAAAAACATGCTTTTTCTGATGGGACAATAATTCCAGTGTTTGAGTGGAAAAATAATATAAGTGATAGTCACGCTAAATGAAGTTGATAAAATGGGTTTAAAATAGACTTCGTTGTAGCTGTTCTACAATGTTCATTGTCTTCTGTCACCTTTTGTTGATGATCTTGCATCCATGTTGACATCTGTTGTAGTTTGTAGCTATAATGAACTCTACCAGCGTGGATTCGTAATGCAGAAATTTTGAGATTTGATCCACAAGGAAAATGTAGGTGTTCTGAAATATTTTATAAATATTGTGCTCTAAATAAATTGACTTGCACATGTTTAATCCTCTTTACTTAACAGTCTAAAATCTATTTGTCTATTTGACAAGTTCTTGGTGTTCCTTTCTCTGTTCTTTCTTGTATTAAAGAAAGATTCCAATAATACTAGATGTGCTAACTTTTTCTTGAGAATTAAAATCTAGGTATATTTTCCAGTTATGGTTCATAAATATTTTTATTGCTTTCATATCAATCATTGAAGAGGCAAATAACATGCTTTTAAAATAATATGATTATAGCAAATTTGTGAGCCACCAAGATTTTTCTGTGATTGCAGCAGCACACAAATTTAATCAATAGTACAATATGTGTGAGTGAGTGAGATAAGTAAGGCCTCCTCATTCGCACCATATAATAAAATCTTACTAGGTTAACACTATTTGTATGAAACAGAAGATCCACTATCTGATTATATTCTTTGACCACCTTGGATAGTTGCAGATACTAGGCTGGTGAAAGAAATATGGCTACAGTAAAAAAGAATTATTTGAAAATGTGTGTATCTATAAAAAAATGGGTATGGTTGATTATAGCTGTATAATTTGCTCTCAGGTGCATATTATCTTTTACAATGGGCAATTTTAATTTTACCAAAAATGTTTTCACTTGGAAATAAAGATAATAAATTTTAAGTGTAGCATACTAGTAATATGTCCTGTTGATTCTTCCAAAATATTATTCACTTAGGAAATGAAAGTGAATCTCTTAGCAGTTACATGTAAATTAAAAGATATTGTAAATAACTGTACTCATTTGGGAGGAAAGTAAGCCTTGTTAATATGTTGCTGCTGCTGCAATTTAGAAGCTTATGCCATTTAAGTGATACTAATATTCTTTTAAATAAGTTCATGATTCTCGCTTTCTGTCATAATATTTGTAGTGCTTCCAGGACAATGGTATGTAGTAAGTACACTTGAGTAGCCACTGAAATATCAGATTATTAAGTAACCACTGAAATTAGAGCTGTTCAAACTGAAATAAAATAATTGCTTGTCATGTATTTGACCTTTCATAATGCAATGTGGATGCATGTCGTGAGAATCAAAATAACACAATTCTACTGAATTCTATGGCTAATTTCCATTTCATTTCAGTATATCTATGTTCAGTTGTGGTCACTAGTCATTATGGAATGTATTCTGTTGGCTCTTTTGTGGGGGAATATAGAGGTTTTATTACTTTATTTTCATAAGAAATCATAGAATGAGTTGTCACTAAAAATACTGCAGAAAAAACTTCAGTTCTCAGCTGAACGTGAAAGAGGAAGTGCACCTGTATGCTACCAATATTGCATAAAGCTGCTTCCTGTTGAACATTGAAGGTGCATCTTGTTTTATAACCACAGTTGATTATGTGGGTGAGCTGATTATATTACTTTTGGTCACATTTTATATTTTATAAACTATTATTTTCCTCTTATATAACTCACTAATATTTTAAAAATCTTTACTAAGTATTCTGAGCACATGTTAATAAAGTGTGAATGTAGTTGTATTATTTCCAGGGTACTTGGGAGGTACCAAAAAGAGTAAGCCAGATAAAGTCCAGTTCAGCACCAGATACTTTTGTAACACATTCCAAAGAAACTGTTGGAAAGTCAGATGAGCAGGTTCAAATGTTGCTGTTGAAACAGGCAATTTTAGACTATACAGCTAGTCTTCGACTTATGACCACAATTGAGCCCAAATTTCTGTTTCTAAGCAAAACATTTGTTAAGTGAATTTTGCCTCATGTTACGACCTTTCTTGCTGCTCTCGTTAAGTGAATCACTGCAGTTAAGTTAGTAACATGGTTGTTAACTGAATCTGGGTTCCCCATTGACTTTGCTTGTCAGAAGGAGATCACATGACCCCTGCAACCATCCAAATATTAATCAATTGCCAAGCATCCAAATTTTGATCACATGACTATGGGAATGCTGTTACAGTTGTAAGTGTGAACAATAGTCTTAAGTCATTTTTTCAGTACTTTGTAACTTTGAATGGTGACTAAATGGAACTTGTAAGTTGAGAACTACCTGTAGTCAACTGCAGTTTCATCTCCTTCCTTCTCCCATTCAAAAAAGTTTACTTCTGCTTTTCATGTCATCTGATTAGGAAACGTATAACATTTTTCGTATGTACTATGTGACATGTAAGCAGCTTATCTTTTAAATAATGTTTTTAATATAAAAGTTCATATTGTAGACATTATAATGAGGGCTCCTTGCTTGGTCATCTCTAAAATTGATTTTTTTTCCTTGCAGATTACCCAAATTAGGGTTAGATCATCATCACTCCTAGTAAGGAGTGGGTTTGCTCTCATCTTATATTCTAATGTCTTGCTCTGTCAGTGTTGGTGGGGTTGGTCTTAGAAGTAGTTTGGTTGGGCTGTTTACTGTTAGTTTATTTGTTAGTTTCTTGATTAGGATACTATTTACTTGATTGTCCCAAATGTGCTTTTTCAGGAGGCATCTGGACTTTCTTTTTTTTTTTTTCCTTTGAAGACGATTAGCTTCTCATCCAAGAAGCTTCTTCAGCTCTGACAGGATAGTGGGGAATGGAACATTTTGAATGGTGTGGAAGTATGAATGGATTTCAAGAGAAAAAATTGCAGACTAAAAGAACCAGGAGCACTACTCAGGTGACCCTGAGGACACAGGTAAACCTCCAAGTGCTTCAAGGACCCTCTAAAACAGTGGTTCTCAATCTGGGGGTCGCGACCCCTTTGGGGGTCGAACGGCCATTTCACAGGGGTCGCCAAAGTCCTCTCTCACCCCCCCACCCCCGCTTTCACTCATCCTCATTCTCTGCCTCTGTTGGATCGCCGGCCATTCGCTTACCCCGCCCACTCCCAATCTGTTGCTGCCTCCTGAGTCCCAGCTAATGCTAGAGGGAAAAAAACTGTTTAAATTCTTGCCGCATGGCTTCAAAGGGCCGCTCTACAGCTGATCAGTGTTAAAAGAAAACAAATGAGTAGACCGGTGCCTGCAAGAATAGAAAAAACAGCCCCTTTCAGCTTCAGGATAGGTTAATTAATATTGATTAATATACAAAAAAGATAGTTATATAACTAATTGGTTTATATTAAAATGTTGAATTTGTATTAAACAACTGTATTACATAATTACATAATTAACCAATGTGAGGATGGATATAAAAATAGATGACAATGGGAAGGGGTATAATATAGAATAGAAGGGGAAAATTGAATTTGATTACGATTAGAGATGAGGATGAAGGATAATATTGGTTTTTTTAAAAAATAGATGAAGAATAAATATGGCAAAAAGGAAATATAGAAATTATAAATTTAATTGAAATGACTAAACACTGTTTAAATTTGTGAACCGGCCAAATACTCTGTTCAAAGAAAATACATTGTATGTTTGTATGTGTGTTTCTAATTATTGCTATTTATTCATATTTGTTCTCTTTTATTCTTTAAAGTTTAACAATTCATTCTTTATCTTAATATCTTCATATTTGTTTGGGGTTGGTTTTCTTCCCTTTCATCTTTTTTATTGTACAATCTTTCTCCTCAAACCTACCACCTCTCTCTTTTCTTTCCTTCTTACTTTCTCTTCCCCACCTCTTCTCCTCCCTACTTCCTCTTCCTTTCTCCTTCTCCTCCTCTCTTCCTCCCTCTCTTACCCTCACTCCTACTCTAATTTCCCTTCCCTTCCTTCATCCCTCTCTATTGCTGTATCCTTTTATGCATATGGACTACTCAGAGGGCTGAAAAAGTTATTTTTGACTGGTCCTCGCACTTTTGACCAGTCCTCAAACTTACGACTGTCCTCACATTTTACATTTTTGCCCTATCTTGTCACCATGGTGAAAAGAAGCAGTTGTGAACTGAGTGACACGGTTGTTAAGAATGCTACAATGGGCATAAATGAAGACCAGTCATAAGTGCGAAGACCGGTCAAAAGTGCGAGGACCTTTCAGAAATCACCTTTTTCAGCCCTCTGGGTAGTCCTTTTGTGCACATGGACTACTCAGAGGGCTGAAAAAGTTACTTTTGACTGGTCCTCGCACTTTTGACCAGTTCTCGAATTTACGACTGTCCTCACATTTTACGTTTTTTGCCCTATCTTATCACCATGGTGAAAAGAAGCAGTTGTGAAATGAGTGACATGGTTGTTAAGAATGCTCCACGGGCATAAATGTGAGGATGGTCATAAGTGTGAGACCAGTCAAAAGTGTGAGGACCTGTCAGAAATAACTTTTTTCAGCCCTCTGAGTAGTCCCTATACACATAGCCATGGCCACCCTGAAACATGACCAGTTAGCCATGCCCACCCAGTCACATGACCTCCAAGCCACACCCACAAAATAAGCCACGCCCACAGAACCGGTAGTAAAAAAAATTAGAACCCACCCCTGGTTGGGGGTCACCACAACATGAGGAACTGTATTAAAGGATCGTGGCATTAGGAAGGTTGAGAACCACTGCTCTAAAAGGATGCAAATGACCAGCTGTTTGCAAGGAATATAAATCCTTCCATTCTCCACTATCCTGTCAGAGCTGAAGAAACTTCTTGGATAAGAAGCTAAATGTCTTCAAAGAAAAAACAAAGTCCAGTTGCTTCCTGAAAAAGTACCTTTGGGACAACTATGACCTGGATGACTGAGAGTCTCTACAGATTGTTTACTTGATTGTTGGTCTGATGTTAATCTTGGAGTTAATCTATGCTGATCTAGATGCTGATTGCTGGTGGAGAGGTGCTTAGGTCTATTTGTTCCCTTTTTGGTTTGTTGATTGTCTCTTTTGCATATTCTATAGATATTGTTTATGTCTGTGTCTATCGATGGCTGATTTGTCAGAGTGCCAGGCTTCTAGAAATTCCCTAGCATTTTTGGATTTGGCTTGGTCTAGGACTTCCCAGATTCCCAATTGAAACTATGGTTAAGTCTGTCCATATGTTGTGAAATTAAAAAGCTTTCATCATATCTTCTGACTGCTAGTTGGTGTTCATGGATGTGTTCTGCCAGTCTTCTGCCTGTTTGTCCTACATAGTGATTGTTGCAATCATTACACTGTATGTTGTAGATGACTCCTGATTTTTCTTCTGGAGCTCCTGGGTCTTTTGGTTTGCTTAGGATATTTTGAAAGGCTTTAATTAGCTTGTGTTACATTGATTCCATGTAGAATCAGCCAAGCTCAGAGAGCACAGAGGACCCCTCATTTCAATCCTGAACTACAAACATTCTCCTTCTCCTTCATTGAAACATTATAATGCTGGATTGAATATAAAGGGTCAGAGAGGACTTATGTAAATATAAATTTATATAAATTTAAATATGTATAAATATATGTCCTAGGGTGGATTTGATTTAAATCAAGTTGATTTAAATCACAATTTAAATCATGATTTAAATCACTAGTAAAAAGGCTTGATTTAAATCAACTCGATTTAAATCATAATTTTTAAAGAGCAACTGTCATCTCTGCTACTCCTTTGACCCACTGTTGACTCACCGATAGTCCCAGTGTTGCAGAATATACAGCCTCATGCTGTATATTCTGCTGTATATATATTTCATGCTGAATAAACTAAATTATTTATGTATCTTAAATAGAAAACTATCTTATGATAGATTTTTACCCCAAAAGTTTATTAAAATAAATTCAATAAAAATAAAAAAAAATCCGATTTAAATAAAAAATAAATATTTAAATAAAAAAAATCCGATTGTTTTGATTTTTTTAAAAAAATCATTGATTTTTATCCACCCTGATATGTCCTAAGCAGTGGTATAAATCTTTTTAATAATATTTTAATATTATATTATTATATTTTAATTTTTTAATTATTATATTTTAATGTTTAATTTTTATAAAATTTGCATTCCCTCGTCATACTTGATTTCTTTTTTATCCTAAAAAGCATTTTAAAGTACTTCTATATATATATATATTTCTATATATATTATATTTAATTCTATATTCTAATTCTATATTGAGAATAAATATTGACATGGGAGAAATGTGCACATTTGTTATATTTCTATCTCTCTTATTACCACTAACTTTCAAACAACAGAATAATCACTGAAAATGAAATGTCTGTGACTTTTGGAAAGGAATAAAATAAATAATTATAGAACAACATAGACTAGCTTATTTGCATGAAGTGAAAACAAAATATCTGTATCTGAAGAGTTACTAGAATTTGTTCGTTATATATTTGTTTATTGTTTAAATCATCTCTATGTATTTCATGCAATAATAATTGGAATACTAAAAATTTTACTAAATGCTATGATTATAGGAACTAGCTATAATAGCTTCTATTTAATAGCTAGAAACTAGGTTCTTAGTTTTCTCCAATATTTTAACTTTTTGATGTCAGAAATGTTTCTCTGGAAATGACTTGATTAAGTCTATTTTCTGAGTTGATTTTAAGCAGGTTAAATACGATAAACATGCTCAACTGCATCAATATTAGAGCAGAATGTAGCTAGTTGGATGCAAGTGATGCTTGTACATCATTCTTTCAAATGCTCCATTGAAGAGACATTGCTGCTTGAAATATGGAATCCTGCATTGGGTTGGCTTTTCAAAGCTAAAATTTCTTTACATGTAAATGATTTCCACACAAAAAACATTGGAAAAAAAAGAATAATATCCTTTAGAAATGGTGACTTAAATGATAAAGAAAAGTGTCATTTTATAGGACTTTAGAGCAGGGGTCCCCAACCTCTGGACTGCAGTTTACTACAGGGCTATGGCCTACTTGCAATTGGACTGCGGAAGAGGCAGGCAGGTACGCGTGCATCAGCCCACTGCTCTCACTGCCTAGTTCCCTGTCCCGCCCCCGCCAGCCGCCAAGCCACAAAGGTTGAGGACCGCTACTTTAGAGTGACAAAAAATTAATGTGGCAATATAAAATAAGCAATAGAATTTGGTATGAATGTTTATTATCTTTTTGTTTGTTTATAGCAGGCTTGAGATGTATCTGAAGATTGAAGTTTTCAGATATACAACCAATACTGATTTAACTGCCTCATTGAGTCTTGGTAAGTTATCTTTATTAAGTTATCATTATCAGGAATGAAGCATATGGGATGAAGTGTTGCACAAAAATAGTTCATGTGTTTTCATTCTCATCTAGATTTTTTTCTGTTGAAAAGAGGTTTCATATGTTCACATAATAAAAAGACTTATTAGCTAAGTCATATTGAAAAGCAGGCCTTGAAGCAGATTTCCTACCACATGTTTGGACTCTCCCACTTAGGAATCCTTTTGGTTCATGCCTGGAGTGCTTGGGATTGGCCACCTTTCCTCACCTTGTGGAGTCTGAGGTGGAGATATCCAGTCTTGCGACTCTAATGATGCAGTACCTGGCTCCATTATCCTTTTCTTACCACTCTTGCCAAAGAAAGTTCCTGTCAGTTGTTTTCTGTAGTGGAAGCTCTAAGAAGGAACGCTGAAACAGAATCCAAAGCAAAATATTACAATTATATTGTTTTGGTCTTAGCAGTAAAAAATTGCTGTTGCTTTCCAAAGCAGGTGTAAAAGCTAGTTCTTACACAGGCAATGAAAAATAACATGAAATCAAATCTGACCATTGCAAAAACAACAGACAGATGAAGACAAAACTGTTCACACAAGAGAATAGGTGGGTAGCCTATTTCATTGACTTGCTGTTGAAACATAGCAATCATTAGATATATTATATGATGGCTTTCAAACTTTTTTTCAGTACAAATAACTTATCAGAAAGACTTACATCGTGTGAGCTTGGCTAATTGGTTCCAGTCCTGCCTGTTGGACTGGAAGTCTGACAACAGCATCAAGGTATGCTTTGTTGGCAGCTTTGTTTGAAGTGAGGCACTTTTTTGAAAGCTTACATTGGCTTCCTCAAAATTGTATTTTGAGTTTATGTAATGAGGCCTTATTCTGAAAGTTTTACAATTTCAGTTTCATTTCAGACTTTTTTTTAAAATTGTAAATCTTTAAAACTCTACAGGCAGACGACCATGAACTGCATAAAAAATGTATCACATTTTTTCAAAGATAATGCCCTTCTCTTGGGGTTATATCTGATGGATTAAGATTAAGATGGCTCAATCAGAAACAAAATATAGAAGAAACAATAAACAGTAACTATTTAAATATAAATATAGTCAGATCATTTTTGTTTACATTTGTACAATTTCCCTTTATATAAATTTATGTGGTTTGAGAGAATGAGTTGGTTTAGTTAGAAATAGGTTACTGGCAGTGGTAAAATCCTTCCTCAGATCACCACTGGTTTGCTGCCCGCACCTGCACGCGCACGCCAAAAGCACGTTGTGCATGCGCTGTGTGTGCACTAAACACACGCTTCGCGCAGAAAAACAAAACTTCACTAGGTAAGTAGAACAGTGAGATGGGAAACAGCTGTGCCACACAATTTAGCTTCTAATGAAGCTAAACCACACGACACAGCTGATCGTCGGAAACCCCGATGAACCAGTAGCTTTTTTTTTACTACCGGTTCACTTGAACCGGTAGTTTTTATCACTACTGGTTCACCTGAACCGGAGCGAACCAGTAGCATTTCATCCCTGGTTACTGCCTATCTAACTAGAGGCCAATGTCTACCACCAGCATGCCTGGTATAGAATTTACCATCACTTTTCCAAACTATTTGTTTTCCCAGCTCCACTTAAAAACAAGGTAAGATTCATCAGGCTTATGATTGAATAAAAAGCTTCAGAGGAGGAGTAGCATAGGCATTCAGGTATTGTTTATCCTTTTCACAATTACTATAACACATTTTTAGGTTGCTGTGTTAGGATTTTGCACAGTGTTTCCCACTAGCTTTCTGATCCCATCAGTGATTTTTTTCCCCCTTAGGTTGCTTCCCTAGCTTAGTCTTTTTTCTTCTTCTAATGGATTCTATTGCTACTCAGTCTTTATATTTGAATCATCATCATCTTTCCATCAAATATAAACATGATTAGCTATATATATAAAAAACATAGTATAAAGCACAGGTCGCCTGAGTCTTATGTTTTGCCTGTTTCCCATTATTTTTGAATCTGAAAGTAGTATTAAAAGCAGTGTGTTAAAAATCAGATTTTCTGATTTTTAAAGTATTCCATTAAAAGAAAGATCAAACTCTTGAACCACCTAAAGTAGATATTTAAAGCCTACACTTTTTTTTTGCACATCAGTCTTAGGATTTTTAGAAAATGATCTTTAATTTTATGAATAACAGTGTTTTTCAAGTATGTGTTTTGATATACAGGATTCTGATTGTTACTGCTTAGTTTCTACTGTATGGTATTATATTACCTGGAAGAGCAGGTGATATCAAAAACTGGCAATCATCTCTACCATCTGCAAATGACTAGATGAAGGCAGTTTTGTCTCCAGTGTCTGAATGAAGATAGTGAAAAAGTTACCCAAGTGACTGCTTGACAGTAACTGGTGCTAATTAAATACAGAGTCAGATAATGACACTAATTCCTGGATGAAAGCCAGATTTCTTTTGGCTTTCAGAAAAGTTAATTTTCTAGCTCTGTTTATCTGTCAGCTTTGTGTGATATTGCAGCTGAGTTAGAATTCATAGTGAAAACAATGTGTATCTTCATTATGAAATTAGTTAATTTAATATTTATGCATTTGACAATGTATTGAGCAAAGAGTTGTTCATATTTTTTAATAATGATGTATCATTGTGCTCCAGTCCATCCTTATATTTCTTCTACACAGCTTGTTAATAGTTTGATTAGAAATCATCAGTTGAGATTATGCTATGTTCATATACAAAAGTATTTTATATGGTCTGAAATGCTTATGGGTATTGTATATTGTTTAATGTTTGAGAATCAATACTTTCTATTATTTCTGTGCAACTGTAATCCCAAGATTAAGTCTCCAGGTTTATGGTTTGCACTACTGATACAATTTACTTCAGAATTCTTTCCACCTTTAATATAATGTATAAACTACAATTCAATTGAAAAACAAACTGAAATCATTTAGGGGGAAAACATAACAATAAAAAAACAGAATAATATGGCTGCATAAATGTTCATACCCTCTTATAAGTAGGGATATGGCTGTGTTCAGATATAACCAGTCATATTAAATTTGATGCTAAATAGTTAGTACATACATGCCATCAATTAAAGTGACTCTAATTAAGCCCAGATGAATTTCAGCTGTTCCAGAAGGGTGTTTTTTGTTGTTGTTGTTGTTGTTTTGCATTTACTCAGTTGCCTCTTACAGCAAAGTCCATTGTCTGTAAAGAGCTTACAAAACATCAAAGGAATCTCCTTGTAAGATACCAGTCAGGGGAAGGGTACAAAAAATGCTCCAAGGCATTAGATATACCTTGGAACCCAGTCATCAATAAGTGGAGAAAATATAGCACAACAGTGATACTACCAAGAACTGGATATGCCTTCAAAATTGATTTTAAAAAAACCAAGAAGAAAACTGGTCCAAGAGGCCTACAGCAACCTAAAGGAGTACTGGTTGTGTATTACATGTGACAACAATCTCCCTTATCCTTCATATTTCTGGGATAATGGGGTGTCACTACAGAAGCCTTTTCTAACAAAGAAAACACCCAAGTCCAGCTATATTTTGCAAACACTTACATCTAGTCTGACAGTAGTGGGTTCCACTTACCTTCGCTACCGGTTTAGAACCAGGAGCACGCGAGCTTCACTCACGTGCAGCGTTTCTACGCATGGGCAGAGCATCTGTGAAGACGTCCGGGCGGGTGGGCAGAGCCTCCTGCCACTGCCACTACCGGTTTCCCGAACCAGGGTGAACCGTAGAAACACACCACTGAACTCTGACAAAAGCATGTGGGAAAATGTATTACAGTCTGATGAGACCAAGGTTGCATTTTTTCACCATAATTCCAAAAAGTATGTTTGGTGTATAAACAGGATTGTGCATTTCCAAAAGTACACAATATCCACAGTGAAGCATGGTGCTGGCAGCATTATGCTTTGCAGCAGCTTTTCTTCAGCTAAAGAAAGCTTAACTTTTAGTCAAGATGGAGGGAATTATGAACAATCCAAATATCAATCAATTTTGGCACAAAACTTGCTAAAATGTTGAAGATGAAGAGGAATTTCAACATGACAACAGCTCAAAGCATACCTCCAAAAAAACCCCAAAATAATGCGCTCCCCAGAAGATGATCAAAGTTTTGGAATGGCCTAGCTACAGCCCAGACTTGAATCCAAATGAAAATCTGGGGTGAGCTGAAGAGGATTGTGCACAAGAGATGGCCCTTCAATGTAACAGTTTTGAAGTGCTTTTGAAAGGGAAGTGCCATACTGATAGGCTCCTACCCCAAAAGACTGTTATAAAATCAACACGTGCTTCAAGAAATTATTACCGTATTTTTCGGTGTATAAGATACATTTCCCCTCCCCCAAAAGTGGGTGGAAATGTCTGTGTGTTTTATACAGCAAATGTTGCTGAAGCCCTGCCCCCCACCGGCCCCCACCCTTCAGCCTTTGCTTCCCAGCAATTTGCCTCCTTGCAACAAACAGCCTGGTCAGCTCCAGCACAGCCTGATTTAGCAGCTGATTGGTGGTTGGATCTGCCTCCCAGAATACAGCCTATCAGCTGTTCCAGGCTGCAGAGATCACCACTGCCCTTCGCCACCGTTGCAGTCCATCGCCGCTGCTGCCTATTGCCACTGTCGTGCTCCCCACCGGTGAGACTTGCTAAGATGTTCCCAAACTCATCACCAATCTGTTGGAAATGCAAAAAATCATACAGGACATATTATCATCTATGGTGGACTTCTGTGACAGCAAAAAAGTATTGGACCAAAATTAAAAAGTGGCTTGAAGAAATAACAGAACAACATATAGACTGGAAATCGGAACTATTTTTATTGGATATACCCACAAGAAACTATAATAAAGAAATAGAATATCTAATTCTACATATTATAACTGCAGCTAGGATAACCTATGCACAAAATTGGAAAAATAATGTCATATCAAAAGACGAAGAGGTGATAAGGAAAATTTTGGACTGGGCGGAGATGGACAAAATTGACGAAAGAAATAAAAGGAAAAAATGAAACAGAATATTACTTAATATGGGGAAAATGGTACAAATGGTTAGAGGACAGGAATAACAAACAAGAAAATATATAATAGAGATGATCTAAAAATCAGGAAGCATTAATAAAAGTAACATGATTATAATAGTTTGTATAATAAGTAATGAATAGTATTTAAAATATATAAGAAATAAGGGAACCACAAAAATAAGTATGTGAACATGTGGGGGGGGGGACATAAACTGTGGATATATACCAATATGGAACTGTTGTAAAATGGAAATTTTTGTTTTGTTTTTGTTTTTAAAGAAAAAATAATTAATAAATAAAGTTTGATTTTTAAGTTTAATAAATATTTTGGATAGAGCCACTGTATTTCATCTCAATAAGTTTCACAAACTTGCCAAGAAACAAGCCAGTACATCTGTAAAAAGCAAGGTCTTGCCGCCCAAATGTTTGTTTGTTTTTAATTTGTTTCAAATTGCTAATTCATACTTTTGCACTCAGTAATAATGGATCAACCTTCATGTTGTGGCCATAATGTGCCCAAAATTTTAAATTGGTTCAGGAAGAGAGGGATTTTCTGAATTGGGAAACAGATGATACATCCACTTATCCATCAATCTGTTGTATTTCTTGCAAGCAGATGATTTAAAATTGAAAAAAAGTAATAAAAAAAACTTTCTCCCTCCTATAAACTTTATTCAGTTAATCAGGATTTTACTGTTTAGACCAGTGATTCTCAACCTGTGGGTCGCAACCCCTTTGGGGGTCAAACAACCCTTTCACAGGGGTCGCCTAAGACCATTGGAAAACACATATTTTCAATGGTTTTAGGAATAATTTTATGGTTGAGGGTCACCATAACATGAGGAACTGTATTAAAGGGTTGCAGCATTAGGAAGGTTGAGAACCACTGGTTTAGACGGTCAAACTGCAAGTGTAATTAATAACCTGATTCTTTTACTAAAGAAAATCCAAATCTGTGTCTACCCTGAAAGATGTTGAATCAGGCTTAAGTGAGAATTTATGTGGCTTGTAAGCCCACTGCCTTTAAAAAAAAATACTGGAAAGTTTAAGAATATGGTAATCTATAACAATGGGTGGTTTAATAACATGGTATTCAAAAACTTCCTCTAGAAATTACACTCTTCAAATGCATTTCAAATACATTTCAAATATTGGCATCACTCCATTTATAGGTTATAGTACTTAAGTTGATACATTTGTCCCCAGTAAAAGAATATCTACTTATATAATATGTAAGAATTTTTAATAAGAATATAAAAAGTATGTTCAGAAGTGAAATTAGACCACTTCTGAAAGTTGGGCAGCAGTTGTTTTGTCTTCTTAGTCTTTTAGATAAATAAGTCAACTGGGATGAAAATGGAAGAATGAAACATTTAGTGTGTCCTTGGTTCAGATCATTATCTAAAATAGTATCTCTTCTCTGAAGCAACTCAGAAATGAAGAGATATTTGTGTTTCTGCTGAAAAGTATTGGCATATTGTTCTCAAATATTCAATAATATAAATTCAAGATAATTTATATTTTAAATACATGTTCATTTGTTATTTTAAGCTTAATAAATATGATCTAGAAGATACAAAGAATAATATGATTTCAAAAAAGAAAATGAGTTAACTTTCTTAGTACATTCTTTTTTTATATAAAAAAAGTTTTTATTTTTTATAAACAAACAATACATAATCAATCATTCACTGTATCATCTAAATACATCTTTTGTGTCTTCTTCTTGCTCCGCCAATATTTATCATGTCATATTATCATTTCATTTATTATAACATTTCCCACACATTTCTTACTTCTCTATTAATACACTTATCTATCTTTTTATTTTATTAAAAATTTTACAACAATTTCATCCCCACACAACCTTCAACCCCCCCTCCCCCCACACACACACCCCGACTTCCCAGAGCAAAAGCAGGGTATAACATTTAACAAACCTAAGCTAAAATATAACTTACTACAAGATTCAAAACTCCCTCATGTTCTTTTAACTCCCCTTTTAAAAGTTATTCATCAACCTTCCTTTTATATTCTCTTATCACATTTCACATTTATTACTAAAATCCTTTCCATACCTTCTTTTTCAGCATTACTCCCTAGTAAAATTCTAAATTAAACATTTATCCTCTTTGGTCATTCATAAACCACTTGCCAATTTCTGATTGTAATAAAACATTCTTCAGAATATAACCTCAGAGATACTGTTAATCCATTGTCTTAAGTTATTTCTAAATCTTAAATTCATTCTTCAAAATATAAGTTTCAAAACTTTCAGGAAGCTATCCATTAAATTTTAAATTAACCATTTTGATACCTCAATAACTTTTAAAAAGCTATCCATTTTTAGTTAAACATTTTTATTTCAATAAAACATTCTTCAAAATATAACCCTCAAAAGGCTATTCCTTAAATTATATCCAAAGCTAAATATAATAAAACACTTCCTTTATATCATTGTCTTGAAAAATACTAATTTCAGTAAACTTTTCAGATTTATTACAAAGATCCTCCCCAAAAGAAATTAATCTTCCATTCTTCCTTTCTTTCTATATTTTTTCCAGTCCTTCTTCAATAATACTTTCTTCTTCAGCATTGCTCCTCCCCCTGCTTTTATTTTCGAGAATTTTTCTCTTCTCCATTTTTTCCTGGCTTTTTTACAAACTTTCTTCTTTCTTTCTTTCTTCTCCAGTCTCACTCTTCCGCCACAATCCTGTGCTCCTCGCAAAGTAATTCCTCTTGGTAAAAACACCTCTTTAACTGCTATTGAGAATCCATCCCTGCAACCAAGTTGTAAAGTTCCACTTCGAATCTTCCTTTTTGTATAAAAAATCCCAACAGCTCCTGACAATTCTCCATTTGCCTGTATCAAAACCTCTGGAGGAATATCTCTCAATATTTCCTGATTACTTCAAGCCTCTCTGCTCCTCCCTCTCAGTTTGAAGAACCTCTATTTCATTTTCCAAAGGCACAATAAACTGGGTTTTTTCTTCTGCCTCCTCTTCACTTATATCTTTGTTTGGGATCTGAGTAAAATCCTTCTTAAGAGACCCTTCAATTCTTTCCACGAACGCAGAGGCAAATGATTCCAAAACTTCTTCTAAAAGATCCACAGTCAGCATTTGTGAGCCTTCATCACTTTCAAAAAAGCCAGCCATTTTTTTTCTTAGATATAATTATTAAATCCTTCTCCTTTTAAAATAAAGTCCTCTTCTTTTAAACAGGGTCTTTCAACACCACATAATGCTTTGTATCTAAGTTTCACTTCTCCACGCCCCGTTAGAGTCACACGCCATCTTACTTTCCCTTTCTACATAGAGCTTCAGAGGGAAGTGATAGATTTTGGAGTTAAAGTTTAATACTTGCAATTTTCATTTCTCCTGTATTTGCTCTGCCAGCTTTCAAGTCCAAATTTTTTTTTCCTTAAAATTAAGTTGCTGATGCTGGTGTGGTCGCGATGCCTCGTTCTGCATAAAGCAGACTTGTCCCGGATCCGGAGCACTGAAGAGCTTTCAGGGAGCTCTCACCCTGCAAACCCCAGGTTTAAAAAGAAAAACCTGGGGGTCTAGGGGAGCTCTACCCAAACCCCTCTGCTCTTCTCTCCCCCTTTAGTACATTCTTCAATTGACACTGATACTAATGTTTTTCAAACTCTTTTTGCACATTTTACATACCCATTTAGTAATATTTTTAATATTATAATATTATAATATTATAATAATATAATAATAATTTAATAATATTTTAATATCTTTTAAAAGTAATATTTTAAAAGATATTTTACATTGAGCTATCCTGCATCAATTCATTTAGTCATGTCTCTGATACTTGTGGCTACATAAGCAAAAACTGTTTTTTGAAACTCTCCTTCTCATCTTGTTCACTGCATTAGAGATGTCAGGGGTTGATTGTAGACCTGTCAGGACTGTCAAATGTAGTAATTTAATTACTAACTGCAAACAATAG
Organism: Pituophis catenifer annectens; assembly: GCF_029215685.1. NCBI lineage: Eukaryota > Metazoa > Chordata > Lepidosauria > Squamata > Colubridae > Pituophis > Pituophis catenifer. The sequence goes on from NW_027256883.1 coordinate 36,829,931, forward strand.
TGGCAAGGCTGATTGCTGAGAACTACTTTCCATAAGTCTTAGCATCTTTCCTTCAAAAACAGCTGGCTATCTAAGTAACTTGTGAAGGTTATCAGTGCAAGATGTGCAAAATATTTTTTCTCTTAAATAGAAAATCAGTTTGAACTAGTTTCCAGAGGGAACTAATTTGGCATACAGTACTGGCTAAAGGCATCAGGCTAGAAGCCGGAAGACCAAGAGTTCTAGCCCAACCTTAATTTGAAATAAGATGAGTGACTTTGGGCTAATCACTCTCTCTTAGACCTAGGAGGAAGTTAATGGCAAATTACTACTGAAAATAATGCTAAGAAAGTTCAGTTTTGAGTAATGTAGTTAAAAAAATTAGGATAATTAATACTCTAATATATTAGTACTGATAAATGTTTTAATAGCAAAATTACTTTAAAATTATGTTATGTGATTCTTCTTTATCAGAGTGCGTGAGAACATAGGACGGTTTGTTGGCTTCCAGTGTCCTAAATTAATCTACCTAAGTTCCAACCAAATGTCAGTGAAGGAAGTTGCAGTTTCAAATGTCCAGAATATTAATTTATATCCAGCGGATGATCAAAATAAAGCTGAAACCTGTTGTTTTAAATACTTATTTTAAAGGTGTGTTTTTTTTTTTTTTTTTTTTTTTGCTTTTTAAAACTTTTGGGTTATACGTTTTAAATCTTGTTTTATTATGTATTGCAGATTTTCTAATAATGATAAAACAGTTTACTAACAAATGATAATTTCATCGATGACAAACTGTAATAGTTAAACTTAATTTTAACTATTTTAGTTTCAAAGCATATTTTTGTAAAGTATTCCTTAAATAACTTTTAGGATTCAATAAAAGTCATCTAAAATATCTGTTTAAAATTGCCAATAAAAAGAATAACAGTTGCCTAGTTGCATAATTACTTAGTGAATTCATTACAATACATTTGATAATAGCTTATTATTCAGAATGGATAAATACTGGGATATTGTCATGTTTCCTAAGAATGATAATTTAAATACTTAAATATTTCATTTTCATTCCAATCTAACAATACTATTATTGTTAGATCCTGTTTTTGACACATCTGCACAAAATTTTTTACAAACATTCAGTTGATTTCTCTATTTATAACTCTTATAAAATAACACAATATGCTTTCATAGAATTCCACTGAACTCATGAGGTTTTAACCAAGAACAATATTCAGTATAACTTTCATCTATAAAACAGACTTGGCTATGTTTGACAGTACTGCTGTTGTCTTGAAAATATTTAAACTAATTGTAAACTTGAAGCAATGTATATCTGCCTTGTATGCCAAGTGGATATATGAAGTTCCAGACTGTTAAATTAGGCATTCTGGTGCACTCCAAATGTTTTGGATTTCAGATATCATCAGATTCAGATAGCATGAGTAATAACAAGTGACAGTAGAAATTGTAGCCCAATATATCTAAAGACACCAGGTTGTCATTCTCTAGGGTAATAACGTTGTTATCCAAAAATATTCGATATTTGCATTTTTGTGTGCTTTAATAAGTGTTGACTCACTGATCAATCAGTCCTGGTTTCCAGATCAATTAAATGTATTTATTCAGTAAAATGTTTTAGTCTTGTTATTTCCACTATGCCTATTCAAACACAAATTGCAATCTGTTTATTTCCCAAAAGAGAGCAAACACTATCCCCATTAAACAAAAACAAAAATGCACCACAGCACATTTTTGAATTTCATATAGCCTGTAATTCCTGTGGGGATATGTTGAGGAACTAGTTTAAATATACAGTAGTAATTGTTTAATAAAGTTCATCAATTCCCTTAACATAGGTTCAATTCATAACCTTTGAATTATATTGCTTGTAGCTTTCAAAACTGGAATTATTTCATTTGTTTATATTAATCATTAATCAAATTTTGCAGCTCTTTAAGGGCTCTTTATATTAGTTTAAGAGCAAAAGCTAGTCTCACCAATTAGATTCTTAAGCCAATTAGAAGATTCATTTTGCACTCTACTCTAAGCAGTTTTATAGTTTCTTTAACTTCAGTATTTAATGCTTCAAATTCCATTTAAGTAATTCATTTTAAGCTGGTGTTAGAGTTATCAGGCTTGTATAGTCTAATATCTCTCCTTCCAGAAGGAATACTCAACCAGATTTTATGAAAATAAAATTTAAAAAAGCTTTCATATGTAGAGTGCACACATGAATAGAATTCTTTATTGGCCAAGTGTGATTGGACAAACAAGGAATTTGTCTTGGTGCATACACTCTCGATGTACATAAAAGAAAAGATACATTCGTCAAGAATCATAAGGTACAACACTTAATGATAGTCATAGGGAACAAATTTAGACAGCTTTGTGTTATTGAAACTCAGGCTGATGGGTGATATTGGGAGACTATTCATAAAGAATCAATCACTGTAGCCATGGTAGCCAAAACTATGGTTATGTTTAGTTTAGTGACAGCTGATTTTCAGACTAACATATTTTTATTAAAAAGTATATATTTTTGTGAGTTACAGCTCACTTCATCAGATGCAGTGAAGCTTTTACATTGATGTAGGATTTAAATTCGGATGGGTGGGAGGAGGAAAAGACAAAAGGCATAGTTATGTATTTCAAATTTCCAGGACATTCCATTACAGACTTCTGAGCATCCATCTTGGAAAAAAACACGTTTATAGCACAATAGAACGAGAGAGTATTGAGCTCACATATATCTCAGGAGGCCTGAAAAAATAAAAATAGATTTTAACATAGTGAAATTGTTAATTGATAAGGCAGTTACAATCTATTTCACAGGTAATCTACATTTTTTATCCAACTTGTCTTCTCTCGATGCCTCCTTTTCCCCTTATTCCTCCCAATTTAAATCTTATATCAGTGCAGCCACTCCCATCACATCTGATGAAGTGTAGTGCACAAAAGCTTATTGCTTTTTGATAAAATGTGTTAGTCTTTCAATTCCCTGTTCATAAACATGTATTTTATTGCACTATGCAAAATAGTTAAACTGATTATTAAACATCGAACTGATGAAAAATATGATTAAAGCTGCCTGAAAATATGAAACAAGCTTAGTCTTATTTGAACGCTAGCATAATTCAGCAAAATAAGGTATTGAACAGAATTTTGTATTAATAGAGATGCTGCATTAATTGGTAAAGAATGAATGTTTGTTTAATTCACCAAAGGTGGAGTATATGTTTGCAAAGGATATGGTCATTTCTCCCCTTACCCAGACAATACCATCAGGGTATATTATAAAATAACAAATCCAAAGCTATATCCTTTAGTTTTTCCTCATATTGCATTGTTAATTCATACTGGATGAGAATTCTAGAAGTTGTGATGTAACGTCACACTGGAATAGTGTCACTATCCATAAAAAATTGTGAACTGCTTGGTATCATGTATTGCATTCAGATATAATTTGTTATGGCTTTATATATTTATATATTTCATGAGTCCAGTACTCAAGAGGAATGAACTCCTATTAGAGTAAACTATTATGTACTGTAACTGTGGTGGATAGGTCTTTGTAGAATGAGAATAACAAGGTAGAGAGTTAAGTGTCAAAACCTTCCTATTTACCTTAATTTATTTGCTTGAATATATCCAAGTAGAATATTGAATAGAAAAGAGGAATTCTGTGATGTCTCTTTTTTTTTGTTTGTTCCTTCAGTGAAGGGGCAGTAGGTGTTGTTCCTATTGACTCTAATAGTTTCTCAATAGCCTTAGTAATACTATATAAAATATTTATATTTAGAAATGAATATCTTGTATTTATGCTATATTTTTCATATAGAAGAAAAGCATTGTGTGCAAGCATTTTAAGTTATAGCTTATTTTCTAATCTGAAGTTTGAAATAAGGCGCAGTGACTTTCCTCACAGAACAATAACATTGTAATTTATTCAGCTTTTCTTTGATAAAATACATATTCAGTGAGGTTTTTATTGTGCTTTTTTTATTAACATAAAAATAGACACCCATAAAAAGAAGAATGGAAAAGGATAAAAAGTGAACATTACCTTGTTTTCCCCAAAATAAGACATTTCCTGATAATAAGCCCAATCGGACTTTTGAGCGCATGGCAATAAGGCCAAGCACTTATTTCAGGGTTCAAAAAAATATAAGACCGGATCTTATTTTCAGGGAAGCATGGTACATAGGTTAATTTTTATCCTTCATGAGCATTCTTACATTGAAAAGAAAAGCAAAACTTTAAAACGGATATATTTAAAGCAGCGGTCACCAACCGGTGGTCCGTAGACCACTGGTGGTCTGCAGAAAAATTATTTGCATTTTTTAATATTACACTAAATCAGGGGTCCTCAAACTATGGCCCCTGGGCCGGATATGTGCAATGAACGTTTGTGTTGCTGCAGAGTGTCTCCCTCTTCGGGGTCATTTTGTGTGAGTTGAAGGGGGGCTGAAATTCCAACTTGGGGTCAGATTCAGCCTCCTGGTACGGGGCTTTGGGAGAAGGCTGGAGGGAAGTGCCGCTGGTGGCAAAGAGCCAGAAGGCCTTGTTCCAGTGGGACTGCATCATGGCCTGGAACTGGCTGACCATCTCAGCCTGCTGAGCCTCCGGGCGCTGGTACCTGGCCTTGCACTACTGCAGGTCTTCCCCCTGCTTGGAAAGCCTATGCTTGTAGTCTCAGTGAGGTGCTTCTGCTGACCCTCCTTCTCGGTCAGATCCAATTTGAACTGAGCCAGCTGTTTTGCCAACTCTCTTGTGATGGCTGTTTAGCTCCAACAACTGCTTCCTGTTGGGGCCCTAAGGTGCCTGGCAGGGGAGGGGTGAGTAGAGGCCGGCGAGGCGCCCATTGATGTGAGTGACATCGAGTTGGCCACACCCACCCAATCACATGACCCACGCCCACCCAGCCGGTCATTAGGCAGATCATATTAGTGGTCCGTGGGATTAAAAATTATGAATTTAATGGTCCCTGAGGTCCGAAAATTTGGGGACCTCTGCTTTAAAGCATGTCCACTTCCATTCTTCAGTATTAAGTGCCCCTGATATCTTTCCTGTGACTTGGTTAGATTTGACTTATATCTGTGCTTAGTTCTTTTCCAAACAAATACCACTTATGTGTATTACATATTCTAGATTTGCACAAAAGAAAAACCAGGCAATGCAAAGGGTATAAAGTCTTTAAAGCATGAGCAAAGTTTGCATGAATGCATAAAGCATCCATATATCCACAAACAGTGGATAAATTAAAGTATGAAAGGAAGGGGAAATATAGCTAAACTTGAAAAGAATAGCAACTTGTGAGGTTGCTAAACATCAATGGCTTTGCTTTTTTTGGTGGCACACACATTTTTTAAAAAAATACTAGATTCAGAGATATTACCTAAACAGAGAAACAGACCAAGGGCAAGCAAAAAAGCAAAAACAACTTCCAACTTCCTTTCAGCTTCCTCATTGAATTTCCTTCTGAGAATCTGGCATGGAATATTGGAAACCTTCCCTTCCCCTCCCTCCTCTTCCCTTCAGTAAGTGAGAAGTAGTAAGGGATTGGGAAACTGTCACGGAGTACTAAAAATGAAGAAGCCAGAGCCTAGCAGCAGCCAGTAAACTGATACAACCAAAGCTTTTCCAAATTACATTCCCTTGGGAGTCATGGGTCCTGGATTTGGGACACATTTTGTAAGTTATCCCATTTGAAGTATCTTGGTTCAAAAATTGTTGCCCCACTGATGCACATTTCATCCATTTAAAGGTCATGATAACAATTTAATAGTATATATATATATATATATATATATATATATATATATATATATATATATATGAATAACAATAACCCACTTGTGTCAAGTGGCAGCTTCTGTCCTGCCATCTACTGCCTGTATTCCTAATCCATCTTGAAGTGGTCAAAAGTATTTATGTAGATTTTTTAAACTGCCTATGTGTCTTTCCAAAGAAGGATTCCTCCTTCATACTGATACTTTTTTTCAAGGTGTCCTGTAGAAGCTACCCCTTTGCAGTGAATAATTTTCTGAATTTTAAAGTTAAACTTTAAACAGTATTTGCTGCTATCAAACAAAAACATCAGTGACTAGGCTTGTGCAAATCTCTTGAAAAGAGGTATTTTGCAACACACAGGAGCATATACCAAAGCACCTTTCTTCAGATCAATAAAATAGTGACATCAGAGCTGTTGTGTTGTGTACATGCATATGGGAGCACTTGTAAAACGAAAGAAAAGAGAGATGGCTGCTTCAGTGCTTTGTATGTAGGGCTATGTGTTGTGAAGCAACTCTTTCAAAGGATTAACATAGATAAAACAGTAATATAAGTGATCTCTGGAATTTTGCTCCATATGCCTTTCTTTAAGAAAAGAATATTTAGGATTGAATAAGGAGGTGGCCTAAAAATGCCTAAAAGGCTTTTAACTTGTAAAGAAAACAAAAAGCCGACTGAAGAAAATCAGTTAATTGTTTGCTATTATGATGATAACTAAAATGCCGAAAGGCTTAAAAGCAAAGTCAATATAATAAGGAGGAAATGTATGGAAGAGAATTAAGCCAAGTTTTAACTTGTGCCTGTGTAGGAATAAATGTTTTGAAAGTTCAGGTATGCATTTTAGATGTAAATTTTGGTAGTTGAAATCTGGCATGTACTTTAAGCATAACATATGTTTCGTTAGTATGCTTATTCATGGAAAGAAATAAAGATGTCCCATACAATTTATATTTATATAATATAAATTGTATTATGTGGGACCTGTCATTAGGTTTTGCCTCTTTATTTTAATCTTTTTCTCTACCACACAACATATAATATTTAACCTTTATTAAATCTTTAGTAATGAAGCCAAGGAAGTATCACCTATCTCTTCCTGTTGCCAATTCTTTCAAGTTGTGCTAGCCAGTTTTCCTTGTGATTCACAGCGGTAGTGCAAACACAACACTAAACAATGCATAAACAAATGTTATAAGAACTTATGCTAAGAATGAGTGTTCTTCCTCCTGTGATTTAATTGCAGGAATAAAATAGGAAGCTTTTCCTTCTGTTTTCATTAAATTGCTGTTATTTAACCTATGCAACTTTGTTAGTCTTAATTATGGTTAATATTACAAGCTGCCTTCAAATCTTGTTTTGGGTCATTTACAGATCAGTTTATGCATGTTTCTTCATAATGATGGTCTATTGGGTTTAATGGATCATGCAATTACTTAGTGAATCCGGCTTTCCCCTTCATTTGTCAGAAGCCCCCTCTCTCTGAAGGTCGCAAATGTGAGCCCAGGACACTACAACCATTGTTAATACATGCTGATTGCCATGCTGGTTGCCAAATTTTGACCATATGACAGCAGGAACATTGCTGTCATAAGTGCAAGGACCAGTTCTGAGTCAAATCTTTCAGCATTATTGTAATTTTCAAACATTTGTCAAATGAATGGCTGTAAGTTGAGGCTACGTGTGTGGTTCCCATTTTATTTTCCTAGACTCTTATCCAGACGTTCTCCCTCCTTTTCTAAATTTTTAAAACCACAAAGAACACTCCCCATATCTGGTAATAATCTTTTGGGATCTGAGAGAAACTGGGTTTAATTGCATGCAAAGGTATATATCATTTAGGATGCAGATAGGAGTATAACTTATTTTTCTTTCACACTAACTCTCATCCTGTGGTTAGCTGGGTTTAGATTTTTTTGCTGCTATCTGGTGTCAACATTTCCTGATAACATGACGAGAGATGGACTTCTAACCCACTGGTCACGTTGAACTTGGGGGAAATGGTTATTCTAACCTTCCTATGTTTTTCTGCAAGAATAATGTTTACCATTTATAAAAACAACCTTTGATGGAATCCTATCAGTTACTGAGCCAATTATCCAGGTGGACTCCCTTTCATTGAATCTGTTGAAATGTAAGATAGACACTCTATAACTTTTTATTTTGGATTCTTGCTTTTGGTGAAGAATTGGACTCAGTGGCATAAATGGATCTTCCAGTTCGAGTAGATCCTAAGAGAGTAAAATGGTATAGAAACAAATTGTAGCCAAAGAACCAATACTATTGTATTTGGGTTTGACAAAGATGCAGTTGTGTTACTGAAGACTTACACTCTTGAATTCTTATTTATCTTAAACAAAATTAATAAGAAAGTTGGCATTCTACATTGTAATGATTTATCTTTCTGACCTTCTGATCATGAAATAAAATAAATGACACTGAAAAGAAACATTAAAAAAATACTGATAAGGGACCAGTACTGCATTTCTTGTGTTTTTGGAACACTTGACAAAACTGATAGCATTCCTGGGATTTAGAAAATTTATTAAACAGAAAAAAATATGCTCTTATTTTCAGTCTTTTAAACTTCTTTAAAAATAAAAATTGAGATACTTGAATGTTTATGTAAAAGATATTCCTTGTGACTGAATCCTTTTCCTTTTATCATTTTTTTCAATTGTTTAATGCTAATATTCAAGTACTATGAAGTGTAAATTATCCATCACGTTGAAGCAATTACACATAGTCTTTGACTTACAACAGTTCGCTTAGTGATCATTTGAAGTTACACTGGCACTGAAAAAAGGGACTTCTGACCGTTTTTTACAACTATGTAGCATTCCCATAGTTACGAGATCAAAATTCAGACACTTGAGATCTTACTCATATTTATGACGGTTGCAACATCACAGGGTCATACAAGCAAAGTCAATGGGTAACCTTAACAACCATGTAACTAACTTAATAACTACAGTGATTCACTTAACGACTGTGGCAAGAAAGGTCATAAGATGAGGCAAAATTCACTTATATGTTTCACTTAGCAACATAAATTTTGGGCTCAGTTGTTGTTTTAAGTCAAGGACTATCTGTATTTCAATAGGTGACATTATTAAGGTAAAAAGGAGAACAAAATTGAACCAGGGGTTGTGTTGTCTATTTTTAAACCTGAGGATTATATTGACATTATGATCCAGTCAAATCTTAGTTTTTTGTTTCTTACCTATTTTAATACTGTATATTACAAATCCCTGTACTAGCTGTACTAATACAGCTCGATAGGTTTCTATGACTGACGGCTTTCCACATACCAGGGGAACTTAAATCACGGAGTTAGCAATCAGTTTATTGTATTGGCAACAGTATCCGTACGTAATACATTTCGGAAAATCTTGGTATAAACTGATGATGTGAATATTTTTATCAATGCTGTGATGTAGGCTAGATAGAGAAACTTGTTTGAGAACAATTCAGTTAGCCTTGAGATTGAGTTGGATGTATTCTTAAGAGAATACATTCATTCAATTACAATCGGTGTGTTTTTAATGTTCTCTGTAACTTGCTGACACTAACTAGGAAATAATTCAACACAGATTTTCCCCAGACTAAAGCATAGTGAGTAGGATTGGGCTGCTATATGTTTGAGTTTGCTGCCAAACATGGATGAGGCAATCCACTATGATTGTGTGGAAGGCAATACAGTACTGTCCCAAAGTGGCTTTGGTGATTAGTGGTGTACTTCGGCAAGTATTGACTTAACTTTAAACTATGCACAGAGTTTTTATTAGCCATAGCATTATCTCTCTGATTTGGATTTCATATCTTTCTATGAACAAAAAATCCAACATATTTCAATATAAATATTATTGCTTAATTGTGAATGTGTGTTTTTTTTAGGCTAAAAGATGAGTGGACACTTTCCCCACAATAGGACTAGATATCTCTGGTTAACAGTGAAAACTAGTCTATATAAAAGAAAAAGCCAATTTAATTATTATTCTCAGAGGCATTGCATTCTAGCTACCATTGTCAGGTTTTATTAGTGTAGAAAATAAGAGGACATCTGGATTTTAATGATAAGTTTGTTTTTTTAAAAAAAAATCAATATTAAATTGGAGATATGTTCTGAATTTTTAATTTACCATTCCAAAAATTTTATTTTGAGTCAAATTTATACATCAAAAGCCTATTATTCCTGCTGTTGTAAGAATTAAAACCCAAGAATAGATTTTCAATCTGCATTTTGAAAGGAAAAAAAAGTCTTGCATCAAAATCAGAGGCATTTAATTATCTAGCTATTGGTCAAACTATTACACCTTATTTGTAACCGAAATGGTTGATCACAATATAAATTGCATTTGCTTTGATTTTTCCTTTATTGAAATTTAGTTACTATTTCTCATTATTTTCATATATTCTACATCCTTCCTGGGTTAATGACTACTTCGGTTAGCAACCATTTGCAAATATAATCGCAGTGATGGCTTGCTGCTGGTTCGGGCGAACCAGTAGTTCCAACGATCAGCTGGCCCTGCTCATCCACTCCCACCCTATCCTGTCCTATATTTCCTTCTTTCTAGCTCAGCTGATTCGCGCGGCACAGCTGATTTCTGCCCCTCCGCTGTTCTACTGCCTTCTAAGGTAAGCAGCTGAGCTTCAAATTGCTGTATAATGCGCGCAAGTGCATTAGGCGTGTGTGCGCGCACAAAGCGTGCACTCACCGAACTGGTTGTTAAACCGGTTGCAGCCCACCACTGTATAAAGGTAATTAACAATAATGAAACTGGTCATTTTCTGACCAGTGTACACATTTATGACTCTGTGTCTCTGCAAAGAACACATACTGGAGTGAAAATAATACTTGTGCAGCTGTATGAGAAATCAAATACAAAAACTTACCTGAATGATTGCAGCAACCAGCAATCTTCAGGGGGCTCTTCCCATTCACACATTCACCATTTTACTTAACAACCTGGTCATTGGAATGAAATTCAGTCACTAGAGGAACAGTGGGTGTTTGTTTTCTTGACAACTGTAGTATTCACTTGTATGAGATTTATAAATGTGATATCTAAATAAATAAATAAATGTATAGCCCTTCCTCTGAATGGAATGTATTTTTAAGATGACTTTGTCATCTGTGTAGCTGGACACAGTTGCCCTTAGATGGGCTTACATGCTGTGAGAATGGGATACCCAGAATGATTCATCCTAAAAAGTCAACCTTGCTTTCAGTCAGATTTTTTGGGGGGAGGGGGAATTAGCAGTGAATATCATAGTCACTCTGAATGTCTCTATTTCAAAAAGCATAATTAATCATCTTGCAGGGAAAAAAAAACATTGCAGGTCAGTAAACGCAATGATAACAAAAATGCATTCATAAAAGGTGAATAGCCTTTTAATTAAGAATCCCCTCTCCCTCCAGTAATGTTTCTTCCCTTTCTTTCATTTCCCCTGATCTCTTTTGACATGGTATAATATTCAGGTAATATGGGCTTTGAATACAACTTATATTTATACTACTGAAGAATGTATTTACGTTGTGTCCCCATTCCCTAATTGCAAAATGGCCTTGTGTCCTAGTTTCAGGGTAGTGGCTCTAGACTCTTAATTGTTACTGTTTGCTCCTATGGGTGGGGTGAACAAAATGTTGTTATACGGAATCTAGTTGGGCAGCATTCTCTTGGTCTAGAGAAGGATTCCCTTGGTGTTTTTTTTCTCTCACATACGTTTGTGTAGAGTTTTCTTCTTAATGTCCTACTTATGATTAATAATTTGGCCTGAATTCTGTAACAACCTGGACTGCAAGGATTGTCATTTTATCAAATATCAGCGTCATTTTATCTCCTGATCAGATTTTGGGTTGAATTAATTACCTTTTTATTGTTTTTACATTGCTGTAGTTTTGTAGGCCTTTGTTCAGTTTAGGTAACCTTGACATTGTAGGGTTTTGTTAATCTTATTATCTTTGAAATATATATTCATTGACTGGAAAAATAAACTTTTTCAAAAGTTAACATTTTCCCTGATTGTTGACCTTTTATTATTCCTTGCTTGATCATAATGTGCTGCTTTTTAGTTTTCCCTTTTAGTATTGAAAGCTGAAACAAACTTGCTTTTATTATTTTGCTTGTATTTTTGCTTGTATCTTTTTGAATCAAGACACCAGTATTCCCAAAGTTAATATGATTAATTGATTGATGAATTGTATCAATTTATGCAACTATCCAAATCAATTGACTGTGGGTTGCTTATAATAAAAATATCCAATTAAAATGCCCAACTAATAAAATTATTTTTTTTAAAAAAACAAGAAAATCAAATAAAATTACTTCTCATTTCAGGGTTTGGGAAAAAGCCAGTTTATTTCAAAGTTTACTTAAAGGACAACAGGGCAGTTATTATTTAAGACGTCCCTATTTTCTTTTTAGAGAAAAGAAATTCTGCAAATCGGATGCCTATTTTTTCTCATAGTAGTATATTTAATGGGTATTAATATTTTCTCCTTTAAAAATAAATATATGCCACAAAGTATGAATATTGACTTAAATTGACTTAAAAATCAAAATGAATCTCTCTGAACAAGAATCTCTCCATTACTGTAATTATTTATTTATTCAATTTATATGGCTTCCCATCCAGCCAAAGCAACTTTTGGCAGGGAACAAAGTTAAAAACAATATCATAATTATAAAATAAACAGACGATCAGTAGTAATTTTTGACATAATTGTTTTTTGGTATAATTATTTTATACATTGTCTGTACACATAAAAGATGTATATGCTGTAAGCCACCCAGAGTCATGTACAAGATGGACAGCAAATTTCATTCATTCATACATACATACATACATACATACATACATACATACATACATACGTCTTCTTCAATTTATTCAGCCTTTTCCCCTGATATTTGCTGAATGTTTTGAACACTTCACTTGAATGTTACTGAAAGAAATATACTTGATGCTAGTACTGTTGATACTGTTAGAAGCTATTGCTGCATGCTCTGCCCACCTATGGCTATTGGTATTGGAGCATTTATTGCAAGACATGTTTTGACACCCAGTCTCTTCCAGCAGAGACTTGCTTATCTCTTAAGAAGCAAGATAAATATCCTTGTTTTATTATTAAAAAGAATAAAATCCAGTCCAGTAGATTGACAATATAATTATGAAGCTTCTTTACTCATTGCCCAACATAAATGTAAGCAATTGTTGTTGTCTTTGTTACTACTACTATTGTAGGCAACCTTTGACATTTTTTTGCCTTCTAGATGAAGGATACACTATTATAAAAATATGTCATTATTATTGTGATTGGTCTTATTATTATTTTTTTGAACAATGTTTCTCAATTATTCTTAAGTCTACATCATTAACTCTTTAGCTGTTTTCTTAAGTTATATATTACTGATAGATTGCAGTGAATCTATCACATGTTTAAGAAGTGTCGACTGTTTTTACTTTGTGAGGGGTTATTGATCTAAGTTCACAGAATATGTTAAAATGTGATATTAGTTGTCTTATAACAGTGATTCTCAACCTTCCTAATGCCGCAACTCTTTAACACAGTTCCTCATGTTGTGGTGACCCCTAACCATAAAATTATTCCTAAAACCATTGAAAATATGTGTTTTCTGATGGTCTTAGGTGACCCCTGTGAAAGGGCCTTCGATCCCCAAAGGGGTCGCGACCCACAGGTTGAGAACCACTGTCTTATAAGATCTATGTTGCAATAGGTGGTAAATTCATAAATCAATCCATATTAAGATACTTTTATTTTATAATATCTTAATATAAAATATTAGGTATTATGAAGTAATATCTTGAGGTTGGCAAATGGGCCGTTTCTGTCCTCTGTGGGGGGGAGGAGGCTGTTTTTGTCCTCTCTAGATTCCTAGAGAGACTCTGGAGCCAGGTCTGAGAGAAAAACGGGCCTACCAGGCCATCACGTGCCAGGAGTGGGGAGAGCAGGGGGGGGTCATGCGTGGGGCGGGCCACCTAGAATTATGGGTGTAGGCCTGCCCACGTGCGACCCCTCCCCCGCTCCTCCCTCCTGGCATGCAATGGTAAAAGGTTAGCCATCACTGGTCTAGCATATTGGGAATTTATAAAATGTTACTGAAATGCAATTCTTATTATTTCTGAGATAAATTGAATTACTTAGCATGATAGAACATATAAAAGGCCACAAATTTTCGGTTTCTTTCATCAATGTCTTTCAACATTAATATCTTTGATTGCATTATACATTGGATTGTACAGATTTGGTATTAAGCACATATATGAATTCATAGTCTAAAAACAATATTAATCATATATGACTAACTGCTGCAACGGAGAATTAGTAAAGCTTTTTAATTTAAAGTCATGGATTTATGCTTTAAAATAATGTTAAAGGATATTTTAATTGTATTTTAGTTTGTATATAAATGTGTTTTAAATAACATTGTTCATTTTAAACATTTTAAAAAACAATTTCATGTGTTTTCTTAAATATGAAATATGAAATAATATGAAATAGTATTACTGGTATATGCATCTACCTATGTAGATGGAAATAATATCAAAAGAAAGCAATTCTCACATCAAGATAGCAAAGTAAGGCTTGTATCCAAAATTCATTGACATATTTCTTTTTAAAAATATGAATACTCTTCTCTGTAATCCTTCTTTTCTCTAGTTAGATTTTTAGATACAAACTTTATTAACAATTATACTTACAGAAAAATGATACATTTGCTCTACTGCACAATATTTAGTTTAGTAATTGGTCAGGTAAAACCTTTTGCCCATTTAAAAATAAATCTATGATTAACTGAAGATTTACACTGAGCTGTGTGGTGCAGTGGTTAGAACACAATACTACAGGCTGCTTCTCCTTACTGCCAGCTGCCAGCAGTTCAATTCTCACCGGCTCAAGATTGACTTAGCCTTTATCCTTCCGAGGTTGGTAAAATGAGGACCCAGATGATTGGGGGCAATATGCTGACTCTGTAAACTGCTTAGAGAGGGCTGTGAAGCGGTATATAAGTCTAAGTGCTATTGCTATTGCTACAGAACTCTTGCTAAAAGAAGAAAAAAGTGAAATGAAGATTTATGGATTTAATGATTGAAAAATATGAGAATTTAATACGGGTTGAAGAAATTTCTGGAAGACATAAGAGGGAAGAAAGAGAAGGAGTTTGTCAGTATCTGTTGAAGAGAAGGTTATATTTTAGAACTTCAGTTTTCTTTTTATTCTTTTCATCTTTTTTCTTTCATTTGTTAAAAAGTTTTTTAAAAAGTTAATATAGATAATTTGCTTTCTTTTGGAGGATTATCCAAAGACTAGCTCTTTCACAGAAAATATGCCCTTTCAGTTATGTGCAAGGACTTTTTTCTCAAACTGATCTGAAAACTCTTTTATTCATGTACATATTCATTTCATTTTTAATGTATTGATTATGATAATAATTTGACTGAAACTGAGAACTCTGTTTCCTGCTACATAATCATACAAATCTTTCTAGTCTTAATGTCTAAATGTCACAGAAAAAATAGTATATTTTGCAAGTCTATTAAAATGAATTGTGGATGAATTAAATTCTAATGAATCAGATCCACAATTCCTTCTATTCCAACAAGAAATGGACACCTTACCACATAATTTTATTTATTAATCAAATAAATATGTCATGTATAACTTCGAGTGACTTACAAGTAGTAATTGCTGTTGGCAAAAATAAAGTATTAATTATACTATGATTGGTATTTCATATAATCACTTCGGTGTAATGGTGATGGTTTGGTGCTAGAAAGTAGAAATCTTTGATTTCTATTTGTTCCTTAGATATACAAGCCAACTGGATGACTGACTTTTTGCCAGTTACGCTCTCCAACTTATCCTACCTCACAGGGTTGTTGTTCTGGGAAAATAGCAGAAGGCAGGAACTTTGCTCACCATCTTAAGGGGACCAATATTTTTAAAAAAACAGGAAAGAAGAAATCTAACAATTTTCTGGTACTTATGGCAATTGTCTTTATATGTTAAGATTTGGATTTATGACCTTTTTTCCTTTGATTAAAAAAAATGAAAAAAATCTCTTTTTTTATAGTTTGCCATTGAATCTAGAGAAATAACTCTTCAAGAGTTGATGTACAATACCTAGAAAAAATGGTCTTGGTAGTTGAACATGTCTTGTGGAGAAAAAATTGTCGTCTTGTGAATTAATGAACTAAAACTGAAAACTTTTTCAAATTAAATAATTTACCAATCTAGATTGGTAATTGTTCGCATTGAAAAAATACTATACCTTATTCATTAAAAATTAAGTCCATAGAAAGCCTCCAAAATAATACACAGTGACATCCTGGACATAACATCTTTCTTCTTGCCATTTATTTGGAGAATGTAATCATTTTGAGTCAGCTTGGTGTTTTTATAAAAATAAACCTTAAGGCAAAGTAGCTGAGGATCTTGAGATTTCCTGGATCTGGAGATTTTGCATCCCAGCTCTTCATGACCCCTAGCTCTGCATAGGAATGCTATCCCCCAGACCAGTGGTCCCCAACCTTTTTATCACCGCGGCCCGCTGAGCGCGCGCAGGGGTGGGGGCACGGCCCAGGAGCTTTTGCGCACGGCCCATTGCGCACTGCCCAGGAGCTTTTGCGCACGGCCCAGGAGCCTTTGTGCTGCAGCGTTTATGTCCCCCGGCCGCTGCGCGGCCCGGTGCCAGGTACTCCACGGCCCGGCACCGGTCCGCGGACCGGGGGTTGGGGACCACTGCCCCAGACAAATCTGGTAAACAATCTGGAAATCATTCTAGATTCACAATTCCTATTTGAAGATCTGATAGCAGCACTGGTTTGATAGACCTCTGTATAAATCCATTTTATGGACCATTTGTTCTCATTTATGCATTTGGTGACCTAGCTCATGGAAATTCATATGTTTGTCACTTGTACCTCATGCATGTTCACGGGTTTGCTTTTGAAGACTATTTGGAAACTACAGCTATTTTCTAGTACGCTCCTCCTCCAATCCATTGATTGGGACCTCTCTCTCTATGTTGCTAGGGAACTGAGTGCAAATTTTCTCCTTCCTTGGCTGACCACGCCCACTCTGTGGCACCCACGCCAGTCTTTCTCACTCAGTTGCTGAGGGAACTTCTCCTAGTCTTTCTGCTTCAGTGGAAATTACTTTGGCTGACTTTATTCCTTATTTTTTGTTTTAGTTTGTTATTTTTCTGCCTATCTCTGTGTCAGGAGCTGCACCATGGGATTGGTGAGGCTGCGAGGGGAGCGGTTATGTCCCTGGGGATCCAGGCCGTTCCGTTCCTTTCTTTATTGACTGTTGATCCATCTGTCAGGCAGCCAGCCGGATTCCGACCCGGCCGGGCGGATCCGTGTGTGATTTAGCCGCCGGCGTCTCGTTAGCTTCCTGGTGAGCTGGGATAGCTACGAGCGCCTCAGCTCCGTTTCCTTTGATTAGATCAAGGAATGGCGGCTCCGGAGTTAATGCCTATGCTGTCAGGCAAACTCTGATGTCCAGGCTTAGGCCCCAGTAACTTCTGCCGCTCCAAGGACTGGTGTTTCGGCGCGAGGAACCGTTTTGGGACAGTTTGAAGTTGCGGCTGCCATTTTGGACATCGCGCCCATACCGGTCCCCTTCTGGCACGTCTCCTTTGCTGCGGCCGCCATTTTGGACACATATCAAGTCGCGGTCGCCATTTTGGATGCTGCTCAAGTTGCGGCCGCCATTTTGGACCCTTGATAAGTGGCGGTCGCCATTTTGGAGCCTCATTTTGTCACGGCCGCCACTTGGACATTAACTGGGGCCCCACCTTGTCCAGCTAAGTCACCTTTACCTAAGATTTGTGGGGGAGGCTACTTTCGGGCCCTCTGTTAGCGCCCAGCCAGTGTGCCTGGCCACTTCCTTTCTGTATAGCTGTTGTATATAGTTTGTAGCTTAGCAGGACATTGGTTGTGATTGCGCCCACATTGTGACATAAATATGGCGGACTTAAATTTATCCTCTGACTCGGAGCAGGAAATTGCTCCCCCTGTGGTTTCAAAACAACGCCATGGGGTGCGCCAGCATTCTAAATCCAAGTCTACCAAAAGGTCATCCAAAGCCTTTCATTCGTCACAAGCTGGGCCTATAAGCAAATCTGACTTAAGGCGCCATAACGCTCTCAAGAAACAGTTCGAGAAGGCAAAAAAGGCTAAAACCCAGATGGCCTCTGATGCAGAGGACCAGGGAGCGTCTATGTCTGCCTTTTACCATTCCTCTGTTCCTGATCCAGTGAGGTTTGTGGCCTCTGACCAACGGTCACTTCCGACTGCGTCCTTGGGGAGTTCATGGGGGATTTCGGCCTCCTTGCCTAACGTTTCTTTGGCGCCCCAAGTGGACCAGGCAGCACGACCCAGCCAGCCACCGCCAGCTACCTTCACACCAACAGCAGCTGGGCTCCGCCAGGAACAGCCTAATGCTCAACTTGACTTGCAAACAGTGCTGTCTGATGCCTTTGCTAAAATATTGGTGGCTAGTCTTCACCAGGCCGCAGGCAGTGCCCAGCCTCCTCCCGTCAACCGCCTCTCGTCGGTTTCCGTTTCTCAACCTGAGAAGGTACAGGAGGTGGCTCAAGTGGACCCTGTTTCCTCGGATGAATCTGAACAGGTGGATGACTGTCCTGAGAACATCGAGTTCTCGGAAGATGAAGGGCTTCCACCAGACAAGCCTGTATTTACTGGTCTGTTTCGCCCTGCCGTTTTTAAATCACTTTTGCACAAAGCAAAGATTATCACGCAATTTGGCCTCTTGACTGCTCCGTCCTCGACTGACCCTTCCACTCAATCTTCGGCAACACACAATGCCTTGTTCCAGGTTTCCAAGCCTGAGAAGGATGTCATTCCTTGCCCACATCTTTTTGCTGATGTGGTCCAGAGTGCATTTGGCCAGCCGAGCTCCTTAACTGTCCCCAGCACCTTAGACAAACGTCTTTATTGTGTGGCCTCAGAGTTGGACGACATATTGGCCTTACCATCGGTGGATACGCCGGTTGCCAACTTGTCTTCTTCGTCTGTGGTGTCGGCCGATGTTTTGGATGGGTTGAAATCCGATGAGAAGAAGACTGAGATGGGCTTTCGGGAGGCGCACCAAGCCGCCGCCTGGGCGATAAAGGCAGCCACAGCGACATCCTTCTTTAATAGGGCTACTTTGATATGGCTCCGTCAGCTCCAAGAGCGTCTCACTCCAAACGAGACGCGCATCCACCAGGACATAAACAAAATAGTGGCAGCTATGGAATATTCGGCAGATGCCTCTTTGAACGCTGCCAAGTTTGCCTCCCGAGCCTTGGCATCTACTGTCACCAATAGGCAGCTGTTCTGGCTCCGAAATTGGAAAGCTGATTCCAAAGCAAAATGGAAGCTAGCTTCCTCGTCCTTCAAGGCCCCTGCTCTGTTCGGGTCCACCTTAGAACCCCTCCTCGTGGAGGATAAAGATAAACGAAAGGTTCTTTCATCTTCCTTTCGTAGACCGGAACGCAGGTGTGTCCCTTACAGCCAGCGGCAGCCCTTTCGGTCCTATTCCGGACCCTCTGGGTCCTATTCTCACCGATCATTCGTCCACGGGGGAGACCGTGCTGCAGAGCGACAACCTTTCCGGGACCGATCACGTTCACAGGCAGCTGCTAAATGCCCGTTCCGAGGTGGCGGCTTCCGCTCTACCAAACGCGGCAAATGACTCCCAATTGCCAGATCCCATTGGTGGCCGCCTCCAGCTGTTCCACCACCAATGGGAACTTTCAACGACTGAGGAGTGGATTCAGCGAAAAGTATGTCACGGACTTTGTCTCGAATTCATCGATACGTCGCCCAGTCATTTCCGTCGCTGTCCAGTCCCGCACTTGCCACATCAACGTCAATTGATGGAAGCGGAGATTGCTCATTTGTTAACCATCAGAGCGATAGAACCGGTGCCCGAAGGTCTCGAGAGGTCGGGGTTCTATTCCACTCTGTTCCTCGTGGCCAAAGCCTCGGGGGGATACAGGGGCATCTTGAATCTGAAACGACTCAACAAGTACATCCTGTATCGAAGGTTCAAGATGCTGTCGCTCTCGTCGATTCTAACATGCATCAGACGCAACAATCTTCTGCAGTCTGTGGATCTTCGAGAAGCGTATTTACACGTTCCAATCCACCCGGCACATCGCAGGTACCTGAGGTTCGAATACAACTCCCATCACTACCAGCACTGTGCGAGGCCCTTTGGTCTATCCTCCGCTCCCAGAACGTTCACCAAACTGGTGGCAGTGGTGGCTGTGTCTCTGAGAGCGTTACCGGTTTGTCTCCTCTGCTACTTGGATGACATTCTAGTCCTGTCGTCGTCTCCACTGCAAGCGGCGAGCGACATGAAGGATGTGCTTCGAGTATTTCAGAGTCACGGCTTCACCATAAATTACGAAAAGAGTCACCTGGTTCCAACCACACGGATCCTTTACCTGGGAACGGTTATCAACACATTCCAAGGCCAGGTCTTCTTGTCACCGGATCGGGTACAGGACATCAGAACATCGGTTTCTCAGATACTGACCAAGAGGACAGTTCCCCTCTCCACCTGTCACAGCTTTTAGGGAAAATGGTGTCCTGTATCAATGTCGTTCCCTGGGCACGCAGACATATGAGACCGTTGCAGTGGTTCCTGCTCCCGTTTCAGAAGTCCAAGCGCAGCACGTCCCCATCGCCGGTTCATCTCCCACCTCAAATCCGGCTGTCTCTAACGTGGTGGACATCTCCCGCGCTTCTGAAGGGCTGCGTGTTCCTCGAGGTCGATAGGCTCGTCTTGACATCAGACGCCAGCCTCGTGGGCTGGGGGGCTCACCTGTTGGATCAGGTAGTGCAAGGTCGTTGGTCCCCGACGGAGAAGACGAACAGCATCAATTGGCTGGAGTTGAGGGCTGTTCGTCTTGCTCTACGCCATTTCCGTCCCATCTTGGAGGGCCGTCACGTGTTGGTTCGGACGGACAACATGACGACCAAGGCCCACGTAAATCGAGAGGGGGGCACTCGATCCAGAAGCTTCATGGTCGAGTCCGAACTACTGCTAGCCTGGGCAGAATGTCATACGGCGTCCTTAAGGGCCAATCATATTTCCGGACTTTCAAACGTACAGGCGGATTGGCTCAGCCAGGAGCGAATCGACCCGGCCGAGTGGCGCCTGCAGCCGGACATTTTTCAAGACATAGTTCGTCGTTTTGGAAGGCCACTCGTCGATTTATTCACTACTCCGCTAAACACACACCTGCCCCGGTTTTTCACGTGCTACCAGTGTCAGGGAGCGGAAGGTTGCAATGCGTTGAGGTGCCCTTGGCCAAAGGGGCTCCTGTACGCATTTCCCCCGCTGCCGTTGATTTCCCACATCATTCGGAAACTATTTCTGGAACAGGCGGAAATCCTCCTGGTGGCTCCTTGCTGGCCTCACAGGCCTTGGTACGCGGACCTGTTGAGCCTCTCAATGTCATCTCCATGGACAATACCTTCGCATGTCGTCTCTGTCAGCCACCCAGAGCCCCAATGGCTCCGATTGACCGTCTGGCACTTGAGAGGCGGCTGCTAAAGAAGGATAGGCTATCGGACTCGGCTATTGAAGTTATCCAAAGGGCGAGACGGCCTTCGACAACTCGAATATACCAAGCGTCTTGGAAGGCGTTCTTGCTCTGGTGTTCGGGGCACCATGTTGATCCGACTTCGGCTGACATCCCAGATGTCTTGGATTTCCTTGTCGATGGCTTGTCGCGGGGCCTCAAACCAGCCACCAGGCGCCAAGTGGCGGCTCTTGCAACGGTACTTATATGTGAACCTCATAGTTCCTTGACACAGAACCCTCGTATCAGGAGTTTTCTGCATGGTGCCTCTAATATTTCACCACCGGTTGTCCACCGTTTCCTGAATTGGGACTTACCTCTGGTGCTTCAAGTGCTCATCTCTCCGCCCTTCGAGCCGTTGGCTTCCGTCCCACTCCGATATCTGACGTTCAAACTTACCTTTCTTCTCACCATCACATCTGCTCGACGAATTTCCGAGCTAACTGCATTGTCAGTACGCAGCGATCTTTGCACGTTTTACTCGGATTGCGTTGTGTTAAGACTGGATCCTTCATTTACACCTAAAGTAAATTCCTGGTTTCACCGGGCCCAGGAACTCATCCTTCCGAACTTTTGCCCGGATCCTCGAGACCCTCGAGAGGTGAATTGGCATACCTTGGATGTGCGGAGGGCCCTACGCAGATACATCAGATGAACGAAATCATTTCGTCTTACTGAGGCCTTGCTTGTGTCGTTCCATCCATCCACCATGGGGAAGAAGGTGTCTTCGGCTACGGTCGGCCGCTGGATTAAGGCTTGTATCTCGACCGCCTATACCTGCATGGGCAGGCCTGTACCGGGTAGAATATATGCACACTCAACTCGCAGTGCGGCGGCCTCAGCGGCCTGGGCGACTCAAGCTTCAATTTTGGATATCTGTCGGGCTGCTTCTTGGGCGTCGGTTTCCACCTTTATACGCCATTACAAGATTGATTCATTTGCATCTGCGGAAGCACCCTTTGGCCATAGAGTTTTACAGCAAGTGGCCGAGTTTCGGGACTCAGGGAGCAGTCAGCCTCCCGCCCGGGACCTGTAAGCTTGGGTACATCCCAATCAATGGATTGGAGGAGCAGTGTACTGGAAAACGGACGTTGACTTACCTCTGAACGTCCCTTTTCGATACGCTGCGACTCCAATCCATACCCGCCCGTTGTTTGGGCTTCCTGTTCCTGAATAGTTTACGTTTGTTGTTGTACTGGTTTAGGTCCTTTGGACTTCCAAGTTCTGCGCCTTCGTGAGGAAAGACTGGCGTGGGTGCCACAGAGTGGGCGTGGTCAGCCAAGGAAGGAGAAAATCTGCACTCAGTTCCCTAGCAACATGGAGAGAGAGGTCCCAATCAATGGATTGGAGTCGCAGCGTACCAAAAAGGGACGTTCAGAGGTAAATCAACGTCCGATTCAGTACATATTGGTACAGGTAGTTATGGGCACAGATTGCTATGTCCCTGTAATACTTTGCAAGCTATACTCATTGCCAGTAAACTTCCAGATGTAATTCAATGTATTTATTGAAATGCTTTTCATCGCACAAGGCCTGTGTATTTGCAGGACAGCTTGCCTGTTATTATCTCTGACTGTCTCCAGGGTTGGCATGCTGTGAATCCCATCTCTTATACAATGTCATCTTACATAACCAGGAAGCATAGTTGTTATACCAGGTTTACACATTATTCTTCCTGAATTCCAAATGGCCCTGAGCCTGCTTACTTCTGAAGACCTGTTTTTTTTCCCCCCAGCCATTGGGTCAGGGTGACCTATGAACTCATTTGGTTATATAGTTCTGATTGATGAATTGGTTTGGCATAATTGTTTCTTATGTTTGACTATATTTTATGATTGTTTATTTACTAGTGCTATTACTTATTATACTTATTAAGTATAATTATATACTTATCTGAGTTTTTAAAATATATGGCACCATATAAATGGACTAAATATAAATAAATCCTGAAGTAACTTGCCTGATTAATATCGAAGTATTTCTGTGTTTCTTTGAGTGAATGTTTCCAGCTAAGTATAGTATAAACCTCTCTTGAGCAAATACCAACTTTCTTAGATATTAATGCTTTCTTCATTGATAGTTTCATTTTAGCCTTTGTTTATATCTTACTGTGGCCTCAGTGTAGATTGTGGGAACTTCAGTGGTAGATCAGGTTCAAATACCTATTTATGAACTGACATAACAAAAGCCATGAAAAGGCTGTCCAAGGTTGTTTTAGACCTGAATTCACCCTAATATTTGTCATCTTAATAGTGAAGATTTCCCTGTTTAGTCATGCCCAACTCTAGTGGATGATGCTCATCTCCATTTCTTACCGGAGGGAGCCAGCACTGTCTGAAGACATTTCTGTGGTCATATGACCAGCATGACTATATACCAAGGTGCACGGAACACTGTTACCTTGCCACCGAAATGGTACCTATTTAGCTACTCACATTTGCATGCTTTCAAATTGCTCAATGGACTAGAATTGGGGTAGATAACAGGAGCTCACCCTGTCGTATAGTACTCAGGACTTGAATCCCAGGTTGTCAACTTTCTAGTTGGCAAGCCCAGCGTCTTAACCACCGAACCATGGTGTCCATCATCTTAATATTAAATTACTATAGTCAATTACTTTTCAAAGGAAATATAAGAGTATGAGCTATATTCATCATTCATGTGTCAATTTATAGCTCAATAATTTCCTTGTCTATTTAGAAAGAAATCCCATAGAATTCACAGGAATTTAGGAACTTACAGTTAGTTAAAGTGAGAACAGGACTGGGTGAAGATGCTTGCTATCTGAGGGAGAATATAGGTAGTCCTCAAGCTCTGGACATCAGTTTAACATCTATTCGAAGTTACAAATGTACCCCAAAAATAAACTTACGACAGGTGTTCAAAATTGCGACCAACAAGACACCTCTACAGTCATATGACCTGGATTTATCACTTCTGAAGTAATGGCCATTTTTAGTTTTGTGACTGCTCCTTGTCTTCTGGTATTATGACAGGCAATTTCCGAGGCTCATATGGTCAGCTTGCTTTTTCCTTCCCTGGTCACATGACCAATCAAAATCAGAGACTTTGCAGCTATCCTGCTTTTTTTTCCCCACTCCTCATTGCTGCCGGGTAGAGGACTAGAGGAGTAAATCACTCATTGCTACCTTTATTGCTTCTTTTGTTGCTGTTGCCTTGAGGACTGGAGTACTGTAGTTGCCTTTGTAAGTACTTTAAATTTTTCTTTTTCATTATAGTACTGTGCTTGTTTGTAAGTAATTTACAAAGATAACATTTTTTCATTAGTGTGTTTGTCTGCATTTGCATTTGCCTGACAGAACTTCTAGCCAGTGTCCACAGAAAGCAGATTTAGTACTGTAAAGCTCCTGTGCATTACATTGTACTGCTTGTTTTCATGTAGTTTGAGATTGCTTCCAGAAAGATCCTTTGCTTCCCTGAAAGATCCTTTACTGTCCTGTATATTTGCATGCAGTTTGAGATTGCTTGCAGAAAAATGCTCTGCAATCTCCTGTACTGTTTTGCCTTGAGAATTAGTGTGTGCTACTGAAGATTGCATGTAGAACAGCTGATGGGCGGGTGGCAGCGGAAGGAAGGTGGCTCCACTAGAGCCCTGTAAATACATCCACCCAACCCAATTTCAGTCTGGGCACCTGTCTGCATGTACTGTAGTATGGAGGTGGAGGTGGACGGCCACCTGATCTTGCTAGAATAATTGTTGGGCGGATGACAGTCCCTCCAGAAGCTCCAGCTGGGAAGCCCTGCAAATTCTCTAGCCTCTTGTTTCACAAATGATAGCGGAGCAAAGAGCAAGCCCATTAGGTTCGTATCTGGAAGAGTATCTGTAATATGGTGATCCCCAATTCCAAAAAATGATTCAAGGTACTCAGTCTTATTTAAACATGGGCAGTAGGTCATTGCCTTGCATCAAAGTTGTAGGCCATCTTAAGCATGTCAGGCCATGGGGCAGCAACTACATGTTGTGACGCAGGCCCAAGTAGGTATTATCAGACATAATCAGTTCGAAACAAACAGACTTTATTAGAACAGCTGAGAATTAACTCATTTTCAGTGTAGTCCAAACTAATTCAAAACAAATTCTTCACAACACAATTCTTCAGCCTTATCACTAACCTTCATCTAATTAGGCAACCTGCCAAAGGCTTTTCTTGGCAAAAGTTCAGAAGCAGAAGACGCCGACAAGAAATAAATGCAGCAACACAAGAAACGTTGTTTTCCGACAAAGAGCCTAAGAGCTGTTGCTGGTCTTTTAAGCCTTATGGGAGGGGCCAATCATCTCTTGGCCTTACTCCCGAGTCATCTTCTTTGCTTTAACTGCTCTTGCCTTCTGGCAGCTCTTCTCATGCATGCACTAGGAACAGGCTCCTCCTGTTCCTCTGCCTCTCTGCTATCAGCCTCTGGAGGCTCCAGAGTCCTCACATCACTCCAGATGGCCCTGGCCCCATCTTTGCCTCCGACGCAGAGCCCTCATCCAGGCCTTCCCCAGCCTCCAGGACTGGCCCATGTTCTTCCTCATCCTCCTCACTGTCCGACCCCGCTGCCAGCTCCGCAGGCTGCTGGCGGACCACAACGCTACAGACAACTGCAGAGGAGCCAGTGTGTGTCATGTCATACAAATTATACATGTTATATCAAACATACAGTAGTTGTGTGATAATGTCATGATATATATAGTATCATTTTTAATTTTTGTACCAGACTATGTCCTTCAACACCTCCCCATCACTCGCTGTCAAAAGCTGTTGCTTGAAGCTCTTGACTCATTGTTCCACCTATGGTGGTATTGAGCCTCAAGGGCAGCATGAAAAATACTAGTTTATTTAATTTGATTACACACTAAATACATGATTTAAAAATTGTATGGAATTTTTCTAATATTTTCGTGGCAATATACTTTGAGTAGTAGTCAGAGATTATACATAGAACAGGTTTTTATACTAGAAAGTAAAATTATACTATGTCTGCAATTGGAATTATATAATCCTTACAGATCTTAGGATATCATCAGTCTCCTGTACTTTCAGAACTCAGAAGCACTGAAGAAAAATCATTAATACAATACATCTTTGTATTTTCATCTTGTAATTTTTGTATAGACACTAAGAAACTAGGAAAAAAGTACAAATAAAGTATTTTTGCTATTCGTTAAAGATGACATTTTTGTATAGCAAATCATTTTCAATTTAGTGAATTGCTTTATATTTATTTATTTATTGTATATTATACTCAGAAACATTGATTATCTGATTTCAAAGATACTCACTTTATTTTGTTGTTCATGTAGCAAGAAGTATGATAAATAAATATATTTCAGTAAAAGTTTCATTTACCTGTCAAGTTATATATTCTTTTCTGTTTGTGACTAAATTAGTTTCACCCACCCCAGTTGTGTTGCAATCAAGACTTTTTCCTCAGATGTTGGGGAATAAGAAAAATGCAGTGCATTAATTCTTAGTAATAAACATTGTTTAATAAAATTATCTTAATTTGTACTGGATGAACTACTTTCAGATGCTAGTAGTGTAAAACACACTGAACAATACATGCTGAAGCTTGTACTTAATTTAATTATTGTAAGCATCTGTCCTAAGTGCATGGTAGCCATGTCCATACCTGTTCCAGGAGAGCAGCTGAAAACTTCCAGGCACTTATGGTGATATCATAAGAAAGTCCTAAAAAATGCAAAACAAAGTACTGAAGATACAAAACAAAGAACATGAAAGATAGTGAATATACGCAGATAGATTGGAGAAAAGACAATGGATTTACACAAGATCAATTGGGAATACAAATATTGTGGATTTATAGAGAATAGTTGGAAAAACAATTAAAACTAGGCACTTCTCTTTACAAACTTATATTGTGAAAGTTGTTTAGTGCATTAGGGTTATATATAGTAGAAAGATATGATATGGAAAAGAGCTTCTGATCACTAGTAGTAAAAATTTATTTGAAAATACTTTAGAAATAGGAGTGGCAGTAGTATTCTTTTTCCTTTGCACATATTTTTAGAACTCTGCATCTCTATATTAAATGTACCTTTGCCAGTATTCTATAACTGCTGTGAGAATACATATCAGTCTGGCTAGCAGACTGCTTTGAAAATATTTAAATAAGAACAGTGTTTTGAGTCTGCATTTATAGTTCTGTTCTATGCAGTCTTTTAGAGTAGATCATAACATTTTTAGGCAATTATATACGTTCTAATCTGGAATGGTACCTTATGTTTCCTAATGAGATAATAGTTATAATGTAGAATCCTTCCTCAGCTACAGAGAGTGCCTTACATTTCTTATGATCTCTATCATTGAGGCAGCCTAGAATTTTAAATGTGAAAATGAATGAGAATTATAAAGCTTGGTATATATGTTTTGATTTTTCTATCAAGCGCTTGGCAGCATTTATGAGGAACTCTGATCTCAGGCAAAAGTTACAGATTGTTTACTGGTAGACTGGCACAGGGCTCTAATTATCTACATGTACTTTGGATTACCTGAGTGAAGAGTTGTTGTTATAGTTATTGCTGTTGTTATTAATGTTATTATTCACAATAGGTTTTTTTTATCTTGACTGTTACATATTTTTATCAATTCAAGGCGGCAAACATATTTAATACTCCTGCCTCCTATTTTCACCACCACAACAACCCTGTGGAGATTTTAGTCTGAGAGTGAATGACTGGCCCAAAGTTACCCAACTGGCTTTCATGCCTAAGGTTGCCTAAAAGTTGAAAACAGCTTGTTATTCTCCCTCTGATAAAGCAATTTTCCCTTATCTGGAGAGAGACCATTAAAGATTAGTCTTTTATAGTATTTCAATTTTATAACTGATCATCTTACAGAGGCATTTTGGTTGATTTTTTAAAAAAGGTAACCAAACCAAATAATTCTCAGTTGAAAATTTTTAGAATCCGTTTGTGTACACTGTATGTTCTTGTGTTATAAATTCATTATAAATATTGAAGATTTTCTAGGAGATTATTTAATGATAATGATATTTCAGCAACATAATAATCTTGTACCATAACATATGATCTAAGCAAAAGTACATAATAGTTAAAACTATTAATGTCCTTGCCCTATAAAATACTTAATTTTCAGCATAGTCCAATATAAGACTACTCCAGAGTATGCTTCACTAAGTTCCTTTGGACTTGGATCACACTATTCATGTGACCTATTGAAGTCAAGAGGAAATTAAGTCATTGTAGAGATATTATAATCCTGTCATCTAACTTCCCCAGGTCATTGTGGTAATATCATAATCCTGTCATCTATCCCGCCCAGTTATGCAAAGAGGGATTAGACTTTCCTTGCTTGGGCTGTTTGGAGTCATTCTGATCCCTCCATTATTTAACTTTTTCTCTGCTCCTGAAGCAAAAAATGACATCCTATAATACTTCTACAAAACAGGGCTTTTTAAAAGCACACTTGTCTCTTTTTACTCACTGTTCCCCAGAGGCTGGAAAATTATGAAGTAAAGTCCAAACTTCTTATTCTAATGTTCATCAGAGGTATTTCACAAAAAAAATCAAGGGAAAATATCTCCCAGTGAAAAGTTGTCGCCATTAAGTGATTGGCGATTTCATGTGCAGCCATGCATTTCCAGGGCATAGTACTTGAAATAATTGCCCCAAGGAGCAGTCAGTCATGTCATCTCAATAAGTCTGTATATCACGTGAAAAAGAAAACCCTTTTTATATAGTAAGACTTTTGAATAAATATGATAATAGTTCATCTGTGCCTCAGCATGTTCACCTTACAGACTAGCATTGGCTCCTGAGAAAGTCAAATGTCAGGTTCTTATTTCTGAGTCAGAGAAAAATATAAGTTTTTCAGATGTTTCTGTTGAAAAGTGAAATAGCTGCATTTATTTTGGTCTATGTTTTCTACTTAATATAGGAATATCGTAACTTTTTACAATAAAGTATGTGAGATTACGCAAATAGAATGTTCTTTTTAGTGTTTTTAATTTAAATAACTGTAAGAAGTCCTGCTTATGATAGATAGTTGGAACTATGATTATCAAAGTCTGAGCTCCCCCAAAAAATGTTATTAACTATGTTTGTTATATTAAATGTTTTCTTTGTTATATATACATTTAATAGCTTGACAGCTTGTCTAGAGAATCTTGATGAGACAACCACTTATTGTGACTAGAAGATTTATGTAAAGAAACACTAGTTCTAGGTATGTAATATAAACCCAGATTTTCTCAAATAATTCTAAACAGTCTTCTGGTTAAAAGTCATGAATTTTGGTGATGCTTATTTCCATTTAAAAAGGTGAAATTACCAGGCTGAAGGATACTAGAATTGAAGTATGTATCAGCCTATATTGTTTGGGTAGGGCAGGGTAGCTTTCAATTTAATTTTTAATGCAAAATTCTAGTAGAGTTCTTTATATACTCAATTACATGCTGAAAATTTAAGATGCCTTTTATTGACAAAAAAGGATTTCTGCCTTATTTGAAAGGCTTTTTTCAAAGTGTGAACAGATGGAATATAATTTTATCTTTCACGTATACAGCATGATTACAAAAAAAAAGGATCCTTCACAACCTGGACTCTTGAATTATGCATATACTACACACACACACACACACACACACACACACACACACACACAGCATTCAGAAAGTATTCAGACCACCTTCACTTTGTCAAATTTTTTATGCTGCAATCTGATTCTGCAGTTGTTGAAATTCATTTTTTTTTCTCATTAATGTACACTCAGTACCCCATAATGACAAAGTGAAAACAGGTGTTTAGAAATGTCTGTAAATTTATTAAAAAGAAAAAAACTGAAATATCACATTGGCATAAGTATTGAGAGCCTTCTGAACAGAAGTACTTTGTTGAAGCACCTTCGGCAGCAATTACAGCCTTGAGACTTTTTGGGTATGACATGACAAGCTTTGTACACCTGGATTGAGGGATTTTCTGCAATTCTTTCTTGCAAATCTTTTCAAGATCGGTCAGGCTGGATGGTGACCATGGTGGAAGCCATTTTGAGATCCCTCCAGAGATGTTCAATAGAATTCAAGTCAGTGGTCTGCCTGGGCCACACTAAGGCATTCATAGAGTTGTCCCTAAGCCACTTCTGTGTTGTCTTGGCTTTGTGCTTTGGATCATTGTCACGTTGGAAGGTGAAACTTCAGCCCAATCTGAGGTCCTGAGCACTGTAGAACAGGTTTTCATGGAGAATATCCCTGTACTTTGCCCCATTCAGCTTTCCCTCAACTCTGACCGGTTTCCCAGTCCCTACTAGTGAAAAACACCTCCACAGCATGATGCTTCCACCACCATGCTTCACTGTTGGGATGATATTGGGCAGGTGATGAGCGGTGTCCAGTTTCCTGCGGACATATTGCTGCCACCTCCATGCTTCAGTTTTGGGATGATATTGGGCAGGTGATAAGCGCTGCCTGGTTTCTTCCACACATAATGTTTAGAATTGAGGCCAAACAGTTAGTTTCATCAGACCAAAGAATCTTGTTCCTCACAGTCTCAGAGTCCTTCAGGTGCTTTTTTGCAAAGCCCTTCAGGTGGGCTTTTATGTACGTTGCACTGAAGAGAGGCTTCTGTCTAGCCACTCAGCCATAAAGCTCAGATCAGTGGAGGGCTGCAGTGATGGTTGCCCTTCTAGAACTTTGTCCCATCTCCAAACAGGATCTCTTGTTCAGTCAGAGTGACCTTTGGGTTTTTGGTCACCTCTCTTACTAAAGCCCTTCTCCCCCGATTGCTCAGTTTGACCGGATGACCAGCTCTTGGAAGAGTCCTGGTTGTGCCAAACTTCTTATATTTGAGAATTATGAAGGCCACAGTGCTGTTAGAAAACTTAAGTGCAACAGAAATTTTATTGTAGCCTTCCCCAGATCTGTGCCTTGCAATAATCCTGTCTCTGACCTCTGCAAGCAGTTCCTTTGACCTCATGGTTTTTGCTCTGTTACACTGTGCAGTGTATAGTGTGCTATGAGGCCTTCTACAGGTAGTTCTTGACTTATGACCATAATTGAGCCCAGAATTTATGTTGCTAAGTGAGAAATTTGTTAAGTGAGTTTTGCCCCATTTTACGACTTTCTTGCCACATTTATTAAGTGAATCACTGCAGTTGTTAAATTAGTAACATGGTTGCTAAATGAATCTGGCTTCCACACTAACTTTGCTTATCAAAAAGTTGCAAAAGATTATCACGAATCCAGGACACTGGATAAATATGAACCAACTGTCAAGCATCCGAATGTAAATCATGTGATCATTGCGATGCTGCAAGTGAAAAATGGTCATAAGTCACTTTTTTCAGTACCATTGTAACTTGGAACAGTCACTAAATGAACTGTTGTAAGTTGAGGATTACCTGTATAGAGATGTGTCTGCTTTTCCAAATCATGTCCAATCAATTTAATTTACCACAGGCAGATTCCAATCAAGGTGTGAAATATGTCAGCAATGATCAAGAGAAATGGGAGCTACCTGAGCTAAATTTTAAGTGTTGTTGCAAAGGGTCTGAATACTTATACCAATATGATATTTCAGTTTTTTTTCTTTTTAATAAATTTACAGAAGTTTCTAAAATTTTGTTTTCACTTTGACATTTTGGGGTACTGAGTGTAGTTTAATGAGAAAAAAAATGAATTTCAACAACTGTATTATCAGACTGCAGCATAACAAAATTGACAAAAGTAAAGGAGGTCTGAATACTTTATGAATGCACTGTACATATTTTTAAATACATATTTAAAATTTAAATATCTGTATAATATATTTAAGTAAATAAATACTTCTCATTCAACAGGTACATTGACAGAAATATATTGGGAATAAATCTACATGTAATATTTGGGGGGTTATATATTAGCTAACATCAAATGTATGTGAAAAAAGTTTCAGCATGACAATAGCCATAAGAATCAGCACATGAGGTAGGAGTATTTAAGTGTATGGTATTTCAATTTTAAAGGTTTTTAAATTTAAAATGTAAAATATTTAAAAGACTGTGTAAGGATCTGCATGTCCTTTGAAGAGCTTCTATGTGACCAGTCTTGTTTCAAATGAGATGATTTGAAATTTCAGGCAGTTTATTGTGGCATTTTGTAAACCTATACCAGCTGCACAAAATAATGTGTCCTGTATTCAGCATAGGGTGCATCCTATATCTAGTTTAGGATGCATAAAATAAGTTGTCAGTAAAAAATGATAAGTTTGTGCAGATTTCATGTCATCAAAACATTTGTCAATGAAGATACATCTACATGATGCTAGAAAGTTTTGTGAAGACACATCCACAAAGCTTTAGAATACTGATCTACAAAAGTTTGCATGTCCCCTATATTTATCACTTCAGGTAAAAGATTTTCAAATGTACAACATTTAGAAAAATTTCCTATTACTTATTACAACCTATGTTGTTTTTAGAAATTGAATTTACTTTTCAACTTTTGCTGTGACTTTTATTAAAATAGTAGGATTGTAACCACTCCTTAATATATGCTTCTAGATGAACTTTACAAAACTCTTTTATAACAGTTTAAAGCAAAAAAAGTTTTGCAATCAAATACATACATCTGTTGCAAGTGATAGGAAAAATCCAGAAAACTGTTTAAAATACAACGGTCATACATATATTTAAAGCTGAAATTATGTAAACCTACATGTTGAATTCCGAAAAGGTGACATGTTCTTGCAAATTCATTTTACAGTGAAGACAGCTTTGATTTGAAAACTGTTTCAAGTAATTGACACTTCCCTTGTTTTGCAGAAGTAGCCTTGCCTTAATTAGAGTTTCAACATCAGAGTCCCATCCACTCAAAACATAGTAAACAGAACTTCTGACTTAGCAAAAACAAAGAACAAAGTCCATTATGGACATGTCTGCAGATTTATGTTAACTACTTAATAGCTTTCAACAATACAGTTGAGAATGTAGAAGACATTTTCTAATTTTTATTTTTATTTATTATTAAATTTTTATCTCACTTTTATATTTGGTCAACACAAAGCTGTGGACATATCTAATATCTGGCTCCTATTTTCCATACAACAGTAACCCTGCGAGGTGAGAGAGAGTGACTGACTGACTGACTACTTTCTAAGCCAACACCTTACCAAACTGGTTCTCATTTTCTAATGTTAATAGATGGATTCACATTAGTATTTTAATAGATTACCAAAAACTAAAATGGTAAGTTGTTTTTCATAAAATCAAAGAAGAGATAGATAGATAGATAGATAGATAGATAGATAGATAGATAGATAGATAGATAGATAGATGTCCTTGACTTACAACAGGTCACTTAGGGATGGTTTGAAGTTATGCTAGATCTCTCCATAGATACTTAATGTCCCAATTTTGAAGTTCCAGTGGGACAGACACGTGATTGATTTTAGGTGCTTGCAACCAAGCCCACATTTGCAGCCATTTTCAGCATCTCACTGTCACATGACCACAATTCTGGGTTGTTTTTTTTTTGTTTTTTTTTTTGCCAGAAACCGGTTTTTACTTCTAGTTTCTGCCAGAAATTGGGTTCATTTAACAACCAGCACATTTGCTTAATGACCATCACAAAAAAGATAAAATTGGGTAACTCACGTACTTATTGATCACCATGACTTTTACAGCCATAATTCTAGGCTCAGTTATAGTTGTAAGTTGAAGACTACCTGTATATATTTTCTTGAAAGTCTTTCAATATCAGTAAGCCTTAGTTTCACATTAATGAATGTAAGATTTTAGCTTTTTATATTACATTTTAATGTTTTATTTGAAAATACCAATAGATTACATATATTCAAGTACATAGACAGGCGTATATAAAAAAGTACTTAAATTTTTAATAAGGTTCCAGAGATTCAGCAACCTTGCTTCATCAAGGAGCTGTATATTTATTATACAAGGATTATTTGAGGAATGTCATCTGACAGAGAAACCAGCAATTGAAAAACCAACTCTGTCATTTATAAGTAGTCTGAGTACAGCAACTTTTGGGCAGATTCTGAATATCCACAATTTCTGAAAGGCCATTATTATCAAAACCCAAAATTAAAAAATTGGACAATCTAGCAAACTTTTTTTCATGGATTAAATAAATTTTGCAGGATCCAATCTGGGTCAGTCACTGGGACCAGAGGTTTTGTCTTCCGAGCTTTCTGACTCGTGCTGGAGCCCATCTTCAGAGAACTTCTGTCTAGGCTAACATGAGTCCGAAAGCTTGGAAGACAAAATCTTTGGTCCCGGTGATGTACCCAGATGTACTGCAACATTATCCTGGGATATGTATATTTGCCTTCATTCATAATTTTTTTTTTGCCTTTCTCAGTTTTATCTATGTTGCTGTGTAAATTTTGTTTCATTACCTCACAAAGTTATGGATGTGCCTCATGAAGTTCTTATTGCAATAGTTGATCAACACCCAAATATTTTGATAGAATATTTGAAGAGAAAAAGAAAGTCTTTGTCAACATTTTTGTCTTCACTTGTACAACTCCGTGGAGTTTTGGCTTATGTTAAGTTCATGACACTATTAGTTTTTAGGACAACTATTGACTTCTAAGAGCATCTTGTGTTGGTTACATACATACATACATACATACATACATACATACATACATACATACATACATACTGTGTTTCCCAAAACTAAGACCTCTCTGGATAAAAAGCCCAATTGGGCTTTTCAGCACATTTGTTAATATAAGCGCCCCCAAATAAGCTCCCCACCAACTACTTACATGCATGCGCAGCTGGTTCCACCATTTTCTCTGGTTGCTTGCGGCACAAACAACACAAGGTGAGGCTGTAAGCCCGGAGGGGAGGGAAGGGGGAAACATGCCCTCCCCTCCCTGTTTTTCGCACTGGTTGAGCAGCTGTCCGCCGCTGCCTTAATGTGTCCCGCCGTCACTGCCTTGTGGAGCAGGACTCGGCAAGGCTTGTGTCATTGCACGCATGAACTGCAGCACCACCGTGAGCTTCATCATACTGGCACAGCTGGCGTCCTGCTCGCGGCTGCGCCGGTATGTCGAACTTTGCGGCAGTGCTGCCATTTGTGCGTGCAATGGCACAAGCCTTGCAGAGTTCTGCTTCATGAGGTGCTGGCGCAGTGAGCCTCACAAAGACATTTCTGGCAGGTGGGGTGGGGGAGAAGCGACACGCGTGGAGCAAGATGTGGCTCCCCATGCCGTCTCTTCCTCCCCCCCTTGCCAATATTGGCAAGGCTCCTGCCCCTTGCTTAGCCATCCGCCCCCTTACGGATGTAATTTGGGAGTGGCAGGTGAGGCGGGTGAGATGCGGGACAAGCGTCTTAACTTTCCAGCTTTGTGGCGTTCTTTGCCGTTGTGTCCAGGGAAACACATTATCAGAATAGTGTTATGATCTTCTCAAGTTAGGACAGAATTCAAAATGCAATCAGTCTAGACAATGTTTTTTATATAAAGCTCCAGTGATGAAGCACCCACAACTCCAGAGCAAACTGGTTCCATTGATTAATTGTTTTCAGTGTTAGGAAACTCCTCTATTTTTCAAAGCTGAATCTCCCTCTGACGTGCTTCCATCCATTGCTTCTTGTCTACTCTCAGGTGGTATGGAAAATAAATTGACACCCTCTCTCTGTGACAGCCCTTCAAGTATTGGAAGACTGCTATCATGTCTCCCCTGATCCTTTTCTACGTTAGGCTAAACGTACCTATTTCCCTTAGCCATTCATCATATAATTTAGCCTCCAGACACCTTATCATCTTTGCTCTTCTCTGCACTCTTTCTAGGGTCTCAGCAATCTTTTCTACCATGGTGACCAGAATTGGACACAGTTCAGGTAGCCATCAGTTCACAACAGTTGTAAAAGAACTGTATAAGGACTCCTGCCTTGAATTAAAAGATGGATGTCATTTGAAGTTACAATGACACTAGAAAAAGTGAGTTATTACCCTTCTTCACACTTACAACCATTGCAGCATCCACATGGTCACATGATCAAAATTCAGATGCTGACTCATCATCATTACAGCAGCTCGAGGTCATGTGATCACCGTTTGTGATCTTGTGACAAGCGAAGTCAATGAGGAAGTCACATTCACTTAAAAACCATGTTACTAACTTAACGACCGCAGTGATTCACTTAGCACTTGTGGCAAGAAAAGTCGTAAAATGGGGCAAAGCTCACTTTCACTTAGCAACAGAAATTTTGGGCTCAATTGTGGTTGTAAGCCAAGAACTATCTCTATTTCAAATGTGGCCTCACCAGTGCAGTATAGAGCATGAGATGTTAAGTAAGGGACTTACTTAAGGGAACATTGTTTTGCTGGTTTGATACATACTTATGAACAAAAAGATGATTGGTGTTCTAGAACACAAAATATCCTGGAGTTATAAAGTACAGCCCCTTGGATGTATTCTGTAGTTAACTTTGCTATTGTCAGTCTGTGTCATGATAGTTGTGATTAGTGGCTATATCCTAAGACACCTTGTTTCATTTCTTACCTAAGGAAACAACCTTGTTGACAACACGATGTGTCAGCAGACCATTGTAGATGTAATACCATGTGATCTACTGTCTGAGCTTATTAAAATTACAGACAGCATAGGGCCATTGTTTCATTATAGATTCCTTAACATATTAAGTCTAATATAATCTATTGTAATATGTATTATTTATAAATTAGAACAACTTTGAAGTAGTTGATAAAATACTCAAATTCTAATAATTTGAGACAGGATTGGGCTTTTTGGAGGGAAGCAGAAGGCCCAAAATAAGTGGATTAAGGACACAAACTGGATGAAGCAGGATCATAATTTTTATTGTTTGACTGGCTTGTAAAGAAGATAGTAGGCTTCCCCCACCCCTTTTAAATCATTACAAAGGTCCACATTTGAACCTCAAAAAAAGAATTGGGAGTCCTATGCAGCCCTAGGGCTGTTAATTTCCAACATTTTAGACAGAGACTGAAACTGTTCACTGAAAATGTTAAAGTGTGACTGAAAAATTATTTTGCTAATATACCGTATTTTCCAGCGTATAAGACGATTTTTTAACACATGAAAATCTTCTCAAAAGTCGGAGGTTGTCTTATACGCCGGGTGTTGTTCTCCTGTAACCAGACAGACCAGCCCGAAAGGCTCTGACGAGCCTTAAATGGCTCTGGCGATCCAAGCTCTGACGATCCCAGGTTTGCCTGCTAATCAGGCAACGCAGCTGGGATCGCCAGAGCCATGTAAAGGGAAAAAACTTTTTTCCTTTTACATGGCTCTGGTGATCCAAGCTGGCGATCCAAGCTCTGACGATCCCAGCTGCATTGCCTGCTAATCAGGCAACGCAGCTGGGATCGCCAGAGCCATCTAAAAGGAAAAAACTTTTTTCCTTTTACATGGCTCTGGCAATCCAAGCTCTTGACGAT
This sequence comes from Pituophis catenifer annectens, assembly GCF_029215685.1. Taxonomy (NCBI): domain Eukaryota; kingdom Metazoa; phylum Chordata; class Lepidosauria; order Squamata; family Colubridae; genus Pituophis; species Pituophis catenifer. The sequence goes on from NW_027256883.1 coordinate 36,867,740, forward strand.
CCCAGCTGCGTTGCCTGCTAATCAGGCAACACAGCTGGGATCGCCAGAGCCATGTAAAAGGAAAAAAGTTTTCCCCCTCCAGCTTGCTTATCTTAGCTGCTAGTTGCAACGCTTGCCTTGCTTTGCTTGCCTGAATCCATTCCATCAGCAAGCCACTCCCTGCCTGCAATCAAGCAGGCAGGGAGTTGTGGACTTTAACTCCCAGAATTCCTCAGACAGCAAAACAAAGCTGGCTGAGGAATTCTGGGAGTTGAAGTCTACAAGTCTTAAAGTTGCCAAGGTTGGAGACCCCTGTTCTATTGGGTAAGTTTTTTCCCCCTTTGGGAGCTTTAAAAAAAATAGTTAATTGGGGTTTTTTTTAGTTGTTCTTTTTTAGACCTAGCCATTTAAAGTTTAGGAAGTTTTAAATTTAGTTTTCATATAAAAATAAAATAAAATAAAATAATATTTGTGCAGCTTTCTGAGATTTAGTGTGTTTCTGTAGTGTTTCACTCTAACTACACCAGTGGTTCTCAACCTTCCTAATACCACGACCCTTTAATACAGTTCCTCATGTTGTGGTGACCCCCAACCATAAAATTATTCCTAAATCCATTGAAAATATGTGTTTTCCGATAGTCTTAGGTGACCCCTGTGAAAGGGTCATTCGGCCCCCCAAAGGGGTCCCGACCCACAGGTTGAGAACCACTGAACTACACAAACACACAAAATCTCACAAAGCTGTATGTGGAATTTTGTGTGTGTAAAGTGTGAAAGTTGTTTTTTTGGGGCTTTTTGTGGCTGTGTGAGGTTCCTGCTTGTTGCAGGGGCCATTTTGGATCTAGCACAGCTGCTTTTACATTGTGGGTGAGGCAGTTGTGTTGTGTGTGTGTAAAGTGTGAAGTTGTTTTTTTGGGCTTTTTGTGGCTGTGTGAGGTTCCTGCTTGTTGCAGGGGCCATTTTGGATCTAGCACAGCTGCTTTTACATTGTGGGTGAACCAATTGATGTTTTTAATTTTTATTAAAGTTGGAAGAGGGGTAGTCTTATACGGCGAGTATAGCCCAAACCCTATATTTTAACAGGAAAAATTGGGGGTCGTCTTATACGCCCACTTGTCTTATATGCCGGAAAATACGGTATTTTTATGCCAAATTAGGCAGTTAGTGATATAGAGTAATAATTTTTCTTTTCCTTTTCCTTTAATTCAATTTGCTGCTGTACAGCTGTACGTTGTTGAATACTACCTGTTTTTATTTGTGTTAGTTATTAACAATGCTGTTAATTCTAATCCCATGATGGCGAACCTAAGGCACGCGTGCCAAGGGGGCAGGTGGAACCATATCTGTGGTATGCGAGTGTTGCCCTAGCTCAGCTCCAGCACATGTGTGTGCCGGCCAGCTGATTTTCGGGCCTTCCAGGCCCACTGGAAGTCAGGAAACAGACTGTTTCTGGCTTCCAGAGGACCACCGGGATGTGTGGGAAAAGCCGTTTTCGCCCTCCCTAGGCTCCAAGAAAGCCTCTGGAGCCTGGGGAAAGTGAAAAACGAGCCTACCGGGCCCACCAGTAACCTTTTTGCCATTGCGTGCCAAAAGCGTGGGGAGCATGGGGAGTCATGAACAGGGGGTCGGGGCGCGGGGGGACATTGAACCAGGGTGGATTTGATTTAAATCGAGTTGATTTAAATCACAATTGAAATCATGATTTAAATCACTAATAAAAAGGCTTGATTTAAATCAACTCGATTTAAATCATAATTTTTAAAGAGCAACTGTCATCTCTGCTACTCCTTTGACCCACTGTTGACTACCGATAGTCCCAGTGTTGCAGAATATACAGCCTCATGCTACATAACTAAGCTCCATTTCATGCTGAATAAATTAAATTATTTATGTATCTTAAATAGAAAACTATCTTACGATAGATTTTTACCCCAAAAGTTTTTTATTAAAATAAATTCGATAAAAATAAAAAAAAATCCAATTTATATTTAAAAAAATCTGATTTTTTTGATTTTTTTAAAAAAAATCATTGATTTTTATCCACCCTGCATTGAACTATGGGTGTGGGCACGCACGTGCGCAACCCCCCTGCACTCCCACCGCTTTTGGCATGCGACGGCAAAAAGCCATCACTGTTCTAGTTCTTTATATTATTTCTGCTTCTTTTCTATTGCAGTATTGCCTAAAAACCTCTTACTACTATATTGTAGCATATTTCATATGATCTGCAGTTCAGTATTATTGTCTAGCCAGCATGCTGTCATTTTGTGCATGCTCCTTTAATTTTTACTTCCCAAATGGGTTACTTTGTATTTGTCCTTGTAGAAGCTCATTTTATTTCTCACTGCATGTCTATTTCTGAACATTAGCTCTGCTTCTGCAGTGCTCACTATTCCACCTATGTTCATATTGTCTGCAAATTTAATCAGTGGGCTTGCCACCCATTCCTCTGAATATGTGTGTCTAATAGAGAGGGGGGGACGTGGACTGGAAAGGAAGTGCTTTGCATGAATAAAAAAATATGACAGTTAATATTGCTAAGTAGGCTAATATAGCCTTTTGTTGTTTCTCGTTCACAATTGCCTCTTTTTAAAGATCATATATATTGCAATATTTAAATTGCATTTAAATAATATTGGCATTGATTTTTTAAGACATGCAATGTTTAAGTAACATCTGATAATTTTTCTTTTTGCACAATTTAATTCTGTGTTATAATTTTCAAATAACTATCCAAAATTAGAGCTTCAGATTTGGTATATATCATTTTGATACAGTCTGCATCCCTAATTGAGAATTTTGAAACAATTCCCACCCCCCACCCCCCAAAAATAAAAATAATGGCTATAGTTAAGAAACTGGGCTATGAATTAAGTCATATTTCAAATTTCTACCCAGTAACCACCCAAGGCAACTGACAAAAATAAATGCAAAATAATTATTTTAAAACAGATAAAAAAAGTAAGTTGCACTACAGGTAGTCCTTGACTTACAACAGTTCATTTAGTGACCATTCAAAGTTACAACAGCACTGAAAAAATTGACTTATGACTGTTTTTCATAGTTATGCTCTTTGCAGCATCCCCATGATCATTTGATCAAAATTCAGATGCTTGGCCACTGGCTCATATTTATGACTGCATAAATTGACAACCAAAGTCAATGGAGAAGCCAGATTCACTTAACAAGCAGGTTGCTAACTTACCAATTGCAGTGATTCACTTAACAACCGAGGCAAGGAAGATCATAAAATGGGGCAAAACTCACTTAAGAAATGTTTCAGTTATCAACAGAAATTTTGGGTTCAATTGGTCATAAGGACTACCTGTATTAACTAATTCAAATTAAAACGACCTGCAGGACTCGGGGTTGAATGCAACTCCTTCAGCACCACATACCATCACTTGGAAACTACAGAGGAGATGGCCTCCTCTTAGGTGGCCAAGAAATAAATCTTGAAGCCAGTGTATATTTCAGAGGGCCTTTCCTGCTGATATTAATGTGTAGGTTGATTCAGATTGAGATAGGCGATCCTTCAGATAATCGTTTCCTAAGCTATTTATTTTAAATCCTGTTCTGTATCTATGCCATGGATTTTTAAGAATCTTCTACAGTACTCAGAGTCTTCATGTACGCCATGCAAGATAAAGATAATATTTATATATCTTATTGCTTTGTTATTAATAAGATAATGCATATGAAATTATTTGGATATTTCAATTTTATTGATTTATTTTGTAGAGTTTCCTCCTTCCTCTTTTATTTTGTACATAATCTACATAATGCTTTCTTCTCCTGTGTTCCCTACCACAGCCGTGTGTTGGGCTGAGAGAGACTGGCCCAAAGTCACTCAGTCAGCTTCCTCCTAAGGGAGGACTAAAACTGACAGTCACCTTTTTCTAGTCCAGCATCTTAAACTACTGTAGTATTAATTTACAATTCTGTTTTGCAAAATCCATGCAAAAAGTAATGTTTACTGTCAAAACAATATAGACTTGATAAGCAGATCTTCTTGTTGCTATTATTATGGTTTGAATATAACTTTACAGCAAAGTTTTAGCGTTCTTTTGTGCATAAAATGAAGTTTTCTTAGGTGTATACTACATTATATTTTGTCATGTGTTTAATCGCAGACCAAATGTATTTCATTGAATTGTTTTTTTATTGCAATTTGACAACAAAAATAAGAAATATGTCAGTTTTCATCCTAGTGGTTCTCTGACATTTTGAAACAGTAGAATGTCAGACTTCAAGAAGTCTATATATTAAACCTTGTATCTTATGTTAATAATTGAAGGAAAGTGTTTAACCAATCTAAAGCTTGCATGTTTTCTGTGAGTTATATTTAAATAATGCATCATCAGGAAAAAATGAATTTTACATACTTCTAATCAGAAAGGGATCTGCTATGTCCATTGTACTTAGATAATGTATTATTTAAGTATAAGATTTTGGTATAAGATTTTGGAACACTCATTGCACAAAAAAGATGGGGAAAAATCAGATATAAAAACAAAATAATACACTTTTTTTTTTACTACATGTGACCAGGACAAAGGAGATTATTATGGAGCCAAAAAAAAATACTTCAACTAAGCTTAAGGCTGAAAATCTAGACTCTGTAAACCAAATAATTACTTATGTCTTCTAGATATCATGTATAATATTGTTTTCATTCTACATTAATTGGTTATAGCTAGGATATATGCATTATTGAAAAGGAATAGCATCAGAATGCTTTCTCTTTTTCTTCTGTCTCCGTATCTCTCCCCCTTTTTTTTCCTTCTAAGAGATATACGATGTTGGCACTTTACTCTGCAAAATGTTTAAGTGGGTTTTAGAGAGATGCCCTTCTTAATAGCTGTAGAAAGGGGGAGGGAGATCTATTATCATAACGCTGTGCTAATGTAGGTTCTGAGTCATGTGACTGCAGAAAAGGCTATTATCTCAATGAAAAGGAAACTGCCTTTTAGAGGAGCAGGAGAACAGAAGCAAGAGGAATTTTCGAGTGCTCCACCATGCTGGATTGTCTATTTGATCAGCAGCTAAAAAAGGATTAGTTGTGGCTAGTTTATCAGCTGTCATTAGAAGCAGATGAGCAAGGAGATAAGCTGCTATGTGCGCACATCCTCACTCAGCATGTATTTCAGTTTAGGGCAAGACAGTGATAGTTTAAGTTAACACAGGACTTATTTTCTAATAGGTTGCTATTCATTGTTGCTTGCTTTAATAAAATAAGAGTATAGCGACATGTGTAAATAAATACCATAGCCTGACAATAAAGGAAAAGCTGCTGACATTTTTCACTGAATGGCAGAGTCTGTGGAAGATTACAAGGAGTGTTTTCAGAAGTACAATGACTTCATATTTGGTATGTTCATGTCTTTTGTATAATGTAGAAGATGCAGATCATGACAATTGATCATTGGCATTCCTTAGCAAATAGAGGGAGTGTGTCTAGCATATTCATTACCCATTTTTCTCTCTTAAAAACTATTATAGTTTCATTAATAATTCCCTTGTTAATATTTATGTATTATGTATTCCCTTGTAAATATATATGTATAAAAGTGTGGAATAGAAAATGTTGAACACTAAACCCAGCACTTGTAGTAAAGCCAAGTAAAATAAAAGCTTTTTAATATATAAGCCCTGTTTTTCAGGATGAAGAAAGGCTGAAGAATATGCATGCTTAAATTGCTGTATAATTACAATGCAGTACTTGTATTGTTTTGACTGCTAATTCTAAGATAAAAGGAAGATAGGTATTTTATTATCCTTGTATTTTCTGACCCAGGGCTTAAAATAGGTCATATATTGTAGTAGTAAATATAACTACAATTAGTAACTTCATTTTTTTAATCCTTATTGCTTTAGTCTTTTGCTCCTATATGGACAATAGCACTTAAACTCCAGTCTGTGTATCTATATGAAGCTGAATATTTTGATGCATTTAACCTTACTGACAATCCTTACCTTTCTTTTAACCTTGAAGAGAAAAATAACTTGATAGATATTGTTAGATAATATTTCTCTGCAAATCTTTTTTTTTGTATCCTTAAATGTGAAATGCTATTCTTGATCAGCTATCCTATATGTTTATTAATATGAGTAATAACTCCCCCCCCCCGGTGAACTCATGGAACTTGTTTTTCAGTAGATATGCATAGTATTATACTGCTAACCTTCTCCCCCTTCAAATATTACTAGGTGGGCGTTGTCAAGTTACTAATAGCTATAGAGTGTTGAATGCTTGTTAATTTCTTCTAAAGGAATAGTAGACATCTTTAATATTGAACTCTTACATGATTGACTTTTTTTAAAAAGTTCTGCATTTTTTAAAGAGTAGAAATCCAGGCACAACTATAGTACAAATAGGTGTTTTTAAGATTTTCTTGGGATATTATGGTACTAACCCAAATATTTTGTTTAATTTTCAAACAAATGGGGAAAGGTATTACTTATGTTAAGATATCAATGGGCGATGGGTATATAAAGAAGGTCCCCTTGTAAGTCGTTAAGAGCAAAGAATGATAATTAACTATGGTACACTATATCAATGTGTGATTTTTCCACTCCTAAAATTATTTTAGCTGCACAGCTCAGACCTAGGGCATTGGTGTAATGGTTAAAAGGCTGAAACGAAGACGGAGTGCTAGGCCTCCCTTTAGGAAGGAAAGCCAGTTGGGTTATTTTGGATCAGTTACTCTCTCTTAACCCAACCTATCTCACAGAATTGATTACTGTTGTGGGAAAATCAAAGGTAGATCTATTCAGATCTTTAAGTATGTTCACTGCCATGCATTGAATATATATGTGGGATAAATATAATAACTATGAAAATTCTATCATGTTCACAAGAATATTTAGTGTAGCTTATTTGTTTCTGGGTGAAAGCAGTATATTTATATTTGGAAAGTTCATATATTTTTTCATGAGAACTTAGCTTTATATAGCAGTATATGTTATACTGCTATACATGTGTATTGCTTAGATATGTTATACATTCAATTTTTGAAGAGTTTACAATGAAAAAATTGTCAGAGTTTCAGTGTATTTAAACAAAATGTACTGCATAAATCCTTAAGTGATTTTCATTATTTTTATTTATTTTGCTTTTCACTTTTAGCATCACATCCCCATTATTCTAAAGTTTTGTATAAGCTTCTTTCTTCTTTCATAAATGGCTATTAGATATGCAGATTTTGTTTGAAAGCAAAGCTGTGTTTTGAAGTGTAGATGTTCAACACCTGCCTGTAGCTTCTTAAAACATCTTGATCCTTTCTTGAGATGGTAAATCTGTTTGCTGCAGTTATAGTATAAACCCAGAAAAAGACACAATTGGTTTTAGATATTGCAAATAAATTCTACATGCATTCCTTGAAGTGATATGAAGCACACCTTTGCCTTTGAACCTGTACTACACCAGGGATGTCAAACTGGATTTCTTTGAGGACCGGATCAGCATTGTAGTTCTCATCCACAGGCCAGGGGTGAGATGGGACGGACGCCTCCTGCAGCACCCTGTCGGCCAAAACAGGGTGTGCACCCCATTTTGGCCGGCAGAGTGCTGCAGGAGGCTGTCCAGACTGAAAACAGACCGCGGGCGGGGGTTCATGCAGCCCCCCCCCCGTGGCCCATTTTGGCTGTAAAGTACAGGAGACTGTCTAGGCTGAAAACAGGGCATGGGGGCGGCATTTGGCCCACCCATGCCCCGTTTTGGCTGCCAGAGGCACTGCAGACCAGTCTGTTGCTATTTCTAGGCTGACCCCACAGGCCAGATTTAAACAACCCGTGGCCAGATCTTACCCATGGGCCTTGAGTTTGACACCCCTGTACACCATTGCCCTCATTGAAAGTACTCCTGCATGCTTTCTCTGGCCACTCTTGCATTAGAAGAACTAAGTATCTTTTAGTCTGGATCATGGAGAAGCAGATCAACCAAGAGATGTGGTTGAAAATATAGTTATGCACCAATCTCTTATTGTATGTAATAGTAAAGTTTTTTCCTATTGTGTAAGGTTAATTACTCTTTACTTTATTATAATCTGCCTATTATACAGAAATCTCTGCAGCTTGCTACTCTTAGAATGAGAACAGATAGATAAGGCTCTAAGGGAATGGGGAAATCACTTGTAGACCGCTTGTGGCTGCTCCGTGCTTCAGGCCTCTCTTCTGCCTGCTTCCAAACAGAAAGAATTGGGTTGTTCTAATGTTTTCCTCTTGTATTTGCTGTATTTTTCGCACTATAAGATGCTCCGGACCATAATATGCACCTAACTTTTGGGGAGAAAAACAAGAAAAATTTTTTTGCCTCTGCCTCCCAGCAATTTGCCTCCTTGCAGCAAACAGCCTGGCCAGCTTCAGCACAGCCTGATTTAACACGAGCATCTGATTGGCGGTTGGATCGGCTTCCTGGAATACTGCTGATCAGCTGTTCCAGGCTGTGGGGATTGCCGCTGCTCATTGCTGCCATTGCCACCACCGCCTATCGTCGCCTCCGGGCGCTCCATTTTCTGCCTCCGTGCATCCCATTTTCGGTCTCCGTCCCATTTTTGGCCTGTTCCAGGCAGCGGGGATCACTGCCACCGCCACCGTTGTTAGGCAGTGGTGATTGTGATCCCCGCCTGGAATGGGATGAAAACAGGACATGCGGAGGGCAAAAATGGGGCATGCGGAGGCTGAAAATGGGACGCACAGAGGCCAAAAATGGGGTGTACAGAAGCAGCAATGGGCGACAATGGGCAGCGGTGATTCCCGCAGCCTGAAACAGCTGATTGGCGGTATTCCAGGGTGCCAATCCAACCGCCAATCAGCTTCTCGTACTAAAACAGGCTGTGCTGAAGCTGACCAGGCTATTTGCTGTTTGCTACAAGGAGGCAAATTGCTGGGAGGCAGAGGCCGAAGGGTGAGGACAGGTGGGTGGGTCAGGCTTCGGCAACATTCGCTCTATAAGACGCTATACAGTATACAGACATTTTCCCCCACTTTTGGCAGGGGGGAAAGTGTGTTTTATAGACTGAAAAATACGGTATATTGATATAATTTGATATAATTTGATCTCAAGTATTTATACATTACTCACATGCCAATAACCATGATCAGATTGACTTAATTATAGCTTCATAGGGCTTCCTTCTTTGTTGAGGGATAGGTAGGTTACAGTCCCAGACATCACCATATTTTGCTTGCAGTAGTCACATCTTCCTAGCAGCTTATTAGGTACATTAGACCCTTCCAGAAATTGATTATCCCAAAAAGAATGAGTTGGAGGTTATGAAGTTGTAGTCCAGATTTTCATCATGAAGTAGTATGTGGAAAAAACAGTCCAATGTTCTAAGTTATAAACTAAATAAATACATTGTAATGTTCAATGCAATAAATTTAAACATTAACATCTTTTAATTGAGCAATATTAGGATGGATTGTATATTAGTTTTCTTTTTTTTAAAGTTGCCCAGAATCACTGAGAGTGAGTGGACAGCATGTTTTATACAATTTTCAGCTTCTGAACATTTTAAAAGGGCAGTACACCCATAGAAAGTACACTCCTTAGTTGAGTTGGGTGTAACTAAGACATGGAAAACTTATATCAACATCTGAGAGATAGCTAGGAACTCAAGGGGAGAAGTGAGAAATGAGCAGTGACAAAGTGTTGGCATGGTTCTTGTTGGTCTATCTGGCTTCCTCTTGACATTCACTAGTTTATTTATCCATAATAATTCTTTAGAAGTGTAAGTATTCTGTTATTTGTAACTGAGCTGTTGATTGTCACAGAACAAATTACCAGCCTCCAAATACATCCCCATAGGACAGATAATTGGGCAGTAGCTTGAAAAGTTGTCAACTCCATTTGAAACCCATCCTCCCTTCCTATTACATGCCCTAGAGTGGAACTGTTTTAAAGAATTGTAAAGAAATTGAGATGTTTGATGCTTTCTCTGACTAGTTATTTCCAATCTAGCAGAATCTTGGAATCAAATTATGTAAAAGCAATGAAATATTAGCACAATATATTTCTGAACAGAAAGGAACCCAATTATTTCTGCAAAGAGAAGCCAGCAAAAGAAAGATTGAATTTAAATGGGCCAGATCAGGCTGACATTGTGGAGAAAATGAATCTAGGAAAAATCACCCAAATAGAATCGATCCTAATTCCAGAGTAGGGTTGTTATTAAGAGGTTGAAAAGAATTCTTAAAACCATGCTACACATGCTTTTCCTAGCTTATTTAAGGAGTTAATGGGAACTAGAATAATTTACCTCCTCTCGAAGAGATTTGATAGATTAATCCATTATCTATCAAACCCTGATTCTAATCAGTGGTTGTCCACTTGTAGCCTCTGAACTCCATCATTAGTTTCATGGAAAGTTGAAGGAGGAATAATTTTCCAGCCTTGCTTATTAGTGAGTACTATAAATGGAGGAGAATGTTAACAGACTACAGGGTCAGTTTGCATACTCTACACCAACTCATTATTACCTAGAAATACATTTCTTCAATGTAACTGGCTGGTGGTTTATGAGTTTTTAACTTTACACCTTATAATTTCCTCAGTTTCTGGACTTGGAGTTGGTTGGACTACCTTTCTACATATTTATTTCTGACCTTCAGCTTGTTTTGGTGATCCTTTCAAGTGCATCCTTTCATGCACTTTGTCTATTAGTTGTGGTGCAATACAGGCAGACCTTGTTTACCTTGTTTGGCCTGTTCAGTAACAGGCCAAAGTTAACAATGGTGCTGTAAAAAGGGTAACATCTGGTCTTAGAAGTTATGACTGTTACAGCATCTCCACGTCATGTGATCATGATTTAGCTTCTTGGCAACTGGCATTTGTTTACAGTGGTCACAGCATTCCACAATTACTCCCATTGACTGAGAATATGTAGATGCTTTCTTGACAGTACATAACAGTACATAAGTGGTTTCCTATTGTCCTCTGTCAAGAGTGATCACAATTTGCAACATTCACAGTGAGCTTCTAACAAGCAAAGTCAATGGGAAGCTAGAAGGGAAGTCACAATTTGCAGTCACATGATTCACACTTAACAAGTGAATCATGTAGATGACAGTTTGCTTGACTATTGCAGCAGGAATTGATGTCATAAGTCAGATGCACTAATGATGTGTCAATTTACAAACGTGATAAAGTTTCCAGTCCCAATTGTAGTTAGTAAGTGAAGGCTGCTTATATTAAAGTGTTAGGGATTTATTACATTAATAAATAATGAACCCAAATTATTTGGTTTCAATTAAAATACAGTTTAAACTGTATTGTATAAGTAATGATTTTTCAATGACAATTTAGTAGCTGGTAGGTGTTACCAAAAGATTCCCATCATGAACAAATTTATATATGAAGGAGGATGTAGGTCACTCTATTGCCCAATTAATATTTCACCTAAGAGAAAAATCCTGTGTTATCTTAGGCAACATGGAGGAATCTGTGGAAAATGAAACTTCTTTATGTGGTATATTTAAAATACCTGGATGCTAGGATGTTAAAAACAGCAATCTATAGTTGTAGTTCATCCAAGTTAATAGAAATATGCACAGTTTAACCAGTATGGTGTTATTTCTTATTTGGTCAAGTGTATTGAACTTATAATTAGCAGGCCAGAATGAATGTACTGTGATTTTTTTAATGATCTATAATTGTTATAAATTAAAATGATCAATTTTTTTTCATTATTGTCTTTCTAAAGAGTTATTTTAGAAAAATAATAATTTGCTACTTATATAGCAGTATGGTTTTGTCTTTCTAGTGTATAATTTACCTGTCTTATGGCTCTGTTTTGCTACGCATGTAGTCAAGTGGAATATGGAGGTAGGAAATTTTAAATTCAAGATGAACTGCTTGGCTTCTACAATCTATGCTGTGATATTATTTCAGTTGAATGTTATTTAAAATTGATCTTCATTAAAAAAAAATATTTGTAATATTCTAACACATTGCATCTGTGTTCAGTTTCATACTATGTTGTGGGCACATCAGTTACAAACATATAAAATCCTTACTGTATTCTTCAATTCTGTTATAGAAATCTTAAGTCATTGATAGGCAATACAGCATACAAATGTGTACATGCCTACATTTTTGGAGAACTACAAGTGTCTTTTTTTAAAAAAAGACCACATATGTATGTGTGAATTGGGTGCAAGAAATCAGGAGTCAATTAGATCGAAACTGAGTACAAGTTTATTCCATGCTTGCTGTAAAAAATAATCTGAATTATGAACCATAGGACAAAGCAAATTAGTGGTTGATAAGAGTCATTGGAATTGAGGGACTGTTGGATTTAGATTTCTTGTGTCATGAAGGGACTCCAAACTGATGACACACTTGACTTCTCCCTTGGGCTCAGCCTGATCATCTCCTACATTATATATATGGATATGGATCTATGTATTAAAAAATGCTCAGCCTAATGGGAGCTAGTCACATCAAAGATACTGCCCAGAATCCTCAGTCTCCTTCTGATAAAGGACCCGACCTAAAATGGAAGAACATTCACACCATTCATAGGGAAGAGAAGAGAATTATCTTTCTGTGTGTATCTTTTATATTAATGTTAATGTTGATATTTGTGGGTTTTATTTTTTGAAATGTTAGCTATCCATAGGCTTTGGAGCTGAGAGGCATATAAATATTAGTAAATAAATATTACAGTGTGAACAGTATACAATAACCCTTTGCTTTTTAGCAGAAGATGTTCCATAATTTGGCTGTAGCTTTATTATAATTTTGAATAATGAGGATCTTAATTAAATGAGTGATTTGTTACCCCCAATGCCCCTATTACCTTCATTTTCCTCTGTTTTAATAGCATTTAAGCTTGTTGCTATAATTGTTATGATTCAGTCAAGAAGCATCTTAATATCAGTTGCTGAATGATTTAATCAGAATCGGATTCCTGCACATTGCTTAAGGAAAGCAATTTTCTGTTTTAGTGTTACAACCTTCACTTGCTATTTTGGAGCTTATTAGAGGGGCTTATTAAAGGTGGCTGACGTACTTTAATATGTAAACAGCTCAGTGAATAGCTATATTAGGAACCTTAGCATATATGAACACAGAAATTAGAAACCATTTTGTACTACAGTATTGATGTAAGGCTAGAAATTTTTTGTTGTTGTTGAATGCATATGTAGCTTTCAGCAGAAAACTGGTAGGTAAATATATCAGAACTGAAATTATCCATATTTGAAATGATTTTAAATATAAAAAAGTGCAGATAGATGGTTATCATGACCATTAGTCTTATCATGAATATTAACTCTGCACCTGTAATAAAAAGTTCCTTTTGTACATTTATAGCTAATGTGTTTATTATATTATCTTCCTTTTGGCATCTCTGCTTTAAAGAAATGAACAATATTGGCTTTCAGTGTGATAGTGTAAGGTTATTCATTTTTGTAATATATTGCTTTAATGTTGTTAATATGAAAAAAACATAGAGGCTATAGTATATTGAAACAAATCAATAACAATTGAACGGAATGTTCAGTCCACTGTCAAGCTTCCACTAACGTGGTAGTCAAAAATGACCTGGAAGGATGAGTCATAGATAAAACACTATTTCCCATATGAAAGATCTATTCAGATTTCTTGGGTGTAATAAACATTATTAGACAATGATGATGATAATTTTTTGTATTGCAAAAAATTTAGTCTTGTTTAGTCTTTCTAGTATTTAATTTATATTTATATTTCCCATGGCTCTGTTTTGATACATACATAGGAGAGAGAAAAAGAGAAAGAATTTTATCTGTACAGGTAGTCCTCGACTTACAAAAGTTCATTTAGTGACCCTTCAAAGTTACAACAGCACTGAAAAATGTGACTTAACCGTTTTTTACAGTTACAACCTTTGCAGCATCCCCATGATCATATGATCAAAATTCAGATGCTTGCCAACTGATTCATAATTATGACCCTTGCAGGGTCATCTGATCATCTTTTGCAATCTTCTGACAAGCATATGAGCCATGGTGGCACAGTGGTTAGAATGCAGTACTGCAGGCTACTTCTGCTGACTGTCAGCTGCCTGCAATTTGGCAGTTCAAATCTCACCAGACTCAAGGTTGACTCAGCCTTCCATCCTTCCGAGGTGGGTAAAATGAGGACCCAAATTGTTGGGTGCAATATGCTGACTCTGTAAACCCCTTAGAGAGGGCTGTAAAGCACTGTAAAGCAGTATATAAGTCTTAAGTGCTATTGTTATTGCTATTGTCAATCTTCTGACATTAACTTCTGTCAAGCAAAGTCAATGGGGAAGCCACTTAACAACCGTGTGACTAACTTACGAACTGCAGTGATTCACTTAACAACTGTGGAAAGAAATGGCCCTTGTAAAATGGGGCAAAATTCACTTAACAACAGAAATTTTGTGCTCAATTGTGGTTGTAACTCGAGAAATACCTGTATTGCTTTAAAAATGGCTAACATGCCTGATGAGTCTTTTTAAGGTGTATCCACTACTAGTGAAGAGTTGTATTTGCGATCCATTATACTTCAGCTATAAACCATACAGTACTGGGAAAGGCCTAAAAAAAGATATTGTAAGCTCTAGATTTGTGCACATGGAGTCAGGTGATCACTTGATACCAGGTCCTGACCTGAAGTGTTTAAACTGATCGAAAAGCAGACCAAGGTAAGAAAAATGATAAAGCTCCAGTTTAGAAAACCCAGGTCACATTTTCTAAACCCACTTTTCAGCATAAAGTGTAGTCTGAACTATCTGAAGTTTCCAGATTTACAGTTCCATTGACAGTTCATTAACAAAATGATAAACTCCCACTGAGATAGCTTAAGTAAGAATAGCATTTAATTTAACCCTATGTCAGGCATAGGCAAATTTTGCACACTTGTAAAACCAATGCATTCCATAGCCACTTATCTGAAATCTCTATTATAATTATCCATACTTAAGCTTTGAAATTTTTGTATGCAATAAGTATAATAAGACTCAGTTAAAATATAGCATATTTTAATTGTAGGTTTGCTTATATAATATATTTTATATTTAGCACTCAATTGTTTCAATGTGAACTCAGACATTTAATTGCATAAAATCTTCCAGTTATATTTTAGGGTGGTTTTTTTTCTTCTGTTCAGTTGTGTCTGGTTTTGGACTGGTCCAAGGTCCACACAGTTTTCTTGACAAAATTTTCAGAAGTGGTTTAGCATTGCCTCCTTCCACGTTTGACAAAGTGACTTAGACCAAGGTCACCCAGCTGATTTTGCGCCTGGTAGGATTAGAACTCAACAGTCTCCTGGTTCCTAGCCTGATATCTTAATCACTACACTAAACTGGCTTCACTAATATTTAGTTAGAAAAATTTAAATCAGAAACACAAGTCAGTCTGTAATTAGAGACATAAGCTATTAACAGTGAAGTTTTTTTTCTATGAATAGTAATAGGCAAAACAATATTTTTAGGAAGTTATTTGTAAAATAGTCAGCAATCATCCAAGGATATAAAGAGAAATGTATTAACTCTGGCATATTATGATAGCAGAATCATATTATTAAATTATATAGACCATCTTATATGCTTATGCTTTTTACTAAAATATATTATGATGTTATGAATGGCACAATTCAAATGCAAATGAAGCATTTTAATAGTTGAATATTTCTTAGTTTCAAAAAGCTGTTCATTTAATCATAATGAAATGTTTCATTTTGCCTTTACTTTTGTTTTATGATTTTTAAGAAATATCGAACTTATAAAAGTGATGTTGAACTTCTCCACACAATGTAGAAAAATAGGAAATAGGGCACAACTTATATAATGAAACAGAAATGTGTTGATGAGGCAGCTCCATTCTCTATACCAGGAATGGAAGATGATGAGTTGAGAATTTCTCCACCCTATCTAGTTCATTGCAATAAAGAAATGTTGAATGTGTTTCGCTTTTATTTATTTAATATTAAAAAAGGAAGGAGAAGGAAGGCACTTCTCTGTCTTATCCAGTTCTGTCTTTAGAGTTGTAACTGATTTACAAGTGCACTCAGTATAGTTCTTGGAAATAGCTTCTTGTTAGGAAATTTCATTTTTGTTGTTTATTTTTACAAAAGTGTGCTCAAAGTCAGAACTGTGAAAGAATTTTACAGCTGAATCATCTAATCTGTTATGTTATGTTAAAGTATTCAATACAACATAATTGTGGTCAGAATGATGTCTGTAGAATACATTGTTTCTCCTTTAATTTGTACTGTGTAAATTGTGTTCCAAAACAACCATTCCCCAAGGCTATTTCTTTATAGAAACAGTTTTCCAATCTAACTTTTTAACCAGGCCAACTATTGAAAGAGAGGAAGACATGTGATTGATTGTCCTAGTTAGGTGTGCCTTTAAAATCAATAGATTAACTCACTAATTGTACCTATTTTTGTCATTAGATTGGGGAATAACCAACATAAATTAATTCTTTAATATTCTGAAATAAAAATAGATTTTGTGCGTATTTACAAGGGAAACTGTTAAGACATGTTAATTTGATTCAGCAACTTTGTACATCTGAAAACCGAAAGGAAGAATAATTAAAAGAGAAGAATACTTAAAAAATAAATAATATAATAAAGTATATTTTAAATAAAAATAAATAAATAAATTTATTAATAAAATAATTTATAAATTATAAATAATAAAAATTTATAAATAAAATACATTTATAAAAATATAAAATAATAAATATATTATAAATAATATAATAAAGAAGTAGGAAGAAGAATAAAATTGCTAATTGCAGAACACAATTACAATGGATTGGATTACAATGGAATCCCAGTAGGGGCACTTCAGAATTTTAACTCTGTTTTCATCCCAAATTCCCACACCAGTCCTTGACACTAGCACCTTGAACATTTTCATTTCGCCAGGTCCAGAGCATTGAAACGAAGCTGGGAGCACTGTGAACCATTCAATTTTCCTACCAGCTGAGAAACAGGTTTTAAATGTACAGTTTGAACCATTTGAACAATTTCCTACCCATGGTTTAGATTAACAAAAATCTTTTCCCCCCATTCAACCCTTCCTCAAAGCCCCCACTGCTAGTATTTCCACCTATTCTGACTTTCAATATGCATAATATGTACGGTACTTCTCCATTTATCTGGTTATTTGCAAAAAACCCAAAAAGGGTAAGAGCTGTCATTACAGGAAAGAGATACCCTGGAATAAAGGCCTTTTAACTACTACTGGAAGCATAATATGACAATATTTTTGCAACCCAGTGTTATTCACAACTGCTCTAATTATTATAGGTTTATATTAGAGGAGGAAAGTAACACTGAGCATGATGAGAGATTGGATAACACACACACACACACACACACACACACACACACACACACACACACGAGGAATTTAACCATAGCAGCTTTTCATTCAATTGTGGAACTAACTGGAAGGGTAAAGATAAGTTACTTCATGAATTCTATGGACCTTCTCTAGTATAGTTAGGCTTCAATGGATGCTGAACAATGGCTTGCTTGTGTCTTGAATTTGGGCTATACATTGAAACAAAAGACGAAAGCAATACAAAAATACTTTTAAAGAGTGGTAGGTTATCAGATAATGCAGTCTAAAATGGGAAAAAAATGATGATTCAGCTCTTGAAACAAGCTGATGTGATGAGGAAGTGCAGTTAGAATTAATCTGGAGCAGTGCAAAACATGAACATTAAGGGATCCTATGTTTTCAAGTGTAAGAATTATATTGAAAAAAGTTACCATATTTCAATTTTCTATTAATATAGAAACTTAGAAAACCTTGTAATTATAGTCATTTTAAATAGAGTAGTACCTAGTGATTTTTTCACTTTGAAAAAAGCTAGGCAGAGTATAAAATCTGACTTCAGTTTCCTCTCTTCCTTGAATAATAACATTTAGTTTTTCATAACCACTTAACATTGCAAACCTCCTAATTTATTCCATTAAATACTTGGAGTAATTTATTGAAGTTAAGATAAATACTGATAAATGTTGTATCACTCTGATACAGAAGTATTCTCAACTAATGCTATCTTAACATATAAATAATCTAAATCTCAAAGCTAAGCTATTGAATTTATGAATTACCATGTGGTGGTGGTTTTTTCTTTTGTTCATTCCTTTTTATAAATTCCTTTAATGTGTGGATATAGCATTTGTGTCAGGTTTTAACAAAATGAAGCCCGGCCTGTATATATATCTGATAAGACAGGAAGCTTTTTCAAACTATGAAACTAATTTAGTCACCAGCAATTACAGTTAACTTCATGACAGCTATTAAGTTTGGAAATAAAAAGTATACTATGTAAAATCACAACTGAACCTACTATGTTATCTTTCAACAGTTACGAATGTAATATAAGAAGTTTATAGTATGATATTTACTGAATTATATCTATTCATAAAATCCCACCTTTTTCTAGTAACCCAAAATATTATATTTGGATTAAATATAATGTCACTTTACTTTTCCTAATGGTAAGGCCTAAGAATTTGTTAACAACATATCTGTAGTGTGACATTCATCAATTAAGATTGAGGTTTAAAACTATAAGAGTGTATTTACCTAATTACATTTTCTAAAATTTGAATTTTTTAAAAACGAGATACCAGAAAAGTGAATATGAACCATTAATTCATTCTGGGGGTTTTGTTGCATTTTTTTTTATTTTATTTTGCAATTTTTTTTTTTCATTTTTACTTTTAAATTTCTGTATTTTAATAAAGTGAGATTATCAACAGGATTATATTGCTTATATTACATGCTCAATTTCAAGCCATTCTCATGCTAGATGTATAGAGGATGTGGATAAATGTATGCTGTCACAATGAATGCAGAAACTTTTGTTTAGTTACTGATAACAAGGAGAGATTGGAAACAAGCTATGTTCTTTCACCCAACATCTGGTGGAAACTAGATTGTTCTCAATAACTGTAATTACATCCTAAGAGCTTACCCAGATAATATTTTGTTTAATGTTCATGAAAAAGGGTCTTATATTTCCTATTTTAACAGTCGGAGGAAAATGGACTTTTTAAAAACATTAAAAGCTTACCCTTGTATCAGAAAAGAACATTAGCGCTACTAAGATACTTGGCAAAATCATATTTTTTCTTATGTGCCTTTTAAATTCTTTACAATATTTTTGAATGTCTTATACTATATATTTTAGTGCTGCTCTGTAGGCCATTACATTTTATATTAAACCATTTTAATATAACTATTACACTCTGCTGACTTCTTTCATTGAATAAATAGCAAATACCAAGTTTAGCCAATGCATCCTGTGGAGAGTAATTGTAATGTGTTACTTGAATACTTCATGAAGTCTTAGAATCAACAGAAACATAAACAGCTTAAACAAAGGCTGTTGTAAATGGTGGAATACACAATACGTATTCCCTTTATTTCCCTGGGAATAAATCTCAATTATGTCCCTGGTATTTTCCTCTGATACAAAAGTTTATAAAAATAACAATTTTGTGGAGAGATTATTTAGAACTGTGAAAATGAAAACACAAGATGATCTAAAATAGTTATAAATGATACCAAATTTTAACAAAATTTTATAATGAAATGTTTTAAGTTGAATATTGACCTGGGATCTGGTCATTGACAATCATAACAATTATCAAGTTTCAATAGTGCTGTTGTGGGTTAGGAACTTGAAAGTTAGCAATTGGCACTGAAAATATAATTTTAACTTTAGGTTTCACATATTTAAAACTTATTAATTGGTTTTAAAAACTGTCTCATTCTTTGAATGCTTATTTTGGTTAGTCTTACACATGCACATAAGTGTATGTGCCAGGTATGTCTTCATGTCCTGCTTGTTTGAAAAAATAATATGAATTAGAAAAATGGTGTGTTTTTCTACTGACTTTTCTGTGTCTTTCAGTTGCTGATATGTGTTTAAGATGAGTGGAATTGGTGAAAATTCCTCTGACCCAGCTCGGGCAGAGTTGCGAAAACGCAAGGAATGTCCTGATCAACTTGGACCAAGGTTAGTTTGGATATGAATGTTTTGTATAGAGTGAAGTTAAGTCTGTATTTTCACGTTACCAAAGCATTATTGCCTTGATATATAACAATTGCTGTATAGATCCAGATCATAATACTTTGTCTACCTATGCAAAGTATAAGGTTGAGTGAATATTTTTAAAGGAACAGATCTTCAATAAATTAAATCTTCAGTGTCTTGAACAGTGAGCAACATCTTATAAAGCAAACAGCAAATGTATGCAGGAGATCTGTTTCAGAAGACTCTGCGGGTAGTCTGTACAGTATTTTCCAGTTGAAAAGAGACAAAACTATTCAGTTTCACACCTTCAGTTTTGTTTGCCTCCTAACCATTCCCCCACAGTTTGGAAAGATGGAGTTTCAGCTTAGTGTCTTAATATACATTGAAAGCAATTCAGTTAATTTTTTTTCTACCTACCCTGCAAGCAGATCAGAGACATTGGAGAAAGAGATTTCAAGAAATACTGTAAGCTATTTGCAGGGCGTGCCAAGGGTTGATTGTATGTTCCTTGCTTTTAATGGTAGAAAAGTAAACAACTTGCTCTCTTTCAATCCCTTTCTCTCCAATGTCTCTGCTCTGCAGTGGAGGTTGGGTGGGAGAAGAAAAGAACACAGGTCAAGCACAGGACAAATGAGATTTTGTCAGATTCAAAAAACCAGGACCACACATGAAGTTCCAGTTAAACTTATTTATTACAACTTGTGCCTAGTCACAGGAATCTATTCAACTAACAGCACTATTTTTGCAATACCTAAGGATCAGCTGAATTCAAGAAGGATTGGATTAGTCTTCTTGTGGCTACATAGAGACTCTAGTCTGATTCCTTTTTTGACCCCACCCCAACATCTGCCACTCCTGGTCCTATATCACTACTTATATAGCAAACACTGTAGCCTGGGCTTCTTACAAGTAGGTTTCAACAGTAGGAAATCTCTGTCCTGATCATGTTAATTGGCTGGCAGCTTCTGGAAGGCAGAATTTATATAATCTATAGAGCTCAAGCTGTTCTACAGTATTAGTTGGCAGAAGCACTTTCTTATGTATCAAGAAATTACCTATATGTTGCAGGCCAGAAATAAAGTACTTATTAAGTAAATTAATTATTTATAATTAAATAAAGTAAGTATGGACACTTACATTGTCCATTTATATACATGCTGTATCTTCATCATTAGTTGTAAATATAAACTTGGGCATTAAAATAGACAATTATGAGGTTGTGATAAAAAAATAGTTTAAGAATTTGAGAAATTATCCTTTTGTGCTGATAATATCAATAAATTAAATTTGCTGGCTAATTAATTAGAATCCAGAAGAGGATTATAGTTAGTCCTTGCTTAATTACCCTAATTTACATCAGTAAATGATGCAGTCATTAAGTGAAGCATCACATGATTGCACAGTTAGCAATAGCAATTCCAGTAGTCCCGATTGTAATTGTTAGGCAAGGGCAGCATTGTTTGTTAGGCCAAGACCTCACATTTCTGCCCTGCTGTGTTCACCTCAACTTTAACTCTCTCCACCCACCTAACTCTCCGCATCTCTGTCCTTTTGGTCACCATGTGTTCTGTTGACAATCCCCCAGCCTCAGCTGAACTTCTGCATCTTTTTCCTGCTGCTGATAAGGCATGCTGACCACTTTGGGGAAGACTAGTGAGGATTGGAGAAGGAAACAGTTAAAACTCTGAAGGGCCTTACTGTAGTTTCGTTGTATTCCACATCTGGAGTACTGTGTTCTGCAATAAGCAAACAGTTTTGCATCTAAGTTTTTGCAAAATAGTACTTCTTCTTTTTTTTTTTTTTAAAGGAATATCTTTACAAGATATTCATTTATTAGTGGATTATTTTTTCCTGTATTTTGCTACTTTGATTAAAACTACTCTTTAATCAAAGACTCTTTAATGACTTGTAAATTTTTGGGTTTAACTTTAAAAATTTCTTCCAGTCCTAAAAGAAGCACTGAAAAACGTAATCGTGAACAAGAGAATAAGTATATAGAAGAGCTTGCAGAGCTGATTTTTGCTAATTTTAATGATATTGACAACTTTAACTTCAAACCTGACAAATGTGCAATCTTGAAAGAAACTGTGAAACAGATTCGTCAAATAAAAGAACAAGGTAGGAAAATGGATTTAAACACTTTACTCTGTGTGTGTGTGTGTGTGGTTTTTTTTAAATCAAAACTTGGGTTACCTCAGTATCTCCTACTTGAAATTGTTAATTTCATGATTATTTTGTAGATAGAAATATGTTTTCATTCCAGTGTTGAATTCTATAGAAATTGAACTGAATAAAAAGTAATCAGCAGATTGAATCTTCAAAATAATCTTAGAAGATCAGGATATAATGATGTCATTGCCACACAAATGTTTTATAGCATCTTACAGCATTCTACAATTATCAGAGTATTGATATATCAGTAGTCAATGGACCCTATATGACATAATACCCTGTTATAAGTCACTGTTGTAAATATATGCTTCATTTAGAATGAGGGACCAGATCTTGAAATATTTCATAAGTTTGAACTTAGAAAATTAATATGTTTCATTAGCATATTATGAATATGTTAATATACTTAAATTATCTTTTATAGTCAAATCTCTTGAGCTACAGTAGACCTGAAAGCCTTTGTTCAATATGCTTCTAACCAGAAATTATGAGATTTATTTCAGAATTATCTGTTTTCCATTCAAAGGAGTTTCCCAGAAGGATTAGAAATAGATATGTACAACTTAGATATGATACAAAAATATCCATAAAGTACAAAAAGAATACATACAGAGCAACAGTAATTTTGACAATGTGTATGTATGGGTGAAAGAGGGAGAAGAAAAGGAAAGAGGGGGCCTGCTTGGCTGTTAGTGGTTAAAAAAAGCTAACACAAGTCACAAGGCCACAAAAAGATAATAAAAGTTATTAGTGTGGTGTTGTGTCCTAGATGCCTTATTGACCTCTTAAAATATGTTATAGCTAATTTCTGAAATCATTCAGGGCTTTATAATATAATTTTAATGAAAAATATTTCAGTATAAAAATGAAATTTCTTTGGTGAAAATTGAAATGTAATTCAGTACAGTTCGGTAGTACTGTTCGGTAGTTATAAATATGAATTTAACAGAATAACAGAGTTGGAAGGGACCTTGGAGGTCTTCTAGCCCAACCCCCTACCCAGACAGGAAACGCTATACCATTTCAGACAAATGGTTGGCCAGTCTCTTCTTTAAAACCTCCAGTGTGGAGCATCTGCAACATCTGGAGGCAAGTTTTTCAATTTCAGAATACTGAGATGCCTCATATTCATTGTTGAAACTTTGCTTGCTCTCAAATATTCTAAACCACTGTAGCAACCAGATTTGCCAGGATATGGAAAAACTATTAATCCTATTAATCCTCAAATTAAGTTAAATGGTAGAAATAATTTAGTGAAAATGAACTCTTAGTACATATTGTAATAGGTGTATTCATTCTGAACAGGAATATTCAATGAAAGATTTACAAGTAAACAGTTTAAGAATAAAGTGGAATTAACAACTGAGATGTATGCTGTAGTAGTTAAAGTGCTGTACAGGATTGGGGAAATCCAAATTCATTCATCATGTTTAGATTTCACATGGTTAAATCAGCCTGTGGTACCTATTGACTTAAATCCAACAGCATAAATGCATTTTAACAAGCATGAAAATATATGACAACATCATAATTACAGCGAGTCCTCAAGTTACAACCGTTCATTCATTGACAATTTAAAGCAAACCTTGTCAAACTCAAGGCCCGGGAGCCAGATCTGGCCCACGAGGTGCTTAGATCTGGCCCGCGGGAAACAGCAAAGGACCGGCCTGTGGTGGCTCTGCCAGCTGGCAGAGGCTTGCAGGAGACCATCGCAGCCAAAAATGGAGCTTGCAAGGGGCATGGGTGGCATTCCCGAGCTCCATTATCGCTGGCAGAGGGTTGCAGGTGGTTGGGAACTGAGCTTGGGAACCCGTTTTCCTGGCAGAGTGTTCAGGCCGCTACAGGTGACCCTGACATGACTGACATTGAGCTGGCCACACCCACCCTGACCATGCCCGCCCCAGCCCTCTGAGGTCAAACACAACCTTGATGTGGCCCTCAGTGAAATTCAGTTTGGCACTCCTGATTTAAACGAATAGCAGCACTAAATGAATTACACTTAATTTCAGTTCCTGAACTGCTGATGGCCATTGCAATCTCCCTGCAGTCACATGAACACTTGGCAGCCCTTTTGCATTTACAAGGGTACTTCAGTTCTCCCCACCCACCTATCTTCTACCATCTCTGCTTTTTGGCTGCCCTGCACAGCAGCTCTCTTCAGAGGCATAGCTAGGGCTGCAGTAGAGGCCCAAGGCCTTTAGCACTCTTGTCAGCCTTCCCAGGTAGGCCAAACTGGAATAAACCAAACGAACTATTTCTACTTTACAAACTCTTACAAGTCTGATAGTAAGCCTGAGATGTTATGGAGGTTATTTTCTGAATTTTGTTCTCTGCCCTTTATGCAACTTTGGTACCTGCTGTCTCTTGTCTCAGTAGCATCTCTTTCCAAGTCACACCCACATACCATTACAAGTGTAACCAGCTGCCACCCCCCCAAGCCACCCCCCCCAAGTCTACTTCTGCTCCAGCAAAATCATTGGGAAAGAGAGCCACCCCAAGACCCAAGACCACAGTGGGACAGCACAAAGCCCCGGCCAAGCCAATTTTTGCCAGTCCTGCCAACCTACATTTCACTCACCTCTATTAGCCTGCCAAACTTTATGCCTTGTGCTCACTGGCCATACTGCCCTGTATTTGCTGACCATGTCACCTCCAGCTGCTCGGTCACTTTCTCCCACTGCTTATGAGGCATGCCCAGCCTGGTCCTATGTGACGTAGGGGTTGGCTGTAACAGTCTTTTCCTATTCACTCTGTCCTTCAAATAACATGCACCTTTCCTGTGATGCTTTAGTAGACTTCTGAGGCCTTTTAAAGCCTAAAAAGGCTGTGCCAGCTGTTTTTCAAACCATCTATAGGAGAAAAACAGTGAAGATTAGCCGGAGGTGGCAGACCCTGGCGGGGCCAAGAAAATGCAGAGCAGCAAGGCTGACAGAGGCAGTGGAGTACAAGGTGGCCAAAAATGCAGAGATGGTAGCGGGGAGATAAATAGGCGAGGGAAGTTCAAGAGGAGGCAGTCCCTTACCTTACTGAGGCTCTAAGCTGCCAGGGACCAAGCCTGGAATGTCTTGGATTGGGGTGGTCCTCACCTAACAGTTGGTGGGTATCAGTTAACAATGGCAACAGGGAATGCTGGGATTGCCGTCACTCAGAAATGTGGTCACATGACATCACACTTTATAGCTGCATCACTTTGCAACAGAAATTTTTGTACCAATTAGTATTATAACTTAAGGGCTACTATATATAATTGAGAAGTAAACATAGTAAACAAGCAATAGAAAATTCAGGTGGATCTTTATCAAAGAAACTCAGTGGGTGAGTTTAAGTCACATTTTCTTAGCCCAATTACAATGTTGCTGGGAAAATAAAAAGTAGACTTGTAAATAACCCATGGTGGATTCCTGGAAAATAAAACATTTTGTAATTCTAAAAATTCATAATGAAAAACACAGTGGTATGAATTACTAACAATGGATTTCAGAAGATGAATGCTTTGTACATAATATATCTTCTCAAATTCTCTATTTGTATAGAGATATGACTGCTTCTTCAATAGTATTTCCCCATAATTTTATTTATTTTGGTATTGAAGAAACATATTGTCAAATTGTATAATACTAGTGTGGAGAAATGTCATATAGTATCAGGGATGCTTAAGTATATCCTTCATTTAAGAGGGGATCTATAATTCTTCCAGTAGATGACAGATTTATTTATTTATGTTGAAATATTAACTAAATAGGTACTTGAAATAGTAAACTGTATTTACAGTTAGCTGCACTTAGAGTGAACTCTTTAAAATAAATCAGAATTAAATCCATTAATTACTTTAAATATACTTCAGATATTGTTAGTTTGGATCCAGTTCAATAAGAATGCAGTATAATCTGACATTGGTGGCAGTTAGCAGATTAGCAGTTCATTATATTAAAGATTGGTTATTATACTTGGTTCATTTTATATTTAAAATCAGCCTCTCCCTGTGATTATGAAAACCACAAGAAGAGTGATTAATTTAAAAAAGTCATTATCTGTTACAGCTGCAATAAGTGTCTCTGGAACTATTTTTGATTTTTCACAGTCACTGTTTCTAGGATATAAAATGGATATTCTTTTCCAAATGGAAAGAATTTTCCATTTCCTCTTCTTTACATTACATTACAGCAGAACTGAAAAAAGTGACTTATGACAATTTGTTACACTTATAACCGTTGCAGCATCCCCATGGTCACATGATCAAAATTCGGATGCTTGGCAACTGATTCATATATATGATGGTTGCAGTGTCCCAGGATCACCTTTTGTGACCTCCTGACAAGCAAAATCAATGGGGAAACTGTGTTACTAACTTCACAATTGCATTGACTCACTTAACAACTGTGGCAAGAGTGGTGGGAAAATGGGACAAAATTCACTTAACAAATGTCTCACTTAGCACAGAAAGTTTGAGCTGAGGTGTGGTGATGAATCAAGGACTATCTATAATTTTAAATTCAAAAATTCAAACTGAAAATATATATTAAAATATAATTCAGGCAACATAAAAATAAATTTAGAACTACAACAATAACAACATCAGTGAATCTGCATATGAGCCATAAAAATACTCATTAATTCAAACTTTTTTAAATATGCCAAGAGAATTTCCTTGGGACAAAGTTCATAAAAGTATGGCCACAAATTTAAGTTGGCTTTGTCAGAAGTGCCCATCAATTTAACTGATTTTTAAAATGAGCCATACATAGTAGGGTCCTATTCTGGCCTGAAGAATGGCTCCTTCGTTACTGTAATATGACTTTGTTATTAGACATCACTTCAGACTTTGAAGAGATATATCCATAGTCCATGAAACATATCCCCATTTGTTGCCTGCCAGTTGATTGCTGAAGCTCTGATTACCTGGGACTCTGTTCAGGATTGGCTGTTTTAATACCCTGTGATGGGAAGAGCAAGTTAATGACCTGCACTTAGGGAAGAGTTCATGAGGTGAGATGGTGATTCAACACTGGTAGTATGGCCAGGTTTCACATTCTGGTGTGCAAGGTGCTTTCTGGAAGTTTTGTCAAAAAAATGTCTGCCAAATAAATGTCTGGGCATAAAATATAGCTGTTATGGCGAACCTATGGCACACATGCCAGAAGTGGCACACAGAGCCCTCTCTGTGGGCACACTGCTGTCGCCAGCTGTTCTTCTGGTTATTGGCGTGCTGGCCAGCTGGTCTTTGTGGGTGCCGGAGCACCAGAAAACGGCCAAAAAAACCTGGCCAAAAAATGGGACGTTTTTCGGGGCGCTTTTCAGGCGTTTTCAGGACATTTTTCAGGTGTTTTGCCCAAAAAACAGGCATGCGCGCACCAGCCAGCTGGTCTTCGGGTTTCTGGCGCTCCGGCATATAAACATGCACGTGCGTGCACACATGTTCCAGTTTGGGCACTCGGTGCCAAAAAGGTTCGCCATTACTGCTATATAGTTTCTTAAGTGTTTCCTTCTTTAAAATAGCAGAAAACCATGTATTTGATTTTATCAAAAGTCAGCAGTAGGGTTGGAAGGGTATCTTTAGGCTGCAAAAAAGTGGGGAACCACATGCAACCTTAGGGAAGCAAATTGTCTATTTTATTCAGACATGGCCATAGTTGTTAATATACTATAGATTGTATATTTGTATAGTGTAATATGCCTTTGCATAAAGGACATCCTGCCTAGCTACTTGTCCAGAAAGAAATGTTATTCCCTTTAAGAAGTTGAGGATGAAATTAATTCTACATATATGAATTTGCTTATTTGTATTCTAGTTTAACACTATCATGAGCCCTTGTGGCACATTGGATAGAATGCAGAATAGCATGCTATTTCTGCCCAAAGCCAGGAGTTCAATCCTGACTGGCTCAAGGTTGACTCGGCCTTACATCCTTCTGAGGTTGGTAAAATGAGTACCCAGATTGTTGGCAGCAACATGCTGACTGTAAACATCTTAGAGAGTGAGGAAAGCACCATGGGGCATTATATAAGTCTAAGTGCTACTTCTATTGCTATGAGAAAAGGAAGTGTAACTTGCACAAAATACATAAACATTCATAATATAAGAATTAAAATATAATAAAAAAATTGAAGCTAGTAATTTAATCCAATACAAAGATTCCTATTATCAGAACTCTTTATCATCTTCAGAAGAACTCCATTTCACTTTTTTCATAAGGCCCACAATGCTGAATCTAATTTAGCGTCCTGGGGAAAACTATTCCATAATCTGTCTGCCATTATGGAGTAATGGCTCCTCTTGGCCTCAACCCGTCTAATTTCATAGTAAACCGCTTAATTTGCAAGCAGTGTAGGTATCATTTAGGTAATGCAAAATCACAGTTTCTGTTCTAGCAGTAGTAGAATAAAATGTTCCTATTGGTATGTTCGGTTAGATTTTTAAGTGTGAAATTGCAAGTGATTTTGATAATACAGCTAGATTGTATAACTAGGAGACTGATTGTTATTGTAGTTACTTGAACGGTGTTTTGTCTTTTTTGACCTTCGTTGGAAGCAAGTATAGGGTTCAAGATAAACGTAATTTTATTTCCACTTTTTTTGAGATCTGTTGTTTTCTTGCCTAACAATTTAATGCATTTAAGGTCATGTGTGATATAGTTAACAGATAATGCTAAAACTTTAATGCATGCATAAAAATGTGCATGCATTTAAAAAAATATTTTTAAAATATTTTTAAAATATTTTTAAAAATGTTTAAATGGCATTTTTGCTAGTATAGTAACTAATAATTTCTATCATTTCTGTGACTTGTTGAAAAATATTTCTTACTTGAGTTCTGCAGTAAGTGAGAAATATAGAGAGAGTAAATATAATTATTGTTTTATTCAGTATTATTAACAAGAAATGCAGTGCATATTTGGCATAGTAGATCTAAAAGATAATCTGCTTTTCCCATTTCCATTATTCACTTCTTTATGAACTAAAATGCAATCAAAAGGAAAAATTACAATAAATCTATGGGAGGTGAGTAATATGATGCTTGGATTTCTGACAGGTTTTTGTAATATCTTTTCTCAGAATGATCTCCTCATTTATTGTCCCATAACTACAGTATGTGTAATTGCATGAGTCTTCCACCTTGACTTCAGATCATGAATGAATGAGCAAATTTGTATACCTGTGAATAGATACAGTGAGTTTCTGATACCTGTCTAAACCTAACACAACTATTTTCTTATTTGGCTTGTAAAAATTATCTACAATAGGCAAAACAGATTTGCAAATTGAGTCTTCATTACAGATCACAACAAATAATCTTTTTTTTTTTTTGCAGTGTTCAGAACAATGTGTTGAAACTACTTTATACTGCATAAAATAAGTATAGCTATAGTTAATAATAATTGTCAACTAATTGTTAGGAAGACTTTTTTCATATTGTATAATATAATTTTAGCCCATGGGTTCTCATAAAGAGTGATCTCATTACACAGTAAGCATGCTCAGTTCGTTCAATGACATAACTGTCTTGTCTACAAAGCCTACTCCATTTTACAATGATCAAGTGAGATCATGATAATTCTAACAGAACCTCATATTATTTTTCTAGCTCCAACTTTAACAATACACTAAACTTCCAGATGTTGAGTAAGATAACTTAATTACCTGATAACCTATGCCCAGAGATGTCTACTGGGGTGTCCCATACTCAACGTATATAGATTAAAGTTGAATTAGGTAATCATCCAGCATTAATACCAGTAACAGAATAACTTTCAGAACGTGACTTTTTTCACAGGTATTATACTACATAAAATAAACTATCTGCACATGAGTTGTACATACATTTGCACATTGATTAATAGAACTGTCAGATTAGAAAGTGCACAATATATGTAAATATTTTGCTCCCTTTTATCTTTAAGATTAGTTATGTAACACCAATCTAGAGTAAGAAGAATAGCAGGTATGCATCTTAAGAACCAGAAGTTACAGGATCTAAGATATATGCCACTAATGATTTCTGGCAATGGCTTTTACTGATGTCTACAGAAGCAGAAATTGTCTGTTCTCCTAAAAGGCAACAGATTGAAATTAAACAATAAGGGAAAAATGAATAAGGCTGAAAATTGAGTAAGGATGCAATTGACTCCTTGATTTTTGAGGATTTGGTCAGTGTGTAGTAATTTTTAGCAACAAATATGTTCATAATAACAGTCCCAGGGATTCTCTGTTGTATAGGCAATTGAAATACTTGAAGGCAGTATCTATGAGATTGTTTACTGAATAACAGAAAGTGCCATGTATTCTGTTCAATGTGTTCCATTTTTTAATTATAGTTGGTTCTGCCACATACTGTATGTTTGTTGAATTTATTCTTAAATTGTTACTAACTTCGTTGTTTATAAAAGCATGAACAATTCTTCCTGCAAAATTGAAGCAAAAGAGACCTGAACTTCCACCACTTTCAGTAATTTGACTAATAGACTTCTACCAGTCTATAAGGTTTATGTTTATAAGGACTAACAAGTAGATGTATTTTAAATATTATTTTCTAATTTCTTATCAGATATTGTGTTTCTAAATATTTGCTATCATGCTTCTAATATAAGAATTGTTTTATGATTTCTCAAAGAAAGACAAGTCAACCTATTTATCACAACCTCATGTAACACATCCTGCAAATGCAACTTCTACTGGAAAAGAGTCACTGATTTGCAAAGAATGAGCCAGCTAGCTTTCAACTATTGGATATCTCTTGGATTAATCCATTTATCCGCTTGCACCCAAACTAGTTTACATTTGCATCACTAGGGATAAAAGTGAAAGCAAGACTGCTTTCTATTCTCAGCCATTAGATCAGTACAAAAAAAAAAAAAAGGAAAGAATTAGAAATGTAGTATCATTCATAGTTTAGGATTGGCTGGTATAATCATCACTCAGCAGATTTTTAGACACTTTCATTTGCTGACAGGAAGGACTGTGCATAAAGAAGGGAGTGAAGCAAATCTTTACTCTTAAAGCTGATCTCAGTAAACAAACCAGGAAATAGTGCAGCTGTGCTTTTAAAATATGCACTGCAAGAGATTTCAGCAAGCTGATGATATATCGTGCATTAATGTTGAAAAGATAAACACAATTGGAGATTGCAGGAAAGGGCCTTGTGTTTTAATGTTGGCAGAATGCTTCCTAATGAATAAGAATGTGCTGCTGGCTTCACAGTGCCATATGGCAGCTTTTCTAATTTTAGTTCAGTACAGATGCATAATTCTCTCCCTTGTTTTACCTTCTAAAGTCATTCTGCAATTGTATCTTTGCAATATTTTGGGTTTTTATCAATAAGGGTGCCTGTTGCTGTGTGCAGGTCTACGAAGGTATGTT
This sequence comes from Pituophis catenifer annectens, assembly GCF_029215685.1. NCBI lineage: Eukaryota > Metazoa > Chordata > Lepidosauria > Squamata > Colubridae > Pituophis > Pituophis catenifer. Next base: position 36,899,267 of record NW_027256883.1, read on the forward strand.
GTAAAATGTAATAAGAAGATATGTTGTTTTTTAAATAAAAGGTAAACATTGTTAGGGAGGCGTAGTGTTCCTGCTGAGACTGGAAATTGGAACGGCAGCTAATAATTTTATAAACTCTCCTGAAAAGCTGAAATCTTGTGAAAATAATAGACAATTCCCTGCTGATTGAAATGCTAAGACATGATTATTACATGCTTTTTATATTCAAAATTCAAGATTTTAATGCAGTGACTAATGCAGTGAAAAATAATCTTAATAGTGAACAAAGAATATGAATAATGTTTGAATATTTCATTACGCTGGACCTGTTTGTTATCTGGTCAGAGTCAAATATTTATGAAAATGTTTGATTTGGGGGATTTTCCATTTTGTTTTAGTTGAACAATATGGTGGATTCTTATTTAGAATTATTTGAAGTTTAGTAAATAAAAATAAATCCCTATACTTCAACTGCCATCATGTCAATACTTAATCTTTTAAATGATTGTATGCTCTATCATTCCCATTTTGCTCCCAATCCCTACTGTAAAATGTATTTATGAAATAGAATAAAGGGATTTTTAGATTCCATGGATGCTTAGTATTGTTGAAATTTGTTCAAATAAATATTGCAATTATGTAAATATGCTATTCTGTTTTCTTGCAACTTGTAGAAAATTCTTTTTTTATTTTTATAGTCTTGTTAGTTTAATAATAAAATTGGATTGAAATAAAAATATAGAATGTAAATTAAAAATTAAGTATATATTTAAAAATTTGATTTAAATACACCACATAATAATCTCTCTTTTTCTTTCTTTCTCATTTTATTCACACCAATGAATCTACTCACAAGTAAATAGGATAGCATCATAATTATCTAAACTTAATGGAATATATTATAAATCATATTTCATGTGTGATATAGCTGTTCTATCATGATTAATGTTTTATATTTTCTAGCCTTAACTGTTATCCAAACGCTTTATATTTAGTTCAGTAATTATCATCAGTGTGGGATTTCTGGCTTTCCACAGATGTAGGAAGTGTAAATTGTTGATGCAAGTAAAACATTATTAGTAAATCTTGATTTGCCAGTTCGTCTTAAAATGATGTGTGGATCTCACATTTATTTTTAGCAGCACTATTTTGCTTTTGCTGTTAATAGCAATAATTTGCTTTTATCCAATAATTTGGACAATAATAAAATCCAATAAAAATAGATGATCCAATAACATTAGTAGTGAGTTTAAATAAATTCTAGTTGAATTATAGAATCATTTGGCTGGCGCATGCACACAGATGGCTCAACTTCTACTCTTTTAGGTACAAAAAGCAAATTGATGACTTTGGACCAGTCATGCCCTTTCAGTCCTAGGAGGTAGCTCTGACAAACCACCTCCAAAAATGTTGCCGAGAAAACTGAGGGGATTAATTGATACAGTCACCAGAAGACAAGGCTGACTTCAAGATACACTCCATATTGTGTATATATATATATATAAACTTTCCTCAAGGAATGTATTATTTGTAATATTTGGGGGGGGCTTTTGTGAGGAAACACCTCAAGCTAGATTCCAAAGTAAAAACATAAATCACAGTATATTGTAATAATTAATGAACTAATAAAAACATAGCAATAATAAAAAATCACATATCTCATCTCTAAACTATTTGAATTCAGTAAGTAATTACAGATAAAGATCCACTAAAAGATTATTCATAGGAGATCAAAGACAAAACATGTATTCATTCATTCACTGTAATGAATTCCTGGTAATAAATATGTACCACTGAAAAGAGACTACTGTGAAAAAAACCCTTTTCTTCATTCACAGTAACTAGTTTGCTCATGATTATTTGTACTTGACAAACACTTATCTTGCAGGCAAGAGTTGGCTCTGTCTGAATGAATTTTAAAATGGTGATTGATTCCATCTGGGTTCATGATGATACCCATTTTCTATAATAAGTATCAAATATAATCTTCTTACATATTACACTACACTATGCTGTCTTGCACTCAATACCATATACTATAAAGTATGTGTTTTTCCCTCTCTTTTTTATGTGCAGAGAAAGCAGCAGCAGCCAATGAAGATGAAGTGCAGAAAGCTGATGTGTCATCCACAGGTCAGAGTGTAATTGACAAGGATGCACTTGGACCAATGATGCTTGAGGTAAAGTGCTGAATGTTTTAATATTTAGAATTATTTCCAATATTCTGTTAGATTCAGCAAAATAACAAATTTGGATTTTGGTTTTGCAAAAGCAGTATATAATAAAATCTGGTGCCACCTTAAAAACCAGCATATGACACAACCTTTCTGCAAGTTCACTTTATAAATTGTAGTTTATGGGCTGCATGGATTGTAAAATTCGAAGTCAGTAAAATATGCAAACAAATATAATAAAACTTTGAATATATGATATGCTAATTTATGTTTTTCTCCATGTTATTTTTATAGTTCAGCTTCAGAGCACTCTGAAGGATTAAGAGTTAACTTGCATTGTTTTTCTATAGTTTTCTATAGGAGAGTATACCGATTTAGATAATAATCTGACTCAAAAGTGTAGCAATAAATAATACTTCACAGTGTAAAAGAAATGACACTTAGGAAAACAGTATCTTATGTAAAGAATTTCTGCAAGAGAAAAACAAATATAGAGGCAATGATAACATAAAGATGTAATAACAGTACTCTAGTCATTTCATATTCTTATATAAATAATTATATTTACAATTAAATGCCATTAACAAATGTACAATTAACAAATAATTGTATATTTCTTAATATATAAATGGACTATTTAAAACATTCAGCTTATTCTTCTTCCTGAGCCAGATTTGAAGTCTATTTAATAACGTTGTTTTCTTTTAAGTTATGTTATGGGCAGAAAACAGCAGGCTATTGTTCAAGAAATTTTTTTACTCCAGTTTGAAATGATTTGATTCCAGCTAATTGAATGGGCAAAATTGACATCCTCTAAATTTAATTCCAATAATTCAAATACCTAGTTCTCATAGATTCAGAAAAAGAAAATAAATATTTCCTATAATTTATTATCTCATTTGTCCTGCCCGATAGTTAAGATCTGAAAGATTTGTAGTGCAGACACCCCAGCTGTCAGAAACTCATTTAACTGGCATAAAGGATAGGTCTTCTCCTATGTCACTTCTAAACTATAGAATGCACATCTTTAGAATTTGTATTTTGTCCTTTCTGTTTGTCTTTAGAAAACCAACTAGAACATAGCTCTGTCACAAAGCTTTTAATTGTTTTCAGTCTTTTCTGTATTTTAACTATTGACTGCTTTGACTGTTAACTTCAGCAAAAAGAGCTGATAAAACAAATCATATTGATCCCATCTTTCATTGTCATATAAGAAAGGCAGGATTCATATGGAAAATAAATTACTGATAAGAAGAGATAAGAAAGGTTAGAATCACAACTCATTTACCATGAGATACTGCTTCCTTGTTCATTTTTATTATATTACATTACAATCCAAGGGATTTGGTTAGCAGGAAGATTACATAATTGGGTAGGTCTGGTATTTTTGGTTGATCTGGATTGGAGAGATTTAAAGTCTATTTTTCTTCCCCCCCCCCCAAAAAAATATATGTTAAATTCTTGTTTGAGTTTATCACAATCACAATTATGTCCTTCTGAATTTTGAGCATTAAAAAACAAAAACAAAACCCAAAGAACCATATCCAACAGCAAACCATTCTGATACCTTTTCCAGTTTTGTACCATTGACTCAGGTCCCCATTGCAAGCTTCAGCCTAGCAAAGTTAAATCTACCTAATGATTTGGTTTGATCAGTCCAACCCTGCCTAAATAGAAAACTATGCTATTTGCAAAAAACAGGTATATTTATGGCTCTGCCTGAAGACAATATTTCTAAACCTAACAGAAAAGAGCATAGATTTCTGTCACTGAGAGAAGACACTTCACTGGTACTTTATTCTAAAATCTGGGGTGGGGACATTAAAAGAAAGATTTTATGCATACCAATTTGAATTTATGGTGAGAAGTTTGGAATATATTACCCTAGATTGCTACCAGGATCTTATCATGGTTTTAGTTCTGTGAGTCACTAATTAAATTAAAATAATGCATATCTGTGTGTATCAACCAAGGAATAAGATTAGTTAGGTACAGTGAATCTTCTCTTAGATTTACAGCCTAAGTTATTAAATATGCTTTTAAATTTAGCTTATTTTTCAGTATAAATATTCAATACATATTATGACAAATAGTTTTAGCATTGAGATATTCATAATTCCATTGATATCCCAAGATTTCAAGTTAGTTTTTAATTTTGCCTTCATGCGCCATAATTTTTCAATTAGCTTTTCTATTCTACTCACTTGGTATCTTTAGTGAGTCTGCTGAAAACTCACATGATAAATTTAAGCCATGTATCTCTTCTTGTTCCCAGCACAATATAGCACATGAAATTCAGCATTATTTTTAAGTTTTAATATTCAGTCATGTTTGCATCTATGCTCAGTTATGTTTGTAGCTTGTTGTTAAAGTTCAGTCATGTTTGCAGCTTGTTAAGCATAGTAACTTTATTAGTATGAAGTTTCTTTAATTATTTTAATAAAAAGAGGAGAAAGCATTGCCCCCTTGTCTTTAATAAAAAAAAAAAATAACAGACAGCTTGAATCTTAATATTATAATGAATAAAATCTTTCTCCTTTTTAAGAGATTTCGTCAGATAGTAGTAGTATTACTTTCATCTTGTGTGGATTCTCAGCTGTGTTCTAAAACATTGTTTCCTAACTTCAGGCCCTGGATGGATTCTTCTTCGTAGTGAATCTAGACGGTAACGTGGTATTTGTATCAGAGAATGTGACACAGTACTTACGGTACAACCAGGAAGAATTGATGAACACAAGTGTATATAACATCCTACATGTTGGAGACCATAATGAATTTGTCAGAAACTTGCTGCCAAAATCTATAGGTACGTGTTCTAAAGATACATTTTGTAGTGAATATGTTTTTGTTTACTTTTGTACATTGGTCTTGCCACCACTTGGAATGGATTTCAAATGTTTGCAATTTCATGGCAAATTCATCAGGGATTAGTAATCTTTTCAGGCTCTGGGTTCCATAACAGTCAGAATTTCAAGGATTAGTCTTTAAGTCCATTTTTCAGCACACTTTGAATGATCACTGAATGAATGGACATAACCCTAGAACTTTCTCAGTCAGATGGGACCCACTGATGGTGATGGGCACTTCTGAGCATATCCAGTGAAATCTTTAAAAATTAAAATGGATGGATAACAACCATGATCTCTGAGATCACGCATACATATAACCCTCCCTCGCTACACACATCCAACCCACATTTCAAGGCAGAGTTCATCTCAGATCATCAGAGTGCAGCAAGAAATGAACATTTTGTTTTTTGCTGGGACTGGCCATTGTCCATTTCAGCTGACTGGCAGGTAAAGCAGAGAGGTTGCTTTTAAATAGAATTCTTTTTGCACTGATAATACCAACAAAAATGAACTGTTTCCTTCTGTTGACATGATCACCAGCAGTTTTTACAGTTGTTAATTGATTTATTATGTATTATTGAATTGTTATTGGTAGAGGAGTTCATCTTTATTATATTAAGTATACAGGAAAAAAATTTTTTTTTTCCAGGATGCCTAATATTGTTTTACCTTAGCAGATGAATTTAGCTTTCTGTTATATTATCAGTTCGTTCAGTCACTACTTCACTGAGTATGGAGAAAGTTCATAGCTGGAAATAATGTTCATCAGCCCGTGATATATTTTTTTCTTATTGTGATACAGTATTAATATAAAAAACATATGGACCACTGAAGTATCAAATGAGTGTTTATATTGTGGCAAGGATTAGCTCAAGAAGAGAATATGGTATAACAACTTTGAACCAGCCCTGAGTCAGCAGCCATGTCAGCACTGGCACTGACTATAATTTACTACCGTATTTCAGAGACTGATTGCTAGGAAATTACTTTTAAGGGTTTAAATATTATTGGTCAGAACATCTTGGTAAGCACCTATTTATTCTATATGAACTTTATTTTATTTAGTGAATGGCGGACCTTGGTCTGGTGAATCTCCTAGGCGCAATAGCCATACTTTTAACTGTCGGATGTTAGTTAAACCTTTAACTGATTCTGAAGAAGAAAGTCATGAAAACCAGGAAGCACATCAGAAATATGAAACTATGCAGTGCTTTGCGGTTTCTCAACCAAAGTCCATCAAGGAAGATGGTGAAGGTACATTTTATCTGTATGAAGGATGGCTTTCTCATCTGTCTTTTTTTCTTGGCACAATTTCATTACTAATAAAACTACTAAACAACAAACTAACAACTGATTTAACAGCCTTTCAGGAGTCTATGTATAGTTTCATATTCACTCCAAAATGCATTTACCATAGAGGAGATTAAAGCAGGCAGAAACCATAAAACAAAAACTGAGAGAGTTGTCTGTGAACCATACATTACTTATATGGTCTAAATTAATCACTATTTACATAAATACAAGATCAGAAACAACATTTTATGTTGATCTCTCTAATTATCTTATTGACTAATACAATGTTAAAGTTTAAATTAAACATTTGCTGATACTCAGTATATGCAGATCAGTATGCATATTATTTGCTTATTGTATATAAGCAATGGCAATTATTGCATCTGAATATTCTTGATGTCTTCTGCAAGCTGATTGTGTAGAATCCACATATCATTGTTTCATGAACTTGGTCTAAAATATGCATACCTAAAAATGTTGATAGAATTTGTTTAAGTTACAGTAGGACTTACTTTTTATAAATTACAGCTTATGTTTTTAAGTTTGTTGGTGTTAGTTCATTGTCTTTCTTAAAAAATGTTAAAAGCACTTCGATTTTTAAATTTATAAGCATTCCCATATAAGGCATTTTGAATGAAATACCAGTGAATGATCATGAATAATAGGAAAAGCAGGTCAATCTTCAGCTGTATAAGCTCACTAGGTAATTATTATCACTGGGTCATAATTTTGAAGAAAATAGTAGAAAGGAATGTAATGTGTGTCACCTTGAGTTCTTAGACTGCAGACTACAAATCTAAGAAAAATAAATTAAGGTACATCATTCAAGATCACTGTGCTATACAGGTGAAAAAGATAAACATGGTTCTTTAATTTATATAATGGTCTTCTAAAAGGCTGAAGCTAAAATAAATTATACCAGAATACTTTGAGCATTAGCTAGTTGAAAAGTGCAAAAACTAGAATGGATTTAGTCTGCAAGAGTCTTCTAGGTTTGCAGTTGCTTCAGCATTAAATATATGTATTCAGGAGTTCTTTGAGAACTGCTTATTAGTAGTTTTTAAAATTTGGTATTACTCTAAGGAGGTACTGTCATTTTCTGTTTAGAATGCATATCAACTTTATAAGGGAGCCAGGAAAAACTAAGGTTATAAAGCATTAAGGAATAACAACTCATGATTTGCAATTTGTAAGAAAGGCTATTGTGTTACTGATTACTGATCATTGAAGGAAAGAATTGTTTAGGCAAATGTATATTTATGTTACTTTTAGCTCTGGGTTTAGTGGAATAAAGTCTGGTTTAACCTTTGTGGCAGAGCATGAATAATCAATACATAAGGAAATTAAAAAGCATTGCATAATTTTTTTTTTCTTCTTTATTTATTAAGAATTTTTATTAAAAAATTCTGCAGAGATAAAAGGAGGAAAAACAAGTATAAGAAAAAAAAATTAACGAAACTAGATTAAATGACTTCTTACATTTTTTTCAACAGATAATTGCAATCTTAGTGTCCCTTCTTTTGCTTAAATATTTTGCAGATTCCCTCACCCTCTTATTTAATCTGCATCTTTCTTAATATTCATACATCATCAATTCATTTTTTTCTTCAACAAAAAGTACAGATAAGATTTCCAGTCTTTCAAAAAAAAATTGTTTGTGCTCTAACCAGAGTTTTATCAATAAGTGCTTGGAAAAGAATTGATTTGTGTAATACTGCCATCCTCATATAAGCGAAATTTAGCCAAAAGAACTTAGGGATTCCTTGGGGAACTGAGAAACATCACTACAGTAGGAAAATAGTCCTTTCCGCATGCCATTGTCATGTTTGCTGTCTTGTTGTAATTCTGTATTATAGAATTGTTTAGTAATTCTGTATTACACTATCAGATACTTCTGTTTGATTAAAAATTATGTTTGTTAAAGATCTGCAATCTTGCTTGATTTGTGTGGCACGGAGAGTTCCAATGAAGGAAAGGCCACTTCTGCCCTCCTCAGAGACTTTTAGTACTCGTCAGGATTTACAAGGTACAAAGAACACATTAAAATATTTACTTGAAAAAATTCACAAGACCTGAACAATCTCTCGCATCAGTGTCTTCATATATGTGTATGTGTGTGTATAAACAGGCAAAATAACGTCACTGGACACTAGTACCATGAGAGCAGCTATGAAACCTGGTTGGGAAGATGTGGTGAGAAGATGCATTCAGAGATTCTATGCACAACATGAGGGAGATATATCTTTTGCTAAGAGGCATCACCAAGAGGGTAAGGATATTCTTTTTTTTACTTGATATTTTGAAATAAGGTTATGCATTACCTGTCATGGCAATTGAAAATAACTCTTATGGAAAAATTGTGAAATTGTAATTTATTAAATGAAATTTAACTTACATTGCCAAAATTGTTAAAAACCAGTAAAATAAAGACAAATTTAAAAATAAATCAGCAAACAGATTGAAGACTGTATAGGGTAGAATAGATGTACTGTATATAAGTCAAGTTGTTCATGCTGTCTAAACTTGGCTTTTGCTTGCAGACATTTCGCTACCAGAACAGTTGACATTATCAATTCTAGTAAGTGTGGGGTAGCTTATCCTGCCAGTGTTGTCGGTGGGTATGGTATATAGTAGCCTGCCTGGGGGTGTGATTTTCTCCTTGATAATTCCTTGAATAGGCAAGGCAATAGGTTTTCTGTTTGATTGTTTTTCTGGTGTTAATCCTGCTTATCTGGGTGTAGGCTGCTGGACAGGATGTGGTCTGTCTTTTGTTTCCTTAACTTTTTACTGCCTCTTTTGAATGATATATAAATTTATCTCTATGTGTCTGTTGATGACCCATTGATAGCTGATACTATGTATGTAAATACTTTTCAGTATTTTGTTGTTGACAAAAAATATAGGAATATTTTAAACAGAATACAAAAGTGGTAAGAGAAGAAATTAACAGTGTTAAAAACTAAAAATTATATTAAAAGTTTATTCAAATACCGAACCACTGAACATGCTTTTATTCATATTAGAACCCCATACCATTAATAATAGTATTAATAATACCATTTTCTGCTAGAAGTTTGGATCAAAACTGGTTTAATGTTTACAGTTTGGGATGTACATATACATATACACACACATACACACATTAAGGTTGTGTTTCTTAACATACTTCAGACAGTGTAGTGAAGAATACCTCCCTTCAGTCCAGCCTAGAAAATTAGAGAGGAAGGATTTTTTCCCCTCAAAAAATGTATGAAGAATCTAACAAAATTTTATGAATCCTGAGACACAAGGATTACCTGCACATACAGGCGCAGGTACTGTATGAGTTGAATGAGAAATTTCTTTTAAAGCAATATAGCCATATCTCTAGAATAAAATGACTTTATTTAGTAAAACAGGGCAATAATCACATCTATAATTCCAAATAAATTCAGTAAATTTTGTTTATCTAAACTAGTTTCATATTTCCTGTGTGGGTACATAATGGATTTCATGGCATAGGCATATTCAACGGCAAAAATAATTTCTTAACATTTGCCTTCTTCTCAGATGCTTTATTCTGGTCTTGGAGAAGCTTTATCCTCATGATCTTACCCACCAGTATAACCATAACGCTCCTTAAGAATTCTACCAGTGAATTATAATAGGATAGATTAGTTTTAACTGGTAAGGATAAACTTTTAGAAGTAAATTGTGATAAAAAAAAAAAGAATTCTGATTATAAGGCCAACATGACCTCTGTGTGGAGAATATAAAAATGAGTTAGTCTAAAAGTATTGTATTACTCTTTCACAGTTTGAATCATATATATTGGATATTCTATTAAAACAAGTTAATTGCACACTTGCCAGGATGAAGGATATATTTATTAATTTGAAGAATATAAAATTTTTGTTTATATTTACTTCTCAAAAGTTCTAGATATAGTATGTAAACACAGATATAGAGAAGATAATAATTCTATGCAATGTATTTAATAAAAAATAATGTTTTGTCTTCTACACAATATCTACTGAAGTGGCATTTAACTTACCTCTCATATGTTTGAAAAGTATAATTTACCTTAATTAAATGTTTATGTAAAGTCCTAATAAATTATTTCAATGTTGTTTCATAGCAAACTGTGTGCAATTACATATGGATATTTATTTAGATTGTAATTTTTTTTTCTAAAGTAAAATCATGACATTTCCCAAATAAGTATTTACTATATGTTTTTTTTTTAATTGTGGCATTTGAATTTTAAAGTTAAATAACAAGGCTTTGAACCTGTGAAATAGCTCTGGCAGAATGCGGTAAGAACTGTAACTTGTATTTGCAAGATTTTAAGGAAAATATTTTTATATTGACCATTCTGTCTGAAAATCCAGTTTATATGCTATATACTCTGGTTGTGGAATTACTAAACATTATTTTCCTGATATAAGACTGTCCTATGTTGGCCAGTAGGTAAAGTCAAACATTTAAAGGAATACTGGGAGCTGTATGTCACGTGCTAAAAGGGAGACAAGATAAAAGCTAACAGCCATGACATATAATGTACAGGTTTGAGTTTTACTGCTGTTATTATTACTACTGCTTTTATTTGTCAGAAAGCCTTTTTTCCCTCCTTTCATCTTATAGTCATCTCTGCTGAAGTACAGAGCATACTCCCAAAAGACCAATTTCACGTACATGTTATATACTGTTTCTGTGGCCAAAGGAGAAGGTATTTCTTTATTAAGCCTTTGCTTAATCTAGACATTAGAGAAAAGTTATGTCTGCCTCTCCTGCTTAAGAATATTCCAAAGGCATCTGTGAGAAAATGATAGACTAAGATGAGGCCTGATGCATCCATAAGGGTTTTCCTTATGATCTTGCACCTGTTTAATGCATTATCTATGCCAATTCCACAAGAGTAGGGAACTAGCTTTGAGACAATATCTAACAAAATGAAATTCAATGTAGAGAAAAGTAAAGACTTACACTTAGGCAAGAAAAACCAGAAATACGCATATAGACTGGGTAAAACCATGCTTAACAGCAGTAACTCTGAGAGGGATCTTGGAGTCTTAGTGGACAGCCAATTAAATACGAGCCAACAATGTCCGATGGCAGCCAAAAAAGCCAGTGCAATCCTAAATTGCATTAACAGAGGGATACAATCAAGATCAAGTGAGGTACTATTTAATTTATTTATTTATTTATTTATTTATTTATTTATTTATTTATTTATTTATTTATTTATTTAAAATTTGTATACCGCCCTTCTCCCTGAGGACTCAGGGCGGTGAACAGCCAAGTAAAAACATAAACTACAAACATTAAAATACAATTAAAAAGATATATATAAATTTGGCCCCATGATTAAAAACAATAACAGACAATTAAAAACATTTTAAAAAGTGTTAGGCCAGCCCGGCTTGCTGGAAAAAGAAGGTTTTAAGGACACGGCGGAAGGCACCGAGGTCTTGGATTCTCCTTATCTCTGGGGGCAGCTGATTCCAGAGGGTAGGTGCCCCCACAGAGAAGGCCCTCCCCCTGGAGGTCACCAGCCTACATTATTTGGCTGATGGCACCCTGAGGAGGCCCAGGAGGAGCGCACAGGTCGATGGGAGGCCGTCGGTAGCAGCAGGCGGTCTCGAAGATAACTAGGTCCTATGCCATGGAGCGCTTTAAAGGTGATAAACAACACCTTGAAGCGCACCCAGAAGACCACTGGGAGCCAGTGCAGCTCACGCAGGAGAGGTGATATATGGGAGCGCCATGCGGCTCCTGTGACTACCCGCGCGGCCGCATTCTGGACCAGTTGGAGCCTCCGGGTGCTCTTCAAGGGGAGCCCCATGTAGAGAACATTGCAGTAGTCCAGGCAAGAAGTGACGAGCGCATGAGTGACTGTGCACAGGGTATCCCGATCAAGAAAGGGCCGCAACTGGCGAATCAGGCGCCTGTTAGAGCCCCTGACTAGAGCCGTCAGATGTTCCTCCAAGGACAGCTGCATATCCAGGAGGACTCCCAGATTGTGTGCCCTCTCCGCGGGGGCCAAAGACTCACCCCCGATAGTCAGCGATGGAGTCAACTGACTATATTGGGATGCCAGGAACCACAGCCACTCAGTCTTGGAAGGGTTGAGCTTGAGCTTGTTCCTCCCCATCCAGATCTGCACAGCCTCCAGGCACATCACTTCAAGGGCATCGTTGGGATGGCCTGGGGTGGAGATGTACAGCTGGGTGTCATCAGCGTACTGATGGTACTTCACCCCAAAGCCACGGATGATCTCACCCAGTGGCTTCACATAAATGTTGAACAGAAGGGGTGAGAGGACCGACCCCTGAGGCACTGCACATATAAGAGGCCTTGAGGTCGACCTTTGCCCCCCTGCCAACACGAACTGCGACCGGTCGGAGAGAAAGGAGGAGGACCACCGTAACACAGTGCCCTCCATCCCCAACTCTTCCAACCGGTGCAGCATGATACCATGGTCGATGGTATCAAAAGCCGCTGAGAGGTTTAACAGGGCCAGAACAGAGGAGCAACTCCTGTCCCAAGCCCTCCAGAGATCATCTACCAATGCGACCAATGCCGTTTCCGTGCTGTGCCTGGGCCTGAAACCCGACTGGAATGGATCTAGATAAGACGTTTCCTCCAGGTACTGCGGAAACTGTCGTGCGACCACACTCTCAATAACCTTCGCCACAAAGCGAAGGTTGGAGACAGGACGATAGTTGGCTAATACTGCTGGGTCCAGGGAAGGCTTCTTGAGGAGAGGCCTCACCACTGCCTCTTTCAAGGCCATGGGGAAGTAACCCTAACTCAACGATGTGTTAATAATTCCCTGGAGCCAGCCTCGTGTAACCTCTCGGGAAGCCAGTGCTAACCAGGAGGGACACGGATCCAGTAAACATGTGGCCGCACTAAGTGTCCCCAGAATCCTGTCCACGTCATCAGGGGTCACAGAGTCAAACTCTTCCCAGATAACGTTCTCAAGATTATTCCTCGCCACCCTGCCCGAATCTACCCAGTCAGAGTCCAAATCCCCCCGGATCTGAGCGATTTTGTCATACAGATATTGTCTGAAATCCTCGGCCCTGCCTTCCAAGGGGTCCTCCCATGCTCCCGGGTGGAGCAGGGAGTGGGTCACCGTGAACAGGGCGGCCGGACGATTCTCTGATGACGCAATGAGACCGGAAAAGTAATTAAACTTTGCCACTTTTATCGCCACTAAGTAGGTCTTAATATGCGTCCTTACCAGTGTTCGGTCGGATTCAGCGAGACTGGCCCTCCAACCGCTCTCTAGGCGTCTTTTCCGGCATTTCATCTTCCTCAGCTCCTCGGTGAACCAAGGAGCCGCGAGGGATCGACACCGGGTCAGAGGCCGCAAAGGCACGACTCGATCCAAGGCCCCACCAGCCGCCCGATCCCAGGCAGCCACCAGGTCCTCGGCCAAGTCGTGTGCCAGATCTTCAGGAAATGGCCCAAGCTCCATCTGGAACCTATCAGGATCCATCAGGCGCCTGGGGCAGACCCACCTAATTGGCTCCACCTCCCTGCGGCTGGGTGTAGCGGTTCGAAGGTCCAGACGAAGGAGTGAGTGATCTGACCATGACAAGGGTTTCATGTCTATATCCCCTATAATAAGACCACTCAACCACTGGCCAGAGACAAAAATCAAGTCCAGAGTGTGTGTCCCCCTGTGAGTGGGGCCATGAACTAACTGGGTCAGGTCCATGGCCGTCATGGAAGGCATGAACTCCCGAGCCATCTCCGACGTTTCACCAACGGACGGCAAGTTGAAATCACCCATGACCATAAGCCTGGGTGTATCAACTGCCACCATGGCTATCACATCGAGTAGCTCGGGCAGGGCCCTTGCTACACGGCAGGGAGCCAGGTACGTAAGCAGCAAGCCCATCTGAATCCCATGACCCCATCTCACAAAGAGGGACTCACATCCGGCAATCTGTGACACAGTGGTCTCCCTTGGACCAAGACCTTCTTTAATAATAACCGCCACCCCCCCCGCCCCTCCCCTGGGCCCTCGGCTGATGGAATGCTCTGAAGCCTGGTGGGCACATCTCAACCAGAGGGACCCCTCCCTCCAGGCCCAACCAGGTCTCCGTAATACCCGCCAGGTCCACTCCCCCCTCTTGAATAAGATCGTAAATGAGGGGGGCCTTATTTACCACGGACCTGGCGTTGCACAGCATCAGCCGGAGGCTCAGGTCCTGAGTAACTGTGCCACCTAGTATCCGAGAGGAGCCTTGGGGACCGGGGCGCGCAATTGCTCTCAAGTAGCGAGTGTGCACCCCCGACACATGATATGGTCCCCTGCTCCCGCCACATCTGCCCCTCCCATCCACCGTGCTGATGGTACATCCCTCATTAAGATAGCCCATCTTCCCCTCCCCAATCCCTCGTCCTGCACCCTCCAAACCATTACCTCGTGCCGGGCTCAGTCCCAACCTTGGTGGATTACCCCCCCATCCCACTTGGTCGCCCTCCCAGTTCCCCTTAAAAAATTATTAAAAGCCCTAATTAAAAAACTCCTCAATCCCCGCTTTAAAACATGCCACCTCTCGGGGCTCCAAAGCCGGTCCTTAAGGTAGACCTTCGATAAAGTGGAAGGCCATCGCCGCGAGAGGGGGGCATCTCGCAGCACGAGCAGATCCGCCGAGGTGTAAGCCATAAAGTATGACGAGGTAAGGGAGAGTAACTCTGGGTGTCAGCAATGGTCCTAGAGGTGCGAGATAGCAATACGGTTGGATCTGGGCAAAACTGGAGCCTCTCACTCTCTCACAGCGATGGGGCATCCAGGTCAGATAGCTGCAATGCAAGCAAATGGCCACAGCCATTCTCTCACAGCGACTGGTACTAATGCCACTCTATAAAGCCTTAGTAAGACCACACCTAGAATACTGCATCCAGTTTTGGTCACTATACTATAAAAAAGATGTTGAAACTAGAAAGAGTGCAGAGAAGAGCAACCAAGATGATTAGGGAACTGGATGCTAAAACACACGAACAGGTTTTTTTTGTTTGTTTTTTTAATTTTGATTTATATGCTGCCCTTCTCCGGAGACTCAGGGCAGCTTACAATGTGCTAAGCAATAGCTTTCATCTTTTTGTATATTTATACAAAGTCAGCTTATTGCCCCCACAACTGGGTCCTCAATTTACCTACCTTAGAAAGGATGGAAGTCTGAGTCAACTTTGAGCCTGGCAAGATTCGAACCTGCAGTAATTGCAGGCAGCTGGTCTTAATAACAGGGTGCTCTAGACCTCTGTACTACCAAGGTTGCAGGAACTGGGAATGGCTAGTCTAGTGAAGAGAAGGACCAGGGAAAACATGATAGCAGTGTTCCAATATTTGAGGAGATGCCATAGACAGGAGGGGGTCAAGCTATTTTCGAAACAATCTGAAGGGCAGACAAGGAATAATGGATGGAAATTGATCAAGGAGAGATTCAATCTAGAAATTAGAAATTTTCTGACAGTGAGAGCAATCAACCAATGGAACAGCTTGCCTTCAGAAGTTGTGGGGGCTTCATTACTGGAAGCTTTCAAGAAGAGACTAGACTGCCATCTGTCATAAATGGTATAGGGTTTCCTGCTTGGGCAGGGGATTGGACTAGATGACCTACAAGGTACCTTCCAACTCTGTTAACCTGTTAATACCAGTATTTTAGTTCTTGGATGAATTATAACTTTAGTACCAAATATAAAGAATTTCAAGTTAGTCCAGGAATAATATGGTTGTTTTCCTTTGTAAACTTAAAGTGGATCTTGCCCTGAACAAAACATTCAAGTAGAATTGCTATTGGTCACAAACAGAAAAATGGGGTATTACATATTTTATAATGAATGAGAGAAATTAAAACAAACATTGCTTGATTTTTGTTTTGTTTATTGATGAAGATCATTATGGAGATGTATTTATTCAAATCTAAACTGACTATAATTTTAAATAAAAACAATTTGTCATAGTGCATTTTAAAAAGTTCCATTGCTTGCAGTTAGTGTGATGTCCTTTTAGTTGTTAAATGCTGTAACAATCTTACTCTCAGTGTTCTTGACAAAGATGTATTGCAATTTCCTGTCCTATATTAATAGAACTATTGCCCTAAGATTCAGGCTGAATGATTGGCATTCCTTAATGTGAAATTTCATTATACATTATTCCACCATTACCACGATCTTTATTTTTTATTCTTACCCTACAATAAATTTTTATGATTTTTAAAGTTATATTTTCTGATTTCCTTCTGCCAAACTTTTCTTGATGAATGTTATAACAGGATAGACCACTTGAAGGCAAAAACATATTAAAAAACAAAACAAAATCCTGCAATACCAGTGTGGCAAGTCTGGACAAGAAAGAAACTGTCAGCTTTTTAACGTCATTTGATGTATCTTGTCAGCTTTTTCAACCTGGTCCTTCAAAAATTTTGGACTATAACTCTTGTCTTCCCAGATAATGTGCTTCTGGAAGGCAGAAAATTGTGGAAGGATATATGATACGATTTATACAGGAAAACTGCAAACTGACAACAGGCCAATAATACAAACTGGACTTTTTTGCACTGAAAGAGAGAAGAAATTGTCAAAGATAAATCTATTAATATCTAATAATTTTTATATATATATTAGATAAACATTTTTCTAGCAGTGCCTAAAGTCTAATATGTTAAAAATTTAGATTAGTGATCTTTTATTATATTTATGTGCTGACTTGAAATATCTAAGCATTTTCAATTGAAAAATCCCATTTGCCATTAAAAACTACAAGTCAAAAGAATTAAAACATAATACATCTTTTTTATAAAAATAGAGTTACAATGCTAAATAAAAAATGGCAAAATAAGCATTAAAATAATGGCAAAAAGAAGCAGCAAACAATTGAAAGATCAATTATTGAAAGCATTTCCATAAATGAAGGTTTGTTGGGGCTATAGCACTAGAAGCCAACTTACTGCATTTTCCAATAAAGTATCAAAATAAATTTACAATTATCAGATTTAATACTTATTCCTATTAGAAAAAGAAGCAGAATATGAAAAATATGAAAAATCATGGGGTATTAAATTGGATTGTTGAAGTATTCCTCTGCATTATGATGTTTGAGCTAGTTTAGTATACAATCTTGAACAATAAGAAAAATGTGTATATTTTAGGAAAATGGAGCTCTTCTGGAACTATAGCTTTAATAGAATTATTAATATTAATATTAATTATTAATAGAGACGTAAAAATAAACAAGCTTGGCTTCTGGAGTGGCCTGAAAACATGGCTTTGCTGTTTGGCCTGGGAACTGACAGTGGTGGAACAGTCTGCAAAATAGCTGTACTGTTAGTGAAAGTAATTGTGCTTTCCTGAAGATAATGCTTTTTATTTTTTAATAACTTTATTGTTTTAGTATTTTTAAATTATTTTTGTTAGTTTGGGGTTATTTGTTGTATGCCTCTCAGAGATATCTCATTGTGATATGGTGGCAGTAGGATAGGGTGGGGGGGAGGGAGGGAGGGAGAGAAAAAGAAATGAATGAATGAAAGAATGAGAAAAAGAAACAAAAAGCTTTTTTAGAGGAAACTTTTCCGGAAGAACAAGGGCAATCTATAGCAGAAATGAGCAACAGTAGACATTGGGCTGTATAGGCTCTATCAGTCCATGTTTTTAATATCTCAGTCGCTAATATCCTGTCTGAGAAATATCACTTTCCAGCCATTTTGAGAAAGGAACATATGAAAACTGTGGCAAACCTCAAATTTGCTTAATTCACTTTACAAGTATAAAAAACAACATTCTGTTTTTAAGAAAAAAAGTTTGTGACCTTATTCTTGTATGTGATATAAGCCCACCCATTCATGTAGGTACATTGCTTTATCAATGTTGGCAACATTTCTCTTTCAGTTAATACTTTACTCCACTTGCTCTTTGGTCTTAACTCGAAAGAACTTTAATATTGCCTTGCTGGTTTTGCAAAAGAAATTGCAGATTTCTTCTTGCCTTCTAAAGTAAGGAATAATATTAGTGGGCAGAGACCATTTTAATGTGATTATTCCTATAGTGGGCTGTGTGTCTTTATGCTTTGTTTTTGTTTTTGCTTGCTTACAGTGCTGAGGCAGGGATTAGCATTCAGTCCTGTGTATCGATTTTCTTTGTCTGATGGCACTATAGTTGCTGCCCAAACGAAGAGCAAGCTCATCCGTTCCCAGACTACTAGCGAACCTCAGCTTGTAATATCCTTACATATGCTTCACAGGTAATTCTATCAACTTTTTTTTATCTTAAAAAACTGGGTGTCACTGTCAATTACAGCTGTAGTATATTTATAAGCTTATAGCTCTTTTAGCTATAATTACAGATTCCAATAATAAGCTAAGTTGTTTTTACTGCTTCTGTTTTCTTAACCAATTCTAATGTTACAGATCTAAACATTTATTTGAAAGATTATCCTGTTACTTGAACACAATGTATAAGTAAATGAATTTGTGTCTGCAATTCAAAACTGCAAGTGGTGTTTTAAAGGCAACTTTTCACTATGAGATCTTTATCTATTGTAATTATATGTATTCAGGCTTAATCAACAGTTTACTTTTTTGTATGACTAGTTTACTCTTGATAGTATTGTTCCTTTAGTTCTGTTTTTAACTTGGATTTAATCCTATTACTTGAAGATCAGAGGGCAGGGACCTGCATTGGGAATGGGCATCTAGCAAAGTCTCTTGCACATTTTTATTGATATACTAATGAAGTCATTTTGCAAGATACTTTGCAAGCAAACAGCAAAAATAACTGATGTGACAGTGCTTAAGATATGCAAATATTTGTTAAGTATGTATCTGATTGATTTCTAAATAATTGAAATACCTCTAGACTTTCTAAAGAAAGGATCTTTGTGTGGGAAAATGTCTGTCATTCACACAAATGGTATATTAAAATAACATTTCTCCATTTTTTCTGTTTTTCAATTAAAAACATTATTTAACATTATTTAATAAAAGGATGCACTGACATGTCTGGTTATTTTGATTACGCTCATCTAAATAATTGCAGTTTGTTTGACATTTCAAACTGCTATTTATTTATTTGTTCATTCATTCAATTTATGTATCCATGAATCTCACATATGTGATACAAGCAGCTTACAATAAAAAGGTAACATACACAATATAAAAATAAAAATACATAGGAACCAAAGCCTCATCCCCTTACTTATTAACAAAGTCAAGAGAAGAGATTTATAACACCGAAAGATTGGGATCTCTTCAGATTTTGGAGGCAGTAAAACATGATAAGTAAAACATGAAATATTAGAAAATTTGAATTTATATACTAATATTTTTAAGAAAGGATTTTAAAATGAACCTTTATATTTCTTGTGTTTTATTTTTCCACTTCACTCAGTGCTTGGTTTTCTTCAAGTTCTCATGCCACAAACAGAGCAAATTAAATATTTCAGCTGGGAAACTTGCAATGCAAAGATTTATCTACAAGGAATGTCTACATTACTACCAAAATGTTTCAAAATATAGTTCCTAAATATTTTTCCATCAATATAAATTGTTGCCAGTTTACTTCACTGGCTTTGGAAGAGAGGAAAAATAATTGGAAGGTTACCTTAAATTGTTGAGGAAAGGAACTGACTATTAAGATATCTACCAACAAAAAAATTATGAAAGATCTTCAAATATTTTTGTCATGCATCTTTGCAAAAAAAAAAGTGCACTTTTGAAAGACATACTTTCCTCACAATCTTTGTCTCTGAAAGACAAAAAAATATTCTTCCCAAAATGTTTAGAAGAGAAATGTGGAATCTCTAGTTGTTAAATTCTATTTTCTTCCTGCAAGTATGGTTAGTGGTGAGGCATACTAGCAATTGCAATTCTAGTCCATCTGGAGGATTGCAAATATTCATCCTAGTATGGAAATCTCCAGAGTGACATTTTAAAAAGAAATTTTAAAAAAGAGTAGGAAAGACTTTGGTCAGAAAGTCCAGTAGGATTTAAAACAAGATTTATTTCCCAAATTCTCACAAAATGTTCACCTACATCTATTATAAGATATAAGATATCCCAAAGAGCTCAGTCTCTGGAACTTGCAGCCATTACAAGATTGAAATGGTAGAAGATGAGATACATCCTTTTTTTAAGAAGCTGCAATATTGAGAAGAGGTAATAGCTTCTGTGTCTGAAATGGGACAGAAGTAACCATTGTCCTGTGATTCCCTAAAATAAACCTTACAATGTAAATTCCTCAACAATAATGATTTCCCTGCAGATAGGTTGAATTCCCTACTAGGTGGTAACCTTGAAAGGTTTATGTAACTTCTGTTTACACTGAAACTTGCATTTAACAAGTATTGTATTTTGTAAAATATTAAGGGAGAGCAATCACATTGTACATGTTTCCTTGCAGGAATGCTATCATTTCCTCCCTCCCTCTATCATCTATTGTATGTATATGGAATATCATGCTGCTACTTGTGTGATTTTCTTTTGAAAGATAAAATGTGGTTGAAACAGTCCAGTCATGCAGAAAATATTCCTGTCTACTATTTTCTTCTGAAAATGCATGCATCAGCTTGTGTACACACACACACACACACACACACACACACACACACACACACACACACTCACACAGAAATGCAAATATTCCTAAAACTAGGTGGATTTCATTCTAAGCTTTTTGCTTTCAGATGTTCCATTATAATATTTTTGGGGGGAGGAGGTGAAAAATCTCTACCAGATGATTTTAAAAACTTACTTTTCTCTGTAAGTCTTATTAATTACTAGAACAGCTACAGATTTGAGAAAAATATATTTACATACATTTATATGTTAGCAAATTGTTGTCACCTTTTTTTTTACATAGAGCTGTGAATTTGTCCATTTTACTTACTGGTCAAAGAAGTATGTAATGTTTATGGAAAATACAGTGTGCTTTGTGAATCCTTGTGAGTTTTCCACATTTCTACATAAATATGATCTAAACATGATCTGTTTGCCATATAAATCCTAAAACTAGGTAAAAAGGTATCAATTAAACAAATGAAGTAAAAAAATGTTATACTTGTTCATTTATTTATTGAGGAAAAGATCCAAAGCTAAATAGAAAGGCTCATAAACTGAAGTACACTCTGTGTACCCACACTCTTTCTATTTTTGTATGCAATATAAAGTTAGCTATTAAAACGGAAATACATTTGATATGAATTGAGGATACATACGTGCTACTTTCTGTCTTTTGTCACTACCTTTGTCATAGTCGCAGGTGAACATTGGATTATTTGCTGAAGTTAAGAAAAGGATGTCCTCTGATGAGGACTGATATATGCCTGAGGAAACACCACATTTCTAACTGGAAGATAATGTGAAGAGGCAACATATTATAAAACAACCTGACATAGCAATGTATATAAAGCAACAAAGTAAAACTAAATTGCTTATCAGGGATGTGCAGAATCTTATATTCCGGGCACAAGGAATCTGTGGTTCTCAAAAATTCCCCTTTTGTTGTGAAATGTGCTAATCTGAGAGTTCCAAGAGTGAATTAAAAGATATTTTAAATAGTGCAAACCAAGTACTGATCCAGATTTACTTAGGAAAAAAAGTATGAACCACTATCTCAATGGCATAATCCCAGAATGGCACTTCTTTCTTACGTCTTTAGTTCTCTACAATAACTAAACTTCTCTATATCAGTCCCGGGGTGAAATGTAAAATTTGTTACTACAGGTTCTGTGGGCCTGGCTTGGTGGGGGGGGGGTTAATGTGACTGGGTAGGCGTGGCCAACATTTTTTTTTTTAACTTTTCAAAGCATTTTTTCTAATGCTTTGAAAAGCCTCTGCCGATCAGGCAACTCAGCAGGGATCATCAGAGAGGCTTTTTAAAAAATGCCTCTCTGACGATCATGCAACTCAGCTAAGATTGTCAGAGACTTTTAAAAGCATTTTTTTAACCACCTGTTTGGCCAAGAGGTTGCAGAAAAAAATGCTTTGAAAAGCCTATGACAATCCCAGCTGAGCCGTGCGATCATCAGAGGCTTTTTTTTTTTAACTTTTAAAAGCATTTTTTCATCGGAAGAGGTTGTAGAAAAAATGCTTTTAAAAAAAAAAAAAGCCTCTGATGATCACACGGCTCAGTTGGGCATGATTGGGGGAGGGGGGGACAGGGATTTTTGCTACCGGTTCTCCGAACCACCCGCCGCCATCGCTACCAGATTGGGCAATCCGGTCCAAATCGGGAGCATTTCACCCCGATCAGTCCCCATGTTAGAAGACAAAAGGATTTAGGTTTTTTTTAAAAAAAATAACTGTTAAATGTCTAATTTTGTTTGTGACATCAAGTCTTTGAAGCCTGTCTATATTGGGGATACTGGTAGCCCCCCAATTCAGTGATATTCATCTGCATATGTAACATGAGAATTGTATATTCTGATACCAGTAAAGCTAGCTAATGACTAATTATTTCTTATTGCAATTACCCTCCTGTAGATCTCATGATCACAGTATCTGGCCTAATTGTTGTACTTTGCTGCCTTGGCCCCATCACATAATTTTGTATTCCCTAACCTACTATCTTCTAGACAAATCAAAGACTTAGATTTTTTTTACATAATAGGACAGTACATATATTAGAATCAACAGTTGTTTTTATCACTAATCAGCATATCTATCTTTTTTTTTTACTGAAAATGGTTAAAATATTTGTTGTAAGAAATTGTTTCTACTCTGTTTATTTTTTGCAAATAAACACATAGTTTTTAAGATATAATATGATTAAACAAATGTTGCACTTATTTTTGCATATGGGATTGCATAATATTCTATGGTATCTTTTTATTAAGCTGTTTTAATTTAACATACAATATCATAAGTATTTTTTTTTCTTTTTTCACATTGTAGGGAACAGAATGTCTGTGGAATGAACCAGGATTTAACTGGACAAGTACTGGGAAAGCCATTGAACACAATTAGCTCTAACAGTCCTGCCCATCAAGCCATGTGCAGTGGGAATCCAGGTCAGGATATGACCATCAATAGCAATATGAATTTTGCCATAAATGGCCCAAAGGAACAAATGGGTATGCCAACAAGCAGGTTTAGTAGTTCAGGTGGGATGAACCATGTGTCAAGTATACAAACATCCACTCCTCAGGGTAGTAACTATGCACTAAAAATGAATAGTCCTTCTCAAAACAGCCCTGGCATGACACCTGGCCAGCCAAACTCTATGCTTTCCCCAAGGCATCGTGTGAGTCCTGGAGTGGCAGGAAGTCCTCGGATCCCACCCAACCAGTTTTCTCCTGCAGGAAACTTGCATTCACCTGTTGGAGTTTGCAGCAGCACAGGAAATAGCCATAGTTACACCAACAGTTCCCTCAATGCACTTCAGGCTCTCAGTGAGGGGCATGGAGTCTCTCTGGGTTCATCGTTGGCTTCACCTGATATAAAAATGGGTAATTTACAGAATTCCCCTGTAAGTATGAATCCTCCCCAGCTAACTAAAATGGGAAATCTGGATTCTAAAGATAGCTTTGGATTGCATGGGGAACAATCGGAAGAAACAACTGGACAAGCAGAAAGTGTCTGCCATTCAGGAGAACAGAAAGAAAATAATGATAACATGCCCCAAGTTGGCAGTGAAAGATCTGATGGACAGAACAGACTGCATGATGGCAAAAGCCAGACAAAGCTCTTACAGCTGCTGACCACCAAATCTGATCAGATGGAGCCTTCATCTTTGGCTAATACTATGGCAGATGCCAACAAGGACTCCATGGGAAGCTTATCTGGTTCGGGCTCAGCACATGGAACCTCGCTCAAGGAGAAGCATAAAATTTTGCACAGGCTCTTGCAGGACAGCAGTTCTCCTGTAGATTTGGCCAAGCTCACAGCAGAGGCCACAGGCAAAGAACTGAACCAGGAGACCAGTAGCACAGCTCCAGGTTCAGAGATAACTTGTAAACAGGAACCAGTGAGTCCCAAGAAGAAAGAAAATGCACTACTTCGTTACTTGCTAGATAAAGATGATACAAAAGAAATTGGTTTACCAGACATTACGCCCAAACTGGAACGGTCGGACAGTAAGACAGACCCTTCCAGTAGCACAGTAAAGCCAGTAACTATAAAGACTGAAAAAGAAGAGATGCGCTTTGAGCCGAATGAACAGGTAAGAACTTGTGGGGATTATATTTTATTTATTCATTTGTTTATGTTATTTGTATCAGAGATGGGTACAGAAACAATTCTTGTTTTGTATCTCTTACGACACAAAGTTCTTTGTGATTAGAATCACTACCATTGTCTCTGTTGCCAAGACTTCACTGGCTGAAAAATCTGATCTGGAAAGTGCCACTTAATTTAAAATAATGCTTGGTATAATATCATTTGGCTTTGGAGATGAAAATGTAAATGTGGGATGAGAATGACACCCATTGATAGAGGCTACTTGGAATATGTAACAACACCTGATTTAGAATCATAAAATGTAAATTGAGCAGGAAGCAAAGTACTGTTCGGAAAAAAATGCAAAACTAAATGCAAAGTGTTCTGAACATAAAATACCTAAACTTGTGGATGCTTCTATGCAAAGACTAATTAGAAAGTGTACAAATCAAGATTTATATAAAAGTCTCATTTTCAGAAAAAAACATGATCCAAATGTATTTGAAAGTTTTGGGTTCTTCGTGTTTGCAATAAGTTGCTATAAGAAACAATGTTCTTAATTTCTGGATACATTTTCTTCTCTAGCTCAAAAGTAATTTGCTTGGTTTACAGAACTTGCTTTTACTTTGCCTCTTAAAACTCTGCAAAATGAATACCATGTTTCTACAGTAGTAGTATAATTTATATTGTCCTTGAGGTTCGTCATTTCATTTCCACATTGTTGGTACAGATTTTATTGCCTGCATCGTTGTACATTCTTTTAAACATTCTTTGGTGAAAAAACTCTGTTATAATATTCTACTAGTACAAATAATTATAGCAAAATATCAGAGAGAAACTATTAACCCAGCTCTTCCTCCAATACTTACGCAAAGTCATTGAAGACATAAAAGAAAAAGAAAGAAATAAAGCTGGCACAGTGTATACTTTACTCTAAGCAGAATAGAAAAAAAAATGATTTTTCATAATTGTTCTCTCTGCAGTTTAATTTTTGACAGATAAGTTTAAAAAAGGTAGTAAAGCAGCACAAAGTTTCTGATGTAGTTTATTTTCTTATGGATTACGTGGCAAATATAAGTGACAGGTTTTACCTACATAATCTTTGATATATAGAAGTGATTGTAAACTAAAAAGATGTATTTGGAAACAGTGCAGCAACTACATGAAAAGCTGTGATGAATCAGATGGATCAAGTGTACCTATTCAAGGACGATGAACTTCAGTATTCATAGTAATCAGAGCAATTTTTAACCAAGGTTCAGGTCTAGAACTTGCCATGTTCAAGCCTAGGAACTTGCATGGGACTTTAATGAATATCCCTAAAGTTGATCCCCTTATTTCACATAATTTTATCAGAGTTATATATCTGACAATGCTCATGAACAATAACTTTAAGGGAGAAAATACAGGTGACCATTTCTCCTGTTTCTTCAGCTGCTACATAATTTGTTGGAAAACTTAAGGCTGGGACTGCTTGAGAACAATTCTTAACAAAACAGGAAAGTCTCTTCCATAGAAGATGCTTAGCTCATTATTCAGGTTGGGCTGGTAATATTTAGCTATGATACTTTGAAACGCTGTCCATTATCAAAGTTTCCACATAACACTCATCTAGTAAAAGCAGCATTATCATACATTTCCCTGTCTCCATTCCATTTACTAGCTATCACTATGCATTCTGAAAGGTATGCTATATAGAAAAACTGGTTAGGTTTGTCTAAACACTATGAGATACTTGAGTGTTTGGCAGCAACCCAATACTGCATTTCCTACCTCCACCCAAAATTAAGATGGGAATATTTCCAGCAATCAATAAAAAATTCTAGAGAATTTCTCTAGACTTTGCAGTTGGGTCAGATATGATCAGTGTGATATGTGTGTACAAGAGAAAAATGATGCACATTACTTAGGAAAGTCCTAGCTTAATATATGTTTGAATGGCAAAAGCTCTTTTGAAAAAATCTGAGTCATAATGGAACACTCACTGGAACAGACCAGCAGTGGAAATGTCTGCTTCTTAAGTGTTGAAGACATTGCAAAAAAACCTGTTTAAATATCGTATTTCGAAACAAGAATTTTAATCTTCCAGAGGTGACTTGTTTTGTTTGATGGATTTTTTTTACATTTATCAATTTGTTCTGCAGTTCCACTAGGTAAAGAACACCAGAAAAAAATACACAAAAGCATAATTTATTTTGGTTATGCTGACACTGGCCACTAGTCCAGACATTATCTTCTCTAAATAAAGCAGCTCCTAAAAATTTCTGGCAGGTTTTTCCAGCCTTGCTGCCCAAGTGTTTTCAAACTAGCATTTGAGTAAACTTTGGATTATTGGCCTGCTGATTTGTCACTCCTTCCTAGTCAAGGTCTGGGTATTGTATGAGAACACAAGAAGCAATTCCTTTACTATATTTATTGCTTTTATGTATGCATTTGTAGGAATTACTCATTCTTAACATAATCATCTTTTACGTTTTTAATTAATATTATTTAACATTGTAAAAACAACAGGTAAAATGAAAAGGAAATGTTCAGAGAAAATGTTTTCAACATTTTCAACTATATATTAGTAACCTTTAATTATCTTTATTTTTCAAAAGAATTATTTTTCCAGTATGTGGTATTTCTTATGTGTAATCCATTGTTGTCACTTTACTTTTTATATCAATCTCCTTTACTACATGTGGTTGATTATTTGCTTGCTTTGTTTGTTTATATTTCCAGCCTGTTCTATACCCATTCTCTAGGGATATGATTCACCTCACCGCCAATTTATATATTCGGTTTTCTGTCCACAAATTAACCTGAGAAGTCTCAAGTAGCCCAATTACCAAGGGAGCTTCATGGCCTCCCAATCCTATTTCAGGATTCTAGGTGCATGAACATACTTTGTCAGCCATTCTATCATGAAAGGAAATAAAAGAAAGGTTTCTCACAGCATTTGGTTTGGTGATTTTTGAAGTATTGTAAAGCACAGTTTCTTGTTCTCTGGCTTGCTTGTACTGTGTCATTTCTAAAGCGGGTAGAACTCATATTTGGAGGATGGGACTGTTGAAGCCCAATCCTTTAAAATTATTACTTATAAATTGAGGGCATGGTAGTAACATGTGCAAGGGAACTAACATGCTACAAGTGATGGTGTGTTTGCAAAAGAAGCACAACGATTACTATGCCATAGTACTATCCTCCATTTGAAACGAGGCTCCAACACTATTCTGAGATAGTATGCAAAGTTATGAAATACTCAGATTTATTACCATATACCTATTATACCTATTTTGTTGGATTTAAGTGGATTATTGCCTATTTAACCTAGGTTTACTAAATACTATGTGACTTCCTCGTCCTTTGCAAATTTGGAAGTATTTCTCTAAACTTCTCGGCCTAGGTTTTTTTCCCCCCATTCTTAAATTTATTACATGTTGAGCAGTAGTACATTGGTTCAATTTACACATTTCGAGCCGCAAAAGTTCTCTTATTATATTTTCTTTTTTCTTCATTTCTTTAAATGGTTCACATTTTTCTGTCAGTGATTGAAAGTTCAGATGAAACGTGAAATGTTTTTAACCATGTGGAAGTAACTATTACATAGAACATTTTTGGTCCTGTTATAACCAAGCAGAATTACAGTAATGACAGAGTGTTGATTTCTGTTGAACAAAGATTCTTTGTTACATCCATGGAAATCTGCATCCTCTCCCCCCTTGGAGACATCTCTCTGCCAATCCATGGCTAAACTACAGACAGGGAATTTTACTAGTTCATTTTATAAGAGAGCTATATTTTGGCCTATTTTGTAGTTCCAGAAGGCACCATGATAAGGAACACTAAAGGGTTATGTGTGTCCTGGTGTGTCCCCTGACTAGTTTAAGTGAGACACAAGTTAATCTCTTTCTTTTCAGGAACAGATTTCAGATATCCCAGTGGGTGTTTTCTATGCTAGAGGTATTGATTCTGTTCCCTAGTATTTTGTTCTAGCCCAGATTAAAAGACCTATGAAAAATATGTGTTTTCTTTTCAAATTTCATGAAAGCCTGGCAGCGAGCTTGATAACCTGGAAGAAATTCTAGATGATCTACAGAATAGCCAGTTGTCACAACTTTTCCCAGACAACCGACCAGTTGCTTCAGCAGGATCAGTTGACAAACAAGCCATCATCAATGACCTCATGCAGATTACAGGTGACAATAGTCCTGGCACACCTGTTGGATCCCAGAAACCCACAGGAAGGATCTCTCAGAGCAGTGAGTCTGAACTATTTATCAGGTTTTAGATACAGATAATAGTATTGTTGCAAAAGAAATGAATCTTTTCAAAAGCCACTATGCCAGTTTCAGATTGTTGCTATGCTTTATAAGTCTTCAGTGAACAAACAGCACCATCTGCTGTTTTCCTTATAAAATCACAGCATGGTGAAATCTTCCAACTACCGTAATAGAATTTTGTTTGACTTAGAAATAAATAAATAGCTTTTCATTTTATTGAAAGTTTTATTTTCAATTCAGTTGTATAGAGTGTGAAGGATGTGTGTTTGTGTTTTATTTTTATAATTACAATGTACACTGAAGATGGCATTTAATTTCATTGTACGAGATGCAATGACATTAAAGTAAACAAAAACAAAACTTTAAAAAACGTATTTTATTTCTATCACTAATCTGTGAGATTACCACATGGTTATGACTTGCACTGTACAATGAAATAACTGAAGAGCTACATGCTATAAGCTCAATTCTTACCAAGGCAGAAAAATAAAAGTGTTTCTTTAAATGTACTAATCCATAAAACATAATTGTGTCGCAGTTTAAGAAAAAAGAATTCCCATCTTAGCTCTAAAGGCAAACACATCAGATGAGACTATTACTTAAGTGGGCAAGGAAGGAATAATCAAACGTATTTTTTACTTTTCTCTGTTGCATGAAATCCAGAGTTAGTGCTATGAGGATATGCTTTTAATCCATACAAGTCAGGTCTTGGAGAAATTGTTGTAATTTCTATTAAGCTTCATTCATTTTAAATGCAGTATTTTATTAAATGACAAGATTAATATTGTATCAAGACAGAGGCTGAGCATGAAAACAATTTTGTAAAAGATTACCAAGTCAGAAATCAGTGCAGGAATATCCAGCTGAATGATGGACGTTAGGCAGAGTAGGTGGTGGAACCTACTACATTTAGTTTTAAATTATCTATGGATTCACCTGAAAGTCTAAAAATAACTTTTGTTAAATGTCTGTAAATATCTGCATTTGTTTTTGAAACATAGTTTTTAAATTAATTTGAAAATAACTTAATGGTGTATATTTATAATGTAACTTTCAAAGCTCTCAGTTTTTCCCTTTTCATCTCCCCCTTCTCCCCATTGTTCAGCTTTTACCAATGCAAGACAAGCGCAGTTGGGAAGGATGTTGCCGAACCAGAACTTGCAGCTTGACATCGCTTTGCAAAACCCACCAGGTGCTGCGACTTTTCCGCCCATAAGAAACAATAGTCCATATTCAGTGATACCTCAACCCAGCATGTTGGGTAGTCAAGGAATGATGGGAAATCAAGGAAACCTTGGGAATAATAATCCAGGTAAAAAAATACTTTGTTGTTATTTCTGTGATAACACATTGCTTCTAATATAGCAATAACAGGCATCTGACTGACTACAAGGATCACTTACCCCAGCAGTACCCTAAAACCAGCATAAAATATGTTGAATTGGATCATGAGACCATTACCAATGCTGTGTATTTTTATTTTCAGGAGAATTTCACTGAGTTCAGATAGATGTATTTTCACGGAACTGGTTATGCTATAATATTGTACTTTTAAAGTATAAGCCTAAGGATGTTTATTCAGAAATAAATTCTGCCTGAATTATTTGGGGTCTGATCAAGTTAATCTGATAACACAAGGAACTCTAGTTTTTCTAATTATAAGAGTGCATATTTTATTGAATTATTTTTGGAGCACATATTTGTGAAGAAATATGCTCAGGTACCTATCCATAGCTCTAAACTGGCAGAGGGGCAGAGATGTTCCATCAATTCCAATTGCTACTTTTAAAAACATTCTTGATTCTTATCCCTTGACTTATGAGCTGATTGTAAAAGTGGCATTAAAAACAGTTTAGCACTGGGTTCAAGCCATAGTTCATCATAAACGTGTGTCTGTTTTAATAGGAATGATTGCTGGTAATACTCCTCGGCCTGCTATGTCATCAGGAGACTGGGGTAGCCAAGCTGCTGCTGTGAGAGTGACTTGTGCCGCAACAACAAGTGCCATGAACAGGCCAATCCAAGGAGGCATGATACGTAACCCCACATCCAGCCTTCCCTTGAGACCTAACAGTCAAGCTGTTCCAAGACAAATGTTACAATCTCAAGTTATGAATATGGGTAAGGTGGAGTCCAGCCATAGTCTGCACAGTTTCAGCAGATACCGAATATTATGATATTAGCAGGGATGACAAGTACATTTTAATTAGATACAAATGCAGCTGTGGGAGTTCAATTATACAGTAGACAAAGGATATGCTCGAATGTTTTTGCATAACGTGCTGATTATATAAGAACATATTTTTATTTTCTTTTGAAGCAGCCTTATTTGAATTGAATTTGTCTCTGACTAATCCAATCCAAGTTTATGTAAAAAGTCATATGTAATGTTCAGGGAAATATATACAATAAGCAGCAGATTGTTGGTCTTCTGCAATACCTGTAATTCCAGTGAAATTTTATTTGTTATGGTTGTTCTTCAGGCGGTTCAGAACTGGAGATGAATATGGGAGCTCCTCAATATACCCAGCAGCAAGCCCCTCCCAATCAGACTGCTCCTTGGCCTGACAGTATATTGCCTATTGATCAGGCATCATTTAGTACTCAGAACCGGTAAGCCTTTTACTTAAGAATCAGTGTTGAATCATTGTAAGTACCTGCTGATACTTAACTGTTTTGTATTTATTTATTTATGTTTGCTTTATTTAATTTGTTCTGTTTCTTTTTGAACTGCCTTGGTACTGTTCGTTGGACTCCACAATTAAATTAAAATGTTTTTATAAATAAATGAACATAGGGAAAGGAACTACAGTTGTTTCACTGATTGTTCTTATTATTACTACTTGCTACACAAAAAAGACAGCAAACATCCTTTGACTGAGCCAAGGCTATTCCTAGACTGTGACAAATGATTGGCAGAGTAGAAGGGGGTTGGCAACTTAAGGCTACACCTACGCATCATCCTTTCCACATCATCTTCCCAGGCAGATGGCTCAACATGACCTCTTTAGCTAGACTAGTGCAAGGAAGGTGCCATTTCCAACAGGATGAGAGAGAGACAAGTACATTGAATTTGAATTGAATTTGATTAAGTTTGAGATTACAAATTTTAATGTATTATTCATTTTTAAAAATTATACCAGGATCAGTATGTTAGGCAATCCTGTTTTACCTTTTTTTAAAAAAATGAGCTCTTCTGGAGGGTATTTAGATGTAATTATTTATCTAATCTAACAAATGCATGCAACGGTCAGTTAAGCTCTGGTTGTGGCACTGACTGAATGTTAAAACTTCATGTTGTGTCATTGCGCAGCTGAATGGAAAAGCAGATTGTCTATTAATATTTTCAGATTTCAAGGTTAGTAACAGTGGAGTTGATCAATGGTCAGCTTCAAACTGCTTTGAGCAATTGGGAACAGTGTGGTGATACTGCCCCTAGATTTTACCATATCTCATATCTGTTGCTGAAGATGTAATTTATGTTATAACTAAAAAGTTACAATTTTTATTAAGCAATGGGCAGTAATGGCAATAATACAGTATATGATAGCTAGGGAATAACTTCAGTAGATAGTAATAGTAATAACCTTTATTGTCACTGCACAACATGTACAATGAGATTGGTGGAGCTCCCTCAGTGCACTCCCCCAAACACAATACAAGTCACAGTGAAGACAGAAAAATCCCTAACCCAATAAATCATATTAACAAACACCCTGTGCTGTTGCACCAGTTTGAACATGTTACACGTTGCGCCGGCCCTGCAAGTCCATCGTACTACATAGTTATGATGTTATTTCGCATTCAGGAGTCTGACAGCCCACGGATAGATTTCCATTTCTGCAACAGATATGATCATCTTCCTTTTTTCCTGTATGTGTCCCCAGTTCTGTTCTGTCATTGGCTTTCATTGGACAGCATTGAGTGCAACTCAGTAGTGATTGCTTCAAATAAGCAATTTATTTATGAATTTCATGAACAGCGGATTTGTATCATGACTATAACTTGTTCAGCACTTAATATGTATATGATTTTATAAATATGATCACACTAGCAACTGATTTTTATTATTTGCTGATCTCTATTTTAGGACTAACTAGATTTCATCTCCTTTTATGATAAAATATTACTCCGTTTCAGTAGACTGTTTTTTTTTTAAAAAAAAAAATGAGAAGCAAACTCCTGCATTCACAGATTTAAATGATTTGATTAGGGCTGTTAGAAGTTATGTAGATTATTACAAAATTAAGCTATTAAATTGAATACATTGTCATAAATATGAACAAAATTTATTGTTGTAAATCATTGTAATACAAAATTCCAAATCAATAGCCATTTTTCTTCTCACTTCCTGAGAAGTTTAGAAAAAAGTAAGGGTGTATTAGTGTGTGTGTGTGAAAGAGAGAGAGAGAGAGAGAGAGAGAGAGAGAGAGAGAGAGAGAGAGAGAGAGAGAGAGAGAGAAGTATTTTGCCATTTTAAGTATGCTTGAGATAGACATATTGAGTTCTAGAGAATTATTGAGTTTGCTTTCAACTTATCTGCCTAACAAACTAGCACACCTAATGTATATAACATCCTGTTAATTTGGAATGTCTAAAGAGTAAATGTTTTTGCCCCCTCAAGTTGCTCATCAAGCTGTGCCCTTTGTAGGCAACCATTTGTAGGCTCTCCAGATGACTTGATGTGTCAGCATCCTGCCTCTGAGTCTCCAAGTGATGAAGGAACTCTCCTTGATCAGCTTTATATGGCACTAAGGAATTTTGATGGTCTAGAAGAAATCGATAGAGCTCTTGGGATACCAGAACTTGTCAGCCAGGTATTGCTATATTGGATATTTCTAAAAGTGTATGTGCAAACTTTCTGGGTCCTGGACTTAAGCTTCTTGAAATCAACTATATGAAAATTATTTCCTTGTTTCAAACACCATTCCCCC
Source organism: Pituophis catenifer annectens (assembly GCF_029215685.1). NCBI lineage: Eukaryota > Metazoa > Chordata > Lepidosauria > Squamata > Colubridae > Pituophis > Pituophis catenifer. Next base: position 36,932,910 of record NW_027256883.1, read on the forward strand.
TCTGCTGTACAGAGCTACGCCAGGTAATGTTGACAATACACTTCATGTCCTCCGATATGATTGTTATTGTAATGACAATATGGGGAATGAGGGCCGATGGTTTGTCTCTTTTTCATCATGGCTTCTTGATTGCTGGAAGTGACACCTGCTCAGTGAGTGTTTTTTTGTGAAACATCAGCAAGCAAATATGTATTTTAAATATTTTTTGTAAAAAAAAAAACCCTCACCTCTTTTTATGTTGACCTATCCCAGCTAGTATATTTGTGATACTGTTTTTAAAATTTATATTAACAAATTTTTAATTGGGAACTGTCCAGAAATATTTTAATTAAAATATATTTGATATATTTATTATTTATTTATTTATTTATTATTATATATGTATTATTATTTATACATTATGAATTGCTAGAAAAGGCTTCAGCAGAGAAAATAAGTATTAGACAAGATACATTACAGAAAAAAAGGGGGGGGGAGAATGAACCTATATGTATCACTTTTAACCATAGGCTGCTTAGAATTCTGTCACAGTTGTGTCTCCGCTATGTTTCTCCATGTTCTCTACATATGTGGGCTCCAAACCTTTATATATATTTTTCTGCTTTTATTCTTCAGCAGACCCAAGGAGTAGATCCAGAATCATTCTCAAACCAGGAACCAAACATCATTCTAGAACAAAAGGCACCAGTTTTCACACAACAGTATGCATCTCAGGCTCAAATGGCCCAAGGCAATTACACACCACTGCAGGACCCAAACTTTCACCCAATGGCACAGCGGCCAGGTTATGCAGCACTACGGATGCAACCTAGGCCTGGTCTGAGGCCTACTGGTCTAGTGCAAAACCCTCCCAATCAGCTGAGATTGCAGTTGCAGCATCGGCTTCAAGCACAGCAGGTACACATTTTTTGTTTCTTTGACCAGCACCATGATTGTCAATGTCTTCTAAAATATTTCACTATATATGAATTAAATGTGACCCTATCTGTAAATGTTTTTTTTCTGATGCTATTTATTTATTTTTATCCAGAGTATTCATTTCTTTTATATGTCTTCAAAGCTAAAGTGGTTTAACCTTGTAAACCATAGGGCATGTATTACTTTCATTTTTTAGAAATAGCCAGAAGTATTTCTGTTCATAAGTTGTAAGATATTACATCAGAGCACTTGCTTGAATTTAAGAATAGTATACAGAACAAAAGAACATTTCTTTCCCTCCAGATGGCAAATCCATTTTTCCAGCATTTTTTTCTGGGTTTTCCTCAACTTAAACCATTGGTTCAGCAACCCTGCAAAGTTACTGAAGGAATGGTGGTTACAACTGATCCTCACCACCCCCATGGCCACTTGATCATAATCTGGGTGTTTGGCAACCCTTTCACACTTGTGACTGGTTGCCAAGTACCCTGTGATCACATAATCACCAGTTCCATGCCACCTTCCCTAGAAAGTCAAAGAAGAGCAGGAAAAATTGCAAGGTATTGGGGTAAGTCTCCCCCATTTGCACACTTCCCCCAGCCTTCTGCACTCCTGCTGGCCACTCATGCATTCTCCCCAACTCACACAGTATCTCCCTCATGCGCCCAACCCATACAGTGCTTCTGTCCACCCTCCTTGTCCCTCCCCAAGGTGCCTCTTGCACACCCATGATACCCCTGTTGCGCAACTTCTCCCACCCTCTCCCACACTTCTGCCGACTCCCTTGCTCTGTCTCCCACCCAGCAGCAGCTACTTACCTGCCTACAGGTCTGGGACTTGCAACTTCCTACCAGCTTCCCCATAGACTTTGGTTTCAGGAAGCCAGCAGGAAATTAAATTGCCTAATGATTGTGGGATTCAATTAATGATGGCAACTGGGACTGCAGAGCTTGCTATTGCTAAGCAATACAATCTCACTTTACAGCTGCATTATTTAGCAGTGGAAACTCTAGACCTAATCTTGTCCTAAACCGAAGACTACCTGTTGTGACTCTGACCCCCGAGCCTGTCCTAACAGAGGGAGAGGACTCAGAAGGTGAAGGAGAGGATTTGGCAAGGCCTCCCTCTCCAGGACCCTCCTTTCTGGCAATGCCTCAGGTTTCCTCCGAAGGCCAAGAGATATGCCAGGAGCAAGGCACTTTGGAGCAGCCACAGATAGAGAGCGAGGGGATGAGTTTTGGCTGGATCCCAGACAGCATTGGAAGGATAAGCGTGCACAGCAGAGAAAGAGGCGTGGGCAGGCCAGAGATTGAGCTGAGTCACTGGACAACACCCCACAAGGGATAAAAGGGGGTGTGTCGGCTATTCAGGCCTTGTGACGGACAAATTGAAAAGCTCAGAAGTCATATCGTGTTTCTAGAACCCTGTTAGAATCACTTTTTGAATTTCTTCAGACTGGACTTTGACAATTCTTTGCTTTGTGGAATTAATTTGGTATATCAGACTGAGGAGAAAAAACCTCCCTTAGTGAGTAAAATGTCTTGGCAGGTAGTTCATGGGTCGCTGCAAAGTCTGTTATCTTAAAGGAATTCCTGACTGTTTGATTCATTAACTCCTGGCTGTCTGTTTGTGGGTGTGCGTGCAACGGGGACAGAACACTACCTTATGTGGTACATGTCTGTCACTGAGTGCTGTTGATTGAGCTGCACAACAAAATATGATATACCGGTAATTATGGTGTTTTATTGAAATGGCAATTTCAAAAAATCCATATTTTATTCCTATCGTGTGTATATATGTATCTGGTTGTTTTTTTACCTAGAATCGCCAGCCATTGATCAATCAGATTGGCAATGTTTCCGGTATGAACCTGTCTCTAAGACCTGGAGTACCTACACAGGTGAGGGAACAGGTACTGCCAATTTTTCTTTTCTATAGATTTTTATTCTATGTTTCATTATTTCTGCAACTGCACGATATGTTCTAGTATTGTATGAAGCCATTAAATCAGCTTATTTCCCTAAATTTCTCTTCAGAAATATTGCAGTTCACTGGATAGGGAAAAAATGAAGTATTTATTTATTTATTTATTGAACTTGTATGTGGACTATCTTACCTAGATCATCCTTCCTTATAAGAGAATATTTTAAATTCAAGACCAGCTTGAATAGTGACTAAAGACAAAATGTCTTTAACTGAATAATTTACATTTTAGAGTGCATTATTTGGAACACAGAATGTTCTAAACAAATGTTTGACTGTTAAACAGCTGTTTCTAATGCAAAATGGGCTATTTTGAGTGTTTTGCAAGTGTTCTATAGCTTAAAACAGCTCTGTTCTATGCATGAGACACACTGTTTCAAGCATGCAGTACTCTCCAAACACGTAAAGCAGTCCACACCTCAAAGGCCATTTCACTAAGACAAGATATTTTGCAGTTTAAAATGTTTGCTTCAAATTCTTAAAACATAACTAGAACCAATTACAATGCAAACCATGTGAAAAACATTTCCTTGACATAACTTTAAACAAAGTGTCCTTCCCATGGAATATTTCAGTGAATCCACCGGTATTTTAATAAGTAAAAACAAAATAGAAATACTAAGAAATATTTGCGCACACACCCACACACACCTTTTTAATTGAGACATTTATTTATGAGATACAAGAGGCAACTGATTTTCTTAGATTTTTTAGAATTTATTTTCAAACAACAGTTTGAGAGCTAGTCTTAATATGAATCGGCTTTACTTACTTTGTTCAATTGCATATCAGCAACATATTTATCATGTATGTCTTCAAAACTCTCATCTGGCATGTGGTAAATCAGACTCTGAAAATGACTTCAGCTACTTATACTGATAAACATTTTGCTTTCTTGGTAGGGAAATATTAATTCTCAAATGTTGGCCCAGAGGCAGAGAGAGATACTAAGCCAACACCTGAGGCATAGACAGATGCACCAAGTTCAACAGAGAACCCTGATGATGCGCGGCCAGAGTATGAATATGACGCCAAGTATGGTGGCCTCTGGGGGAATACCAGCAACCATGAGCAACCCACGGATTCCCCAGACAAACACCCAGCAGTTTCCATTTCCTCCAAATTATGGTATTGGGCTTTTTATTATTATTTTTCATCAGATTTTACTGCCTACAGGGTTTCGGTTTCTTCTTTAGATCATAGTTTTTATCTTATAATTGCAAGGAAGACTATTAGATTAAGCTAGCTCACTGAGAGTCTGGAACATAATTGTGGAATGAGGAGCGCAAAGAGATATTTTAGCTTGCAAGCCTTTTGAAAATTATGCCTGCCTGCCTGCCTGCCTGTCTATCTTATCTATCTATCTATCTATCTATCTATCTATCTATCTATCTATCTATCTATCTATCTATCTAATCTACTTTTATATTGCCCCAATATCACATCTTGGGGAAAACAACTGATTTTTCAAATTTGGAAACCTAAGTTAAAATCAAAATAAAAGGGTATTCATTTCTTCAACAAATGATTTCTATGAAATGGCAACTCTAAAAGTATACATGAGTTTGAATGGTTTTTACATGTTGTTTATGGTATTAAGCATTGGATACCAACACCTTGTTTGTCATAGTGACATTTTCACTTATTTAATGAGATTGTTTGGGTATTACTTGATTTCTCAGTCTATTTTTTACATAATATATAGGCATCAGCCCCTGGAAGAGGGGGTTTCTTTTTGGAAAATTCTTCTTGAATACAGTCAAATAAATATCTCCAGCAGATGTCACTGCATGCTATTGATCACAATGAGGGCAAATTAAAACAGTAAGCAACCTCTGCAGTATATATGATAGGAAAGCAACAGTAAGGAACAATAGAAAGCTTTGTTATTGTTCAGTGAATCCTCTTCAAATAGATGAATCCATAATGGACATTTTGTATTATGGCATGTAGTCTTAATTGTCCTGTAAACATGATTGAAGTTCCTATTATCTTTTCTAGGAATCAATCAGCAGCCTGATCCAGGCTTCACTGGAGCTACCACTCCCCAGAGTCCCCTGATGTCTCCAAGAATGGCTCATTCTCAGAATCCTTTGATACAGCAATCTCAGGCCAATCCTGCCTATCAGTCCCCTACAGAGATAAATGGATGGGGGCAAGGCAATATTGGTGGAAATAGGTACGTTTCAAGATTCAGAAAGTATTTTTGCTGCATTTTATAACCACCTGGTTTGAATTACTGTCACATAGCTTCTTTGTACACTCTACTCACCAACTACCTTACAATGGGGAGCCTTTTAGAATTATCTGTAATCTTGCTCTCCTATATGATCAGAGTTTCATTTGACTGAAAAACAGATAAAGAGATTCTGATTAAACAAAAGGATGGATCAGCTTTTGTTATTGGAAGAGTTACTTATATGCATCCAAGCACATAGGTGATTCTTTAAAGAGTTCAGGAATATGTGAGTCCTAGAAGTATATCTTTCTGATTCTGACATGACCATTGTATTTTATCCTGTAGCATGTTTTCACAACAATCTCCACCACACTTTGGGCAGCAAGCAAATACCAGCATTTACAATAACAACATGAACATCAATGTGTCCATGGTGGCCAATAGTGCTGGGTTGAACAACATGAACCAGATGACAGGGCAGATCAGCATGACCTCTGCAACCTCTGTGCCTACATCAGGGTTGCCCTCCATGGGTCCTGAGCAGGTGAGAATCTCAGCCTGGCATATTTAAGATTAGATTTACTTTTAACATCAAAATATGTTGCTAATGTTGTATTATAAATCATACTGGTTATATTAAAAGTATGGATTTCAGGAATGGCTCATTCTTGTTCTAGATGTGCAGTATAGTGAATTTTCCAAATATTTATCACTCCATCAAAGTCACAGATGGGCAACTGCAATCCATGCCCCAAGGAAGATCTACTTGTTCTTTTCCTGGCATGCTTCTGCTTGGGAATTAGAAAATATGTCAGAAAGAAAAAAGAGTGGGTGGCAAGCAGGGAACAGTGACATGTAACCCCTTTCTCCACTGAGATGCAAGATCTATACATTGCCCATACTGAGTGAGATTTTAGAGCATTATACTCACAAAACATTGGAGGATAATTACATGACCTGGGCCAGTTGGCTTATTTCGACTGACTTATTGAAATTCAAGTTGAGACCAAGAAAATACAGTTTAGTAGAAAAATGGGGATTTGAATCAACCTCCTTCCATCCCTCTGTAGTTAAAAGTATTACATAATCTACTTCTGGCTCTGTTTTTTGACTGAATCCAACTGTCATCTTAAACTATATACCTTTAATGTCCTTCTCTGTTTATAAATTGTAGTTAAATTAATGATTGTTCAGTTTTATTACTGATTTTTCTATGCTGTTCTACTCTAAAAGGGCAAGTGTTCATGGTAATTCCAGTGTGATCCCTTTGTTTAATTTATTTAATATGTTGTGTTCTAGCCATGCTTTTAGTGTGCTGTAAGCATGTTTGTTTGTTTGTTTGTTTGTTTGTTTATTGGATTTACATGACCAGTTACTCACTCTCAGTGATTCTGGCAGCCTACAAACAATAAAAAAATCCAATATAAAAAGAGATAAACAATAATCCACCATCCCCTTGGTGACAACAAACAATCAATGGTTCCCAGGCCGGTTGGCAAAAGCAGGTCTTTGGGGTCTTGTGAAATAGTGTCAGTGTCAAAAATATCATTTTTCTCAAGCCTCTGACAGTTATATCTCTATGAAACATTTTTGAGTCAGTTACAATAAAGCTTTATTTTATTATACACTCATTTTTCATCTTTTCAATCTACCTCTGTTTGCTGTCTTCCCTTTCAAAGTAGCAAACTGACAGTAGGATAAGTCAGCAAATTATGCAATCAGATAATAATGTGTTGTAAGAAAGAGAAAAAGATTCAAAGATAGGCATGGTACTAAAATAGATTGCTCAACTATCAGTGGCAGTATTTTATTAAAAGGAAAGGTATGAGTGAAGGTTGTGATTTGTTAAGTCTTTTGTTTCTGTGACTGAATTAAAACATTGTCCTTTTTCAGGTCAGTGATCCTGCGATGAGAGGAGGCAGTCTTTTTCCAAATCAACTACCTGGAATGGACATGATAAAGCAGGAGGGAGATGCATCACGGGTATGAAGTAATAAATATTCCAACTGTGAAATTAGCTCAATTAGAATGACTAATTTTAGTTGACCTTAGCTTCACTTAAGTTTGTTGAAGGTCTAAGGACCATAATTGGTAGCTATCCAAATGGTTAATAGCATGATTTTCTTTATGACCTGTCCCTGGAGTTAAGTCTCGTTATGCCTGTTCTAGATCTTTTTATGAAATTGCTACTACAAAGGGCTGGAAACTGCTGTCCATTTTCAATAGTCCTATTCGGAGTGAGCTAAAAGGTGCTCATGAACTGATACAGCCCTGAAATGTGAAGTTGTCCATTTCCTGTTTTAAATTAAGTTCAATTATTTCCTGGATGAAGGCTAACAGAGTTTCGTCAAGAGAACATGCTGGCCATAGCAAAAACTCTTTTCCAGCCCAAGAGGTGACTACATAATACGTAGTACATATGGACATCACCAGATAGTCAATACTGAAAAAAGATTGATTATGTACTTTGCAGCCAAAAATAGAGAAGCTCTATACAGTCAGTAAAAACTAACTGTGGCTCAGATCATGAGCTTCTTATTGCAACATTCAGGCTTAAATTGAAGAAAGTAGGGAAAACCACTAGACCATTCCAATATGACTTAAATAATATCCGTAATGAATACACAGTTGAAATGGTGAGTAGACTTAAGATCAGGTAGACAGAATGCCTGAAGAACTATACTTTTTGATTCTTGGTATTAGAGAAGAGATCAAATCAGTCAACCTTGACTGTTATCTGGAAAGACAGATATTGAAGCTGAAGTTCAAATACTTTGGCCACCAAATGAGAAGAGAAGGCTCATGGGAAAGACCCTGATGTTGGGAAAGGTTGAAGGCAAAAGGAGAAAGGGACAGCAGAGGGTGAGATGGTTAGATAGTGTCATTGATGCAATGAACATGAATTTGGGCAAACTCCTGGAGACAGTGGATATGATACATGCTCAAAAGTTTAACACGTATGTATGCTAAGGACTATTTGAAGGGCTGAACATCCTATTAAAAACCTTTCTGGTTCTTAAGATCTGCTGAAAAATTCTTCTATAACGATGCTGCTCTCCATCTTACGGAGTTCTCCTGCATGACCTCCACAGGCTATGAAATGCAGTTTCTTGTAGATTCAGTTTGCCCTCTATTCAGTATTAGATAATTTTTTATTTGGTTATTTATTTATTCATTTAATTTATATGGCCACCTCCTCACAGAGTGACTTTAGTAGCTAACAAGGTTAAAACAAATCACAATACAAAAGCATCATTTATTTAAAAAATTACATAACATTGTAATCAAACTTGGCACCCGTATATTCATGCTACATCAGTTAATGTCAACATGTCCCAGTGTCTAAGGCGAAAACCAGATCTTCTAGGCATTCCTAAAGGGTGGCAGGATTTCAGACAGCTGATTTTGGGGCATGGGATGCTTGTTCTGTAGGCAGGCAAACAAGAAGACACAAATTCTGGGTCCAATCAGATAATACATTTTTATTGATGGATTTTGGATAATACCAGGATCTTTGCAAAAAGGATAACATTGTTTTCATTAAGCATTTGTTTGTTGATTTTAGTATTAATTTTACGCTTCTAGGTTTTCATTCAGTCATGTATTCTATCATCGATCGATGGAGTTTGAAGATTGTTCCTTATTATATCTTACGTCAGCCTAAAAAGCTCTCGTTTTGTTCTAATTATTCGAAGTCAGCAAAAGATGAAAGTGTACGCTTAATTAATTGAATAATTATAAATGTTCTTGCTTTCTTTTACAGAAATATTGCTGACCCTGAAGATTGGCTCTGTCTTCAATTGATTGGGTTCCCCATTCTGAACTACTTGCTAGTTTGAAGAGCTGCCTGTGTTTGTCTGCTCCAACTTTTCTGCCAGCACGTCAACTGGAGAAATGAGAATTGAGTGCTGCAAACAGAAGAGCGTCATTCTTGAGTGACATAAAACCTTTCATGGTGGAAGAGCAGTCTCTTCTTTGACAGTCTGAAGCTAGCGTACAGACAATTGCTCAGCCTGTTCACTGCATTCACCTTAGTGCAACTTAGATCTCTCCTGCAAAGTAAATGTTGATAGCCAGTTTTCATAAAACGTGTCAGATTGAATGTATTTAAATGTATGTATTTAAGAAAAACCAACCATGATCTCATTCTGTTCTGTTTTAGATTTAGATTTTTATTTGGGCTTTTTTTGTTTTGTTTTCCTTAGCTACACGGTCAAGTGCAAAGGATTTTGTTTCATCTGGAAATCAATGGTTTGTATTAGGACACTCTGTGAAGTAGGGAAGAGACCAAATTATGAATTCCAGAGTGACAGATGATAAAATGCGGGGAATAGGTATCTAATCTAGTGGCTAGATATGCTATTCTACAAAATAAATTTACTTGGTTTTGAATAGATCTAAATCTATTTGAGTAATTTTAAATGTTTAAATGGGTAATAATATCTTCTGAGAGGGCTTTTAAAGCTTTTTTAATCACTTTGGGATAAAATCATGAGTCAGTCACATATTTAAGTTCACATATTGATTTCGGCTTCCTTAAAATTAACTAATCTTAGTATCCCTGTTCTCCTGCCTTCACTTGGACTTTCTGATAGGTTAGATAAAAATATAAGCCCCATCATAGTCTTAGATCTGTTACCTAAGTTCTAGGTTGCAGGTAAATTAGTTGCTGAATAATTTCATTTGAACAAAGGTGCATTTCTTGGTGATGGAAGTGGCAGGATTGAGGCACGATATCAGAGCCAAAGGCATCTGATTTAAACAATAAATTTTCTACTTTCCCATTTCCATATTTAGGGAAAACAATGACTTAAGCTATAGCAGATATCACTACAGAAGTAACCATCATGTGTTCAATTATTTTGAAGCAGTGTGGACTTTGAGGAAGTTTTGTAAGGTACATACAAAACAGTTTCTATGTAAACAAGCAATAATTTAAGTTGAAGATTTTAGTGTTTTAACTGTATAATTTTGTGAGGTATATACATGTTGTGGAGTTGATTTCCAAATGAGGTACTTCAGTATTAAATTAGATATCTTCATAACTGTGCGTGTCTCCTGGGGACAAAAATGTGTTTTGTAAAGGATTACAATGCCTTGATTAGACCTAATTTGTAAGCTTGAGACTTCTTTTTCTAAATGCAATTCTGCTCATAAGTCATTTATCTAACCTTATATGCAGCCAGTGTAGGAGCCAATTCTTGACTTTTTTTGTATGTTTATATTCTTTCGTAATAATCTTAGCAAAACTGTTGTTCAGCAGACCACTGCTGAAAGTTGTTATACTCTTACCGGCTGTGGTCTGAGTATTCTTTTAATATAACCTGACATCAGTTTTTGAGGACTTGAAATATCAGGAAACTGATTGTTTTCGACCTCCTGTTCTTCTGTTCCACTTAATCTATACTTTCATACCTGTAATTCAAATTTTAGATGTTACTTAAAATGCAATGCATTTTATATTTTCTCTGTCAATATTCATGTCCTTGGAAATAGAAAGCTTGTTATCTTGAAACCTGGTGTTTGCTTGCAATGAGAGTTTAAATATTCAAAGGAGTTGACTTTCATAGAGTACTGAAAAGAACATGTTATGGAATATATAGAATGCATTTCAAATTATCTGTTTCCTGTTGAGTGGCTTTCTTACCCCTTAGAGGGGAAAACTGTATATCTCACTAGTCACCAGACTCAAAAGTTACTTATTCAAACATCTGAGCCATCTGGTGGAAATAAAAAAATGTCAGCCCTGAGCTCTATATTATTGAGAGAATATGAATACCAATAATTATAAACACACACGCATTATCTGAAGATTAAAGGGATCAAACTATTCATTCTAAATTGGATGAGAAAAATAGTTTTGAAGCGGATTATTTTTCAATCATGCTTTAGTAGTAGGCAAATAAATTATTTTAAATAAGACCCAATTCAAAGTATATTAGCACCGACTAGTGATAATTTCAACTGAGTATAAAATGAAGTGTTTGTATTATCAGCAATGTCCAGGGAATCACTGATTTTTCCTTACTTTTTAAATTAATTAAAGGCAGTGGGTTTAAGCATTTTCTGAATATAACATTCACACTAGGTACAACAGTAATGATGCCAAGTCAGTTGTTTTAATTTTTTTATAAGCAGTATTTCTTATTCAGTAAATAAAATTGCTAAAGATAGTAATTGGATTTAGGTTGGAACTTCAGTGTTCTCTCATACAAAAGTGTGAAAAAGCAAGATGTATTAAGACAGAAAAATAGATAGATAATTCTACAGGGCAAAGAACCATTCATTCACGTCCAGGTAAGCTGATAATAAACATCTTGTTCAACATTTCACTAGTTATTTCAAATATTTCTCAAACTTAAAAGATTGCCCCTCTCCCAGTCTTTATATTGGTCTGTATTAACTAAAAGCAATGCTTTTTGCCATTTATACAAAGCATTTTTAATCTGTATTTTTAAAAAAACAGAGTTCATATGGGCTTAACACATGAAAAGATAGTTCAGCTCTACTTGCAAAACCCAAAGATACACAATCAGTTTTGAAATGCAATTTAAGCCATTAATTGTTGGTGTGACTTTAAAGTTTTCTAGTATTTGTATGGTAGTATTGCTGCCTAAGAGCAAAAGCATTCTCTGCACAAAACAAAATTACTGTAGTGGCTTTGGTTTTTAATTAGATTTTTTCTCCCTGGTGTTTCTTTGTAGACTAAAACAAAATCTTTTAAGTTTCTTACTACAGGTAAAGCTATGTGCAAGAACCTCAAAATGCTAAAATCTAGCATAATGCCTTAGATCTGTTTTTAAGTCTTGTATATTCCTACATAGCTGTCTGATGTATTATATTTGTATAGTGAATTGTGTACAATTTTGGAATAAGCGCATCATCACTTAGCTTTCAGTCGTTGAGTAGAGATGATGGACAGATTACTTCAAACATTGACTTTTTTCCTTTTGGTCATTCGTGAGTTTTATTTGTACAGTTCCTCATGAAGTTACATCTGAGATGTGTATGAGTGTGTGTATATGAAAAGATTATACAAGGGTAAAACTAAGCAATATATAAACTATGGTTCTTCAGGAGAAAGCTTACAGTGTTTTCAGGTTGTGATTTATTTTCAAGACTGAGTTAACTTTGAACATCACTTTGTTCACCTGCATTGATGTTTGTATTTCTAGTGTGAGCAGTTTATGCAAAGGTAGATATATTCAGAGAAATTTTAAATACATTTATGCAAGTTAATATTGCTTTGCTGATGCTATTTGCTTATTTGATGTTAAATAATGCTATTGTAAATAAAGAATTCAGTTATTGCATCATTTAATAAATTTTAATGCCTTCGGGTTTTACATGGTTTTAGATATAGCAATATTTCTTTTGTTGTGCCTTTTGTGTGTGTTGACAGCTGGTACCAGAATGGTTTAACAAATTTCTATTCATAAATAGTTGAGCGGGAACCATACTGAATCCTAATCACCACCTTTGTAGCCTCAACATCTTGGCTGTAAGCATCAACAACCAGTAATTGAATCTTGACATTGAATAGTAATGGAATGCTGTAATGTATGCCTTGGGAAGTCCTTGACTTAAAACAATTCATTTAGTGACAGTTCAAAGTTAAAATGACACTGAAAAATGTGATTTATGACCATTTTTCGCACTTATGACTACTGTAGCATCCCTATGGTCCTGTGATTTACATTCAGCTGCTTAACAATTGACTCATATTTATGACATTCACAGTGTCCTGGAATCATGTGATCCCCTTTTGTGACCAAAGTCAGTGAGGAAACCAGATTCACTTAACAACTGTGTTATTAATATAACAACTGCAGTGATTCACTTAACAAATGTGGCAAGAAAAATAGGGAAAAACTCCACAAATTTCTCAACAACATAAATTGTGGGCTCAATTGTATTCATAAGTTGAGGACTTACCTGTATAGGTGGCATTTTCATAATTAATAATATAGCCTACTAAAATAGCCTTCCCTTTCTTCCTAACCTCCTCCTGTCATCTTCCCTTTTAACTATTGTTTAATGCACACAAGAAAAACTTAAAAGGTGATCTGTCCATCAACTGGACAATCGCTAGATGTGTTCAGAATCTGTCATGAATGTTCTTGTTTGAATTTAATTGGCATTAAAAGGCACAGTGAATTGGCCACTTTCGTGGTTCCATGTATGCCTTGTCCCAAAGAACTGAATATCAATTATATTATTGAAAAGAGCTGAAGAAGCTTCTTGGATAAAAGCAAAATATTTTCAACCACAACCCAAAAAAAAAAAAAGTTCAGTTGCCTTTTGAAAAACACCTTTGAGACATTAGTTTTACTGTGAAATCAAATATAGAGTACTTCTTTACAACCAATAGGATATAGGCAAAGAATCAATAGAGTAGTTTGTGATCTCTAAATGCTCAGCAACAAATTTCTAAAGGTCTCTGAGCTGAGTAATTGAAAAACTGCAAGTAAACTCAAAGGTTTTTTTAAATGCAATGAGCATTTACTCCAATGTTCCTTACCTATAAAAATAGCTTAGGTCAAGAAGTACAATGAAAAATAATGGGACTAAAATGTTTTTTTTTTTAAATGACAACCAGCCTTAGAATTGACATTGAAAATGTCAAAGTGGGAGATAGGACCAACCATTAATAACAAAGGAATTAGCTGTTAAAACATACACTGCAGATTAGCACTCTATAGAGCTGCCAGCCATTAAGGCCTTTGAAAAAATATTTAGATGCTCTTCTTGTAAAATCAGAATAGTGCGAGCCATGATACTCCTTGTGATACTGAGGAAGTGAAAGTTGGACTCTGAAGAAGCAGGGTAGGAAAAGTACTGATACTTTTAAACTTTGGTTTTAGAGAAGACTCTTAAGAATACCATGGACTTCCAAGAAAACAAGTATCAAACAAATCAATGCAGAGTTTATTCAAATTAAACAAATCAGCAAACTATTCTCAGCCAACAAATCAACCACTTGAATCCCAAATAACCAGGATCGAATTACATAGCTCTCTGGAAAAGGCTATAATGCTAAGTATGGTGGAAGGAAAGAGAAGAAGGTGATCTGTGCAAAGGATGGAGTGACTATCTACAACAGCAATAGGTGAACTACTGGAACACCTAGAGGATTAGGTTGGGGACAGATAGTTATGGAAAAAATATATAATCAAGTTGACACCAACCTCATAGCACAGGGGTGTCAAACTTGCGGCATCATGTGATGTATCAAGACTTTTCCCCCCTTCGTTAACCGTGGCTATTGTGTGACGCATCCGGGCCGCGAGTTTGACAGCTCTATATGGAGGCTACTCACATCAACCTTCAGATATTAATTTCTCTCCCACTACAGTCTGAATCAGACTTAGCAATATAAAAAACAATACAATTAAAACATATTAAGATGCAAATCTTAACAGTTCCCAAATCATGCTAATAGGGAATAACTGATTCCTGCTTCTCCTTGGCTGTGTTTACATGATGCACTGAACCACAAATCAGGCAACACTGTTTAACCAAATTTGTATAAAACCAGACCATATAGTTACCATTAAATATGACATGAAGCAAATAATTAAATTAATTGTTGGTAAGCATACTGGGCAAATAACTCATAACCTGCTCAATTTATAGTGGTATCCAGGCAAGTAAGCATCTGAATGGTCATCCAGCTAGAAATTCACAGAGAGAATGATGCTCTTGGAACTTCAGGTTGGTTTTCTTTCCATAACTCCTGAGCATCAGAGACAAAGAGGCAATTATATTTTTGTTTAAATTATATATTAAAATAGTATGCTTTATGGACTAGAATCTAGATCATATGCTTTGCAGCATACCAAAAAAAAAAAAGGTTAAACTTTTTTAGTTAGACATAGAGTCAAAAATTAATCCATCTTGCTGAATGTTGACCTGGATCAGGCATTCCATCGCTAAGATTTGTTTATGATTCTGCCATCACCCTGGAAGATCAAAAATCTTAGGTAGGATTCATTTCCCCAACCCTTAAGATGGTGATGCTATACAGTAGTGATTTTTTTTTAAAAAAAGAACAGCCAATCTGGAGGGCCACTGCTTGGAGAAATCTGTACTAGATAGAATTAAAACCAGAATTTCATTAAAGCACTGTTATTAACAGATTAACATCTGCTGCTTGCAATTACTGCAAGTTCAAATCTCACCAGGCTGAAGGTTGACTCAGCCTTCCATCCTTTTAAAGGTAGGTGAAATGAGGACCCAGTTTGTGGGGGCAATAAGCTGACTTTGTATAAATATACAAAAGTATGAAGGCTATTGCTTAATGCATTGTAAGCCGCCCTGAGTCTCCAGAGAAGGGCGGCATATAAATTAAAGCAAAAAAAAAAAAAAAAGATGGGTTTCTCTGCTGATTTGTCCTAAGATAATAATGGATCATAAGACTAGGTGTTCCACCAGATATCAAAACTGAACCCCCTGGGATCCTTGATTAAGGGAACAAGTTGGTAAACAGGACAATGTACCTGGAGTTTGACAAGTTCTTTCAGAAGAGCTAACAAAAGTCAACTGAATTTCTAAAAATACAGGAACATACTTTAGGAGCTTCATATTTCATACCATCAAGCAGTTATACCCAGAGCAACATAAAACTGCTTGTATGAAAAGGTTGTGATCATTTGGCTGTGCTTGCCTGCAACTCCAGGTCCAGACCACTTGGAGATGCCATCACCTCATCACCATCATTTAGATCAAATAACGCCAACAAAAATGCAAACTATGATTTGCACAAGAAGAAAAACGGCCAAGATTCACATTGAGCAACTTATTTTCCAAGATTAAAATACTCTCTTGCTCATTTGAACTGTTTCAGTTGGTTTTGTAATTTGCTTGGTACACCTGAATTTGTCAACTAACAAAATGAGGCAGTTTCTTGTGATTATGAGGTCCCATATCCTCCCCAAGTCCTCTTTCCCCCTATGAATACCAACTGTTACACAACCATTAATAGTTAAGGCAAAGTTTCTCAACCTTGGCAACTTTAAGATATGTGGACTTCAACTCCCAGAATCTCTGGGTCCTCACATCTTAAAAGTTGCCAAGGTGAGAAATACTGAGCAAGATACAAGACTAAAAAACAGTTAGACTGGCCTATCCCACAAAAATTTGCTGTGAAGAGAAGAATGGGAGAGTTCATGGAATTTGAGCTTCTCTGAGAAGAGGTGAAATAACAATGTAAATAAGAAATGAGACCACCACCACCTGTTTAAGCTACAAATTGCTGTCATCTGGGCAGTAAAAAAATTCAGCTCTGAATGCAGTTTCAGCAGGCAGTGTTTTGCGAAGCATTTACACATTGTATGATACTTTAAGTCATAGTTTATAGGGAAAGGAACAGGTTCTTTTTCACAGTAAGACATAAAGCATAATCTGTGAAACCTAGTGACTAGGTTTGTAACAATCCCCTCATGATTCATCTACAAAGCAAAGCTATATAAAAAAAGGAGCTAAGCCTGCCTTCTCCTTCAAATATGTCAGGACTACAACTCCCAGAATTCCAAATACTGGCTAAGAGGCAAGGCATTAAGGATCCCAACACAGTGCAAAAATCACTTTGGTGGAGACCTATTTAAGCATGGCTTATTGTAAAACAAGTATACACTGGGGAGATTTGGGTATTAGTGGTTGTGTTACCACCTCTAAAAGCTTGAAATCCAGTTTGATTCTATATGAAGGTCTAGCTACATCAGTGCAGTTGCCTAATTTTATTTAAGCAAGCTGCTGAGTAAGGCTGAGTTCAATAAAATCATTAAGGAAAAATGATGTAATTTAATCAGATGTTAAACTTGTTACAGTAAGGGAAGCTTAATAATATGATACTTTGTGATCCCCAAAAGGACTTTCCATAAAGACTCTAATAAAGTTGTTTTTAAAAGCTCCCTTTTTAAAAATAATCTCTGGTGCCTATATTCAGAGTGCCAAAGTCAAACGGACAGTATCTGACTACAGACAAAATACATTTGATTGCAACAGAGCCTTTTACTTGAGTGCAAGGTATATTTTACACACGAGTTACTTATATTAGCAACAGAGCCAGTTTAGTGCAGCAAGTAAGGTGCTAAAGTAGAGATAGCCGTCCCTTGGGCAGGCAAGCTGCACAGAGAACTTGGGGGCCCTCTCATCCCAACCCACCCTTGCAGGGCTGTTGTTGAGGGGAAAAGATGAGATGAGAGCTGCTATAGGCACCCTATCTGAAAGTTGTACAAAATAAAGGGAGGTTATAAATCAACTCATAAACAAAGAAGTTCCCAAAATGTGCCTTCTGCAAGCAAGGAGCTATCATCGTTCAATTCTCTACAGATCCCCCCCCCCACACCCCCAGGATGACCAGACTTTAGTAAGATGTCAGATGCACGGAAGATTGAAGCATCGGAGGAACTTCAAAGCCATTTATTCGCCCTTTCCGAACCTGCCCCACCCACTCCGGAGGTTTTGCATAACAGTTCCCCAATTTCCTAGAAATTAAGGAAGACCCTTCCGACCGTAAGGGTAGGAAGTTAATTTTCGGAGGCTCCGGGCAGCAACCTCGGGATTTCCCCATGTCAAAAGAACTCTCTGGCTTCCAGCCGCTTCTAGAGTGGATCCAAAATCGGTCTTTTTTTTTTTTCTCCGGAGGGGAGCGAAAACCCAGCTATTAACTCCCGATGCTCGCACTCCTCCTAAACAGGCGTTTCCGTTGCACTCTCTTCTAAATCAACCAAATTCAAAGAAATGGAGCCAGTCAGGGATTCTCACAACTCGGCTACGCGGGCGGTTCGGTTTAGACGAGTGCGGCTTTCACTCAGCGGACTCAAAATGTAGTTTCTTTGGGACATAATATTGCTGTGCCACCATTAGTCAGGTTGTACTGCTTAAAGGTTCTGTGAACCTAGCCATTTGTGACCTACTTACAAACCGTAGTTCAGGCACACTAACCAAGCTTCTTATGTCCTGGATATTTGGCTAGCTTCTCCAAGGTTTTTCAGATATTCTCTATCGAGTTGGTTCACATTACCAGCCAAAATATAAATTACTTGTTTTTTAGTTTAATGTTTTATGAACTAAATCAATTGGGTTTATTCCA
Source organism: Pituophis catenifer annectens (assembly GCF_029215685.1). Lineage (NCBI taxonomy): Eukaryota > Metazoa > Chordata > Lepidosauria > Squamata > Colubridae > Pituophis > Pituophis catenifer. The sequence continues at coordinate 36,951,086 of NW_027256883.1, forward strand.
TAAAAGTGGTGGCTTAAAGTATTGTGTGAACTGATGTAACTAGCAATATAGGTATTGGAGGAGGACCACACTGATTGTGTTAAATCACTGGCGACACCTGGCAACCAGATTTTCTCTCCCACAATCTGCCCTTAACCTGGTATTTAAGGTCTTGAGCCAGATTTAACTGGCCTCCCCTCACAGCTGCTGGGAGAAACGGATCAGCCCCTTATTCCCAGTCCCACAGAGGGCTGTGGGGGAGAGGGGAATCTGGAGAAGGGAGGGTTATGCAAGTTGAGTTGGAAGAAGAGGAAGAAAGAGGAAGCATAATTTGAATACCTCAAAAGATAGCTAACCTTCTCAAGTGACCTATTGAGTTTTGAAGTTCCAGGTATTCTGGAAACAGTTTAACATGTCTACTGTAGATACATTTTTTAAAATGTAGCTATTCTGTTAGTTGCCCTGTATACTTTTAATGCATTAATGTAACATTAATTCCTTAATGTTAAATTCCTCTTGACAGCATGCCTTGTGTATAATGCCCGAATGTAACCTGAATGTCTTTTTAAAAATGTCTCTCTTTGAGACAAGTTAGTATGATGAACCAAAATCAGTTCAGTGGAGTCTGCATTTGAATATATAAACATATATGCATAGTACCTATGGAAAACTTTGTAATGTAGTTTTGAAGTATATTTTGTTGTATTTCTTGTATTTGTAAAAGCAACACAATCTGATATACACAATCTATATACTGAGTGAGAGTAAATAATGTAAGAATTACTTTGGTGGAAAAAAAATATGCCCTTAATTTTAAAATGCTATTCTAATATACAAACTTTGCCGGGAATATATCCAATGGAACTGAATAGGATTTTTCTTCTGAACCTTTCTGCATAAGGCTGTTAACGAATAGAATTAAACGGTCCGAAGGTAATTCTTACAACTTCCCAGTTAATGAAAGAAGACAGAAGCACCGTCTTTTATTTCTCCCCTGCCTTCACACATTTTTTCATCTTTTCACCACCCGGTAGTCCTTAAATAGTCCTAGATCAAGGTTTGATTGGTCTCTAACCCGAACTCTTGAGGGAAGCTCAGATTTAATATTTCATCGACACTCCGCCCGTCCCCAGCGCCAATGGGGCTATCGTATCTTCAGCCCGGTTTCTCCCGGGGGATTGTCTTCTCGGTGGACAGAACTCCTTTCTGCCGATTCTTATTACTCGGCTGTGGGAATCAGAAACACGAGCGTTCTCTCCCCCACTACCCCCTTTCGCGAGCAACACTATTAAATCAAAAGAAAGCTGATCCAGTTGCCTTTAGAGAACCATTTGATTTAGACACGTCATCGTGGGTTTTTCTCCCTTTTTCTGATTCGTCAACGGAGGGTCAACGTTAGAGGAAATTTCTGTTCGGAGGGGGAAAGAATGCGATTTTTTCTGGCCGGCTCATTTTCAGTTAGAGACAGGAGAGAAAGGCGGTTGACGTTAAGTCAACGCTTCTGCAGGACTATGTTTCGCATCGAGGCAGAAAATGGACGGTTTCATTTTGATACCGCCAATTGTGTGAACTCCCGCGTGGCTCGCGGACCAACCTGGTTTATGTTTTGGGTACGAGGCATTGGGGGCTTAGCCAACTATGGTTTGGGAAATGGTAACAAGCATTAAACGAACCCGAAACTTCGGAAATGCACAGCCTTTCTCTTCTGGATGGATTCATTCTTTTCGTTAAGGTTCACTTGATATCGATTGGAGGCGTTTCGGGGAGTGAGGCTGTGGATACCGTTCCTTCCTCCCTCCCCACCCTTTTTTCATGGCCAACGTTTATTCAAGCGTTTTACACATTCCAAGCACGAAGGAGGATCTCGGGAGGAACTGGTTTTGTAATCAAAAGAGGTATACAAATACAACGTTAATACAAATTTTCCACACCGCTAGGCAAGTTTTTTTTTTTTTTTTAAAGTAGTGAACAAATGGTTAAAATGAACAATCACAGTCCTGCTTTCCTAAGGAAGCGCCAAGACAAATCCCTGGAATCCTTGGGACACAACTCGGAGCGATCCATTTCGACAGAAGCACTTTTGGATATTTTCGAAATTAATCCCCCTTCTCTGATTTCCGACTAACTCGTCAAATGCTCTCGGCCGGAGGGGCCTTTCTACGAAACGATTCGAAGGCCGGGAAAGGGGAGAGAGGGAAACCGCGTGTCCCACCGCGTTGCGAAGGCGGCCACTTTTCTCCCACAATAGAAAACCCCCAAAGTGGAAACCTGGTCCTCTGATTTTGTTTCAGGGGAGCCCCTAGCGCATCCTCTCAATGCAAGGGAAACCCGAAGGAAAACGGGAGCGACTCCCAGCGCTCTCCCCTTCTAGTTCGGCCCATTCGTTTAGCCCTTGCCGATAAATCCCGATGCAAGGCCAAGAGCTGGCAGCCGGCTTGCTTGTCTCCTCCCGCTCTCTTTTTAGGGCCCCTTGACCGGAAAATCGGACGAGTTTATTTGCGCTGCAGAACTTCCGACGAACACCGGGTGACTACGAAGACTGGCCGGAAGGCGTCTCTTTGCTGCCACCAGACGGTCGTCCGGAGTTCACGTAGCAGAAAGTGGCTTCCGGGGCTTTCCAAGCTTCTGCAAGGGAAGGCTCAGCCGGAAGCTATAAGGCCGACTCGGCTTAGTGGGTTTAGCCTCTCCGAAACTGCGAAGCTTGGGCGCAGCGGGAGGTTCAGGAAGGAGGAGCAGGTAGCTGGCTTTCTCGGGACTGAGAAATTAAGTAGCATCACACCTGGTGTGACACCTATCTTGGCTGGGACCCCACCGCTTGTAAGCTCCCCGTGGGATAATCGTCCAGGAACTAGAATCGCTGCAGAACGACTTTTAATTCGGGCTCTGCCCCAGGGAGGAGACTTAACTTTATACAAGGAATTGCTGCACCATTCCTCACCTTTGTCTCCTACAGCAATATTCGAGTTCACGGGTATCCGCACGATGTGGTCGAAAAACGTAAGATGGCGGCTCACGAAGTTGACTCCTCCCTTATTTTTGTGCCGCCATCTTGACTTTTTTGACCACCCTGTGGGTTTCTGCACTTTGAGGGCGTCGTAATTTCCCATAACTGTCCCCGACCGGGTGGGGCTCCCACATTCCGAGTGGGCGGGAAGCCCATCGAGTAAACCGGGCATTGTTTCCAGACCAGGTTGCGTTTGACGTCGAGTCGGTCAGACTTTGGGTTAACCAGTGCCTGAAGGAAGCCGCGCACTAAGTAGGGTCAGTACACATTTTGAGTGCGCGGTTTTGTGCAAACACAGCTTGGATGTTTAGGGTCTGTTCTGTGCTTCTAGCACTTTCACCCTCCTGACTCCTTCGCTTTCACCAGACTGAGTCCGTTTATGGTTCACGGTGACCTAAGAGTCTACATTATTTGTGGAAACCATGATTTACCTCGATAAGCCTGTCGGATAAAAGCAGGAGGAGCCGAGCTGGGCGACACGTGCCCTCCGCCAGCAGCAGGTAGCTGCGGGAAACGGTGCCCTGGGACCGCAGGCCCAAGAGAAGGGCAGGAGCGATAGGTGGGCCTGCGCAGAGATCGCGGTTCCCCCTCGGCTGCAGCCGCTGATTATGCCGAGAGGCCGGCGAAAGAAGCACCGCGCTCCCGGTAGCAAGACGAGGGAGTCGTCGAGGTGAGCCGCTGCCCTTCCTTGGGAAGGCAGCCTTCGAAGCCACGCCGTCACCTTCCAGAAGACGAGAAGCATCGGCCAAAGAAACTCTGGTCCCGCCCTGTCTATCGGCCACCGGGCTTGGCGGACCACGCCCGCTGGATGAATCAAGCGGCTTAGAGTGGCCCAAGAAATCGCTCCGGTCCCCCGCTCTCCTCCCTCGAGCGCTGCCAAAGAGCCACCCGCGTCTGAACAGGCGGTGGATTACAGGCTCAACTCTGCACGCGGAGGCGCTGCGTCTCCCCCGAGCCTCCGCCTTTTGCTTTGGGTCTGCCCGTTACGGGAGGGGTTTGAGGGATCCCCGAAGAAACACGGGCTGCCTTTTAAGGACGGCGATCCCCAAACAAGAGACCGCAGTTCCCCAGCCAGCAAAATATGTCCTCTAGGACCCGCGTAGGCAAAGCAGCTCTCCTGCAACTGAGCAGAAGGAAAAACGTGGTTTATTGTAGCGGGAAACTACGTTAGGCCTCTCGTTTTCTGAATTAGGCGCTTTCTGTGTTTCGTATGGAAGGCGACCTGTTCTCTGCCCCACTTTCTGCAGCTCTCGTCCACCAAGGTTTGCCGGCACGATTGTCACCGCGGCCGCCTTCCCTCGGGAGAGGCTTCTTGTAGCAGCTGAGAGAAGACGTGCGAACGTGTGTTCTGCACTGCAGAAAAGCCGGTGAAATAAATAAAGCTTCTAATGGTCCTTAAGGCACGGTCCTCTGCCTGCAATTCTCATTCAGTAACAACGCACCTTACTTTCGAGGAGGCAGGAATTGGATTGCATTGGAAGGTCCCAAAATCGTTTCCGGAAAATGTATTTTCAAACCATTTCCAATTAAGCCGCCATCTAGGCAAATTTACTCGGAAGTAAATTGTGTCACAGCTTGGTTCAAACAAATATACAGGGAAATACGGCTTTAAGGGGAAAAAAGGTTGCAAGTCTAACGTAGCTCGGTCACGGACCTCCACCCCCACATCCGAGAAACACGTTTGCGGTGCAATTCCATCCAATTTACTCATTTAGTAAATCGTATTGTGTTGGGGATTATTCAGTGTCGGTTTCATCATTAAAGCGCCACCAAGTTCTCATTCGTACTTCTAGAAATGTATTTTTAAGAGCCCTGTAATTACAAAGTTAAAAAGAATTCAGAAAAGAATTAAGCCGATCGAAGGATACAAATCTTCCCAAAACTAACCGAGGCTGCAGTCCAACGTCCCTTTCCCAAGGAATAAAATCCATGTGTGTGTGTGTGTACAAACACGTAAGCGCGACTGTATAGCATACTACCCAAATTATTTTTCCCTCCCGGGGAAAATGGGAAGATTCGGCTTTCTTGGATTAAAGTCCTGAACCCATGTACCTGACGCTAAGCACCTCTGAAAGGGAAGGAAGAGAGGAGAAGGGTTGTCGATTTTTAGGGCTTTTCAGGGATGGCGAACAGCAGTCCTATAAAACCTATTGCCGCCCATCCTGTCTTTTCATCGCTCCAGGTGCGTTTCCCGGTGATACGAGAGAGAGAGAAATTGCACCGGCCTCTATATTTCTCTCTCAAAAGCATCAATATAACGGGCGGGAGATCAGAATTGGCCTCCCCGGAGCTTTTCTCGCTCTCCTGCCCTCCCCGTGAAGGGCAATACAGAGCCCAACAATCTCAGTCAATACGGCCAACGACGGCAGGGTTGAGCGTTGTAGCCTAATTCATCTGAAGGACACCAAGGGACAGGAAAAGGGGACGGCTGCGCTTCCCCTCCCGCACGGGGCCTCCGAGCTTGAGGGCCATTGGATCGGCAGCCGAGCTTCTGAAGAAAGTTCGGGAAGGTTCCGGCTTGAGCTGCCCCCCCTCCCCTCCCTTAAAGACAAGTGCGCGGGAGGCGGGGTGACTCCCACCGAGGAGACAGTGGGCACGCGCCACCCGAGGCCGGCTCCCCAGCGCTGAGGTACCCCCGGCTCTTCCGCCAGACAGGTTGGGCCGACGCTTCGGCTTCTGGGCGGGGATTACGGGTTTTAGCTGCCCCTCCCCGAAGCGCGCTGCCTCAACTCTGCCTTTTCTCCGCCTCACAGGTGCCGCGTCTTTTCCAGACGGGCGCGCAGCGATGGCTTCTTCGTTGGCTGGGACCGCGCCCTCCAAAGAGGCCGCCGTTGCCGAGGGCGCCGGCGGCGAGTCCATGCTGATGCTGTTCCACAGCTGTCCCGCCAGTGCCGCTTCCTTTGCCCCCGCTCTGCACCCGCCGCTGTTCTTCGACACGCTTTCGCCGACGGTCGTCTTCCAGTCGCCGGCGTCAGCTGCCGGGGGCCTGAGCCCGGGCTCGTCTCCGCTGCCGCCTTTCCCCTTCCAGCGGCTCCCCGCCACTTACCTGGGGCTGCCCCCGCTGCCACCTCCGCCGCCCACCCTTCCTCTTCTCCGGCCGCCGCCGCTGGCCCGGCCTGTGCCAGTGCTGCCCGCGCCCTTCCCCGGGAAGAGAGCCTCGCCCAGAAAGAGGAGCAGCCTCGAAGGGACGCCGGACGCGGAGCAGCGCCCGCCCAGCTACCGCTTCACGGCCCAGGAGCTCCACGCCGTCCTCTACGGCGCCCTGCCCGGCGGGAGGCAGCCGCGCGCCCTCTCGGCAGGTGGGCCCCAGTCCGGGTAAGGGAGGCGGCTGAGCCGGCGCTTTCCCTCCGCTTTCTCGCTGCGGGTCTTGCGGGCAATTCCGCCCAGTCTCGACCCCGAAAGCCTCGCTTCTTTCTGCTTTGGGCGAGTTTGAAAGAGAGGCGCCTTTGCTCAGATCGCCCTCGATGCTCCCTCAATTGGATCGCGTGTGGCTTGAATTGGGGGGGGGGAGAAAACTTCTCATTCTCAGAAGGGAACGGACTGGCGCATTTCTTTAAGCTTTAGCCCCGCTAAGCCAAACCGCTCAGGAAGTTTCTTCTGATATTTAGGTCTCTTGATCAGCCGGGCTGAATGAAGCCCAAGGAAAGGTGCCCTGGATCGCGAGGGAGGAAGCGGGCGGAAATTCTGCTAGGAGGGTGGTTGGAAACAGCTTTTCTTCTAGTAAGAGGCTGCTTTCTCCTGACTCTGGATCCCTTCCTCGAAAGGCTGAGCAAACCTTTGGTCTGGTGCCTAAAGAGTTCTCGAACCTGCCTTGATCTTGGTTGATAATTTTTTTTTTGTTCCAGTTAGTTGTCTGATTCCTGGCAAAAGCAAGCATCGATTCAAAGCATCAAGGATACTGGTTGGCAGGAGAACTAATATATCGGGCAGCAGCACAGACCCTTTTTCTGCAGCAGGAAGGATGTTAAAAAGGGAGGAGGAGGAGGAGGAGGAGAGTGAAATGGTTTAAGAAGAACTGTGTACTTTGATGCGTTTAGGGGTGGAATAAATAAATACCTGAAGTGCCCTTTATTTTAAAAACTGTTAAAAATCAGTAGTCTATGTTGAGAATACAGCAACTATTAATTGTCCTAGATATAATTACATTGATCTCATTGCTCTCGCATGTTATGTTGACTGCGTATTGATGTTTTTGTTAACAAAACATTGGGTGGGGAATTTAATGAAACATTTCATTATTTTCATTAAATATTTTCAAGATAAAAATGGCCCCAAATGGGCTTATCTAACTTGTCACTTCCAGATCCATTGGTTCACAACCCTCCTGATTCCCAACCAGGATGGTGTAATAGAGTTTTAGAATGTTTTTCTGAATGGTGCCTTACCCTCTTTGCATGGATCCCCTTCTTTGCAAGACTCAGAGCTTCTCCTTGTAGAAAAAACACAGTTCAGTGGCAACTTGAACCACTTTGCTCTGTGATTCATCTCATAGGCATTTCAACAGAGGTAGTTAAAGTGGACATATGGTAGTTGATGCATATCTGGTGAACCTACTGCTCTCTTTATATTGTAGCAATTTGTGGCAACTTATTTTGGATTCTAGTTTAGCAGAGTATTCAATTTGAGCACATTTACTTTATTCTTGCTTCTTAAAAGCCCTGTCGACTGTATCTCTGCTTTTCTTTCAGGAGATACTGACAGTCAACCTCCACTGTTGGATAGATCAACCCTACAACTTCCCAAAGGTAAGTACATTTTTGTTCATTTGGGAAGGATGTTTGCTGTCTGTCACTGAATTCTTTATTGATAACATTTTTGCTTTGACTTTATTAACCAACTCGGTTTTTTCCCTTCAGGTCTGACTGTGTTGCAGACTGTATTTATCGATGGCCCACAGTTGGGTATCTTCTGCACAGAAACCATTCTTAAGGGTATTCGGTTTGGTCCTTTCCAAGGCAAAGTGGTCAACACTAGCGAGATTAAAACTTATGATGACAATTCTTTGATGTGGGAGGTACTTGAAATTACACCTTCTGCCTTAGAACAGTTGAAAGTTGGTAGGGTTTGAGGGGGGAACAGAAGCAATGTACATCCCACTCCCATGTCTGCTACGCATTGTACAGCTTGCAAGGTTAGATACCAGCCTCACCATCCCCGAATTTATTGATTAAAAAAAAATCCCGAAAGAATTTTTCCAAGAAAACATATATAATTACATTCACCTTCTAAGTCTGAACATCAAAGGTTCAGTCATCCCTTCTGCTTTTTCTCAAATCAACCATTCAATTGTCTGGGTGTTAAAGGTGGTTCAATGTTAGGTAACAAAGTGTGTGAAAGCCTTGCACAAGAAATACCTGGATGTTTACATGCCTTAAACATGTATATTTGTTTTGCAGATTTTTGAAGATGGCCAATTGAGTCATTTCATTGACGGCAGAGGTTCTTCTGGAAACTGGATGTCATTAGTGAACTGTGCCCGCTTCCCAGAGGAGCAAAACCTGACAGCCCTTCAGTGCCAAGGGCAGATCTATTATGAGAGCTGCAAAGAAATTACACCTGGCCAAGAACTGCTGGTCTGGTATGGTGATTGTTACTCACAGTTTCTTGGCATCCCTATCAGCCTCAAAGGAACATCAGAAGAAAAGCGAACCCCACAGCATAGTGAAGGTCAGTTTGCAAATCTTTCCCTTCTGAATATCAGTTAAACTGCAAACAATTAGTCATCTTTTGACCCTTACATGTTATGAGACCCTACTCCCACAAATCTTTCAGGGAATTGTGCAAACACAAATAAAAAAAGCCTGTAGTTAGAACAAACCATCATTAAGTTTACTATGGGTAGCTTGCAATACAAGCAAGCAATATGTCGATTTGGCCAGCGTTCTCCCATAGGCTAATGGTTCAAAGCAAGGATCCTTCTTTCTAGGAAAACTGAGGTGTTCAGTTGGGTCTCATTGTACAGTTCTTGATTGCTGGAGGAGGTTAATGTTCTTCAAAGGGGTACAGTAGCTATACTTAGTTCCTAGAGAAAAAAACATATAAAGTGAGCATTAAAAGTGAATTAAGTCATAGAATATATTTTCAGAAAGGGAAGCTGGTTTTCAGTTAAAATACTGGCAACCTCACTAATGCAGTTGTAAGAGATCTGTATGTTTTCATTTAGCCTTTACCTAGTCTGGGTGTTGGCAACCTGCGGATCCGAAGCGGCATGCATCTCTTTGACCTCTCTCCTGTGGCTCCCTGCCAACCCAGTTGCACGACCTGCTGTCAGCCCAGACCCACTGGCCCAACCCAGCAGCCGACACCAACATCGCTAACACGAGGGCTGGCGGGATGGGAATGGGATCAGGGAGAAGAATATGATGGAAAGGGGGACAGGCCTGCAGCTGAGGAGCGAGAACAAGCCGTAGTGGTGAAGATGACCCTTCTTTTCATGTTGTGGGGCCGGAAGGTTGCTGTTGCGGGGCCAGGAGGTTGTGCACGAGCGGGATACCCTCCTCAAGTGAGCGGCCAGCTCGGCCAAAGCGCAACAAACGTATGCGGAACAACTTTGACCAGCTGATGGGCAAGTGTCTTTGGTGAGGGTGATCCAGCTTTGTCCAAGCCTGATCCCCGGGGTGGGCGTGCAAGGTTAGCAGCGCCAGCCCCCTTTTCCCATTACCCTGAGCTTCTTACTCCTTCAGCTGGCAATAAGCTAGAGGAGTAAAGAAGCTCAGGGCAGTGGGAAAAGTGGGCTGGCCTCACCAAACCTCACATGCCCACCCCAGGGATCAGGCTCACCAAAGATATTCGCCGGTCAGGTGGTCAACCCACACAAATTCGCTGCGCTTTGGCCGAGCCTGGCCACTCGCGGAGGATATCCTCACTCATGCGCGAGGAAGAGAGAGAGAGAGAAATGAGAAAATGATGGAGGGAGAGAATGAGAGAGGAAAAAAGAGAGAAACAAATGAGAGAGAGAAGGAGGAGAGAGGGAGACGGGGAAAGAAAGAGAGCTGGAGGGAGAGAATGAGAGGGAAACAAATGAGAAGTAAGAAAAAGAAAGAAGAAAAAGAAAAACATGAGAGAAAGATAGAAATGAGAAAGAAAAGGGGAGAAAAAGAAATGAGAAAATGATGGGAGAGAATGAGAGGAAAAAGAAACAAGGGAGAGGGAGAGAGACATGAGAGAGCTGGAGGGAGAGAATGAGAGAGGAAAAAGGGAAACGGGAGAGAGAAAGAAAGAAAAAGAGGGAGAGGAAAAAGAAAAATAGAAATGAGGGGGAGAGAGACCCATTTCCCACAGAAAACACGGAGCCACAAAACCTGGGTAGGCGTGGCTGGGAGGTGATATGTGACTCGGTGGGAGTGATGTTGAGTTGGCCATGCCCACCCAGGTTTTGTGGCTCCTGGTATTTTGTTTTCTGTGGGAAACGGGTCCAAATGGCTTTTTAAGGTTGCAGACCCCTGACCTAGTCATTTCCTTTGTTATACAGAACAACTTCCTTCCAAAAGTGCTTTTTAAAGAGGCAACTGGACTTCCTTATTTTTCTTTGAAGACCTTTCATTTCTCATCCAAGAAGCTTCTTCAGGCTCTGAATAAGAGCTGAAGAAGCATCTTGGATAAGAAGCGAAAGGTCTTCAAAGAAAAACCAGAAAGTCCAGTTGCCTCTTGAAAACCTTTGGAACAGCCATGACCTGGATGACTGAGAATCTCCATAGACAAAACAACTTTGTATTATACTTGCCTTCCAATTGCTGCCCATGTCTTTTGCTATAACTTGTCTTTAGGTCCTCAGGGTAATTTTTCCTCCTTTCTTTGTAGAATCTGTGAAGGGTTATGAATGCGGGCGGTGTGAAAAAGTCTTTGCCTACAGATACTACCGGGACAAACATCTGAAGTACACACGGTGTGTGGACCAAGGGAACAGAAAATTCCCATGCCATCTTTGCAACCGATCTTTTGAAAAACGGGACCGTCTGAGGATCCACATTCTCCATGTTCATGAGAAGCATAGACCTCATAAAGTAAGGCATTCAGTATCTTTATGTTATTCTACTAGAATCTCTGGGGAGTCCTCCATGATTTACAACAGTGGAAGCAGCAGGGATGAGGAAAGTGGTGTTAAGCATAATTAAAGTGTCATCTCATTTCAATTTCTCAGGACTTGGCTTTTGGGACAGGCATTTATTTCTTCATTAGCATAAGACAAAGGAGAGAGATAGTATCTCTGTTCTGATTATTTTTCTGTTGGAATTCTCCTCAAGAAGCAATCTGCACAATCTTATTTGGAATTAAAATCTAATACCATGAAATTTATTTCAGACTAAATATGGTTCTAGGCTTCTAATTTGATGGCTTGAACGCAAACTTTTTCTTGTCTTTATTTGTAATCTTACGTTATGCTTTCAAAGAATTGAAAAGGTTTTTATCACAAGTCATGCTTTCTCTAGTATTTTAGTAGCTGATAAGTACATGATGTGAGTAGTAGCCTTCTAAATTTTGGTCATCATTTTATTGATGGAGACCAAGTGAAGAATGTTGGGGACTCTCTTGCTGGTTTGTGCTACAGCTTCAGCACCTTGTCTGGTTTCAGCCAGGATTCCTGAACATCACCAGACTGGGCTGCAAAAATCAAGAAACTTATTGATAGCAGAAATCTCCATCCGGTAATCTAGTGGTTATTCTGCCCAAAGATGTACAATCAGCATACAGATGATATCACTCCTCATGGTGACAGGTGGTCTCCTCCAGAGGTTTCATATAGATGTTGAACAGGAATAGAGAAAATACCAACTCTTGAGGGATCCTGAAAAGCAGAGGTCAGATTTGTCACCCCACATCAGCACCGAGAACAGCCTCAGAGAAAGGAAGTGAACCAGGACAAGACAGTGCCGTCTAATCCCTGGAACCGTTCCAGAAGAATAGCATGGATGATAGTATCAAAAACTGCTGAAAGAGTGAGAATAGACAGACCCTCTACCACCATCTCGCTCCAGTCAAAGATCATCAAAAAGCGTAACCAATGCCTTTTCCATCCAATATCCATTCCTGAATCCCAAGTGAAAGGGATTCATCCAGGATCATTTGGAACTGCAGCGCAACCACTTTCTCAAATGGGAAGGTTGGAGTAGGATGAAAATTATCTATATAAGTGGGATCAAGCAATGGCATTTTAGGAAGGGGGAGAATCATAGCCACCATAAAGGACTGAAGCACCACCACCTCTCCCAGAAAGTCATTTATCACCACTAGCAACCACTTGTGCATCATCTCCTGGGATGCCTTAGCCCAGGGGTATCAAACTCACAGCATCACAGGCAGCGTCACATAGTGTATTGCGGCTTCCTCCCCTTCGCTAAAATTGATGTGGGTGTGGCCAGTGCATGACACATCCAGCCTGCCATGGGCTTGACAGCTTTGCCTTAGCCTGTTAGGAGCACAATGCAAATGAACTAAGCCACTAAAATGATTTCTTCATTTTTAAAAGCATGTTTATTTCCAAAAATTGAGGCTTTAAAAGAAATTAAGAAGTAGATTAGATATTTAATATTCTGATAGATTTTCAATAATTCAAGCTGTCTGACCACTTATACACATATAAGTGTGTATACTGTCTGACCAAGCAGAAAATAAGTGCAATATTTTTTAAAAATATTATTTTACTGATTTCTGAGAACTTCCTATTGAGATAGCTAGAAAGAAATTTTTTATTTCATGCTACAGAAGCTTAAGTAAGACTGTTATACTAGTTTTTCTGTGAAATATATGATTCCAATTCAAAATAGTTGAAAGTAAGTGCAGTTTAATTCATTGGTGTATACATTTGAGGAGACATGCTTAGGATATGAGCTGCCTTTCAAAACTATTTTGCCAACAGGAGATCAGATTGTCTGAAAACAAAACCTGTCTATGTTTTTTTGAAATATATGAATTATGTGTGCATCTGACAGAGAATATACACCATGACATTGCACATATGCACCATAATACATAGTTTCTAAAATTAATCTTATAATTTAAATGATTAGTTTGCTTGTCTTACTATAATTTTTAAATACATATGAAGACAGTTTGAATTTAAGACAGCAATTACATAAATACTTAGAAGTTTCACTGTATTTAGTGCATCCCCTTATATATATATAGCAGCACAGAAATTAAATATTTTCTTAATAAGTTGAGCAGGTAATAGACTGGAAATAAACCAAAATTGGCAGGGAGAAAAGAAAAGGTAGATCATCTTATCACAGAAAAAGACATTGTTTTTTTTGTATTTTATGGCAATTAAGTATCCCAGATAAATAAAGAATGCTAGAATAATTATCGAGGGCATTCGGAATATAATTCAGAAGTATCTCGTGGGAAACAGCTGTTTATATTTCTAAAAGTAGTGTAGTTAAAAACTAGAGCTGTGTGCCAGGTATTAATGTGCATGATTTGGAGAAAGACAGTTATGTTCCTTGGGAATGTCTGCGGCATGTGCATCAGACCAATGAAAATGGTGTTGCAGTGTTAACTCTACTCCTATTGGGGTGTTGCTTGCATGCTCCAAAGGGATAGAGTAGCTACACCTTTTTTTCAAATTCTGAAGTCCCCAAAAGATGGTTTGCTTCCAGGATATCTGAAGCACTTCCAAATAATTTTTGAAAAGTTCAGAGCTTCACATGTATATTGTTATGCAGTGACAGACTGCTTTAATGTGTGGTAATTCACCTGCATGAAATGAATGTTTGCAAATTTCTATGCCCTACCAGAATCGGATCTAACTGCTTCTGCCATTATAGAATGATTAGATATTTTTTTCTCATTTTAGTGCTCTGTGTGTGGTAAAAGTTTCTCTCAGTCCTCTAGTCTAAACAAGCACACGAGGGTGCATTCTGGAGAACGACCATATAAGTGTGTATACTGCAATAAGGTGAGGAGATGTTTCTTGCAATTCTCTTGCAATGTTTCAATTTTTCATAAATTGGAATATTTGGTCCCCTCATTAGCCATTTGGGTCATCTTTCACTAGAATGCTGTACTTGTGGAACCATTATGATTTTGCCCTATCAGATGCTTTTCTTTTGTTTGTAGAAAAGATGCTATATCTAAACTATTGGATTTAGGAGCAGTTTTCACTCATAAGCATGAGATTAAGAATCCCCACAGTTATGAATACTGCAGTTACTGAGACTGGCCCCTGATGGATTACAAAGATTTCATGTTTCTGGCATTCTGTTTCTGGGGTCTTAATTACTTTCTCATCCATTCCCTTGCTCTCTGCAGGCCTTCACTGCCTCCAGCATCCTGCGTACTCACATCCGTCAACATTCAGGAGAGAAGCCCTTCAAGTGTAAGCACTGTGGTAAAGTGTTCGCTTCACATGCTGCCCATGACAGTCATGTGCGACGCACGCACAGTTCTAAAGACAAAGGCTCTAAATGTACTCTGTGTGATAAAATATTCCTAGAGGCAGAAGAATTTCGCTTCCATATGAAATTCCACAAAACTCTTTAGTCGGCAAAGTAATGGTTGGGGCCATCTCTGCCTACCTGTGATGTTATATACATTTTAATATTGTGCTGCATTCACAGGTAGGCAGAATGAGCTGGTCAAAATGCAGGACATTATGACCTCTGCTGTTTCAATCAATATATGGCCTTGTCTGCCAACCATTAATAAAGATATTGCTGCAACTTAGATTTCAGGTTTTTTTTTTTTTGTTTTTTTTTTTTGTGGCCATCATGGTTGTCTTTTATGTGTCCTGGGAAATAATGACTGTGACTCTTAGCAATAGTAACCTAAACTGGAGTTGGGCATATGTAACTAAGACTTCGTTTTGTCAGACAATGTCTATCCTACCCAGTGAAGTTTCTATTGATTTTTTTCTCAATGATTATTTCTCTGATTATTTCTCATCTTCAGCTTTTAGTTTTTGTTTAGACCTGCCTATTACCTGAGTAGCCTGTATATTCTATCTAAGGACAAAAGATTGATTTAAAGTAACTTCTGGATTTTATATTCATGATGCAAATAGAAACCATTATCGACATAAGGGAAGACCTACTTTTAAAGTCTGCACCTTCTTCCACAATTTCATCCTTTTTAATTGATTTTGCAGACCTTATAAACAAAATCCATTAACTTAATTTTTCCCCTTAGCCTGTTTTCTAAAGCAGGCTAGATTTGGTTTAGCAGGTACTAAACCGGGCATTGTTTTGGTTTAGCAGGTACTAAATCAGGCATTGTGACTTTAAAACATAGTGTATGATTCATATCCATTATAAAGCTGGTTGTGATTTGTTCTATATTGATTAAACTTAGCATAATGGAGAAACTCAGTCTTCATGTGGATTTGGAGACTATCAAAAGTAGCATGGGTATATGTATATAGTATAAGAAAAGAAACACAATACTCCCATTGATATATATAGGACTATTGTACCTTGGTTGCAAAAGTTTGAAGAATTCTCTGATACAGGCAATCCTTCAGTTACATTCAGAATTGGGACCAGAATTCCCATCACTAAGTGATGGGGTCATAATACATAATATCACATGACTGCATCACTTAGCTATGGCAATCCTGTCACATCCTGTTAACTGAATTCCACCAGTCATTACCTGAGGATCCATCCCAATTCAAGCCTTTCTGGGCTTGGTCCCTCCAACTCCCTCTACTGCCTGTTCTCCCCATCTCTGCTCTTTTGGCAACCCTGCACCTGCCTTGCGGCGAGGGAAGCAGCCTTAGAACTGTGTGTCTGTGACTTCTTGGCATACCACAGCAGCCACCATTGGAAGCCACAGCCACCACAGCCCAGCAATGTGGTGCAAAGGGACTTAAAGGCGCATCACCCCTCTAAGGCTCCAAGAAGCTCCTGAGGCACAATGCAGTGCAAAACCCTTTGCAACCCAGCCTGGCCAAGCTGCAATCTCCCTAGCCAACTCGCCCACACTACCGTGTATTCTGAGGCCCTTACTTGCCCCACTGACCTTCGCTTTCTTCTTGTTTCCACTGCTAATTAGGTGTTCCTGCCCTGGTCTTTTGTGACGCAGCTGCTGGCCATGTGAAACTCCCTAGGCCTCATGAAAAGACTGCCATGTACAATTTGAGAAAACCTTTTGAAAACTTTGTTCAACCAGCAGCTGCCTTGCAAAGGGCCAGGCCAAGCATACGTGGTTAGCAACAGGAATAAGAAGATGGCAGAGATCGGTTGGGCAGCAAGAGCCAGGTCCTGAAAAGGAATAGAGAGGGTAGGATAAGCAGGTAGAGAGTTTAAGCATCTCTGCAGCCATACGTGTGACTCTGCAGTCATATGATTGTAGTAGTACTGTAATGGTCATATCCTAAGGAACCAGTCTTCAGTTCTTTCATTAGCAGGGCCATAACTCTGAATGGTCACTGAACAAATGGTTGCAAATTGAAGTCTATCTGTATAGAAAATCCTGTTCTATTTAGCAGAAGTCTGTATTTTTCAGCTCTACAAACCTAGTATCTCTGGCTTTTCCACATAAGGATGCTAAACTTAGCAGGGAATACTATTTGTTGGTTAGGGAACGTTTGGCCTGTCAGAAGCTTGTCAATTCAGCAGAATACTGGTTGTGAACCTCTTGAGTATAATCAGTTTTTCCATGGGTTTTTTTCTCTCCTTCTTGATTGTCGTCCTACCAGTGTATCTTCAAGTCACTGAATGTTATTTGCTGGCTGAACTAGTTACAATAACAATTGTCTTATTTTACTCAAGGATGCAACTTAATAAGAGGAAGACAGTAAAGCAGAAATATGTCTGAAGTAGCTGTATAAATAAATTTTCTTAACAAAATATTTAAAGCAAAACCCTAAACTAGTAAACATGCACAATTATAAGTGAGAAACAATACAAAGTAATCTAATAAATTGCATGGGGAAAGGAGGGCATGAAAACAAGTTTATTCCTAAGAGTTAGATCAATCAATATAAAAATGGGTTAAAATATTTTTTTTTAAAAAAATACTGGTTAAAAGAAGATGGCTGGAAACAGAAATATGCTAATATGGCAACACAGATATTTATATCCTTCCTTTCCCCATGGAATAAATAATGCACACAATTAGCACATGTTTAATAAAGAGTTAACTTGCTCAAGATCATTCAATAAAGAATGGAAAGTCAGTGATTGTCATTTGTTGATCAGTCATAGCAATATTATGATCCAGTGCTGAAAATAATATACAGTAGAACAGTGACTCCAAAATGAAACAATTGTATTTAATAAGCATGTATAGAGGGATTTGGAGTAAAAGATGGCTTGCATTTTAAAATGCAGAAGAAGATATTTTGTTATGAGGAATGTTATTTTAAAATATTAAAACATTTATTTCAGCCAACTGGGTGTATTGTATCTTGCAAAAGTGAAAACAATGGGGATGAGATAAGGATTGAGAATTGTTTAAATATAATTTGATTCTTAGCTGACAATTGAAATCAAAAATTTGTCTGTTTAGGAATGATTTACCAAATGGTTTGCACTAACTTCTATTGTTTATCTGAAATTATGCCGGTTGCTGTTTTGATGGTTGCAATCTTATAAAGAAATGTATTTACAAAAATCTTATATGAATATTAAGGCTTGTAAAACAAATATGTAACTGAATAGAACTACAGTTTTTAAGAAAGAAAAATGTGCACTAGTCTTATGCTGCTCCTTTTGCGTATTTGTACTTATCATAAATGGGTAACTTCAAAGACTTTTGCACTGAGCTGTTAATAATATGTTTGCAGAGTGGTGGTTAAGAAAAGATTCATAGTTCTTTACTTCAGAATATAGCTGCTAAAACTAACTTTCCTTGATTTTTAAAGTCATGCTGCTGTGTTTCTGTTTTGCTTTGTCCATGTTTTGTTTGATTAAGCGTTGTGCTTTTACTCCTTAGCTTTCTTCCTAAGAACATTTGTGTGCTGAAGATACAAAATAATTAAAATAATCAATTTGATCTACTATGTCTCTTTCTTGACGTCAGTAGTAAAATTACACATTTTTAAGACCACAACTCTCTTGAACAAACTCTGAAAATACTTGCAAGGAATTATTCTATTAAAATTCTTAATTGCAAGATATGTATTTTATCTGTTTATATGGATGATAATCCATGTATAAACAATAAAATTATTTTGACTGACTTGACAAGCAACCTATGAATGTGAAAATTTCCATGTTATCAGGCCTGTGAACCAGCTTTCTCTAATTTGACATTCTCTAGATTTGTTGTGTCTATAGCTCTTAGTATTCGTAACCAGATTTTTTTGGGGGGCGGGAGGGAGAACAAATTGACAGAAAACAAATATATCATTTTTGTTGACACAAACAATGCTTATAGAAATGTATATAGCTACATAAAGGATTCTGTTGTAACACATTATTAATATATTATTTACTGACAACTTATTTTTTTGAATGTGGAGAAGATCTATATGGGTCCATAAGTTCATTGACCTGGATCCAAACCCCTCAAGGGATACAGTTTAAGATGTTCCTTCATAGAATCAATTTTTGCTATTTTTTTCCAGGTTTCAATATGAAAATGAGCCAATATGATTATAAAATCTGCAAACATTTTCTAATCCAACCTAGCTACATACAAGTAGAATTTGAATTATACATTTAGTTTTATCCTTGCCATGAATTCAGGCTCATTTATTGCAAAATAGCCATAACCCATTTGGAGCCCTTTAGTGGGCAGCAATAATGGGTGTTTAATAGTGTAAAACATTTGAAGCACACCTGACTTGACAAGTCTGATGAGATAACATTATTGCAATTACCTTTTTAATTCTAGGATTACAAATCTGCTCAGTTCTTCAGTTAATTGATAAAAAGTTGGAAATGTGCTGCTGCCATATGTGGCTTCTCTCATACTTGCAAATAGGACATCTGCCCTGTTAAGCTTGGAAACGAATACAAGGATTTGTAGCCAAATCAGGTATTCATTTCATACATCCACTTCTTGAATGTTTATGCTTAGAAATGAATGCGCTGCGCTTTGAACTGGCTTGATCCCAGAGGGTCAATATGCTTCAAATTTAAGTGCAGAATATTGATATTGGAATAATAGTAAATTCTCAAGATCCCCATTCTATTTCTCCCCTTTGGCAGGTGACGAGACAGCTTGCAAAATGCCAAACAACTTGGGCTACTTCCACTTTTGTTTTACTGTAGGCTGAGAAAGGGATGCCCATAATTTCTGCCCTTTGGGAGTGAAGGTGGGGGATTCTTCGTTTCATGACAATTTTAGTCCTTAACACATGCACCCCGTCATGTTCCTGTAGACATCCCATTAACTGTAGGCATTATTTAAAAAGTGTCTGAATAAATTCTTTCTGCTCTCCCTAACAATGTAAAATAGCAATAAAAAAGTCAAAGATGCAAAAAGGACCTAAAAGTATCAAAAGTACCAGAATTTTAAAAAAATGAGTAAGCCAATGAATAACAATAGGGTGCTTGCAATTTCACTGCCAATCAAAGCACTCCTGTTCCAGACCAAATAGTTTTGGTGGCTTTCCTGAGGAAGGACAGGGCTGATCAAATCTCTGCAGGGTATTCTAAGTTTGGAAATGGCTATCAAAAGAGCCCTCTTTTGAGGCCCTCTGATGGCAAAGAGACAACCTGAAGAAACCTGTCCCTGTTCATTGAGTTGATCTATATGAAAGAAAGCAGTCTATCAGGTAACCAGTCTAGAGCCAAGTAGGTCTCTTGACGACAACCAGCCCTTTGTATCCCAGAAGCAGGACAGCAACTCTAATAAAGTAGTTTATTAATTAGATCACCCAAGTTTATTAGGATGCAGCCATCACGCCAAGGCAACTGCATTCAGAACCAGCTTGTAGCTTCCAAATATTCTTCAAGGCCAGTCCCATGTAGAACACATTACAGTAGTCCCAAGTGTCCACTATGACTAGGGTATGAGTGACTAGAATCTCATCTCTTGGGAATGGCAATGGCAATTGCTGCACATGATTTAATTCAGCAAAAGCCCTCCTAGTCAGAACTTGTCTGCTTCATGAGCAAAAATAAAATAAAAATGTAAATCTAGGAAAATCCTCAATCTGCAAATCACCTGTAAACGGGTACAACTCCATTCAAAGTTGGCATTTCTCTGGAATTGTTAAGTGCACAAACCCAAATCCATTCCATCTTGAATCTACTCAGTCAGAATCTGTTTTTACCTATCCATACCCTGAAACCCTCCAGGCACTGAATCAAGTACTTCTGGCACACCTGTTTGACCCAGAGATGAAATGTGTCAATTTATCTCATTAACATATGATACCAGAGCTGACCTACCTCATCAATATGCAGATGTCAAAAAGCTTCCAACAGATTTCCCCCTTCTCAAACTGGAACTTCCCCATCAGGAAGGAGAACTGTTACAAAAGATTATTCCCTTACCAATCGTTTGGAAACATCTCAATAGGCTACATGTCTGATATTAGTGAAGGTTGAGGACTAGGAGAGTTGTACTCTTCCAATAGTCTTCCACAAGTGAGCAGTGTAGTTTCTACGCAATATGCTGGCCTGAAACCTGACTGGCAAGGGACCAAATAATCTACTTTTCATGGCTTTCTGAAGTTGCAAGGCTACCAATTTCTCTATAACCTTTCCAAACAGAGAAGATTAGAAACAGATCTAAAATTACACAACATAGATGGGTCAAGCAATTGTTTCTGGAGCAGAAGGCACAGATGCAATGGGAACATTTTATTTATATCCTGCCTTTATTATTTCTACAGATAAGTCAAGGTGGCAAACATATTCAATACATCTTCCTCTTTCTACTTTTCCTACAACAACAATTGTGAGATGGATTTTGCTGAGACAGTAACTGGCCCAAAGTTGCCCATCTGGCTTTCATGGCTAAGACGGAAGTCATGTCTCCCACTTTCTAGCCTCGTGCCTTAACCACTAGACTAAACTGGCTCTCTTAAAGTAGTGCTGATTCTGTCAATCAAAGTTGTGCTGATTATCATCCCATAGGCGGCTATAACCAATAATGAGGAATAGAAGAACAAATAGGAAGTGGCTTCACAAACTGAAGTAATACAATGTTGCAGTCTTACCCATTGACATTGTACATGGAGTCCAACTATTTTTTAAATCTGAACGTCAGTCAATCAGTCTCAGAATGTTTCACAGGGACATTGGACAACACTGAGCAGATACAATCAGAATGATAAAATAATCTCCTTTTTGATATTCTTTGCTACAGTAGACAAGAACACAGTGGTAGGTCAAACTTGACATGGGTCTCCCTCCAGTGGTGTTCTAGGCATCTCTTCTGCTTCATCTTTCTGAGCTCCTCAGTAAATCAAGCAGCAGCAGTGGGTCTTTGAGAGGAGAGAGTCTAAATGGGTAGCCAGAGTTTTATCTCTTTTTCATCAGAGACAAGTGAGACAAAAGCTTTCCTGAACAAGTACTAGATACTCTAAGGGTCAACAGATTTAACTCAGACCAGACAAATAGTGTTAGGAAATCACCAGCTAGGAGATTGGCATTTTAGCTACTGTAGATTACATTGAGCTGTTCCACTGGTTATTAGTTTTCACAGTCAGAAAGATTCTCCTTATTTCATGTTTGGTTTTCTTGACGCTTCACCCATTGGTTCTTGTCTTACCCTTGGATATAAGGAAGAATAGACCCACATTCTCTGCTTTGTGACATCCTTTCATATTTCGGAAAACTTCTATTATAATTGTTTGAATGCATATGATTGGATAGTTTTGTTTAGACTATTGCAATGTTTTTCCCCAAAATGGTTTGGAAACTAGTTGTCTATAGGGCTGGGTATTTTGATCACATTATACCACTGCTATCCTGAAAGGCCCGAATTATTTAAAATTAGAAATCTGAAAGACTGCCTTTTTCTATTTTAGGTCTTGAAATCTCTAGAACAGTGATGGCAAATCTGTGGCATATATGTCAAAAGCGATTCGCCACAATGTGATATGCCAGAATTCACAACTGATCACAACTATTCTTGAAAGCAGGCCCCATTCTTGCAGGATTTTTGGAGGCTGCAGAGCTGCAGGAAGTATGCTTTTGTGTGGCTCCTGGATATTCTGGAAGTTGTACAAGACAGCTTTCATGCAACCTCTCGTGCCTCTGAAAATTGCATGAGTATGGGGTGTTCTTTTGAATGGTTTTCAGAGGCTGCAGAAGAGCCTCTTTCAAAGCTGTATCAAGAACAAAGACCACATGCAACCTGGAACAGTCTTGGGTAGGCTGTAGGGGCCTGTCAACAGAAAGAGAACAATGCCTGAAAGTAAGCAGTGATGGCAGATTCTGAGGGTTGCTGGGCTATGGGAACAATTGAACGGTGCAAGGCAGACTTTTTGAGCGGCAGAAGTAGTACTAGGTCTGGAGTCAAGGTTGAGTCTCAACTTCAGGCCCAGCTTTGATGCTGCTATTGTGCCACTGTTCAGCATGGCCCAGATAATGGAAACTTAGGGAATGGTTTCTTTTTTGTTTGGAGAAGAGTGTATGTGACAATCCAAGTTAAACATTTTCTAAATTTTTGACATAAAGAGCCCAAAATGTTTGCCATCACTGTTCTTAGAGGCCTTTCTATAAAAAGATGAAGAATATGAACACTGGAGAGAAGGTCTTTTGTTGGTAGAAATCTTAATTATGCAACCACCTCCTGATTCTTGCTTCCTGGCATTTTCTTAACTGACATTAAGTGATAAACTTTATTTAACTAGACCTCTGTGATACATAGATGATAGATGGATAGATAGATAGATGATAGATAGGGAGAGAGAGAGAGAAATAGAGAGAGAGAGAAATAGAGAGAGAGAGAGAGAGATTGATTATACAAGTCTTCCAATTTCAGTTTCTGTAAGTTTTAAAAATCATGTTAAATACAATTTGAAATATCTGAAACTACAGGATATAAATATAGGAAATGACTAAATGTCAAAGAATTTATGAAGACGACTGCAGGAGAATGGCTGAGCTACATGAAAGTAATATATTGTTAATATGTTCTATTGTTAATTTCTGTTCAGCAATATTAATACATATCATGTATTTGTGAATTTTTTGTTTTCTTTTTGTCTTAAGACTTCCGTGTCTGTCAGATGGTTAGACAAGCATTTATATAAACCTCAGACAGAGCAATCCGTACGCCTACTGCATGAAAATAATGGGAAATGTAGCTCCACCATTGGGGGGGGGAGAGAGGGGGGATGGGGAATACCTTGCTTAGAAGACTCATCTCTTTAAAGGAAGGATGGCAGAGATCCAGCAGAAGGTCACCACAATGAATTTAACCTGCAGGACTAGCTAATTGATTTCACTTGCTTTGCATGATCTCTGTAAGAGTATTTTAAATGTTGAATGGGGAGTATTCTAAACAGAAAGGACAAGAGGCTTTTGGCAAACTCAGAAGTGTCATTGGGCTTTAAATGGAGAGGAATGGGTCCCCCTGTAATGTGAATGACAATAGAACAGTAATATGGTCCTAAAGCTCAGGCTGAAACAAAAGCAACTAGAGTTAACATCTGCTACCCTTTGGCTAATTTCAGCATGTCACCAAATGGTCTAACCTTTTCTTCCTCTCCCCCACCTCTTTTTCAATAGCTCTTGCTCTACTGTACTTAATGGAATGGGGTGAGGGAAAAAAGAAAAAGAAGAGAGTTGTTTCTCCCCACGGAATGGAAGAAAGCAGCCAAGAGATTAGTGAGTTACAGATAATGCAGCAAACCAATATTGATTAAACCAAACTGCTCATTAAACAAAGAAAACCATTCAATCCAATAGACTTTATTTCAGAGCTGAAGTAATCAGCACTCTTGAATTGCAGTTTCCAAAAGCTAGGTTTGCACATCTGAGTGGGAGCCATTTTTTCCACAAAGTCTGGTTGTGAAAGTATATGAAATCATGGAAAAAGATTTATTTGAAGTGCAGAATGATGGCGCAGTCGTGTATGGAACAGTTGTACCCAAGACAAGGGGTTTCTGCAGCATGCAAGATGGTAACCATAATGGGCCAATTGTAGTGTCATATGTTTTTTATGTGCATCCATATAAAACACAGCTGGAGCTTCAGTTGCTCTGTTGAAGCTGTCGTATTACCTTTTTTTAAAACCAGGCTCTGCAGATATGCCTGAACAGCCTTTACAATTTGGAACTGGATTTTGGTCCTATCCTCATTCATATCCACACCCTGGGCAAGGCTCCCCATCCCCTTTAAACCTACTTTACAGATAGATGAGTAATAAAAGGCAGAGTCTCCCGTGAGTCATGTTCAGTCTCCGGGTGCTTTCTCAACATGGACAACAATATTGCAATTGTTTGACCAGTGCCTTTTTTGAGGAGGAGGTCAATTTCCAACCTACCTTATAGCCCTGGTATTCCTGGCAGCCTCTTATCCAAGCATAAATCAATTAGACTTTTCCCTGTTTAGGTTTCTGAGAACAGAAAGGTAGCCTAGTATAGCAAGTAGAAAACAAAATTGCATTTAAATTACAGCCAGAAGTAGGTAGCTCAAAACATCCAGCATTAGGACATTCACTCAAGAGGCCAATTTTTGTTTGTTTGTTTCTCAGCTACTTCACCTCATCTTCACAGGGGAGGAATTGTCCTGGATGCATTCTAACAGCGGTTTGAAATCGACAGAGTTGCACTGCTGGTCCTTCAGTAGCCATGTAAGGTCACTTCTTTTCTTTGAGAAGGATGAGTCACTGTGTGGTTGGAAGGGTGTCTGGCCTTTGGATTCCCCTCTAATCTCTTGCCCCACAGCAGCAAGGGACCTACTACTGTTGCTGGTGGGGGTGGGGGGGAGGGTGTCCCTCAAGGAGCTTCACTTTTCAATGTGTTTGACTCACAGACTCTTTCTAAGTGGCTACCTGTCAGTTTCCATTTCAGCCTCACCTTACTGTTTACATGAGTGCTGACCACTGCTGACATATTACCTGTATTGATTCTCTAATAGCTGTCAAGGTGGAGAGAAAGACTATTCTAAGACGAGGCTCTGAGCTCTTAGTCGAGTAGGATCATAAACGCCACCCCATCCCACCCCCCCATTACCGCTTCCATTCAATAACAATCTTTACTAAAGTAAATGGACATCAGTGATCCCCCCAGCAAGCTGCCTAATGCAAAGGCCATTATAACAGAGGGAAGCAGCGATAGAGTAAAATTATGGTAGTGGTATCAGTTTCATGTTTTCAAGCATTTCCTTTAATGAAAAGCACTTATTTCTTCCTCAGGGTCATAATAAAAGAAACCTATCTCCTCAGAGTTGCTTAGGAATCTCCTGCTCAACTTAAGGGCAGAGCTGCCAAGAAAAATAAATAAATAAAAGGCATTCTTTCTGTAAATGTTCATTTAGGACAGAGAGGAGCCAAAGAGATTTGAGCTTGCTTGTCGTAAATGTAATAATGTAACTTTCCCCATCCACTCCAGGTATGTTGGATTTCAAGTCCTTTAATCTCTAAGCAACTAGTCAAGATATTACGGTTAACAGTGGCTGTGAAGGATTGGAAATGAGATCAAATATATTTGGAGGGCACCAGGAGGGAGAAACTTGACATAAACCTTTTCTTTCCCTTATACGATTACCTGGAGAAACATTTATACCTGTTACAATACTCTTATTTTTCAAAGGATCTATGTCCAATGATATGTGAATGTCAAAACCAGTTTTTGGTTCTGAGATTCTCCTTCCTTGCTGTAGCAGATGTCTTTTCAGGGCAGCTGTTGGCAATTTGGGTGACAGAAGAAGCACCCCTTGATTGATCAAATGTTCAGCTGAAAGTCTGTTCTGTATAGTATTTAAGGCTATTGTGGTTCTCGTCTTTACTACCCAAGCCTGATGTTTATAGTCTAGCTAGCCCATCCTACTGGTTTCCTCTATAATACAAGAGGAATCGGAGTAATGAAAATTAAAAACAAGCAAAGCAATATAAGTTCTTAACTTCAGAGAGTGAAAACACTCTTACAGCGAAATCTTTGAATTTGTAACAGCAGCTAAACCAGGGATATTATTCCAATTCGTTTTGAATTCCATCTCAAAAACAATTTAGTTCGCCTCACATTTCACGCTTGTTATTTGTTGTGCATTGAGAAATGGGTGCTTTAGTAGTTTATTTCCATCTACTGCTTGAAAGAATGTGGAACAGATGACTTTACAACAATGGCAGATGGTGAGCTTGCTTCTTCTGGGACAGCTGATTAAGATGGCATGTTTTCTTCTTGTCCCCCAAGGAATTATTTACCTTATATAAAGACTTACCCCAAAAGCTGCTGTTTGGCATAGCCTTATTGTTTAACTCTGTCGTTGTGAGGTAACATCCATACTAGACTCTGAAACACTCTATTCGTATGTGGCATGGTCACTGGTGGTGTAAATTCAAAGGCTAGTCTGTAAAAAATAATTATGAATGCATTAGTTAAGCATATTAGTACTGATCACACAGAGACTTTCAGTCATAATTTTAGAGGTATCTACAAGGAGCAAAACAAGGGTCAGTTGGTGAATAGTTCTATACTTTAGGTCAAAGGTGAATGTGTTCAGTCATTAAAAACCAATCACAATAGATTAAATGCTTTCCTTTAATTGACAGTATATGGTAGTTTTCCTGAAACAGTTAAGGTATGATTGGCTGTTTAGCTTGGCTAATAATAAGATAAGGTAGTCATTCCTTAGGTTTTTTTATCTGAGATCTGAAGGAACAAGATTATTAGCTCAAAAAGACCACTTCTATAGAAATCAATTTAACAGTAAAGTTAAACTTTAGATGTTGACTGTAGGGATATCAGATCTATGAGATCTAGTACAGATTCAATTCAGAAAACTATTAAATTTTTACTATTTTGTATATAAAGTTATGTGAAGTTCGGTAGCCCTAATGGTAACAAATCATTCTTTTTATCAGTGCAATTTCTCTATAGTAGGCTTGTTAAATATCTAACATTTTATATATAATTAATACTCTGACAAGAGATAAATGTTTAATCAGATTTTCTTAATGGATTATGATTTAATATATTGCATCATGACTTTAGCTCTGATCCACATCATAGGAATAGGGTTACTTACCATCCCTTTGCCCATTTTACATACAGAAGCTGACCTAGCTAATTAGCATTGAGTTGCATTGAGTTGTTAATGGATTATGGTTTAATATATTTAAACCATATATATTTATTTATGACTTTAGCTCTGATCCACATCACAGGAATAGGGTTACTTACCACTCCTTTGCCCATTTTATATACAGAAGCTGACCTAGCTAATTAGCACTGAGTTGCAATTTAGAAATAGGGCACCATCCTCCACTGTCAGGAGCAGTTTCAGTTAAGGACATTGGACATATCATTCAGCATTCAGTTCTTCAGGTTACTGTGTTGCCATAACCTTAAGCTTCTCTCACCTCATTCTACTTGCCTTCTTTTAGGGTGGGATATAAAAAGTGTGGTTGATATTTTAAAAGTTCCTCCAGCATTCATTGTTCTTTGAAGAAGTAAATAAAATGCCTTCTAAGGCTGAGCTGCAATCCTGCCTCACTTCTCTCAGTTGAAAACAGTGGGATGTTATTTTAAACGTAGCAGCTTTAAATTTAATTTAATATTTCCCAAGTGCCTCATCATGAGCAAGGTTTAGATTTCATAATCTCTGCAGAAGAAAAAGACTCGAAAATTTGCCAAGATAGGTTAATTTTTTTAAAAAAAATGTACATAAAAAGAAATCTTTCTTTCATAATTTTATTATGATAGTTAAGAAAACAAGATTTTACTTTTTTTAAATGGTAAATAAAATTTACACTTAAAATTCATTGGTAATATTTGTGTATGCATAATGACCCTGGATTATGCCCATGCTTGAGAGTGCCTTTTTTTAATTTAAATAATGTGGCTTAGAACCAATGAGTTTTTCTACTCATTGTTTTGGCTATTTATGTTGCTGCTAAAGTATTGATAGGAAATAATTTGAGTATCAATTTGAACTCCTTCTGACAAAATATCCTTAAAACTGAAACAACTGTTTCGTATTTGTGCTGCTGAGAGCAAGTATATCAGATTAGCCTTTTCTAAGGCAGGCAGGCAGGTAGGCAAGCAAGGAGGTTAATAGTAGCAAATCCCATGAGCCCTATAGGCAGGAAAAGCATGTACACATATAGTCTAGGGTTGCCCACAAAATGATTACAAAAGTTTGGCAAGAGGGTGTCCATCAGATTGATGGTAGGGGTGATAAAATGTAGGGTATCAATAAATGTCACTCAGAGTTAACAAAGCTGATGGGAGTGTAGCTAGAAAGAAGGTTAATTTATCTTCCCACTAGCTTCCTTCTCAGCTAAGCTTTATTGCCCACACTAATAAGGCCTTTGGTGTTTTCCTGATAGATGCCTGGAATCAGAGGCAATAGATTTCAAGATAATCATGACAATGACTGTAATAAGGGTTGCTCTCCAATTGAGGGAATGATGAGTTAGCCTCAAAAGAAGCCTAAGACAAACCTGACCACTTTCCTCCTTTCCTGTGGTTGTCTCTATCTTTCAGAAGTTTATCTAATCTTAAGAGTCAGACTTCTCTGTGCTGACTGTTCTACAGGAAAGAATTGACAGGTAAGGTCAGGCACATTCTTCACTCTCTTGGCTTCAGCACAATCATCTCTGCTATCAAATGCAGAGATTCCCTCAGTCTCTGGGGCAGGATTTACCATTGTTATGGCTTGTGGTAACTGTCAGATGCCTGATGGGCCAGGGTGTCCACAGAGGCAAAACTGACTGGAACAGAGGTATTGCAAGGAGCCAAAGATGACAAAGCTTTTTTGTTTTTTCTGTTTTTCTTTTTCTTCTTTCTTTCAGAGTGGAAACCTGCGTGTGGAAGACTGGATTATATAAATACTTTCAAATGCTATACAATTATGAACAAAGGGGCAGTTTTTGTAATAATTTGGAGTGGGTTGGGCACATCCTTTATATTTGAATTTTAAAGAACTTTAATTTCACATTGAAGAAACATTACATAGCAACATTGTGGACAGTACCCTTAAAATACAGTAAAGGCATCCCATAATTGGATGCTTCTCCACATACAATATTCCCTGCATATAAAACGTGAGCATATTAAATAAAAGGGCTTTAGTCCAGCCTTAATCCTAACTTTCCACACAAAATAATAGTTTAGGAATGTTTAAAAATTGCAGTCATGACATTCTGAATCTCAACATTAAAATGTAATCTCTCTGAATATAGAAAACAACTTTACTGTGCAAGGAAGATATTATTACAATATAAATACTGAGCCCTATTTTATTACTTCTCTTAATTACATGGGAAACCACTCACTACATTTCTAAGTCTTAGGGAATAATTCATTAGATGGTAGAAATGATATGTGGCAGAATTTCTGAGGATACATTTTGAATTCAACAGGTAGCCATAGCCAAGAGTTCCTTCATCTGGAAATATTTCAGGACAGGAGGTTGCATACAACTTGATGAATTGAGAAACAAAACTATTTTGCATTCCTGATGACAAACATTTTGATGCAGCTTAATAGCCATTATTCCAGAAATGGTTGTAATGGTTTTTTGAAGCTCTTTAACCTATTTATATGTAGATGAACCATGGAGCATTGCATTCCAAGAAGATACTTAGCAAGTATAGCCTCAGGATGTTGTGTGTATGTGTGCATGCATGCACATCCACACATGGTAATCAATCAATTATCTCTCATGGCTCCTATGTTCTTTCTGAGGGAGGGATTCAGTAAGATCAGAAACTAAAACTAATAATTTTTATTAGCTTTTAGTTAGTTAAAGATAACCTTGCTGTTATTTGTTGTTTTATTCTACTGTTATTATTTTTATTTGCCTTTGGTAGAGGCGCAATAAAATATTTCAGTATGAAATATTAGTTACTTCCCTGAAGAACTTCTGGAAAACTTCAAAAATTTCTTACTCATGACTTTTAATTTGGTTATATTACATTATTGTCCTACAATACATTCAGGATGTATTGTAGGATAATAATTTCTTTTCTACATTTGTAATGCAACATTTCCAAGCAAGCCTTAGCCTGCTTTATAAGCATCAGGAATATCAGCAAAAATCCCTACTAAAACTAGGCTCCTTTTATGAGTGGAAGGACCTATTCACCTGATAGAAGTGCAGCTTTGGATTTAATAGGCTGTTACTTGTTGCATTTGATTCTTTACATTTTCAATTTAGCATTACCTTTAAACTGTCTCCTATCTTACAATCCTAAGCCAAGTTGAGATGCAACAAACCTTGCTTATTGTTGACTTAAAACCATATTTCAATGGAATAGCTCTGCAAATTTTTTGCTAGTGTTCCAGGAAAGCAGTTTTGTCTTTGCCCACTTTTCATCAATAACCTGGTGTAACGTTCCTTCTGCAATTTTTCTATAGTTTCTGTAAGAGGAAAAGAAAACAGATGGGAAGAACATTTGCTCTTCTTCATTCTGAATGCTTCTTGCTAGAAATTGATTTCTTGATTTTGTTAATGCCTTTTAGCATAAATGCCCCCATTAAATTTCATATTTGAAGAAGTAGCAACAAATCTGATTGACATATTCAAGTATATGTCTGTGTGCTGTACCTAGTTTTCTAGTTATGATATTGAACATGCTTCATTTTAAGAGGAATGACCTTGAGTTGTCATTGTATTAGAAATCTCACACTGGTTAGGCTGCTTCCATTAAGGTCCTCAGGTAAAAGCTGCAGCCAAATCCCTCAGGAAACATGAGGGATAAAGGAATTTTATTGTCATCTGGACACTAAAATCCATTGTTAAATGTATGGTAAGTGTGATGGAGAAATTGTAGTTATTTAATTCTATTGTGAAATGCGTTAGTAAGAAAGATTGCATCTCATTGATGTTCTATAGTATGTATACTATAAAATTTGGGGCTAACTCTTGTCTACTAACAAATTACTTAATAAGATGTGAAGGATACAAAACATAAAGAAGATAAGATAAACATTTCTGTCCTGATATCAAGCAAGCAGCAAAGTATCACTTTGTGTGATCCTAAAATACCAGCACTTCAGAAGCTATTCTTCAGTCTAGAGTTTAGTTTATCAGATGGGTGAAATGTTAATCTTAGTTTCTATACGTAAGAAGAGACATACACTGAGATTCAAGGAGGCCCAAGCTTATGCGGTAAGAGGACTTGGAGCTTATAAACAATTTCTTGTTGTTTGCCTTTCCCCCATCTAAACTTCTTCCCAGAAGACTTAAAATAATTTAAATCCATCAAGCCATGGTTGGACCTGCCTTGTTTATAAGCAAATCTCAACATTGGTCAGGACCATAACTGAAATCTGACCAAAGATCTCTGGGAAGTTCTGTATATCACATTTTGTAGCATGGGTTATTTCTCAACAATTTTGAAGAGCAGAAATCAGTGAGCACGATATGAGTAAGACTATCAGAGTCAAAAAAATACATTTGCTAGATTCTGCTTTTCATGTACCATAGCTTAGTATTAAGTTTCTCAGTAATTTCTACAAAATAAAGTGTCCTAGAAACATATCCTATGAATAAAACCAATTCTTCAAGCAGAAACTACGTAAATTCTCTCTCTTGAATATTTATGAAGATTGACTTACATGGAACTTCCATTTATACTGTTTCATCTTTCCAATGAGATCCATTTTACAGTTTATTTAACAAAAATCTATAGAATGTTTCTTAGAGTAATGCTAATGCAGACATTGCCATATAGGTAAGTAATACTGAGCATTTGTAAATTATTTTCAATTAATGTTACCATGGAATACTTTTAAACCTGTTTTTTTTTTAATGATAGAGGAAAATAGGAGTTAGAGAAATTTCCTTGGGATCTCTTATTAAAGAATTTCTAATTAGTAAGAGTAGAAAAATATTTGCAGGTACTATTACAACATCAGCTGATAAAATATGGTGGCTGCTGTTAACAAGTATAGTTAGCTTTTGATTCAGAATATTTTGCAGATGCAGATATTGGGTTAATTCAGTTCAGTTAACTATGAGACAGTATCAGTGGTGAAATCCAAATTTTTTTACTACCGGTTCTATGGGTGTGGCTTGGTGGGCATGGTGTGGCTTGGTGGGCATGGCAGGGGAAGGATACTGCAAAATCTCTATTACCACCCCACTCCAGGGGAAGGATACTGCAAAATCCCCATTCTCTCCCCACTCTGGGGCCAGCCAGAGGTGGTATTTGCCGGTTCTCCAAACTACTCAAAATTTCCACTACCAGTTCTCTCAACTGCTCAAAATTTCCGCTACCGGTTCTCCAGAACATGTCAGAACCTGCTGATTTCACCCCTGGGCAGTATATTGTGTAAACACAACAAAATTTTTGACAGCAAAAATCATCCTCCAACTATATTTTTTATACTGGAAATCATTTTTACTCTATAAAAGTAGAGGTATAGGTGATTCCTTCCCCTTCGTCAGGTAGGAAAAATAATAAAAGACTATGGGGTTTTTTTTTAGCCTTACAAAACAGGCCATGACAAACTCTACAGCATGTCAAAAAATTGAAGAGTAGAGATAGACCTTGACTTAATGCTGATTGCTTTGCAACTGCTCTGACCGTCCTCCCTAGGCCTACTTATGACCCAGATTTGAAGTTCCAATAACCACAACCCTCCGTCCCCCATAGTCACATGATCAGATTTTGGACACCTTAGTGTAGCCAGTCACTAAACATTCTCTGCACAATCCAGTTCCTTGGAATGCTGATTGGTAGATTAGCTGATTAAGTCATGTCCTCCCTGCCCATCTAATATACTGCCATGGACTTGAGATTTTCTCATCTGATTTTTTCAGTCCTTGATGGCTTCACTATTAGCTTTTGGTATTCAGCCTTATCATGAAGTGAGCTGTGGAAACCCGATACCTTTGTCTCTGTAGGAAGGGACATGCCATGAAAACCAAGGGACAGAATCTATGCAGCCTAGATGGAATCCATGGGCCTTCTTGGAAATCAAGAGGATTCTGGAGAGTTGAACTTTCTTCTGATGCTTATTTGCTTCCTTTTGTTAGTTTTGCTCAATTTGACTTTTTAAAATATAGGATTGGAAAAGCCTGCTGCCTTTGTACCATGGACAGCTGTTTTGATCCACTGAAATAAATAGGAAACCTTGACAGAGTTTGAAGAAGGGCAGGTAGTAACTTATTTCAACTGTGTGCATTCTGATGAGCTTTTCTAACTAAACCAGTTATTCTGTCTTCGATTTGTGTACAACTGTTGGGATCTAATTGCTACTTATCTTCCTACAATTCTCCTTGTACAGAAATGTCATATTTTCCTCAAAAGTATCCTTCCCTGGACTTATTATTTTTGATACTACACCAATGCTCCACATTTTCTATATTCTTGTGAAACAACTTAAAGTACATAGGAAAAGAAGGCTAACTGTTCTATATATATATATTTAAATGTACTATCCTTAGTATGCCCTTGTACTGTTAAGCATCACCGCCTTATTGATTGAAATTTGGAAGTTAATAAGCTTTGGGCTAATTAATCAGATGGGTAGGGACTGGAACTGCACTGCAAGGCTTAATCAAGTCATCAAAATTCTCAAGCCATGGAAAAGGTAATTAGAGAAAACAAATATGCTAGTTATATAGTAACAGGAGCCTAGGAAAAAAAAATAATAAAGGAAAGGAAAGAAGATAGAGAACCCTCATTTTCTTTTGTGCACCTTTCTGGTATAAATCAGTCCTATGACGAAGAAAGTGCTTCCAGGTTGATCTTAGCAAATGGTGCCAGACAAATGCGTAAATCAGTCCAGAAAAGTAATTTAGTTCAGCTTGTCGAATTGACAGTGAAGTTATGTTTATTTGAAATAGATTTATTTTGGTACTGTGAAGGCCTTCAGCAGAAGCTACTTTGCACGTGCCAGTTTCCTGCAAGGCAGCTTGATTTACTAATGTGTGGCTTACAAACCTAATGAATAAAGTGTATTTGTTAAGACAATAGACATATTAGGCACTGGCAAAATGTGCAGTTTAATGTAAAATCCAAGTCATTCATTCATATATATATATATATATATATATATATATATATATAGAACATTTCATAAAATATATTCTTACAAGTAACATTTGTGGACAATATACCTTAGATTCTATGTCATTTCCCTCTCAACTTTTTTGTCCATGTTTACACCACTTTTCAGCAAAATAACCAAGTTATTATACAACAATGGAAGAAGAAAAATGAAAAACCACAAGGCTTGTAGCAACATGAAATCTTCAATGCCTACATGAAAATGGTGGTTCCAGAAAGCTTTGTATAATTCAATTTTTGCCTGAATTGGGTATTTAAGTTTACCTAAGTCCTATCTTAGGTAACCTAGGATGAGTAATATATGTTTTAATACTTCTCCCCCCCTAAAACTGGAGTACTGATTGAAGGAAGTATTTTCTTCCATCTTCATCCACCACTGAGAAAGGCCTTTCACATTTATATGACAACCAGCCTTTTCCAGAAGCCTTTTCTTCAGTTTTAATAGCCAGATAGGTTCGTAGCAAAAGTAGTTCCACTGTCAGCAAACTTTTCAATCATTTAGTATTTAAAATTTTAAATAAACAAGTTGAACTGAAGCCCAGAAAAACTGACAGCAATTGCAAAGCTTCTCAGATGCTTTTCAATTGTTTTTCTAGAACTGTCATTTGAATATGAACTTTGTGCTGTGCACCAGTTAATTTCAGTTTGTTCAGCATCTCATAAAATTTTGAGCAATATGTCCAAATATGTTAGTTATTCTCCAGCTTTGGTCCAATATCTTTAAGTCTGGCTGTTATGTTCTGGTGAAAGTTGGCCTACCCATGCAAAAAGGGTACTTAACATCATGGCACACGCTTCAACATTTGCATCCCTTGTTTTTTCCCCTTGACATTGCAGTTATTATTAATTTCATTTATGTAACACAATTTATCCAAAGTAGTTGCCATGCAGCAGAGATTGTTAGAAGAATACAGTGATGCATTTTTCTAGTAATCTCAGCAAGGAAAAGTGATGGGATGGAGAAACTTAGTTCCACATTTGGATCCACCAGAATCAATCATCTATTTGAAGAATGATGCTAAAGGATTATAATGAAAGAGCAGTACTCCATCAGGGTCTTTGCAGGCTGTTCATAATCCTCCAGAAGATTCTGAACTCTTGAGTATTTAAGTGAGAAAAAGCATAAATATTTCTTTTTACATTTCCCCCTTTTGATTGAATGTCTGAAGGAGGTGCTAATAATTGTTATATTTGTCATTAGTAATTTACATTGTGACAACTGTCAGGGAACCAGTTTGGTGCAGTTGTTAAAGTACCAGATTAGAAACCAGGAGACAATGAGTTCTACTCTTGCCTTAGGCCAACTGGGTGATCTTGAGCCAGTCATTCTTTCTCAGCCCTAGGAAAGAGGAAGTAGCAAGTTTTGACATCTTCAAGGAAACTTGCCAAGAAAACTGCAAGGATTTTCATACAGTTGCCAGGAGTCAACACTGACTTGAAGATGCGCACACAATTGTCTTAATATCAATAATTAGTAGGGATAAATGCTTTTTGAAAGCATTTGGCCAAAAAATCTTGGCCAAAAATGGTGTTTTGCTGTGATTGTCCTGCTGGATTAGGCAGATTTCTTTCAGCTACAATTTTATGGTCCTTAGGACAATTTTTTAAGGATCATACAGGTAGTCCTTGAGTTATGAATGTAATGGAGTCTGCCCATTCCATTTTAATTCAAGGATTCGTGGGAGTGAATCTCGTACCCTGAATGGGATAACTCCCTCCTTTTGTCCACATATTCGCTAATCAAATGTGAGGCTCGTTAAGTACATATGAGGTATTTCAGGGTGGGGAAGGCCGGGGGGAGGGGGCTAATGATGGAACAGACCACCTGCCTAAGACAACCCAAGACCTTCCCAACCCACTGAAATACCTCATGCTCCCCACAATGCTTTCCCCCCCCACCCAACCTGCCGCACCGAGTCACTTACCTTGTGAAGATCTAGCAAGCAGTCTCCTCTCGAGCCTCTCAGCTGCATATGCCCCTCTGCAGTTCCATTTGGACCTCTGCAGGCCTCTCCTGGCCCACTGCAGGCCAAAATGGATCCACCCTTGGGAGCTCCATTTTGGCTGGTAACATTCAGGGAGAATGTTGCAGAGCTCTGCGGTTGTTTGTAAGGGCAAACAACTGCCATGGTGCTGCAAGGTTTGTAGTTTTGGAAGCTGTTCGCAAATGCTAGGGGGCAAATGCTAGGGGCACTTATCACATAACTTGGAACATTTGCTAAGGGAATGTTCATAACCCGGGGATTACCTGTACAGTATATTAGATTTTTTCCCTGTCACAGCTGGAAGAAAAAAAGGTTGCAACCTCAGAACAGAGATTTGATGTTGGAATTGGAATTCCTTTGTTGTGTCTTGCCAGCTCTAAGCTAGTCTCTCTTTAATATCAGCAAACTGGAAACTATACAAAGAAGAAAAAGGCCAAAAGAAAGCCTGCTGATAAATGACATGGTTCAGTGTTGAAGGTTTAATGCTCTTCAGTATGTCCTTCTATTGAATACAATATACAATGAATGCCAGCCTTGGCACAAATGTTCTTTAGCAAACAAAGCTGGGAAGAGAAGTAGTCCCGCAAAAGTCTTCTTTCCTTCCTTTCCAACCTGCCAGGTGCTTGCCAATAGGGCTTTCAGAATGTCAGAATCACCGACGCCAGAGCACTCTGATTGTGAAAAATTGTATTACCCTGCTGGTATCTTTTTAGACACGATACCAATACTTTTTAGGTAATGTTATGAAGGATAGGGATTGAGTAAAAAAGTGCCATCCTCACTTTACCATTCCACCATCCTGACCATCTTACAAGATGTACAAACAAAACAATCCAATTCATCTGAAGCAGTTACATGAGCCTGATTTGCACCAACAGTTCAATCCAAATCCAACATATCTTGAGTTAATTAAAAAAAAATATTGCCAAAGTTAAATTCTCCTTCAGGACTGTCACATTTGTTTCCTGGACACATCTTCAGTCCTTTCTTGACAACAAAGTGGAAGACGTCTTAGTTTGCCATAACCTCCTATTGGAATCCCCCCCCTCCATTCCAGAATATAGTTTTGGTATTATTGGTAAATGCAATCCAAGTGCAATTCTCTTTAGCTTTACCACATTCACCAAGACTAGTTGGGTGTTCTGTTGCTAGGTGAAAAAAAAGTATAATACATTCAAAATAACTCAGGTTTATTAGATCTGCAAGCCATTAAAATTGTCATTATGTATTTGTTTAATGTTATAATTAGTGAAATGATTATACATGCTTCTAATAAAAATAGATGATATTTTCTATTTATCGTTCAATGAAAGTGTAAATACAGAGACTATAAATCATGAATTTAATCACCATCTGGCATGTGCAATATGTTTACCTAAGTGATACATTAGCATTCAGAAGAATCTGACATTTTTATAGATAATGATGGCTTTATTACAGATAATTACTGTAGACATACTCCTCAGTCAGGCATGGCATGTTGGTTTGAGTCAGAGTAAAGTTCCTGAAAGTCAAAATAGATTATCCTCTTCAGTACTGTGTTGGTTCCAAATTTCTTACCAAGTCACTGCGTAATAATTATGAAACTTCATCTAATTAGCAGAATAAGTATACTAGCATCTGTAGTTTTTTACTCTGATATAGTCTGTTTGCCTATAAGGACATAGATATGCATTGTGTATAGAATTCAGTTAAAAAAGAGAACAATTCTATTTCTCCATAGCATGCAGCTACAATGTGTTTGAGACTCCCAATGGGACATACTTTTCCTTGCTAACAAATCATTAGTAGAATATGAATACTTTTTTCATAAATAAATAGGTACACACATATGTATCTACATGCCTTAAGAACACTGAGTGACTTGATTCAGTCTGAAAAGAAAATGATAATTATCATCCAAATAAGTACCATGACATTTATTTCTTCAGAGGTAAGAATAACACACAACAGATCAGAACAACTAATAGGTCTCTATGGGCATTATCTAGGGAAAAATCTTTGGAACACTAGAACTGAGATCATTATCATGATGATTGAATCATACTGAAATGGAACAATTACAAAAATTTACTTCCTTACATTCAGACTAGCCTAAATTACCTTCAGAGCTGAAGGAAACAAAAGAAAAACAAAGAAAATGTTGTTCAGGACAATTATGACAGGTTGCAAAATGTGACTGAGTGGAGTGAGGTTGTTTTCAGAAAGCACCAGAATGGGTGGAAAATAGCAAAGGATTTATCTCAGAGAATTCATTTGTACTTGCGGGACCGCCTACTACCACCAATAGCCTCCCACCGGCCGGTACACTCCCATAGAGAGGGGCTCCTCCAGGTGCCGTCGGCCAAACAATGCCGACTGGCGGCCCCCAGGGGGAGAGCCTTCTCTGTGGGGGCACCTACTATCTGGAACGAGCTCCTCCCAGAGATACGGAGGATCCCGGATCTGCGCACCTTCCGCCACGCTCTAAAGACCTTTTTATTTCACCAGGTGGGCCTGGCCTAATTTTCTCCCTCTTTTATAAAAGAATTTTTAATATTTTTTAGTATTTTATATATTCAAATTTTAAAATTGGTTTTAAATTGATTGGGGTTTTAATTTGTCTGGGCCAAAACTATTTAATTTGATTTTAATTCTGCTTTTAAATTTTGTATGTATGGATTTTATTATTGGCTGTTCATCACCCTGAGTCCTTCAGGAGTAGGGCGGTATAGAAATCAAATAAAATAAATAAATAAATAAATAAATTTGTCCACCTATTGAATTTTGTCTTCTCTTCTCTTCAGAAGAGATAGACTTGAATTTCCATTATCCAGTTAGTAAAACTGTATTGTTTGGAGAGGATATGAGTTGATGAACTGCCTATGGGGATCCATACTTTCATATGGTACAAGAGATATCTACAGGGATTGCTTTTCTGCTGTTTGAAGCATCTAATCTACTATTGACAAGCAGTCCTGCCTTATTCTTGTTTTTTCTGTGTTGTATACAGTTCTCCCATATTACTTAACTTTTAGCTTCCATTTTCTATGTATGTATTGAGATTGATAATTGAGATTTTTATATCTCAAGAATAACGCTAAACACTCTCTGAAAACCTTTTCAGCAGTCTTGCAAATATGTGATGTAGGAAGAATAATGTCTTGCCTTCCCTTAAAGAGCCAGTGTGTATGTTATGCATTAATTTGGAAATTTCCTTTTATTTCTCAGGCAAGGGTTGCCACATAGGAATCAGTAGCACCATATCTGAGGCTATTTTTTTTTAAAAATCTGGACTTTAATATTGTTACAGATATATAATCTATACAGATGATGAATGGAAGAATAAATCGTCCCACTGTTCCAAGAGAAGAGATTTTTAGAAGTACAGTTAACATGAATTATTTTAATCAGATTGTAAGATCCTAACTTGGTAAAGTTAGATATGGAGTCTCTAATGGGATATCAAAAAAAGATGATAGCCTCTACTGCATAATAAATCCCCCCTTTTAATGTGCACTGTGTATATGACACACACCTACACTCAAAATGTAGCTACGGTACCATCTTTGCTATTTTGGCTCCGCCTCCCCCGCTCAACATAGGATCCCCAATAAATTATATATCTCTCTCATTTCTTTTTCTCTCCTCCTAGTATGGCAAAAGCAAACAAATATGTGAATAATAGTTTCCTCCCTCTGAACTGAAAAACTATGTTTACCAATTTCCAAACACTAGAGAACTCTGGAGCACGACTAGATGATGGCAGAAATATAAAACACAGTAACAGTTATTGTCATCTAATGCTCATTGGATTTTTGCAGCCTTAATAAATCAGAGTATGGAACCAAACAATATCTTTGTTTTGAATTCATCGTTTATTTATGTATTTATTTGTGATTCATATGGTTGCATAACTTGAAGACATGCAATTTCTGATAGCAATAGTGCTAATTACAAAATTGCAACATTCTCAACAACAAATATGGCTCAAAATAAAAAATTATTCATGGTTTTTCAATTGTATTTTTTTTAAATAAAAAGCTCATTAGAACTTCTTATGTCTTTGGTCATCTAATAAAGGACACACCAAAATGTGTATTCATTAAAAAGATTTATGGTTGGCTTAGCTTAATATGAAGTCAGTATGATATTGTCTGAATGTGGATTATGACACAGCTAGAAGTTAAAAAAAATTAAGGAATAAAGCTGTATATAGATTTGTAAACCCAAAGAAATAAATAAATATGAAAATAAATTCATGATGATTTCTGCTGGAGAATTAAAAGCATGCATCATGTATCAAATTTTTTAAAAATCTTTTTCTTCATGTTGTCTGGAATACTTATATAAGACATACAGTATATCCTATGATGCTGAATGCTTGATGATAAACAGTTCATGGTATGATACACCAAAGAACAACTTGTAGATCTGTACTTGAGTTTTTCCTTTCTATGTTGATATCTAATTAATTTATGAAGCAAGTATTTCATCCAATAAGTAAGGTATATTTATTACATGATAATTGCTTTCAAAACAGAAATTCTTTGCCCTCTAGAGTTGATGCTTATTAACTGTGGTCTAATTGTGCTCTTGAGCTACCATTCATATATTATTTATGGTCATACCCTCTAACTTAGTTCTCTATTTCGACAAAACAAGACCACCTTTCAAAATAACACATGGTTTAAAGATATTGAATTCTTCAAAACCAGAAAGGTCAAAGGACACGTGAGTCTTTTGAAGTCTTTTGGGAAAAAATCAACTTCTAGCAGGGCAGGAGGGGGAATTGAGAATATGACAGACGTCTATATTAGAAAACCTCAAATGTCTATAGAACCAGTAGTGGAACTGAACCACAAGGTAATGTGAGCAGAGATGTTGTGTTGCTGTTCAAAAGGAAAGATTGATGATTTATGGAGAGCAGGCTTCCACAAGTGGCATCTGACAGACGTGTTGGAAGTTCTAGTATTTGAAGGGGCTGCTATTTTGCTTCAGAAAAACTAATGGCTCTTCCTCTTCTTGAGTTTCCTCAAGATCAGAACCTGTTGCTTGCCATTTCCCCTCAAACAGAGTGAATAAAAGGATCAAAGCCTCAGGTTGTTAGCCACTGAGTCTTCAAGCTAGTGTTTTAGCTTGGGCTATTGATCATTAAGAATTGAGTGTTTCTTTAATTACACATATGATTTTTTTTCATGCTAGTTTTCAGATTATTATTTTTTATTCTTTTTATAATAGGCCATTGTATTTCATTTATTTGTATTTATATTTTTATTAGGTTTACATGCTGCCCATCTAGTCTAGAGGTGACTCTAGTTTATTGAAATTTACTTAGTTTCAATAAGTTAAATTCTATTCTGTCTCTCTCTCTTAACCTGCAAGTCAGTGTTGACTCCTGATGACTGCTTGGACAAGATTTCAGAAGTGTCTACTTCCTAGAGCTGAGAGTGAGTGGCAGGTCCAAGGTCATTCAACTGGGTTTGTGCCTAAGGCAAGATTAGAATTCTTAGTTTTTAGCCTAATGCCTTAACTACTACCTCATACTATGATTTCAGCTAATAAACTGGATACTCTTTAAATAGAACTGCATGGGCCATTCTTCTTGGCTCATCTGTAATAATAACAAGACTCAGTTCACTGCAACAAGAAATGCGCAGAAAGAAGTTCAGTGGTAGAAATACACTGCATGCAGGAGAAAAACATGAAAATCCATACCTAAAGCAACATAAACTGAAACAGTTTTGTCAGCCTTCTTAAAGGGAAATAGATACTTGTCCTCACTGCAACACCACTGCATTCTGCCCATTCAGATGAACTTGGGTCATGAAGTATAAAACAAGTGTTTAACTTCTTTTGGAAACACTCAGTTTTAAACATATTAAGAGAATTATCTTACTGATCAAAATGCTCAGGGCAAGAATATTTAATCAGTTGATTCTTACCAACTAAGCCTAAACCTAGAAACAAATGGATCAATTAGGCATTGATCTACCTGGTCCTAATGGAGTTCTTTGGGGAGTGAATACCTATGTGATCCAATACTTCAGGGCAACTCCACTTTGCTCACATTATGAGAGC
This sequence comes from Pituophis catenifer annectens, assembly GCF_029215685.1. Lineage (NCBI taxonomy): Eukaryota > Metazoa > Chordata > Lepidosauria > Squamata > Colubridae > Pituophis > Pituophis catenifer. The sequence goes on from NW_027256883.1 coordinate 36,993,146, forward strand.
TGATAAAATTCATTATCTTCCAATCTTTTGCTTTTCCTTCTGGCTACAAAGAAGGTGTTAATTTACTTTTGTAGACATCTTTTAATTAACTTTTACTGGAGCTTGTACTGATTTTTTACAAATACTCAACTTAGGAACTGGAAGTATTAAATATTAAGTAAGAACAATTATTTTAATTTGATGGGAAAGTTATTGTGAGATTTGTGATATAACTATTCACTGTAAATATAACTCTTCTGTTACATGCTCCAAATTCTTTTTAAGATGTTCATTGAAATTCATTTATTAAGTTTTTTTTTAAATTTGCTTGATATGATTTGTATTGCAAATCAAGAAAATAAAATTTTATCCTCCCCTAACCTGGAAGAACTGAGATGAGGGCAATTGCAGTCCAGTCTGGGGAAAGCTTATTAAATAAATCCCAACTATTAAGATCTTACAGTATTTCTGGATAATATCATTGGGTACTTACCAATATTCTGAGGTTAGGAAAGGAATCTTTGCAGATTGAAATATGGAAAGTAGTATGGAGTAATTGTTGGTCAAGGACTGAGTAAAGCCACGTTCAAGTTCAACTTCAGTTATAGAAGGTCATTGGATTATCTTGGGCCATTCACTCTTTCTCAGCCCAGACTAATTTATGGAGCTTTTCTGAGAAAAAAATGTGGATGGAGGAGGAAAGGTAGGAGTAAATATAAGGTATATTGCCTTGAGTTCCAACCTAGAGGAAAGTTAGAATATAAATATGTTAAAAATCCAGTGCTCTGAATTGAAGGGATTCCTCACATGTGCCCAATGTCCTATCATGTATTAAACTACGGGGGATGGAGGATGGGATTCAAAATTTAAATCAGGAATTTTAAATTCAATGGATAAGAAACAAATGTGAGATCTGTCCAAAAAAAATTATTTTTTTCAAAAGTGCACTATTCATAAGTCCACAATCTGCAGATGAAATATTTTCTTTGCACCTTTGAGCAAAAATTCTATAAATACACTCAGTCTTGTAGGGGAAATATCACATAGCAAATTCCACATAATGGTTATTCCTATCTGATCAAAGAACAAATTTAAAGCAACACCAATAATAAGGATATTATTAAAACAGTGGTGGCTGCCAATAGTTGGACATTTTTTAATTACTTTCCCCACAAATCAAGTGGACAGTACAGTTATATTATAGTACTGCAAGTAAGGTCATCCTTATTCACATGAAGACAAAACTTAGGTGACTGAGTGGTTTTGCAATTTTCATTAGAACTAAAAAACAGAAAAACTAATTGAGAACTGAAGTTGGAGTCCCAAGACTTCACCTGAAACAACTGTTGTGCTTGGGGATTATTTTTCCATAACACATTTTCCTAGTCCAGACAGATTCTGTGCTAATTTATGAAAACAATGAAGTATGCTACAGTTGTAGCACATGCCTAGCCAAAAAACCTTTATGAATGAAATGAACTAGTATCTGAGACTTTAAGTGTATTATGCAATTGGAAGGAAGGAAGGAAGGAAGGAAGGAAGGAAGGAAGGAAGGAAGGAAGGAAGGAAGGAAAGAAAGAAAGAAAGAAAGAAAGAGAAAGAAAGAGAAAGAAAGAAAGAAAGAAAGAAAGAAAGAAAGAAAGAAAGAAAGAAAGAAACCTTTTTAATATAAAGAAGCCACAGCTAATTATCTGGATTGTTCAGCACAGAGCAAGTCAGATGTGGATTTCTAAGTGTACCATGTAGTTTTGACAATATTCCTCCAAGGGATTGATGACTTTGAGTCTGATAATGTTAAAAAATTGCTGGACATGCATTCTTTTTAATGAGCTGTTACATCTCAATGCCTTTGAAAAATGGCTAGTTTTTGAAATCTTTCTTGCGACAGAGATTAGATTCTTCCACAGCACAGAGCAGGCATGGACTTCTCAGAATTCATCCCTCACATTAGGCTATCATTTGGTCTCCACATTCAAAGTATTTTATTTCAGTCACTGAACAGGCTTATATAATAGTATATGGCTGTATTATTATTATTTAATAATTTTATTTTTATGATTTATATATTGTTTTATTAGTTCTAAACAAACTAGAATTTTTTTAATATGACAACAATATAAATGTTTTAAATAAATAAGATAGAAACAAAAATAAAATGAGATAAAAGTTAAATTATGAAATGTGAAACACTGTGGAATAAAGGATATTTTGAACACAGCCAGCACAGGACACACTTAATTAGATCAGCTAAACCACTTTAAAAAGTGAGACTGTTACACAAAGTCTTCAATGAAAAGGCATTGTAGACAAAGCTAGAAACAGATAAACAAAGCTAACAGTTATTATTATTACCAAACTGGAGCACATCAAACAAGTCAAACTGTTCCCATTGAGGTCCTGCCAAATTTTGCAAAGTTTTATACAAAGTTAGCAACATTACACGAGAGTGCATTGTCTGATTCAGCCATAAATAATTGAGACAAAAACATAATATTGATTGGCCTGGATATTGAATTAATGAAAGTATAATAAATTGCAGGCCTCTGTATGCTTGGCAGTAAAGAAATACTTGGGTACTACCACAAAATCCCAGAGTTATAGGCTAAACCAGTGGTTCTCAACTTTTCCTTCACCATGGACCCCCTTAAAATACCTTTTGGTAGCCATGGACCATGGCCATGGACCACCAAGGCTTAACTCAAGATTTAAATCATAGCATTTCATCAAGCCTTCACAGCCCCCCCAGGAGTCTACAGACCACATTCTGAAATCTAGCAATGCAAATCCATGTCTTCCTTATTTACTTATTTACTTACTATGGAATAGGAACTTATTGGTTCCTGTTCCAATAACTTGAGCAGCTTTCAAGAATTCATACATTGTTTAATATTCTAAACAATTTAAAGTGATAAAACATTAAAATGGATGCTAAAGCCTTTCAAATGTTACAACTACAATTAGAATATGTCTTTCTAGACATGGATTTGTCCAAAAGCCATTTGTTTTGCTATATGGGCTCTGCCATGGAGTTGACTCTTGATAGATAGGATCATATCTCTGGTTGGACCTGCAAAATGTACCCTGTTGAAGTCTGGGAGAGTGCAGGAACTTGGGCCTTCATCAAAGGCCTCTTATCTTCTGCTTGTGCAAATAATTTAGGCTTCTCTGTGGGGGCATCCTCTCTCTGGAATGAATTGCCCCCGGAGATACGTATGATCCCTGACCTACGCACCTTTCGCCGTGCCCTTAAGACATAATTGTTTCAACAAGCTGGGCTGGCTTAAACATGAATTTTAATGGTTGTTTTAGTTTTTTAATAATATAGGGGCCAAATTATTTAATTTGTTTTTAAATTTTATGGATATGTGTGTTTTATTGCGGCTGTGGCTCCTGAGTCCCTCAGGAGAAGGGCGGTATAAAAATTTAAAACTGTAAAACTTTTGCAATAAAAAAAAAAAATTAAATAATAAATAAATAAATTAAGATGTATAGGGGTTTATATACTAAAGTGTGCATCTTGAATTTGGGTTATCAGAAATGACAACCAATATATTTGAATGCGCAGCAATGTGGCAATTCTTGATTTGCACTCTATGTCAGAATGCAAATCAATTTTCAAGTCCCTCCCCCTATTTCGGGTGTGACTTTGCAATAATCTTTTTTCTGATTCTGAGCCTTCTGATTCCGAAAAGGGGGTATTATAGAAGTATATCACCATACTTATTTCTTTGCCTCATCAATTCATTTCATGAAAAATGAATATGTAATTCTTGAAGTCTGAAAAGGTGTGTACTCATATCGTATCATTAAAGGTATACCACAAATTTCTATGAACAAACATATGGTACACATATTCTAGCAAATTGGAGTATAAATATATATACACACCTATCGGCTTATATAGTTCTATCAATATTGTTTTCCTAGCTATATCAATGAAATCAATAGGTTTTACTTTCATGTAAAAATGCTTAGTATTGTGGTATAAGTCATTCTGTTAACTGGATGAGTGATCTTTATTCCTGGGAAATTGTCTCTTGAAATATAGGCCCTGGAATGACCTACAGCTTCTTCATTAATCTAGTTCTCAGAATGTGCAGTCTATTTAGCATACCAGTTGTAAACAAGCTACGGGGTCAATTTTAAATAGGGTTAAATCCCATTGAACATGATACCTACTTCTGGAATAAAACATAATATTGTACTATTACTTTTTATATCATTAATTTAATTCTATGTAGTAAATTATTTTTGAAGCATCATCCTAAACATGGTCCCTTAGAAAGGCGGATCTTTTCAATAAACTTCATTCACAGTTAACCTATTACCTTAGGTTATAATCTGATAAATGTAAATACTACACAGTGATTCAACAGCTTTAGTTCTTTTCATATTGTTTTACTCTCCAATCTTCTCTAATTGCCCAAACCAGTTTGCATTGTGTGTTTAGATTTAGCCCCTTAAGGTTTTTATTGTAGCAAAAAAGCTACCTCCCTATCAGATTTTTCTAACAAAATGCTACAGATGAAGGCCATCACTTTAATCCTGCTGAGCTATTGTTTGATTTCAAGTGCATCCTGTTTCTAAATATGCCATCTGTGATGGATCTATGCACATATAACCTGAAAAGCCCTCATCAGACCTTTTGTTAGGCAAATACAGGAATCTGAAAAGCTCTTAATACACAAAGTCATGGCATTAAAATATTAATAAAAATATTTTGCATCATAAATCACAACAAATTCTGTTAACTTCTGTTCTCAAATTCTGAATTGTATAGTCAGGTTATTCTTCCTTCTGGAGCTTTCTTTTATCAAATATTATTCTTGTTATTATTTAGAATAATAACAAGATTTATTATTAGAAATAATTAGAGATTATTTAGAGAATAATATTATTTAAAGAATATTGGCTGGCCTTTCTGCCAATGGACATTAAACTTGGAATGAAACTGTTTCAAGGTATTATAAAAATGTATAAACTCCCTTAATGCTATGATTTTTGTCCAGCTCCCAATCATTTATTGGCAAGCTCTCCTTCCACAAAAGGAAATCATGCTGTTGAATGATTTAGCTCATGAAAAGCATTTATTGCTGAATCCTATTTCTTTCTTACATAGTACCATTGTATACTTATCCCTTGGAAAATGCAAAATTCCTGATTTTATAGAAATGTGTAAGGTTAGCATATTTGTTTACCAATTTATTTTGAAAACCAACAGCTAACTTTCCATCATATGGATCATATGGATCTTCAGTTTTAAAAGCAAGTTTTTAGGAGGGCAAGAAATGAAAATGTTGAAGCAGTTTATATTCTATAATTGACAAGGTTTCTGTTGATATTAAAAGGTTTTAGCATTAGGGAAAAAAGATTGAAGACATTAAAAAGATGGTGTAACATTATTTCTTTATTTATATGTCTTATAAGCTGCTCTGTCTGAAACCACATACAATTCCTCAGCTTTGTAGATTCATATTAAAAACAAAGTAAGCATAATGATATAAATAATACCTTTAGGACAAATCATTAGGCAAAAAATTATATATTAAAAGCATAAAATAAAAAACAGGAATAACACATTCAGTGCGCTCCAATATAAAACATAATTTGTTACCAGAGAAAGAAAATTATGATAAATCAAATAAGAACTTTATTATAGACAAAGAACAGCAAAAAAAAATATATAAATATAGACAGACAAGTAATTAATATAAGAGGAACCAGTCTTGTGCACGTTTCATTAGCTGCATTCTTCATGCTATAAGAGAGCTTGGCAATTATATAATGGACTTGAAAGTTTTTGTTGCTTAAACAAATTAATAATTAGCTAGCTGAATTGTTACTAAAAAAAGGATAAGGACATGAAAAAGTAACAAACACAGAAAGTATTGTGGCAATATAAATTCTACCAAGGTTATTGTGGCAGTAAAATATTTATTTGATGCTGGGCCACAAACATCATATCTCTCTCTCTCTCTCTCTCTCTCTCTCTCTCTCTCTCTCTCTCTCTCTCTCTCTCTCATTCTCTCTCTCTGTTTGTGTGGGTGGTACAATCTACCTCACATTTGTGGAACATCTTTCAGTTTCTCAGCTTACCAAATGGTATTGTCTGCAAACCAATATAACACAAGTTCATGTTTCAGCCAACACAATATCACTAGCAAATCTATGTACAATAGATTTGTCAATAAACAAAGTAAACATTTAATGCATTTTGTATGAATCAAATCATCATGGTTTGTAAATAATGATGAACGGCTCAGCAGATTGTTCAAAACCTGCCGTACCAACTGTGACTTATTCAATATATCATATTTAAATATGCCCAAGTTATAAAGTTATGTGAATCAGATCAGCATGATTGCAGAAGTGCATATTTGCTTATTTAGTTATACATAGTATGGTGATTTGCTCAACTCTGATACATAGATCAGTCAGTTTCTAGAGTGAAGAAATTAAATGATTGTTAGTGAAATATAGAAGTCATATCATTTATAAGACATCAATAGTACAAGTTAATTTTCCAATACAAAATAGAATTTCCCTGGTTGATTTTTTTAAGCCAAGAAGGATTTTGTATCAATGGCCCAACTGTCTGTCAGCCAGTAGAATAAAAAGTGTTGGTGGATTTGCCTTCTCTCTCCCTTCCTCTCCTGTCAGGCAAAAAGAAGCAGAAGCAGAAATGGAAAGAGAGAGAATAGGAAAAACCACTGAAGCTGGGTATATAAAACACTCTTAAGAGAAGGGGAATATTTCTTTTTTTTTAAAGGAGAGGTTGTACAACTTTTTTTCCTGAATCATGTTTTCTGTCCAATGTAAGACTGCTCACAATTGTTAATATCGTTTTTAAAAGTCTTAAGTGTATGGTCCAGTTACAGTTGATGTACAGTTTAAATTATGTGTTTCAAATATGGGAGATTTAAATGTATATTTGAGTCTATCTGAAAATCAATCAGACTTAGAAATATCGTCAGTCATTGACTATTTTAACCAACATTCTCATCTTCCTGGCTATTGCTGAAACTGTTGTCATTCAGCCCTTGCTGGAAACTTTATCAATTAATCAACCAGAAAACAATCTTGATTAAAAAAAGTTATCATCAGAAACTTAAACAAAGAAAAGTAATACAGTGCTAGTTTGATAAACTTCACGGATTTAAAAGAGTTTAGAAAATACTAATTCTAAGTAACATTTTAGGAAGCTGAAAACTATAAGACATTAATTTGTTCTAGGGAGGACAGTTCACACATGTAGATACATATGAAATATATACATTTCTATGGACTCAAAATTTTTCAACATTGGACAGAAAAAAAATTAGGAAAAATGGTTGCCTTGAACTAAAAGCAACCTAATTATATATAACTCTTTCACCCAGGAGCCCAAGAAGTATAGCATTTTCAAGTCTTATCTATGTTATTAAATAAGATACTGAATATGATTCGCTCAATTTGTCTGGTTTCTTGCTAAGTTGCTAGCCTCTCATTAAAATGATTCACTGGTGCCACCTGCAGAACAAGAGTAGTATATATGGACTAAAATCACTAAAGATATATCAGGATGTTTAGGGATTTATACAGATCATTACTAATTTAGCTATGTAGATATAAATGAAGATTGGTTCTTCCTCAATAAGCAATTATTTTAATGCAGAATCTGTGAGAGAGTAATTATAAGAATGCATTTCTCAGGAATGAAGAGAAATGTTTCCCTATCCAGTCATGTCTGACTCTAGGACGCAGAGCTCATCTCCATTTCTTGGTCTAGGAAGCGAGTGAAGACATTTTCTGTCGTCATGTGACCAGCTTCCAAAGGTGCATGGAACACGGCTACCTTCCCACCAAACTGGTTCCTATTAATCAACTTGCATTTGCATCAGTGGTGGGTTGTCCCAACCGGTAGTAAAACCAGCAGGAGGCCCTGCCCACCGCCCCGTATGTTATCATCAGCGATCTGCGCATGCACAATCCCGTTGCGAACCGGTAGTAAAGGTAAGTAGAACCCACCCCTGATTTGCATGCTTTCGAACTGCTACCTAGTGGCTAATTATAAAACGATCATCATCTTCATAATCCTGAATCAAACCATTGAAGAACTAAGACCTGTCCATGATTTTATTTTTTTTCCTCTATTAAAAATGTTTTTTTTCTTTATCTTAGTATATTCAGTGCAAATCAAAATGCACTGTTTAAGCCATAAAGTAAAGATTGCCCCCTTCTGGGCAACTCTAAAACAACGGCTGTAGATTCAAACCATGAAATCTGCATCTCTGTATTATTTTTAGAAACCCAGCTTTCAAATCATTATTTTTAAACTATATCTAGTCTGTTGCAATATTTTCAGGATCAGACTCAATAAAGATAATAGAAGTTATAGGTTTAAATATAATTCTCTTTAATCATAATAGGCATTCTATATTCGCTGAATATTCAAGATAGAAGCAAGGAAAATGGGGAGGATGGCTCCTTTTATATACAAGGGGCGGAGCCAGGAATGGGAGTGGTAAAATATGAATACATTAAAGCTCAAGTAATAAGTTAACCCCTGATGTTCCATATATACATTATTTACACATTAGAGAATAAGGCATTTACATCTGACAAATCCCCCTCTAAATGCCGGTTCGTTATACAACACCAGTTACATTCAGATTCAGGACAATATAATACATATAATTTAGAGGTTAAATATTTGTGTTGTTTAGAAGGTAAGGGTTTTGTTAATATGTCAGCTAATTGTTCAGAAGTATCACAATGTATTGCTTTGATGAATCCGTCTTGAGATAGTTGTCTCACGTGCTTAAATTTTATATCAATATGCCTGGACCTTTGTCCAATTGCATCGGATCTAGAAATTTCAATGGCCGCTTTATTATCTTCATGCATAATAAATGGTAAAGTAGGTTTCTTCCAAACATCTGTGATCAAATCATTGAACCATACAAGGTTATTTGCAGCTTTAGACAAGCAAACATATTCTGCTTCTGTGGTAGAGGTGGCTACCAGTTCTTGTTTACCAGTATACCAGTAAACTGGACAATCGTTCAATAGAAAAACATAACCAGAGGTACTCTTTCTGCATGATGTATCACCAGCCCAATCTGCGTCAGCATAACAAGTAATTTTTGGTTCTTTGTCATTATTGGGTTCCAATATTAAACAAAAATCTAATGTACTTTTCAGATATCTTAAAATTCTTTTGACAGCTTCCCAATGATACAAGGTTGGTTTGCTAACATATCTTGACAATAAATTGAGAGGTAATGCAATATCTGGCCTAGTCCAATTAGATATATAAAGGAGTGAACCTATAACTGATCTGTAAAATGTGTTGTCTTTAAACTCAGGGGAAGATTCATCATTGTTTCTAAGAAAATCAGTTTGCATAGGTGTGTCACATGTTTTGGCATTATTTAAGTTACATTTGTTTAGGAGTTCAATGATTTTATCTTTTTGAGTAAGTTTGAATCCCCTTTTTGTTTTGTTAATTTGTACACCAAGGTATTTATTCACTCTACCTAGTGATTTCAATGAGAAGTGTTCGTTTAACTTATTTACAAAGATTTCCCTGCTCTCTTTATGCTTTCCAATATATAAAATATCATCCACATAAATTAATACAAATTCAATATGATCATTACTCTTTTTTACAAAGAAACAGTTATCAGCAGTGGTGGCGTTGAAATCCATGGTCTTTAGTACTTTTACCAAGCAATCGTACCATCTTTTGCCAGATTGCTTCAATCCGTACAGACTCTTATTTAGTAACCAAATTTCGTTCTTATTAGTGTATTGACTGTGTGGTGCTCTTACATATATTTCCTTATCTAATTTTGCATGTAAGTATGCAGTCTGTATGTCATATTGAAACACGTCTAGATTGAGTGCAGATGCTACTACAAGAGCTGTTTTGACACTCTCTGTTCTCACTGTGGGTGAATATGTGTCAGTATAGTCTTCTGGATATTTTTGTGCATAACCTTGTGCAACTAGTCTGGCCTTGTATAAGGTATTACCTCCTTCTAAATTCTTAATTTTATAAATCCACCTAGTACCTATAATTGTTTTATCCTTAGGTGCGATCGCAGGTGTGAATACATTTAATCCTTGTAAACTTTTCATTTCTTTTTCCATAGCTAGTTCCCATTTTTCTCTTTCTTCACGGGGAAGTTTCAATACTTCCTCATATGTATTAGGTGTTATTTGTTCTCCATCCATATGCATAATATAATCTTTGTATTTATTTGGTATTTGGTTTCTATTATTTCTAATATTTCTTTCAGGTTTGCTATGGTTGTCATGCAAATATCTGGCTTCCTTTTTTGTTAATGTGTCTGTCTTTATTTTATGCTGACTATTTGTCCAAGTTTTGGTTTTGTTCTTACTTTTGTTAATATTTTGATTTTCTGTTGTTCCTTCCTCGCAAGATATATTATCTTTGCTTTTATTAGGAAAAATTTCATTAAGGTGCAACTTAGACCAATTGGCCTGCTCATGAAACACAGCTGTTCTGGATACTATAAATTTGTTATTATTATCGATGAATCTGTACCCTTTGGTTCCAGTTTCGTATCCCATGAATCTTAATCTCCTGGATACGTTTTCTCCCTTTCTCCTCAATTGTTTAGGTATGTGCACGTCTGCAGTAACTCCAAATATGTGCATGTGTGCTAATTTAGGTTTTCTATTGTACATCACCTCATATGGTGTCTTATTCACAATACTGGACCATGTTCTATTTTGAGTGTAATTTGAATAATGTAAGGCTTCTGACCAAAATTGTTTGCCTAAACCAGCATCCTCTAATGTGCATCTAATCATGGTTTGTAGTGTGGAGTTCTTTCTCTCTGCAATCCCATTTTGAAAGGCAGAAAATGGATTGGACGTGAAATGTAGCATCCCTCTATCCTTTAACCATTGGGAGAATTCTTTAGACATGAATTCACATCCCCTATCTGTCATAATTTGTTTTATTCTGATATTATGTTGTGTTTCTATGCGTTTGTAGAATTCCTTAAATTTCTGAAAGGTTTCATCCTTGTGCTTTAATGTGTAAACAAAACCATAGCGACTGTAATCATCCACTATTGTTAGGAAGTAACGTTTTCTATAGGTAATTGATGGAGTTAATGGACCAACTAAGTCCATATGTACCAAATCAAAAATATTGTTAGTTGATCTGTTAGATTTTTTTGGTCTAGGACTGGTTTTCAGTTTGGTGGATTTACATACTGAGCATTCTAAATAATTTTCACAATTTTTTATTTTTACACCTTCTGCGTGTTCAGTCATTTTTTGTACTACAGGAAAGCTAGCATGTCCTAACTTCCTATGTAAGATATGAGCACACTCATCATGAATTGGTTTACCTATTTTTGGTTTCTTCTCATTGTGTGTATTTTTGTTATCATGAGTTAATTTACATTCATCATTGTCACTGTTACTGACATTTTCATCATCTGCTTCAATACAATCTTCCATATTTGAATCAATGTTATGTAACCATCTTTCTTTGGTTATCAGATAGGGTAGACCCCCTTTTATCATCACAGTGCCTACCTTTGTTTTGTTCTTTTCTATAGTTGCTTTCCCCTTTGAGAAAACTATATTGATGTCAGATTCTCTGCTTAGTTTTATAGCACTTAGTATGTTGTGAGGTATTTCTGGGATTAATAATACCCCCTCTATTTTCCCTAAACCAGGCAAGGTCACATTTCCTCTGCCTAATACTTGAACCTTTTCTTGATTAGCTACCTTTATCACAAACTTATCTTCTGTAAATGAAGATAATATACTTTTGTTATTAGTGGTGTGATTTGTTGCACCAGAATCAATAAGCCAATTATTGTTCTCATCTTGTTGTGTTTTGGTGCTGTCTTGTTTATTTAACCCATTTAGTGACCCAGATTTTCTCTCTTTTGAATTTTCTCTACCCCCTCTACTTTCTCTGTAGTTTGGTGGACTTCTATATTTGTGTCTATCTGTGGAAGATTGTCTGTAATTGTATTTGCTCCTATGTTCTGGCCTATGTCTCTCCCTTGGGACTTTGTGACAGTCTCTTCTACTGTGTTCCCTGGATCCACAATTGTGGCATCTAAAGGCTTCATTATATTTATCTTGAAAGACTACTTTCCTAAAAGATTTGTGTTCTGTTTGGTTACTGGAACGATTTTTTCTTGAATTGTCTTCTGCTATCAATTTGTTAGATAGACTTTCTATTGATAAATATCCCAAATTAATGGTATCTAAGTGTGACATAAAGCTATCCCATGATGGATCAAGTGAATTGATAATAACACTTTTCATAGTTTGATCTGAAATCACTTCCCCCCTCAATTGCAGCTCAGCTCTTATTTTGTTTAGATTTATCAAATGTTCACTTATAGAAACCCCTGGTTTCACTCTAGAAGAAAAGAAATCCTTAGACATTCTTGTGGTTGTGGCTACACTATCGCTGTGAAATAGATTAAACATGCATTGAATTATTTCTGATACAGTTAGGTTTGGTTTGATGCTATGATACATTGCAGGAGACACGCTAGAAATTATTATGAAAAATGCTCTATGATGTAAACAGTCTATTTTTAAAGTCCAAGGTCTTCTTGGAGGACTAGTTATAAAGAATAGTAAATTTTCTTTCATAAAAATAACCTGAAGCTGTTGGTACCACTCTTGTAAATTAATGCCATCAACTCTAAGTTTTGGGAAGTCACTGGGTAAGTTCCCCACATTATTTTGTCCATTACTTACAACCTGAGGCAGTCCGTGGTCTCTCAAGTGCAGGAAATTACAGAACGGCATTGGGATGCTTGTAACGAGTCTGCGCGGTTCTCTGGCCAGTTCAAGTCTTTCGGGGCCGTCTACGTAGTTTTGCACATGCGCGTTGCTCATTTCTTCTTTGGCGCCGTTGTGGAAGGTTCTCTCCATTTCAGCTCTCTCGATCCGCTCCTCTTCAGATGAGTCGGTCTCTGGCTCGGTTTTTGGGGCTTTGGTGATGGCGGCGGTTCTTTTCTTTCTCTTGTGTGTGCTGGCACTCGATTCTGTCTGCGGTGTAGGACGGAATCGGCATGGCTCTCTGGGCTCGGGTGTCGTCGTTTTCGAAGTCAGGATGGGAGCGTGCAGGTCTTGAGTTGTCGGTTTGATTTCTTGCTTCTTCGTCGATGTCTTGGAGATTTTCAATCTTGGCCCAAAAGCAGCAAAAAGCGTTTTCATTGCTGACTTTACTTGAGACTTTGTTAAATCGTCTTCACTTTCTGATTTTGGTTCATCTGAAGAGTTTGAGACTTCTTTTTCACTTTCTTCGTCTGATAGCGTTTTTCGCGCCAGAAATTTTGAACTGAGCGTTTTGATTGGCTCTGCTTCACTCTCTTTTGAAGTTCGTTGAAACCAAGATGGCTGCCGTTCAAAATTTCGCGCGGGGTCACATCTTTTCTTTTTTACAACTATTTTCTCAGTAGTCATTTCACTCACAGTTTTTTGATCTTTGGGTTTTTCTTTAATGACGTTTTTCTCTCTCGCTGCTCCGCTGTTCCTCAGCATCTCCTGGAGGTCCGCGATGAGGCTTTCATCATTCTTTTGGCTTTTTAGTATTTTTAATATTTCTGACCTGAGTTCGTTATTTTCTATCTCGATTTCTTCCTGGTCGTTATTTTCACTCATCAGTTCTTCTTCTTCAGTGGTGTATTCTTCGGATTCTCTCGAAATCGCATTAGTGGATTCGTTGATCATCTCTTGATCAGTTTCTATTTCTTTGCTGTAGGCCCTGGTGTTGGGCCTATCTTTCTTGGACATTTTTAATTACTTATTGAGTCAATTAACCATCCTCTGCTACCAGCTTGTTGCAATATTTTCAGGATCAGACTCAATAAAGATAATAGAAGTTATAGGTTTAAATATAATTCTCTTTAATCATAATAGGCATTCTATATTCGCTGAATATTCAAGATAGAAGCAAGGAAAATGGGGAGGATGGCTCCTTTTATATACAAGGGGCGGAGCCAGGAATGGGAGTGGTAAAATATGAATACATTAAAGCTCAAGTAATAAGTTAACCCCTGATGTTCCATATATACATTATTTACACATTAGAGAATAAGGCATTTACATCTGACATAGTCTTTTATAATTGATAAACTTTCTATGTCCTTTGTGTAAATGTTACGTTTTAGTAGTTAAGTAAAGTTAATGTGTTTTGTAGTTTACAATCCAAAGATAACAGTTTCATATATCATTTTTCTTTTAAGTTTAAGAGGAAATGCAGCGTTCCAAAAAGGAGAGAATGAACAGAGAGGCCCATGGACTACATGTAGCCCTGCTTCCTAAGCTTTTCCAAGATTTGGCTCCTGAAATTTGAAGAAAGAAAATAGGGATGTGATTTTTGCTCCTTTCTCATTAATTAAAAAGTATGTTAAATGTCTAATAGGGCTAATACATTTGCTTTGCCTAGAAACTCCTCCAAGAATCTCTGAAAAGCTCAGTTCTGCCACGTTATGCCCTCCTCATCACCTTTGACAATAAAAAATGGCCTGCCTACTTCTAAAATAAAATATGTTTATAAGATATGAAATTCAATGTGGCCTTTCATACAGGTAGTCCTCAACTTATGACCACAATTGAACTCAAAATTTCTGTTGCTAAGTGAGATAGTTAAGTGAATTTTGCCCCATATTATGACTTTTCTCCACACAGTTTACAGTGATTCAGTTTAAGTGAATCACAGCAGTTTTAAGTTAGTATCATGGTTGCAAAGTGAATCTGGCTTCCCCCTTGACTTTGCTTCTCAGAAGTTCGTAAAAAGGGACCACATGACTCCAGGACACTGCAACTGTCATAAATATGAATCAGTTGACAAGTGTCTGAATTTTGATCATGTGACTTGGGAGATACTGTAAGGGTCATGTGAAAAACAGTCATAAGTCACTTTTTCCAGTGCAATTGCAATGGCATTAAAGAACTGTTGTAAATCAAGAAGTACCTGTATTAAGGAACATTTACTCATCTGTAAATTCTTGTTACAGTCTATGTTGAAAACTATATGCAAGCATTACAGATAAAACTTAGTATGTTTAATTTTGCATGTGTTTTACTCCAATCTCCTTTTTATGTTGAAACAAGCATCTAACCCAGTGATGGTAACCTTTTCGGCACCGAGTGTCAAAAGTACACGAAAGCATGTGCACACCCACAATGCAATGCACGCATGACCAACCTGTGTGCCCCACCCCTGTGCATGCACGCCGACCCCCGTATGCACTCAATCCCCCACGCATGCGCACGTGACCCCGTGTGCACCTCATCTCCCCTGTGCATACGTGTGCAACACCTGCGCGTGCGCATACGACCTTCCTGTGTGCGCCTCGCCCGATCCCCCACGCATGCACGCACGTCTCCCGCAGGCACCCCGCCCCCCACACATGCATGGCAGAGACCCAAAACCCAGCTGTCTGGCAGGATGTGTGTACGCACGTGCGGCGGAGCTGAGCTGGGGCGATGACTCACGTGCCCGCAGAGAGGGCTCTGCATGCCACCTGTGGCACACGTGCCATAGGTTTGCCATCACAGATCTAACCTGTGTCCATTGAAGTTAAGTACACCTGCATGAATCTAGTCAGAAGGATTTATAATGGCAGAGATAAGGAATTCATGAACTCCTGAGTCTTCCAAGAACCTTTTTCTCAAACAGAACAGTGGGTCAAACATTCAGGCTGGATATTTACAAAGGGGAAGAGGTTTTAATTTAAAATCATACTGACAAACTCTTCTTCCAAGCATTCCTCAGTAAAAGATAATTGGGAAAAGCTCCTTTATCTGGCTGACTAGCCACTGAAAAACAAGTTGAAAAAAACCAATGTGTTTTCACTGGCTGCAAAAGTGTTTCTATTTCTGGTCTGTGGTTTTAAGTTTAGTGTGAATGCAAGTCAGTTATGGTTTGATCATGCAACAGGGGATTAATCTGCCTTTCAAACCAGAATGTAATAAGTCTGACTTTTTTATTTTTTTTAATTCCAAATAAGGATTTTTTCCTGCTTATTTCTGAGTCATGTAAAAAGTGTGTAAAATCTATAATATTTCACTACCCCTGTCTTAGCTGGGAGTTGCAGTCCAATGCGTCTGGAAGGTGAAGCTGAGAATGATGCTCTAAAATGTTATGTTAACATAGCAACTCATGTTGCTTTCTCCCTCTTAGCTAAAAGTAGTCTGCCACTTCCCTAACCATAGCAGACCTCTCTGTAAATCATGAAGCACGTCTCTGTGGGTAATTCCTTTCTTCCTCCTTTGCCTAATCTTCTGATTCAGTCTTTTGGAGTCTTTTGGAGTGGCAGCTATAATAAATCTAACCACTACCAGCATAGTGGTGGTAGAAAGGGCCTTTTCCACTGACTCAAACTGGGAAATATATACAAATGTATATATTCTGATGATAGGAGAAGTCATGCACTGATCACAGATTCCAGTGTCCAGGGTATTCCCATGCAGAAATAGAGTATGAGAGGAAGAACAGCATTTTGCATACACATGAAACAAAGATAGAGTGCAACAACTTTGTTCTTCCTTATTACAGCATTCCATGTTGTGCATATTTTCCTGACAACTATACCATGAAGTATACCATGAGGCAATGCTATTTGGATAAAACTGCTATGGATGCATCAATGATGAGATAGGTAAGAGGTAGCAAATGACAAAATGTATGCTATGCCACCAAAAACACAAACCCTATGATTTATATACTTGTACACAACTGTACAAGTATATGTCTTTTTCATTATTGTGCCTAGCTGCAGTAGACCTTTGAGAGCTGACAGAGTTAGATTTCCAACAGCTGTTAAGAAAACCAGAGTTTGTATATCAATTCTGCACAGACCTTTGAAACAACCACAAAAATACAACAGAAATAGGGATGAGAATGACCTACTTGCTGCTTTAAATAAAGGACAACATGATATTCCCACTGCTACTTGATCTGTACAGTATTTCAGTTCCGATAATCAGATAGCATCCTTGGGTAAAATTGGTAGTAGAAACCCAAATTTAAATATGCAATGTATACTTTTGTTATGCAACAGAGAGAAATGGCTGGAAGGCTCAGAAGGGACAGATAGGCATAGTTGTATTGCTGCTACATTATTTTTGCATAATAGTAAGGCCAGCCCTAAACTAGATTTTCTTCCCATTAAACAGAGAGGGACATTAACTAGCATAATTGCATTGTAAACATTGCATGAAAGAATGTGATGAAGAAGACTGGTTGTAAATAGTTTTCTAGAATTTGGAAAAGGATTATTCATTGCAACAAATTTTCAAGTGATGACTTTTCAACAACTCTTTGAAAATAAAATAGGAGTCTCAAAATTTGTAGGACTGTGAATTTGTAGGACTGTATATGTCCCCCACACTTTAAGAAATCCAGCTATTGGACAGCATTACAGCTGTCCTTGAACAAGTCAACTGTCTGTCCAAATACAGTAAGGGTGCAGCCTGGCAAAAATTCAGATGTGCATCAGTGCAGCAAGTGTATATAACCAAAGCTGCATTGGTTTATTTCTCCAAAATTGGAGCTTGCCAGGCTACCCTTTTGCTCTGCCTGGAAGACCTTTATTGGTTTTATTGAATTTAGGATTTAGCAAAGAGAATTATTTTATGTAGGTAGGAAGAAATGTGTAGTTTTGATGTGAAAGAGTGGCTTCTTTTTACTTTACCCAT
This sequence comes from Pituophis catenifer annectens, assembly GCF_029215685.1. Taxonomy (NCBI): domain Eukaryota; kingdom Metazoa; phylum Chordata; class Lepidosauria; order Squamata; family Colubridae; genus Pituophis; species Pituophis catenifer. The sequence goes on from NW_027256883.1 coordinate 37,010,828, forward strand.
TTTTGAAATGTCTCTATATGGACCCATATTTAAAATGACTGCCTATTCCAATTAGAGCTGGTCTTACAGTACTGATTAGATTGACTAGGGAGAAATTGCAACAAATCCCACATTTCTGGAATGTCTCTGTGGGGGTGGGGGTGGGGGTGGGGAGGTGGGGTGTGGGTGATGAAGCAAGATGTTGCTTCTCTTTGGTAGTGCTGATGCTATGCAATTAATAGAAATTAGGATAATCCCTTTTTATTGATATTCCACAAAAGGTTGAAGATGGAATGTTTCAGAGAACCTTCTCCTGATTCTATATCACTGTATTTAATTTTTTTTATTGTTTCTATTTTGATGTTTTTGTTCAGTGCTATTTTTTTATTGTTGTCACTTGTGAAATATTTTATGCGGTTTTAGATATTACTATGAATGCTTTTAATTGTTCTATTATATTTTATGGAATCCCCAAGAGTTATTTTTATTGCTGCAGGGTAATATATTTAGGCAAAGGACTGAACGAATTTAACACTGATACCTTATGAATCTCTTTTTTCTTTTCTTTCTCCTGCCTATTATGTGTAACTTTCTTGTATGATTGTTGTCGCATTCTTTTTCAGTTTTTAAATAAAATAAAATGAAATTAATGAAATTTTTTAAAAAAGCTTGTTGTTAGTTGCGAAGTCATGTCTGACCCATCGCGACCCCATGGACAAAGTTTCTCCAGGCCTTCCTGTCCTCTACCATCCTCTGGTAGCTATTATCCACTAAAATGTCTTTGGAATCTCATACCAGGGGTGGGTTCTACTTACCTTTACTACCGGTTCGCAATGGGGCAGCGTACGCACATGCATAGAAGCATTCTGATGATGTTGGGGTTGGTGGGTGGAGCCTCCCGCTGGTTTTACTACCAGTTCTATAGAACTGGTGTGAACCGGGGGCAACCCACCACTGTCTCATACCTACTGAGAGAGACATGGTCATAAATCAAATGCTCTGGCCATTTTATGTACATCCTCTTACAACAGTAACTAAAAGTACTGGGTACATTCTACTACATAAAACTGTGCTAAGTACTTTAAACTTAAGGGTACCTTTCCAGACAATTGTGCTGAAGTTTATTTCTTACTCTGGGACATAGTTTGTATTGATGCCTCCCTCTGTGTCTATAATAATACTGTCCACATTAGAATTTGTCAGACCTTGCCTTTAAAATTCTAGATGCAGACACATTATCCATTTAAAACACTATAGCAGTAAAATGTAATTATAAATGTGAGAAAAATGTTTCCATTATTAAAATGAAATTATTAATAATTCCATTGTAAAATTGTTATTAATAATCTTAATAATAATTTATTATTAAAATAATAGTTATTTTAATAATAAAAGTTAGTGTTTAATTAAACCACGAGATGTTTCACATTTCCCTATTTCTAAAAGTCCTGACTGCACAGTTGTTTAGAAGGACCTTGAAGAATTGGTTCCTTGCCCAGGCCTTTGGTGCAGAAGACCCTTGTCTACCCTGTCATTCTTTAAAATAAATACATTTTTACATATTTCTTTTAAACTGATTATTATTTTATCTTCCTTGTTTTAGCTGTTATGAGCTGCTCTGAGTTGTGGTGGATTGAATGGCATTTGACTGTAAAATAAATAAGTAAATAAATAAATAAATAAATACATGGCACCTATATTTAGATTGTCTGCAGGCATTGATTGATCACATGCTTGTTATGCAATCACTCAAAAAATATTTGTAAAAAAAGGAGACGAAAAGGAAGCTTCTGAAGCAATTTAGACACAGCCATGTTTTTTTTAAAAATTGATACTAAACTTAAATTCTGAAATGACATATAAACCCATATTTTATTTATTTCAGATTTATCATATAAAGGCATATGGCCAAACTAAGAGCTTTCATTTATTCCCTTGTCTAGTATCTTCTACATATGGACATTGTGTTTTGCTTTAGCTGGACATAGTGAACAATAGGATTATTTTCCTTCATCTGTATGACCTCCTATTCTTCTGAGGTTTAAAATTATTTCTACAACCCTGATCTAGTGGATGGAATGTAGAAAGGAATAAAGTAATATTTTATCTTTTGAATATTTTTTACCATTAATTTTCTATAACATTTTTTCTTCCAACCCCTGCCCCCCCCCCCATTGCTTTTATTTTCTTTTGTTTCAGACAGAAGGAAGTAGGGAGAGGAGAGAAGGAAACTTGCAGCTTGACATGCTTGCTCAACCTCCATCTGGCTGTTAAATCTGCTTGTTAGCACTTAAGTTATACAACAGATTACAAGATATAAAAGGATCACATGAAGTGATATGTGCCAACAAGGTAGAGAGAAAATACCAGTCACAATCCTTGTTATTGTCACTGGAATCCCTGCATGTGTCTCACTATGCATCCCTTCTGAGATTTTAGTAAGAGGTCTTTAAAGAAAAGCAGAAAATGTGTTCAGGTGTATTAGATTACAGCACTTAGTTCAATTTCCCACCCAAACAATTAACAATTTAAATGTATTTCTGTGCTTTGTAATGTAAATTAAATTAACATATATTTTGGTTTGAAAGGATGTTTAGTATAAACAAGTTTCACTGATTTCTGAATCATGGTTGTTGTGAATAATTTTTTGGGTGGAAAAATCAGCAAAATTGTCCTTTCCGGTTTCTTTATTGAAGAAATGTGGATTCTGGGAAGGAAAGAGAGTTTTTAAAAGGTTGAGAGAGGGTTTTGGAAGCTCCTTCCTAAGCTATGGCTGACTTCGCCAAAATCTAACAAGAGCCAGGAGGGTCTCCGGATAGTCAGCTGACTGGGGCAAAGGCCCAGCCCATAAATAAAGTTTCATTGGCCAAACACATATAGGCTTGCTAGGAAGCCTGTCTGGCATTGGAATGAGAGTCTAGGCCAACGGTGAAATCCAAATTTTTTACTACCGGTTCTGTGGGTCTGGCTTGTTGGGCATGGCAGGTGAAGGATACTGCAAAATCTCCATTCCCTCCCCAGTCCTGGGGGAAGGATATTGCAAAATCTCCATTCCCACCCCACTCTGGGGCCAGCCAGAAGTGGTATTTGCCAGTTCTCTGAACTACTCAAAATTTCTGCTACTGGTTCTCCAAACTGTTCAAAATTTCCACTACCAGTTCTCCAGAACCTGTCAGAACCTGCTGGATTTCACCCCTGGGCTAGGCCCTAATCTAGCTGGGTGTTTCCCCTGCTGGGCTGTTTTTAGCGTTGCAACCTTTTTTGCTGATTGTCTGCCTCTTTTATGGATGCACCTCCCAGGCGTCCCCCACCCATGAGGTACCCCATGTTCACTTAGCGATCTGCTTGTTGGTTTAACAGTGACATTAGGGAAAGCAAGGCTCATCAAGCAAGGAGCAAGGTCACTTAATGGTTGTCAGCATTTGTGACTGTAATGGATGGGCTCCATTACGGTCACGGGTCAAAGACTACCTGTTTAGTATTTTTAGATGCAGAAAAAAAACTTTTATTTGGTTTGGATTAAAAATTTAAGGTTAGATACAGTATTCCATAGGAGTTTTATCCAATGGATTGAGATTTATTGGAAAGTTTGGATTAAATTTTTAAAAAGAGTGATGATTAGATATTGTTTTTCAGTGACAGATTTATTATCTGCAACCTTGTATAGAATTATAAAAAAAATATCAAATGATTTCATTCCAGTTCCAATACAGCAAACTTCCCCACTTTCTTTGCTATTTCATTTGATTCTTCAATCTTTAGCCACCATGGTAAGCCAATCTTTAAATATTAAGGATAATACATCAGCAGGATGTGATTATAAATTATTTCTATATGCTGATGTTTTGGCAGTTCTGGACTTTATTTCTTTTTCTAATTTTATAAAGGTTGTGCAAAATTTTGGAAAGTATTCTGGTTATAAGGTAAACTGAGATAATTTTGTTTATTTCTTGTGGACTCAATACAATTATGTAAAAGGATGGGTTTTGTGATTTCTACTGATTGTATCAAATATTTGTGCTTTATACAAACTAGCTAAATACCATATGTGAAAATAAATATGATGAAACCTTTTGAACTGGATATTATTAGATAAATTTGGATAGTATTAGGCGGCTTAAAATTCCTTTATACTTGTGGAACAAAATTAAAGTTACTAAAATGAATATTATCTCTTGTTTATGTTCTGAGAGGTTTTCTTATGTTAATATCAAATAAAAAAGTTACTTAGGCAATTTATTTGAGATAGTGGACCACCAAGATTTACCTTAGCTACAGTAGCAATAGCAAAAGTATTTAGACTTATATACCGCTTCACAGTGCTTTACAGCCCTCTCTAAGCGGTTTACAGAGTCAGCATATAGCCCCAACAATCTGAGTCCTCATTTTACGGACCTCGGAAGGATGGAAGGCTGAGCCAATGACATAGTATATTGAGATTATCATTTGAACAAGGTAGCTTGATTTACAAAAATACCATTCTGCCAATATTTTATCAACTATTGTTGGAATGAAAATATAACTGAATATTATTTCTCATAATATGGCTAAGATGGAAACTTTTTATGTATTTCCTTTGCAATCACATACGTGCTGGGAACAGCATCTGGTGGAAAAGATGTTTTATTTCCAGGGGTAAAAGCTATAATAAATTCTTGGGCCACATTGGCCCATATTGTAAATTAAGTTTTGATAATGAGGCTCATCAATATCTAACCCTTTGGAAAAATTCTACTTTGAAAATTGGTGATAGTCATCTTCACTTAAGGATGGGGATTCAGGAATCGATCGAACATGTGATGGCACTGAATGAGTGATACTTATAATCAGTCCTCAAAGGTCCAGCCATTGCAGCATTCCACTTCAGCAGCTTCTTCCAAGCAAAGTCAGTGGGAAAGCCAGCAGGAGATTGCAAATGATGACGTGATGTGACGTGACGTGACATGAAAACCAGCAATAACAGATATTATGGTATCTGGTTAAAAAATCTGAGAATGGTAATATAATTTTCAATTTATTGTTGACACATAATTTACAGCATAAGTTGCATAATGTCCATGAATTATGCAGAGTTTTAGATCCTGAGTTTTAAAATAGAGTGGGAAGATTGTTAGGTAGTTTCAAATCTTTTATATAGTTCCTGATAAAAGTCCTGTTCGAGTAGAATTTTGATCTCTTGAAGCCAGGAATATTAAGGATAGTTAAAAATGATGTTGGTAAAGCTCTTTCTGTCTGTGTGTCCTAGATGCCAACTATTGTATTGCAATAGTGATATAAAGTAAATCTAGTCTTAAGAACAAAACGTATTCCTCAAATATAAAACTGTATCAGAAATTAACTTCTGAGATTTATTTTTGATATGTGTATGTATTTTTTTCTGAAGCATGGAAAACTATTCAGTGGATTTATTCCAGGAAAATACACAATATTTCACATTGATAATCATTCAGTTAATTAGATCTGAAAGGTATTAATGTATGCATGGGCAATAAATTAAGCATTGTAAACAAGTTTTTCTGAGCTTTATGACCTCCTTCATGAAATGCATCACCAGAATCTTGGTAATTCTTGGTTAGATATTATATTTGATCAGATGTTTTTTGTATTACTGTGTTGGATTTATTTATCAGATGTTTATTTTATTACTGTGTTGGATTAAGCAATAAAACTTGTAACAATATTTAGTAGAGTCAAATGTTTTAAAATTTTTTAATTCTTACTCTATATATCTAAAAGTCACTTAGAAAATTCTTGTCAAGTTCTCTATTTTCCCCCAGGATCAACTAGAAATAGCTACCCAGTTTTTTTAACTTGGAAAAAGAATTTAATGTTAACTTTTCAAAACAGATGGTAAAACCACTGAGCTTCCGTTCAGCAATAATTGATTATATTCACGCTATTGGTTAAATTAAAAAATGCTACAGAACATAATGACCATAGCTTTAGTTACATAAGGACCTGCAGAATGGAATGCTTGAGTTCATACGATAATCCCCACTCCCGCCCCGAACTTTCCTTTAAAAAAATTGTAAAAGGTTACATTTGTTTAAAAAAGAAAAATGTTTTGAACACTTTTTCTTAAGGGGACAAATGAAAATCTAGTTTGTTTTTACACAAATGATGGGGAATAAAGCCATCTATGTTTCCTCCTTTTTTCCCCCCTGGTCAAATCTGTAATTCCAATACCATTCTAATTGTTGATGTATCTAGTGACCTGACATTTTTCTCAGAATGCACTTACTTAAATTTTATGGCATTGCTTCCTTGGAAACATAAATACGATCCCCAACATTGGACAATACATCCTACCATTTGAAAAGTGTATTCTTAATGTCTTAATATATAGATATGGATGAGTTCTCTGTTTATTCTTCTGTAAGAGGATTGTAGATAAGATCTAGCTAGAGAACCAGGCAGTGATTGTTGCTAGACTTGCTTTTACTATCTTTATCGCATACATCACAAACATGGTTTTTTAAACACAGGATCTTATTGTTATAGTTGTGATGTCCATGGTGAGTTACTTAACAATGTCAACAGGAAGTGCTGGTACTGTAGATACTGCAATCAAATACTATGTAACACTATTTTAAGGATTTTTCCTGATTTCAAATTGAATTTAATCTTCCCAATTCGTAAATTTATCTTCAGTTTAAAATAGAATAGAATAACAGAGTTGGAAGGAACCTTAGAGGTCTTCTAGTCCAACCCCCTATCCAGGCAGAAAACCCTATACCACTTCAGACAAATGGTTATCCGACATCTTCTTAAAGCTTAAGCATGTTCAAATGGATAAACATGGATCATGTTTATCCATTTAGGCACCTAAGCTGTTTTCTTATTTGATGGACTCCATGACAAATAAAACTTGTAGCAGTCTTCTAACAAAAAAACATGAATATTTTCAGAGTGGACATTTTTGGGATATTTCAGACATGGACTAAATAACAGGAATTTCCCAAAAATCCCACATCAATGGCCTCATGTTTTTTAAAATGGTATCTCTAGATTTGAGATTAAGATTAATTCTTCAAAAATTGTTTTTAGGATGGATTAGATTCCCTAAACATGTATTCGAAAGACTGGACACCAGATTTCCTATGTTGGAGGTGTAATAAATTGAGGGCTCACTGACCTGTATTATATGGACATGTGATTATTTAGCACCTTTTTTGAGATAAAGTATTAATGTATATTAATAGATTTATGAGAACATGTTTGAATGTTAAAGATGCTAATGTAATAGGGGAGTATATACCAAAACTTTGAAATGTGCCTATTATCAGGAATGTAGGAAAATTAAGAAATTGGAAAAGTGATATTATTCCAGATATCAAAACAATGTCTGTTGGAAATGTGTGTTCTATCTGTTTTGAAAAAGGCAATACAGGTAGTCTTCGACTTACAACAGTTCATTTATTGACCATTCAGTTACAACGGCACTGAAAAAAGTGATTGACCTTTTTCACACTTATGACCGCTGCAGCATCCCCATGGACACACGATCAAAATTCAGATGCTTGGTAACTGGTTCATATTTATGACAGTTGCAGTCTCCTAGGATCATGTTATCCACTTTTGTGACCTTCTGACAAGCAAAGTCAATGGGTAAGCCAGATTCACTTAACTAAAATGCCGTGATTCACCTAACACCTGTTAGCAACAGAGATTTTGGGCTCAATTGTGGTTGCAAATGAAGGACTACTTATAGTTTCTATTAATCAAGAGCAGCAATATTTGTAACTATGGCAGAAATTCTGCAATATCTTACAATGTATTATTTAATAGTAGTGAATACGTTGGTAAACCAGGGACTATTTTCAAGTATAAAATATCCTTTCCCCCCATCTTTATAGTTTGCACTTTCATTTCCCCCTCTCTAATTTTTTTCTTTAAAATTAATGCTTGTTTTACTTTAAATATATATTTTTTTAAAAACCCTCCAGCGACTTTGATGTGGTACCCTTCAGATGTACTGGATTTGAATGGCTATCCTCTGCATCCTGGGAACCTGACTCCCCTCCCCCCGGAAAGGTGCAGGTCGTTCCCTGAACGGTGCTTTGGGAAACCCAAGTGTCAAGGAGAGGTCGCGGGCACGGTAAAAAACGAGAGCCACGAGGAGGGAGAGACACGTGTCCGTGCGCGCGACGGCTTAAGCTGGGGATTCCGCTCTTGCAACCGTCTTCCCAGGAGCTCGCGAGCGTCCTTCTTCAAGAGAGCGGCAGGAGCAGGTGCCCAGAGACAAGAGAGCCAAGAGCGAAGTGAAGTGCGCCTGCGCCGACCGCACGGCCTCGCTTTTGGAATGGTGGGAGCTCCACATTCAGTAGAATCTGCCCGGCCGGGCTCGCGTGTGAGGTGGGGGGGGGGGTGGGGGAGGTTGACGTCGAGATCGTTATCTGCATCTGGGAACCACCCAGCCGGAGCCGGCGGATCCGGCCGCTCGCCTCCCGCCCCGCTTCTCTTGCGAGACGTGCAACCGAGCTGAGTGAGTAATTCGTAAATTCCTCATCAGCACCGAAGGCTTGCCCGCTGGCTGGCATACTTTGCATGACGATGATTTTTTTTTAAAATATATATATATATATATATATTATTGTTCTTCTTTGTAATTATGATTATATATTCCTTCGTTTTTTCCTGCCTTCTCCCGCCTCCTCCGTCCCTTTGTGGGTCCGCCTAAACTCCCAGCTCTGCCTTCCTAGGGAAAAAAAAACAGCTTAAAGTTTTGGACTTCGGGCTGCCTCGGAGCGAGTCCAACCGTCAAGGCAAGAGAACAAAGGGAAAACTGAGGCAGTTTCTGCCACTGACGGTCGTTACATGAGCGGTTTCTTCCCCCCCCCCCGCCGCCCCCCTTCCCCGCGTCCCCGCTCGCGAGCCTTTAGATTTTAAAGAGGCTGCAGTTCAGGGCAGAGGAAATTACGGAGCCGATGGGGAGGATGGCGGAGGCTTATGGAAATAGAGGTCATCTGGGGTGCTTTTTAAGGTTATGGCCGTGGGCTCACTTCACTGCCAATGAAGTCCGTGGGGCTTACTTCAGAGTAAGCGGGTTTGGGATTGGTCGGGAAGTCTTAAGCGCCCAGAGGATAAAATGTGTGCGCGCTGCGGGTGTATAAGCAGTTTCTCCTTATAGCAGAGACGCTTTTGTATGGGGAGCGGCGTTATTCCGGCTGCCTGCATGCAGATGGTAGAGGTCGGGTTAATCGATTTTCTTCGCTTTCGCTGGGTTTCCCAAGACGGTTTTTTTAATTTATTTTAAATTCCAGTGCTAGACAATGTCTTTACACACAGGTCAGCAGATGCACACCAAGCGCTGGAATGTTGCTGTTTATTTAATAGGGCTATTGGATCTGGGCTATCTAAAAAAACAAACAGATCCAAAACAAAAAAGGAAATGTTATCTTGTCTTCTTGTGATTGTCTGTCTGGCTTTTTGCAGCTCAGATTTTTTTTTTTTAGGCGGGGATACAAATGCTCATTTTCTTCTCTTAGGCAATTTCTTCTGCTCTGCATCCCATTGTGCTGGAGGTGAATGTGCTCCAAGCATTTAAAATACACGCTTAAAATTGTATTTCTTTGTTGTGCATGCAGTTCAGAAGCTCTTTGTTTTCACAGTATTATTTTGTTCCCTATTTTGGGGAGTTTCCTAAAACCCCAGCCTTTTGTATCTGGAACAAATTGTGACTTGTGTTCAGAGTATCTGTTGTACTAATATTTGCAATTGAATATTTATTCTGTCTTTTAATTTTAGCTGTTAAAAATAAAGCAATTCATATGTCAAGTAGTAGAAATAAATAAAAAGTACTTATTGCTTGATGATTGTGTGTGTTAGAAGTTATAAAAAATTGGGGAAAATGAAAAAAAAAAAACCCTTTACCTAATGTTGTCCTCAAATGTCTCCCTACTTTTAATGTGGCAGGACAGATTATACATGAATGTGTATAAATGACATGCTTTTCAGAATATTAAGATTGATCCAGATTTAAACTGGGTTTAAACAATTAGGAGAGGGATTTTAATGGAGATCAGGGATTCCAGCCATTCTGTGTTTCTATTCTGAGGTGAGAGCCTGATTATAGTCTGTTCTTTTCTAGCCTCAGGGAGCAGCAGCTGGGAACTACTACTGTGAGAAGACAAAAGCAGCGTGCTGACCTTCTGTGCATAATTTCTCTCCCCCTCCCTCTGCATTGATAGACATGCCATCTGAAGACTTTAACACGGAAACAGGAATAGTACATCTTCAGAATCTACAGTCTTATTGCCAATGATGCAGGCAGTCAAGGACCCTCATCTAGAATGGCAGGGCATCATTAGGAGCCATGTGGGAATGAGTCTGCTGAGGGGGAGTGGTCCAGTTCACTTTGTTTAAAGGTCAGCTGCTGGCAGAAAAGGGCAGTGTTAAGAAGTATGGAACTACAATAAAATCTGCTGGACATGTGCTCTCATGTGTTCATGTAACGGTGTTGAATTGTAGGGTCTCTTTTTTTCCAGAGTGGCTTGGAGAGATCTGGAAAGCCATAGAGGATGATTGTTCTTGGGCTGAAAAAAGCATAAATTTGACCAAGGTCATGCATATAACAGAGAATTAGTAATTCAGCCTAAACCAAGCTTGCTCTCAGCATGCTTTTATCAGGAATAATAAAGCACCAGCATCCAAACTCTCTTGGAGAGGAGCAACTAGAAAAACAAGATAAGAATTCTCGGTCCAAAAGCTTGCCAGTTCTGAATGGGTCTGTTCCGCAGATTAATACCACACAAAGTGCTCTCATCGCAGCCAAAAAGAACTTCTTACAGAGTTTGCAGGGGGACTCTGATCAGAGGTGTGGCCTTGACCCTGATATATCAGCACATCACAGTAATGCTACTGCTACTTCTTCCAAGACAGTGTTGTCTTTTACACCTTCCAGCTTTTCGAGAATGGGGAATTTCACTGAAAGAAATAATTGCAACAACTCTCCTAGATTAAGTAATGGTGTGTCACCAGCTTCCACACTGCTAGTAATGCCTGGTAGAAAATATCTTGCTATAGTATTGACAGACTCTCGATTCTTTTTGATATGTATGTGTTTCCTGACTTTCATTCAGTCACTAATGGTCTCTGGTTACCTGAGTAGTGTTATCACGACCATTGAGAGAAGATATAGCCTGAAAAGCTCTGAATCTGGGCTATTGGTCAGCTGCTTTGATATTGGCAGCCTTTTAGTAGTGGTTTTCATCAGTTATTTTGGTGGGCAAGGGCGAAGGCCTCTGTGGCTTGCTGTTGGGGGGTTATTTATTGCTCTTGGGGCTGCCATATTTTCTTTACCTCATTTCATCTCTGCACCATATCAAATCCAGGAATTAAACTCCTCTGTTTCTAATGATGGCTTGTGTTTGACTGGAAATAATTCAATGAAAGGGCACCTGGAATTGTCAGGCTGTATGAAGAATTCACGTGGAAATGGCCACTCGCTCTATGTAGCTTTGTTTATTTGTGCCCAAATTCTCATTGGAATGGGCTCCACACCTATCTACACTCTAGGACCAACCTACTTGGATGACAATGTCAAGAAAGAAAACTCATCACTCTATCTAGGTAAGGTTGATATTTGTCCAGATTTTTGTATGATTATTTTGAAAGGAGGCCAACTTCTACTTTAAAGCTTCCAAACTAATGCAGCAGCTTTAAATGTATTTGAATGTTTAGATAGGCAGAGTAGCTAATATTTGCCAGAATAAAGACTTCAATAGCTGTTACTTAATCTTCTAAAAACTTTGTTCCATTATCTTTTATATACTGTATTTTCTTCCATGTTGAAATATCTATGGAAACAATTGAAGTGATACTTATCTCTTTCATGAGGGAAATGGAAAAGGAAATTGTTTCCTTTCCAATGGATTATGTATATGATCTCCCTTCCTCTCTCTCTCTCTGTGTGTATCTCTCTCTCTCTCTCTCTCTCTCTCTCTCTCATATCACATATATACATATGTGTGTAATATTATATATATATATATATATATATATGTATGTATGTATGTATGTATGTATGTATGTATGTATATATATAATATTTTCAATAAAATAAATGTTTAAAGCAGTTTATATTTAAGCAATTTTATCATGTATTTTAACACATAAACCCACAAACAAAATTGCAATAGGAAAACCAGCAATAACAGATATTTTCAATTTATTGTTGACACATAATTTACAGTATAAGTTGCATAACGTCCATGAATTATGCGGAGTTTTAGATCCTGAGTTTTAAAATACAGTGGAAAGATTGTTAGGTAGTTTCAAATCGTTTAAATAGTTCCTGATAAAAGTCCTGTTCGAGTAGAATTTTGATCTCTTGAAGCCAGGAATATTAAGAATAGTTAAAAATGATGTTGGTAAAGCTCTTTCTGTCTGTGCGTCCTAGATGCCAACTATTGTATTGCAATAGTGATATAAAGTAAATCTAGTCTTAAGAACAAAACATATTCTTCAAATATAAAATTGTATCAGAAATTAACTTCTGAGATTTATTTTTGATATGTGTATGTATTTTTTTCTGAAGCATGGAAAACTATTCAGTGGATTTATTCCAGGAAAATACACAATATTTCACATTGATAATCATTCAGTTAATTAGATCTGAAAGGTATTAATGTATGCATGGGCAATAAATTAAGCATTGTAAACAAGTTTTTCTGAGCTTTATGACCTCCTTCATGAAATGCATCACCAGAATCTTGGTAATTCTTGGTTAGATATTATATTTGATCAGATGTTTTTTGTATTACTGTGTTGGAATTATTTATCAGATGTTTATTTTATTACTGTGTTGGATTAAGCAATCAAAGTAGTAACAATATTTAGTAGAGTCAAATGTTTTCAAATTTTTTAGTTCTTACTCTATATATCTAAAAGTCACTTAGAAAATTCTTGTCAAGTTCTCTATTTTCCCCCAGGATCAACTAGAAATAGCTACCCAGTTTTTTTAACTTGGAAAAAGAATTTAATGTTAACTTTTCAAAACAGATGGTAAAACCACTGAGCTTCCATTCCGCAATAATTGATTATATTCACGCTATTGGTTAAATTAAAAAATGCTACAGAACATAATGACCATAGCTTTAGTTACATAAGGACCTGCAGAATGGAATGCTTGAGGTCATACGGTAATCCCCCCTCCCGTCCCGAACTTTCCTTTAAAAAAATTGTAAAAGGTTACATTTCTTTAAAAAAGAAAAATGTTTTGAACACTTTTTCTTAAGGGGACAAATGAAAATCTAGTTTGTTTTTACACAAATGATGGGGAACAAAGCCATCTATGTTTCCTCCTTCCCCCCCCCTCCCGGTCAAATCTGTAATTCCAATACCATTCTAATTGTTGGTGTATCTAGTGACCTGACACATTTTTCTCAGAGTGCACTTACTTAAACTTTATGGCATTGCTTCCTTGGAAACATAAATACGATCCCCAACATTGGACAATACATCCTACCATTTGAAAAGTGTATTCTTAATGTCAGCTCCCTATTTTCACATAATACTAGATATTATATTACCACTTCTTTGTTTCTATATTTGCATTCTGGGTTACTATATTCTCTAATAGATCTTTAAATCCTATTATTGTATAAAAGCAGATTTTATAGATTATATCAAAGCTGCAGCACCTACAACAAAAGCAGAAAGCTGTAGTGCAAAATCAATAATTTAGCTTAAGTTTAGTTATTTTAATCATTCAACTATTCAATAAAATAATACAAGAATATAAATTTTAAATGTGTTTATTGTAAAAGAATTTCAGTGTTCAAGTCATTTAATAGAAGGAAAATACTAGTTCTAGATGGAAGTGCTTGTTATTCTATAAAATAATTGAGTGGCTGACAACCAGTAAGTTAAATCTTTTATCTGGGCAAGATAGAAATAGTTTGAATTAACAGATGCAGGTGTTTATAAGAAGATGAATTTATATAGGTATGGATGAGTTCTCTGTTTATTCTTCTGGCAGAGGATTGTAGATAAGATCTAGCTAGAGAACCAGGCAGTGATTGTTGCTAGACTTGCTTTTACTATCTTTATCGCAAACATCACAAATATGGTTTTTTAAACACAGGATCTTATTGTTATGATTGTGTCTACATAATGTTCAGAATTGGTCTTTGCCAAGTCCAGTTTAACATATTTGTCCGAATGTGCGAATTTTACTTTTCATCTAACAGATAATCCTATTCCATAATACAAACCTGAGAACAGAAAAAGTGAAACTGACATACACAGAGAAGTTGGCTGAGGTAGCTTGAGTGTCTTTGTATTATTGACAAAGCTTCAATTTCCTTTTCAAGCATAGTACCTGAACAGGACTGGTCTTTAGAGGAAGACTTGGTGAGACCCCTGTCTTTAAAAAGAAAAAAGATCACATTACAACATAGTAGATGCTCCAATATTATGGATTGCTAATTCCAATCTGAATATCATAAATTCATAGTAACATCTACTCATTCTGCTCTAGTTTTGTTTCAAGAACTTCTACACAATGTTTAAATTTTAAAAGAATCAAAGAACATTCCAAACAAGAAAATAGCAATGTTTGTGCTATGCTAAGTACTCAAAACATCATTCTTTGGATGTTGAAGCAGGATGTTGAGACTTGGGATAGCTGCTTCGGAAGCTTCGTCAGATTTTTTGCTTCTAAATATGCAAAGAAAGAAAAAAGATAACTTCTGCTTGAACTGAAATACAGGCAGTCTTTGGCTTACAACCATTTGATTAACAACTGTTCAAAGTTAAGATGGCATTGAAAAGTGACTTACAACTGGTCCTCACTATGAGCATCACAGTGTCTCCACAAGTCATGAGCCCATGGCAAGTGGTATGTATTTATAATGGTTGCAGCATCCAAGGGTCATGTGCTAACCATTTGCAACCTTCCCAAGCAGCTTTCAACAAGCAAAGTCAATAGAGGATACAGGATTTGCTTAGCATCCATCTGATTTGCTTAATGACTATGGCAACAAATATTGTAAAAGAGGGCACTACTTGTTTAGTGACTACATTTCTTAACAACAGTAGTTCTAGTCCCAGTTATACTCATAGGTTGAGGACAACCTAAAATAGTCAAACACATATGTGCATATATGTGTAAGTGTGAAGATGGCCCAGGAGAACTTTTGAAGAAGCTTCACAAAGTTGTCCATAGGATACTGCTGCATCAATGCATCGATTCATCAGTGGAAAAGAGATTTATTCTTTTCAGCACATTCCATGAAATACTCTTTAAATTTTTGCACAGCCTTAAAAGCAATAATAAACAACAGCAATAATAAAATGGGTACAGATAACTAGGTAAAGCAACCATGGCAGTTTGTGAAAAATATTCTAGTAGCTAGTTTGGTGTGTTTAAGACTCCAAACTAAAACCTGGGAGTTGTGAGTCTTGGGCATGAAGCCAGCTGGATAACCTGGACCAGTCACTGTTAGGCCTAGGAAAAAGGCACTGGCAAACCACCATCACCAACACACACACACACACACTAAACTGGCAAGAAAACTGCAGGGAATAGTTCAGACAGTCATCAGGAGTCAAAGGTGACTCAAAGGAACAAAGATAAATACAGGTAGTCTTCAATTTACAACTGTGATGGACCCTGCCCACCATAGTAATTAGTGATGTCGTAAAACAGATCAGTCACATTACTGACCTGATTTTATGACTTTTTTTGTGGTAGTCATTAAGTGAATCACCATGCTTATTAAGAGAAATCATGATTGGTAATTTAAGCAGGTGCTATGGGCGTAATTTTGCAGAGAACTGGAAGTGCTGGTTTTCAGCAAAGCTATCGTAAAATGGGTTATATGAGTGCAGGATGCTGCAGATGGCCATAAATGTGGCCATGTGGCCTAGTGCCCAAAGTTTGGTCATGTGATGTTGGAACTGACCACCTGACCATTGGAATTTCAAATCTGGGTCGTAAGGTACGTCTGTCATAATTTCAAACAGTTGTTAAATAACTGTTTGTAAATGGAGGACTACCTTTAGTCTATATTTTTAAAAACTGCTTAACATTTAAAGGATAAATCAAGGAGAGAGTTCCTGTTTCTGCAAACTTAGGAAGGAGAACACTGCTCAGACATCTGAGACTGGAAGAACATGGTTAGTCCCACTCAATATACCTTAAGCAAGAGAATAATCAGAATCCAGTCCATGACTTGACAGGATGGATAATTTGTAAACATTGTTTCCAATATCCTGTCTAATGAATTGTTTGTACTCTGATATTTCAGTACCAAGCCTCCTTATACCCATCTGGTACCAGTTAGCTGGTGTTCCTTTACTCCCAAGTAGCATGGCCTTCTAACCTCACTGAATCAAATTCCTGTTCATTATGACTGCAAGACATTACTAATACTTTGGGATCAGGACAGACGGAACTATGTCAGACACTCAGAAGAGTTAGGAAGGATTTTAATGTAAGCTTTATTCACAGACCCTGAGCTCTAGCTAGGTTCATGGATTCTGCCACTGTTCATTACCATTTCCCTTTCTTCTGCTTCAAAGTCTGGGGTGTATATAGTTTGCTGGGTCCTATCTAGCAAACTACACTAGCTTAGTTCTGGTAATTGCAAGGGCAGATGGCTGACATTTCATTCTATTTACAGTAATAATTAGTTTGTACAGGTCCTCAAATTTGTTTGATGGCATCAACTCAAGTTTATTTGTTGTCTTTCACTTCCTATACAGTACTTTGCTCAGGCTTGTCAAGAATAGTTGTTTCTAATTGTTATCTATTCACATCATCTGCTAGAGTATGTGAGTTTCTTGCTAATTACCACCCAAGTGGTGCTGTCAGTCTTTATCTCATTCAGGAGCAATTGCAGTTCATGGAACCCTCTCAGTAAATGTCTCCAATTCATAATTCAAAAATGTGCCTCTTTTTTTTCTCAGTCTGTGTTCATGTTTCTTTGCTGTATGTTACATTATCATTGTTTTAACAATTCTGATTTTTGTTGTCATAGATATGCCTTGATTCTTACTGTGTTTCATCATTACCTTACTTTCAAGCATTAATCCTTTTTTGTACATCTGCAGCAGTTATTGTCCTGACCAAGGAAAGAAAATCACCTGTCATATTCATTTCTTCATTATGACTTCACTATCAACTATGAATTCATGAAACATACTGTTTGACATACAGTAGTAGCCAAAATTTTAGAAACCTTTTGGGGAAAGTGTATTTTCTAAAACTTAACTAATAACACCACTTTTTTTGGGAGTAATACCATAAAATTATGTATCAATGGAAAGATAATTTAATCAAGAATGTAATGCAATAATACTGTCTTTCTAGCATTTAATTTGAAGAGGATAAACCAGACAGTAGTTTAAGTTGAAGAGGATAACAGACAGTATAAATATTTAGCTTGAAGAAGATAAACAGACAGTAAGGTCAGTCTTTTCAAAAACTGGAAGGATAGCTGTGGGCCAGAGTAGCTGATGCCACAATGAATTTGTTTGTAAGATGCCAAGGGACTTTTGGTGTTTTTTCTGA
Organism: Pituophis catenifer annectens; assembly: GCF_029215685.1. Classification (NCBI taxonomy): domain Eukaryota; kingdom Metazoa; phylum Chordata; class Lepidosauria; order Squamata; family Colubridae; genus Pituophis; species Pituophis catenifer. The sequence continues at coordinate 37,028,325 of NW_027256883.1, forward strand.
GATTGTCGTTTTTCAACTTTAGGCAAGAAAATTGAATTAACAGCTATACTGCAGCAGGGGCTGTGATACTGCTATTGTGTGTTGGTATGTGTATTTCGTCATGTATGTAGGGTTGTGCATGTAACATCTCTGCTGCATTGGGTGCCAGTTTTTTCCTGGATCCAATTTGAAGAGTTGGTTATTACCTTTAAGGTCCTTCATGGTATGGGACCAGGTTACGTGATGAACTGTCGTCTCCCTATTTCATTGACCTGTCCCATCCAAAATTTCAATGGCAGGGTCCAGGAAGAAAGCCTTTTGTACTGCTGCTCGCACTTTATGGAACATCTTGTCCCCAGAGATGAGGGGCGCCCCATGCTTTTTGCCTTTCAGAAAGGTGTCAAGACCTGGCTCTGGCAATTGGCATGGGAATTAAACAGTGTTACACAACCTTGGGGGGGGGGGGCGAGGTGACTTAAGTGCATACCCCCATCTTTTTAAACTCTTGTAATTTTTAACTTTTTAATTTTATTTTAATTCTGTGATGATGCATTCATTTTAGTGGTTCTGGATTGGTTTCAAGGTTTGGGAGTTGCGGGCACCATGCGATAGTGGTTCTTCTGTCTCAAGAACAAATTTCAATTGGTTTTGACTGAAGGAAGGGAAGATCATTCTTTCTTTCATTCATTCATTCAGAATTAATATGGTTCCCATCTCCTTGCCATGACTTTGTGTACTTACATGGTCTCAATACCCCATCTATGAGGTATCTCAGGGTTACCTCTTGTTTAACATCTCTTCAATGTCTGGAAGCCAATTGTGCCACTATCATTATCATTTCTTGCTCACTCTCCTAAGCTTCTAGAGGCAGCAAGTGAGGAAAACGCATAGAAGAGAGTGGGGTGGCTACTCGTGGGCAAACTCTTATATTGTTTGTCATTGGATGGCAATTTTATTGCTGGGCTGACTGCTCTGGCTTCTTTCAGCACATCTTCTACTGTATAGACAGAAATGACATGAAAGTACAGCAGCTGTAGCTGCTTTTAGCAAAGTGCTCCTTGTTCTTATTTTACCCTTGAACACCAGATATTTTAAAGTATTTTCAAACTGTCTCCAGTTGGAAATTTAAGGAGTGAAATATGGGATATGTCTAGAAAAAAGGATGTATGTTAACTCTGTTGCACACATATATTCAGACTTTATCATATTTGCCATATTTATTGTAATGAGGGCTGAAAGAGAGTGACCGTCTCAAGGTCACTCAGCCTCTCTAAAACAGTATTAGAACTCAGTCTTGCCAACTCCTAGTTCAGTTCCCTAAACACTAGTCAAAGTGACTCTCATATAAATCTAATAATCCTCGGTATAGCAATTGATGTGTACAGAATTTGGCAACTTTACTATTTGTTTCAGATTCAATATTTAGCCATCAGGAACATTATTAGAAGAGTCATGATTGATACATGGGTAGAACAGCAAAACATGAGGAACTTAGCTGATTGAATTTTCTGAATAAAGCTGTTATACCTGTCCTCCAAGATCTTAGATATCATAATATCAAATCTAGTCAGCAAGAATCTTCTACTGTACTATGTGAAACATGCAGAATGTTGGAAAACATAGTTGGCTAAAGTAAATGATCTTCTGCTTAGAGCAGCTGTACCATAATTGGGAGCAAGATCTAGACTTCAGCCTTTTGGTAATTTAGATGCCTCGTCTACGGATCCTCTTTTTCTGGTACCAAGATGTCCTGTAACCTTTGTTTAGAATATGATTTCACAATGAAAACTTTGTGAGCTGTAGCCAAAGAAGGTGTGAGGGCTGGAAATTCAAAATATATATTTTTTTCTCTAGAGTTGCAGAGCAAATATACTCAAATGCATTTCCCCCTGTAGTTCAATTTATCTTGCTCTTCTCTTCTAAAAGAAGAGTTTACCTGGAAGGTAACAAATAGCCCAGTGACAATGGCCAATTGGGGTCTATTTCTTTGGTTGTAGCCAATGGGAAAAAATATTTCTGTCCTTATTTATCCATTCCAGGGACAGCTAATTGTAATTTTAAGGAAAAATTAACATTTCACCAGAAGGTCTTGGTGAGTTTTGACCAAACTCCCACCTCCCAGTTTATTATTTTTGTTATTGCTTTGAAGTTGTGTAATCCTTTGGAAGCATGTTTCTTTTATGCTAATGTAAGCCTTCAAGTTTTAAAAATAGTCTTCCTGGCACCCAGTAAGAGATATGGATTTATAAGATCCAAATTTAGAACATCAGATAACATCCAAAAAGGATATTAATCAACCACCAAACAATAGCATTAAGGTGGACTTTTAACTTTCAGCTAGCAGTGGCCTATGCCTGGTTATAATAATAATAAAAAAGGTTACATACATACTGATAAATGTGAGTTTATGTTGTGGACCATCTTCTTGTCTTGATGGCATGCTTACCAAAAGCTAAATATATTATAGAATATATATGTATCTCCTTACACAGTAAATGCTCGTTTCACTCCTGATATTCCACATCTGATTTCCTTCCCTTACCACTCTCTCTTCCATTCTCTCATTTTTCCCCCTTCTAGAATGCGAATAAATCTTTTTTCTTTTTGCTTAAAAGAACTTATTTATTAGTGGCAACAAATAGGTGGTTAAAAAAAAGGTTCAGTAAACCTGGAGACAAATATATGTGATCTCCTTCCGATCTTTATTTGTACACTAAAAGTTGAATATCTCTCACGTTCGTCTCATTTAATGGGAAGTGGTAGATACTGATATTGCTAGTAGGACATTTTAAAAGAACATTTAGAATGTACCTACCTCCCAATAATTTTCATACAGAAAGAAATAGAGACAGCATCTGTTATTTTTATCTGTACTATACAATATTTCTCCTTACTATAAAACTTCGTTACATAATTTCTGCTTGACTAACAGCTGCTGCACATTGCAGTGTTATGCGTGGCAGATATAAAGTAGAGCTATATATTATTTAAGTGACTTATGTCTGAATCCTGATGTAAATGATTTTAAAACTCATTTTAGGTCCATGAATTTTTAATTGTATTAACTGTCTGGAAAATATCTAATTTTATTAATTACTTTCCTCAATTCTGTTAGTTTTTCATGTCTTTTAAATGGTATAATCTATCTCATAATTTAGGATAAAAATTATCATTCTTTTCACCTCTATGCCCATTTCCCCAAAAGCATGTGTAAGACTGGATTGTTATTCTGTGTTAAGATTTTAATTGCATTTCTTAATCCATATAAAAACACAATTAAAATCTAACATACAATCACATCCTAACAGATGGATTATATATTTATATATCGATTGTAGATAAATAATTACTTCATCAATGGCTATTTAAATTTGCAATTTTACTTGAATTTGATTCCTATTCCAAATAATTTGTATCTTATTCAATCACAATTTATCTGTTAATTAAAATGTGCTAATTACTCCTGGATTTAATTGATTATAAATATGAATAATAATATTCTGGTAGTCAAGGTATTATTTATTTCTGAAATTATGATACTTGAAATATGAAACCTGTAAATTATGCAAATTCTTGTTAATATGTGTTCTCTTGATATTACAAGGAAGTATAAGATGGAGAATGTACTGTAAAACAGAAAGAGATTGGTATTTACAACATAGATTTACTCACTCAAACATACACTCCCATACTTCTTTATTAAGGCCATGTTATTTATGCTACTTGATAATCATTCTAACTTGTCAATAGAATTCATTAATAAGACACATCTTAATAGCACTTAAAATTCAGTGTTCAATAAAATACATAATCAAATTCAGGGTAAATGAGGAAAATAATCTGTATTTAAAGACCAGAGCTATTGAGAATTTTTGAAAAGGTTGATTTGCTTTTCCAAACTTAAAATGTTTTGAAAGGCAAAATATTACTAATAATACATAAATGTAATCTATCAGTTTCAGTTTGGAAGTTGAATGCTTATTTTATTTTCCATGACCATAGTGCTCAAGAAATTTTTCTGGCACATTTGCTAGTGAATGAATGAAAGTTCTACATATATAAATATTGAGCTATTTTTAAATTCAGTTGACAGTTCCCAACTTAATTTACAAAGTAAAACAGAACTGGAATATAAACAAGCAGTGATCTGCCATTTTTGGAAGGGCTGCACCGTCCTTTGGATTTTAAGGCAAAAAGGTATTCAGCCAATGTGGGTACAATGATATGATGTCTGCAACTCCTTAAAGCAGCTGTATCATTTGCCAAGTTGGGCAGCTGCCCTCCACAACTGTAGCAGGATCCCAGGATATAACAGGATAACCTGGATAGCTCAGCAGACTAATGCATTGTAATTTAACTCCAGCTGTCTGCAATTAGTAAGTTCGAATCTTGCCAGGCTCAAGGTTGACTCAGCCTTCCATCCTTTCTAAGGTAGGTAAATTGAGGACCCAGTTTGTGGGGGCAATAAGCTGACTTTGTAAAAATATACAAAAGTATGAAGGCTATTGCTTAACACATTGTAAGCTGCCCTGAGTCTCCGGAGAAGGGCGGCATATAAATCAAATAAAAAAAACAACATGTGGATTTAAGCAACCTCACCTCCAGAGTGGCTTAGGCTGGAACATACTTTCCCAAAACTTTTTTCTCTCATGCACAGAGAATATAGGAAAAAGACAGAAATTGTAGAAAAAAGAACAGATAGCTGTGATGGATGTACAAAAGCCCAGGAAAGCGCTTAGTTTCCTGCTCTTTTATTCTTGAAATTGATTAAATTATTATAGCATATTGTTTGATGTATTTTGGATTTTCTTTCCTCTTTTATAGCTATCATGTATGTAATGGGAGCTCTTGGTCCTGCAGCAGGATATTTATTAGGAGGAGTTCTTATTGGATTTTATGTACATCCTACAAGTACTGTTCACATTGACCAAAGTGACCCACGGTTCATTGGTAACTGGTAAGCTGCAACCATGTGGGGGGGTTTATGTGCAAGATAGCAATAATGTTTAACATTTGATCATCATTTGATCAGTAATATTTAACATCTGATCATGTATTCTTTGATCCTGTATGCTGTGTTTTGAATAGCTGTAGCCAAAGACAGATTTATAGATTGTTCAAATGCTGCTAACTTTACAACCATTTACTTATCATTCTGTTTCTATATTTTGGGAATATTTAAACTAAAAAAGTTACCCTCTGAAAAATAAAAAAGTAATAATAATAATGGAGCTGATGTGTTACTTTTCCACCTGGCATTTTTTAATGTACCCTACATGTTTCTACTTGTGTGTTCAAGTTTCTGGCACAGCTTGCCAACATTATAGGAAGATGAATAGAGTAGAGTAGAGTAGAGTAGAGTAGAGTAGAGTAGAGTAGAGTAGAGTAGAGTAGAGTAGAATGTTCCTTGTAAGTTTGAATGGTTGCTTTGCAACTGGTCATTAAATAAGGATCATCTATATGATGCTTATCTGCTTTGGATGCAGCTTTTGTGATTTCCAAATAACTTATATGACAATTGTTTTATAGGACGAACAATAATACAAAGTGTAAATTTCTGCTTTCTGTTATAGAGGGTTCGCGTTCGTGTGTATATAGCAATAGCACTTAGACTTATATACTGCTTCACAGTGCTTTACAGCCCTCTCTAAGCGGTTTACAGAGTCAGCAGCATATTGCCCTTAACAATCTGGGTCCTCATTTATGTAATAAATATAACCCTATTTGTAAATGTTATTTCTTACCTTTTGATTTTAGGTGGAGTGGATTCCTTATTTGTGCTAGTGTGATGCTTCTTGTTATACTTCCAATGTTTGCCTTTCCCAAAAAACTCCCACCTCGACATAAGAAAAAGAAAAAAAAGATGCACTCTGATAGTGTTTCAGGTGATGATGATGATATTGTGAAAGAAAAAGTGAATTGCAAAAATGAGCTAGACCCGGAAATTCCTACATCAATGGGCTTTGGAAAGAATGTTAAAGGTAAAGAATTTCCTGTTTGAAAAAAATCAGATTAAGATGAAACTTAAATTCAGAGAATTATTATTTGTTGTTGAAAACTGGTACAAAAATATATTTATTTATTTAAAAGTAGCACTAAAGTAGAACACTTTGGTTCAATTGGTTGTACATTAGTTGCAGGGTAAATTGTTTCACTCAAAAAATCAATATTGAGCCCTTCCAAGCCTAATCGGGCAGTCTGTAATCCATAAACAGCCTTTATCAAGCTTGAATAGCTTGATAAGGTAAAGGTAAAGGTAAAGGTTCCCCTCGCACATATGTGCTAGTTGTTTCTGACTCTAGAGGGCAGTGCTCATCTCTGTTTCAAAGCTAAAGAGCCAGCGCTGTCCAAAGATGTCTCCGTGGTCATGTGGCCAGCATGACTAAACGTCAAAGGCACACGGAACGCTGTTACCTTCCCACCAAAAATGGTTCCTATTTTTCTACTTGCATTTTTTACGTGCTTTTGAACTGCTAGGTTGGCACAAGTAACGGGAGCTCACCCCATTACGCGACACTAGGGATTCGAACTGCTGAACTGCCGACCTCTCAATCGACAAGCTCAGTGTAAAGCTATGTAAATCCTATCTATTATTTTCTGCTTTTATCAGCATTATGAAAAATAGTTTTTGGTTAAGGATGCTGGACAAAAGGAAGAGGTTGAATACATTCTCCTCAGTCAACAATAGGACACTTTTTCCAGGTCAAGAGCTATACTGCCTTTGTGGGAATAATTAAAATGCTTTTTTTGTTGTTTTTCATTTGCTTTGCATTTTGATCCTTCTCCCCCAAATTATATTTATAGAAATATCTGTGTTCATCATATAGAAGCATAGTCATAAAACATATGCTCCCTTTTTCAGTTAATTTGTGGCATAACAAAGATGAAAGACTAGTTTTATCCTCATTGTGGCATGCAAGATAGATTGTACTATTCTTTTTTCTGGCCACTTTTTTAAAGTAGGGATAAAAATTGGGCTCTTTCCAGTGTGTGAACAGTTTGGCTGAGGTTCCACTATAGCCAGATTTTCATCTCCAACATAAAATGGACATCATGCATTTAAACCTCAGCTTCTCTACTGTTCTGTGATAAATATGTAAATTGTGCTTAATGAAGAAGAAGAGCGATGAGGACATAAGGGCTAGTTTCAACATTTGTGTTTCTAGATATTGGTCACAGTCAGACATTATCCCAGTTTTGGAAACATACTTTATGAATCTGTAAGCAAATGCTATGATCATACCCACACTTCTTGATATTTAGAGTGTTTAGAGTTTAGAGTTTATTGGATTTCTATACCGCCCTTCTCTCGGGGGACTCAGGGTGGTGTACAGCCACATTAAAAGACATGAATTTATAAAATTTAAACCAATTAAAACAAATATATACAATTTGGCCCTCAAGTAAAACACACATACACCCATTTAAAATTCATATTAGGCCAGTCCGGCTTGCTGAAACAGGAAGGTCTTTAGGGCACGGCGAAAAGTAAGCAGGTCGGGGCTAAGACGAAGCTCTAGGGGCAGCTCATTCCAAAGGGCTGGTGCCCCCACAGAGAAAGCTCTCCCCCTGGGTGTCACCAGTCGGCATTGTTTGGCCGACGGCACCCTGAGGAGCCCCTCTCTATGGGAGCGTAATGGCCGGTGGGAGGTTGTTGATGGCAGAAGGCGGTCTCGTATGTATCCCGGTCCTAAGACATGGAGTGCTTTAAAGGTGGTGACCAACACCTTGAATCGCACTCGGAAGACCAACGGGAGCCAGTGCAGCTTGCGCAGGAGGGGTGTTACATGGGTGCGCCGAGTCTCACCCATAACCACCCGCGCAGCCGCATTCTGGACCAGCTGGAGCCTCCGAGTGCTCTTCAAGGGGAGCCCCATGTAGAGAGTGCTGCAGTAGTCCAGACAGGATGTGACGAGGGCATGAGTGACTGTGCGCAGGGCATCCCGGTCCAGAAAGGAACGCAACTGGTGCATCAGGTGAACCCGATAGAAAGGTCCCATGGCCACGGCTGTCATGTGCTCTTCCAAAGACAGCCGTGCATCCAGGAGAACACCCAAGTTGCGAGCCCTCTCTGTGGGGGCCAAGATCTCACCCCCAATAGTCAGTGATGGCACCAGCTGACTATACCGGGACGCCGGAAGCCACAGCCACTCAGTCTTGGAGGGGTTGAGTTTGAGCCTGTTTCTCCCCATCCAGATACGCACGGCCTCCAGGCACCGGGACATCACGTCAAGGCATCATTGGAGTGGAGATGTACAGCTGAGTGTCGTCAGCGTACTGATGGAATCTAACTCCGAAACCACAGATGATCTCGCCCAGCGGCTTCACATAAATGTTGAACAGAAGAGGCGAGAGGACAGACCCTTGCGGCACCCCACACACAAGGCGCCTTGAGGTCGACCTCTGCCCCCCTGCCAACACAAACTGCATACGGTCGGAGAGGAAGGAGAAGAACCACCGCAACACGGTGCCCTCCACTCCTAACCCCTCCAATCGTCGCAGCATGATACCATGGTCGATGGTATCAAAAGCCGCTGAGAGATCTAATAGGACCAGGACAGAGGAACAACCCCTGTCCCGAGCCCTCCAGAGATCATCAACCAATGCAACCAATGCCGTTTACGTGTTGTGCCCTGGCCTGAAGCCCGACTGGAACGGGTCTAGATAATCGGCTTCATCCAGGTACTGGGGCAGTTGTTGCGCTACCACACTCTCAACAACCTTCGCCACGAAGCGAAGGTTGGAGACTGGGCGATAATTCACTAATGTAGCCGGATCCAGGGAAGGCTTCTTGAGGAGAGGACTCACCACTGCCTCTTTCAAAGAGGCGGGGGGAAGTAACCCTCACTTAAAGAAGTGTTAATAATCCCCTGGAGCCAGCCTTGTGTAACCTCCCGGGAGGCCAGCACCAACCAGGAGGGACACGGATCCAACAAACGTGGCAGCGCTAAACCTCCCCAGAATCCTGTCCACATCCTCGGAAGTCACAGGTTCAAACCCCTCCCAGATAACATTCTCAAGATTCCCCTCCATCACTCCATCTGGATCTACCCAATCAGAGTCCAGAGCTTCCCGAATCTGAGTGACTTTGCCATGCAGGAATTGCACAAAATCCTCAGCGCCGCCCTGCAAGGGGTCTTCCCTCGCTCCCAGGTGAAGGAGGAAGCGGGTCACCCTAAACAGGGCTGCTGGGCGATTCTCTGCAGACCCGATAAGAGTGGGAAAATAGTTAAATTTCGCCGCTTTTATCGCCACTAGGTAGATCTTAATATGAGACCTCACCAGTGTTCGGTCAGATTTGGACAGACTGGCCCTCCAATCACTCTCCAGGTGTCTTTTCCGGCGCTTCATCTCTCTCAGCTTCTCGGAGAACCAGGGAGCCAATTGAAATCGGCACCGGGTCAGAGGCCGCAAAGGCACGACACAATCCAAAGCTCCGGCGGCCGCCCTATCCCAGGCGGCCACCAGCTCTTCAGTCGTACCGTGAGCCAGAGTCTCAGGGAATGGCCCAAGCTCCGTCAGGAACCTATCCGGGTCCATCAGGCTCCTGGGACGGAACCACCTGGTCGGTTCTGTCTCCCTGCGGCGAGGTGTAGTGGTTCAAAAGTCCATGCGAAGGAGGGAGTGATCAGCCCATGACAAGATTTCGATGACTAAATCCCCTCTTTCCAGATCACTCTGCCACTGACCAGAGACAAAAATCAAGTCCAGAGTGTGTCCCCCCATGTGAGTAGGGCCTTGAACTATTTGGGTCAGGTCCAAGGCCGTCATGGAAGCCAAGAACTCCCGAGCTGCCATAGACGTTTCATCGACAGATGGCAGGTTTAAATCCCCCATAACCATAAGCCTGGGGGTATCAACCGCCACCCCGGCTATCACGTCACGCAGCTTGGACAGGGCCGCTGCCACACAGCAGGGAGCCAAGTACGTACTCAGCAGGCCCATCTGCACCCCACGACCCCACTTCACAAGGAGGGACTCACATCCGGCTATCTGAGGTATAGTGGTCTCCCTCGGACATAGACTTTCTTTAATAATAACTGCCACCCTCCCGCCCCTACCCTGGACCCTCGGCTGATGAAACGCCCGGAAACCCGGTCGGCATATTTCAGTCAGGGGCACCCCCCCCCTTCTGGGCCCAACCAGGTCTCCGTAATACCCGCCAGATCCGCTCCCCCCTCCTGAATAAGGTCGTAAATGAGGGGGGCCTTATTTACCACAGATCTGGCATTGCACAACATCAGCCGAAGGCTCAGGCCCTGAGAGTCTGTGCTACCTGGGGAACGAGTAAAGCCTTGGGGACCGGAGTGCGCAATCGCATGAAAATAGCAAGAGCGCACTCCCATAACATAATATGGGCCCCTGCTTCCACCATATCTGCCCCTCCCACTCACAGTACAGATCATACGGCCCTTGTAAGGTCGAGCTCTAGCCCCCTCCCTGGTGTCCAACCCCGCATCCTTGATGCCGCTGCCCTCTGCCGGACCCAGCCGTGACCCTTGTGGGTTCTCCCCCACTCCCACTCTGGTCATCCCTGAACCCCTTAAAATTTTAGTTAACAATGCATTTAAAAAACCCCTTAATCCCCTCTTTGACGCATGCCATCTCTCGGGGTTCCAAAACCCGTCATCAAGATAGGCCCTCGAAAACATGGAGGGCCAAACCTGCGAGAGTGGGGAATCTCGCAGCGCAAGAAGCTTGGACCTTGGGTACATCCAAAACTCTGGGATGATGGTACAAATAAGGCCGAGGAGTCCACAATGATAAACCCAAAAACGTCCAGGAAAGGCCAGATTAAACATGACCGGAAGAATCACTACTACCCTCTCACGGTAGTGGGCAAGAGTCCTCACGTTCCGTCCAACTGGGGCAAACATCCAAACCACCCTCTCGTGGTTGGCCATGCTGGTCATGGAAAAGCCAGAACGTCAAAAACCACCCTCTCACAGTGGTTTAGCCACACTGGCCCTGTAAAAGGTGGAACATCCCACCAGTGGTGTAAACGCAGTATGCAACCGGCTCTGTCAGTCCTCCCGTAAACTGCCTTTTTTCCATACAGCCAGCGAGCAGGATGAAAAACAAAGCCAGGTCCCGAAACTCCAGAATAAGAAGGTCCATGTTGTTCTCAAGGCGAAAAGTGCTAGAAAAGGAAAGATGAAAACGGATGGGGTGGCACCTCCATCGAGGAACCAATAGGGCAGGGCAGGGTGGCCATCCTCACGCCTATAAATCGGCCAAAAGTGGAGGGGGAATATCCAAGGCGACAGGGAAACCACCACTCTGTCCACCTTTCGACCCTCCACCTCCACCTCAGATCTTCCACAGCCACTCCATGCTCAGTCTTAGCCTCCAACGATGTCAATGAAGGAGGCTTCGCCACAGGCAGGCGTTCACATTGCTTTTTCCTGCTTCCATGTACCAATATTATTTTTATTAAAGTAATATCCCAGTTTGGTGAAGGTGCGTATGCTGAAGGTGATGAATGAAGAGTTAGGGTTAGAAGGTAGAAGTACAGTGTTCATGCACTGTTCATAAATCATAATTTATGCAAAAATAGTTTGCTTATTTTTCACAATGCCTATGGAGATTCTCAGTCATCCCAGGTCATGGTTGTTCTAAAGGTACTTTTCCAAAAGGCAACTGGACTAGTTTAAGAAAACTATGAAAAAATGTGCAAATGTCTGCCTCAATCTGCAAAGTGGCTTACCTCATCACCATTCTTAATTTTCCCACATTCTTTATATTTCCACAATAAATTAGGAAATGGTACTTATTTAAATAACAGTAGGAAGCACTAAGTCAAATTAGATTTGAAGAAACTGAAAAGTCTGTTTCTTTTCAAGCAAACATACATACAGGTAGTCCTCGACTTACAACCACAATTGAGCAGAAAATTTCTGTTGCTAAGTGAGACATTTGTTAAGTTTTGCCCCATTTTACCACCTTTCTCGCCATAGTTGTTAAGTGAATCACTGCAGTTGTTAAGTTAATAGCATGGTTGTTAAGTGAATCTGGTTTTCCCATTGACTGCTTGTTGGAAGGTTACAAAAGGTGATCACATGACCCCAGGACACTGCAACCATCATAAATATGAGTCAATTGCCAAGTACTCTAATTTTGATCACATGACCATGGGGATGCTACAGTGATCATAAGTATGAAAAAAGCTCATAAGTCATTTTTTTCAATGCTGTTGTAACTTCAAACAGTCACTAAATGAATTGTAAATTGAGGATTACCTCTATTTGAATTTGTATTTAATTATGAAACATTATATATCTCTGTGTAGTGAAGATCTTGCTTCTCCCAGTTCTTATTAAGCCACATATAGAAATATTCGACTGGATTTTAAAGAAGTCTTAGTGAGAGATGTTACATGACTGAAATACCATATATCTAGCTACTCTGTTAGTTAAAGCTATAAAAAAATATAAGTAAATGGACCGACAACTGCTTTACTTTTAAGTAAGATGAAACTTACGACTGGGTCTACTGCAAAGTTCCCCCTAAGCAGAAATAATTTGAATTCGTTCTTTTGGAGTAGCATTTTCATTTCTCCTACTTAAGTTCAGAGATAATGAGAATGGCATAACTGTCATTCTTTGGTATTTCTCTCTCATGAACTATGAAAGCAAAAAAAATTTTTTTTTATTTATTGAGCATGGTAGTGAAAGTTGCATTTTGCATTGCTACAAGAAGGAATGTCAAAGCAGTCACTAATTTATACATTTTCTTAAAGGAGTCCCCCCTCTCATCAAAGCTACTGTATGTGATTGTTATTTGAGTAAAGGAAGGGATTGCAGGGAAAGGGAAGGCAAGCAAGGGTACTGATAAGGAATCGTTATGCCAAAGTCTCTCCTCCCCCGGCCCCCGCTGGAAGCTAATAAATAAACCTGGAACTTTCTGAATATGGAATACATACTATCTCACAAAATGCTTTGGAAAAACACACTAGAGGGCAGTTGTTTTTTGTGTCCAGTGGAATTCTTGGGAAGAACTTCATGGCTTGAGAAGGCAACCATTTACTAAGTGATACCTTGATTGTTCTTGGCCTCCCCTCCATTCTGGACAACTTTTAGGTGTCCTTCTTTTACTGCTTTTTGTTTTTTTTTATAGAACTCCCAAGAGCAGCTTTCAGGATCTTAAGCAACATGACATTCCTTTTTGTGAGTTTGTCATACACAGCTGAATGTGCTATTGTTACTGCTTTTATTACCTTTATTCCCAAGTTCATTGAGTCACAGTTTGGCATCCCAGCTTCCAATGCCAGCATCTACACTGGTAAGATATTGCTGTAAATAAATCTTTTAAGGATTATTTTCATCAGTTTATAAAAAGAAAGTTAATGCAAAATAATCAGGATTCTGTTCTTAATTGTTTTAAATGCGCAGATTCTCTGCCTCACACTTATCGCTTTAAGTATGAATAATTTGTTGTTGATACCATGTCGATTTAGCAACATAGAATTTGTGTCACTATGATGTTTGGTTTCCCATCAAACAGCCTTTTTGATCAACCCACACTATTAACACTAACAAATTAAAATGGCATTGTTTTTGCAAAATTTGGTGATTGTCTGAGATTTGTTCTTACAAGATTTACAAATAGCTGATAGAGCTACTGATCTGTGCTTTAACGGATAAGAGTCATCAGTAGCAGGGAAAAAAAATTCTGGCATTACTAGCATTCTTTAAATGTTTGCTCTTATGCTAAGAATTAAAAGTTATGTTTTTTTTCTCATTCTTTTTGCAGTGCTGCATGGATTTTATTTATCACTAAAATGTACATGTATGAATGATCCCTCTACATAATCATAACATTTTTATTGCTCGGTTTTTTAAAATTTTCTTACTTTGAATATTTAATATATATGTTTAAATGATATTTTGAGTATACTTTAGGATGTTTTTATTCTTGTAATTGCCAGGTGTCCTTGTTGATTATGGCAGTACACACAATAAATAAGTGTTGCCAAACTGGTTGAGACCAGAAATCTATTTTAGCAACAGCTAATCCGATATCTGGTGCAGTTGCAACTGAGGCTGTCCATACTATTTAGCATGATATAGCCTTTCAGTTGGAGGTTTTCAATATTTCTTATCATGTAGTAGCAAATCATATGCTTTATGCTTGTCCTATTTTCAACCAAGAAGTTTACAAAACCACAAAATTTAAAATGTGTACACATATTGGAACAGAATAACATTAAACTAAGCAGTTAAATATGTCAGTATCAAAATGTTCCAGGTATATCCAACGTGAACTTGCTGAACTGTTTTTAATAGCCAGCTAATTTGATTTACATAAGTAAATAAGAAAGATTCATGCAGGTTACTTCTTGACAAGACTATTAGTCAATCCTCACAAAGATAAATTTAATGTGTTCATTAACAAAGAACTTAATAGAATTGTCAGTAATATTTTAATAAGTAATTTCATGTGTTTTTGGACCACTTAGATCATTTAAATCATGAAATAACTGTTCTGATAAAAAAAATAAGCTCTTTAGTTCTTACAGCCCATAACTTTCAATATGAAACTTTTTGAATAATCTGATTATGAAGTTGTATCCTGGAAGCTAAATTTTCTGAAGGCATTTTGGTTTTATGAATGAAAATAACCTGTCATCTCTTGGTTTGAGGTAACGGTACAATACACTTGCCATTAAATAAGTTTGCTATTCCTGAATTAAAATAATATTAAAACTCAGTATAATACCGTCAGTATGATTATTTCAAATGTATTTAGTTTTTTTTAAAACATTAAATAGACTTATAATTTATTGATTAAAAATGTATAAACAGAAGTTTGGAAATGGTTAGGTTTACTTTTATGTAGAAGTGTAAAATCGGACTGTTTAATTTGTTCTTAAACAATAACACACAATTTTAAAAGCTTTTAAAATAAGATTAATACAGGCTTAATTAATTAATACAGTTATTCAATTATTATGGAGAAAAGAAATTGGGGAAAAACCTTAACACTTTTTTCTAAGATGATCATGCTAATTTGAAGCCTTCTGATTTGCTCTGTAACATGTTCAGATACCGGTATTAAGTGGCCACAAGCAACACTTCAGTGAAAACATATGTTAGTATGTGTTAAAATGCATAAAGACACATAGCCTAATTAACATAGATTTTCAAAGCCAGTCCTATGTATATTTACCAAGAAATGAATTCTCCTTATTCTGTAGTAAAGACAATAAGGATTGTAGTTACATATATGAGAAGCCATCAGAAAGGAATATTTATAAAATGCTGCAGTTCTCTGTATGAGGAATTTTGACAAATCAAAGGATGAAGCAGGAATCTGCTCACTGAAGACTGGTTTTGCTTTAGGGTGCTTTATGCAGTGATTAAACATGTGCTTTAGTTGGAATTTTCTTTTGAGCAAGGAACAGCATAATTGAATGCTATTTTTAGAAAGCTTTGTCTTGCAGTTCATACATATTATTAATTACATAATTTTGATAATATATTTAAAAACCTTATTAAAAGTTCAGTTTGGTTTTAGTCTGGTTATTAAAAACTATAAATAGTGGATTTTTGATTTCTAGGCCTTCCATTCTAAAAAAAGGATTCATATAACTGGTAAATATTCTATTGTCATTTTCCTAGAACCATAAAAGGGAAAGATACTGACTTCTTCCCTAGGTTGCCCAATGTGTTTTCTTTCGAGATCTGGGGAAGATGGTCTTATGTGGGCAGCAGTGGCCATGTGAAAAGCCAGGGCAGCAGACATGCAGGGTGGCAAGAGCAACTATGGATGGGAGTGAGCTGGGTTTACTTCCTGTAGTGAGAAGAAGCCCCTTTGTACTGCTGGACCATGCTGGTGTTGGAAGGAATATCCATCTGGTTCAGTTCCAAGCTGGGAGAAAGACACTGGAAACATGGAGGCTGATTGGAAATATGGTTTATTGATGAAGCAGAACCACTTGGGCAACTGACAAAAATGGAGTTGAGAGTGGGTAGGTTTTATACTTTCTTTGGGCTTTATATTTGAGCTTCCTGTTCCTGTGCAAGAGCGTGTCCTTTAATATCCTATTGGCTGTTGTCAGATTCCTATGGAGTTATGTAGGGGTTATGTAGGGGTCATCTATAGGCCAGCTAAAAGAAGAAATGCAAATCCTAGGTGCTTGTCTGAGCTAATCTGGTCAACCTCTGGCATATTATTTATCTGAGCTCCCAGGTTTCTGTGACTTTGAAGTTTGGACTGCAATGAAGGGATTCGTGTTCTGAAAGAGTGTTGGGCAATTCCTATTGTGGCTAATGGCTTTTGTCCTGTGTTGGATCTTGGTTGAGGGGCTGCTTCTAATCCTATCACTCTGCTTTTGTTAGCTGTCAAACTTTGTTGCAAGCAGTTTCGAAATATCCTGTCTTGAATGGATTTCTGCCTGCAGTATTTGCTTTGCTTATGAATGGAGCCATCTAGATAGTTGACTTCTTCTTCTTCTTCTAATAAACTCTTAATCTCTTAAGTGCTGGCATCCTTTGTGGACTATTAAGAAAGACTTGGGGGCTGCTTCCTGCCTCTAAAAAACATGTTTCTCCATTTCCCATTTAGGGAAATATAATATTCTGCCTTTTTAATATTCCTCAAAATATTTAATTCTTCTAGGAGAGGGGGCTTCCCACACTGGGCTAGCGCTAGGCTTCGGAGCTTCCTGGGAAGACTGCACCTTCACGCTGTGCTGTGGCTCAGGGGCTCCCTGCAGCCCCGGCCTCATGGCATGCCAAGAAGCCCCGAGCTACAGCCCAGCATATTCTTTCTCCAGCTTCCTTGTGCTCACACATGCATGCTCATGTTCCACATCCTCTTTCCCCAGCCTCCCTGATCTTGTGCCACACTGCACTGGGCCTTGTAGGGCTTCCTTCATCCCTCTGCAGCATCTGCATTTCTTACCTGGGACTCCCTCCACTTCATTTCCCTCTCAGCTACAGGGGAGTTATGATGACAGTGGGAAGTCCTGGGATTGCTGCTGCTAAGTGTCATGTGTCATAAGGTCATGTGACATTATGCTTTATGACTATCGCTTAGCAACAGAAATTCCAGTCCCAATTGTGGTCTTAAATCAAAGATTATAATTTGTCAGGCTTTAAAATCCCAAAATTAATTAATATGAATATTTTCCCTTTTATACTGCTCTCCCACCAAATAAAACTTCAAAAAAAGAAAAAATCCTAATCCCAAATCCAGTATATCAGCAAAAAAAAAAAAAAAAATCACAGTCCCATAAAATCTCTGAAATGATATATTAACTATGACCTTCAATAATCATATGTTATAAATAAAGGACATAAGGCAATATTTTATTCTTTTTCATTTTGTGGTTTTCATAATACCGGGAGCTTATTTCCTTTCCAGCTAATGTAAAACTAAAGCAGTATTTCATCCTTCTTTAAAGATCTCTGTTTAGAATTTGATTATGGGAAAATCCCTGTTTTTTTACATGAAGTGGGTAAGGAAACATTTCTCACTCCCATTCATATTCTAAAAAACTTAACCTTCCTCAAAAAAAATATAAATAAATAAATAAAAAAAAAAATTGGCACTGCATTTTCTGGTGACACAGCCTTTGAGTCTTCAAAGGATTGAAAGGCCAAAGTGTAGCATTAGACCTTCTCAAACTTTGTTCATTGATGTCAACTGCATCTCTAATTGAGGCAAGGATCAATTTTCCCAGGTTGATAAACCATCTTCTCTCATATTTAAGGAAGAAGCCTCTCTTATTCTCTCAATGCTAAGCTTATAGCTAAGTTTATAAACTTGGTTATTTGCAACTTCATCTAATATGCCATCATGTTGCACTCCATAATTAACACTGACCAATTATCACTGTGTCTCTTGCTTAATAAAAATTAGACTTTAGATAATGTCAAATACATACAAGTAGTCCTTGACATATGACCATAACGGAGCCTATGTTGTGATGATAGTAATTTTGCAACCTTTTTTGTGGCAGTCATTAAGAGAACCAGTGGTTTGCTATGGATGTGGTTTTGCCAAAAAACGGAAGTAAATCTTAAACCGTAAAATGTCATGTGATTGTGGGATATTGCAAATTGTCATAAAGCTGGCCATGTTGAGTACCCAAAGTTCGGTCACATGACTGTGGAAGGGCCCAACCATTGAAACTTTGAATCTGGGTCATAAATCCCCTTTTTTGCTTCCATCGTAACTTCAAATAGTCACTAAGGTGCCTGGTTGTAAGTTGAGGAATACCTGTTCATCCTGTTCTGAATTCATAAATACCTATCATCATATGAGTGCCATTGCCAACTAAGTTAAGCTAAAGGGCATTGGTGAAATGCTCCTGTTCGGACTGGATCGCCCGATCCGGTAGCAATGGCGGCATGTGGTTTGGAGAACCAGTAGCAAAAATCCCTGCGGCCCCTCCCCATGCCCATCTGAGCCGCGCAATCATCAGAGGCTGTTTTTTTTACTTTTAAAAGCATTTTTCTACAACCTCTTCGGCCGAAAAAATGCTTTTAAAAGTAAAAAAAAAAAGCCTCTGATGATCGCACGGCTCAGCTGGGATCGTCAGAGGCTTTTAAAAGCATTTTTTTTAAAAAATGCCTTTAAAAGCCTCTGGCGATCCCAGCTGAGTTGCCTGATCATCAGAGGCTTCTAAAAGCATTTTTTTCTGTAACCTCTTAAGGTTGTAGAAAAAATACTTTTAAAAGTAAAAAAAAAAAAAAAGTTGGCCACACCCACCCAGTCACATTACTCCCCCCCCCATCAAGCCACACTCACAGAACCTGTAGTAACAAATTTTAGATTTCACCCCTGCTAAAGGGTCTCTTTTCAGTAGTTGACTATTGCATATGAAATGATCTTAGTATATTTTCAGTGATAAACAATGGCATTGTACTTTCTCTGGCCTTTTAATCTTAATTCTAATGTGTAATTTCAGTGCAACTCTATCTCTGAGATTTTTTTTTTTCAATTTCTATTCTAAATTAACATTGCTACAATTTTTTAACCTCTTCATTTTTGTTGTAGATTGATTTTTTAAAGAAATTATGCTCCCCTTATTAGTTGTTTCTTAACTCGTTCCACTGCAGTTGTGATTATTTATTTTCTAATTATTTAGCACTAAATAACTGTTTGCTAATCAAACAAATGGCATTTATCATTTAGCTATCTTAGGAGTTTCAAATAGATCTTCAGGATGGGGTTATAAATATTGTTAATATAAAAAATGTAGAGAGTTGGTATACTTCTCTTATAGAAAAGGTATTTCCATACGATACATTTTAACATGTTTAACAAAGTTAAATGTTTTAACTTTCCCCTTTTTCTTTTTCTTTAATCAGGTGTGATTATTGTTCCAAGTGCTGGCGTTGGAATTGTCTTAGGAGGTTACATTATAAAAAAGCTGAAACTTGGTGCAAGAGAATCTGCAAAACTAGCAATGATTTGCAGTGGAGTATCTCTGTTATGCTTTTCAACACTCTTCATAGTTGGATGTGAAAGTATTAATCTAGGAGGTATAAATATACCATATACCACGGGGTAAATATATTTTGAGCTTTCTAAATAATTTATGCTTTGCATCAAAGCCAGCCTTTTTGTGCTGTATAAATGGCAGTATCTTTTTCATAAGAACATTAAATAATTTAAAAGTGCCTTAATAAGTAAGTAAGAAAGGAATATATTGTATAATCGTGGATTGAAATACTCCACAAGAAATAACAATTCATCTGCTGTGTTCAAATAAACAATCTCTGGTAAGTATTATATGCAAAATGCAAAGAACCTAATATGAAAATACACAATGTTTTAGATATACACATATCACTTCTAATTTATTTATTTGAAGAAAAGCTACTAAGGGTCATTTCCATCATTTATGGGATATAGTTTTGGAGATCACAGTATTTCTTGGGTTATGCTCTTCTGAGTGTGAGATAAGCTAATTTTAATGGAAGAAATCTGATAAAAAGCCATTTCCCTATTTCCTTGCCAGCCTTCACAGCTGAATGTTTTGTAAAGCTTGACCTTAGAAAACATAAAGACATGGATTTTGAAGGATATTTAGTGCTTTCAGTATTCTATTTTCTCTCCAATCTGAGTATTTTTAGAACAGATCTTGACATTTGGCTGAATGAATCCAAAATCAAATCAATATCCCATCCCCCCCACACACATATTACCTTCCTATACAACATCAATATTTATTTCCATAATATATACTTAATACTGCGAATTATGGTAATGACCATTGGGCCAAGAACTTTAAATTGGTGATGAGGAAATATATTTTCAGAACATAAATTTATGAGCTCATTTAACCATTATAACTAAGTGAATGTAGATGTTTGGATGAAATAATTGTAAAATGTTTTTTTAAAAATTCAAACATCCATAGAATTCTAGTCTGTTTTTTCTGTGCTTGGTGGGAGCTTTTGTAATGCTTCGTAGTATTCATGACCTATAGTGTCATTTAGCTGGAAATTTCAGTTTTCAGCTAATTAAAGAAAAACACAATATCTCAGGAATTCTGAAACAGGCAGTGGGTTTAGAAAAGTTTTGACATACTGGTAACCTTCCCCAACTAGTTATTCAATTGTGTTGGGGTTGTGCCAGCTGGGAATGACGGGAATTACAATTCAAAATAATGGAGGCATAAAGTTGTAGATGTAAGGTAATCCGTTATATTTTTTTGAATATAAAATACCAGTATTCATATAATGTATCAAAACAAAATGTAAAAGCATGATAGAGCAGCAGACAAGATGTCTAGAGTTTACTTTTGTCTCCCTGTGTATTCAGTGAAGGGCTGTAAAATCATGGTGATCAGAGCTGAATTTAATGGTCGGGGAAGGGACAGGGCTATAATGGATAAAACGAAGCGTCCAAGTGATTAGGATGCATCATACACATATAGCAGGAGCCAGGATTTTTTAAAAAGGGATTAGGGTGCTCCCCACCCTCACTCAGTTTTAAAGGCTTTTATCCTATCCCTTTTTTCATATACAACTCAAGGTGACAAACATATTAATACTCCCTTCTCCTATTTTTCCACAACAACAACTGAAGTGAGTGGGGGTTTCACCACCCCACCAGACTGATTCCCTTTTAAAAGGATTGCTTAACCTATCTAGGTTAACATTATAGTTTTTATGTATTTCCTATGTTAGAAAACTAAAATTTATAATGTGTTTAGATAGAATTCTAGGAGCTGCAGAAATGATGGTTTGGAGATTTAGTGCAAGAAACGCTGGTGTTTCCCTAGCATCACATCATATATGGATCTGTCTAAAAATTATAGCTTGATTTGTATCTTTATAAGTACAGTAGTGGCAAAAATTGTGGAAACCTTTTGGGAAAAGTGTATTTTTGAGGTTTGATGGCTAATAACACCACTTTTTTTTGGTAACTTCAAACAGTCACTAAATGAACTGTTGTAAATTGAGGACTGCCTGTACTCATACAAAAATGTGACAAATGGAATGTTTCAGGTATCGGGCATGGGCAGCACCTCTGGAGGGGGAACATATCACATCCTTTTTCTAGAGTGATTCGTTCAGATACACAGTGAGTCAACCAAGAGATGATGAATAATCATAAAGTATATTTTTTAGAAGAGGATATATAATCAGAAATACTAAATAGCTTGAATTTGCATATCTGAATAGGATTAAATATATTAAGAGAAAAGTACAGTAGTGGCCAAAATTGTGGAAACCTTTTGGGAAAAGTGTATTTTTGAGGTTTGAAGGCTAATAAACCAGTTTAAAAAAACAAAAAGTTGCGACAATCAGCTGTGCCGCACAATCATTGGAACTTTTTAAAAATTTCTTTTAGCATTGTTTTACTACCGGTTCCGGCGAACTAATAGTAAAAAAATGCTTAAAAAGTAAAAAAAAAAAAAAAAAAAAAAAAAAAAGTTCCGACGATCAGCTGTGCGACAATCAGCTGTGCCACACAATCGTTGGAACTTTATTTTTACTTTTTAAAGCATTTTTTAACTACTGGTTCCAAAGAACCGGTAGCATTTTTTCCTACCAGTAGCATTTCACTGGTACTACAAAAAAAAAAGTGTTATTAGCTAGTTTTAGAAAACACACTTTTCCCAAAAGGTTTCCACAATTTTGGCCACTACTGTATATGATATTGGAAAATATATTTCTTAGAGTTTGTATCTGTTGGCATCAATTCATATTCTGCAATGAATAGATATTATAACCCATTCCCCCATCTTATTTTTTTAGACCTACTCTCACCATGGCACATAGGAATCTGACTGGAAGCTGTAATGTTAATTGTGGCTGCAAAATCCATGAATACAAACCTGTGTGTGGATCAGATGGGATCACATATTTTAACCCTTGTCTTGCTGGTTGCATTAGCAGTGGAAATTATAGCACAGGAGTGAGTATGCCTACAAAGTGATAACTTATGTTGCTGTTAGAAAAACAATGTATCACCAAAAATAAATTCTATTTTCAGTATTGTAGATCACAAAGCTGTTTTCTTAATAGTCTGGACAGCAACATTGTAGTAAAATGCCTGTTTTGCATATAAAAAAGTCTTAGGCATCAAACATTATGAAGCATTCATATATGTGAGGTAGCCAAAATAATTGTTATACAATAGTGATTTGCAGCTATTAAGATGTTTTTATTTATTTGTTTATCTGTTTCCGACAGAGGTATGTGTAAGAGTTTTTAGGCAGCTATTCCTACTGTTAGATCATCCTCTATTGTCTTTTGGTGTGAGACTTAGATCTCCGGATATAACTATGAGCACTGTATACATTCACCAATCTTGTAGTTTCCTGGTAAGGCAAAAACCCAAGGCACATATAACTTTAATTGACTTTATTAAATGCATTATAATTTCATTGGCTGTGAGTACATGCCCAGACTACAAGAAGGTATCACTAAGTTCAATTATGGGGCAAAGACGTTGTAGATATAGGGCCTGAATATCATAGTCATTCAATAGCCATCCCCTATTGATCAGTCCCTTGCAAATCCCACAACAGTTCTTATATGCTCTGAGTTTTCCACCTTCCCATGGATTATGGAGTCAAAGTTTTTTCTTGTGTGAGAAGGTTTCAGAAAACATGTGCTATTGGAAACTTCTCAGCATGTAAAACTCCCTTCCTCAAATTAGAAAGGCTTGCAGAATTCTAGGTTCTCCTTGCCTTCTCCTCAACTGCGATAAAGATGTGGAAATTATTTTTGCATAGTTCGATGAAATGGCAATTTCAGTACTGCACTAGCAGAGCAGGCATGCTGCGGGCCCTGTCAATCAAGGAATTTCAGCTGGCGGGGTCCAGTAGAAGGGCCTTCTCTGCCATGGCTTTTCTCCTTTGGAACATCTTACCCTGGGAGGTGAGATAGGCTCCCTCCTTCTGATCTTCCATAAAGGCCTGAAGACCTGGCTCTGCGAGATGGCTTGGGCCCCCAATGGGTGAGCATCACACTGGAAGTGCTGGATGAATTAAGAGATAATCCCATCTCACCACCCTGATCCTCCTGCTCCCTCTCTCCCCATGTTTTAACTATAATTTTATTTTTTATTGTAACTCCATTTTTATCATTTTAGAAATATTTATCTTACAGTTTGAATGCTTTTAATGCTGTACGTCGCCCAGAGTCACTTCGAAGCAAGATGGGTGGCAAATAAATTTAATAAATACTGGTAATATGAAGGCTGCTATGATCAGCATGTCCAGCAGATAGTCTGCTAGAGTCAGAAGATTTTCTAATTAAATTATTAAAACCCAACAATTTTTACATTACAAGAAATGGAAATATTCCATCAAGTTTTCTGTAACTCTTTAATCTATAGTCTTGGGTTTACCTATTTGGCCTTAGCCTAAAGCCAATCCAGGACTGTTAGACATAGAATTTTGATACTGTGTTCTCCTTTCATGTATGCATTTTCCTTGTTTCTGTGAACTTCCTCGAAACTAGGTAATTAACATAAAATTTTGCATTTAATTAATTAAGTATTTAGCTTGCTATTTGCAAAACAACAACAACACTATAACTTTAGACCAGGAAGGCCTTTCTTAAATCTTCCTTTTAAAACACTCAATTCAAATATTTTGAAATACTGTTACAATTTTTTCTCTATAGAATATTTTGCCTTCAGATGAAGAGCATTTCTTATCTGCTGTAACTGTCCTGGCTGTATTGTGCTTTACTTAGAGTCATAAATAAGATGAAGCACATGTACCAGAATGCAAGCATTCTTGATAAAAATACAAATAAGGACTAATTATTGTTTTACACTTTTTAAATCTTTTACAGATAAGAAATTACACAGATTGTGCCTGTGTCCAAAGCCGGCAAGTTATCACACCACCCACAGTTGGACAGCGTAGCCAGCTAAGAGTAGTGATCGTCAAAACATATCTCAATGAGAATGGCTATGCTGTATCAGGAAAGTGTGATAGAACCTGCAACACACTCATCCCTTTCCTCATTTTTCTCTTCATAGTAACACTTATCACAGCATGTGCCCAACCATCAGCAATCATAGTTACTCTCAGGTGAGAAGTTGCCTGGATCATTTCTGTCTACTAGCATATCATGCTTTATATTATAATTGAGTTTCTCTGTCATCTTCCACAAAACATAATTCAGCTTTACTTTTCTGATGATGAATTACGTTACTTCTAGAGATAGATGGATTTACAAAGTTTGATTTCACTCATCTTTTCATTGATGATACATAATAATTAATATATGAATCAACATGTTTTAGAATTGTAGAAATCAGAGAAGGTAATTGTTGTGTCTGAGAGGATATTTGTTATTGGGTAGATTGCAGGACGCTAAGGAGAATGGGAAGACACTTTACTTAGAAAATAAATCTACTTGTCAATCTAGATTTGATTGAATCTACTTGTCATCAGAAATGTAAGGAAAATTTCTCACTTTGCTTCCTGGATAAAGTTTTTGTTTCGCTGAACTTCTGATTTTGATTCTACTGAACACCGGATTAGTATTGGGTCACTCTCCTGGGATGTGGCTAAGGAGAAGAGTTATATCAAGTAACAGTTAAGTAGTCATTCCTACCATTTTCCCTGTTCAAGACTTTAAAATATATTGTATCTTTTTATAGGTCTGTGGAAAAGGGTGAGAGGCCTTTTGCTCTTGGCATGCAATTTGTTTTATTAAGAACTCTTGGTAAGTGCAGAGGCAGATCTAGTGCCTCACAGTTGGTTACATTGACTATATTGAAATATTATGTGAATTGGTAGAAGAATTGTCAAGGCAGCTGAAAGTAGCACTTTTTTTAAAAAAAGGTTTCCCTGCCTATGATCTGACACTTTTGATGGGGTCTTAATTAAAAGACGCCCTCTTTTAATTGGTGCCCTCTTTTATTTTCTCAGTTTTTTTAAATCCACGCACATAACCTTGCACTTCTACAGTGGCTGGGGTGGATATATTAGTTATCGACCCTTGCTAATCTGGTTTAAGACTACATTACCATTCCCCCTCCCATATTTCTCTACTGTAATAAAGGGGAGAACTCCATAAATATTTACTTTCATTTTAGGTAACCATGAATTCTTATGTGTTCTTGTTAATATTTTTCTTAACTTTAAACCTGATTTGTTTGTAACAGATTGTATATACCAAATACTATAGTTACTGTATATTTCGGACTATAAAATGCTCCGGACTATAAGACGCACCTAGCTTTTGGGGAGGAAAACAAGGGGGGAAAAGTCTGCCTCTGCCTCCCAGCAATTTGCTTCCTTGCAGTAAACAGCAAACAGCCTGTTCAGCTTCAGCACAGCCTGGTTTAGCATGAGCAGCTGATTGGCGGTTGGATCTGCCTCCCGGAATACCACCTATCAGCTGTTCCAGGCTGCGGGGATTGCCACCGTCACTACCCATCACCACTGCCGCCTAATGCCACCTCTGGCGCCCCATCTTTGGCCTCTGTGTGTCTAATTTTCGGCCTGTTCCAGGTGGCGATGGGCAATGGAACAGGCCAAAAATGTGATGCATGGGAGCCAAAAATGGGGTGTGTGGAGGCAGCGATAGGTGGCAGCGGTGATTGGGGCAATGGGCGGTGGCGATCCCCGCAGCCTGGAACAGCTGATCAGCAGTATTACAGGAGGCTGATCCAACTATCAATCAGCTGCTTGTGCTAAATCAGGCTGTGCTGAAGCTGAACAGGCTGTTTGCTACAAGGAGGCAAATTGGTGGGAGGCAGAGGCCGAAGGGTGGGGGCCGGTGGGTGGGGCTTTGGCAACATTCACTGTATAAGACACACAGGCATTTCCACCCACTTTTTTAGGGGGGGAAGTGCGTCTTATACACCAAAAAATACGGTAGCTAAAATTGAAAACATGGTTCTTTAAAAGAAACAGGGACAGGGTCAGACACAAGGTTGGTGAGAATACTAGCTGTAGTACTTACTATGAAATCAAGCATAGCTACTAAGTACTGAGGTTATTTAGTAGCTGTTGTTTGGAATAAACTTCCAGTAACCTGAAGTAGGGTCTTATTCTGGATTTATGGAATATGACCAACCAATTTACCTTGATATTCTCTGAAACTTGAATAATTTTATTAAAGTTGACTTAAAGTTATTTAACATTTGAAATTCTAATATTTTAAGATATTATTGATTGAGATTTATATGGGATATGTTTAATGATGTGGTGATAAATATATTATCAGCTATCTTTGCTGGCTCCATTGCTCTGCTGTGCGACTCAATGAGTCGCCAAACAGTTGATCAGCGCACAAGCATCATGGCTCTTCTCTTCTTTTAACTAGTTCACAGAATTCTTAAAAATTCAACAATTGTCTGTCATGAACCAGTATGAGACATATCTAGCATTCCATTGGCAATAATTCAAAATAAATAAAAATGTACTATTGGAAAGAGTTAAAATTTAACTCTTCTAAACCAAGTCATTTATAAGCATCTTATGAGAATTTTGTCTCATTCTGTTTGTATGTGATGTGATGTATATCCTAGCCAAAACCACTTTAAAAATAGAAATATTATAGGTTTAGCTTTACTCTGTACTTTCTCAAAAAATTTCCCAATAACTGTTTTAATATAGGAGTTGATTGACTTCACTTTTCCTATTTATTACAGCATACATTCCTACCCCAATTTATTTTGGTGCCGTCATTGATACTACCTGCATGCTGTGGCAACAGGAATGTGGTGTTCAAGGCTCATGTTGGGAATACGATGTGACGTCATTTCGTTTTGTGTACTTTGGTCTGGCAGCTGGTCTCAAATTTGTTGGCTTCCTATTCATTTTCCTTGCTTGGTACACCATTAAGTATAAAGAAAATAAGCAGCAAAGGCAGATGTGGGAAGATGCTCCTGTCAGCACTGTGAGCGAAGTGATGTGTAACAAAGTTGCTCAGCAAAACTATGCAAGGACTAGATCCTGCCCCACTTTTAGCTCTCAAGGTGACCGTGGTAACAATGTCAATCTAACAACAACAATGCATTACACAGCACAAACCTATCCTGGCCCCCTTACAATAGAAGCAATAACTACATCAGTTGAGAAGCCTTCACAAGAAGTCACTTCTGAAATAGAGGGGCCCTTGCAGTAACTTCAGATTATTATTTATTCGTACATATTAAGTTTGGGGCCTTTTGAAACGCCTGTGCCTTCTTTTTCCTAATAAGATATGCCACTGATATTAAACCAGAACAGCTTAATGCATAGAGCCATGGCATATCTGAGGGCTGGTTACCTCCAAACAGCTTAGATAGGCCTTTCTTCTTTTTAGGGAACTGCAATGTTAAAATAGGTTTGCAAGTCCTTTAAGTATGTCTATTCAAGTTGCATGTTCCAGGCAAATGCTAATAGATTCTCTACTGTGAAAATCAGTTCTGATAGAAATGGATGCCACTGGTGAAGATAAAGCAACCCTGGTTCTTGAACTAGGGGAGAACAAGTAATTATTTTTAATTCTATTTCAAAGCACAACTTAGCTATGCAATGTGAACTGGATAATTTGGTTCTGCGTATTTTTAAATCAAAATTTTCAATCATCTGACTTGGGAAAGAGGCTATTTGAAGTAATAAAATAACCAATTAAACATTTTATTTTAAGAGATAAAACAATCTTAAGACAAATCAATAACAGGATGAGTTATTGATAATATGATATGATATATCATATCATATGATATGATTTATTTTAATATGATAGTGTATTTTTCATTTTAATTGTGAATTTATAACTCATTAGTGATTTCAGTACTATTTTGTAATAACCTTAAAGCATAACAAATTTACTGGTTTGTATTTGCATATTTTTGCAAGAAGGAACAATCAGCTGCAGAACTCCTATTGAGTTCATCAAATCCAAACTTAAGGTTACTTTTGTTTCTGGGCACTAACCTTGATAGTGTGGCAAACTGAGATGACTCTAGTATCTAATCCTCTGCTGGTATGGTACAGTGGTTATTTGTTCTGACACATGGCCCAGATTGCTGTTTACATACCTCATCATGCCCTAAATATCAATCTGAGCATATGCTGGTACAGTCAAATGATTGTTTTGCCAAGTTGTCTGTTCTTAGGTTCCTACTGTTTCTTGACGGAGAATTACAGGTCTTAACAATCCAGTTCGTATTAAAGGCTTGTACAGACCTGCTTATATTTCAGCATTTGGCATCTACTATATTTATTTAGCTTTGTCAGCAATAGAAATTGTCTTGGGCATCCTGATCTGATCACCACTTTTTCATTACTGGAAAAAAAAGGGTTGTGTTTATAGATGCCAATATCTGGAGCACCTGAGACTGAAATGCAACCTATAATACTCAGTTGTGCAAGTGGTTTATCCTGCCACTAGGGATTTTTAATGTAAAAGATCTACCGGCTAGAGTGGAACATTTGCAAGGTAAGTGGATGCTTATAGATTTCCCATCCTGCCATCTGTCCATTCAAAATTATACATTTTAACTGTTTTTTCATATTGTTAGCCCTCTTGTTCTTCTTGGGTGAGGAGGAGTAGGAGTTATGGAGACAAATGGCAAGAAGAATAAAGATTCCACAGTTATTGCTTTTTGCACTTGCCAGAATTATTTCATCTTTTTTAAAAAAAAAAATATGTTAAGGGAAAAATGCCATCAAGGCTTTCATATTGCTAAAATCAAAAGTACAAGTTAGCTTTCCATTTCATAGATATGCTAATACACTTTAAAAGAGTGAGATACATAGGCAATACTCAGGGGTGTATTCCTGATGAGGTCACAAAAGCCTTGTTCAGATCTGTTTTGGAAACGCTATGTCTCATGCAATTGAACTGTTCTATTTTTGAATCTAAAATATTTTGTTACATTCTGTTGTCTGATTCTGAGACTAAAGGGATCTCTTAAGTCACACATTGAAGAGCAGTTCCCTAGGCAGGACCAATTTGATGTTCAGGGTAAATTCAAAAAGAGCTTCTGAAAAGTGGCTTTCCAAAAGTTCAAATGAGAATATGGTCAGCTCCCAAGGCCTTCTGCACCCCTCAAATAATCTTTGGAGTGGTAATCCAATGAGAGGAAATGCTTATTAGTAGGGAATAAAAAGTGAAATATTTCATAATAAGCAATGAGTATGCAATCAAAGCTCAATTGCTAAGGCCCTGTAGACTGTACATAGGGAATAGTTGCTGGAGGAATTTGAGGTGTGGGGAGACACCTCCTTTATCAGATTGTGTTCTAAGTTTTTAAAGGCATCAGCCTATCTGAACTAGGCCTATGAGTGTCATTGCGTTCTGAGGAAAATTGATGCCATGAATTGAACATGTATACTGTTAGCTTGCTATGGTAGTTGAATGGCCAGTTGCTCTCTTCTCAGACATACATCTTCCAAGCACTGTGCATGTGTATGTTTTTTCATTTTGAGCTATGTCACTGCAATAGCTTAAAAGGAGGTTTAGCCATGCTCTGCTTCCTAACTTAGGTATTACATTTTTTTAAGCTGTGGAAGAGAAACTAGAGAGCATGCACCAATGTAATACTTCAACTTATAACTGAAGAATTTTGTTATCTCTTTGTTCCATCCTAGAATAAGTGTTAAATCTTTTCATAGTGTA